>NC_140573.1:7912893-9399143 GCF_057381845.1 Rhamphochromis longiceps
AAACAGTTACAAAAGCCATCCATCCATCTTCCGCTTATCCAAGCCAAGAGATATGTCACATACATATCCTGGGTGGAACCTCATACTTGCAGGATCCACCAAACCATCCCAACTGCCTGATGAGTAGCATCTTTATTCTGACCCCTTGAATGACTGCACTCTGCACCTTGTCTCTAAGGTAGAGAACGGGCACTCTTCGGCAGGTCAGACAGCCAATCACCCTTCCGAGGAAGGGTCACTTCCGTGGCATGTAGCCAGGATCTCACAAATAGTAACTAAATAATTATAATTCTATATCTGTATGGTCTTGTCTGGCTATTTTTGTGAGCATTTTAAGTCATCCAGATGCTGGACTTTAGATTTCACTCTCATTATTTTTCACACCCTTGAAGGGTCTTTTTGAGGGTTAAGTCTTATTTGGAGGTTAAAGTTTTAATTTGGTCCAAGTTACTGTTGGGGCTTGGGACTTCATAGTGACGGTTAAAGTAAAGGCTCACGAATGCATCAATGCTTGGATGTACTTTTGAATTACTACTTACTTCTGTAGCTAAGCTGGTATTCCGAAAGCAGGAATAGTTCCATGCTTTGCTTTTCTTAAGAGCACCATGTCGATTGCAGTATGCTTGCTGGTACTTAATCTGTTGAGAATTTAACTTTATTTTCAACATTTTGGTCGAGTTACTGCTAAAACTGTCACACAGAAAAGTGATTGGGACTATTTCTGCAGGTAGTGGAAGCCAGGCTGTTGTCAGCCTGTAAAAATTTAGGAGCCTGCTCTTTATGGGACTCGCACTGAGAGCTGGGACTGTCCTTGTTGGAAGCAGCCGTCAGGGCTTGTTGCTGTCACACCTCTCTGTGTAAGGGGGGAGAAATGGAAAAATGAGAAAGCTGGTGTGCCCCAAAGCTTGGAAAAGCTTCGTGATATTTATGCACACATACTCTGTATTTAAAGTAAAGAAAGAAGTATATGATGCAGTAAATCATAAAGGCAGACACTTACACACAAACAAAGACAAATGTGTATGAATTTTAATACTCCTGCCAGCAACACCAGGAAATATCCCGGGCCTCTTCAAGAGGTAGCAGGAGGGTTGAAAGCTCCTTTGAGCTGCATTAACAGCCCATAGTGTGCTCTACAGTTCCAGACTCTGAAAGAGAGTGTGCACTATTTTAATGACCCAACTACCTGTATTTGCCTGCCACAAATCTATATTATCTAACATATAGGGAGCTGAAGCATTTTCTTTAGGACCATATAACATCTGGCACTGGCAGAGATACATAAATGGCGAGATCAGTGCTCAGCTTTCAAGTGTTACTGTTAACATAAACGCTGAAAAAGATATTTTACTTCTAATTTTCTGTTGACCTTTGACCCCAGCTTTTTACTTATGTAACAAAATAAAGCGTCATTAAATGCACATCACTCCAGAGGATTCAGAGACCCATAATTCACATTCATTGTCAGCACAAACTTTATGAAGATGTGTGTTTATTATTTTCTCCGTAGGACAAATGTGGATGGATGTTTTGTTTTGGAAGCGAGCAATTTAGCAAATGCGATATGGAACAATGCAGCGGGAACAACGATGCCTTGTGGTCAAGCACACCAAAGTGAATAAATAGAGCTGTGGACTAGAGTACAGACGATCCACAGGGCAGAGGTGAAGGATGACTGCTTTCTAATAACACTGGCTAAACTCCACGACAGGTTTGCTTTATTCATCATGCCATCATTTTGCATTTGATGACTTTTAATTGCACGAGTCCGGCATTGTTAGTGTTATGGCTGGTGTTCTCAGCACTGGCGGGTTGCCTGGTTTGGCCCCTTGGTGGGTATGATGGGAATCTGAGGTGGCCAGCATTACAGGAATAGCTTTTATTCCCCTACAGGTTTAAAGACAGTAGACCCAAATAAACACAAGGCTTAGGAATGCCAGGACAAACATGAGGAACACAATGCCTATTCAGTGATTCTCATGAAAATTCCTTATCATAAGAAACGGGGATGTCAAAGCGAGCTGTTTGGCTGCCTTGTACTTCTCTTGGCTGGGAAACCTCTACTTTTGTTTCAGCTGGCATTAAATGCATAGACGGGGTAATTTTTATTCGCTTTTAAATGTTGGAAAGACGTTCTGCAGTTTCAGTCGTATGTAATGATTCTCATTAATCTGTGCTGGTGATAAATTTTACTGCCATTAAGCCATCTTTCAGGGGTAAGAAAAATGAGCAGCAAGGCTTTAATTATTTCAGAAAGTCCCCCCCAACACCAGTGTTAAATTAAGAGCGGGGGGAAAAGCCAGGCACTCTTTCTAAGTTTAATTTTGGCCTGTATTTCTGAGAATAAACATTTAGTTTAAAATGAAATAAAAGCTGAAGTATCAGCTGAATCACAGGAGAATTGTCTTTCAAGATGCTGGATTAGTGTTAGCCGCACTGCCAAAAGAACAACACAGAACTGGATTTGGCAGCAGAGATAGCCATCAAAGATAATGAAAAGTAATAAAGTGTGCGTGTGTGTGTTCGTTTGTGTGTTTTTGTGTGTGTGTGTGTGTGTGTGTGTGTGTGTGTGTGTAGGTGTGTGTGTGTGTGTGCAGTGGAAAGCTCGGGCTGAATGTCTCGGATATTGTGTGTGTACATGTGTCGAGAAGATGAAAATCATTTTCAGGGCATCGGCCAACGTGTTTGGTTTTTCACCCACCCACTTCCACCATGCGGGGGGCATAACCCTGGCTCCTGCCTTGATGTTTGATTGCCTATCATGAGTTATAGTTTTGCATTTGTAGAATTTGAATTGAGGTGATGAACTGAGGTTGCTCGAGTGTTGAGTGAAATGTCCAGTTTAATGAAAAAATAAGAATAACAAAAATGAAACAGAGCAGATTTCTCATACATGGGTTGGTGTGCTGAGATGGGAGGAAGCGCAGCAGACACACACATAAAATGTGAAATGAAGCATGAAAGGTGAGCTCAGTAAATTTCAACATGGTAGCATGCCACCTGTGCAACAAGGTCATTTATGAAATTTCCTTGCTACTAAATATTTCACACTCAACTGTTGGGTATTAAAACAAAGTGAAAGCAATTGGGAATGACAGCAACTGAACCACAAAGTGGTAGGTCACGTAAAATCACAGATTGGGGTTAGCAGATACTGAAGCGAGGTCGCCAACTTTCTGCAGAGTCAGTCTTTACAGAACTCCAAAATTCATATGGCCTTCAGATTAGCTCAAGAACACTGGAAAGAAAGCTTCATTGAATGGGTTTCAGTGGCTGAAGAGCTGCATCCAAGCATATATCACCAACCATGATGCAAAGCAGTGGATGCAATGGTGCAAAGCACTTATTTTCAGTGCCCCTTAGTTCCAACATGACTGTGCATCAGTCCACAAAGCAACGTTCATAAAGACATGGATGAGCAAATTTGGTGTGGAAGAACTTGACTGGCCTGCACAGAGTCCTGACCTCAACCTGACTGAACACCTTTGGGATGAATTAGAGTGAGAACTAGAGTGAGCCAGGCCTTCTTGTCCAACTTCAGCATGTGACCTCACAAATGTACTTTTGGAAGAATGGTCAAAAATTCGCATAAGCACACTCACAGCCTTTCCAGAGAGTTGAAGTTGTCATAGCTGTAAAGGATCGGCCAACTCCATATTAAATCCTACGGATTAAGAACAGGATGTCACTCAAATTCATACGCACTAGAAAGCAGACAAGTAAATACGTTTGCCGATATAGTCTATATAATATTCTCAGTCATATTCAACTCATTCCAACATCAGTGGCCTTTAACTGCAGTGTTATAAACTCATTTCACACTACATTAGCGCATACTTTTACTCACTCATTTAGGGTTTTAAAATATCCAATTCATGCACACTGCTTTCAGCACTGCTCATAGCTGGAAGCAGTTGTTTCCTGTTTGCAAGTTCACATTAAATCTGAGCCATAGTTTGCTTGTTGTGAGCTGACTGAGTCAACTCAACTGTCGGGTCTGAAAAGACATCTGAACTAATGTGGACCCATCTTCAACTGCAGTTAAAAATAACACAAAAGAAACAGCGCAATCCTACTGAGACGTTTCTCATGAAATGAATCCACTTTGTCACGACGAAGATCTTAAAAAAAGAAGAAAGAAAGAAATTTGGCTTCGGATTAAAACGTTTTAAGTAAACGCGTTGAAAGACAGCAAACTACCATGAAATAAAAATGGCCCACAAGCACAACAAGATAATGTGTTTTTAAATATGTGATGAAATGAAGTTTAAAGTTTGAAATATGATGCTAATTTTTGTGACAGTGCCTCAGCTTTGCCTTTCAGTTTATACTTTTTTGCACCATTACCGTTAGGAGAGAGGAGTTATTTATACATGTGAAGCAGCAGTTGTATGTGGTGGACAGAAAAAGAGCTCTTGTGGGGAAATGGATTTATTGCTTGCTGTGTTTAACCCCTGCACAGGGACTGTTGTCAGATTGATTGCAGATGAGCAAAGGAAGGGCATAAGGAAGGATTGGGTTTCACAATCCTGTAACATACTCAAGCTGAATTTATTTTTTTTTTTAAAGCTGAATTATAAGGACAGAGTGAGAATATGATCGGTTTGGGCACGATGCAGCATGTGGAGGGGGTTTCATAGACATATAGAGTAGTCTCTATAGAGTATCTCTCAAGCTTCTGATCAGAGGTCTTTTCCAATCCAAGAAACAGAATCAATGCCAATCTCGCCTCTTGTTTTCCTCACTTTCTTATTGTTATCCCTTATTGTCTCTTTGCACAATCCTTTCCTTGTTTGGTCCTTCTGTTCTTGCTGTGTGCCTGCTCTGCTTGTCTTCTCAGTCCTCCACAACTGTTGGAAAGCTTCAAAGACAAGCGAGGGCATCAAAGGCTTTGGCCCCGAGTGGCCGCCTCCACTCATCTCAGCGCTTCCCTTCTTTTTCTGTCTTTTAGCCTCCGCTGTTCCAGCTTTGTTGTTCCTCCCCTCATGTGCAAGTGATTAAACAACAGGACCAAAAGAAAACATGAGCTTTGTTTTCCAGGCAGCGGGCACGCTCAGAATTCTAGTGGATTTATAGCAGTGAGGATTCCTCAGATCCCAACTGGCTAACTGTTACCCTCGAGAGCTTTCTTTGGTACCTGCTAACACCATCCACGTCTATGCTTTTTGTTCACTTTTCTGCTTTTCCACACTATCCACTCTTTTTTTAATACTCTTCCTTTTCCTCCACTCTGTTTTTTTTTCATTCCCCCCCCCCAGTCATCATCAACCTTATTTTCCTATCCTCTCTTCTAGACAGAGAAGATGACACAAAGGTCTATTCATAGCCTGAGTGACTGCTCATTTTCTCATTCCTGCCTAGCCTTGTCTCACTGTCACTCCAGTTCTAATGAAAGGTCAGCTAGTCACGGACGGTACAGTCGCTTCTATTGTTACTTTACGGGCAACAGCTCTATCGCCTGCTATGCCATCTGCTCTGCAAGCAAAAACAGATCATCAGATCTTAATATCTAGTGGCTTGTCCTTGCGGTGACTTCCAGTCCAGCTGGACGTCATAAAGGTTACGGTGGGGGCCCGCCATCTAAATGAAGAACGAGGTGAATACTTTTATTGCACATATGCTCAATATTACTGCTGTGGTGCAAGAATTAGCCTGGCTTTGATCTTTCAATGAGAAATTTAGATCTAAAAATTTCCACAAGCCTTTCTCATTAATATGAGCGTGAGTGCAGCTGATATTGTATGCTTACAAAGAGCTTTACTAAAGATATTGGTCATTGATTCATATCTTTTAAAAAATCAGAGAATGATTATATTGGTAGATATTAAACATGTTTTGTTTTTTTTCAAATAGGTTTCGTTGTCGTATTGTGTGGTGTCTTTTTTTTGTCTTTGGATTTCTTATCATTTACACAGTGACAAATACACTGATATTGGGGTGATTGTAGCTCAGGAGGTAGAGCACTATTTAGAAGGTTGGTGGTGCAATGCTTGACTGCTCTAGTTTGCGTGCCAAGGAATACTTGGGCAAGATACTGATCGCCAAGTTGCACTCCGATGCATTCATGTGAGTGTGAATGTGAGTGAGCATTAGACAGAAAGCACTTCGATGTAGAAAAAAGTGCTTGTATGAATGACTGAATAAGGGATGTTAAAGCACTGAGTGCTCACATAGAGTAGAAAAGCACTATGTAAGAGCCATTTACCACATATGTTTGGAAATAGCTTATTAGCCCCGATTATTTATCAGAAATGTTCTGTTTCAGGATGCGATACGGAGCCAGCTCATTTCAGAACACAGAGCACAGCTGAGACTGATTTAGTCAAATACTAAAGCACTAGTTTTTGAGATTTTACTGTTAGCAGTACCTCTATGGATTCTGCTCGCATTTAGGCTCTTAGTTCCCTTATTGATTTCCGATCTGGGTGGATTGAAAAGCCCACAGATTCATACTTAGTACTTGGGTCTGGCGGGAGTTCAGCTTATACCAGGCATGCCGCTGGGCTTGTAGTACACTGGCCGAAAGTCTATTGAAGAAACAGAGTTGAGAAAAAAACACTTTGATGTGGCTCAGATATGCAGAAGCTCCACTGCTGTGATGTTGATGTCATTGTTGTGCATTTTCAAACACAAATATACATGGCAGGGTTGATAAACACATGCAATAAGCTTGGATTCATAGGATTTAAAGGATTGTACAATCTGGAAGCCGTTCTTTACTCCCTCTGTGCTCCTGTCAAAGTATTGGACACGACTCAAACAGATTACGTCACCAGATAGAAACAGAAAGGATCGCTTAAGCTGAGGAGGCTCTCAGTCGATCCGAGGCTATGCAGTAGATTATCCAGTAGATGTATTATTTCACTGGATAACTGAATGCACAAAGCTTTGTAGACATTCAGTTTAATCATTCATAAATGAGTCTTGACCAAAAGTGGTGTGCCAAACTGCTTCCCTGTGTCATCGCCGTGTAGCTTAAAAAGCACAGCATGTCAGTTTTACAGTTAACAATTTGATTAAATATTGTTGAAAAAGAGAAGCGTGACATTTTTAAGATTGTTTTTTTTTTGTAAATGAGACAAATCTGAGGTGGTTTTCATCAGGCAACTGTGATGTTTGTATGTGTGGGGAGTGGGGGGCACCACATGCGCAGACGCTCCCACTTAGCCAGCCCCAGGCATGTGCTGCAGAGTGCCAGGCAGAACAGAAATTTCTACCAAAAACAATCAAAGTAAGTGGAGTGTGGATCATAGAGTCAGTCTGGCATGCTTGTGTGCTGACTGGAGAGTAATGAAAGAATTTAAAAGGCTCGAGCTTAAATCACGTTTCAGTCAAACAAAAGGAAGACAATTTTGGAGAAAACTTAGCCTGCAAGTGATTTAAAATCACGGGCCTAACAATACAGTGCGGTATTTGTTCGAATACATGCGTCGGTGCTCGTAGACATGCACGGGGTAAGCAGTAAAATGCAAGCGGAGGCTGAATCAGTCATATGAGAGAAATTTGTATGATCGAGCGTGTGTGTGGTTCTGTCTTTGCATGTGCTCGTTTCACTTGCAACATGTGGTTTCTTAGATTGGGTCGGGTAACTGTGTGTATGCGCGCGTGTGTGAATGCGCTCATGCACAAATAAACACACGCACACATGCCGCCTTGCAACGAACTGTGCAAAATTGCAGCTGGTGATATGTGACAGGAAAACTGTTTTCAGATTTCAGTTTAATTCTGTTCAGACTCTTCCCTTCACATGTGGAAACAATACAGTTTATTCCCGCTCCTATATTGTATGCAAATGACACGCTGAATGGAAAAGTTTTTCCAAATCTTTTGTTATTGTGTCTTGTTTGTGTATTTGAGTTCATGCTAATCCATATACACGGTGTCAGGATGGTAACGTAGCATATAAAGCTCAGCTGTACCCAAAAGCAGAGTGTAAAAGTGCTAAAACAGCTGTTTTGTTTTTTTACTGGACTTTTTCTTTGTCCAGTATAAATGCTAAACTTGCTTCCATGTTAGCTTATAATGGCCTCATTTAGTTGAAGAACAGGCAGTTTAAAAAAAAAAAAGTCTGATGCTTTGCAGAACACCATCTTCACTTCACTCTGGGCTCTCTCTGCTGAGGTGATGGTGAAGGATGGTCACCTGAGAGCTGGTGTTTGTTCACCATGAAGGCCATTTCAAAACGACAAGCGTTCGTGTCTTCCAGCTGGAGCCTCTATTAAGTTTGCAGGTGGAGATGTGGAGGCAGTGGGATGCACATAAGCACACATCTTTAAAATAATTATTTTTTAGCAGAATGGTGTATTTAAAATATGCTTGGGGTTCAAATCACTACAAAATTGCCTAAACTGCTATTGAAGACAACTGAAGAAGCTTACCTTTCAGCATACTGCCCACAACTTCAGGAAACACCAAGCTACCAAAATTTACTTCCCTATTGTGGAAGACTTATGGAGGTCTTTTGCATGTGTTCAGGCACTTCATCTATATCAAGACCAGTCCATAAAAGGTGATGACATCTGCACGTTAAAAAACAGGACTGCAGATTTTTGTGCAGAAAAAAAAATTGGGACTTTTTGTCTCAGGAACTCCACTTTTTAGGAAACACTTGAGCTGAATATTGTAGCCTGTTTTGATCGAAGGATAAGGAATCATTAGTCATTTCTCCACCAGTTAAATCTCTAACATCCGCAAGCTGTGCATTACCTTAAATGGTGCAATACAGTATGAGAATTTCCTCCTTCAAGGTTTCTGTGCCTCTTCCTTTGCCCAAACACCTGGCTGTCACGTTGTCTGAGGAAAATGACTCTACTGTATGATCTCTTTACAGCATGAAAAACACTTACTGAGAAAGAAGCGCACCCGTGCCTTTTTGGAGTCTGGTGATTGTCAGCAGTGGCTGCTCAGTTCAAAGGCTTCATGCCTATATAATAATAGGCAGACGAACGGAGCTGACAGAGCCCATCCACCAGATGTGAAGCATGACACACTCCAGTGTCTGTGCTGTCTGTCTGCAGCCTGCAGCTATACAATACACTACATGTATATACACTCAGACACAAGGCTGCACTTCATCATGGGGAGCTTAAATTGTATTTAACCAGCCAAGCAATTATGAACTAATTTTTATTTATAATAGTGACCTAGTAAAGACAGCATTAAAACTTTATTGCTTTCACGTCTTCTCTCTTCTTTTTTTTTTCCTGCTTTAACTACCCATCCAAGCACGTCTCAGCCTGCGTTCAGTTTATCCCCTAAATGGTTCTCTTCAATCCCACACATCAGTTTTACGCCTTTCATAAAACAGCTCAGTAACTAGTGAAATCATTCTGACAGCGTAGGACTGTGTGCGTCATTGTGCTCTACACTGTATCATCAAAGACTTGGAGAGCGCTGGGAAAAATTCCTTCATCTCTGTCCGAAACTGATGATAAACTGTTTTGTAGTCTTAAAAGCTAGCTATGCATTTGCTTTGATCCAGACTATTTTTGTGCCTACATTTGTCACCGCAGATCACAAATGAGTGGACACTTGGTATTTCTTTTCTCATTTCTCAGACTCTGTTGCTCCTTGCTGTTGGAAGAGGAGGGAGGATTGTTTATGTTAGTGTGAACCAGACCTGAGCCCATCATGGCTCTATTTCTTTAAAAAGGACCCTGGACACTGTGTAATGTATATACAAGAGAGATAATGAGGACAGTATATTGGCTGCTTGGTAACACTTTATAATACAACCTCTGACTACGGATGTAAATCCTCTGCAATATTTTGTTTTAGTTGAAATTTCATGTAATTAATTGAAAAATAAAAATCCCCATTAAAATCTCCCATAATATGGAGTGGATCAATTCAACTTATTTTCATTACATGTTCATTTAGTACACAATAGAGGTTGTATTATTCAATTTTACCAATATATATGTGATAAGGACTGTTCCCTTTCATCAAGTTACAATACAAAAAAAGAAATGGCATAAAAATTTGCACATTTGCATCACTGTTCAAACATAATTCTCAAAAAGAGTGTAGACGAAAGGATTGTTGCCTTTCTTGTAAAATACCTGGAAGTTGGGGAATGTTAAGCCACGCCATAATACGGCACATGCCCAAAGTGAACTATGTAAGTTGGGGTAATGCTGTTTCTGTTTGCACAAAATTTGCAAGAAAAATTACACAACACAATTATTTACATTATACTTTGTGTTTTATTTTTTGCAAAATACCCAGAATTAATAACTACTTAAAATTACCTGTACTAGCGTACATATGTTTAGTTATTTCTATGCAAATATAATTCAATTGTTATTTCTATCCATCCATCCATTCGCTTCCGCTTATCCTTTTCAGGGTCGCGGGGGGTGCTGGAGCCTATCCCAGCTGTCATAGGGCGAGAGGCGGGGTACACCCTGGACAGGTCGCCAGTCTGTCGCAGGGCCAACACACAGGGACAGACAACCATTCGCGCACACATTCACTCGCACATTCACACCTAATGGCAATTTGGATTTTCCAATTAACCTATCCCCACAAGCTGCATGTCTTTGGACGGTGGGAGGAAGCCGGAGTACCCGGAGGGAACCCACGCAAACACGGGGAGAACATGCAAACTCCACACAGAAAGACCCCGGCCTGATGTTGGAATTGAACTCAGGACCTTCTTGCTGTGCGGCAACAGTGCTAACCACCGTGCCACCGTGCTGCCTTGTTATTTCTAATACTTTGGAATTCCATTTTATTACAGGGGTATTACGCGCTTAGTCACGGACCGAGTTCTTGTGGGACATCCTTGAAAAAAATTGGATCCTTTAAAAGGGAATAAATTCAGAAAGTGCAGGAGTGTTTCTCCTGAAAAGTGTGGAAAAGTGAGAAACAAAAGCAAAAAAGCAAAAAGACAGATAATACTGAAATTTAATGAGATGTTTTTGTCCGTTAAATGAAGCACCACAATAACATCGGGGCCAGCGATTTTACTCGAAACATGTTCCATATGCTCTCAATGTCTCTGCATTTTTTTTTCCTTCTTTTACCCTTTCTGTCTCTTTTGATTTCCCATCTTACTCTTCTCAGCCCTTCCTGCCCACTTGTTGTTTTATTGAGGAATTCTCCACCAAGGAGAGCATTTGATCTCATTGCTACTTTGACCTACGAATGGATGGAGGGAGGGTAGGGAGGGATGAAAGGTTTAAGGCTGCATGTGTCCCCAATTACACCGCGGAGATGGCAGGGTAATTCACTGCTCCACTTGGCGACTGGTGGACGGAAAAGAGACGCGTAATCAAGGCCAGAATACACCAACCTGCTGCCAATTCTAACACATGGACACTGCACATGCAAGAACTTTCTCAGGCGCACATGAGTGTGCAGATGACAAGAGCCGTCACACAGTTCCTCTATATATTGCACATATTTTCTTCTTGCCTCTTCAGTAGTATCACAAAAGTCAATAAATACTCCAAATGGTGTGGATAAGTGTGAGATGGAGACTTCCATCTTTGTTACTCTGCCTTTAAAGAGTAACCTTTTACTTTAATCCATCAACCTAAGTGCATTCAATTCAAACGCAATGTTCTACTACGTTTCATAAATAAGTAAAATCAGATCTTTCCTCTCTGCTTTAGTTGGATAACTACTGAAGCTGTATGAAAGGGCTACAAATAAATAGCAGTCTCATATAATAGCACAGTTGATTAAGTTGATTACTGTCCTCTCCAAGAAGTTGCAGGGAAATGTAGAGCAGACATATGAGACTATGGAAAGATTGAGTAAAAGCACCATCTTTCCAAAGTCCATTAATTTTACTTGAGTACCCATTTTTATTAAGTTGTTATAAATAGATCACCAACTTTAGCATCTCTTGCTTCTTTATTTAATGGTGCATTCCTGTTGAACTTAATTAGCTACTTAACTATATTCTCTCATGTCAACACAGCAGTAATAACCAATAGGAACCCACATCCTTTTACACACTGAGGAAAGTTCCTGTTGCTGTTACTTTCTGGAATTATCTTCAAATGCTATAATTTCCTAACTTTTCTAATGAGAACAGTACATGATAGAATGAAAACTGTCCAGTGCTGTTGATGTCATGAGGCAAACTTTCTTGTCATTTCTTTAAGTCGTCTTTAGGAATCGTTCTCCAGGCTTCTTGAAGGACATTTAAAGCTCTTCTTTGGATGTTGGCTGCCTTTTCATTCTCTGTCAAGATCATCCCACGCTGCTTCAGTAGTATAATTTCTGATAGATAATGCATAATGCATTGGGAGTGTGTTTGGGATCATTATCGTGCTGAAAAATGCAGTTGTTGCCACTTGGAAGCTTAACAGATGGTACTGCAAATCTGATTATATAGAAATGCGCATCTGATGGACTTCTGTAATCATAACTCCTTCAGTTTTCACTCAAATGGAGCCATAAACCATTTGATTTTCACTCTTCTGTCCTCTGTACATTTTGACATTGATTTAAACCAAGAATTCCAACTCTGGATTCATCACTCCATCAGCCCTGTTGCCTCTGATTTTTAGTCCAGTTCTTGTGTAATTTGGCATACCTCAGCCTTTTCTCTGTTTCCTGTCATTAAATGGCTTCTTGATAAACATCCTTCCACTGAGACCATTCCTGATGAGGCTTCAGTGAAGAGTAGATGGACCTAAAGGTCAGATACATCTCTAATTTAGGTTAGGGATTGCTTAGGCTTAAACCTTTCGTGTTTGCTAAAGTATATATTTAGGGCTAAATCAAGTGACCCTGAATCCTCCCTTAGTTATGCTGCAATGGGCGTAGACTGCTGGGGGATTCCCATGATGCACTGAGTGTTTCTTCTTCAGCCACCTTTTTCACTCACTATTTGTTAATAGACCTCTCTGCATTGAATTATACCTGTCATTAATCTTCCACAGCATGTCTTTTATCCTGTCTTCCTTCTCTCACCCCAACCGGTCGCAGCAGATGGCCCCGCCCCTCCCTGAGCCTGGTTCTGCTGGAGGTTTCTTCCTGTTAAAAGGGAGTTTTTTCTTCCCACTGTCACCAAAGTGCTTGCTCATAGGGTGTCAAATGATTGTTGGGGTTTTCTCTGTATGTATTATTGTAGGGTCTACCTTACAATATAAAGCGCCTTGAGGCGACTGTTGTTGTGATGTATAATTGAAAATTGAAATTGAATCTCCTGTGTCAAATCTTTGCTGGATTATTTTTCTTTTCTCCTTGTTGGTGTAAAAATACTAGCTTCTGCATTTGAAAATGCACTATCTTTGACATTTTTTGATAGATTCGGCTGAAGACATGGGAACAAATTATGTGCCATCATATTGTGTTCCAGATGTTTTTGTGCCCATGTACTTAAACACACAGAGACACAACCACACAAAAATGATTAGTTTCCGTTCATGTCCCTGAACAAACAGCAAAAGAATACATTTCGTGACAGTTTTAGGAACTGCAATGAGTCTGTGTTGGAAATAAGGTACATAGCAATCAGCTCGGCCCATTTCTCAGATGAAGAAGAATTTAGTCTTTGGAGCCTGGGAGATCTGAACAGGAAATGGTGTAATACAAAAGACATCTTTATGCCTGTAGTGCTCCTTAAACACCTTTTTCCCCAGTGCCGCCATCTCCCTATACTCCTTGCCGTCGTCTGGGGTGGAGGTGGATCACTTATGAAGTGTGTTCGTTTGAGAAAACAGTTTATGGGAGGTGGGGTGAGACTGTCTTTGGAGAAGCAAACTGGGATGCTTTACGAGATGTGCTTAGTCAGCCCCCGCACCAGTCATTTAGTGGAACAAGATGGAAATTATGACAAGCTTTGGAAATGTCGGAGTTAATGCTCATCTTTGTCTCTTGTGGCAGATTTTGTGTGTCTTTCTTTGGCACTTTAGCTTCTCTTCTGATTTTTTTTTAAGAAAAAAATGTAGGTGGTAGGTATGGGAATGGATTTGGAAAGCCTGGATTTTATTTAAACCCTGTGTTTCATCCACAAGGATTACTTGAGTGGAAGTGTTTTTTTAGTCAGTGCACAGTTGCATCCAATAAAAATACTACATCAAGATTCCACCCAGCATCAGTTGCTGTTTTTCAGTTGTGTCAGTTGTGTCTTCGAGGCCCCGTGCATTATCCATTATCATTGTATAAATTGTACTTTTCCATGCTGCATTTGGCACCGTCTAACCCACAACTGTCTCTGCTATGTTACCTTATAAAGCCTCTCCTTCTTTTTCCCCCGATTGCTACTTGCTTTTGAAAAATCTTCCGGTATACGTTTCCAATTCCATGAGTTTTCCACATTGTCAGCTTTACCTTATATCATCTTTACAGTTTTCGTCACTTACATCTGCTTGAAATTTCTGCTTTGTTCTTCTTCTTCACATTTTGTTGCCCCCCTTCCCCACCCCCACCGGATCTGAGCAAATCCGGAGCAGGTGTCTTCACCTCTCTGTCTGACATCAGAAATGAGACAAAAGGGAATCAAAAAACAGGGTCTCTCTTTTTCTAACACATAGTGTATGATCACATAAACACACACTTTGTCCATCTGGTTTTTTGTACGTGTGTGCATGATGGTAGATTTCATCCATTTTGACAAATCCTCCCCGTTAAAGCCCCCTACCTAAATCCTCTCTTTTAAAAATGTCTTTTATTTTTTATTTTTTTCTCTTTTACATGTTTGGTAATTTAGTTTCATGTCACAGTTGTGAAAATTAAAATCAAATACTATTTTGTAGCTGAAACTGGATTCTAGTGATACCTTATGAAGCTGCAGACGCCCAGATGGGTTTGGAAAAAGGACCAACTGACAGAGCCATAGTCTGATCCTCTGGCCCATAGATTTCCTTTAAAAACATGGAAATACACGGGGGAGGTGTTTTCTAATATTTGTGTGTGTTGGGATTTTGCTTTGGAAAAATTATTTTTTAGCCCATTTGGCCAAATGACCAATGATCTTAAGCCTCATGGAGACAGTCAATCTGTCCATAATTCATAAGATTCGCTACTCCTCCAGGAGTATTGGTTAGATTTTAGTAAAACTTGCCTACAGTAATTTCATAATGGGTCTTTATCCCACATTTGTATTTTTATGGACAATAATCTGAGCAGGACGAACTGCTATGTCATTGACATTCTGGTTTTATTTCAATCCCAGCTTTTAGTTTCCTGTATTTGCAATGATAAGGATTTTTTATTTAGTCTAATTTAAGAAAATGTTAAGAACTTTTGACGATCCAATTTTTTTCTCTATTTTTATATAATAAGTTTTGCATGAAAGTTATGGAAAACCACAAAATACAAGCATTCCTTGGCCGGTTGGCAACTGGTTGCTGGTGGTTGCTGGCAGTCACTATGTGAAAATAAGCCAGAAACTTTTACAGGATTGCATCAATTTGGGGCATGCAAGTGCAACGATAAGATAAGATTTATTTTTTAGTACCACAAAGCATCCTGGGGCAACTGTTGCTGTGATTTGTTATGCCATAAATTGAACTGAATAGACTGAATTGAATATTATACGTGTCCAGTTACCATGGTAGGACAGTCGAGGCTTGTTGTTTTACATCTTAAATGTATGTGTAATCTGTTTTTTATGTTATGGTTTGCAGTTTAGTCCCCCAGCTCAAAATGATTTTACCACAGTAGCGGAGCGACAAACGCTCTTTCTTTTTTCAGATCTTTCCCCATCTCCTTTTCACCACTCATCTTTTTATGCTGTCCCTTTTTTTCTCCTTTCCGTCCTCCTGTCTTCCTCATTAGCTGGCTACCTTTTCATCTAAACAAGTGGAAGAATGCTGGTGTTTATTTTTGTAACCTACAACAAGCAGAGAGTTCCTATAGAGGATCTACATGATTGACAGAGAAGCGTGCTGGAAACGCTCAGAGGTTCTCTGTTTGCCTCAGACTCTCACTGTTGGCTGCCAACAGTCGGTCTTTAATATAGGGCTGGAAAACCAAGAAATAAGAATAACACTGGACATTTTCACTGGAATGAATATTTCTTGCGCGCTTGATGTTTTTCCTCACACTTTCATCTCTTGCCGTCCTGGTCTCTGCCTCCTCTTTGCCACTACTTGTTGTTTTCATTTTCCCTCCTTTCCTTGTCATACTTTGTTTCTGGCTTGCAGTCAGGTTTTTTGCGGCAGAGTATCTCCTCGAGCGTCAGTTACTGGGAGCTGACTCAGTTATAAGTTGATGGAGACAAGCCTCACACCCAGTTTCCCACAGGCATCCAAGAATTACTAAGCACAGTTTATCTGTGGAGTCAGAAGCAGGCACGCAGTGGCCTGTGTATCTCACAGTCCATATTCAGAACAGTAGTGTTAAAAGGAAAATTCACAGGCCACAGGTAGATGACTAGAGTACAGAAATGAAGCCTAGCATGATATTTAACATTATGCAACCATAAAGAAATAATTCTACGTAATATAATCAGACGGTTTTTTTTCAGCCCCTTTTAGATGTGGGATCTGTAACACTGCCAGCATTCTGGCATTCACGTGGGCCAGTTTTAATTTTAAGTACCTCACCTTTCATTCATACCCACAGCAGTGACAGTAGAAGCCAAGTAATATTTCCATATGCACAACACTGAAAATCAATACATGCATACAAGCATGACAACAAACAGCGTAATTTGGGTAGTTTTAAGTTGCGTTGAATATGCAGGTATGGCAATGTATTCATACACACTTGACTCACCATAAAATAAAAATCAATTCCAGCTTTGTTCTGCTAATACTTTTTTTGTAACTTAACTGAAGATGTATGGCCCTTTTTGTTTTGGAGATGCTTGCAGATGGAACTGATGCAGCATGTTTGTAATAATAGGTGTAAACTGCAGGAAAAGGGAAAAGTAAAAACAGCTTGAATAAACCAAAACTTCAGCTTTCATCTTTAATCTGATGTGCCCTCGCTGAATTGATATATCAGCACGTGCTGGAGATGTTTTGCTTGTGCCGGTGTGTCTGTCTGCACTTGCAGCAGATAGACATGCGGAGTCACAGACTGTCATTCAAAAGCGGAAATTGTAATCTTGTACTTGCCTGTCCACACGACTGCAGCAAGCAGGATTGCTGTCTGGCTGTGCTTAAAAAGAAGATAAACGTCTGTCTTTAGGTTTATGAAGACGTTTTGCGTCTCGTTCAAGTGAGTCAACGACCCCTCACAACCACGTGTAAACTAGAGATTAAATATTTGGGATGCTCTGCTAGTTAGTTTAGAACTGAAAAGGCCTCTTGGATGAGAGGTGTTGCGACTTTTACAAAAAGTGACAGAGCTTTCAGATTCTGGAAAGGGAAAGCATGCCTGAAAGAATCCGGTGTGTAAAATTGGTGGTTTCCTTTTAAAAAGCACATACAATGATGTGAGTAGTTAGTATTTTTATGTTTGTAATTGATGAAAATACAAACTGAGAAATGCAAATAAGTGCACTATTCGGGTCCCAGAGTTTTTGAAATGATGACTATAACACGAGTGAGGAGGTTCAGACAGACATAAAGAACAGTTTTTTGGAATGGCGCCCGGCCCAACTGTTGTCACATGATGGCTAAATCTGAGTCACGTTTGAAATCTGACAGCATCATCCTGTTCTTCCCAGATTCCATCTGCGCTGGCCTCTCCTTTCAAATTTGTCATCCTGAAGGAATTTAGGACTGCTGTCAGTGAGCTCATGGAGTGTGTGTGTGTGTCTGTTTGCCTGGCTTCACCTGAGCACTCATACAAATCACCCCCAGCCCCCCACCCATTTGTAGAGGCTGGCATGTAAAATGGCATGGCTATTATTCACACCATTCAGACTGTTGGCACACATGATACACTTTTAGCAGAAAAGTCACGTTCAAAAGCCAAGTGAGACGTCTGTATTCATGTCCTACATGCAGACAGCCCGACTGGCTTTGGCTTTAGGTCTTAAATCTTAGATTCCGCTCATGACCCTTGACAGACGCTTCAAAAATGGATATAAAACATACATGAGCATTTGTGCTTTATGTCTGTCCATTTATGTTTCATATCTGCATTTCGGTGCTCTTTCTGCACAGCGTGTGATGTCTCTGTTCACATTCCGTGAAGAGATGAGCAGACAGATTACGTCAGGGTCCCAGCGCTCTGTCTATCTGCTTGAAGGCGATCACTTTTTCCAGAAAGCTGAGCTCTTGTGCACACACTTGTGTCAGCTCTGCCAGGTGAAAACAGATGAGCCTCACAGTAGGTGGTAACATGCTCATGCACATTCCTCGCTAGTCTGCTTACATCGCTGGTAACAGGAGCTTGGGGGAGCCTCGCCCAAAATGGACTAACCGGGCCTTAAAGATCAGCATGGTTTCCGTTACAGGGACAGCAGGGGCTCTCGCGTCGGCCTGTTTAATCCGTGGGGAAGGACCTCTGCAGAACCATCAGCACAGCACGGCGCTACTTAAAAGGTTTCTTTTATGACAAAACAGTAGAATATAAGAGATGCTTTGCGCAGCTGGCCTTGCATTTGAGATGGAGACCTTTCTGTGTCAAGTTTACATGTTGCGGGTTTTTCCTCGACCTTTTTGAGTTGCCTATCCTATTTCAAAGACTGGCAGCAGTAGTCTGGTGTGTTGGGTCACAATTCTGAACACTTTAAGAGATTAGTACTTTTTTGATGTTGCTCTGTGTCAAATATGTACACTGATTGCAGAATTACCACATAAAAAGTATATTACTGTCAAAAAAATATAATTCCAATGACGTACTTAGTCACAAGTGCTAGTTATGGGTGAAAATGCACATTTGCAAGCTGCCACCATGCCTCCAGCTTTCCTGTATATCCTGCCCTTAATATTACTGCAAAATACTATCAGTATACATTATATGGTCTTCTTGCACTTGGTTGTTTTGCTTTTTTTATTCTTGGAGGGAAGCTGCATGCAGTGCAGTCTGCTTAACTTTTGTGGGGTTAGACAGAGGAGTCCTGAAGAACTTAATCATGTTGGATCGCTGGTTTAGATTAAAACCACAACTAGATAATTCCAGCTAACGGTTTAAATTCCTGTTTTGCTTTTCACCTGCAGAGAGTTCAAAGTTCAGTTTCTCCAGCAGGTTCAAAAGAGCATCTGTCTTAAGAATGTTGCACCACAGTTTACTCAGCTTCATCCACAAGCTTCTTTCTATCAAGTGACAACTGTTGATGTGAGCTTCACACTGCCAGATCATTTTTTGCAGAACTGACATCTTGAGCACTTTTACTTGTTCATATGTGTAACCTTCAGCTTCTTTACGGTGTGCTTGAAATTGGTCATAAGTGAGACATACCAACCTATCACAGGGTCAACACACAGAGAGACAAACTATGATTCACACTCATGTTCACATGTAAGACCAGTGTTGAATCATCAGTTAACCTCAAATACAGGTTTTGGGGCATGCAGAGTCCACACAGAGAGGCCTCAGCCAGAATCCTTTAGCTTCTAAGAGGCAGCGCACCACTGTGCTGCCTGCAAATTTGATGTTTTTACCCAAACTTTATTATGAATGTCCTATCAGCCAAAGCAGTAATTCCACTTTTAGTATTCTTAACTTGAATTAAACCATTTTCCCTGTTTAGCACTTTGTCTTTTCTTTTTTTGGTGTTTTTTTTTTTTTTTTTTTTGATGGGAAGCAATGTGCCTTTTTTTTCTCCACAATTTTTTACATGTTGGAGCAAATGTCTGCTGCAACATGAGCCCTTCCTGTTGTTGCCTATTGTTCTGATCCAAAAAGGCCTCTGTCATGCTGCCTCCTGTCATCTACCTCCTCAAAACCTCCCTTCCCAAGCCTAGCTTGCTTTTCCTCTCTCTTGTGTGTCTCACCCCTGTCTTTGCTCATATAAGGTTACAGCGCAGTACTTTCAAATGCAATGCAGGTGTGTGTGTGGTGTGAGAGAGAGAGTAAGTAGTTCCTGTGCTCTCGGCCCCATAATGTCTTCAGTAAATGCTTCCTAAACAGGCCTGCTTTTATATCTTTGTACGCTTTAGTCGAGCTTGGGAACAAACACCTGCACACAAGCACCCAGGTGCAGCTATACAAGCACACACACACACACACACACACACACACACACACACACACACACACACACACACACACACACACACTCCCTCCCCATCTCTTTCTAATGGAATCAGTTTCACCTTATTTTAGGATTATTATGATTTTGGTCATACCGTTACTTCCATTTGTAATAAAAATTCTAAAATGACTTTACCAACATCATTTATTCCAGCTTTTATAAACTTTACATTGCATATAAATTAGGGCTGCCACGATTAGTCGACTAGTCACGATTATGTCGACTATTAAAATCATCGTCGACTAATTTAATAGTCGACGCATCGTTTGAAGCTTTGTAAGATCACAAAGGACGCAGGAATGAGTAGTAGGATTTAAGAGTGTAATAACGGACTGAAACAGAAGATGGCAGCACTGCATGTACAAGGATGCCAGCTGCCGTTAAACCCCGAAGAAGAAGAAGCTGTGTCCCAGAATTCATAGCGCAGCCCAGCGCAGTTGTCAACAATGGCGGTAGCTAGTTAGTTTTAACTTTACTCTTATTATTCTTTCTTTGTCACAAAATAAACGTTTAACATATTTTCAGGCGAGAATGTAGCTGTGTAAACCTCAAATATCTGCTCAGTTTATCAAGACACCACATATTTTCAAAAGCGCTCCGACGTTTTCGGAGACGTCTGTTACCCACTAGCTCGTTAGCTAGGCGGGGGCAAGGCTAACTAGAGCCGTGAGAACACCGGACTCCCGGCAAATCGTTTTCAAACCCACCGCCGTCTTTCGCTAGTCAGGTTAAACATATATATAAGTCACTTAGATAACTTAAAAATGTTATTGTTTGGCTTTCTTTAGTATTTTATTTGTTCCTGAGTAAATCGGTTTGGCTGAGATTAAAGTTATAGTTTTTGCACAGCTAAAACTGTCAAGCAGACAGCTGATTATCAGAAGTGTGAGACGCTGGAGAATATACTCCAGTGTCCTGTTATATTTTAGAAAGCAAGGAGTTTATTAAACTTCACCGAAACAATCTGCAAATTTCATTAAAAATTAATAAACTACCATCTTGTCTTTATTTTTAGTTAGCACAAACACTTCAAGCTGTAAGCTAATGATAGTTATATAAGACCAGATGCTGCTGGTGCAATAAGCTGTACGTCCAATGGATGATGATCTGATTAGTCGACTAATCGCAAAAATAATCGGTGACTAGTCGACTATCAAAATAATCGTTTGTGGCAGCCCTAATATAAATGTCTGAAAATTCAAATCTGCATGAAGGATTACTTTACTCTTCTCTTACATGAGTAGAGGACAAGTTCAACACAATGCAGACCACATAAGCGCCTGGATGTTTTGAACAGTGTTGTGTACAAACCTGCTGTAACTGAAGGCTTAACCTGAAACGTGTCCACTTGAGTTACCGTTACCCACTACTTGTTTGTGTTGCCTTTTTCTTTCTTCGCTCAGGTTACCAGATTCTTAGATGTCAACAGTTTTTCGCTGTGGTTTCTAAACTCTCCAGCCAACATAAACCCTCACTCTGCTCAGTGGGACAGAAGCCCACTTCTTAAAAAGTCGATTTTACGAGCGGCTCTTTTACTGAGTTTTTTTTTTTTTTTTGAGGGTTCTCCTTTTTATTTCCTCTCTTTCTGTCATTTCTCTGCACTCACATTTTCCAAATCATCTTCACTCAATTTATCCATAATTGCCTTGTAGTCCCTCACTTTTCCTCTCTCCCTCACTTCTCACCACTCTTTTTCTTCACTGCCTGTTGCCATTTAGTGATTGTAACTTTTCATTCATTTTCCAGTCTGAGAGTATGAGGCTAATAATTCATTAAGGATTACTGGAATATTAACTGTTTTATTCAAACTTTACATTGTCTAAAACTTCACATTTTTGAAAAGTAGATGACATAAAAACTTCACAGCTACTTCCTTCATGTCAGTATGCAGGGGATGAGTTGAGTGGTTTTTAGGGAAAATTAGAGCATTTAAAGGAGACGTGCTCAGTACTAGCTTTGTGTTTGTTTTTTTCTGGACTCTAAGAGAGAAACTTTGCACAATTCAGAATTCAACTAATCTAAAACCCCAATTCCATGTTAAATACAGATAAAAACATATTTTAGAACATAGGAAACATATCAAACTAATCTCTCAATTCCAAATGATTCCAAATGATTCCATCCAAATGATCTTTAGGTCAGAGATCACCATATTTCTGCATCATCTTACTATAAAGATACAGTTTTTATAGATGATGGTGAACCTTTCCCATCTTTAATTCTGAGAAACTCTCTATGAAGCTCTTTTTATACCCAAGCATGTTACCGATCTGTTTCTAGTTAACCTCCCCTTTTTTCTATTTTTCACGAAATACTAAAATGTCTCATTTTCAACAATTCACATATATGTTTAGTATGAATAAAACACAGGTTTGTGAGATTTGCATTGCATTGCATCATTGCATTGTGCTTTTTTGTAACTGGGGTTACATTACACGTTGATTCAGTATCTGAGACTAGCTGCTTTCCTTCCTTCTTTTTGTTGCCTCTTAAACAGGAGGCTTGACCAGCAGGTTGGTGGGGCTTCTGTTTCCACAGCTGTAGCGGTGTGTTCAAGAAGACCACATTAAGGACACCCTCTCTCTTTGACATCACAGAGACAGAACAGGAATAGAAACTTGCTGAATGGAAACAGAGACTTGATGAAGACAAATTGTAGAAAGAAATAATTATAATTCCTCATCTGTAGCTTTCATCTCTTAAAGGCAGAAATATTTCATAGTTGCACTGTGAAAATGGTTGGTTTCCCATTCTTCCAGTTAACCCCTGAGTTAGGTCAGTTTTCCAGCTAATAGGGATGGAAGGGGGCCTTGGGAGAGGCCCTAATAACAGAGTGGGAGAGCTCATACATCAGTCTCACTCACCACACCAACCACCCTGGCTCCAAACACAGCCCCCCAGACCATATAACAGCATATTAGTTGCTACGCATAACTGCTCAAATTGAACATTTCTGATTTGGTTAAGCTTTACCCTGTGAGGAACCTAGTGTCTCATTTTCTTCTTAGCTCTCTGTTAACTCCTTCCTTTTCCTCATTCCCAAGCCTTCGAGTTTAAAGATTTGCACTAATTGCCATACACTGCTGCGACAGTAAAGTCACACCAATTTCGGAGAGCTTTATGGGGGTTAAGCTCGTGTCCCTGCCTGATTTTTATCATCGTAAGCCAAATACAGCTGGACGGGGATCAGAGGCTGCTCTCATGGAATTTTCTGTGTGGAGATTTGATGTCTGGACTTCTCAGAGGCACCTTCACGTTAACCATTTACTGCATATTTTGCTACTAGGAGTGGCACTCAGCTGCAAATGAAAGAGGACGTTCCAGAGCTTTAACGTGAATGAAGTATGACAAAGCAGCCAAGAAGGGAACATGATACTCTTATAAAGATTGTCACGTATCCGTAATTTTGATGGGCGTTCACTGCCATACCAGAATTGAATTTTTAAAAGTGTCACTTCTGACATGCTATGGAAAATATGTTCACAGTTTTATTTTTCCAAGTGAAGTCCAATTGCTTGCCTTCGACAGTACTTAGAGATAAAAATGTTTTTAACAGTTGTGATAATCATCACTATAATAAAAACCAGTGGAAATATATGGAAATCTGGAAAATCTGGAAAAGTAACTTGTGACTTTTGAAATGGAAATTATTTGAAACTGCAGAAGCACAGCTTAAAGTTAGCTGGACTCTTGTAGTACAAAACTTGCATTCTGATCTTATCCCTATTTCAGATGCCTAAATGTGAACGGTAAAAATATTAACAAAATGTGACCTTCATCCTGTCGAGGTGTCTCTTCTGTGTTGTGCCATGCATTTTTGGAGTGGCTGAGCCACTTGATAAACGCAACGGCTTCACACAAAACCTCTGCTGATAATGACCAATAGCCTTTTTCACGTCTTGGCTCAGTTTAAAGAGGCACATGATCAATACTAGGTCAATTTCCCACTTAAGGGACAACTTCAACTGAGCCTTAAATACCTTGGACTCTCCACCAAGCTTCTCAGACGAGAGGTGAGGTATTTTTGAGAAACTTAAAGAAGTCCAGTTGCTTTTGTTTCTTAGATCACTTTGATAGGTACACATTGCTAGGTCTGGATTGAACCTGTTTTTGACTTTGAAAATTCTTCAAGGCATAGATTCAATCTGCTGCTGGAAACATTTCTCCAAGATTTTGGTTCATATTTACATGATAGCGTCACACATTTGCTGCAGATTTGCGTGGTGCACATCTATGATATGAATCTCTGTTGGACTGAAATCTGATGACTGTAGAGGCCATTTGAGTACAGCAAACTCACTGTCACGTTCAGGAAAGCAGTTTAAGATGATTTGAGCGTTGTGAAACAGCATTTTGTTCTACTAGAAGCAGCAATCAGAAACTGGGAAGATGAGATTTAACTCTTGATAGAAGGCAGGATAGGATAGGATATTCCAAATTCTCATCATACCATCCGAATTTTGTAGCAGAAATCAAGACTCATTAGACCAGACAACATTTTTCCGATCTTCTGTTATCCAGTTATGCTGAATCCATGTGAACTGTAGCCTCAGTTTCTTGTTCTTGGCTGATAACAGGAGCACCTGGCTGTACTCCAGCTGCTTCCGTCTGCGTCAAAGTTTGACACGGGCACTCAGATAGATTCGTCTAAATACCTTGTTTGTTACAAGTTACTGTTGCTTTCCTGTCTGCGCCAACCAGTCTGGCCATTCTCCTGACCACTGCAAAAAATAGGCTGGGTTTGTTGAAACTCCTTATCTCTGTTTCCCTTCTCATCACTATTTTCTGATCTGCCACCTCAGTAATTTAAAATGTTTGCAACTCTGAGACAATGTTACTGGTACCTGTTCATGGTCGAAAGACTTGACTGGTACACATATGTGCACGATTTCTTCCTCCCTATATTATAATGCAAGCAATGCTTTTGTTCTTCTTTGGTTATTCATATTGACAGACAGGGATTCAGTACAGAGGTACATATGGGTCTTGCAGTCAGTATCCAAATCGTGATTCAATCAATGGCCAGAACCACAGCTGATGAAACCTGGGATCTATTTTTAGGTCCTTTTTAACAAACAGGTCTAATACAACAGCTCGCCTCCACTGCTGAGAAACATTAGAAAGCTAATCTCAAAATTGCTCTGCATTTTCTCCTAGATATTTCAGATGATTGTCTTAATGAAAGAGAACAGATGTGTTCTCTTTAAAGGGCGCACAATGTGGGGAAAAAATGAAACGCAGGAAGTAAGCAGACCTTAGACATAACAGCAAAATCGCTGTGCACAAGTGTTTGTTTTTGAACAAAATTATAAACTTCAAATCTTTCTGGAATGATAACATTTTTTTCTCAGAAGTACACAGTTGTGCCTCCTTTTCCATAAACGAGCACTTCGTCCTCCTCCCCCTTCCCTCACTATATTCCCACGACCATCCACTTCTATTGAACTCTCACCTGGCTGCCCTTGGCTAGCTTTGTGTTGGTGAAGCTAGTGAGTTGCGACGTCCACTCTCCTCTGTCCTTTGTAAAGCACAGAGCTCCAGACTTCTTAGTCTAACAGTAGAGAACACAGAGTAAATTTAGACTCACCGTGGGGCCGGGACATGCCATAAGACACTGTTAGTAGCCTCCTGGAAGAAACCAGCAAGTCATTCTAACTCCAAAAGTGCAGAATAGCTTGTGGAATCAGGTAGCATTACAGAAGAACTACTAATTTAGTAAAGAGACACATTTTGATTCTATGTCTGCCCTCTGGGTTTGCTACATATCTCTTAACAATCATGAGCATAACACCCATAACTGTGAGCCTGTTGTTGTGAGCCTGTTGCCAAGCTTCCAGACTCCTCACTAACAGGTGCTGAGGCCCAAAGCGCTGCTCATTAACACAGTTCATTTCACAAGCACCACCACATAGTCGTTACCATCCTGACACATTATCACCCAATTAGCGTGACCCTGTGTCACCAGGCTCCTGGTGCTGTTTGTCTGCAGACTTTCTCTCCTCGACTGTCACCCTGCATGCCACGCACTGTCAGTTTTCAAGTTGTTAATTCAAAAATATTTATGACGTGTTTAGGAATTCTGTATTTTTCGTGTGTATGTGTGAAACAAATGCACCATGTGTATAGTTAAGTTTGCAGTCAATTCTCAGCGGTGTCCATGCACATGCTTGCATTTTCACATCCGTTTGTGACTTTAGGTTACGTTCCCAAAGTTGGATGGCAACCATTTGCCTATTCATCATGCTGAACTATCCCAGCCTGCACCAAAACACACAGACTCACACACTGTTGTAGCCGGCTAGAACTGTGGGATGTTGTATGTGAACTGAAAGTTTGTCAGCGGTCTGGTGCCCTGAGAATCAGTGAAGGTAAAACAGCTTAGAGTTTTTTGCCAGTCCTTCATTTTTGGCTGTTTAATTTGTTAGGAATCACCTATGACCTGCAGCACTGCACTCTGAAGCCGATTTTCTGTCTCTTCTCCCCAGTAATGAAAAGCAGAGAGCAGCTCTGTCTTCAGCTGGTAATAAGAGCGCATTAGGTCCACATGGCTTGTTGATAGGCTCCCTGTTGTACACCCAAACCTTTGAGCTGCACTAGAAAATGTACAGCGTTATCACCACTGTTATTTTACATTTAAGAAGCAGTGTGTTTGTGTCTGTACACAGTATTTTACATAGAAAAGTTTCTCCAGAATTGTGGTTAAGCATTGTTTAAATGTAGGTCCATGCCACTGGCTCAGAAAGTTTGAGTCTGTGACTGTCTTTTTACTTTGTCACAACCATGTGGATTACATTTGGATATAGCTTTCAGGTGTAAAGAATGCAGCTGTAAAGCTGATTGTTTTTGTTTTTTTAAACTAGCTGTTGTAAACACAAGTCAAGTTACCTTGATGTTTTGCAGGAACATGACAATAATGGTGACAATGTAGGGTCAAGTGAATAAGGCCCAGCCACACAGGCCTAGAGACTCGTTCATGACCATCCGCTAACCACCAGTCGTGTGTTCCCCGACTATTGGTGAGTGGTTGCTGGAGCTTGATGACAGTCTCTGGGAAATCAATTGATAAAGCCCCAGTGACATATGCCTAGAGAATGGTCGGTCATCCAGTGGCAACCACAGGTTGATAGAGAAAAAAGTGCAACCCCCAACCAGCTGGCAAAAACATCTTTGTAATAGCTTTGGTCACTAGGAAATTGTGGTTTGCATGAAACATGATAACTTGGGCCCAAGCACTCGCCAACTACTCTCTAAAAAGGAGGGAAATTGTAAAAAGTGTGGCACAAACTGGAAACTGAGAGACTCGCTTTCAAAATAAAAGTTTTTTTGAAACATGTTGGCTGCAGTGCTGAAGCCCAGTTTTCACTCTAAAAGAAGGCATGTGCCATTTCTGATTTGGGCAGATGTCCTCTACTTCCACTTTGTGATCTACTTTTTTGAGTATCGCTACATACCGCAAAACAGTAGTGTTTGCAGGCAAATCAGCCTCTTCCACACTATTTGCTAGCAACCAAAGCAAGCTTAAGGAAGTTTTTAGTGTAGCACCCTCTTTGTGCCCAATATCACCTAGCAACAGTCAGGAACCTCCAATAAGGACTCACCCACCAGTTGGGGAATACAAACATTTTTCTTGCAACCAGTGGTTTTATCAGTGGAGCAGGTGGACTCCAGTGAGTCAACAGTTATCTACCCTTCTCTCATCATGTCTTGTTTCAAAGCACCAGGATTGTGAGAGTCTCCATTTTAAGTGTGAGGCCTCAAGTGGGTACTTGGCTATGTTGACTTTTTATATAAAAAAAAACCCGTAGTTTCAATTCAAATTTACTTAATTCATGTCCATTTGTTACATGTTGCAATTATGTTGTGCAGATATCTGATACTGAAAACTTGCTTGAAAGGTTCCAATCATTTGGAACCTTTCACTGAGTTTCCTTGCTAGTTGCTGCTTTTTGCAAACATTTGCAAACATTTGCAGTTTGTTGAGTCTCCGACCATAAATAAATTGTCTATGTCATAAATACTAAAAACGCACAAAAGCATCAGATACAACCCATGTTAATGCTAACTGGTAGTTGGCATTAACATCGACATCATCATCATTTTGCTAGTGGAAAATATATGCAAGACATCAATTCTTCAACCTTTTAAAGCATTTAATGTTTAAGCATTTAAAAATAAAAGTTTTGCTTTTCTACTTTTCATTTCCTCTCTTCACAGGATCTGAGTTCCCCCAAGATCCCAGTATGCAAGCTGCCACTTTGTGGAACACCTCTAGCGATGGTAAATGCACACCACACACACACACACACACACACACACACACACACACACACACACACACACACACACACACACACACACACACACACACACACACCACAGATAACCCATGCATGACGTTCTTAACAAAGCTCACTCTGGCAAAACTATGAGCACATCTGTTAGAGACAACATGATGATGACATGTTCATAGTTCAAATTAACACACACAGTGTTGAACTGTAACCCCACATGTGCTGTTGAAATTACTTTAAATGAAGTGTTAAAAATTACACATCCTCCACATGGTTGACTTCAGCAACCCAGACACCCACTGCAGTGTAAGGCACTAGAGCAGATAATTGGCAGAACAAATTGCACATTGATCTACTCAACATATGGAAATACAGCCACAGGAGCATTGTATTTCTTTATATCTACATTTACTCTTTCTTAAGTGGAAAATACCAGTGTAGTCTCCAAGGTGCTGCTGCTTTTAGTACATCTTCTTAAACTTTGCATTTTGACCTCATGTTTATACCAACATTTGTGGGCTCTGGACATGCACTTGAGTACTTCTGAGGTCTTAAGTTTTCATCACAATGAGCACAGTCCTAACCCTAACCCTGACCCTCAACAATTAGAATATGTTTTTTTCTCCTTTATATTACAGTTTTTTCTGAATGCTTAAACCCTAACTGTGATTCCTGTAGCACAATCTCTAAAACTATTCAGACTTATAGCAAAACCACTCACTGAGTTTGCAAAACTAAAAGCACAAAAACTGCTTTGCACTCAGTTTGCAATTTTGTAACACACACTTTGCAAAACTGTAGGCACAATTCACTGCACAACACTCAATTACCAAATTTCCAACACACTCCTAGCAAAAGTATACACATGTATGGCTATCATTAACACTAACTTGCCAACTGTCTGGCACACTTTCACATGTGAAAACTTTTTTAGATAATTAGTTCACTTTGCAATCAGCCTAAGCACTATAATACAGGTAAGCTGTGTGTGCGGAGTACAATGGAGGGAGCAGAAAGAGTGAGAAGTAGAGGAGGCCGAGGAAGAGGACGTGGAGGTGAAGAAGTAGGATGAAGAGGACGACAAGGACAAGGAGGAGCAAGAGGAAGATGAGGAGGGGGGAGAGGAAGATGAGGAGGGGGGAAAGGAAGGGTAGGAAGAGTAAGAAATAGAATTGCTGATGACATCAGAGCTACAATAGTGGACCATGTAATCAACCGTGGAATGACCCTGAGGGTAGCTGGCCAACGGGTCCAGCCTAACTCGAGCCGCTACACTGTAGCAAGTATCATAAGGACTTGAAATGAGAATCGGTTAGTACAGTCACTTCGCACAAAGATTTGTAGCACTGCCATATGCCAATGAGAAACACACCAATACCATTGATGTAAAAATACTGAAATTGTTACTTTACAGAATTGCTAGGTGACCAGATGCTGGGGGCAGAGGAAGCATGTTCACTGCAGACCAAGTAACCCATATAGTCATTATGGCGATTGCAAATAATCCTATACTTGGAAATAAACACTTGTGTTTGTTTTGATGTACTTGAAGTTTGGATCCCTCTATGCTTATGGATCTATGACAGAAGTATGAGCTCAAACTGACATAGCCTACCTTGTGCACAGAGAAAGCAAAAGCCAGATGTGTTTTGTATTCATACCATCAGTGTGCAGTTGGCGCATTGTGTGCTTAGTAGATGATGGCTTGTGTGTACTGTTTGATACGGAAACACCATTTTTACGAAGGTGTGAAGAGTTAATCTAGCTGTGTTTGCTTTTGCAAGAGAACTACAATGTTTTGATTATTGGGTGACAGGTTTTCTTATTTGTGTGTAGAGTTTTGCAAAATTAGCCAATAGTTACAAAAAATGTGCTTAAGCAATCAGAAAAAACTGTAAATTGTTCCACAAAGTCTTGGCAATCAGGGAACAAAGAGAACAATCAGCCCAAATGACATGCATCAAATCTATTCAGTTTTTTGTGGAAAAAATGCCTGTGTTTGTTTTTATATATAGGGATGGAGTTAAGGACAATATATGACTTAATTTCTCTTTGCACAGCATCCATTTTATTCTTTGTTGTGTCTTTAGCTTCAAGCATATATGGAGCCCTGGGTGGGCTTGTTTGTTAGAGCTGGCCAAAACACTTGGCTTCACAGAGGAACAGCACAGTAACTCTTGTGGTTCTGCACTGCATAATCAGTGTACTCCACAGTCCTCTCATGTTTGATTTGCACAGTTTTCATTTCATAAACGCAGATTATGGACATTATATAAACAGAGTTGGACTCTGATTCCCTCACTTGTCTCTGATTTTTCTTTCTAAGCAGTCATCTTAAGCATGGAACTGAGCTTCACCAGAATGTCTTCCTTCCTTGGTTACTTTGATTTTTTTTCCCCAAATAAACATTATTCCTTTATTTCCATTTCCATTATTCTGATTCCTGTACTGCTGATATGAAGAACATTTTAAAATAAAAGGTCTCCTCGTAACTCCCAGAAAATTTGCTGTCACAAGCTCGCTTGTTTGAGCATGGTAATAAAAAATCGATTGCTGACCAACACACAGGCCAGATAACTGTGAGTAACCTGCGGGCAACACTAGGCCACTAGGAAGAAAAAATGTATATTCCACAAATGGTTGCTGAAGGTTTGTTGGAGGTTGCCTGCTGTTGCTAGGGGAAGTCGGTCACAAGGAAGGGGCTGCATCAAAAACCTCCACATGATTGCTTTAGCTGCTTGCAGATAGATTCGTGGATTCATGTGTTCAATGACAAGTCCAATGCTTTTGCAAGAGAACAAACTTATCAGTAAGTACGATGTATGTGGGATGCGATAGGTTTCTGGGTACTTTCTCAACGTCGTTGCCCATATGTATCCGTTAAATTGCACCCCCTCTCCACAGTTTATCTTTGGCTAAAAGAGCAAACATCTGCCTCTCACAAAGAAACACTGACTGGAAAATGCTCAACTTAAAGTTTGTATTTAACTCGAACCTTAGTTTGGCTCTCTCATTTCGTCTGGTTTGCTTAATTCATCTCTCGAAACTCCAACTCTCCCACAGCTTCGTTCCCACAGAAAATTCTGTGTACACAAAAGCAGACACACACCAGTTTCTGGACAAGACTGAGCAGTTTAGTGAAGATAATGATTATGTTGACCAATCAAGGATTTTTCAAAAACAGTCATAAATATAATGAGATCCAAACAAATCATCCAGAGAGCTTTATTTTTCCACATCATCAAATATAAAAACTATAAACGTAAAGTATATGTGTATGTGTTTGTCATTTAGTGCTCAGCCCTCCTGTGCTTACATCTGTTTCTTATCTGATGGATGGAGGGTGATTGCACCCCTTGTTTTGTCTGCAGGCGGGGATGGTTTTGATTGACCAAACAGGCACAATTCAGGTAGCGTGGCTCTATCAGTATGCATCAGTAGCAGGAAGTTATCGTGCTGAAAGAGGCTCATTACTGGGCTGAAATCAGGGGTGATGATAGTTTACTGAACTCATTTCCCTGCAGGCTTTCTTTCATTATTGCTCTCTGTTTCTTTGTTTCATTTTGTACCCTTTTTTTTCTTTACTTACTTTCTTTCCTCTGTTGCTTTGCTGGATAGTGACCCAGCTTTAATTAACTTCACCTTTACCCACAGCTGGAAGCTGGAAGCACTATAGTGCGAGGCCTTCAGTGTATCTGTTGAATATGTTTAGTTAGCTTTGCAGCCACTCGTGTTTCTGAACCTGCATTTTGTTGACAGGAGCCCCGACGGTCACACCCTTACTGTATGTATGTTCACTGAAACCATATAGAATACAATGTCGTGAAAAGGTACTGAGTAATGTGTGCAGTTTTCGAGCACGTATAGTTTGTCTCCTTGGCGGTTGTGTGGGTGTGCGGGTGTTTACATATATGTGCCTGCATGTGAGCGTTTGATTGTGCAAAAACTACTGCAAGGAAAATGCAGGCTGATGACAGGACACCATTTAGCTCCCCTGCCACATTAAAGGGACAGTCCGCAGAAAGGGTTTGAGTTTCAGCATCCTCCTTGTGCCAAATACCACAACACTCACCACGGGACAATTACATACAGAGTGGCTTTGTTACACAGGCATTGGCAGGACATCTTTCTCCTCCTTCTCTTTTTTCCTCTTGACCTCTCTTCTTTTGTCTTCTCCTCTTGTCTCTTTTTCTTTTTTCGCTCTTCGTTCTGCTCCCCGCTGCTTTATTATGAGTTATTATAACGGCTAATTAAGTGTGCAGGCACACCGCTCCAAAGAGCATTTTTATTTTCCATCAACTCAACTAATGAAAATTCATGGAAGCAGTTGTACATTAGGCACCAGCCTCTTGTCAATGGAAAAGCAGTAATACGGCGTAGTCCACTCACTAAAACAGGGTTGCCAAGCATAAGGCCTGGGTGCCAGAATCGGCCCACCAAAGACTCCGATCGGGCCCAATGGATACCTTTGGACATTTTGAAGAAGGGCATAAATTTTGGACTTTTAACTGTGTTTTCATACATTTGAAGGTATTTCCTCTCCAAGGGCATTCATACAACAACTAAGTAATAAAGTTATAGATAAAAAATTAAATGACAGAAAAGTTCCAATTTAAAATTAAAATGGAAAATATTGGGCATTTTCTTTGAATCAACAGTAAAGCTGAGCAGTGAGCTACCAGAATATTTTCTAGCTGTTAAAATGATACTTATTTGTCTCATATTAAGATATCTGAGGTGTTAAACTTGTTCACACTGACTGAAAGGGGAAACTTGAGTGGCCCGGTCCACTTGAAATCTAAGTGGGTTGTATGAGACCCGGGATTTGACATCCCTGAAGTACCAGATTACTGACATTCCAACATTCAGTACAGACAGAAATCATAAAAATTGCAGTAAAATGTAAACTACGGAGAGAAACAGAGCCCGAAGCAAACCAAGTATCAGGAAATAGGCACATTATGCCAATAGCGTAATTATTACTCCTTAAGTTTAAAAGCTGTCTAACTGCTTTAATGAATGCTTTCAGACTCATAATTACTTTTGAGAAACAAATCAGCAACAAATTCCAGAGCGTTTTCTTCTCTTTAACCGATTTCTGGACTTCCAGTGCATTTTGACTGAACGGCAGTGATAGATTGCACCACACTTGAGGTCAGAGCACATTTTTACCTTTTGCAGCCGTGAGAGGGTTAATGCGACAAATTGAGTATACACAGCGCTCCACAGTGAAGTTAAATAAGAAAATATCATTGCCTAATGTGCGTGAAACTGGACTTAACAGACACGGAACGTAATCTCGCCACCGATCTCGGTATGTTTATGGTCGTCTCATGACTTTTAAGATCATTAGAAACAGTAACATAATCGGATTGGACAAATTCAATTTAAAAGTAAAACAAAACACAAAGTAGCAAAACGGCTGGATAAACAAGTTATGAAAACCAACAAGTGGCACGCGGAGACGGCTTCACTCGGGGAATATTTTCTGTTTGTGTGTGTCGTTGTCATAGATAAATATGAAACAGGTTCACAGCTTTCGGCAAAGCCCTGTGACAGAGCATTGTGTCTACGTGATGTCATGCTAAAGCATTTCCAGTTTTTATGTGTGGAAATGAAGTGCACACATCAGTGGTGGAGTGGAGGAGTAAATAAAAAGGAAAATTGGATGAAGGTTTACAGTCATTGTTCCAGCTGACTTTAAAAGCATCGACCTCCTGAAGGGTTTGATCTCGCTGCTGTAATGTTGAGATACAGGACTGTGTAGAGCACATGAAGAAAAGAGGTCATATTAAGGTTGGTGAAAAATGGGGAGAGGAGACGGTGGTGGGGTGGTACTTGTTAGTACCACAGTGCTGTGTTAAGCCCTCAGTCTTTATGGAAGAAGCTGTGAGTGTGTGTTCTACAACCTGCCAAGCACATGCACTGAGATAGAGGCCATGTGCTCAGGTTTTTACACCAAACACTCAAAGAACATAAAGTAGACACATTTTTTCCGATGACTTCTCTCTTCTTTTACAAAAGCCTTAAACAAAGACTGCCCACGATGAAGCTCAATATGTAGGTGGACACCTTTTGCGTGATTGCAGTTTTTCGTCTTACACTGTACACGTTTTACTAAGTTACACTACACATTCTTCTGCCTGACTGCCCCTCCAACTTTTGTACAGACACTGCATCATCATTCCACCAACCACAACACGGGATGCTCACAGTGAAAGAAAGCTGGCCCGCACTCCAACCCAAGTAAAGTTTATTCAAACGAGGCTGTAATATGAATGAGCACTGTTTTATGCAGTTCTTCTATCACCAGCATGTTCACCTTCATAGACGTCGATGTTGATACGGTTAATTTTCTGACTGCTCTCTAACATTTTTCTCTTAACATTCCTTGGAAAAGCTTGAAGTTAATCTTGCATGGAATACAGTAGTAAAAATCTGAGTGCTGGTGTACTCGCACAAGTAAGTGTGCGCCTCTATTTATACCCATCAACCTCTCTATTCACACACATCATTTTTCATTTGAGATTCTTCTGTATGTGCTTTTCCTCATTTGTTTGTCTTGGCCAGTTTGTGTAACCAGGAGCATTTCTGCATACCTAACACAGGTTTTGGGGTTGAGAGAACTTTCCAGAGGTTTTTCATGACATTAAGACCAATGTTTTTCCTGCACATTAAACTCTTAGGTGGCCCTCCAGATAGTTTTTTTTTTTTTACTGACCAGCTTAAGGGGAAAAATACGGTTCTGGAGGGAATCACGATTTAGTTCATCTTTGTATTGCAGTGTGTTCTAATAGCATTACCCTTCATGAATTGGTTTCGATGGCGAGGCAGTTTTTGCTCGCTGTAATCATTCCTCTCATTCATAACAGTAATCAAGAGCTGTTTGTTTTGACTGTTTGAAAACAGGCACGAAACACTGGGAACCAGTCATTTTAAATTTGATTCTTCTTTTTTTCGAAGACCGCAACGCAGGTGATATTGCCTCATGAGCTCATACACATAAATCTGAGGGGGAAACCCTCTGGCATCATACAGCCATGATGAAAAGAGAAATTAGGTGTCACAACAGTGGCAACCACAAAATAACTTGTGAAACCAGGCTCTGAATATGTGTGTCTGAAAACACGGAGTTTGTTTTACCGCGTTTCTTTTTCACACAGCAGCATGTTTTATTTAATATCTGGCTCTGAGGTAGTACAGTAAGTGTTGTTTGATTTATGTCATCGTTCTTGGCTGTGTAGTACAATTTTCTTGATTTTCTTCATTCATGGTCTTGTTCGTACATACATATATACATATACACACACACACATACATATATATATGTATGTGTATATGTGTGTGCGTGTGTGTATCAGGTATAATAAATTGGCTTTGGCTTCAACAGGGCAAAAAATCAAAAACTTGCACTTTGCAGTTGTTTTTACTGCACTACAAACATCTTTAAGTACATTTAAAAAGAACAAAGAAAATACATACATTTCATAATCTGTAAAGAATGCATGCAAAGGGCATTTTTCTTCTAGTCACCTCCACATGATCACCATCTGTCTCTTCTTTCTCTCTCTCGTATTCTTTTCTTTTATCCTACCTACACTGCCTACCAGGACCTCACTTCATCCGCCTCGACGCTCCCATGAACAACATAACCACCTCCGTGGGCCAGACGGCCGAGCTTTTGTGTCGTGTCTCCGGAAACCCACCACCCACTGTGCGCTGGCTTAAGAACGACGCTCCTGTGGTACAGGAGCCGCGGCGGGTCTCCTACAGGTCCACGCTGTTTGGATCACGCCTCCGCATCCGCAGCCTGGACACTACTGACACGGGATACTTCCAGTGTGTGGCCACCAACATCCAGGGCTCTGTTTCCACTACGGGCGTGCTGTTTGTCAAGTTCGGTGAGAAGACTTTGTTACCAGTAGCATCTAAGCATCTGTGCATTTCAAACTGATAAAACAGCCAAACTTTTAAAAACTTACTGCCGTCCATTTCCCCCCCACCTATTTCTATTTCTTTTCCTAGAGATCTGGCTCCTCATAGCAGCACTCATCTCAGCTGATTCTTCTTGTAGCTGGCAGCTTGCACAGAGAAAAATCTGGAAACAATATTGTTTATCCTGTAGTAAAAAAATCCCCTTGTCTTCTTTTCCAGATCCAGATCCTCTCCCTACGTCTCTGCCAAAAGAGCCCACGTAAGTCGCTTTTCCTCTAACCATTTTTCTCTCTGTCAGTCTATTCATTACCACAATACAAGGGACAGCTTCAGATAAGTTCGTTTGTGAGCAGATCCCACAGACAACTTGCAGATTATGAGAGAATTGCATTTTACATATTGCTGGAACTTTAAAACTAAAGAAAGACCTGCTCGTGCATGTGTCACAAGCACCTCATCGGTTTAGGTTAGTAAAACATGCAACTTGCAGGTCTTGTGAACCAAAAAGATAATATACACTGTAATTTTGTTTAATATTTACTCTGATAATTATTTTAACTAAAGACACATATTAGTGTATGGAGCATTCCTACTTCATACTGAAGTCTGCACATGCAGTTTTGAAAGTGGAAAACACAGCGATGATTTGTTTGTCCAGCTACAGCAATTCAATGCTGGTTTGCAAAGAGCTACCCTAAGACGTCCTATAAAGCATATTCATTGAGTAATCACTCACTTTATAACATGGCCTGGTCTGTAATTTTCCATTTTATTGGTACAGGTCTCATGGGGAACTAAATGAATATTTAATATGAGCCTTTAAAGCTCAGATCTCTCTTGTTCTAGAAAGCTTTTCCACCCAACTGTAGACACGCACATGGTCCATATTTGAATATTTCAGTCCACGGTTTGGAATGTGGACTGTTGGGCCGTCACACACACACACACACACACACACACACACACACACACACACACACACACACACACACACACACACACACACACTTGCGCGCAGAGTTTGGGGCCCAAAGCAGACACTGACACACACAGTGCTTTGTCTCTATATAGCATCTAATACACTGATGCTCATATTGGAGAAAGTGGGTTACTTCACTTACACACACAACAACTTTAATGAGCAAACAGGGTTTGGTTCATAATGTTAACAAATGCGAAACCTGTGCCATTCATTCAGTTTTAGAGGAAAACGAATAAAAATGATCCAGATCCATAACAGAATGCCCACAGTGCATCACTCCACCAAGTTTCATGAAATTGGACCTGCTGTTTTTTTGTGTTGACAGACAAAATGCATTGAAAGCATTGATCTGATTTCTAGTCTATAATTAAGTTAGAAAGACGAAGTTTGACAACCTCCCCCCTCAGTATATACATCAATAACAATAGTGTTTGACAACTATTAGAATAGTTTCCAAAGGTAGCTGCATAATCAGAGCCCACCTTCACTAACTTCTGATTACAGTCATTCTGCCCTGTAAGTGGGCCTTAAAATTTGACAGAAACAGCTGAGTTCAGAAAAGAGCAGATCCAGGAGTATAAAGCGAGAATGAATTCTGTCTTCTGGTGACCTTGGTCGATTACTTGAACTCTCCCTTAAATAATGCTGTCTAAAAAGACTTGCATATTTTGTAAGTGGTTTTTGTTAAATGATACTTTAAAGTCACCTAATTCGATACCAGCAGCAAACGCACCCACAATGCCAATCCTCTAATATGAACATGCAAATAAAATTAAAGGAGGCCTTAAGTGGCAAATAAAAACCAAGTTCTACAAAATTCTTTTAGACAGCATCAAAATACGTTCCATAAAACATTTTCATGTTCTTGCCCAAATCAAAATTTTCTTTGTGTCTGGCATGCTTCCTTCGTTTTGTTTTAACGTCTCCCCGGTTATTGGATAAAACCTCTTTGAATTTTTTTCAGTTCGTTTGATTCTTGCAGGATCAAAAGAGACGAAGCTGGATGATTTTCCCCAATGACATTATGGCGAGGCTCGCTGCCATGTTCCATGCGGCGTCCTGTGAATCAAAACTGCTGGCACAAAACGCATGTCAGACACTTAGTATATCCAGTCACACGCTGGCATGAGCGCGGCCTCATGCACGGCCTCGTGCACACGCGCCCCGCTCCCTCTTAAAACATCTGTTTCTGCCGTTTCTTTTTGTTTACATGTTTTTTTGGTGTCTTCCTGTGCAGCCAAATTACAGCTTTCACAGATGATGCAGTTGGTTCACAAAAGAATCACAATGCACTTTCTCAAGGGAAACATCAATAAAAAGAAGAAATTTCAAAGAGACTTTTGGCTTCGCAGTACGGTCGTGCTGGAAATAAACTGAAATGGAAAATTGAATGAGATTTCAAGTAGGAGGAAGTGATTTTAGCCTCCTTCTGCTACATACTGACATTCACTCACCAGCCACTTCATTAGATACACCTTACTAGAGTTTGATCGGACTCTCTTTTGCTTTCAGAACTGCTTTAATTCTTGATGAGCAAAGTATGGTCGATTATACGATGCTGTCATGTCAATATGGACAAAAATGGGAGGAGGAATGTTTTCATGGCCTTCCTGAAACTATGGTATGAGGGGAAAACTAAGGCAGGCTGAGATATTTAAACAATACTTAATTGGTGGTAAGGTACCCAATTTTTGCCAAGAAAAACCAGAACACCACCAGCAGTTTGAACAATTAGTACAAGGCAAGATAGAAAATTCTGACCATGCAGTGTGAGCGTTGTAGTTAGAAATTGCGACTCATCAGACCTTCGAACATTTTTCCAATCTCCTGTCGTCCCATTTTGGTGAGTTGTGATTTTAGCTGACAGCAGTGGCACCTTTTGTGGTCTTCTGCTGCTGTAGCCCTTCAATGTTTGTGTTGTGTGATCAGAGATGCTCTTCTGCATATTTTGGGTATAACAGGTTTTTCGTTTAAATAGTTCTTTTTATTTTTTTAAAACCTACTTTTATTCCTTGTTGTCGGTTGATTGTCACCTTATAGTCACAAAGTAAGTATCTTTTCTTATTTGTGTTACTTCTCCCTTCCCATTAGCTCATTCTCCACTGCCCTCTAACACCAATAAGGCATTTTCTTTTTTTGTGTGTCATTTTCAGACCGTTCTCTGTAAACCCTAGAGATGGTTGCATGCAAAAACACCAGCTGATCAACTCTTTCAATCATGCCACGTTCAAGTCACCGTTCTTCCCCTTTTGGATGCTTGGTTTGAAACTAGCACTTGAACAAGTGTATGTTATTATAACTGGGACAGTGCCAAACATTCCAGTTGTCACACAAAACCACAATTTTCAAGCATTCTAGTTAAAATACACCCATATGCTATGTATAAAAGATTTATTTTCATTGTCAAAGTATCATTTTAAACCATGAGGTTTCTGCTCTTGCATCATAGTCACACATCATTTTATGGTAACGTTTGTTAAGGTTTATAAACTGCTTTCAAAGGCTTTATACTAGTGATAAAAGTTGGCACAAAGAAAACTTTGATCCAGCAGAACACAGTGATCAGCCTGAGCCTTGAAAAGCTCATCGAGTTAGCTCTTCAACAAACTAGACACATTGTACGCCATGGGTGTGGAAGAAATTACCTTCTCCTCACCTTGTTTTCTTTTCTGTCGACTTTTAAAGGAAAGGGTTGCAGTCAAGCGGAAGCAGCGCGAGCTCGAGTCATTACAGTCATTACAGCCTTCATTTAAATAGACAGGTGCCTCCTTTGACAACAGTGGAGGTGCGGTGGCGGCGGGCTGCTGCTCATCATTAGTGTCACGGCCAGCTTATTAGCTGTAAAGTTAGGGTGGCAGCCATCAAGAAGACAAGTTCACCTAATGATGACACTTGGTGACCTTTGGCCAGTTACCTCATACCACAGCTGTTCAGCAATCAAAACGTCTGCTCCTTTAGAGTTTTCTGAAAGACATCTGGTTTAGAAGCTTGTCAGTTTGTGTGAATTGTATTCATTTACCCTGCACTGTTTTTTTTTCTTTCTTTCACCTCCTGCTCCCAAGAAGCTGAAAGTGACAGCGGTGTTGTAGGGAAGAATTATCCGCAAGTATTGCTCATAAATTTTGGGGAAAATTTCTCGCCACCCACCTTGTTGAACCTGAACGCAAACTTCAGGTCCTCTGTGCTGCCTTTGCTTCAGCCTGGGCTGAGATTTCCATCCCCTCTGAGCCGAACTAAAAAGTATACACTCTGTGGTGTGCAAAGGATTACAGTGTGTGTCCCGAGGGTTTGGTTTTTAGTGCGGAGAGCCTCGAGGTTTCAGCTCACAATCCAAGCAGTTTGTGTTGAATGGAGCTGCCTGAGACCAGAGGAAGGAAGTGCAGTAAAGCAGGTCTGAAATTAGGGGGGGAAAGACACGTAGATGATTGAGAGATGGAAAGAGACATCTTAAAGTTTAAAGCATGGCATTTTGGAATGTTAAAGGTTTGGTGAAATGAAGATATTTCAGGGCTTCTGTCTTTCCAGATGCCAACAGCTAAAAATGAGCAGCACCAATAGATGGTCAGTAATTAAATATGGATATGTGGCTATGCGTGGCATGTCTGTTTACTTATTCTTTCTGTTTCTGTTGTTCCAGGTATGGAACAGTGGAAACCTGAAAATTGTTTTAATTTTCAGGTTACAGCCGAAACATTATGCCAGTTTCGCAACCCTCTTAATCGCAAATTTTGTCATTTTAGGATACTTTTGCTAAGAGTTGGATGAGATGAGTTATGTGTACATGATGACCCATGGCACACTGCTTTGCAGCCACTCCGGTTAGGCAGCTTTACAGCCGCCTCTCTCCTGTGTAGTACACACAGCTCTCCTGTCAGGTCCCGGCATCCCACTCAAATAGGGAAGGCATAATTATACCATGAAAATCAGCTGTGTCAGTCAGCCTTCCCCTGACACCACCCCTCCCCTACAGCTGAGCCACATACCACACCCCACCACAGTGTATATGTACATTTTTAATATTAACTTACTGTAAATTAGTGTTCATTGGTAGTGCCTGTAATGTTATTTTGTCTTATGTGATGGATATGTTGCACGAATCAGTTGTGTTTTCATACACCAGCGAAGCAAGCAAGCGCCGCTGCTCTAAATTTTAGAAATTCGATGTAAAACGCGACGTAGCTTGCGGCCAGTGCAGCCAGTGCAGGTGGCCAGCAGGGGGCGACTCCTGTGGTTGCAACAGACAAGTGTGGGCCTAACTTGTCCGAGTGCAGACCAGAAATCCTTTGCTATTGTCCAACAATAAAATTGCAACACAACAATATGAACTGTATTTTTAATTGTTTTATAGTGATAAGCTAAAAGTGTTATTTTTGAGGCTTCCTATGTCCGTGTTTCCAACCTTTGATCGAAGCCATTTCACTTGTACAAACATTGTAGCTTTATATTTACAGCCATGCATGGTGTATTTTCCTCTAATATCTGAAAATGTGCCTTCAGGTCCACCTGTCATCTGTCCAAGTTAAGCTTCAACGCCTAATTGCTGTGAGTTACTTTTGACTCGCATCAAATCTAAAGCGCTGATTCAGTCCACAGTCCACTATTATATCAGCAGTTACCATAATTAAGAAGCAGATTACTGTGTCAGGGCTCCTGCTTGACATTCTCCTCCATCTTCTCTCCACCTTGGAGATGTTTTCACAGAGCCTGCACAAACACAGGGAGAGGGGGGAAAAGTCTCGCCTGCCAAAATTAGAGCGCCCCAACTTTATTCATTCCCTTTTTTTCTGCCTATGCACGGCGAGTGGGGTGAAGGGAGTGAAAGACAAATACTGTTAGCAGAGTAGGAGGACGATGGCACCATTAACATTTGGGAGTTGCATGTTTTTCTTTGATGCCGGAGTCCGGTCGGGGTCGGGGGCGCTCAGGTGTGATTAGCCGCGTGAGCCGGCGTGAGATTCCGATGTAAGCTCCCATCAGAGGCAGTTAAATACTCCCAGAAAAAGCTAGCATCTAAAGTCCCCACGCTGCGATAAAGCTGCCTAAAACAGTGGAAGATGCAGTTATTTACTCTCTTTTTCTGTCTGCATTCGAACGAGACTCACATTAGGCTGAACCTGATCTTTAAATGCCTTTTTTAACTTGAATTATAATGTTAAAACACTAAAGGGAGGCACTGAATGCATGACTTGGAAGTTTGCATCATTCATATGGTTAAAGCAGCTGTAAAATATAAAACCTGAAAGATTTTTGTGTTGGTGCCAAACCCACAGAGGTATCACCCAACTCTACATTTCCTTTTAGTTCTGCAGAGCTTTGACCCAAAACCCACAATACAGTTTCTGCATGGAAGTGAAAGGCACACAGGTGTGATTAGCAGCTAGCAGACCAGATATTTTTCCTCAATACTGGTGGAGACCAAAAGCAAAGCCATAATAATATTGATCATACATTTAACTAGATGACAAGAAACACAACTAACGTAAGTTAAATGCCGGTGGTGTTTTGTGTCTGCTGGGATGTGTTTTCCATCTTCCTACAGATTACAGGTTATTTGCTCTGCCCTTCCTGAAGTCCAAGATAAACTAAAGAACTTATCTTGGACTTCAGGAAGGGCAGAGCAGACCCGGCCCCACTTTACATTCACGGGAGCTGTGTGGAGAGGGTACACTCCATGAGGTTTCTGGGCGTGCAGATATCTGATGACCTCTCCTGGACTGCAAATACTACAGCGGTGGTTAAAAAGGCCCAGCAGCGTCTCCACTTTCTGAGAGTGCTCAGGAGGAACAACCTGGAGGAGAGGCTGCTGGTGACATTTTACAGAGCCACCATAGAGAGCATCCTAATGTACGGCATAACAACATGGTATGCAGGGTGCTCAGCTGCAGACAGGAAAGTACTGCAGAGGGTCATCAACACAGCCCAGAAGATCACTGGCTGCTCTCTGCCCAGCCTGGAGGTCACTGCAAACTCTCGGTACCTCAGCAGAGCTGGCAATATCATCAAGGACCACTCTCACCCCAGCAACCAACTGTTTGAACTATTACCGTCAGGCCGACGGTACAGGTCACATAAAACCAGGACAAACAGATTCAGGGATAGCTTCTTTCCCAGAGCTATCACCGTAGTAAATAAGCACAAAAACAATTGAACCTATTCCATACCGTCACTGTCATTATATTATGCTGCTATTCATACTGTCATTATATTAATGCTGCTATCCTGTATATATTGTACATACTATTGTTTGAGTACTTACGATTGTTTTTTTTTGTACTTTTTAAATTTTACATTTATATTTATTATTGAAACTTGCACCAAGGGAGTGGCACTCCAATTTCGTTGTACTCTGTACAATGACAATAAAGGCTATTCTATTCTATTCTATTTCCTAGTTCCTTTTCAGATTTTCAGAAACAGCAGCTTATATATGTTTCCCCCCCTCAAAATAAAGATGTTGACTTACTGGATATACACAGTTTTAATCTGACAGAAGCAATAAACACACTTTACGTAACACAGCCGCCGATCCCAGAGTCTCTGTCTGTGTTTATAATACAGGGGTTTTCTCGCTGTTTGAAAAGATTAATAACACTGCACCCCGGCTGTCGAGGCTGTTTAAATTTCGCAAAACTTTCCCCCGCTGCTTTTCTCTCGGCGCTGGTAAAAAAAAAAAAACTTAAGAAAATCACAAAAATGGCTGTTTTCTTTTTTTCTTATTTCCTCCTTTCCCTCTCCTGTGCCTCCTTTCTCCTCAGTCCACTCTGTGCCGAAGAATAAAAGAGAGGCAGGTTTAACAGAGAACAGATTCTCTCAGCTCTGTTTTCTCTGGCTCCTTTTTTTTATTTGGTCAGAGCTCTAACCTTTCTGCTCATTGCTTACACTTAATCTTCCTTTCACTCGCTTCGACGTATCCCCCTTTTTAGGAAGTGAACGGTTGAATGCGCTCGATGAAGGACGCGCTGTGCTGGTTTACTCATCATTAGTGTCCATCAAGAGCTGAAAGTCTTTATTGTATCAAAATTTCTGTTGTAGTGAGTGTGTATATATATATGTGTGTGTGTGTGTGTGTGTGTGTAATATCTTTTTTTTACTTTTTATAAGCTTGCGATTAATTTGCCGGTTGATCTCTCGTTTACATGTAACTTGATGACTTGAGGTGATTGCTCCAATCAGGTGTGTTTAACTGTAATATAGTGTAAACGCACATTCAGTCTTAACTTTTCCTGTATGTGTGTGTGTGTGTATGTGTGTATATACATATGTCCTCTGTATCTCAGTGTGCATGTGGCTGTGTGGCAAGAAACCAACCAACACACTGTATAAGGCTCTGTAATTAGCCAGCTGTCAACACACTAGATTAAATCGACCTTGGAGCTGAGGAGACAACGGCCCGGAGGCGTGCTCCGCCTTTTAGCCTGCTGGCAATCCTGTTGTACACTCAAAGCATCAAAGGGTTAAAAAATAAATAAATCCAGGAGCAATTTGACTTTGTATAGACGGGACCGTGGCGTGTGTGTGTCCCGCCCTGCACGGTGCTGGGGCTGATTGACAAATTAGTTTGAGGAAGTCGTTTTCATAACGTGTAATGACTTGAAGATGCCACACAAAGTTGATGCTGTAGCTTGACGAGGCTTGTGCGCCTGCAGTAATCAAAACAGACTGATTGAGACCCTGGAAAGTCTTTTCTTCCTCATGTAGAGCAGCTGTTATGAAATGTTTGTGCTTGCAATATCTATGTAATTGGCACCGATTTATTAATACGGCTTGTAATTGCACACTTGATGTACGGCACTGCCTTCTAGGTGTGTTCTGCAAGCAGGGGGGAGGATACAGCGATGCCGTCGAGGGTTTTTTAATCTGGCAACGATCAGCAAAGCATGCAAAATTAAACCACAATTAAGCTTTTAAATTGAATAATTATTTAGGGAATCTATTACAGATTTTCAGCTCAAGGCTGTATCTTGTATTTCCCTCTCAAGATCTTCCAGCTCTTAGGCAACAAGAGACCGCAGTCACGTAGTTTAATCAGTATAGGGCCGTTTCTGTAGGGTGTTATCTTCTCAGTAAGCATTTCTTTTGAGTTTAGGCTCACCTATTGTCTTTGTGGTTACTAGCTTCTTTTTTTTTTACACTGACTGCAGTGTTTTATGTGGTGCATTCACATTTTATCTGCTGCCTTCCAGTGAAACTCTGGGTAATTACATTTTTCCACATATGGCAAGTTTCCTTAAAACTCTCTCTTGTTATTGCACAGCTACTAAGGTGCCTTACAATGAGTAGACCAGCCTGATGAATGTGAATCTGCACCAGCTGGTTAACATAGCTTAGCATCAAAACTGAGAACAGGGAATGAGCCAGCCTGCTGCTGTCCAAAGTAAACAAAATTCAAACTGTTTGTTTAGTCCATTGAAAACACTGAAATGCATCAACTGCCTTCAGGACTCCCAGAAAGCACCACACATAACCTCCTGCAACCCTACAATCTGGGTTTTGGTTTTTTTTAAATCACTTTAGCAGTTTTACAGATAACACAATCAACATATAAAATGTGAATCTGTGGTGTTGGACAAAGCCGAGGTAGCTGCTTCCTTTATTTATGTCATCATGCTAGCAACCCCTGGCGATAGAGTCGCATTCAGCATACAAACGTTATTTCTTAACTTCAGGAAGAAGGTGAACATGCTGTTTGGCTAACCAGTTGCCTTATTTGATATTAACAAAACCCCAAATGCATGCTAACTCTGAAACGAGGCGCAAAAAAGTGTCCTGTTAGTTCAGAGAGATATGCAGGCCCGCCATTTCAAAACCACTCGCCCATTAAACCCCCCAGCCCGCAGCATAGTGCATGTGCTGTTTTTGGTCACAATAGACTCTTACTGAGACTGTGAACTTGTGTGCTGTATTGAGAAACCCTGGATTTTGGTTTCACTTCTTCGCACCTCGGTGCCAGTGTCAACACGGCTGCGGTTCTCTGATGCTGGCCAGGACTGATTATGATTTGCTCTACACCACAAGCATCGCACCCATTCAGACTGAGGGGATGACAGGCCCTCTCAATTTTTGGATGCATTTCTTCTCGACCACATGCTGATTTTCTTCAGCGCTTCAGACTAACACATGGGGCTCTTCTCTCTCTTTTAATTTTAGGAGTAGGGGGAACACATCTGTCACACTGAAAGTCTTTTTTCTTGCCATTCGGACTTGCATGCAAATGGCTCTGTGAGTTTTCTCAACCTGCTTGCAGTTTAATTGGGGTAAGAGCAGTAGCTGGTGGACAGTCCCCTATTTGCTTATGTTCATCTGCAAAACGTGGAACATGAAGCGGGGAAACTTTCTTGGCGAAATTTATAAAAAGGTATTCTGTCCATGTTTGGGTCATTCAATGAAAGCCAGTCAAATCCTCCAGCCTGACCCCATTAAAATAAGCTGGTGTGTGTATCATATAATTCACTGGTGAAATTGTCAAAAAAGGGCATTATAGTTAAAGGTTCAATGGTCACCTCACCAGGTGAAAAAGCAAGTTATAGCATATTAAAGGTCTCCTTTTTACCTGCATTTGCATATCAGACTCAGCTTCTAGTCTAGTCGTCAAAACATAATCGGTAGGCGCTCTGATGCTTCGTGTTCAAATATGAGTGTGTTTACTGTTCCACTTTGAAAAACAAAGGTTGTTCTGCAGGGACATTTTGAACCTCTGTACTTTGCATAGATTGGGGCCTTTTTCCCCACAAGTAGGCGTGCAAAAAATGCACACTCACAAACTGAGTCAAAGAAGTGCCCACAGAGTTGCTCTTACAAAGCCTATCTCTCTCACGTGTTTAGTTAAGTCCTCGGCGGGGCTTAATTGCCGTCTTGTTTGGGATTCTTTTTAGCGTGGTGCTGATTGATTGGGGATCAGGGCCCTAATATGGCTCATCGGGGACGGGCCCTTTTGACATGCCCTGGTCCCAGAGCACCAGCGGCTGTTTGAAATCAGAGATCCCACCACAGCCTCCCTCCCACAAGCCCCACCTAAATCCTGCCCCACACACTCGGGGGGGGGGGGGGGGGGGGGGGCATAAATTGTAGACGGCCTTAGCCATTAAAGCAATTTACATTATTAGGCATTAGACGCGACACACGTCTGTCTTTACACACATGAGTTTTCATACACCACTCTTTATTAACGGAGCTTTCGCACACATGCTTGGACAAGGCCGACTTCCTGTTTCCCAGGTTTCTTTGTGTATGTGTGTTGGTGATCTCGTTGGCAGGTCTGGTCAAGGTCAGATCTGGCAAAGTGTGTGTGTGTGTGTGTGTGTGTGTGTGTGTGTGTGTGTGTGTGTGTGTGTGTGTGTGTGTGTGTGTGTGTGTGTGTGTGTGTGCGTGTGTGAGAGAGAGAGAGAGATATTTTGTGAATCACAGTTTCTCCCTGAGGGTTAGAAGGTCTACACAGGGTATTTGGGTTTTCCCTGAACTCTGCCCTAAACCTCCCATGAACACACACACACATATACACTTTTGCACAGGAAAAAAGGGAACTGTATGCAGAGAAAGTGCTCTTTCTTTGCCCTTGGTGGTGTGTGAGAGAAACAAATGGGCACAGTGTACGTTGTGTCTATTTCGAGGTTATATAGACGCTTTTGTTAGCAGTTTAGATCGCTGTCCTGCCAGCGAAAGCCAGATGGCATGCAGCACTTAATGTGATCAATGCAGTTTGCGCTGAGAGTGTTATTATCTTCCATCAGTTCAGGTCAGTTTATCAATCAGTTTAGCATTTATTAGTCCTGGCGCCCACCAAATTGCATGCATGTGACCAAAGGCCATTCAGGGTTTTGATAAAGTCTCCTTTTCTGGATTTTCTTGAAAAGCTAGATGAATGCAACCTCACTGGACCAATTATACAGTTTTATTAGTGTCATTGTGAGGCAGAGAGCCCAGATTACGTATGTTTTTCTGTTTTGATCAGATTCATTCACTGCTGTGAAATGATGTCAAACTCATCTTAGGTGGGCCAGGATAGGGTGAGGTCAAGTATGAGCAAATTTGGGCTGCTGGAGCCTGGTGACAAAACTGATTAAATTATGTTTCTTTTTCCAGCCTGGGTTCAGCTCTGTTTTTGTAAAGACTGTAAGAGATATATTGTATGCCTAGAGTTTACACTGCTCCTGCACTTTAGCAATTTTAAAGTGGACTTTATAAAATGCTGCTGACCCAGTCTTAGCATGAAAACTCTTAGTCTGTGTGGTGAAAAATGACACACAGACACCCATGTTCATGACTGAGTCTTATGAGTCACAAATGAATTTGCCAAATGCATTACAACTGGGATCGCATACCTTTTTGATTTCACCCTTCCCCATAGCCATTGCTTTGTCTGACCACTGATAATGCTTTCTGTAGCACTTTGATACATTCTAACGATACACTTTGACACTTTCACATCATCGTCAGTCCAAAAAAATAAAAATAAACAAAGCCTCCAAAAGTTAACCCACTCAATACATTTATTTTAAGTGTGTTAAGTGATTTTTTTATATACACCATGTAGTACTATGTGGAAAAGCAGAGATATATCAGGATATCCATTTTTTTTATAAAATGTTAGAATCTAAAAAAAAGTTGCATTTGCATTTGTTAATCAGAAAATCTTGAGGACTCGACCGCCTCAATAAGAGCTAAAGTGAAATTATTTGCTATTAGGAGATCATTTTGACTTCATGTCTCTTGGTATAAACACAGAACTCAAAGAATTCCTATTTTAAATTGATGGGGAAATCCCCCAAACAGCAAGGAGGGTTGTTTTTGCAGCCAAGCCAGCAAACACTTTAAACAGTTTTCATCTGATTTGACCTGTGATTCCATACATGCCATTTCCATGTCTAAGTAAACAATCAAATTAAAGTTAATTTAGCTAATGCTTCAGAATAACTCCCCAAATATGTGTCTAGTGGTGTTTTGCGCTGGCTTGCTTCTAGAGGGACTTTGACTTTGTTATAATGCAGCTTCGGCTGATAAGCAGTTCGTGTGAGTCGGCGAGGTTCGTGCATGCACAGAAACCTTTTGGTTTGTTGAAATACTATAATGTTTCCTCCATCACAAAAAGGTTCTGTGAACATACACAAAGTTGCACATACGTACACATATATCAAGCACATTGTAAATATATACGACAGCTGTGAGAGGGTTTGCCTGGCGCTTTCACCAAATGAATAGTTGTGTTTGTTTCCACGAGTGCAGGAGCCTTAACTTATCTTATTATTGGAAGGTTGGACCTTGAAGACAAGTCATATCCCTTAAAATACCTTCAGCAAAACCATTTTTGAGTATGCCTGTAAGTTCTTATGTCCGTGTCAAGATTTGTGCTTTACACCGGTTGTCACACAGCAGGTGAATATTGTACTATTATGGCTGGAGCATTCCAATAAATATTTTCTGTTGTACTCACATTCCTTAAGCTTGGTTGTGTGCTTCAGTTTCATCAACATATTACTACTTGCCTGTAGTTCCCAGGAACTCCAGACAAAATGCCTGGATACTCTGAATGTAAAATGTGTTGAGAAACAGCAACACGACTGATGTGTATAGCAAAGGAAAGGGGGTTCCACCTGATCACATTGGGTAATAATTGTTCATTCATCCTAAAAAGAAATTTATAAAGTGAACCAAAGATATATTTTCAGTGACTGGGATCAAAATCCAGTATTTTGCATATTGATTTCTGACACTTTTTACTGTTGTTTCCTTTTAACTGCTCTTACTGCAAACTTTAGCACAGAGGATCTGGTCTTCATTGTTAATCAAACATGCTGCACCTTTGTTCACTCTATCACCTCCTACAAGGACAAAGAGCCAAATTCAACACCGCACCCGGACTGAATATATCCAGCAGTAAATTAAAAAGAGGCTGTAAAAGAAAAGAAAGAAAAAATCTACATGTATTTTATGACATCTGTTATCAACATGCAGTTGAAGAGTATCCCTTTTCTCAAATGTATTTCTTAGACTATCTTTCTAACTCCCAGAACAGTGTTTAAAGTCACAGGCTCAGGTATAGCTCCCTGACATTTTCATTTCGCTAGTGCGAATTTTGAAAGGGTTAATGATGTTAGGGTTTGTTTGGGTTTTTTTACATTGCAGTAGATATAATTTTAAGTTTCACCTTCCTTTTCACCTGAAACCTTTCTACCTTTCTAAAGTGCTTTGCACTTTTGGCAAATCACTTTGTAAACTGCTTTTAAAGGTGCTATATAAATAAAGTGTGTTATCATTTGTAATGCTTTTTTTTCCGTGGGAATTGCAGAAAATGTATCCAGTGGACAAAGGCATACAGAACATACTGTCAGCAGTTCATTAGAAGCTTTGTTTAGTTACAGGAATGTCGTTTAAGGTGGATGTCCTTAAACTGAACATAAGTCTTTTTGTGTGTTTTCTCTGTCATACAGTCCCCAGTGTGTTTAAAGACGGATTATTTATGAGCTTCACAACAGTGTTACCTTTCTCCGTGTCTTTTGTGATTCTTACTCGCTCTCATCAAGGATTATTTCAGTTTCCTCAGGAAGCCGTGCTTGTGTTCAAACATGCACATTCTTGTTCCTTAAGCACCGTCAGTAGCCAGTTAGCCAAAACATGTGTCCTCCTGTCTTTTTTAAGTGTCTGTCTCTGTGTGTTCAGATTGGGATCTGTGATCTAGGCTATAAGCTGTCGTAAATCATGCACAAAAGTGTGTGTGTATATATCTGTGTGTGTGTGTGTGTATATCTGTGTGTGTGTGTGTGTGTGTGTGTATATATCTGTGTGTGTGTGTGTATATATCTGTGTGTGTGTGTGTGTGTGTGTGTGTATATCTGTGTGTCGGGGGGTAGAAGCAGGTTTGCTCCTGGCAGTCTTGTTTCACTCTTCTTTATTTTCTGCTTTCCTTTCTTCTCTCGTCATTATTGTTTCCACACGGATGTTTGCTGGCAGCCTGGAGTCAATTCAAGGAATGCTATTAAGAAAAAAGATAAAGTCAGGAATCTATTTGCAACAGAGATATGGAAAACAAGAATAAAATTTGTAATAGCTCTCCGGGGGGAGAAGACCTCTTACGAAAATAAATTACGAACTGATGTATTTGTTATACTCGACTGACAGTTTGGAATTCAGAGCCCTAATTTTTTGTTACATGGAAGTCAAACATTATAAGGCTGTTTTCCCATTTTGCTGGTCCTTCCTGCTTAAACGACTTTAGATGTTCTGAAAATTATCAACATTTCTATTTTTCAGATATCAGAGCTGCCAGGTTCTTTGTATTTTGTATTTTATTAATCTTTGACCCTCCTTTTAATGTTCTTCATCACACTTTTTCCTTTACTTTCCTTTGCTTTGGGTTATAGTTTTTGCTAAGGCATTCATGTGGCTATTCAAGCGAAAACCCTCCAGCCCTCTCCTCCTCAGGCAGCAAATTCGACTCTGTGACCCCTGAGCTCTGTTTGTTTGTATGTATGCGTCTGCCGAAAAACCACTGGGTTTATGTCAGGCTTAAGCAGACATATTGCCTCCTATACTCCTAATTGACAGACAGATTGACACCTTCACTGCCCAAACCCTCCACCCTCCAGGACCTCTGAGTCCCTTCTGCCCTCTGGGAAAGTGATGTCACCAGGTCAGGAGTTTTGTGAGGAGTGATGGGATTGATGTCGGTTCCTTTCCTGCATGTTGAACTCTTGTATTAAACTTTTCTGGGTCTTATAGCAGAGCGCAGTGCAACACCAGCATCTATATCTGGGAGTCATTTTTGCGTTATTATAGATAAGATAAGTATCTAAGTTGCATTCAGTGAAGTGTTTTACAAAAATAATTTTCTAGGTTTTATCTCAATTCAAGAGTTATTCAAACAGACAGCTTAATGAAAGCTTTAGCTTTTATTTTTCAAAGTCACTAATCACTGCACTGGCTTTTCAGTAAAAATCAGTTGAAGTATGTGCAAGAATTCTATATTTGGCATTAGCAGAGAAACAAAGACTGCGACTGTAGACTATATTCAGACCAAGTGATAAGCAATGAGACTGAAAAATGAAGCCAGAGTAAAAATATTCAAAGGGTCAAAGCCACTGAGTAACTAACTTTGTTTCGGAATAATTCTCTATTTTGTTGTCTTATTTCATTGTTTTATGTAAACAACACTCTTCTTCCATATTTATTGATACAAAGTTGCTCTTGTAAAAGAGGAAATTTTTTTAAAGTGAAGTTGTTCACAGTTTTCCAAAATGTCTGGTTTTGATTCTTTGGCACCTGGTCTCTTCAGAAGTGTACCCTTTCTGCTGGTCAGTGGAGCACAGATGCTACACCTTAAATATGACTCATTAGGAGAGAATTCTAATGTCTAAACCCCGGTTACAGTCGCAGTGAGATAAATATCTAGAGAGAGAGATTTTTTTTTATATTAGCACATAATTAGCTGGTTTCCACTGCATCATCCTTTTTAACCTAGCTAGCATTAGCTCACAGCTTATATGGTCACTCCAGTGTTTGGTTACTTGTCTCTTAAAAGGCCATAGAGGCTCCAAAACAGTAGTCCACAAACCAAACCAGTGACACATCCATGTTTTATACACTTTGCCTTAGACCCACTGTCTGTGTGCTTAAAAGTGCAGCCTCCCCATTTATTTAAATGATACCAGACTGAGTGGGTAGCCAGGCAGGCAGTAAAATAACAGCTGGATCATCTGTAAACGGCAGACACTGAATTCCCCATTTGTACTGTTTACCCCGTTACTGTTTATATTAATACTGTGATACAAAACCACAGAAGAAGAAACCTTCTTCCTCCTAGTATTATAAAGCTTCATTCATGGTTTTGGCACCCAATAAACCCTCATACTGATGGCTATATTAATCAAGCTTAGCATTCAGGCAGTTTCGACCATACTACCAAAGTTTTGCTATGCTGGATGGAAAAAAACTGTGATTTTGATTTTGTTTTCAGAGAAGCCTCCTTATTTTTTTCCCTTTTAAAAAAAATGCACACCAGCTCAAATTAATCCCTCATGTTTGTTCTTACATCCTTCTTCTCTTAGCGCTCTGTTAGTTTCCTTCTCTCTGACAGAAGCCTCTATTGTTGCAGTCAGCGAGCAGCAGTAACATGATGACCAAGAGGGCCTTCTCTCTCCATTGTATCCTGATGCAGTGCCTCAGTTTGCCCTCACTTGCTGTTCATTCCCAGTGTGGTCACGGGCCACTGGCAGCCACAGATCCCAGTCAGCCTCAGCCTCTGGTGGCCATTTTGGCTCCCTGTCAGTAAGAGATCATTACACAGCCCTACTGTGATAATGAAATCACGAGTGCACACCAATGGAGAGAGCCCAACATGCTGACGAATGCGTGTAGATTTCACCTGCTGCACAGACAAATTGAAAAACGGAGACTTAGATGCACTTGTGCATCTCCAGATGCACAAGTGCCGTCTGATTTGTTGTTGGGCATCTTTAATCTGTTGCAAACATACATAGCGTCTAACACATAAATTTGCAAACAGTTGTATTCAAGTGATACAATACAACTCATGAGCTTTACTGGGCATATCCAACCAGTCACCTTCTTTTCTGACTCTCTTTAGATGATTTGCACATCATTGCACTTTGGCTTCTTTTACATGACAATTATGAATTTATACAACGTAATATGTATAATGGGTTGGTAACAAAAAGGTACATTATCAACTAAATTTGCAGGTTTAGAGCAGCAAAAAGTTATTGGTCATGTTAGACCTCCTGATTCTGTCAAAGCATTTATTATTCCTGTCAAACCAGGATGAGAGTGATTAAATAAAAACTAGTTTAGGGGCATCCCTAATCAGGATACAACAGCTGTGACCTCATGTTGCTAGCAGCTCATCTCCTCTTCACTCAGCACCCAGAGCAGCTAATGGAAACAAAACCCTAAAATCTAAAGTGTCATCACGATTTCCCTCCCCCTTCTCATCATCCTCAAATCCTTTCCTTTCCATAGCATGCTCCAACAAAGAGCATTGAGATTCACATCCCTTTACCCCACAACTCAGCACAAACCCATCATCACAGACTTCTTATGGGGAAACACTCGAGCTTATATCCTCAAGGCTTAAAGGTTTCTTTCATTATCAGAACCCTACACCAAAGTTTAATCCTCAAATGAGACCAGGACGAGGCCGCTTGTCATATTCTGTCACACCACCTCCTCCCACCACAACTCTTCATATTCATGAAGCAGATGTGAGGAAGCAGTTTAAGAACCTGAATGCTCGGAAAGCTCCCGGCCCAGACGGTGTGTCTCCTGCCACCCTCAGACACTGTGCAAACGAGCTGGCCCCAGTGTTTTCTGGCATTTTCAACTCCTCACTGCAGGCATGTCATGTGCCTGCCTGCTTCAAGTCCTCCACCATAATCCCTGTCCCCAAGAAATCTAGGATCACTGGACTAAATGACTACAGACCCGTGGCTCTGACATCTGTGGTCATGAAGTCTTTTGAGCGCCTAGTTCTCTCCCATCTCAGGACCCTCACGGCCCCCCTCCTGGACCCCCTGCAGTTTGCATATAGAGCCAACAGGTCTGTAGACGACGCCATCAACATGGCCCTACACTTCATCCTGCAGCATCTGGACTCCCCAGGAACCTACGCCAGGATCCTGTTTGTGGACTTCAGCTCTGCCTTCAACACCATCCTTCCAGACCATCTCCGAGACAAGCTTTCCCAGATGAATGTGCCTGATCCCATCTGCCGGTGGATCACTGACTTCCTGACGGACAGGAAGCAGCATGTGAGGCTGGGAAAGAATGTCTCGGACTCCCGGACCATCAGCACCGGCTCCCCTCAGGGCTGTGTTCTTTCTCCTCTGCTCTTCTCCCTGTACACCAACTGCTGCACCTCCACCCACCAGTCTGTCAAGCTAATCAAGTTTGCAGATGACACCACCGTTATCGGACGGGGACGAGTCTGCCTACAGGAGGGAGGTTGAACGTCTGGTGTCCTGGTGCAGCCACAACAACCTGGTGCTGAATGCCCAGAAGACAGTGGAGATTATTGTGGACTTCAGGAAGCACACAGCCCCATTCCCCCCCATCATCCTGTCTGACACCCCCATCACCTCTGTGGACTCATTCCGCTTCCTGGGTACCACCATCACCCAGGACCTGAAGTGGGAGCCCACCATCACCTCCGTCATCAAGAAAGCCCAGCAGAGGATGTACTTCCTGAGGCAGCTGAAGAAATTCAACCTGCCAACACGGACGATGATGCAGTTCTACACTGCAATCATCGAGTCCATCCTCACCTCCTCCATCACCGTGTGGTACGCTGGAGCCACTATCAGGGACAAACAGAGACTGCAGCGTGTTGTGCGCTCTGCTGAGAAGGTGATTGGCTGCAGACTCCCATCTTTGCAGGACCTGTACACCTCCAGGACATTGCGGCGTGCAGCTCGGATCTCAGCTGACCCTTCTCACCCTGGACACAGTCTGTTTGACCTGCTCCCCTCAGGCAGAAGGCTCCGGTCCATTCGCACCAGAACCTCTCGCCATAAGAACAGTTTCTTCCCCTCTGCTGTTGGACACATGAACAATAACCATATGACTGTACCCGCCACTAACACATGACCCTACGCTGTGTTCACTGCATCATTCTATGTTTGGCACTGATCACCACCTGCACTCATGTATATATCTTTCAACGTAGCACTCTTAATTCTTATTCTCATGTATATATCTCATGTATATCTCATGCACATATCTTTCCACGTAGCACTTTTAATTCTTATCCCTACTTTTATTTTTTTCCATGTCTATTTAAGTGCTATTTATGACAGCATGTTTGCACTGAAGCACCGCAGCAATTTCCTAATGTTGTAAACCTGCTCAACATTTGGCAATAAACCCCTTTCTGATTCTGATTCTGATTCTGGAGTAAAGAAAGTGTGTGCTCATTCGTGTCACAGCCTTTTTGAGCTGTGTTCATGTTCTGTGTTCATTGGTCGGACAGTTATCTTCACTGCCATGTGTCCCACTAATGAATAAAAATCGTCACGGAAAAGTTAAAGCAGATAAGAGTGAAGACGAGTCATCACATTGGAAAGTGGAACTGGGAGAGTTTGCGGAATCTGTGGAAATCCTGAGAACTTTGGACGTTTTGATGAATATGGTTTAAAAAATCCAGATTGAACAACTTATTAGAGATATTCAGAGTTGACTCAACATTTTTTAACATTCTTCCTTAACTGAAAACTCTCCCTTTCCTGATAATTCTATGTTTGTGTTAAACCACAGCCCTTAAATCCCGGAACGTGTCTGTGTCATTGTACTGATGTTCTGACACAGTATTAGTCAAGAGATCAGAGAGAAGACATCAAAACGAGCCCACTCCATCCTATCATCAGTTTGTGGTTTATATGTTTCATTGTCCAAGCACGTGTGTTTCTGCCTATGAAAAACTGAAAATGTACAGTGCAAAGGTTTTGAGCCACTCCTAATTTCTTTAGAATTTGCTTCTAGGAGCCAGACTTTCTTGTGATGTTTATTAAAATGGTCTTGAGCAACGATTCTCGGTGCTTTTTCACAGTTGTTTGGACATTGGCTGCTTTTTCACAGTGTAGTCCGTGCACCTGACCAGTTCAAGCAACTGACTGCTGACCTATGGCTTGTTCAAGCATAAAAAGGCACTTTACTCAAATGATGAATCAGTGTTGTGTCAAAACATAATCGAAAACTTCGCAAGGTACCAATTTGAAATTGCAACTTTGGGCTAGCAGCCTGTAGCAATTGTTCCCATTTATCTAGCTGAAGAAACATCAAACAAAAAACTTAAATGGCCTTCAAGGAAAACTATTCCTGAAGACTACTTAAAGAAATTATAAGAAAGATGCCAAAGGGAATTCAGGCAGTGATGAAAAATAAAGGTGGCCAAATACCAAATACTGACTCTCACACTACAATTGTACAAACTCTGTTTTTGCTTTCTATACTTTATTTCCATGTAGGCTTGCACATGTTTTAATATATCCCTGCACCTATTTCCAATTTTGCTAGCAAAACATAAAGAAATTTGAAGTGGCTCAAGACACAATATTGTAAATATGTCCATGTTCTTTTCCTTGTAATCCTAATTTTAGTTTACAGAATGACTCCAGAGCTGCTGTTTGAGTCTGATGGTTTACCACATTGGTTCAAATTAAAACATCTCAACACCTATTAGATGGATTACCATGCAATAATATGCAGATGTTGGATTATGTTACCTTATGTATTTGACAATCTCCTAGCACCACCGTGTGGATTTACATTTGGGATTTCGAGTGAGACTGAAAACATAAAGCAGTGTTAGCTTGGTTTTTATAACAGTGCCAAAATAGTTAGTATGGATAGGATCAGTCTTGTTCTCTTATTGGATGCTTTCAAATTTATATAAAACTCACCTCCCACTTTATTAGGTACACTTGCTCAACCGGTCATTAACAAATAACTAATCAGCTAATGACATGACAGTAACCCTTTAGCCATGCAGACATGGTCAAGATGAGCTGCAGAAATTCAAACCAAGCATTGGAATGGAAAAGAAAGCTGAACAAAGACTGTGGCATGGTTGTTGGTGCTAGATGTGCTGAAACTGCTGATATACTGGGATTTTGACACACAACACTGTCAGATCTCAGTCCAATTTGGCATGCGGTGGAAGGGGAGAAAAATGTGCACCAACTGCTTCATGCTCTCACGCTAGTATGGATAAAATCTTGTGCCACCAAGAATTAAAGCTGTTTTGAAAGGACGGTTATAATGGGGTCCAACCAGGTAATAACAACATGTACGTAGGTGTTTTTGTACTTCCATTCTTCAACAACCATCCACCCATCCAACGTCTTCCATTTGTCCAATTCAGGGTTGCTTCATGTGGCTCACATGAGCTAGATGTTCCATTTATATCCATCTCCCTATTTATTTATTTCGAGCGTGAAAAAAGTAAATAAATACTTGAATTACATATGAATCGAATGAGTTGAACTCTATATCTTTTCTACACACCTATTGTGCAAATGTATTTACCACACAGGTCTGGTAAATACTAGTCTCTATTTAATACTGTGGATGTTAACCTGGGTGTTGGGTGGAAAAAGACCATGGCTGCTCAGCAAGCACTTCCCTGAATAAATAATGAGGTCGGAAAAAATGTAATTGGACAATGCATCAGTGTCTTCAGCACCTTGTTTAGGCTCTGTGGTGAGGCTCGTCTTTCTGTTTATATCTGGATTATAGATCGAGTCTGGAACGGAGAAGGCTCCCTTTGTAATTAACTGTTATAAAACATTATACAGAGGGCCCGTGGCGTTAGTGTGTAAAATCAAAGGCCTGAACAGTTATTCACTGTTTACACAAATAGCAACCGCGCTTAGCTTTCCCCTGCTCGGGATAGCTTACACTGACACACACAAACACATGAGAAAATAAATGGACAAGAAAACACCGAGAGAGGTTTTCGGAAAACCTCAGATGTCTCACAGTGATTAGGTTTTCGTAGATGTGTCTATCGCTCTTCGAACATGCTGTTATCCATTCCTTCCCTACCAGACGAGATGCTTTAATCATCTTCTTAGACATGGTCTTGGAAGCTCCGTTGATTTGGAAACCAGTGAAAGAAGCTAAAATACAGGAAGCCCAGTGAGGGCGACTTGGGATTCAAGCTGAGCCGCTTTGGTTTAGGGCGTTCTGACTTGCAGTAGTTATAATTTGCCCGCGGGGATCTGGCTGCACTGCGGTGGATCGTCTCCTCTCCCTTGTCATTTGCTTGTCTGTGTGTGGCTTCATGCTAGTGTGGATGTTTGTGTCCACCGTTCTCTGTGACGCACAACCAAACTAACCTCTGGGTTGCCTGGACACACTCCAGCCCTCGCTCTTTATCCCGTTTGTGTATGTTTTCTCATGCCAGAGCTACCTTTTTTTATGTTCCGCTTCATTACGTTCAAAAATGGCAGGAACCTAACCAATTGTAAGTCTCTCAAATTATTCAATTATTACTGCTTACAATTACCAGACACTCCCTTTATTGCTTTCACCTAAACACAGGCGGCTCTTCCCCAAAAGGGTGAAAAACATCCAAAGGAGTATCAGTTTATGCATTTGCGGCTTGTTGAAGGGGTGCTAAGCCCTCTGCAGGCCCACCGCAACATGAAGTCATTATTACTGCATATTTTAGTAGGAAATTACATATTCCGGGGATAAAATCTGTTTAAACCTGCATTAAGTTGTAAAGTTACCCTATCTCTGAGGAATCGGCAGTATGCAGACCGCTGCCCTGGTAGTCATGTGTGTGAGTGTGGGTGGGTGTGTGTGTGCATGAGTGTGTGTGTGAGTGTGTGTCCATGTCTGGAAAGCCCATTTAAGATCTGCACAGACAGGGAAAGGGGGTTAACTGACCTTGGCCCTTCAGTCACTTAACACTCCACAGAGAGAGGTAACCTACTGACCTCACACTCACACCAAACCAGGATGGGGGAATGTGTGTGCAATTTTTACAGCTTGTGGAGTAAAATTAGTGCTTTTCGCACTTTGTACCATCTCTTGTAAACCATCCAACTCTCATTAGCAAAAGTGACGTTTCTGTAAAGCTGTAATAAAAGAATGATGTGCAAAAGAAGTAGAGAAGCAGTTAAATTCTCACTAGGCTGCTACACAATAGTGTTTTTTAAACCCCCATATATGGTGGCCCTGAAAGGTCAAACAGACTGCAAGTTAAGGAAACACTAAGTAAATAGAAAAATGCAGCAAAAGCGTAGAAAACACAACAGAAGTTGAATAAAACAGAAGTAGAAAAAACAAAATCCAGAAATGTTTCTGGGGACACAATAATGTGATGGACCAGCCACAGAACGGACAGAAATCAAAAAATACGGAGGCGTCATTAAAAGCAGTTGAGGATTCATCAATGTTATGTGTTATATTGTTGTTTTAATTGCACACTTCGTATAATACTGTAGGTAGTTTGCTATTGGCCATCTACTGTTGGCTTGTCATTTGTGCAACTCTTCCGTCACGTTATTGTCTCCCCAAAAACATTTGTGTGTTGTTTTGTGATTATTAGCAACTTTTTTTCTATTTCTATTGGGGTTTTTATTCAGTTTTATTTTGTGTGCTTTTTCAGCATTTTTCTATTTGCTGGTGTTTTCATAAGCTGCGGTCCAATCGACCTCTCGGGGCCACCTTACCTATCAGAGTCGAAATGTTTGACTATTGGTGTTATTGTTCAGCCAATCACAGCTGAGGCCTGTGTCTTAGCTGTGATTGGCTGCACTTTAAGTTAAATATATTAAAAATGTCATAGTCTAGCTGCTTCTGTTCGCCATTACTCAGGCAGCAGGTCTGCACCATGAGGATATACTTCATATATGCAGTGGCATCGTGGACTCGCCTATACCACATATTGCAGTTGTGCCTGGTCTTAACGTCCCATATGGTATGACTTAAAGCGCATGACAAAGTGATCTCACACTGAGCGAGTGGTCTGCCGGTGAGCGTGGGCTTTGTGTGTGTGTGTGTGTGTGTGTGTGTGTGTGTGTGTGTGTGTGTGTGTGTGTGTGTGTGTGTGTGTGTGTGTGTGTGTGTGTGTGTGTATGGAGAAAGAATAAAAAAGCACAGAGAGTGAGACAGGAAGGGGAGAGGATGATGATGACTGTGTTAAGCGGGATAAGAATCGTTACATTAACGAGGAAATTAAAAGAAATGCCCCAAAAGAAGCTCACTGAGTGGAGTTGCATAGCTGTAGAAACAAGGTTGCTCTCTTTCTCCTTTCATATGTTTTAAATTGTGGCTCAGAGTGACGACTCTCTGACGCAACACGAATAAAGTCCGACGTGAGATATTAATTCTTAAAGCAGTTTACTGTGAATAAGGACATTTATGTGTATTAGATATCTGCCTTTGAGTTTGCCTGATCTGTAGCCAAGCAAAGGCAGCAAGGAGCAGCCTTTCCCTCCACAGAAGTGGAACTAGTTGGTCTTGTGGGATATGCTAATGTAGACTGACCTCTAGTGGTTTTCCTGTGAAAGAGTCGATGAAATTGATTCATGTTGTTCAGACGAACTTTAAAAGCACCCTCTCTTTCTCGCCCCTCTGACCTCTCAGCAACGGGTTTCCTGAAGATGGATTCTGCCAGCCGTACAGAGGCATAGCCTGCGCCCGCTTTATCGGCAACCGCAGCATTTTTGTCGACTCGCTGCAGATGCAGGGGGAGATTGAGACCCAGATCACAGGTGAGTTTGAGCGGGCTAAACCTCCTTCGAGCCAACACAAATCGAATTAATGTTTTGAGAATAGATTAAATTTACTTCTACATCCATCATAAATACATATTCATTCATAAGAAACGTTTGATTAGTTTGTGTGTACAGGCTTAACTTGATGAAGATGATTCCATGTTACTAAATATTTAGTTCCTGCAGATTCAAGAAAGACAACTGAACACAATCAATGACCAAAGGGCATACAGTACTGTGCAAAAGTCTTGAGCCAAAAGTCATTTCTTTATGCTTTGTTTGAAAAATTGGAATAAGTGCCGCTTCTTCTGTCCTTGCTCTTGATGGCAGATGGCACCTGCATTTTTGGTAGATTCAATTAAATGGGAGAAAATTATGTCTTTCAGAGACATAATTTGTCTCTAAAAGACAAATAATACTGATAATACTGATAATACTGAAGAGACTGAAACTGCCAAACTCTTTTAGAGACATAATTTGCTGCTAAAAATAAAAAAGATGTAGTAATTCAATAAAAACTTTGTGTAAATTCAGATTTTTCAGAAGGTAATCATAATTAATATGCTCCAGGAAGGAAGCAGAACGTCACTTAGAGAGTTCAAAGGGAGTTCACCACTCAGTATGAATCACATGTGGCCGACACACTGTTTCCAGTGTTGTTACACGTCTGTGTCTCAGCGTGTGTGCTTTTTGTTTTATGCGTATGCATGCGTTTGTCCTCAGAGGTCATTATTGATTATATCCGTGCAACAGTTCAGGGAATGACGCAGGCCATGAATCCAGAGCCTGATCTGAAACATCAAGGACGAGTGATAATTGAGATTTATGGCGCCACAGAGTCGTAACAGGCCAACAGTAGGACTGTAAATCATATCAGAGTCCAGATTCAGCATCTTGAATTTAATGTCACACTTACTGATCTCTATGTTCCTTTTTACTCAAGCAACATGTGCTGGAGAAACATTTGGATGGTTGTCAGGTTCACTTGGCCGCTTTTTATTCGCGTCTCCTCTTCATCGTAGTCGCCGTAGTGATAATGACAGCCGCAGCAATGCACATGTTTGCAATAAGTGAACAGCATCGCTGTGCGCGAGTCGTGCATTTAAAGTATGAAATTCTCTGTTTTTATTCAGTCTCCTAATTCTTCGTTATTTAGAAACTTTCAAGCAACTGAAATTGAATCCTCTCGTTCCCAGCGGCCTTCACCATGATCGGGACGTCCAACCATTTGTCTGACCGCTGCTCGCAGTTCGCCATCCCTTCCCTCTGCCACTTTGCCTTCCCAACGTGCGACCGCAGCTCGGGGTCCGACAAACCCCGTGACCTCTGTAAGGACGAATGCGAGATCCTGGAGAACGACTTGTGTAAAACCGAGTACATCATCGCCCGCTCCAACCCGATAATACTGAAGAGACTGAAACTGCCAAACTGCGATGACCTGGCTACTTCCGACAGCCCCGAGGCCGCCAACTGTCTGAGGATCGGGATCCCTATGACAGAGCCTATTAACAAGAGTGAGACATGTTCATGTGGCAATTGTAATGATTTACTGTGTTGACGCTGCTAAAACATCATTGTCTGTTATATTCCACCAGATCACAAATGTTATAACAACAGTGGGGTAGACTACAGAGGGACGGTAAGCATAACCAAGTCAGGGCGTCAGTGTCAGCCGTGGAACTCCCAGTATCCTCACAGCCACAACTACCAGGCTGTGCGCTACCCGGAGCTTAACGGAGGACACTCGTACTGCCGCAACCCAGGGAACAAACACGAGGCCCCCTGGTGCTTCACACTAGATGAGGGGGTCAGAATGGAGCTCTGCGACATACCCCTCTGTGGTGAGACACTAGTTTTAAATCGTAGTTTGCGATGTTGCCTTTGTGACACATGTGTGACGTGTGAAATGACATGATTCCCCTCTCTCGATGTCCCATCTGTTTAGACCATAAGGAGTCTGGCATTGAGATCTTGTACATCCTGGTTCCCAGCGTGGTAATCCCCTTAGCCATCGCGTTGCTCTTCTTCTTCATCTGCGTGTGCCGCAACAACCAGAAGTCCTCCAGGCCTCCCGTGACGCGCCAACCCAAACCCGTCCGCGGCCAGAACGTTGAGATGTCCATGCTCGCGACTGCATACAAGCCTAAGGTAGGGAGCGTTACAGTCACAGCAGATGGCACTCAGGGTGGGGAATAAATGACGGAGGGCCTTCCTGGTAATCCTGCAGATTACCGTTTATTTCTGCAGATATAGAACACTTTTTACATGTAATATCAACGCAAAAATTAAACACTGTAAACTTCACGATTTTGAAGTGGACACTAAGTGCATCATCACGCTGTTGTGTAATGACTGTAAAGAGGCTGTCGTTTGGCATGCAAACAGACTGCAGAAGGAGTCAAAACACTGGCACAGCCCTCTGTGTGTCATTAGGGATATGTCACGGCATGCCGGGGTTACTGGCTTGAGTGTGTGTGGAAACGACCTGTCTCAGACAAAGCATCAGATCCGTCATCAGAGCTCAGCAGGTTCAGGAATGTTCAACTGCAGCCCACCACCTCCCTCCTGTTTATTTCTCACTGTCTCTTTTTCCACACCCTTCCCTTCTCCTTATCCTTGGTCCTCTCACTTAATTAATCTTTTTAAGTGTGCCTATGCCAAGAGGCACACTTATTACTATTCGTCGGCTTTATTATTCTTATTCTTATTATTATTTTTCCGCTTGGTGGAAAACTCCATATCCCACAATTCTGCCGAGTAAAACAATGGCGGCTACCTCTTCGTTTTATATATGTTTTTTATTAGTGTTTCTAGGTCACAAAATAAACTTTAAAGATATTTTCAGGTGAGAATGTAGGTGTGTAAACTTCAAATAGCTGCTCGTTTTATCAAGACATCCCATATTAGCAAGTTCTCTTACGTGTTGCTGCTAGCTAGCTAGCGCGGCTAGCGACCCTTAGCTAAAAAGCACCCGGGCTTCGCTTACAGTGAGGCGGCTCTAACTCCTTTAACCCCCCCACCCCCCACCCCGATCGCTCGCAAACAGTCTGTGTTTCAGTGGACTTATATTTCGTTTATATGGGCCGATGATGCTGGTCGATGTGGGAAAAATAACTGAGTTGTTGGGTGGTGGCTAACGCGGAGCTACAACAGAGGGCAGCTAGCCACCGGTGTATGTCTCTTTCCCCTCATACAGTGGGGCAAAAAAGTATTTAGTCAGCCACCGATTGTGCAAGTTCCCCCACTTAAAATGATGACAGAGGTCAGTAATTTGCACCAGAGGTACACTTCAACTGTGAGAGACAGAATGTGAAAAAAAAATCCATGAATTCACATGGTAAGATTTGTAAAGAATTTATTCGTAAATCAGGGTGGAAAATAAGTATTTGGTCACCTCAAACAAGGGAAATCTCTGGCTCTCACAGACCTGTAACGTCTTCTGTAAGAAGCTTTTCTGTCCCCCACTCGTTACCTGTATGAATGGCACCTGTTTGAACTCATCATCTGTATAAAAGACACCTGTCCACAGCCTCAAACAGTCAGACTCCAAACTCCGCCATGGCCAAGACCAAAGAGCTTTCGAAGGACACCAGGAAAAGTATTGTAGACCTGCACCAGACTGGGAAGAGTGAATCTACAATAGGCAAGCAGCTTGGTGTGAAAAAATCAACTGTGGGAGCAATCATCAGAAAATGGAAGACATACAAGACCACTGATAATCTCCCTCGATCTGGGGCTCCACGCAAGATCTCATCCCGTGGGGTCAAAATGATCATGAGAACGGTGAGCAAAGATCCCAGAACCACACGGGGGGACCTGGTGAATGACCTGCAGAGAGCTGGGACCAAAGTAACAAAGGTCACCATCAGTAACACACTACAACGGCAGGGAATCAAATCCCGCAGTGCCAGACGTGTTCCGTTGCTGAAGCCAGTGCGGGTCCAGGCCCGTCTGAAGTTTGCCAGAGAGCACATGGATGATACAGCAGAGGATTGGGAGAGTGTCATGTGGTCAGATGAAACCAAAGTAGAACTTTTTGGTATAAACTCAACTCGTCGTGTTTGGAGGAAGAAGAATACTGAGTTGCATCCCAAGAACACCATACCTACTGTGAAGCATGGGGGTGGAAACATCATGCTATGGGGCTGTTTTTCTGCCAAGGGGACAGGACGACTGATCCGTGTTAAGGACAGAATGAATGGGGCCATGTATCGTGAGATTTTGAGCCAAAACCTCCTTCCATCAGTGAGAACTTTGAAGATGAAACGAGGCTGGGTCTCCCAACATGACAATGATCCAAAACACACCGCCCGGGCAACAAAGGAGTGGCTCCGTAAGAAGCATTTGAAAGTCCTGGAGTGGCCTAGCCAGTCTCCAGACCTCAACCCCATAGAAAATCTGTGGCGGGAATTGAAAGTCCGTGTTGCTCGGCGACAGCCCCAAAACATCACTGCTCCCGAGAAGATCTGCATGGAGGAATGGGCCAAAATACTGTGTGTGCAAACCTGGTAAAGACCTATAGTAAACGTTTGACCTCTGTTATTGCCAACAAAGGTTATGTTACAAAGTATTGAGTTGTATTTTTGTTATTGACCAAATACTTATTTTCCACCCTGATTTACGAATAAATTCTTTACAAATCCTACCATGTGAATTCATGGATTTTTTTTTTCACATTCTGTCTCTCACAGTTGAAGTGTACCTCTGGTGCAAATTACTGACCTCTGTCATCATTTTAGGTGGGGGAACTTGCACAATCGGTGGCTGACTAAATACTTTTTTGCCCCACTGTATGTGGGGAAAGAGACATATGAGGCGGCGAGGCGGCCGCCGATCGACCAGTGGTGGCTAACGGAGCTCAATCGTGGATAAGGGAAACCGAAGGCAGGAGAAGCAGGCGGCTGTCGGTCAGAGCGTGAGGTGAACTGAATTTCAGGTAAGAAGTTATGAACTGCACTCTATTTGGGTCAGATATAAACCGAGTTTAGGTGTAGTTTATTTTCCTTGTGCTGACAGTTACAATAACTCGTTCTGCGTGCTAGCTAGCACGACAGCTGTGTACACGCTAAGTTACTGATGTTGAACGTTATGACAGCCTCCCCTGTCATTCTCTCGCCTGTTGAAACTTCAATCATGAAACTGATCAATGATCGGCTTTTCTCTTGTTTGTTTATTGCGCTAAACAACAGCAGCACGTTTAAGCTTGATCAGCTGTTGTTAGAATTCATTTGATTTTAATTTCTAGTATCAGCTGATGTTTGCTGGAGCCACAGCTGTAAAAAAAAGGGGCTGGTCCTAACCATGAGATGTCCTTACTGAGTCATCAGAGCTGAACTGGTGATGGAGAAACAGGTTTACCTTTTAGGTGACATGAATGAGTTGAAGGAAAGTTATCAACTGTTTCTGAGAGACAAATAACACCAAGCTCCTTTTTTTGTGTAGCTGACAGCTGGTAACTGTGCAGGGGCGGATCTAGCAAAGCTTTTGCCAGGGGGCCAGGTGGGGCATTAACAGGGAAAGGGGGACACAAAGATATACTTTTCTTTCTTGCTCTCATATAAAATATTTACCTTTTATTAAATAGTTATCTGAATCTTACAACCAAAGTTTGTATACTAATACACAAGATTGGCTGTAGACCATTGTTAATCATTCAGAACACTGTGTAAAAATAACAAAAAACAAAAAGTGAATGCAAAAGTGCATAAATATTTATTTTACGTGTTTGATGTGTGTGGCAGGGCGTGGTCTGCAGTGCCGCTGCAGGGGAGGTGGACCCACGGGCGTAAAGTCTGTGCTCTCTCGGCTGTTTTTTTTTTTGGTGTGTGTTGGGCTGTGAGTTGAAAAGCTACAGCCGGCTGTGTGGGTACACCAACCATGTGTGAAAAGTGGTCCATAACGTAATGCTTCAAAGCGTGTTCATGCAAACATTGTCGGGTCTGCCGTGGTACAATGGGACTTCTGCTCATGAACCTCTGTGCACAGCGTCTGCAAATCGGGGCTGTACGAAGTCACCTCATCTTTACACAAAACTGTAAGCTGTCATCTGTGAGGTGCGAGCGGTGTTTGTTTTTACCATAGTTCATGGTGGAGAATGGCTGCTCTGCTGAGTTTTGCTCTCTGTAGCCGTATGAATGGCAAACCTGTACATTCGATAATTTTTAATCCTACAACTGTTTACAACTTGCATAGTTCCCATTATTTCTGTAAAGTTATTTATTTCATATTCTGTATAGTTTTTCATATTTATATCCTGTTCATAGCCTGTACATAGCTTGTACTCACTACAGCCTGTACATACTTATAGTTATAGAATATTCACAACATACTTCATACCGTGTACATTATAACATTCCATAATAGACCCATTTCTGTAATATACTTACATATCTATATTATTGCTAATATATATTGTAATATATCTATATCACTAAAGCACTTCTGAATGGATGCCAACTGCATTTCGTTGCCCTGTACCTGTGCAATGACAATAAAGTTGAATTCTATTCTATTCTATTCTAAACTACACTGATTAGCATAGACACACTTAAAATTTCTTCTGAAATTTTCACTTTCTAGTATTTATTTAATATTTCTTTATGTTATAAAAATGACTTTGAATCCTGATAAAAATGCAAAATCATGGGTTAAAAACGAAAACAAGAGAACTAAGAATGTATTAATATTTGTTGACAGAAAAACAGAAACTGTATATGTGCCAACCAAAGTGCCATTTTAATTCACATGAAAAAAAAAGGGATTTATTCATTCATTGTCCATTCAGGATCTTAAAAATGTGATAATAATAATGAAATAATACAAATAATGTAATAATAAGAATGATGTAATAATAATTAATGTAAATCTAAATAATATTGTCCTTCAGAGAAATAGTTTGTAGTCCTGAAGATGGAGAAGTTTACTCCTGCAGAGCGACTGGGACTGTCTGTGGTCATGATGGTTGAACCTCCAACCACTTTCCCAGCTTAGCCTCAGAGTGCTGCTGCTACTGTAGCTCTTCTCCTCTGTACTCGTCAGGACTTGCATTGTCACATCTGGGGATCCCAGGCCCTGCTGGAGAGGAGAGCCTAGTCTGAATGCTGACCTGCTGCCTGTAATTATTAGCCTTTTTCAGGCTCTTCTCCACAGGACGCCTGTCTTTTTCAGGGACAATCTTCATCCACAAATTCATAAAGTCCTTGTGAAGGGTCAGTTTCTTGATGATTGTTCGCCCATGGTACCTGTGGAAGATTACAGTTGTCATTAATTGTGTAAACTCACAGAAAATAAAACATTGATGCACTTCAAACCCATTTAAAAGTACCCACCTGGCTTCAGGTGCAGCATCCCCTGCCATTCTAGAGGCAGCAATTAGAAACCTTTCAGTGAAGCTTCCTGCTTTCAGGATGACGGCTGCTCCAACTTTGTCAGCCAGCTGGTGCAGGTGTTGAGCTGTGCTATTCCTCACTGCGACACAGCGATGGCTGAGCAAGGACAATATTAGACACACAACTCAGTGAACATCATCTCTCTTTCATGTCTTCTAATAAAATCACTACAGCTTCTTCTCTCCTCTTACGTCAGTCCTGTGTTAAACAGAGCGCTCAGAATCCGTCCATGGCTGCAATTTTCCACCATGGCATCAAGCGCCAGATTGACCTCCTGATGAAGAAAGTTGTTGTTGGTCTGTGCAAGCTTCAGCAATAGAGCTCGGCCTGTTGTTTCAACTTCTGGGTCCATTGTTTTCTGGAGCTGAATGTAGAGCTCATCGATGGTATGTATGGCCTCACAGGCTACTGCTGAGCGTTGGTTTTTCACCTAAAATGTGAGTGAAAATCATCAGTTGAGGCTGTAGTATGCGCTTGAAGGGAAACTAGCTGCATGAAACACATATAAGAAACATAAAGTGTGCAATACCTCCTCAGTGAGGACCAGACACACTTCATGCAGTTTAGTCTTCAGGATGTCCGAGTGGTGCTTTGCCAGAGACTGAATAGTTTGCAACCCCTGTCTTTTCTTAATCCTGTATTTACACAACACAACATTGAACACGACTTCAGGAACACCACAAATAACACAGCCACATTATGCAGCACTGTTCTGTGCAGTATTTAATGTCTCCTTACTACGCTTCTTACCAGTCGTCTGAAGACAGCAGACTAAAGCTGTGGGACAAGCTCTCTACAGGTGTAGCTAGAGGCGGGAGTTTGACCCTGCCCTCTCTTGGATTATTCTGACTGCACTGACTGTCTGCTTTCTTGTCTGATAATCAACGAGGTTAGTAAAGAGAAAATGTAATTTCTTCTAATTTGAAGCATTGTACATGATGCAGTGATTAATTGTTCATTAAAATCTTTTTAAAAAATCTCTTAATTTAAAGTTTGATTATTCAGCATCTTCTACAGTTACTGAGGAAAACCACTTACCGTCTATAGGGACGACTTTTGCACGGCGCAGCAGCGTCCCAAGCCGAGGTCCTCGTTTTTGCGGTATGGGAACTGTTGGAGGTTTTGGAGTCAAAGGCTTTACTGCAGTAAATGTTTTGGTTGGTACTGTGTGTCCAGGTGAGGTTACAATCCCATCCTGGAAATGCTGCAGTTTTTCCAAAATAGGCCCAAATTTGTCTTTTACTGTCAAGACTCTTATTCCACGAATGACCTTCGTGTCTGTTTAGACAAAAAATAAATAAATAACTACAAATTGACATCTTACTAAAAAAAATAACAATAGACATTTTTCTTCCTGATTTTTTTTTCTACAAAAAAGCATATAAAATGAATGGACAGCAAGAATATGTGTAATTTAGCATTAAAATAGATAATCTACAGTGTCAAATTTTAAAATCTAAACTAACTGATTAACAGCAGGTGTAACCACTAAAGAAAAGCATCACCTTTGAACTGACCTGCTCCTAAATGTTTAGCAGAGAAAACAGGCAATTGTGATGGACAAGCTGCTCGAGGAGGTGGAGGAACTGGAGTGAGCGGTGTCATCTCAACAGGACTGTCAATGAGAGGAATGGCCCTCAGCTCACTTGGTGTGTGTGTGTCTACAGAGCTGAGGCTACACGGACTTCTTTTAGGGTCCTCCTGATTCCAAAAGGGGTCATCCAACCAGGGACTTAAGTTCCTGCTTCTCTGGACTCTCTGTGGAGAGCCTGCGCATTGCTTAGGTAAAGGTGGGAGTCGCACAGCATAATCTCTGGGTCTCTGTGCGATATGCGATGTGTCTGCCTGTTGAAAGAACACATTTCTCTTACTGCTCAGAGCTTTGTGAAAGTCCAGGATCCTGGACTCTGTGGTGAAGCGCTGACAGTTGCTCTGTACGGTGGCCCCTAGAGACAAAGCACGTACAAACTCCAAAACACTTGCAAACTCCAAAACACTTGCAAACTCCAAAACACATGCAAATTCCAAAACACATGCAAACTCCAAAACACGTACAAACTCCAAAACACTTGCAAACTCCAAAACACATGCAAATTCCAAAACACATGCAAACTCCAAAACACGTGCAAACTCCAAAACACTTGCAAACTCCAAAACACATGCAAACTCCAAAACACATGCAAACTCCAAAACACGTACAAACTCCAAAACACTTGCAAAATCCAAAACACATGCAAATTCCAAAACACGTACAAATTCCAAAACACGTACAAATTCCAAAACACATGCAAATTCCAAAACACGTGCAAATTCCAAAACACATGCAAATTCCAAAACACGTACAAATTCCAAAACACATGCAAATTCCAAAACACGTACAAATTCCAAAACACTTGCAAAATCCAAAACACTTGCAAACTCAAAAACACATGCAAATTCCAAAACACAACGGAAGTGCTCCAGGACACTAGGGGCAGTGTTGAGCTCGATTTGCAAAATAAACGGCAAGTTTGTCTGTATGGGACGGTCTAGTCTCCGTCGCGCTTCCCAGGTTGCCTAGCAACCATGATACTAACCGCTGGAAACGTGTCATACAACTTGGTTTGACAGAAATGAGGGAGAACATATTTTGTTCATTTGTTTGTTTGTTTCTACAAGAGCTTTGTGTGATTTGATAAGTATCTGAGGCTGAGACCACAGGACAGTAAAACATGATTTTTGGGCTTCATTTCTGTACTGAACAGTTATTTCAAGATTAATTAGTAAATAAGAATTAGCTGATGTTGTTCATGAGACTAAAGTCATATCACTTTGGTAATGTAAATATAATATGGCCAATATTATAGTTATTATATTAATCATTATTAGCTATTACAGCAGTGAACATGAACTCTGTGTCAAATACTGAGCTTCAGTACAGATTCAAGTTGCAGTTATTTATATGTCTTATCACCTTAAATCTTCACTCAAAGTAGAGCTGGGCGATAGAACGATAACGATATGTATCGCGATATAACTTTTACTCGATAGAGAAATTAAGCTATCGCGATAGACCTCGCCGCTCTTGTCCTCTTAAAAAAAAAAAAAAAAAAAAAGGTCAGCCAATCCAAATTAAGTAGCGCAGAGCCGAACCAATCACAGCCGCAGCGTCACGTCGCGTGACTTGTTACGTACAGCACAAGTGCCAAGCCGCACGTGTGTTTGTTTGGGAAGCAGCCAGCGGGTAATGGAGCCAGCGCGTAATGGAGGAAATGAGTGTGCCGACTAGAAAAATCAACCGAGCGTGACCGAAGAGAAAACAGATGATGGTTCCAATGCCGGAGAGATTGTCGAACGGAAGAGCCATAGAAGTTCCGTAGTGTGAAGGTATTTCGGCTATTTCAAGTCTGACAAAAAACAGAGTAGCGTGCATTGTAAATTGTGCCGAAAGCAAGTCTGGAAATACAATAAACTGGTGCATGCGTCACACTGTGCGCCACGTTATTGTTTCAGTGAAATGAATTTCTACAATACTGTTACTGTTAATTCTACTCTCTGCAGTGTTTAAATGCTTACATATACACACAGTTACTGTCCCTCCACACATACGACTCGGTTCTGCTTCTATGCCCCAGCTTTGTTTACTTTTCCCCACCGAGGCTTCTAGACTTCTGATTGGCCAATATTTCTGCACGGTTAGGAATCTAGCGCCACCTGCTGCTTTGGCATGTTCATAGCAGCGTTTTCCTTCATTTCTGCCTTTATGTGTGGACGGGATTATTTTTTAAAACGAAAAAGGAAAATCTCAGTTTTCAAAAATACCCGTGTACGTGTCTCTGACTGGAAGCGCTAATTCGTCATTCGGCTTTTGTCAGACTAAAGTAACTGTTAAAACTGTTTGAAAAGCTAAGCTATACAACAAGGAGAGATTGAGAATTTCCTTTTAGTTCTCAGTTTATTTGATATTGACAAAAGTTAGTCAGTTTTGTCTGTTCTTCTGTAAAACAAACTAAGATTTATTTTTAGAATTAATATTTTGTTTCTAAGTGGAATTGACAATTTAGTCTGTTTCGTTTGTTCTATTTTGAAACTTGAAACTTTGAAAGCGGCTGCCTTTTGTGTAGTTTGCAATATTTGCCTTTATTTATCTGAAAAAGTCTCATGTTCCTTAAGTACATCTACCCTGTTGAACTTATTATGGGAAATAAATATTTAAATAAAAACAAGCTGCTGATTATTTCACATTTTACTTGTGAGCAACGGCACATTTAAATCTTACAAATATAGTTATTTGGCTTATATCGTGATAGATATCGTTATCGCCTGAAATGAAAAAAACATATCGTGATATGAAAAAATCTCATATCGCCCAGCTCTAACTCAAAGACAAGTATCTTTGACAGTGCATATATAGGTATATCATATATAAGAGACAAATGTTGTTCCTTCACGTTGGCATTACTAAATTTGGCTCATTGCTTACATATATTTATAAAAAGAAAATGTACAAGCTGTGATAACTGTTTCTGATAAAATGAAGAGTAGACTGATATATGAAATATTCCTTTATTGGGTGAGAAAATCAGACCATGTCATAACTGCTTTAAGTCATACAGAATAGATATCAGAGCCTTAAACAGGCTGGCTTCTGCTAAATGGGTCAAACTGGGCAGAAAGTCTACAAACACATAACATCTTTATAGAATATGATGTAACACTATAGATCAACTTACCTCAGAATATATAAAGCATATAAACAATTACAGCAATATGATGCAACAAACACAGCAGTGCTACTGATCCAAAATACTCAAAGCTTCATAGAACTGGAACAAACATTTATTTTTAGGTCCATTCTGCTGCTGATACATACTTTAGGTTTCTGAATATTACACTTGTTGCTGCCTTTCATAGTGTGTAACTTGAAGGCCCTGAGTACTTTCGCCCACACTGAAAACACTGGAATGATAAAATTATTTGAACATTACCTAATAAGACTGATTCAGGACAGACAATTAGTTATTTTAAACCTTTCTAGCAGTCCTTCACAAACAGGGAACAGTCTGTCTATTCTCTCCATCTGTCAGCTGCTGCTGGCTCTTCCTCCTCCTCTTCCTCACACACTGCTGAGTTTGTCCTGGTGGATCATCAGGGGTGCAAAGCCTCACAGATGATGTGCAGCAGTGGGTCCCTCAGTCTGTCCTCACTCTCGACACTTGCAGTTGTCACACATGGAAATCAAATGTGTGATAAGCTGCAGGATTCAAACACAAGTGTGACTTATAAACACATGTTCATACTTTTATTCCACAATCAGAGAGAAAGAAACAGAGAGCGAGTGCAGGACAGACAGGTGAAAGTCTCAGGTGTATACACTGCTACAAAACAGCACAAAAGAAGGAGGATTTAGTGTTTGTGTTATTATGTATGTATGTGTAATGTGTATATATAGACACGTGTGTGTGTGTGTGTGTGTGTGTGTGTGTGTGTGTGTGTGTGTGTGATTTACATTGCTGTGCTTGAGAGCCACCATCTACCGGAACCAAATTCCCTGTATGTGTCTGCACATATACTTGGCCAATAAACACGATTCTGATTCTGATTCTGATTACGAAACAAGAAGAGTTCCCAGATGGTGCAGTGGACACATGTGTGACTCCTGTGATTAAAGCATCTTTCTTTCAGCTTAACAAGTGAACCGTCAGCTCGTTCAAACACACGTTAAAGTCCGTTTGGCTCGACACCACCGAACAGAGGCAGCAATATAACATAGCTAACATTAACAGTGCAGTGAATCTTCCTTGTGCTGTGATATTCAGGACTGCAAACCGAGCAGCATCACTGACTTTCAGCTTGTTGTGTTTGTGGATATATGACTGACTTTAATTATCCACAAAATCATCACAATCTCTGTAAGATTAAGGTCGACTATATATATATTTTTTTTAAGTAAAGGCTTTAAAACCAAGTTAATTCTGAAAGTACAGACATGACTAATGTCACATAACTTTCCCGACATGTGGCCAACAATAATGGTTTAATGTTCTTCATTAAAAAAATATTTGCGCATAAATAAGTGACATAATATTCAGTACTTACTTCTGAAAGTTTACTCTTCCTCCGCTCCGCTTCCACCGTTTTTTTTCGGCAAAATTATCCACACCACCACCGCACTATGAAGTCTGGGATATGTTGGGCCATGAAGGCTACACCGACCCATCCTTAAAATTCAGGGAAATTATGGACGCATTTGAGGGCCGCATTTCGAGCAGCCTTTGAATTGGGAAAGCCTTCTCTTGTCGCTGTGACGTAATCGGCCTTAAAATGCGGCCTTTAAGGCTTGTCACTACCCGATCCGTACCGGAAACCCGATCGGTACCCCGCATGCGCAAATCTTACGTCACTTCCTCTCTTTGCGACATTCAATATATTTGAATGATGCGGTTAGCGCCCAGTTAGCTCCTAGCATTTCTCAACAGCTCTGCCTTCTTTTCGACTGCCCGGGACATTTAAACAATGGATAATCCGTATACAAAGAAATTCATGCTTTTCTCCTCAACAGAGAGCGTCCCCCGATTGAGCAACAGCGCCGTAAAATAAGAAGAATGGCGCCTAATTACAGAGTTAATAATGCAGACTTTGTAATATCTCACGTGTAGATTCATCAGCCAGATGAAGTGTTTACTGACAATTGACAGTGATAGCGCACATCATCATCACTATTCCAACAATCCTCTCCTCACAGACAAGCATAAACACACTCGACTATCGCTAAATCAGATTTAACACACGTTTGTAATGACGATAAATCAGTTTATAATAGGGTTTATTCGCTCGGTCAGCAGGTGGCGGTATCCTCGTACACTGGGGAGTAAACTGCCATTAAACGAACAGAAGAAGAAGAAAACATCTGCACATGCGCGGTACGGATCGGGTAGACCCGATTTGTACGGTCAGACTTTACACATGCGCAGTAAGGATCGGAGAGTCCTGATCCGTAACTTTCTTTTTATTTTTCGTTTTTGTCTACATTGTACTGAAATGCTTCATTATTGCAAACATTTTAAGATATACTTGTTATTCTTAACATCTTAACAGATACTCTGACCCATAACTATCGTAAAACGCTACGACCGGAAGTAGAAACCTTTCGCGCATGCGGGGTACCGATCGGGTTTCCGGTACGGATCGGGTAGTGACAAGGCTGCAAACCCCAAATCCGGTCATTGGTACTTCCTGGCTTGTGTAGTTACTAGGTAACAAAAGCTCAACACTGCCCCTAGCGTCCTGGAGCACTTCCGTTGTGTTTTGGAATTTGCATGTGTTTTGGAATTTGCATGTGTTTTTGAATTTGTACGTGTTTTGGAATTTGCATGTGTTTTTGAGTTTGCAAGTGTTTTGGAATTTGTACGTGTTTTGGAATTTGTACGTGTTTTGGAATTTGTACGTGTTTTTGAGTTTGCAAGTGTTTTGGATTTTGCAAGTGTTTTGGAATTTGTACGTGTTTTGGAATTTGTACGTGTTTTGGAATTTGTACGTGTTTTGGAATTTGCAAGTGTTTTGCATTTTGCAAGTGTTTTGCATTTTGCAAGTGTTTTGCATTTTGCAAGTGTTTTGGAGTTTGCAAGTGTTTTGGAGTTTGCAAGTGTTTTGGAGTTTGTACGTGTTTTGGAATTTGTACGTGTTTTGGAATTTGTACGTGTTTTGGAATTTGCATGTGTTTTTTTAGTTTGCAAGTGTTTTGGATTTTGCAAGTGTTTTGCATTTTGCAAGTGTTTTGGAGTTTGTACGTGTTTTGGAATTTGCATGTGTTTTGGAGTTTGGAAGTGTTTTGGAATTTGCATGTGTTTTTTAGTTTGCAAGTGTTTTGGATTTTGCAAGTGTTTTGGAATTTGTACGTGTTTTGGAATTTGCATGTGTTTTTTAGTTTGCAAGTGTTTTGGAGTTTGTACGTGTTTTGGAATTTGCAAGTGTTTTGGATTTTGCAAGTGTTTTGGAGTTTGTACGTGCTTTGTCTCTAGGGGCCACCGTAGAGGGCTCTGTCTACAGTGACTTACACAAAAATTACACTGTGCAAAGCAGCAAAATATAACACATCTCTCCGAAACGTTTACATTTGAACAGCAGAGAAGTCAAGAATGAGTATGTTTAGTTACTTACATCTCCACCTGTGCGTTTTCTCTGAATCAAATCTCGAAAGCGATGGAAAAAGTTACCTGATGTCTTTTCAGGCATGACTGAGATAAAAAGTGAACAAATTGTTTAGAAACAGAAAGTTTGTGAGTGACAAGTTCTAACTCAGCTGCTCAGTAAATCAGTTATGATGATGTCATGAACTCACAGAGCATTCTGTGCATTTTTTGAAAATATTCATATATATACACTATTTTGTGTTTTTACAAAAATATCAGACATGTCTAAATCAAAGGCAGCTTATGATCTCTAATTATGATCTTTAATCAACAAATTTAAATAGACGTCCTAATCACAGCTTCTAAAACTAGACAACACTATACTGATATAAAACGGCAAAAAGGAGATAAAAGCACTGTCATAAACAGAGAAATAAGTACAGTAAATAAATAAATACAGTTTTAAAAAAATACAGAAAAAAACATGTGTGTCATTTGCTACAACAACAACAACGACAACAAAATAGCAGTTTGGACAAAGCTGTTTCTTCAAGCTTTGCCTGCATTTAGGGGCTGCAAACCTCTGTCCCAAAGGAAGAAGCTGAAATCCTCCAATAAGGGGTGGGAGTCATTTAAAGTAGAGTAACTCATCCTCTACAACTGCCTAGTATTCAAGGACTCTATGTTAAGATGCTCTAACATGGTACAGTACCTTCAGAAACGCCCCAAATTTCTTATATACTGAAAATTAAATCTCTTCTCAGGAACCTTTTCTCGATTCAGTAGAAGTAGATCTAGTTTTCCATTGCTATGCTTCTGTCCATCCTAATACCACTGGAGCTTTTTTCTTTTTTGTAATGTATATCATGGTCTCCCAGTAAAACACACAGCTCACATCAGCATGAGTATCATGTTGCCTTCAAGGCTGCACACCCTGTCATGTCGTGTAAGCGCATCTTTTTTTCCACATAATTGTGGTGGTTGAGGGCGGAGGGTTGGGGGTTTATCTAGACAGCATGTATTGCTGGGCACACTTGAGCTGATGCTCAAGGTAAGGCGTATAGTATTACAGCGAAGAGCCGCGGAGAGAATTGCAGATGTCACAGATGCGTCAGAATCCATTAATATCCTTGCTTTATTTTGTTTCTGAGGGTTTTTTGGGAGGGGGACTGGAATAAATGTTTCACTGACCTAAAAAGGGAGTCTCTCCTTGCTGTTTACATGAAGACCTTGTGTCTGCAAAGAGTTACGTTTACAGGAGAGTGACAGCCATGCAGTCATGGAATTATACAGTTGATTTTAAATGGTCTTTGTTGCCAACTTGGTTCTGAAATATAGCAGACTGCATAACCATCAGCTGAAAGATTACCAAAGCCCCGCCCTCATGCGTCCATTCAGCCTTGTAGCTAAATTTTACAGATCTACAAGAAAATTTTAATAAAAGGGAGCGGCTGTGTGATTTCTGTCTTTTAAAAACTTTTTTTATATGGGCTAAATATTCCGACTTTTAGACGTTTTACTAAGTCAAATGTCTTTCTTTCCTGTTTTCATTATCTGCAGCTTTGTCTTGGATTAAGCTGCTACCTAACAGGCTTTGCTTGCAGGGGGTCACCCAAGGGTTACTGCCTATGACAGTCCATTTAGACACACACATAGAAATCTGTGGTGGTGTGAGGAGGATCTGAGGGTTTGGGTGTGGGGAGGAAAGACAGCGGGGAAAAAAACCCATAACTAAAAACATCTGTGTCTCACATCATGCACAACACACACACTCACCACCCCCCTCAGAGCTCGTACAGACGGTGTGCATGTGTGAGTGTGTGAGTGCATGTGTCCTCACAGAGGAATTTCATTATTCATCTCAAAGTTCCTGGAATCTGGAAATCTCTGCCAACCTTTCTGCACCTTTTATCTCTTCCCAAGCATAGATACGAGTGGCAGTTTGGCACCATCGACTTTATATAAAAAATATTCAGTCCCCAACATCCCCACCGTCATCTGTTGGTGCTGTTCTAATGAGATGGTCGGTATGATTATCAACCGTGGTCATGCTCTGGTTGCAAAGAAGACTAATCTTAATGATCAAAATAAAAAAAGAAGACACACACAGAAACCTGACATCACAGATTTGCCTGAAGAAAAAATCAGGGGAAAGATACACATTGTAATAAGACGTTATGTTAAAAAAAAAAAATTCATACTGAGAAATTAAAATACCGTCACAGATTTTGGATAAGAGTCTCAAAAAAAGTTATGGCATCATACCTGGGACTTATCGCACTGAAGATGGATGAAAATGTGTTTTTCCCCCATAATCAGGCTTTAATATCTGTGAAGTGTTCAGCTGATTTGCTCCATTTTAAAGTCTATTACGTGCTTTGCACATGTGAAGCTGTAAACAAAATGTGGGTCCCATCTCCTCTACTGGCCTCCCAAGCTGCTGCTGGAGATCGGACATCCAAATTGGATTAACTTGAGCTGAGATTTGAAAGTCTGTGCTCACACTTTCAGAAGTGTAGCTCACAGACTTTGCCCCCTAAAAAATTAAAAAATAATCACTCATAAAATATAAAAAATAAATTCTTATAAACTTTCCTTTGAAGAAGGCCATTTTCCCTGGATTTCGGGGTTTTTTTTTTTGAGAGATGGTAAGGTGGGGGGCATCTGATGAACAGTCCTCATGAATTCTTAAACAAGTGATCTGCTTTCCCCTCAACTATTTTACACAGAAATCTGACACTAAATATACTTATTAAGGTGACTAATTTCTAACAGATGGCATTTACACAGTGTATCTGCTGTGGTGTTTGTGGGAAACTGCTGAACCGCATTTTCTCCATTTGAATCATTCGTTTTCTTTATCTTAATGAGGAAATGGATTTAATTGACTGCAATTTACTTTAAATGAATTCCAAAACGTGCCTGACCCTGTCCTAACCCCACAGCCCAGCTCATTCCTGTTGGATTTAGATGTGCTGTAACCCAGCATTCCAGTCAGAGCACTCCTCAGTGAGTTCCAAAAGATGAAAAAGCAAAGTCATCCCTCACAGGGAGCGCTACATTGTTTTCTGCTATTGTTGCAGCTGATTCTAGGGTTTACTGGCAAGAGAATTAATTGCCTCATCTTCCCAAATTTTGCTTAACCTGTCAGCCAGATGACATTTTTAAGCTGCGACATGTTGCCAGATTTCGCAATTTTCCCACATCGCTTTCCAGAGGCGTGAAAGGGGCGATTTGGGGGCTGATGTAATGGGCTGAGTCTGATTGCGTGAATTATCAGCTCTGAGCTATAGTTTTATTTTTCTTCTACAATTCAAACACGGATTTGGTGTTATATTAGGCAGTTCGCCTACATCAGATTGAAAGCAGCGACATCATGTTTTCTTTTCCCTACAAGGACAGCAGTGATGAAAGGCTGCTGACCCGACAAAGAAAGTAATGATTTCATTTTTGTTGAATGTGTTTTCAACCTGTTGATGTCACCTTACCATTTTTTTCCTCCTCCTTCTTTCTGTAGAGCAAGGCCAAGGAGCTTCCCTTATCAGCCGTCCATTTCATGGAGGAGCTCGGAGAATGTACTCTAGGGAAGATCTACAAAGGTCATCTGTATCTGCCGGGCATGGACCAGGCCCAGCTTGTGGCCATAAAGACCCTCAAAGACATTTCCAATGCCCAGCAGTGGGCTGACTTCCAGCAAGTAAGAAATGTTTCTAAATTAACCGTTTTTACAACACACATAAAAAAATATATATATATATACAATAATGAAGCCGCATCAGTCGTCTTTGTGTAGAGTTGGAAAATGAAATGTACCACTAAAATATCCTATTGCTAAAAACTACATGTGGCTGCTTTCTTAGAGGAAAGGCGTCTAGGCCCACAAGATTTCAAGCACGGCTTGTTGTATGTCTATAGAAGGTAGACGCAGTGAAAGATTGGAGACGGCTGAACTGCTCAACTGTAGATGAGTTCTCTGGAAATAGCTCCCAAAATAAACTGTAACTTGGTGGAAGGTTGTCCAGATAAATTTAGATGTGACGGCGGATTGAGGCAGTCGGCATGTGTAAGACGTAATCCTCACTTTCCGTTTACAGAAAGTGAGGCAGACCTGAACTGTGCCCACATTTTAAAGTGGTACTGCCATCGACTCAATTTCAAAAGTGATCAATGAGCCGTTGTGAAACCAGCTTGGGTGATCTTCTTATAATCACCTGTCAAAGCCACACAGTTTCAGACTCAGTTTCTCCATTAAACTCCCACATCTTTTGTAAATATCCACTTTTCCAGTAAATGTTGAAATCAACCTGCCAGCCACCTTTTTTTGTTTGTTTGTTTCTTTGAAATTCACCGTTATTTATCCAACTTCATCAAAGGAGGCCGCAGTGCTGACCGAGCTTCAGCACCCCAACTTGGTGTGCCTGGTGGGTGTGGTTACCCAGGAGCAGCCGGTCTGCATGCTGTTTGAGTTTCTGCCCCAAGGTGACCTCCACGAGTTCCTCATCATGCGTTCGCCACACTCAGACGTCGGCTGTAGCAGCGATGAGGACGGCACGGTGAAATCCAGCCTGGATCATGGAGATTTTCTGCATATGGCCATACAGGTAGGATCTAAAAACATCCTCGTAGTTGGCTACAAGCGTAGTGGAAGAAGTACTGTTGTGCCTTCCATTTAAACATGAACCATTTACATGAAATGTTGATGATGATCTTAATCGCTCATGTAGAAACTTTGAATTAAAATCAGTGTTTTAATGTCTACCTTTCACTGCTCCTTGAAACGTCTTCTAAATATTGTGAACCAGGTGGCTGCTGGGATGGAGTACTTGGCCAGCCACTTCTGCGTTCACAAGGACCTCGCAGCTCGGAACATTTTGGTAGGCGAGCAGCTCCACGTCAAGATTTCTGACCTGGGTCTCTCCAGAGAGATCTACTCCTCAGACTACTACTGCCTCCAGCCTAAAATTGTGCTGCCCATCCGCTGGATGCCCCCTGAGGCCGTCGCTTCGGGAAAGTTCACCACAGACTCGGACATCTGGTCGTTTGGAGTTGTGCTGTGGGAGGTCTTCAGCTACGGGCTACAGCCCTACTATGGTTTCTCGAACCAGGAAGTGATGGAGATGGTGAGAAAGAGGCAGCTGCTGCCCTGCCCCGAAGACTGCCCACCAAGGTATGTTGCAATTACCGGTGCAATATGAGAAGTATACAAGAAGATAGTGCATCCAGCTAATGGTGAAACTCAAGTGTGCAAGTGTCTTTATTGGACTCTGGTATTAGGGTTAGTTTAGTGTATTCAATTCAAATAGAGTTTTAGAAGCAGTCTGATTGTTGCTGTTTGTGGTAATGAAATAACTCTGTTGGCTTTTAGGTTTTATGGTCTGATGACAGAGTGCTGGCAGGAAGGACCAGCACGTCGGCCGCGCTTCAAGGATATTCACGCCCGCCTGCGAGCTTGGGAGGGGTTGTCGTCCCACGCCAGCTCCAGCACGCCCTCTGGAGGAGGAGGCAACGCCACCACTCAGACCACCTCGCTCAGCGCCAGCCCCGTCAGCAACCTTAGCAACCCACGCTATGCTGCCGCTGCTGCCGCCGCCGCGGGGTACCTCTACCCAGCCCAGGCTATTCCCGCGCCGGGACAGATGGGTGCAGTTCCAGCATGGACGCCCATGGCCGTGACCCAAACCCACCAGCGCTTTATCCCAGTCAACGGATACCCAATCCCGCCAGGATACGCAGCATTCCCAGCTCACTTTGCACCCCCAGCTCCGCCTACTAGGGTAATCCAGCACCACCTGCCCCCTCCAAAAAGCCGCTCCCCCAGCAGCGCTAGCGGCTCCACCAGCACGGGTCACGTCAGCGGCGTGCCCTCCACTACGGGCTCCAACCATGACGCCAACACGCCGCTGCTGTCCCACTGCATCATGCCGGGGAGCGGCGGAGGGTCGGCTCAGGTGTACGGACAAATCTCCCAGAAGGGGATGGTGGACCACGTGTCTCAGACGTCAGCACTGCTTACCCCTGACTCTGATGTGCTGATGTACAACGACTCAGTCATCACTGCAGACCTGTAAATATTCAACCTCTTTGAGCTTAGATCCCAGATATGAGACGTTTAGCGCTTCAGCCAGTGGCGCAGCGTCACAGTTCTTCTCTGGTCTTACCGAGACCCAACAGAGATGGAGCGTGCCACACATCTGGGTATCCAAGAAACACTAAGCAGGCTATATAAGCAGCTGTCTGACTCTGTCATGCCTTACTGTTTACAGGAGGCGTACTTACTATCATGGTTTGAAAATGTTATTTTAACCTCTGTGTAAATACAGTACATAGGTCCTGAATGAATGAATGAAATACAAAGATATATATTCAAATGAACTTTTTATTAAGTAAAACACTTTAAAGGTGAAAACATTCTTCCCGTGGCCTTATTCAACAGTTTGTGTTCCAATCAGACAAAAAAAAACTAAACAATTCCCACTCGATGGACTTTTTCCTACAGGATGTCAGGCAGACATGGATATTCATGTGATGACTTTCAGGTGCCTTTTTTTCTAAACTAGTTCATTGGCTTGCTTGTCAACACAAAAAAATCAAATATCCAAGGGAGCGCGAATTGAAACGGCGAGTAACTTTATAAAAACGATCAACAGTGGCCTGCTCCAATAAATGATGCCTCCTTGGCCCTCATAAACCAATCAGTAACATTTATGTTAGCATGCATAATTCCCATGCTGCCAACAGCTATGAAAGCACTAATGCAGGTGCTAAGAAGTCCCTTTGAGAATGACAGCTGAATGTGTGTTTTGTTTTTTTTTGTTTTTTTATTTTCCAACTTCATCACGCTATCTGAGACGTCTGCAACAAGAAGACCGGACACAGTGAAGATGGAAGTTTATCTGATCGGCCTCCCTTTAAGTATCATTTCTTTTCATCATCGCCCCCCCCAGTTTTGTTTCTCTGGGAGACATCGCATCTAACTTCAGAGCTGGCAAGAGGGCCCCCTGCAGATGAACAAAAGACATCACAAAGCACTCGCTTCCTTCCACAGCTAACCCACACCGTTCTCAGGGCAAACACTTCATTCGCCGCATAATTGATTGGATACAGTCTTTTATGTTTTTTCCGAAAGTTTTTACGGATTTCATTTTGGAGATGGGGAAAAAAAAGCTCAGCACGTGCAGCTTTTAACAGAAAAAGTACAACCTGAAAAAAAAGTCTGACCGTTTTGTCTGTTTCCCAGTGAAGGATGACGAAGTGTGTGTTTGGTGAGTCTCAGTTTCGTAGCCGCACAAACTATGCCTCAGCCATCCACGATGGTTTATGAGAGGCCAAATATGAAGCTTCTTTCATTCCCTCAAAACAAAAGTCAGAAAACCAGCAGTAATGTGTCAAGTCAACAATCAATGGGTGCGAATGTTCCTGAGTGCATGTTTTAACTACAGCAATAACACATCCGGGTTGTTTTTACTGAGGACATGCAGAGAATAAAGTGCATTTCTGAGTTGTAAAGTAAGTGGACACGTGAAATGTAGCAACAAGAAAAAAGTAGCTGCAAAAATGGCATCAAAATCAAATTCAGTTGTCTTTATAAATCCTACTGCTCTTTAGTTTTCCTCAGCATTCAAGTGAGTAGAGGTCAGTAGTGAAGCTGGTTGGCTGTTATTAGCAGCATGAAGGGTGTGCTCTTGTGTCCATGCTATTTGAAATCATTTGAGAGTGTATTTTTCAAATGCCTTTCCTCTCTGTGTGTTTTTGTGATTCTATTTATCTAAAGCAGAGTGAGCTACCTAAGCATCTTTACCCATGAGCCCCAGCAATGTAAATGATGTACGAATACTAACATAGACTGTATATATAAGCTGGACTTTGCTTCCAGATTTAAAAAAGCAAGGCCAACGCAGTCTGCACTGATGGCCAACAGGGGGCGACTCCCCCAGTCCAGTCCACTTCTCACTTGATTTTTGACATCAGTGAAGCCTTATTTAATACAGGACGTTTCTCATTTTGTTAAGGATGCTGTCACTGACAATTGCTAATAAGGCAGAGAATAGTATAAGGCATGGCTACCGTATGAGTGTACAGAGTCTAATAGAATAAAATAATAAAAGTGAAAATGCTCAAGTGAAGGTTTCAACCATTGGGTGCCGTCATTGTGGCTACAGTCATCTTTTTTTATGTAGTCTATGTACTAATATAGCAGTGCACAAACCACTTGTACACAAGACTGTGAATCTTAATCAAGTTTAGGTATTTTTGTATTTGGCAAAAATTCATTATAGTGCCTTTTTTTTGTCTTTTATTGGTAAGAAGAAACAAAAGTATATGTATATTTCAATGCCAGTGTACCCATAACAGGTTTACATGCATATTGATCAAGAGAGGCCTTGGCTTTGTATTTTGTCTGAATATTTTTGCACAGATGTTTTGTATTGCAAAATCATTTATTAAATAATGTTTGGTAAATCCCGCTGCTTCTGTTGTATGATCGATCCGTTTTAAGAATACAGACTTGTAATAGCAATGTGAATCCACTGGGGGCCACCAAATCACCATTTCTGAGAACAGTTTTGAATGTCTTTGCCTTGTAATTGCAGTGACCACTGTTGGCCAAGTGGTGGGGCCCTTTAGCTGTTTGATTACTGTAGTCACAACTGGAAACAGTTGGAAATAATAGTCAAAGATGAAAAAATGGCTCCTGTGTAGCCTTTCCGGGTGTGTGTTTGTCTGCTTCACTTCATTTCTTTCAGGCTCAAATTCAGATCTTTCACCTTGAATTGGGAAAAAAAAAAAAAAAGTGAACCAGAGTGACTGTCATCCAGCATATGAATGTCATAACAGATGTAATGTTCTACATTTACAGACATACAGACTGTGTCTGCCAGTAAAGTCATACAAGCATGGAGGACATTCCAGGAGAAAGGAGTCTACTCTATGAGAACAGCACAAGATCGTTATTCCATCAGCAGGAGCAGTATCTGCCAGAGCTACAAACTGACCTCCAGCAGGCCGCTGGTGTTGATGTCTCTGACCAGATAATCAGAAACAGACTTATGAAGGCCAGACATCATCTAGTGGGCCCTTTGCTCACTGCTGGCACAGAGGAGTCTGATTAGCATTTGCCTCAGAATACCTGAATTAGCAGGTCCACATCTATTGCTTTTTACAGATGAGAGCAGGTTCACCCTGAGCACATGTGACATACATGAAAGAGCTTGGAGAAGTTGTGGAGGATGTTATGCTGCCTGTAACATTGTTCAGCATAACCGGTTTGCTGGTGGGTCAGTGATGGTCTGTGGAGGCATATTCATGACCTCAACAGGCTCAACCTAGACAACAGGACTCTGAATGCCATTAGGTACCAGGATCAATTGATATCATTGACACTTCACACTTACCTAACCTAAATGTTCTAGAACACCTCTAGGACGTTATGTTTCTGTCCATTCAACGCTGCCAGGTTCAACCTCAGAGCTCAGCTCTGATCTAGGTGTTTTGCTTCATTGCCTTTAAAGGCCTGAAAGGGTTAATGAACTCATGGACCAGAAAATGCTATCAGAATATTTAGTAATGTTCTTCCCTTTTGCAGAGATAAAATATAATTACCAACAAACTAAATAAGTATTCTGTCATTTGAATGAACTAGTCATGCAAAAAAACAAACAAAACTGAAGCTCCATTTTGCAGTGCAGGTGTCCTTTCTTCCCCCTGTCAAGCATGAGCCTGCGAGTGTTCGCAGGAAAAGAGAAGACAGTCGGTCATTAGCAGCAATGCAGACTTTCAGACTGCTCAAAACATTTTCTGCTGCCGGTCTGGAACAGTTTGTTTTGTGATTGTGTTCTGTGAGCAGCGGTAGCACAGCAGTAAACCCTCACGACTCCTACATCAGACACTCCGCGCTCTGACACCATTTAATGTAATTTCTCCCAAGGCATCAACCAAAACCATTTGCTACGCATGCAAGTGCAACCAAAGAGAGGAGTGCACAGGAAACAGAAGAGAAGAAAGGAGGCATCTGTATTTGATAGAAACCAACATCTGCGCTGATGGGAGATGCCAGCATCGTGTCATCCAGAAAACCAATTTGTACATCCAGTACTGGTACACCATGTGCTTGCTGACTGAGCAACTGATGTTGCTATCAAATGCACCCTTTTTAATTCCTAGTCCTTTAATAAAATCCTGTTTACTAGCTTCTGGGTGACTATATTATAGGTGCGAGCAATGGTTATTTTCCATCCATTAGTTTTTTGGGGAAGTTTGCAGCTAATTGTCAGGAAGTTCAATCAACATTTGCCGTAGGGCAGAGTACCATGTGGACATGTGACCGTTCTTGCTAACATTCATGGGTGATTTAGAATCATGGTTCAGAAACATAAAATATCAAAATGAAAATAATGTTCTATTGGGCAGACTTTTCCTACCTAATACTCAAATGTAATCTTCTTATGGAGTGTTGAATTTTACCTCACAAGCTGATTAGGAAAAAAAAACCCTAATCAGTCAACCTTCAATTTGAATCTTTTCACCGTCTTTTCTTTCCTTAAATTCTAAAAAGCTGTTTAATATTGTGTCTGAATGAACTTTATTTTGGCCATTTGTGGGAAGGCAAAACAATATCAAAATATGAGAAATCTGCAGCCAGATTTCTGGCCATCTGTTGAATTCAGTCTATTATTCACTATTTTTTAAGCTTCTTTGTGATTCTTGAGGAAAACATCTGGATATTTAGGTGCTAAATATTCCACATCTTCATTAGCTTTTCTAGAAAGAAGCTGCTGTTTGGTGAACGTAAGAAGCATTTTAATTGCAAACAGCAGCGTGCTTTGGCAAAAACACTGCTATAAGATGAACTGAGCCACAGAGTCATATGAGAGATCTGACACTAGGGGGCGGACCTCTTGCATATTAACACATAGTAATATCACATAATTAGTAAGATCAGTTATACTCTCCACCCAGCTGACAATCTCGGGACATGCTGTCTTATTTTAACCGTCTGGTCCCAGTGCAGGGCTCTAATCTATTGTATGAACTGGGACTGACACCTATTTGGTGCAAAACTGCTGTAATGGCACCGACTGTAGGGAAACTGCCATTTTTGGCCCTTCTGTACTGGCTTAAGTTTTCAGCTCTGGAGGTTCCTTTGGAATCTCTGGGAAGTGAGATTGGAGCCAGCCTCAAGTGGCTTTTCTAGGAACTATGGTTTCTGTTGAAGTGAAGACGATGGATGGAAAATATTTTGAATGGTTTAGGGAAATAGTTTTAAACTTTTATTTTATTTTATTTCAACATCTTTTTTTCCCATAGTTTAATGTAATCAGAATCTTAAAAGCGACAAGTAAATCCAGTATGGCGATAGATCTAAAAGACAATATAAAGAGTATAATATTTTTATCTGACATGTAGCAGAGTAGAAGTGCAACCGAAATAATTCAGTTAAAAAAAACAGTACTTATAGCTATTATCTGCCACAGCTATGCAGACAAGAACATGTCTAAATAAACACAAACAAGTCTAGCTGATGCGTGCGACTCGCCCTGATGCTTAAATCTCTTTGGTTCAAAGCCAGAGAAGCAGCTTCCTGCATAACTAAGGATGACCACTCCCTTCGTTACCAAAGAAAGGTGAGCCCTGAGGGTGTTTTCTGCTAAAGAAGCCTCATTTAGCCCCTTTATTTCAGAATGAAATGGGCTGCAATGGGCTTTGAAGATAAAGAAGAGCAGAGGTGTGTATAAGAAAAGCAAGATGAATAGAAGGGGTAGGGAAGCAAGGGATACAGGCAAAGTGCAGTGAATGGCTCTTGAGGTAATGTCTGGCTTAACAGCATTGCAGCAGAGAGATCAAGGTGTATCTGCTTTACCATAAGATTCCTATGGAGACAGCATGTAAACAGTGAGTCAAGAGGGCCTTTTATTTTTCTTTTGGTTTTCCAGGATGGAATCTAGCATCATCTCATCGCACTGGGAGGGTCAAGATGAGAGAGTAAAGGGATAGGTGTGTTCAAACTACTCATTTAACCACCACTGCAATTGTATGTCCATGAAGCTATCTACCTTGCTGTTAGTAACATCATCTGAAGCACTCACTGTTCAGGTTAAAATGATTCAGTCATTTTAAAAATAAACAGTCCTTATTGTGATACAGATACTCATATACAGTCCCGATCAAAAGTTTAAGACCACTTGAAAAATGGTAAAAAAAAAAAAAAAATCATATTTTGCATTGTTGGATCTTAACAAGGTTCCAAGTAGAGCTTCAACATGCCACAAGAAGAAATGGGAGTGAGACAAAACATTTTGATCAGGACTGTATCTTGAGATTGAAGGTGCAGGCATTAATTAAAATTTGCCTCTGCTGCACATGAATGCCAAAGACTTTTTATATCCTCCGCCTTTGGCGTGCTATGTCTGTGTTTGATCTTTAGCCACATACATAAAGTGTGATTAGGCAGAATGGAGAAGTCCATCTTTGTCAGTTGGGACAAAGATGGGAGCAATGTGGGAGCTTACAGAAACCTCCCGCTATGTATTTTTATTGGTTTAACTCTAAGTTTATGAGAATATATAATTAATAATTTGTTATGTAATATAATTACACACTAATCAATCTGTAGGATGAAGTATATCTGTAGGTACAACACCCTTTCATCTATCATATAATCTCAAGAAACAACTAACTGTATCTTGAGTTATAAACATAATAGTCTGGTCATTGATGCAGTCTGGGTGACTGGGCACTTAAATGAATCAGCCAGTCTCCAGATACTGTTTTCTGCTTTAAAGTGTGTTTTCCTTTTTTAAATGTTGGTTCCTCTTCTGATGATGCTTCTGGTGTTTCTGCTCTCCTCGTTATTCCCTGTCTTGAGTTCCTCTGTGCATAAGTAGATTTGTCAATCCATGTTCCCCTGTCCGGTTTAGTACTAGTCTTGGCGTACTAGTCCCGCTTTACTTTTTCCTCCTGTGCCTTGTTTTAGTTTCACTTCTGGTTTTTACCCCTCCTTTTTATTCAATCTTTGTTGTCTCGTCACCTTTGCCCTGCTCCAAGCTGTTTTTTTGTTTGTTCTCCCTGTGTGTTGTTCCTCATGCTTGGTTTCTGGATTCCTGTTTAAAGTTTATTACCTCGCCTGCCTTAGCATTTTAGGGCTTGGGTCCTCCCCATCGTGTGTACTTATATCATTGATTGTTCACAGTCCAAATGTAATGTTCCATCCATTCATTCGCTTCCGCTTATCCTTTTCAGGGTCGCGGGGGGCGCTGGAGCCTATCCCAGCTGTCATAGGGCGAGGGGCGGGGTACACCCTGGACAGGTCACCAGTCTGTCGCAGGGCCAACACACAGGGACAGACAACCATTCGCGCACACATTCACTCGCACATTCAAACCTAGTGGCAATTTGGATTATCCAATTAACCTATCCCCACAAGTTGCATGTCTTTGGACGGTGGGAGGAAGCCGGAGTGAACCCACGCAAACACGGGGAGAACATGCAAACTCCACACAGAACTCAGGACCTTCTTGCTGTGCGGCAACAGTGCTAACCACCGTGCCACCGTGCTGCCCCTTAAAATGTAATGTTATTTAGTTTTAATCACACAATCTTGCTATGTCCCTCCTTGGTAATCAAGACAATGATTGAGGCAGGACTTACGGCACAGGACTTTGAGAGCATGCAATTACCTTTCCCAGGTTATTTATTTATTTATTGTAGCAAAAAAAAATTCATGCTGTTTTTCCACTTATTTGTTCTAGTAATGACATGATAATCATCTCTACACCTTTAGTTTACACTTAAAATGTTTTGAGTAAGTATGATTGTTTGGTCAAATCAAAAATAAAAAATAAAAATAAATAAATAATGAGATTTAAATGACTAAGGTAGACCAAGTGGATAATTAAACTAGGTGTGTATTAAATGCTACGCTTAGATTTAGTGAAGAAACATCTGTTAGAGGTTAAGAGATAGGTATCTTCACACACACAGCATGTAAAAGTAAAGAGAACGCTTATGTTTATGTGCAGAGACAGCGTGCATAAATAGCTCTGGGATTAAGGCCACAGCCTTTAGCGAGTGACTCACTTATAATGTATACAAATGCACACAAAGACAGATTCATGCATGCATGTTTCTGTGAAAGATCTTTTTTAAGCCACATACTGTACCTGCTTAGAAGATCTGGCTGTAAGCCTTCAGTGATGAAAGTAATGGTAAAGACTTCAATCAACAAAGCATTTATAACTAAGAGATATTTTAGAAAGTTACGTTCATATAAAAAAATCATCAGTCTTGAATATCTCGTAGCTGGCCGTAGCTTTAATAAAAAGTTGGAAAACGGTGATACAGATTCCAGATTGTAGGTGACACTGCAAGAAAGGCTGGAATAAAACTGATCCACTTTGGTGGGGAAAGACGCCTCACCTATAAAAATTCAGTATCAGTGGAAAAGCACTCCATCACCTGTGTTACATATGTGGACTTTGATTACTGAATAAATATCCTGGACAAATGTATATGTATATGTATATGTATATGTTGACTTGATCAAAGCATGTCTAAACTGAATCAGCACAAACCGTTTCTACTAAGATCCGGTCTCTATATGGTCTTCCTCCTTCCTCCTCATATGTGTTGGGTTTTTTTTAATTATCATGTACTGTTTACATGTCAAAGTTCTTCGACATTTTTACATGTGAATGCACGTCTCATCTCCTCTCAGTCTCTTGGCCTACACTCACACCCCTTTTCCTCCTTCTTCTCCTTCTCTCCTCTCCAACTCCACTCAGACTTTCTATCTAATAATCCATCCATCTTTGTGCTCGAATGGAGGGCTAATGCTTTCCATCTGTGTGTATCAGTTGTGGGGCTCCAAGGGCAAGGCCTGCCACTCTTTGCCTATTCACCCCGCCCACCCCTCCCATCTCCACTTCAACTCCTTTCTGACAAAACCCTGTCTGGTTCCACTCAGCCCTGAAGTCTAAGATCCCACTCCACGCTGGGGCCCCTCCTGGCCTGAGGCAGCAGGGGGAGGCTGGTCGGGCCCCTGGATCCTGCAGATTCTGAGTCATTGTGAAACGATTCATTTCTTTCCAAACATGCATAAACATACACGACTATTAATATGCTGATGAGAAGCAAAATAAGAGCTTTTTAAAAAAAAAAAAACTATCTGTAGAGCACAAGCTACATATTCAACTTAATGCTGCACCTTTTCTGCTTTTGCAGACTGGAAAAAAAAACAAAATAACATTTAAATATTTACATATTTACATATTTACATAAGGCAAAGGCATAGAGGTTAATTTGGTAAAGAGATTTTCCAACTTGTTTTAAATCACCCTAATAGGAAATGAAAAAATGCATTTTGTTGGGCATAAAATTCTATATGTAAAACGGATTTTATACATATATGTAAAATGTGTAAAACAGATGATCCAAAAACAATACTGTCCACAGGTGCTGTATGTCTACAGGAAGAAATGACAGCGTTTTTTGTCTAAATCACACTTTTTCTGTCTTCTTCTGGGGCTTCGTGTCTCTGTGATTGTGAATGTGTCAGATGTTATTTTGACTGTGCTCTTATTGAGGGAACAGAATGTTGTGTTCTCAGAATATTTTTACAAATGTGCATGAACAAAATAATTAATCAGTTGTTGTACTGCCACCCACTGGACAGCCAGTGGGTGGCAGTGACTGATGTTAAACTATAACATCAGTGTGTGATAGTTTATATAGTCAGAGACTATTATATTGTCATATTTAAATATATATATATTTTTGTTATTTTATAGTTTTTACACTGCGTATATTATTTATTTGTGTGTCAAATTCATAAGTTAAAATGTCTGTTGTAACAAACTCTTTGAAAAGCACATGTTTAAAAAAATGAAGTTCAGAAATCTTTTTTTCATGCCTAAAGATGAGTACGAATACTTGAGTATGAGTACGAGAAAATCTTGATTGAGGTTGTCATAATTCATGCATGAAAGGGTTTACTGTAAAAAGTACAAATTTTAAACAAACTCTATTTCCAGCACTTCAAAAGGTACTGATCTGCTGCCATTTTGTATCATAGTCATGAGTTTTCACTATAGGACCTCTGACATTTTGGTTAGACAATTTGAAGATGTCAGCATAGACTTTGAGAGATGTGATGAGATTTCTTTCTTCTATTATATGACGTTTTACTGATTAAATAGTCCCTCAGTTAGCCATAATGTTAGAATAAAAAAATGAATGATTTATAATACAATGAACAGCATCTGAAAACCCATTCCACCATTGTTTCCTCATCGACTCATCCCGCTGTCATTCAAAGAAAAAAAGCAGGTTAAGCCCTGCATGGGTGAGCCATCTATCACAGGGACCATCTGAAAACCACTTTTTAATGTTCATTTATATCTGGACTAAATTGACACATACCAGGGATGTAAAACCCGTTTGACATCGTAGGTCCAGACACCGCGCACTTTGATCTCTAGTGGGCTGGACCAGTGAAATTTCCAATTTTTGTCGGCACAAAGAAGTTTAACTACGCATGTTATCTCGGCGATAAAGGAGCACAATTTCTGCAGTACATTTCAGTTTGTCAACATGATAAGGAAATCCTACACAACACAAAGTTTTGATTATATTCACAGAAAATATACTACTTTGTAAAAAAACTAAACAAAACAGAAATTTCTATAGTATACAATTAATAGCCATGAACAGTTCTGTCGTTAATTGTGTATCTATTACTTTAATTACTTTGGTGTAGTAAAGATGGCTATAGAGGAGGTCTTTATCAGTAAGAAAAACTGTAAAACCTGTTTTGAAGATACAGTTAAATGTCCAAAATTCATGTCTTCCTTCCTATTTTCCAAAGCCAACCAGTGAGCCGGATTAGAGTCTTTGCCAGGCTGATTCCGATTCTTATGTGTGATACCCCTGACATGTGCAATGAATCATTTGACCATGGGATAGACCACCCAGTATTTTTCTTAAAGTCTGATTGCACAGAAATCAACCCACTCTCTGTGGGGATAGTTAATGCTTCAGCAGCATGTAATCATGGTGGAGCAATGCAAGTGCCATAAAAGGGAACACTCACCATAATACTCAAAGCAGTTTTAGCTGTTCCTCAGATTTCTAGCTGTGTAGCAAAACTTCAGTCAGAGACTGTAAATGTGTTATTTGCAACACCATTGTCTGGGCTGCAACATTAGCCTTCATTTCAAAAGACAAACAGTGGGCAGCAGGTGTTTTTATGTCAGGTGAAAATGTGTGGCAACAAAAAATATGCATGTTTGTATGGTTAGCATGTCTGGGTGTGATACAACTGTACAGCTCAGTGTTCTGGAAAACACTCCTTTTTTTATCTGTTCTTGCATCAGTGACAAACGCATTACTGCAGTCCCAACAAAACCGCTTTTGTGGAAAAGCCTTGGTTTGGATTAAAAGCAACGAGTGCGTTTTGGGTACATGGACTTGAAAGGGACCTTAATACTTCAGTTCCCATTTTATGGCTTCCTCTTAATTTGGCTTTTGTTACTTTTCCAATCAGCGTAAATGAGGAGGAATGGTGAGTCCTTGCACTGCTTTGCTTGTTTTCATTTGACTGAACTAACTTCATTAGAGTTATTTGATATTGTATTTTGCACTATCCTACTGTATATTACTGTAATAGTAGTATTCTTATTGTATATATGGTATATCTTATTCCTCTGTTCCTCTGTCTCTCTTGCTGCATTGAGTATGTGTATGACTAAAGAATTTCCCTCGGGATAAATAAAGTTCTTCTTATCTTATCCTTAAGATTTGTACAACAAAGTATTTTCAGTTTTAAGCTGGAAGAATGGGGTTTTGCACAGCTTATCATGTTAATGCAAGGAAAAAAGGGCACGTAGCGCATCGGTGATGTGTTCACTAATATAGAACTAAAATGTGTGTTACCTTAAAATGAGCAAATCCTTTGTCACAAAGTTGTATATGAATACTGCTCATTGTATAAATTCAGTCATTTTAAAGTCTATCAAAAACAAGTCAAATCCTGACAATATTAATGAGACGTTTCTAAAATTCTTCTACACAGATGGTCTGAATTTGTGAAGCGAGTGGTATCGCTCTCCGTCCCCGGCAGTCGGCTCCTCCTTGTTTTTTCTAAGCCACGATTAGGCTCGTTGAGAGCAGGCATGTGCATGCAGACAGTGTTTGTTTTTACATCTGGTGGGTAACGTCCCTCCCTATATTTTTGGAACAGTACCTCTGAAGCTTGATTTAGATTTCTGCAGGAAATTTACGTTCTAACTTCAGATGTAACACCTCTTAACACTAAACCGGTCCATTCCACACTGTTGTTTCCAGTTACAGCGTATATTTCCTGCTGAAGCATATTTCAGGCATAAGACAGAAACATTACAAAAATATACACCTGCAGGCCACTCTATTGTCTTTATTTGACTAAATGCACTAAATTGCTGCCACAAGCTTTTGAACACATGTACCTAATAAAGTGGCTGGTGAGTGTAAGAGTATCCTCAGTCCCAGCTTGGATAAAGACGTGTCTGTGTGTCTTTGTTCCCTGCAGTAGTGCCCTCTCCAGCTCAGTCATCATCCACATACCCCAGGACACTGTCCGAGCCAAAGAGATCATCGCCCACGTCAACACGCAGAAGACTCAGGTCAGCTATTATGCAGAGGCTATCTCAAGCTGCCAAAGACCAATCGCTCGCCAGTCTGGCTGACAAGGTACTAAAAGTGTTTGACGTTACGTGGGGACGCTTCATATTTCATTCATACCCTCTTCCTTTCAGACCCGTCAGCTGGTGACAGTGTGCGGCTGCAAGCTGCTAGCTTCAGCTATTTAGGCCCTGAACGCAGTACGGGGCGAGTACATCGCAACCAAAGCTTCTCCTTCCGCTGAGTCTGAACAAGTAGTGCTCCGCAATGACCAGGATACGCTGAGAGCAAAGTACAGCAGTCACAACAGCCAGTCGTCACTGCACGTGGACTGGCACGAAGAGGAGTGGGTGAGTTGATCAGCAGTTATTGGCTGTTTTCTGATTCCAGATTTTTTATTTCTTTAGCATGAGAACAGACAAGCTTAGTTTCTTGGCACACATTGTGGATACAGCTTAATATCTTAACTAGACTCTGAACTCTGTTTTTCTTTTCTTGTTGCTTCTTCTTCTTCTTGAGTCATCCCTCTCATGTTGATTTCCAGCTCAGGTCACTCCTTACTTTTAAGAAGTTGGAGGATTCGTGAGCAGATTTTTCCTTCACTATATCAGCCGACTTTATTCTATGAGAAAATACTCTTAAATGACTCTTCTTTAAAAAGTGTTCAGTGTTTTATGTCTGGTCCGTGTGTCATCTTTGTCTTTACAATGTTGCAGCAATACTGTAGTAATGATATGATATGATATACCTTTATTAGTCCCACAAGGGGAAATTTAAATGTTGGTTTAGTGTAAGCTCAGCTTTTTAACTAATGTAAGAAGTGTTATGACTAGGGTTGCCAACTCCCTGAAAAATAAATAAGGGACACCTCGTGGCCAGGGCCGGGCGACCCAGTTGTCTTCACCCTTCCCAGTGTGGTGAATTTTCTAGCTCTTTTTTTGTGTGTGAAATTATTTTTTTAACCATTTGACTTGAAGTTGATTTAAGTAGATGCATATTCTATTCTTTGTGATATGAACACATGTGAAACAAATGATCATTTAGCCATTTATTTTTAGCTCAAAATGACAACATTAACACAGTAAAACAGGTCTCTTTCTTAAACAGAAGCCTGTCATGCTTAACTTTTGAGAATATAAGTAAATCTTTCTTTAAAAGAACTCTGTCCTGCTTAACTTAAAATAATAGAAAACAATAGAAAGAAAAATATTCTTGTAACAGTGCACATTTAGTGCATTTAGTACAATTGGCTTCAGTTGAGGTATTATTTCAGCTTTTCTAATGCTAATCAGCTGCTCCTGTTTGTAAACCCGCTTGTTCCCATGATTACGCATCATAACTCATCATCATTATTCATCTATGTATTACTTTTATGTATTAGTCATCAATTTGTTGTAATCATCTATCCTTGCAGTTGTTTATTACACAAAATAAATTATATTATCACACTTCTGGCCACATAGCGCTAATATTCACTGCACATGCCCATATTAACTTTTTCCAGCCAGGTGTTTTCCTTTTCCCATTCTTCCCTTTCTCTGAGGGGAACAAACATTGCTGCTCTAATGCTGGGCTCACACTGTGCGATTTTTGGCCCATTTTGAGCCGATTTTTGAGTGATCGGACCGATTTTGGCCTTCATCGTGCGTCGCTGCTCAATCACAGCTGCCTGATCAATGTTTTTCATTAGCAATTTAGCAAAGTTGATGGTAGTGGTGTGTCTGTGTGAGTGAAAGACAGAGAGAGCGAGCGACAGATTTTCTGTTATAACCTTCATGTTATGGAGGCACAGTGTGAGCACTCAGGTCGCATCAGAGCATCGGGCGGTATAGTGTGAGACCTGCATCGTGACCTACCAACTTCTAACCCCTGCGAGTCAATCGTGCAGTTTGAGCAGGAGCTGAATAACGTGACTGAAAAAAATCGCACAGTGTCTGCCCAGCATTAGGTGTACTGTCATCCGAGACTTGCACCGCAGAGTCGGCGTTTGTTTCCCTGTTGGCCATGCTTCTTGTTGTGGTCATCTGTTGTCTTCCGGTATTTTCTCCGCAAGCGACCTTTCCTCGACCAATGAGATGAGCGGTAATCTGAATTGTCATACTCGAATTGTCATAAGTGTGCTGTCAGCTCATTGGTCACAAAGCAGGAGAGGGGCTGGGAATTATGTTTTCAAACAAAGTGTTAATTCCATAAACATTTATAGACTACTTTTGATTCTCACTGTATTACGGGACAAAGTGCGTCCCTTATTAGCTCAATACGGGACGTGTACTTTTGTTTCGAAATACGGGACGATTCCGTATTTTAAGGGACGGTTGGCAACCCTAGTTATGACTGACTCGTTTTTAATACCTAAATCTGGCCTCAGTGCACAAACCTAAATGAATCGGTACATATGAAAGCGCCCAAGTCACAAGCTGTGTTCAAGGACATGGATAAAACAAAAAGGTTCAAATTTGTGCACAAAAACCCCACAAATCAGTGTCACTGTTTTAAAATCTGCTGCGAGACCGCTCTAAATGTCAGCTTTTTCTTTACGTAAAGACTGGGGTCTGTAACATATCAGCTCGTTTCTTATTTATTAAAGAACATGCCTGACACCAGGCTTTTGAGTTAACGGCTCCATTAGATCTCTGCAAGTATTTTTAAGTATTTTTAGGTTCTTTCCAGCAGGATTTGTGGCTAGTTCTGGAGCTTGACCCTAAAAGATTTCAGTGTGTCGGTGCTTCTGCTTTCCCTGTTGTCCTTCTGTTCCGTCTTTTTTTCTGTTTCTGTCAAATTTAAAAACAACTGCACTCTGAAATACACACTCTTTGCAAGATGTTGTCTAAACTAGTGGTTAGAAGGCATATTTGTGTTTGGTCTCTGATGGTTTATTTACACTTTTTGCAGGCCACGCCCACGGACTACAGAGCCACGATGAGCAACAAAGCCAAGAAGTCTATGGACTTCCTGCTGATGCAGGACACCGCCCCGACGATAGCCACGGACGTGTCACTGCAGTACCGCCTCGACATCGTCTTCTGCCAAACGGTCACCTACACATATTTTAATTATTGAATGTCTGAGCTGATGCGTTTATCCTGCAGTGACTCAGAGTGAAGGAGAAGGCCAAGAAGAAGTGTAAATATCATAAAAGCAAGGAGTTCAGAGCTCTACGACTTAGTGTCTTTATGGTATTTATGTGTGTAATGGAAACCAGGGGTTCCATTACCCTTACTTGTATTTTTATTAATTGACTGACTGATTTGTATTTAAAAACCATAATGAAGAAAAACACACACTGGTTGATTGTGATCTTTATTAGGTTTTTTGGGTTGTTATTTAAGTGACTCGTGAAAGGTGAAGAGACAGGGGGACTGGCCATCCTACCTGTGTCAGGAAAAGAACCCGTGTTAGAGCTGTTCACATTTAATCATTTGTCTGTAACCTAAATTAGTTGTATATGTAAAAAGAGAAGTGTTAACAGTACTCACTTTGTAAAGAGTAAAAGCAGCTCAATCACCTGCTTATGAGCTCCTGGAGCAAACCAATGTGCCAGGCTAGGGGAGTGTGTGTTGGAGTGATTTTGTTAAAAGTTGTCATTATTGTGCTTGGACCTTGTCTTGAACTGTATGTTCAGATATTTTTCTGTTCCTCCCCCACATGTAGGATGTTGGGGATGTTACTAGCTATAGTTTTCAACTGCAGGCACGATCTATGTAAGATTCTGGTTTCCTTATTTGGTAAGGAATGTTCACTTCCTGCCCTTTACAGTATGGGCTCACCATGTAAATGGTGGACTGTTAAAGAGGTTAAGCCATATACGAGGTTGAGGGGAGATACCCTTTTATGACTAGAGATGTGGTTAAAACGTTTGTAACCAGGAAGTCACGTATACACACACACACACACACACACACACACACACACACACACACACACACAGTGCCTTAGCTTTTACCACACAACATATGGGGTTTACAATGGGCGGTTGTGTAACTGTTTTCATTCAATAAAAGGCTGGAGTTGGAGTTGTCTGAGTTTGGGTGTAGAGCTTGCAACTCTGAGAATCTGACCAGGCTTCCCCTGCACAAGTAAAAACCAATCGAACTCTGATTGTCTTACTTTGTTCTGAGTCGGCGAGGGCTGAAACCTAACTGTGTGGTTAAGGTGTTTTAATGCAGCGGTCCCCAACCGCCGGGCCACGGACCGTCGTTTGGTCGAGAGATGAGGCTCGGGTGTGAAATGTATGGTTTTCAGAGTTTTTATCGTTATTTTGTTATCGTTTTTATCGTTAACTCTGTTTTCCTGGGTCTTTCACGTGTGTTATGAATAAATCTTCTTTTTTTCCGGTACCGGTACTAGTTTTATTTTGTTGTATTTATCTGTGACACCTTAAAGGCCGGTCCATGAAAATATTGTCGGGCATAAACCGGTCCGTGGCGCAAAAAAGGTTGGGGACCGCTGTTTTAATGTATATAGAAGAGACTGAAGTTTATATGTTATGGAATTATTTATAGGACTTGTTCCAAATCTTCATATGTCTATGATGTGCTATATCAGCCCATTCTCACTCCCGAGGCGTAACATGTCGACGTTTTGTCACGTCCCGCAGCGTTCCTGAGGAACGCGAAAGGAGACCTTCTTATGGTACGCGGCGGGCTATGGCTGGAATCCAGTGCAATGACACTCCCGCGGTAATAGACGTTCCAGCCCTGTATTCCAGCCCTAAACCTAACCTTATCCCTAGCCCTGACCATAACCTTATTCCTGACCTTATCCAGGCCTTTAATGATGTTAAATAGCGTGTTTCTAAGCAATTTGAAGAAAAAGAGCAAACATGTGTAGATTCAGTCCAGACGGTTCTCATATTTCCTCTTTTTTCTGAGGTCGTCATTTAGGAACGTGGTGGGTAGCCGAAAACGTAATATGGTGACGATTTGTCACCTAGCGTAAAATGTTACGCTTTGGGAGTGAGAACGTGTTGGTTATATTGTAGTGGTTTTCTTATGGGGAGGGTTTTGTTTTCCTTTGGTTTGCTGACCCCCAGACTTGGTCTATTCCAGATGCTCACCTGAATCAGGTAGAGTATAACAGGAAGCCATTTGCTTTTCAGAAGGGTTGGATTCTTTGCTGTATCACCATGTGTTCTCATTAATAAAGTACATTTTACTCCAGTCTCGTGCTATTTTAGTGGAAGTGACCCATGACCGTCGGCCAAAACTGACAATATGACTATTAAAAGTCTGAGTAATACTGTAATTTTCTGCTGCTCATTCCTGTGCAACATCCCATTTGGCCTCCCGTCATATTTCTTTTCAAGATTTTCTTATTTAATCACTAGTGTACATATATTTATATTTATAGATACATATATATTTAGTCATCTTTTCTCTTTTACCACGTCTCTCTAATATTTTGCTCTTTACTATTTTTCTATTTTTTATTTTATTATATTTTATTATATTTCTACTGTACCATGCTGCTGAGTGACTGCTGCTCGTCAAACACATTTCATTGCAATGTTGACCCTGTGCTAACTTGCATATGACAAATAAAACTGAAAACAGTAAAGGCAAAGGGAACACATCAAGTAAGGATTTCACACTCCCACTCACAACGGCACTTTCAAAGCATAAAGCCAAATATTTCAAAATTTCATTTTGAGGCATTTTAAAAATGAATGTGTTTGAGTTTCATTGCTCCAAAGCAATGTTTTCATATAAGCAAGACAACAACCAGTTTGCAACCATGTAAGTACAGTCCTCTATTGTAAACAGACGTGTTGGCAATCTGTCTGCGTTTATAAATTAGACAACAGTTATTTGCAGATCTTCATCAATCTGCCTGAGAGTGATTGCAGTCGGTCTGAGTTGGACTGCAACTGTTTTGAGTCAGGTTGCCTCCAAGGAGGCAGTTTATTATTTTCCTTTCCTAGTTGGAGAGATGGCTGTTGTTTTGTTTTTACTGTAGTGTGCTGGGCCATTAATGGCTCAGGGGCTGCAGCGTATCCGCGCCAACACCTAAGGCCAACGTGGAAAAACCCTGGATTAACGGAGATGTTCGCGCTTACAGGGAGGAGGTCAGCGCCCTGACCCACTGGTGTCAAGACAACCATCTCACCCTCAACGTCGCAAAGACAAAGGAGTTGATAGTGGACTTCCGGAGGTGCAGAGAAGTACACACCCCCATCACCATCAACGGCGCTGCTGTGGAGAGAGTGAGCAGCTTCCGGTTCCTTGGCGTACACCTGGCTGAGGATCTTACGTGGTCAGTACACACAAACAAAACAGTGAAGAAGGCGCAGCAGCGCCTCTTCTTTCTCAGGAGACTGAAAAGATTCGGCATGAGCCCCCGCATCCTCAGGACCTTCTATCGCTGTGCCAAGACAAGTCAATAAAAAACAAGTAATAACTATAATATTAAACTACAATAGAGAGAAAATCCAGTAAATATAATTATATTATGTAAAAAAATATACAAATATTTACCTCTAATTTAAAAAGACATTACAAGGGTACTAGTTTCATTTTAATCTAAACATAATCTAAATTGACACTAAATCAGTTTAAATATTACAGCTGAAGGTGATTTTAATAAATGTACTGCTGCTTGACTTTGTTTTACTACTGCAGTATAATTTATCATGTACAAAAGCTCCAAATGTTGTTTCTCTGACTTAATGTTCTGATGACGTTTGTGTTATTTTGCAGGAAATAGTCAGGACCCAGATGAACCTGTGCTGGAATTCAGTGTGGGTGAGTAATATGAGCATTTATGAAGGCTGTCCATGACCCGTAATTAAATTTAGCGTCATTAGTCTTATTTTGTCTCTCAGTGCAGGTATGTAATGTGACAAAACCTCTAATGATCTGATATGTTTGGGATGGATGGGCTGTGAATTATATAGTGAATTGTCTTATTTTGTCGCTCTGTGCAGGCTAGGGCCTATTATATGCTGTAGCCTGAAGGCAGCTGAGTTGCAGAGGATGGAGTGATCACTGGCTTTCTACTTACAGGGTGGTGGGTCTCAGAGGACAATTGCTACCCCTGTTGAAGTGAACAACGTGTGGAGTGCAACTGGCTTTGTGGCATAGCTGGCTCTGGCCTTGGACTGTGTGTTTTTACTTTGTACCTAAATGGGACACTGGACTTTTAACTATTATTCATTGTGTTTATAAATAAAATTTTAGAATTTTATTGACTGTCATCTTTTTGCCCACGGCGGAGACGGTTGGTCAGACCTAGAATCTCTTTATGTGTGTGTGTGTGTAACATCAGCAGGGTTTTGCATAAAAGAGTGTGAGCAGGTCAAAAGGTCAATTCATTTATTGTAGTTTTATGGCAGCACCTTCTAGTGGCCTTGAAGCAAACAGTCTCCTAACTAAGCCATGGCATCTCCGGTCTCTCCTACTTTTGTGTGCTGTGCTGGAGGAGCAGCATTGGATCTAGTGATACTGAGTAAGCTGATTAGGACCGGCCTGGAGAAATGTGGTTTGCATGAAGTATCAGGAGAAAAACAACCTTGTATTGTAAAATAATAATACACGAATAATAAATACTTTTCATGACATTCAGATTTCTGGACTCACGAGTTCATAGAACATTAATGTTACGAAACATTGAGATAAGTCTTAAAACTACATTGTATACTTATTATTTATTTACTTTAATCAGATTTGACTGGTATTTTTAAACATTAAGTTTTTGTTCCTTCAACTATTGTATTTAAGCTTATGACTCACTCACAGTATGTTTATATAACTGTCTAAAAAACAGTGAGGATGTGGCCGCAGTGGCTGAGAAGCAAGAAGTTTGCTTTTTCTTTTTTTTCTTTTTCTTTTTAAATTGGGAAGCATAAATGAACATACCAGAAAACCCTGCACGAAGGAGCCATATTTGTTTTTTGTGTGTGCATAAGAGATAAGATAAGATAAGATAAGATAGAACTTTATTAATCCCTCGGGTGGGTTCCTCTGGGAAATTCGACTTCCAAAAAGCACAGCAACGACCGAAGTTACAGTTACAGAATTGTTATATATATATATATATATATATATATACACACACACACACACACACACACACACACACACACACACATATAAATACAGAGACAAATATAAATAAAATATACAAAGGGGATAAATAGAATAAATAGGAATAAAAAATAAAAATACAAGTGAATTGCACATTTCAAGTATTGAGTCTATTGCACTGTTGACTATTTACAAAAAGTATTGCACAAGGTATTGTACAGTGAGGTGAAGAGGCACTACAGCTTAGTTGTTCCCCCCTCCTTTGTCCTCCTGTTTCCCCTCCCTCTCCCCTCCAGAGAGGAGTTAAACAGTTTGATGGCGTGTGGGACAAAGGAGTTTTTAAGTCTGTTAGTTCTTGTCTTGGGGAGAAGCAACCTGTCACTGAACAGACTCTTCTGGTTGTTAATGGCCGTGTGCAGAGGATGCCTGGCATTGTTCATAATGTCCATCAGTTTCTTTAATGTCCTTTTCTCTGCCACTGTCACCAGAGTGTCCAGCTTCATGCCGACCACAGAGCCAGCCTTCCTGATCAGTTTCTCCAGCCTGGATGAGTCCCTCTTTGCTGTGCTGCTCCCCCAGCACACCACAGCATAGAAAAGTACTCCAGCAACCACCGACTGGTAAAACATCCTCAGGAGCTTCCTGCAGATGTTAAAAGACCTCAGCCTCCTGAGGAAGTACAGTCGGCTTTGGGCTTTTTTATACAGGTGCTCTGTGTTGCATGACCAGTCCAGTTTATTGTCCACCCACAGCCCGAGGTACTTGTACTTGTTGACCACCTCCACCTCCTCCCCCTCTATCTGAACCGGCAGTGGACCTTCTCTGGACCTCCCGAAGTCCACAACCAGTTCCTTAGTCTTTGAGGTGTTGAGTTGCAGGTGGTTTGTGTGACTCCATGCGACAAAGTTCCTCACCAGACTTCTGTACTCCTCTTCCTGATCATCCCAGATACACCCCATGATGGCCGTGTCATCTGCAAACTTCTGAATATGGCATAATTCAGAGTTGTAGCAGAAGTCAGAGGTGTACAGGGTGAAGAGAAGAGGGGACAGCACAGTTCCCTGTGGTGCTCCTGTGCTGCTGACCACAGTGTCAGACGTGATGTCCTTCAGCCTGACGTACTGTGGTCTGTCGGTGAGGTAGTCGGAGATCCAAGCCACCAGGCAGGGGTCCACCTCCATCCTGTTCAGTTTTTCCTGAAGCATACAGGGCCGGATGGTATTAAAGGCACTGGAAAAGTCAAGAAACAGTATCCTGACCGTGCCTTTTCCCCCATCCAGGTGTGAGTGGGCTCTGTGTAGGAGGTACAGGATGGCATCCTCCACTCCGACACCCGCCTTGTATGCAAACTGTAGTGGGTCCTGGGCATGTTGTACCTGTGGTCGGAGGAAGTTGAGGAAGAGCCGCTCTAGAGTCTTCATAAGATGTGACGTCAGTGCCACCGGTCGGAAGTCATTCAGCTCATTGGGCCGGTTCTTTTTGGGGACCGGGACGATGCAGGATGTCTTCCATAGGGCGGGCACTCTCCCCAGTCGCAGACTGAGGTTGAAGACTCGTTGTAGCGGCTCCCCAAGTTCAGCAGCACACGCCTTTAGCATCCTAGGACACACCTTGTCTGGGCCTGCTGCCTTTCTGGGGCGAAGCTTCCTCAGTTGCCTCCTGACCTGATCCACTGTGACACTGGGAGATGTTTGGGAGGAGGGGAGGGGGGGAGATGTCTTGCTGCTGAGAGAGGGATTGGAGATAAAGATGAAGCTTTAGTATTATTACACATATGATAATGGTGTTAGCATGCAACACACAAACTCAAGTGGTGTTGCCAAGATAGTTGCTGACTGGCAAGAAACTTCTAGAAGAAATCTGGTGACAGTCCAAAGCACAAATGAACATGTTTAATACTCGTGCAAGACCCTGCGGGAAGGTGCCAGATTGCTGTATTTTGTGTGAATCAGGAAAAGTGCACGGTGATGACTAAAGCTTATAAAACATCTCTCTCCTTATGTGTGCATATATGAGAAAGAAAATTCTGCCAAAGCAACTTTAGCTTCTTGCAAGCATCAGTACACAAAGGATGCTAACACAAAGCTAGCCAAGAACCAAGAGTGATTTTAAAGTTGAACGTATGCCGACCCCAGCAGCCAAAGGGAGCTCAGGGGAGAGCTTCTTGGGGTCCAGTGATGTGTCCTGAAGAGACGACATGAGCTTTCCCTCCTGTAGGCCCACCCCAGCAGTAGGTGCTGTCTGTCTCATTCCGAGTTAACTGCTACTCCTCTACATCTAAACGAGCCAGTTGAGGAGGTTCAGGCATCTGACAAGGGTGCCTCTTGAGCGCCTCCTGGGTGAGATGTTCCAGGCATGTCCCACCAGGACAGACAGGACACACCCAGGACATGTTGGGGAGATCACAGCACTCAGCAGAGAATGCCTCAGTGTCCCCCAAATAATGGAGGAGCTGGCTCGGGAGAGTAAGGTCTGGGTCTTCTCTGCTTATGCTACTGCCACCGAAACTAGACACCAGGTAAGCTCAGAAAAATGAACAACCTGTTTAAATAAAGGTTAATTTAAAAAAAATGTTTGTCATTAGCTAGTCTGTGTACATGTACTTCTTCTCCAGTGTTGAAAATGTTAAACTCACAACCTGCACATTTTCTGGTTGCATCATCAAATAAATACCCCCAAAAGTAGTCTGAGTACTTTTACACTGGTTTTATGCTGCGATATTTTCAAAGTCTTTCACTGAACACATTCAGTCACACATTGTTCATAATTTATTGGAAGTTTATTGTTTAATGTCCTGTCTAAATAACTTCAGTCACCATTTGTATTCATTAATGAATAACTGACTTCTAATATTAAAAGAAATAGAAACTGTTGTGCTGTTGTTCACGTAGAAGGGCCTGCTTCTGGATGTCCAGACTTTGTGCGTCAGTGGGAAGGTCAGGGTACAGGGTTCGAACCTCCTCATGAGATGTCGTATCTGCTGGATAAAAGCAAGCTACATCACATCAGGGATTGTCCTAGAGCTGCCCTACAGTAACAATCAACTGACTAATATATGAAATACTTGCAGTAGCACAATAATAAACACAAAGCAAAAAAATGTTTAGTGAAGATAAAAAAAACCCATCAAAGTTTTAGTTTGGATAAAGGGAGACAGAGCACCAATCTAAACAAGTCTAAACCATCTACAAAGTGATTGTAGGAGGAAACAACCTTGACTTCCTTTACATAGCTTAGTACTGAGAATAAAAGAAAAGCATGATTAGAATTATTTGTGCTTCTTCTTCTTTCGGCTGCTCCCTTTAGAGGTCGCTACAGTGGATCATCCGCCTCCATCTCTCTATTTCTAGCATCCTCCTCAGTCACACCAACCCCCTGCATGTCCACCTTCACTACATCCACAAATCCAGCACCACAGTTACTCTCTTCGCACCTTATCATAGCCTTCACTCCTACCCTCTCTATGCCTCCCGTCTCCATCCTCTTCAGAGTTGCCTCGCTTCCTTCTCTAATTCAATTTTCATCCAAAGTACTCCTTCTCTCTTCTCAACACACATTCTTCACATTAGCACATTTCCATCTCTATACTTGGTTACTCTCTTCCAGGACAATTTATGTGCCTTGCCATTCATTAAAAATCATTTTCTCCTTAGTGTCCAGCCTCACATACAACTCACTACAAGCCTTTTCCTGTGCCAGTGACACCTCTCTCTTTGCTGTGCACCTAGCCTTTTAGTACTCCTTCCTTCAGCTCCCTGACTATCCCACTCTTTCTTTGCCAGTCTCTTCCTTGAATACATTCCTGAATCTGTTATTATTTGTGCAATGAAAATTAAGTCAAGAAAGATTTTGCTTTTACAGTCTCACTGCAGGTTGATACATTATAAGCACGCCTGTGGTTCACATAAGCATTAAAAGCTTGTATTACTCCCTGATGTTTTGCCTGTTAGCATGTGCAGCAGCTGGAGAAGGACTCCTAGCTGAAGACAGGACAGCTTCTCGATGTGCAGATTGGTCGTCTTCTACGCAGAAGCAAAGGAGAAAAACCCCAAATTAAACAGAACAACTACTTCTAATTACAAACAGACGTCTCTCTAAAACCGTGGCAGCAGTTCACCATGTCAAATGCTTTCTTGTCGTGCACAGTGACTATAACAATTAGCAGTGGCGTGCACAGACATTTTGGGGGGCAAGTGCTCCAGGGGGAAAAAAGGGCACTTTTTGCATATGTGGAAAACCTTTTCTTTTTATAATAAAAAAAATCGCACAGGTTAAATGCAATTTGACTTTTATTTCAAAACATTCTCTAAAAATCAAAAATCACACCACAAAAAGATAAAATCTGTATCCAACTCTAAACTATATACATACATATTCTCAAGTGTCCATTAAATGGAGTGTACTGCTCTAAAGAAGCATCCTTCTTGGTGCCATGTCTTTGTAGATGTTGATGACCTCGTTGTAATTGATCTCCACATCTTTCTCAATGGCCAACAAGAGGAGATCAGACAACCTTTCTTCTCCACACAAACTTCTTAGTTTATTTTTGATTATTTTTAGCTTTGAAAAGGATCTTTCAACTGTCGCAGTTGTCACTGGTAGTGTTGCGTAGATCTGAATCATTTTGACAAAGGCAGGAAAGATCAGCTGGCCATTGTTTTCCCTCAGTATCAGAAATATTTCTCTGAGGTCTTTTGAACTAAAGCTGGAGTGGAAGACCTTTAATTCTGTTTTGAGCTGGTCCTCATCTTCTCCATAGAATTCACAGAGGATGTGGACAGCTTCAATGGCTTCTGGGTTTGGTGGGCCTACCCAGTTAGCATGCACAGTTAAGGGCTGGAAGGACTGAATGATTCTGGCCGTTGGGCTTCCAGTATTGTCCCCTTTGAACCTCCTGTTCAGTTCCCCAGTCATGATGTCCAGAAAGGTGAAATATACACCACTCCTGAAATATGCCTCCACTGACTCAAACTGAGCACCTACTTGAGGCACTGTGGTGCTGTGTTGGAAACGCACTGGAACTTTCCGCTTTCTCTCCTGACCAGGCACCACGGTAGGTACTGGAATGTTGAAACTCTCTGCCTTCTCTGATGCACATCTAAATATCTCTCCAAATTTCTCCTCAGACCTCATGGTTTGCAATGTGTGAAGCACACCATCAATTACCTTGTAGGCAGTGGAATGGTCCAACCCTTCTTCCTGCAGAGAATCTGATGCCAAAGCAGTGACTTCGAATACTGGTGTGGTGATTTCCATGCAGAGAATGAACATAAAATTAATGGCATTTCTGTACATCTGAGCATCACCTTGGGCCAGGTTAGGTGGGTCACTGTCACTGATGTCATCAAGGAGCATCAAAATGGCTTTCAAATTTCTCTGAAGTGCCTTCAGTGCTTTTTCCCTGCAAGCCCATCGAGTATCTGACAGCTGCTGGAGCTCCATAACACGTTGTCCAGGAAAGAGAGACTCCTGAAATTTGACCAAGGCAGCATGACGCTTTGGGGAGCCTGAGCAAAAGGCATACAATTTCTCCACCAAGTTGAAAAATGTCACAAAATGCTTGCTGGACTTTGATGCCTCCACTAGTACCAAATTGAGGCAATGGGCTTTGCAGTGCACATAGAGGGCCTTCTCATTGTGTGCACGGATTCTAGCTTGGAGACCTTTATACATGCCACTCATGTTGGCTGCTCCATCATAGCCTTGACCATACATGTTCTTCATCTCTAGGCCATTCTTTTGCAGAAGCAAGAACACTGTATTCTCCAGCTCCTGGCCTGTAGTTGTATCAACATTGCACACTTCGATGAATCTCTCCTTTATTTGCATATGATGAAAATATCGCACAACAAATGACACTTGCTCTTTGTGTGAAACATCAGAGGTTTCATCAAGTAGAATGGAATACATTTCAGCCTCTTTTATTTCACGTTGTATCTCCTTCCTGATGTAAGTTCCTAGTGCTGCAATGATGTCATTTTGACTTCTGTTGGAAAGCAGTGACACCTGGGGCCTTGTCTTGGTGGCTTTAACTGTGGCAATTTTTTCCAAATGCATTTTCAGCACACTATCGTAGCGGGAAAATACATTGACTAATTCACGAAAATTGCCACGGTTATCACTGGACTCACTCTCATCATGACCTCGGAATGCTTGTCCCTGACGTGCAAGATACACTGTTAGGTCAATTAATCTTGTCAGGATTTCTTTGTTTGTCTGCCTCTCTCGCTCTCTAACTTCCACCCCTTTTACGTCTGAAACATCAAATGCAGACTGAAGGGCCTTTTTCTGGAAATTGATCCATCTAACCATGCTTGTCATGTGCATCTCTGCGCTGGAGTGTTGTTTGATTTTTTCAAGAGCAGTACTCCACTTTCTGATGCCATCAGTTGTCCAGGCTGTTCTGCTTTTATATTTTTCATCCGAGAGGAAAAGCCGACAACTAAAACAATGCATTGAATTAGCAGTGGGTGAGTATTCCAGCCACACATTAGCAGAAAACCACTGTTTCTGGAATGATCTCCCCTCAGTTTTTGGGTAAGGTATATCAGGCTGACATGGGCCCACATTGCAGCACATTGAAACGTATCTGTCATTGCGCTTTATTTTAAATGTATGGATGTGTGTTGGATCTGTTGGGTATTGTAAAGCTGCTAACTTTGACATTATGTGATCGATCTGTTCTTCCTCATTGTGGTCTTCAGAGAGCACTACATCAGTGTCTGTAGGCCTAACTGAACCTGTTGCTGCATTGGTCGCGGCTTCATCTGTTTCTATATCTCCCTCTTCTGCTATGCTGGTAGATGGCATAGAGCTGCTTCCCTGCTGTGACTGACTACAATGGAACAATAATAATAATAATAGTATTATTATTTATCATAATAATAAGCTTAAACAGATAGTTTTAATAATAACCCATACTGCAAGTCTTGTAACATAGAAATAACTTTCGTAGGTACAAAATAATAGTCAGCTCAATGCCTGCTGATTAAGTTCATTAAAAACTAAGTGTGAACAGCTTTTAAGATTTTTCAATAGAATTAACTGCAAGGAGCAGGTTACATTAAAACGTTAAAATAGAACCTGACTCTGCCCTTGACTCTGACCTTTCATCTTCATTTTCCTTTGCTTTCATCCAGGAGAGCAGAGAACTGCTTCCCTGGGCTGCCTGTTGTAGATCCCTTTCTTTCTCCTTTCTCAGCCTCTCTTTCCTAGGCATTATGCTTGCTGAAATTAGTAAATAAATAGACCAAAATGTATGAGAACGAATAAGACTGACTGTGGTCATTACAAGAACAGGGCAGAATGGTCGTTTTCACAGGCAATTGGGAACTGCCTATTTTTCCTTTAGCAAATTAATGTGTTAATGTTGCCAATATGTTACACCAAAAAAAATTAACATGTCTAACCAGTGCTTCTCAAAACTTTTAACATGCACCACCCCCAACACCGTACCCTTCAAACTACCAATAACAACGTCACTGTTCTGTCACAATCAGGTCGGAATTGATGGAGAGTGGGGGTTGCCTAAATGGTTTAGGTTACATTTTAAATGTGTCGTTTTTTTGTTTATCCATATGGATGGATGGAGGGGGCAAGCTGGCAAAGTTTGTCATGTGCAGTTTCTGACAGGCTACTTCACAACAAAACAATTGCAGGTTGGTCTTAGAGGGCAAACAGAATAATTTCACTCGATTCATGGGTTACCTGACTGGTTGGGAAGGGAAAGAGCTGCCTGGGCGGAGGCCATTGTGGACTCCCGCCTTTGGCCTACATACCTGGGAGATGGTGAACACTTGCGTCTCATTAACCGGCCTCTACTTACGGAAAGAAGTTAGACTGCTCTTTGCTGGATTGTTGCTTGACTCATGTTAGTGAAGTCCTGGCTAGGACACTAGTAATCTAGTTCTCTTGGATTTTGAATCTTGTGCTAACACGTCGTTTCCCTGTGTACAGACACCCTGGACCTGCCCTTGTTCCTTACAGAAATTCCCGGTACGAGAGAGGAGTGAGAGACTGGTGAGACGCCAAGAGAGACAGGAGGAGAGTGAGTGTGTTCCCCCTGCTTTTCCCTGCAGATTCCCTGGAGACCTGATCCCTGCACCCTTGTATATAGCACTTTGACACTGTCGCACATTTAACTTGGTCTAACACAGGGCCATATAGGTTTTTTCCCTCTTAATAATAAACAACTTCATTTAGGAATTGCATTTTGTGTTTATTTGTGTCATCTTTGTCTAATATTTAAATGTATTCATCAAGGGTCATCAGTTCAGAGACTGTGACAGTTGAGACTGAGAACAAGAACGAAGTGAGACAGAGAAGCAGAATGGATGAATTCAGATGGATTCAAATGTTTTTATGTCTGATGCTGATGATTCAGATTGTAGGTAAGAATACAGGAAACATTTTTATAGCAGTGAAATAATAATCGTATCAATATTATTACAATCACTTACCAATAACATGAATAAGACAGCTGAGCATGATCTGCTGTTTTAGGGAAGCATGTTTATAAAGTTGTTTCTAAATTGATTTTCACTCTTATTGTAAAAAGTGCTGTATTCTAATGTTTTTTATTGGTTTTCTTCAATGAAGATTGTTGATGACGTCATTCAGCCTCGTCTAAATGTGATGACCAGAATAACTGTGATGGTACTAAATGTTTTTTTATTTCAAGAAACTAACAGCACAGCTGATCAAACTTTGACAGATCGGTGAAAAGGCCACAACTAAACCAGACAGATTGATTATTGAGGTGAAATGTTCTCTCTCTGTTATAAAGTATTACCCTATTTACTCAGCAGGATACAACACAGTGAAGTGTGAGGTGACTGATACACACAGGAAGAGTGCAGCCATTTACCTTCAGCCCTCAGCCCTCAGGTGAGGAAACAGGTGAGCTCACGATCAACTGTTTAAGATGACCTCAAATATTAGTTTGATAGATTTTAAATTTTTAAGATCTTTTTTTTTTCATTAACAACTTGTGAAATAATGACACACTTTTTGGTTTGGTTTTGTCATTTATTCAGCTGAAGCAAACACAACAAAGGAACCAGCGAGAAAAACTGAAAGCAGCTGTCACAGTTCGGCTGTGTGGCAGGCAGGAGAGGACCCAAACGCAAACTCACAGAGACAAAAGGTAAACTCAAAAAACACAGCTTTATTGCTGGCGTGAAGTGGGACACGAAAAAAACAATACAAAATAAACTAAACTGGGAAAACTAAAGCACAAAGAACCACAGGGAAAAATCACACAGCTATGATGGAGGACGCAACACTGACAAAGAGAAACATGGGGCTTAAATACACTGAGGGATAACGAGGGGGAATGAGCCACAGGAGGAGAGCACAGCTGAGAGTAATTGAGCAGGACGAGGCAAGGGAAGCAAAACTAGAAACATTAACATAGAACAGACTGTGAAAGTAAAACAGGAAACACACTGACGGAACTCAAGACATGTGGACTAAACAGACTGGGGGAGACAGAACATAGGGATCTGAAACATGGAACAGAAAGGCACAGTAAATCAACATGAACATAACAACGCCACAGGGGAAGAGTAAAACTGAACACGATGAACACAGAAACACCAGACCTCTTCACAATAAAACAGGAAACATAATGAGACGTAGACATGACAACCCAAACTTCACAATGTAAGACACAGACATGAAACACATGAAAAGCAGGGGAGATTTACCATAGTTGGAAACACGAGGGGGAAATAATAAGAACTAGAAACACTTAAGCATGATAACAAATGAACTTAGGAACCTGAAGGGCTTACATAAACTAAAACATCAAAATGAACTAAAACTCAAAACACTGGGTCATAAGACCCAGGATCGTGACAGCAGCACAAAAGGAGAGTTCATACTTTAGTTTACATCTTTTTTCCTAATGAATATTATTTACATTTTGATGACAGAAAATCACTTACCTATCCTATAGGAAACATAAGATGTAACATTTGATATGATGGTGTGGTTTTGGCAGGAAACATTGTTCACTTGAGTATCATGGCTGTTAAATGGTGTGAAAAGTTTTTCAAACATTAACATGCAAAAATGTTTCAAATTTGTTTTGTCTGCTTTATCGCAGCTATTTCGTGGTACATCGATGGAGCTATTGGTTTGGTCGCACTGCTGATAACAGCTGTGTGTCTCATCATAAGGAAAAGAATGAAAGGTGAGAACATTTACAGATACAACATTTGTAAGTTGTTCTATGAATGTTAGAGTTGACTGTTTTTGTCTTTCCAGGAAACAAAATGCAGAAGAATGAAAATCCTGTGAGTTTTGAAACATATAATTAAATATTCCTATATCTGCCACTAAAAAGACAATTAAATAAACCGCTCATCTTTGAGGGAGTGTTAACAAGAACTAAACTGCCTTCATAGAAATGGTTTTCCACTAGATGTAGCCGCACTATTGTCTGTTTTTCAGGGACTGAGTTCAAACCCTGCGGAGACTCAAACCAATTAGAACTCGGTGAGATCTCCCACTACACCCAGAGTTAAAAACACTTCTTCTTATTCTCTAAAAAATTGTAAATGCATGACACTAACTGAAAAAGCATCCAAAAGATAAGAAAGTTAGGCCAAAAATAAAATCAGTAGACCACACCATGAATCGTAAAACCTGAAGTAAGAGGTCAAAACACAAATGCAATATCTTGAGACATCATTTCTGAGAAATTAAAGTGATGAATGAAGAGTTGTTTATGTTGCATTACAGTGAGACATATTTTCAAGGATAACTGTTGGCAAAGTAGGATCCAAGTGCAGAACTCAAATCCATGTTAAACTCAAAAAGCAGCTTTATTGCTGACCTTAGCAGGCCAAAATGCAAAACACAAAATAATTCAGGCAACACTAAAAACCTGGAACTCACAAACTAGCCTCTAAGGAACATAGAACATAACAAAGAACAGAAGCAAACTGGGGCTTTAAATACACATGAGGAGATTAGGCCAACGTGGAGACTAGGAACTCAGTTGTACGGTGGCCCTGAGAGGCCACTGCAACTTAAGAAAACACCAGCAATAAGAAAAATGCTGCAAAAGCACACAAAACACAACGAAAAGAGGAAAAACGACAACGGAAATAGGAAAAAAAAAAGATTTGCAAAAGCACAAAGTGTTTCTGGGGAGACAATAACCTGACGGACCAGTTGCAGGAACCAAAATATGCTAAGAATTGCGCTGGGAGACACTTAAAAGAAGTGGAGGATTTATCGGTTTTGTGAGGAAAGAAAAGATGAGTGGTATATGTGTTAGCCTAACTATTAGCCTAAAAATCCATCATCAGTATTATATGAGTCATGATAAAACACACCTAGCATGTTTTGGGTTCCTGCAACTGGTCCGTCGGGTTATTGTCTCCCCAGAAACACTCCCCTTTGCTTTTGGAAATCTGTTTTTTCCTATTTCTGTTTTCGTTTTTCCTATTTACGTTTTTTTCCCTATGTCTGTTACCATTTTTCTTATTTCTATTTTGTTTTGTGTGTTTTGCAGTGTTTTTTTTTATTGGTAAATGGACTGATTCTTATATAGCAATTTTCTACTCTCCCAGAGTAGTCAAAGCACTGTAAACAACATGCCTCATTCACCCATTCATACAAGCACGTCTAAAGGTATAGGTCAATTGAAAAATCTAAATTGCCCATAGGTGTGAATGCAGGAGTGAATGTGAGCGTGAATGGTTGTCTGTCTCTGTGTGTTGGCCCTGCGACAGACTGGCGACCTGTCCAGGGTGTACCCCGCCTCTCGCCTTATGACAGCTGGGATAGGCTCCAGCACCCCCCCCCGCGACACTGAAAAGGATAAGTGGATGGATATTACTGAGGAGTCAGCATGTTTTTCTCTTCATTGTTTAGGTGGATCCTGAAGTTTCCTATGTCACCATCAGCAACACCTAGAAAACCAAGATAAGGTGTTTTGTTTAGTGATATCTGTATGTTTGTTTGTTTGTTATTATTTTATCTATATATCAGACAGCTTTTTTCAGGTTCGTGTTGATGATGAAATGATGCAGTGACTTCTGCTCTACTGTCAATTTTAAAATAACATAGTTCAAGCTGTTGAAAAAAAAGAATTTGCATTTAATGGAAAGACAATTTTTGAATATTGTTTATGGGTCCAACAGATTTAACCCTTGTGTGGTGTTCATATTTTTGTTACTCAGCCAGTGTTTATGGGTCTGGTGGACCCGCTAGAGTTTTGGCTTTCCAAATTAACACTATCAAACAATTTTATGTTAAATTACTCAACAGATGTTTACTTCATCCCAATTACAAGCCATATGAACAGCAAAGATGGTTAATTTTTTCCCTTTCCCTTTGTTAGATCACATTTATGAATTAATGTGCTTCTCGTTTTTTGGGGTTTTTTTTTAATAAAATGTTATAAAAAAAATAAATCAGTTATAATCAAGTGGAGTGAGTGGAAAGACACAACACATTTACACGTGAAGCAATATGTTTCACAACTAAATGGGATCAGCTGCTCATCAATGGTGACATTAGGCCCAGGGTTGTAAAACAGGGGGAGGTGGTGCACACACTTATCCCACACTGTCCTGATGGCAGCTAGCTTGTCTCTCTGCCGTCGAGCTGGTCTGTTGTCTCGGTTATCAAAACGGATAATCCTGGAAATTTTGTGGAAGTTTTCCAGAGACATTGATGCACGGAAAGGTTCTTGCCGGTTTCTGCATCCCACAGGGATTCTGTGGATTCCCCTTCGGACCTGAAAACTCCTGCAAGGATAAGAACCCCAAAGTAGGCCTTTGGGGTTCTTAGATGAATTTGTTCCATCTCCTTCCACCTCTCTCCAAAAACACACCTTCCTTCTAGATTACTGCAATCCAGAATAATTTTCTGGATGGAATCTGGGATGAAAAGCTCAAATGAAGACTTGATGTCCTGCACATGAGTAACTGTCAGCCGTTGGCCCTGGCCAGTAGCAGCTCTGCAGGGTGGCTCATTTCTTGGGCAGTCTGTACATGCTCCAGATAGCTTTTCTTCAAATTCTTTAATTCTCACTCGCTTTTGCAACTTTGTGCTTTTGTGTTACTCGCAGCAACAACTCCACCTCATTATCAGTCCATTTTAAAAATGGACATTTTGCTGGGATGTTTCAAAGAGCAAACGGTCGAATCCACTTGCATTTCACGCATGTGTAGAATATTTAGCTGATTTAGAGTTTAGAAATGTGTTATTGTAGAATATAGAACTATTGTAGAGACACTGTGTGTAGAGTAATAAAGGCCTCTTTGTGTTCTGAACTTAGGAGTGGATTGTAGGAGGCTTCTCCCCCACTGAGTGGAAATTCCCCAGAGGAAGCTTTAGGGTGGGGGGTTGCAACATTTATGATACCTGTAACTGTGGTCTAGAAGGGAGAGGGGTTTATGACCTCTAGGGAGTCACCTACCCCCACAGTGTTTTAGTTGTCACGCACACACATACACACAGGTATATGCGCACACACTCACACAGACACAGAGTTTCCAGCACACCGTAGGGGGTTTTATGATGGGGTTACTTCTATAAAGCTGGCTGTAACTAACAAAGGGGTGAAGATTTTTGCAGAGGGACACCGGCCTCATCTTCCCTTCTAGAAGTGCATGCTTAAATGAAGATGAATAAAGATGAATAAAGATTTTGTGAAAATGACTACTGAGTCCGGTGCCATCTCTGGATGCTCGAGGAATAAAAAGAACCGGGGTAAAACTGATTTCTCAACAGTTTTGGTGCCGAAACCCGGGATTCGCTCGAGATGCAGAGATGAATTGGCAGAGCTGAGATCGTGAAACGAGGCGAACAGAGACTTAGCTCACATGATTAAAAGGTAAGCACGACCTGTTTATTTTCGAACCGTGCATATTGTTTAAAGCCTAAATTATCTGTTCGCTAAGTTGAACGTATCCCAGTGTAAATTCACTCAGTAGAAAAAAGGCGGCTAGCGTCCGTCTCAGTGCGACTAAAGCAAGAGACTTTTGATAAGAACTTCAGGTTGATGTTTAGGATATCTCGGTGCGTTAAAGCAGGAGACGTTTGTTACGGATTAATAGAATCGGTGTTTCATCCGTGGCGGTGTTTGATCCGTCTTAGTTATTAGGAAAAAAAGTGGCGGTGTTTGATCCGTCCCCGTGCGTTACAGCAGGAAACGTGTGTTATTATTAGTTAGAAAGCGGGGCTGAGAGGCCTCGTCGCCAGCTAAGGGCTGCGCGTGTCACAGGTTTGGTTACCCCACCTAGTCTCGGACGCGGGGCTAGGACCTGAAGGCAGGAGATCCAGGGTGGTGACCTGGGGATTCGTGGCTCCTTAAATAACTAAAGCTAGGTATTGGATCCTAGTCGTGGTTGATAACGTGCATGAGAGTGGGGGCAAGTTGCTTTGTTAGTGAGAGAACGACTGCTTGGCTCAGCCCACTGACTGCAGTGTGTGTAGATTGCGTGTGTGTGTGAAAGCGTCTCGTCGGAAGTACGGGAGTCAATTAAAGTAACAAAAAGAATTCGTGTCTAAAAGTGTGTGTTTGTGGTGTGCAGAAATCGCGGCAGGAGGCCGTGTCGCGAATTGTTGCAAGCTGTGAAGTCAATTGGGGGGTTTAATTTGGTTTTATATTTTTTCGGGGAAGAGAAACCGCGGTATCGAGTCCGTGGCGCATGTTTGAACAATTCGTGAGGCGCACGAGCGGACGGTACCCGCTCTGTGTGCCGCTTGGGGCGTTGTCCTGAATCAGCAGAAGTGTCTCGCAGAAAGTTTGAATGGGACTGCGAGAAGCATGAAGTGTGTGTCAGCCAGCCTCGAGGGGGCGGGTTCACAGGTGGGACGAACGAAGAGTAAAGTGTGCGTGTGTGTGAGAGAGAAAGAAAAGGTGGGGGCGAGTGAGCAGCCTGTGAGTGTGTGTGAATTCCTTGATGACAAAGAGGGAGACAAAGTAGATTATTTGATTTTCTGTGAAATAATAAGAGTTAAGAAATCGTAGCGATCAAAGAGGAGAAAGTGAACTGAAAATAAATAAAGAAAAATAAACAGTGGATCAGTGTTAAACTAATGATAAATAAATTGATAAAATTAACAGTGATATTTAAAGGTGATCAAGTACTCAAGGATGAATGGAGAATTTGATTGCTGACTGTATGAGAGCTGTTGGGGTGAAAGGAAAATGAGGTTGGAGGAGTGAGTTAACAGGTTAATGTGTGGGTGTAAAACAATGCGGTAATAAAAAAAGAGAAAGAAAATCATGAAAACAAAGAAAATAAAAAGTGTGGAAGTGTGAGTGGGAAATTGTCTCCAACTGGGGGAAGCAGTGACGCTACAGGTCACCTTCTTCCCCTGCTGGACACAAAAGAAAACATAATTTGGAGTGTGGTGGATGAAAATAATTAACAACAACATCAGGAAGATTTTTGTGTTTGCGGTTAAGACCAAATAAAATTTTATTTTTGGGGTTTAAAGTCAGTAGAGATCAAAACAAAATAAGCAGAGATGTGTTGCTTTAGGAGTGATGAAAACATATGCAGTCACAGTGAATAATGAAAGTCTCTCAGTCTGTCGTTTACAGGTGGGGAACGGACCTGGATCAATTCTCCACGGGCAGCAGTCGGAAGAAAATTATAGGTTGAAATCATTAGAAAAAAGAAAAAAGAAAACACCCAGCCAGAATTTTTTGGCTGAATTGTTTTGCAGCTTCCCATCCTCATCCTGAACAAGCAAGCTCCAAGGAAGCTGATCTCTCCCTGAAGACACCGAGTGCAGTTTCAGAAGCACGAGCATGAACATCAACAGTGGACAGGAGTCCAAGAGACAATACCAGAGTTCTGAGCAGAGAGGTCCAGCAGCGCTGTGGGCAAACGGCATCAGAAAGAGAAGAACCACCATCTAGATTCGATGGATGGAGATGCATTTCCAGCAAGCTGCAACCTCACTGTGTGTGAAGGACTTTTGAGAAGACTGTCTGAGCTTGACATTTGCCATGTTTGGAGTGAGATGGCAATGAAAGAGACAGTGGGACAAAGAGAGACACGGGACAAAGCTGAAAAAACTGACTGCCATTGGACTGAAAAGTGGGAGAGAAGAAAAGGAGCAGAAGAGGACTGAGGCGGCTGTTTTAGTGTGGGGAATCAAATTAGGTTAAGGAATCCGGGGAGACAAGCGACTGCCTGGAAGTGGAGGATTGACACAGTGTCCAGACCACCAAAAAAGGGGGAGGAAGACAAGCACTGAGGTATGCAAGTGTACTGTTAGAAAATGGAAAGGTGACACCACACATGCAGCTAATATGCACCAGAGATAACACAAACTCATACACAAAGTGTTACACATTAAAAGAGGGTATTTGTAGAAGGGGTTAAGAATACTCAGTGTGGTTGCCTATGGTAACCTACAAGCATTTGGGTTTAGCTGCGCCTGACTATGTCAGAGTTTTTCATTTAGATGTTTCTGAAACAAAATTTGGATCGAACAGAGTTTTGTTTCAGAAAAAAGGGGGAAGGTACATGAAAGGATACATAAAAACAGAAAATGTATTAACCCGACTAACACACACACACACACACACACACACACACACACACACACACACACACACACACACACACACACGTAAAGAAGATCAAACACAATTTTAAGTAGGTAATACTGTTACCATCATCCTGTCTGGTTTATTGAGTGGGTTGAGAACTGATACAAAGACAACTGAATTAGTATTGGCATGTTGTTTACAGTGCTTTGACTACTCTGGGAGAGTAGAAAATTGCTATATAAGAATCAGTCCATTTACCAATAAAAAAAAACACTGCAAAACACACAAAACAAAATAGAAATAAGAAAAATGGTAACAGACATAGGGAAAAAAACGTAAATAGGAAAAACGAAAACAGAAATAGGAAAAAACAGATTTCCAAAAGCAAAGGGGAGTGTTTCTGGGGAGACAATAACCCGACGGACCAGTTGCAGGAACCCAAAACATGCTAGGTGTGTTTTATCATGACTCATATAATACTGATGATGGATTTTTAGGCTAATAGTTAGGCTAACACATATACCACTCATCTTTTCTTTCCTCACAAAACCGATAAATCCTCCACTTCTTTTAAGTGTCTCCCAGCGCAATTCTTAGCATATTTTGGTTCCTGCAACTGGTCCGTCAGGTTATTGTCTCCCCAGAAACACTTTGTGCTTTTGCAAATCTTTTTTTTTTCCTATTTCCGTTGTCGTTTTTCCTCTTTTCGTTGTGTTTTGTGTGCTTTTGCAGCATTTTTCTTATTGCTGGTGTTTTCTTAAGTTGCAGTGGCCTCTCAGGGCCACCGTACAACTGAGTTCCTAGTCTCCACGTTGGCCTAATCTCCTCATGTGTATTTAAAGCCCCAGTTTGCTTCTGTTCTTTGTTATGTTCTATGTTCCTTAGAGGCTAGTTTGTGAGTTCCAGGTTTTTAGTGTTGCCTGAATTATTTTGTGTTTTGCATTTTGGCCTGCTAAGGTCAGCAATAAAGCTGCTTTTTGAGTTTAACATGGATTTGAGTTCTGCACTTGGATCCTACTTTGCCAACAGTTATCCTTGAAAATATGTCTCACTGTAATGCAACATAAACAACTCTTCATTCATCACTTTAATTTCTCAGAAATGATGTCTCAAGATATTGCATTTGTGTTTTGACCTCTTACTTCAGGTTTTACGATTCATGGTGTGGTCTACTGATTTTATTTTTGGCCTAACTTTCTTATCTTTTGGATGCTTTTTCAGTTAGTGTCATGCATTTACAATTTTTTAGAGAATAAGAAGAAGTGTTTTTAACTCTGGGTGTAGTGGGAGATCTCACCGAGTTCTAATTGGTTTGAGTCTCCGCAGGGTTTGAACTCAGTCCCTGAAAAACAGACAATAGTGCGGCTACATCTAGTGGAAAACCATTTCTATGAAGGCAGTTTAGTTCTTGTTAACACTCCCTCAAAGATGAGCGGTTTATTTAATTGTCTTTTTAGTGGCAGATATAGGAATATTTAATTATATGTTTCAAAACTCACAGGATTTTCATTCTTCTGCATTTTGTTTCCTGGAAAGACAAAAACAGTCAACTCTAACATTCATAGAACAACTTACAAATGTTGTATCTGTAAATGTTCTCACCTTTCATTCTTTTCCTTATGATGAGACACACAGCTGTTATCAGCAGTGCGACCAAACCAATAGCTCCATCGATGTACCACGAAATAGCTGCGATAAAGCAGACAAAACAAATTTGAAACATTTTTGCATGTTAATGTTTGAAAAACTTTTCACACCATTTAACAGCCATGATACTCAAGTGAACAATGTTTCCTGCCAAAACCACACCATCATATCAAATGTTACATCTTATGTTTCCTATAGGATAGGTAAGTGATTTTCTGTCATCAAAATGTAAATAATATTCATTAGGAAAAAAGATGTAAACTAAAGTATGAACTCTCCTTTTGTGCTGCTGTCACGATCCTGGGTCTTATGACCCAGTGTTTTGAGTTTTAGTTCATTTTGATGTTTTAGTTTATGTAAGCCCTTCAGGTTCCTAAGTTCATTTGTTATCATGCTTAAGTGTTTCTAGTTCTTATTATTTCCCCCTCGTGTTTCCAACTATGGTAAATCTCCCCTGCTTTTCATGTGTTTCATGTCTGTGTCTTACATTGTGAAGTTTGGGTTGTCATGTCTACGTCTCATTATGTTTCCTGTTTTATTGTGAAGAGGTCTGGTGTTTCTGTGTTCATCGTGTTCAGTTTTACTCTTCCCCTGTGGCGTTGTTATGTTCATGTTGATTTACTGTGCCTTTCTGTTCCATGTTTCAGATCCCTATGTTCTGTCTCCCCCAGTCTGTTTAGTCCACATGTCTTGAGTTCCGTCAGTGTGTTTCCTGTTTTACTTTCACAGTCTGTTCTATGTTAATGTTTCTAGTTTTGCTTCCCTTGCCTCGTCCTGCTCAATTACTCTCAGCTGTGCTCTCCTCCTGTGGCTCATTCCCCCTCGTTATCCCTCAGTGTATTTAAGCCCCATGTTTCTCTTTGTCAGTGTTGCGTCCTCCATCATAGCTGTGTGATTTTTCCCTGTGGTTCTTTGTGCTTTAGTTTTCCCAGTTTAGTTTATTTTGTATTGTTTTTTTCGTGTCCCACTTCACGCCAGCAATAAAGCTGTGTTTTTTGAGTTTACCTTTTGTCTCTGTGAGTTTGCGTTTGGGTCCTCTCCTGCCTGCCACACAGCCGAACTGTGACAGCTGCTTTCAGTTTTTCTCGCTGGTTCCTTTGTTGTGTTTGCTTCAGCTGAATAAATGACAAAACCAAACCAAAAAGTGTGTCATTATTTCACAAGTTGTTAATGAAAAAAAAAAGATCTTAAAAATTTAAAATCTATCAAACTAATATTTGAGGTCATCTTAAACAGTTGATCGTGAGCTCACCTGTTTCCTCACCTGAGGGCTGAGGGCTGAAGGTAAATGGCTGCACTCTTCCTGTGTGTATCAGTCACCTCACACTTCACTGTGTTGTATCCTGCTGAGTAAATAGGGTAATACTTTATAACAGAGAGAGAACATTTCACCTCAATAATCAATCTGTCTGGTTTAGTTGTGGCCTTTTCACCGATCTGTCAAAGTTTGATCAGCTGTGCTGTTAGTTTCTTGAAATAAAAAAACATTTAGTACCATCACAGTTATTCTGGTCATCACATTTAGACGAGGCTGAATGACGTCATCAACAATCTTCATTGAAGAAAACCAATAAAAAACATTAGAATACAGCACTTTTTACAATAAGAGTGAAAATCAATTTAGAAACAACTTTATAAACATGCTTCCCTAAAACAGCAGATCATGCTCAGCTGTCTTATTCATGTTATTGGTAAGTGATTGTAATAATATTGATACGATTATTATTTCACTGCTATAAAAATGTTTCCTGTATTCTTACCTACAATCTGAATCATCAGCATCAGACATAAAAACATTTGAATCCATCTGAATTCATCCATTCTGCTTCTCTGTCTCACTTCGTTCTTGTTCTCAGTCTCAACTGTCACAGTCTCTGAACTGATGACCCTTGATGAATACATTTAAATATTAGACAAAGATGACACAAATAAACACAAAATGCAATTCCTAAATGAAGTTGTTTATTATTAAGAGGGAAAAAACCTATATGGCCCTGTGTTAGATCAAGTTAAATGTGCGACAGTGTCAAAGTGCTATATACAAGGGTGCAGGGATCAGGTCTCCAGGGAATCTGCAGGGAAAAGCAGGGGGAACACACTCACTCTCCTCCTGTCTCTCTTGGCGTCTCACCAGTCTCTCACTCCTCTCTCGTACCGGGAATTTCTGTAAGGAACAAGGGCAGGTCCAGGGTGTCTGTACACAGGGAAACGACGTGTTAGCACAAGATTCAAAATCCAAGAGAACTAGATTACTAGTGTCCTAGCCAGGACTTCACTAACATGAGTCAAGCAACAATCCAGCAAAGAGCAGTCTAACTTCTTTCCGTAAGTAGAGGCCGGTTAATGAGACGCAAGTGTTCACCATCTCCCAGGTATGTAGGCCAAAGGCGGGAGTCCACAATGGCCTCCGCCCAGGCAGCTCTTTCCCTTCCCAACCAGTCAGGTAACCCATGAATCGAGTGAAATTATTCTGTTTGCCCTCTAAGACCAACCTGCAATTGTTTTGTTGTGAAGTAGCCTGTCAGAAACTGCACATGACAAACTTTGCCAGCTTGCCCCCTCCATCCATCCATATGGATAAACAAAAAAACGACACATTTAAAATGTAACCTAAACCATTTAGGCAACCCCCACTCTCCATCAATTCCGACCTGATTGTGACAGAACAGTGACGTTGTTATTGGTAGTTTGAAGGGTACGGTGTTGGGGGTGGTGCATGTTAAAAGTTTTGAGAAGCACTGGTTAGACATGTTAATTTTTTTTGGTGTAACATATTGGCAACATTAACACATTAATTTGCTAAAGGAAAAATAGGCAGTTCCCAATTGCCTGTGAAAACGACCATTCTGCCCTGTTCTTGTAATGACCACAGTCAGTCTTATTCGTTCTCATACATTTTGGTCTATTTATTTACTAATTTCAGCAAGCATAATGCCTAGGAAAGAGAGGCTGAGAAAGGAGAAAGAAAGGGATCTACAACAGGCAGCCCAGGGAAGCAGTTCTCTGCTCTCCTGGATGAAAGCAAAGGAAAATGAAGATGAAAGGTCAGAGTCAAGGGCAGAGTCAGGTTCTATTTTAATGTTTTAATGTAACCTGCTCCTTGCAGTTAATTCTATTGAAAAATCTTAAAAGCTGTTCACACTTAGCTCAATGCCTGCTGATTAAGTTCATTAAAAACTAACTATTATTTTGTACCTACGAAAGTTATTTCTATGTTACAAGACTTGCAGTATGGGTTATTATTAAAACTATCTGTTTAAGCTTATTATTATGATAAATAATAATACTATTATTATTATTATTGTTCCATTGTAGTCAGTCACAGCAGGGAAGCAGCTCTATGCCATCTACCAGCATAGCAGAAGAGGGAGATATAGAAACAGATGAAGCCGCGACCAATGCAGCAACAGGTTCAGTTAGGCCTACAGACACTGATGTAGTGCTCTCTGAAGACCACAATGAGGAAGAACAGATCGATCACATAATGTCAAAGTTAGCAGCTTTACAATACCCAACAGATCCAACACACATCCATACATTTAAAATAAAGCGCAATGACAGATACGTTTCAATGTGCTGCAATGTGGGCCCATGTCAGCCTGATATACCTTACCCAAAAACTGAGGGGAGATCATTCCAGAAACAGTGGTTTTCTGCTAATGTGTGGCTGGAATACTCACCCACTGCTAATTCAATGCATTGTTTTAGTTGTCGGCTTTTCCTCTCGGATGAAAACTATAAAAGCAGAACAGCCTGGACAACTGATGGCATCAGAAAGTGGAGTACTGCTCTTGAAAAAATCAAACAACACTCCAGCGCAGAGATGCACATGACAAGCATGGTTAGATGGATCAATTTCCAGAAAAAGGCCCTTCAGTCTGCATTTGATGTTTCAGACGTAAAAGGGGTGGAAGTTAGAGAGCGAGAGAGGCAGACAAACAAAGAAATCCTGACAAGATTAATTGACCTAACAGTGTATCTTGCACGTCAGGGACAAGCATTCCGAGGTCATGATGAGAGTGAGTCCAGTGATAACCGTGGCAATTTTCGTGAATTAGTCAATGTATTTTCCCGCTACGATAGTGTGCTGAAAATGCATTTGGAAAAAATTGCCACAGTTAAAGCCACCAAGACAAGGCCCCAGGTGTCACTGCTTTCCAACAGAAGTCAAAATGACATCATTGCAGCACTAGGAACTTACATCAGGAAGGAGATACAACGTGAAATAAAAGAGGCTGAAATGTATTCCATTCTACTTGATGAAACCTCTGATGTTTCACACAAAGAGCAAGTGTCATTTGTTGTGCGATATTTTCATCATATGCAAATAAAGGAGAGATTCATCGAAGTGTGCAATGTTGATACAACTACAGGCCAGGAGCTGGAGAATACAGTGTTCTTGCTTCTGCAAAAGAATGGCCTAGAGATGAAGAACATGTATGGTCAAGGCTATGATGGAGCAGCCAACATGAGTGGCATGTATAAAGGTCTCCAAGCTAGAATCCGTGCACACAATGAGAAGGCCCTCTATGTGCACTGCAAAGCCCATTGCCTCAATTTGGTACTAGTGGAGGCATCAAAGTCCAGCAAGCATTTTGTGACATTTTTCAACTTGGTGGAGAAATTGTATGCCTTTTGCTCAGGCTCCCCAAAGCGTCATGCTGCCTTGGTCAAATTTCAGGAGTCTCTCTTTCCTGGACAACGTGTTATGGAGCTCCAGCAGCTGTCAGATACTCGATGGGCTTGCAGGGAAAAAGCACTGAAGGCACTTCAGAGAAATTTGAAAGCCATTTTGATGCTCCTTGATGACATCAGTGACAGTGACCCACCTAACCTGGCCCAAGGTGATGCTCAGATGTACAGAAATGCCATTAATTTTATGTTCATTCTCTGCATGGAAATCACCACACCAGTATTCGAAGTCACTGCTTTGGCATCAGATTCTCTGCAGGAAGAAGGGTTGGACCATTCCACTGCCTACAAGGTAATTGATGGTGTGCTTCACACATTGCAAACCATGAGGTCTGAGGAGAAATTTGGAGAGATATTTAGATGTGCATCAGAGAAGGCAGAGAGTTTCAACATTCCAGTACCTACCGTGGTGCCTGGTCAGGAGAGAAAGCGGAAAGTTCCAGTGCGTTTCCAACACAGCACCACAGTGCCTCAAGTAGGTGCTCAGTTTGAGTCAGTGGAGGCATATTTCAGGAGTGGTGTATATTTCACCTTTCTGGACATCATGACTGGGGAACTGAACAGGAGGTTCAAAGGGGACAATACTGGAAGCCCAACGGCCAGAATCATTCAGTCCTTCCAGCCCTTAACTGTGCATGCTAACTGGGTAGGCCCACCAAACCCAGAAGCCATTGAAGCTGTCCACATCCTCTGTGAATTCTATGGAGAAGATGAGGACCAGCTCAAAACAGAATTAAAGGTCTTCCACTCCAGCTTTAGTTCAAAAGACCTCAGAGAAATATTTCTGATACTGAGGGAAAACAATGGCCAGCTGATCTTTCCTGCCTTTGTCAAAATGATTCAGATCTACGCAACACTACCAGTGACAACTGCGACAGTTGAAAGATCCTTTTCAAAGCTAAAAATAATCAAAAATAAACTAAGAAGTTTGTGTGGAGAAGAAAGGTTGTCTGATCTCCTCTTGTTGGCCATTGAGAAAGATGTGGAGATCAATTACAACGAGGTCATCAACATCTACAAAGACATGGCACCAAGAAGGATGCTTCTTTAGAGCAGTACACTCCATTTAATGGACACTTGAGAATATGTATGTATATAGTTTAGAGTTGGATACAGATTTTATCTTTTTGTGGTGTGATTTTTGATTTTTAGAGAATGTTTTGAAATAAAAGTCAAATTGCATTTAACCTGTGCGATTTTTTTTATTATAAAAAGAAAAGGTTTTCCACATATGCAAAAAGTGCCCTTTTTTCCCCCTGGAGCACTTGCCCCCCAAAATGTCTGTGCACGCCACTGCTAATTGTTATAGTCACTGTGCACGACAAGAAAGCATTTGACATGGTGAACTGCTGCCACGGTTTTAGAGAGACGTCTGTTTGTAATTAGAAGTAGTTGTTCTGTTTAATTTGGGGTTTTTCTCCTTTGCTTCTGCGTAGAAGACGACCAATCTGCACATCGAGAAGCTGTCCTGTCTTCAGCTAGGAGTCCTTCTCCAGCTGCTGCACATGCTAACAGGCAAAACATCAGGGAGTAATACAAGCTTTTAATGCTTATGTGAACCACAGGCGTGCTTATAATGTATCAACCTGCAGTGAGACTGTAAAAGCAAAATCTTTCTTGACTTAATTTTCATTGCACAAATAATAACAGATTCAGGAATGTATTCAAGGAAGAGACTGGCAAAGAAAGAGTGGGATAGTCAGGGAGCTGAAGGAAGGAGTACTAAAAGGCTAGGTGCACAGCAAAGAGAGAGGTGTCACTGGCACAGGAAAAGGCTTGTAGTGAGTTGTATGTGAGGCTGGACACTAAGGAGAAAATGATTTTTAATGAATGGCAAGGCACATAAATTGTCCTGGAAGAGAGTAACCAAGTATAGAGATGGAAATGTGCTAATGTGAAGAATGTGTGTTGAGAAGAGAGAAGGAGTACTTTGGATGAAAATTGAATTAGAGAAGGAAGCGAGGCAACTCTGAAGAGGATGGAGACGGGAGGCATAGAGAGGGTAGGAGTGAAGGCTATGATAAGGTGCGAAGAGAGTAACTGTGGTGCTGGATTTGTGGATGTAGTGAAGGTGGACATGCAGGGGGTTGGTGTGACTGAGGAGGATGCTAGAAATAGAGAGATGGAGGCGGATGATCCACTGTAGCGACCTCTAAAGGGAGCAGCCGAAAGAAGAAGAAGCACAAATAATTCTAATCATGCTTTTCTTTTATTCTCAGTACTAAGCTATGTAAAGGAAGTCAAGGTTGTTTCCTCCTACAATCACTTTGTAGATGGTTTAGACTTGTTTAGATTGGTGCTCTGTCTCCCTTTATCCAAACTAAAACTTTGATGGGTTTTTTTTATCTTCACTAAACATTTTTTTGCTTTGTGTTTATTATTGTGCTACTGCAAGTATTTCATATATTAGTCAGTTGATTGTTACTGTAGGGCAGCTCTAGGACAATCCCTGATGTGATGTAGCTTGCTTTTATCCAGCAGATACGACATCTCATGAGGAGGTTCGAACCCTGTACCCTGACCTTCCCACTGACGCACAAAGTCTGGACATCCAGAAGCAGGCCCTTCTACGTGAACAACAGCACAACAGTTTCTATTTCTTTTAATATTAGAAGTCAGTTATTCATTAATGAATACAAATGGTGACTGAAGTTATTTAGACAGGACATTAAACAATAAACTTCCAATAAATTATGAACAATGTGTGACTGAATGTGTTCAGTGAAAGACTTTGAAAATATCGCAGCATAAAACCAGTGTAAAAGTACTCAGACTACTTTTGGGGGTATTTATTTGATGATGCAACCAGAAAATGTGCAGGTTGTGAGTTTAACATTTTCAACACTGGAGAAGAAGTACATGTACACAGACTAGCTAATGACAAACATTTTTTTTAAATTAACCTTTATTTAAACAGGTTGTTCATTTTTCTGAGCTTACCTGGTGTCTAGTTTCGGTGGCAGTAGCATAAGCAGAGAAGACCCAGACCTTACTCTCCCGAGCCAGCTCCTCCATTATTTGGGGGACACTGAGGCATTCTCTGCTGAGTGCTGTGATCTCCCCAACATGTCCTGGGTGTGTCCTGTCTGTCCTGGTGGGACATGCCTGGAACATCTCACCCAGGAGGCGCTCAAGAGGCACCCTTGTCAGATGCCTGAACCTCCTCAACTGGCTCGTTTAGATGTAGAGGAGTAGCAGTTAACTCGGAATGAGACAGACAGCACCTACTGCTGGGGTGGGCCTACAGGAGGGAGAGCTCATGTCGTCTCTTCAGGACACATCACTGGACCCCAAGAAGCTCTCCCCTGAGCTCCCTTTGGCTGCTGGGGTCGGCATACGTTCAACTTTAAAATCACTCTTGGTTCTTGGCTAGCTTTGTGTTAGCATCCTTTGTGTACTGATGCTTGCAAGAAGCTAAAGTTGCTTTGGCAGAATTTTCTTTCTCATATATGCACACATAAGGAGAGAGATGTTTTATAAGCTTTAGTCATCACCGTGCACTTTTCCTGATTCACACAAAATACAGCAATCTGGCACCTTCCCGCAGGGTCTTGCACGAGTATTAAACATGTTCATTTGTGCTTTGGACTGTCACCAGATTTCTTCTAGAAGTTTCTTGCCAGTCAGCAACTATCTTGGCAACACCACTTGAGTTTGTGTGTTGCATGCTAACACCATTATCATATGTGTAATAATACTAAAGCTTCATCTTTATCTCCAATCCCTCTCTCAGCAGCAAGACATCTCCCCCCCTCCCCTCCTCCCAAACATCTCCCAGTGTCACAGTGGATCAGGTCAGGAGGCAACTGAGGAAGCTTCGCCCCAGAAAGGCAGCAGGCCCAGACAAGGTGTGTCCTAGGATGCTAAAGGCGTGTGCTGCTGAACTTGGGGAGCCGCTACAACGAGTCTTCAACCTCAGTCTGCGACTGGGGAGAGTGCCCGCCCTATGGAAGACATCCTGCATCGTCCCGGTCCCCAAAAAGAACCGGCCCAATGAGCTGAATGACTTCCGACCGGTGGCACTGACGTCACATCTTATGAAGACTCTAGAGCGGCTCTTCCTCAACTTCCTCCGACCACAGGTACAACATGCCCAGGACCCACTACAGTTTGCATACAAGGCGGGTGTCGGAGTGGAGGATGCCATCCTGTACCTCCTACACAGAGCCCACTCACACCTGGATGGGGGAAAAGGCACGGTCAGGATACTGTTTCTTGACTTTTCCAGTGCCTTTAATACCATCCGGCCCTGTATGCTTCAGGAAAAACTGAACAGGATGGAGGTGGACCCCTGCCTGGTGGCTTGGATCTCCGACTACCTCACCGACAGACCACAGTACGTCAGGCTGAAGGACATCACGTCTGACACTGTGGTCAGCAGCACAGGAGCACCACAGGGAACTGTGCTGTCCCCTCTTCTCTTCACCCTGTACACCTCTGACTTCTGCTACAACTCTGAATTATGCCATATTCAGAAGTTTGCAGATGACACGGCCATCATGGGGTGTATCTGGGATGATCAGGAAGAGGAGTACAGAAGTCTGGTGAGGAACTTTGTCGCATGGAGTCACACAAACCACCTGCAACTCAACACCTCAAAGACTAAGGAACTGGTTGTGGACTTCGGGAGGTCCAGAGAAGGTCCACTGCCGGTTCAGATAGAGGGGGAGGAGGTGGAGGTGGTCAACAAGTACAAGTACCTCGGGCTGTGGGTGGACAATAAACTGGACTGGTCATGCAACACAGAGCACCTGTATAAAAAAGCCCAAAGCCGACTGTACTTCCTCAGGAGGCTGAGGTCTTTTAACATCTGCAGGAAGCTCCTGAGGATGTTTTACCAGTCGGTGGTTGCTGGAGTACTTTTCTATGCTGTGGTGTGCTGGGGGAGCAGCACAGCAAAGAGGGACTCATCCAGGCTGGAGAAACTGATCAGGAAGGCTGGCTCTGTGGTCGGCATGAAGCTGGACACTCTGGTGACAGTGGCAGAGAAAAGGACATTAAAGAAACTGATGGACATTATGAACAATGCCAGGCATCCTCTGCACACGGCCATTAACAACCAGAAGAGTCTGTTCAGTGACAGGTTGCTTCTCCCCAAGACAAGAACTAACAGACTTAAAAACTCCTTTGTCCCACACGCCATCAAACTGTTTAACTCCTCTCTGGAGGGGAGAGGGAGGGGAAACAGGAGGACAAAGGAGGGGGGAACAACTAAGCTGTAGTGCCTCTTCACCTCACTGTACAATACCTTGTGCAATACTTTTTGTAAATAGTCAACAGTGCAATAGACTCAATACTTGAAATGTGCAATTCACTTGTATTTTTATTTTTTATTCCTATTTATTCTATTTATCCCCTTTGTATATTTTATTTATATTTGTCTCTGTATTTATATGTGTGTGTGTGTGTGTGTGTGTGTGTGTGTGTGTGTGTGTATATATATATATATATATATATATATAACAATTCTGTAACTGTAACTTCGGTCGTTGCTGTGCTTTTTGGAAGTCGAATTTCCCAGAGGAACCCACCCGAGGGATTAATAAAGTTCTATCTTATCTTATCTTATCTTATCTCTTATGCACACACAAAAAACAAATATGGCTCCTTCGTGCAGGGTTTTCTGGTATGTTCATTTATGCTTCCCAATTTAAAAAGAAAAAGAAAAAAAAGAAAAAGCAAACTTCTTGCTTCTCAGCCACTGCGGCCACATCCTCACTGTTTTTTAGACAGTTATATAAACATACTGTGAGTGAGTCATAAGCTTAAATACAATAGTTGAAGGAACAAAAACTTAATGTTTAAAAATACCAGTCAAATCTGATTAAAGTAAATAAATAATAAGTATACAATGTAGTTTTAAGACTTATCTCAATGTTTCGTAACATTAATGTTCTATGAACTCGTGAGTCCAGAAATCTGAATGTCATGAAAAGTATTTATTATTCGTGTATTATTATTTTACAATACAAGGTTGTTTTTCTCCTGATACTTCATGCAAACCACATTTCTCCAGGCCGGTCCTAATCAGCTTACTCAGTATCACTAGATCCAATGCTGCTCCTCCAGCACAGCACACAAAAGTAGGAGAGACCGGAGATGCCATGGCTTAGTTAGGAGACTGTTTGCTTCAAGGCCACTAGAAGGTGCTGCCATAAAACTACAATAAATGAATTGACCTTTTGACCTGCTCACACTCTTTTATGCAAAACCCTGCTGATGTTACACACACACACACATAAAGAGATTCTAGGTCTGACCAACCGTCTCCGCCGTGGGCAAAAAGATGACAGTCAATAAAATTCTAAAATTTTATTTATAAACACAATGAATAATAGTTAAAAGTCCAGTGTCCCATTTAGGTACAAAGTAAAAACACACAGTCCAAGGCCAGAGCCAGCTATGCCACAAAGCCAGTTGCACTCCACACGTTGTTCACTTCAACAGGGGTAGCAATTGTCCTCTGAGACCCACCACCCTGTAAGTAGAAAGCCAGTGATCACTCCATCCTCTGCAACTCAGCTGCCTTCAGGCTACAGCATATAATAGGCCCTAGCCTGCACAGAGCGACAAAATAAGACAATTCACTATATAATTCACAGCCCATCCATCCCAAACATATCAGATCATTAGAGGTTTTGTCACATTACATACCTGCACTGAGAGACAAAATAAGACTAATGACGCTAAATTTAATTACGGGTCATGGACAGCCTTCATAAATGCTCATATTACTCACCCACACTGAATTCCAGCACAGGTTCATCTGGGTCCTGACTATTTCCTGCAAAATAACACAAACGTCATCAGAACATTAAGTCAGAGAAACAACATTTGGAGCTTTTGTACATGATAAATTATACTGCAGTAGTAAAACAAAGTCAAGCAGCAGTACATTTATTAAAATCACCTTCAGCTGTAATATTTAAACTGATTTAGTGTCAATTTAGATTATGTTTAGATTAAAATGAAACTAGTACCCTTGTAATGTCTTTTTAAATTAGAGGTAAATATTTGTATATTTTTTTACATAATATAATTATATTTACTGGATTTTCTCTCTATTGTAGTTTAATATTATAGTTATTACTTGTTTTTTATTGACTTGTCTTGGCACAGCGATAGAAGGTCCTGAGGATGCGGGGGCTCATGCCGAATCTTTTCAGTCTCCTGAGAAAGAAGAGGCGCTGCTGCGCCTTCTTCACTGTTTTGTTTGTGTGTACTGACCACGTAAGATCCTCAGCCAGGTGTACGCCAAGGAACCGGAAGCTGCTCACTCTCTCCACAGCAGCGCCGTTGATGGTGATGGGGGTGTGTACTTCTCTGCACCTCCGGAAGTCCACTATCAACTCCTTTGTCTTTGCGACGTTGAGGGTGAGATGGTTGTCTTGACACCAGTGGGTCAGGGCGCTGACCTCCTCCCTGTAAGCGCGAACATCTCCGTTAATCCAGGGTTTTTCCACGTTGGCCTTAGGTGTTGGCGCGGATACGCTGCAGCCCCTGAGCCATTAATGGCCCAGCACACTACAGTAAAAACAAAACAACAGCCATCTCTCCAACTAGGAAAGGAAAATAATAAACTGCCTCCTTGGAGGCAACCTGACTCAAAACAGTTGCAGTCCAACTCAGACCGACTGCAATCACTCTCAGGCAGATTGATGAAGATCTGCAAATAACTGTTGTCTAATTTATAAACGCAGACAGATTGCCAACACGTCTGTTTACAATAGAGGACTGTACTTACATGGTTGCAAACTGGTTGTTGTCTTGCTTATATGAAAACATTGCTTTGGAGCAATGAAACTCAAACACATTCATTTTTAAAATGCCTCAAAATGAAATTTTGAAATATTTGGCTTTATGCTTTGAAAGTGCCGTTGTGAGTGGGAGTGTGAAATCCTTACTTGATGTGTTCCCTTTGCCTTTACTGTTTTCAGTTTTATTTGTCATATGCAAGTTAGCACAGGGTCAACATTGCAATGAAATGTGTTTGACGAGCAGCAGTCACTCAGCAGCATGGTACAGTAGAAATATAATAAAATATAATAAAATAAAAAATAGAAAAATAGTAAAGAGCAAAATATTAGAGAGACGTGGTAAAAGAGAAAAGATGACTAAATATATATGTATCTATAAATATAAATATATGTACACTAGTGATTAAATAAGAAAATCTTGAAAAGAAATATGACGGGAGGCCAAATGGGATGTTGCACAGGAATGAGCAGCAGAAAATTACAGTATTACTCAGACTTTTAATAGTCATATTGTCAGTTTTGGCCGACGGTCATGGGTCACTTCCACTAAAATAGCACGAGACTGGAGTAAAATGTACTTTATTAATGAGAACACATGGTGATACAGCAAAGAATCCAACCCTTCTGAAAAGCAAATGGCTTCCTGTTATACTCTACCTGATTCAGGTGAGCATCTGGAATAGACCAAGTCTGGGGGTCAGCAAACCAAAGGAAAACAAAACCCTCCCCATAAGAAAACCACTACGATATAGCACATCATAGACATATGAAGATTTGGAACAAGTCCTATAAATAATTCCATAACATATAAACTTCAGTCTCTTCTATATACATTAAAACAGCGGTCCCCAACCTTTTTTGCGCCACGGACCGGTTTATGCCCGACAATATTTTCATGGACCGGCCTTTAAGGTGTCACAGATAAATACAACAAAATAAAACTAGTACCGGTACCGGAAAAAAAGAAGATTTATTCATAACACACGTGAAAGACCCAGGAAAACAGAGTTAACGATAAAAACGATAACAAAATAACGATAAAAACTCTGAAAACCATACATTTCACACCCGAGCCTCATCTCTCGACCAAACGACGGTCCGTGGCCCGGCGGTTGGGGACCGCTGCATTAAAACACCTTAACCACACAGTTAGGTTTCAGCCCTCGCTGACTCAGAACAAAGTAAGACAATCAGAGTTCGATTGGTTTTTACTTGTGCAGGGGAAGCCTGGTCAGATTCTCAGAGTTGCAAGCTCTACACCCAAACTCAGACAACTCCAACTCCAGCCTTTTATTGAATGAAAACAGTTACACAACCGCCCATTGTAAACCCCATATGTTGTGTGGTAAAAGCTAAGGCACTGTGTGTGTGTGTGTGTGTGTGTGTGTGTGTGTGTGTGTGTCTGTATACGTGACTTCCTGGTTACAAACGTTTTAACCGCATCTCTAGTCATAAAAGGGCATCTCCCCTCAACCTCGTATATGGCTTAACCTCTTTAACAGTCCACCATTTACATGGTGAGCCCATACTGTAAAGGGCAGGAAGTGAACATTCCTTACCAGATAAGGAAACCAGAATCTTACATAGATTGTGCCTGCAGTTGAAAACTATAGCTAGTAACATCCCCAACATCCTACATGTGGGGGAGGAACAGAAAAATATCTGAACATACAGTTCAAGACAAGGTCCAAGCACAATAATGACAACTTTTAACAAAATCACTCCAACACACACTCCCCTAGCCTGGCACATTGGTTTGCTCCAGGAGCTCATAAGCAGGTGATTGAGCTGCTTTTACTCTTTACAAAGTGAGTACTGTTAACACTTCTCTTTTTACATATACAACTAATTTAGGTTACAGACAAATGATTAAATGTGAACAGCTCTAACACGGGTTCTTTTCCTGACACAGGTAGGATGGCCAGTCCCCCTGTCTCTTCACCTTTCACGAGTCACTTAAATAACAACCCAAAAAACCTAATAAAGATCACAATCAACCAGTGTGTGTTTTTCTTCATTATGGTTTTTAAATACAAATCAGTCAGTCAATTAATAAAAATACAAGTAAGGGTAATGGAACCCCTGGTCTCCATTACACACATAAATACCATAAAGACACTAAGTCGTAGAGCTCTGAACTCCTTGCTTTTATGATATTTACACTTCTTCTTGGCCTTCTCCTTCACTCTGAGTCACTGCAGGATAAACGCATCAGCTCAGACATTCAATAATTAAAATATGTGTAGGTGACCGTTTGGCAGAAGACGATGTCGAGGCGGTACTGCAGTGACACGTCCGTGGCTATCGTCGGGGCGGTGTCCTGCATCAGCAGGAAGTCCATAGACTTCTTGGCTTTGTTGCTCATCGTGGCTCTGTAGTCCGTGGGCGTGGCCTGCAAAAAGTGTAAATAAACCATCAGAGACCAAACACAAATATGCCTTCCAACCACTAGTTTAGACAACATCTTGCAAAGAGTGTGTATTTCAGAGTGCAGTTGTTTTTAAATTTGACAGAAACAGAAAAAAAGACGGAACAGAAGGACAACAGGGAAAGCAGAAGCACCGACACACTGAAATCTTTTAGGGTCAAGCTCCAGAACTAGCCACAAATCCTGCTGGAAAGAACCTAAAAATACTTAAAAATACTTGCAGAGATCTAATGGAGCCGTTAACTCAAAAGCCTGGTGTCAGGCATGTTCTTTAATAAATAAGAAACGAGCTGATATGTTACAGACCCCAGTCTTTACGTAAAGAAAAAGCTGACATTTAGAGCGGTCTCGCAGCAGATTTTAAAACAGTGACACTGATTTGTGGGGTTTTTGTGCACAAATTTGAACCTTTTTGTTTTATCCATGTCCTTGAACACAGCTTGTGACTTGGGCGCTTTCATATGTACCGATTCATTTAGGTTTGTGCACTGAGGCCAGATTTAGGTATTAAAAACGAGTCAGTCATAACTAGGGTTGCCAACCGTCCCTTAAAATACGGAATCGTCCCGTATTTCGAAACAAAAGTACACGTCCCGTATTGAGCTAATAAGGGACGCACTTTGTCCCGTAATACAGTGAGAATCAAAAGTAGTCTATAAATGTTTATGGAATTAACACTTTGTTTGAAAACATAATTCCCAGCCCCTCTCCTGCTTTGTGACCAATGAGCTGACAGCACACTTATGACAATTCGAGTATGACAATTCAGATTACCGCTCATCTCATTGGTCGAGGAAAGGTCGCTTGCGGAGAAAATACCGGAAGACAACAGATGACCACAACAAGAAGCATGGCCAACAGGGAAACAAACGCCGACTCTGCGGTGCAAGTCTCGGATGACAGTACACCTAATGCTGGGCAGACACTGTGCGATTTTTTTCAGTCACGTTATTCAGCTCCTGCTCAAACTGCACGATTGACTCGCAGGGGTTAGAAGTTGGTAGGTCACGATGCAGGTCTCACACTATACCGCCCGATGCTCTGATGCGACCTGAGTGCTCACACTGTGCCTCCATAACATGAAGGTTATAACAGAAAATCTGTCGCTCGCTCTCTCTGTCTTTCACTCACACAGACACACCACTACCATCAACTTTGCTAAATTGCTAATGAAAAACATTGATCAGGCAGCTGTGATTGAGCAGCGACGCACGATGAAGGCCAAAATCGGTCCGATCACTCAAAAATCGGCTCAAAATGGGCCAAAAATCGCACAGTGTGAGCCCAGCATTAGAGCAGCAATGTTTGTTCCCCTCAGAGAAAGGGAAGAATGGGAAAAGGAAAACACCTGGCTGGAAAAAGTTTATATGGGCATGTGCAGTGAATATTAGCGCTATGTGGCCAGAAGTGTGATAATATAATTTATTTTGTGTAATAAACAACTGCAAGGATAGATGATTACAACAAATTGATGACTAATACATAAAAGTAATACATAGATGAATAATGATGATGAGTTATGATGCGTAATCATGGGAACAAGCGGGTTTACAAACAGGAGCAGCTGATTAGCATTAGAAAAGCTGAAATAATACCTCAACTGAAGCCAATTGTACTAAATGCACTAAATGTGCACTGTTACAAGAATATTTTTCTTTCTATTGTTTTCTATTATTTTAAGTTAAGCAGGACAGAGTGCTTTTAAAGAAAGATTTACTTATATTCTCAAAAGTTAAGCATGACAGGCTTCTGTTTAAGAAAGAGACCTGTTTTACTGTGTTAATGTTGTCATTTTGAGCTAAAAATAAATGGCTAAATGATCATTTGTTTCACATGTGTTCATATCACAAAGAATAGAATATGCATCTACTTAAATCAACTTCAAGTCAAATGGTTAAAAAAATAATTTCACACACAAAAAAAGAGCTAGAAAATTCACCACACTGGGAAGGGTGAAGACAACTGGGTCGCCCGGCCCTGGCCACGAGGTGTCCCTTATTTATTTTTCAGGGAGTTGGCAACCCTAGTCATAACACTTCTTACATTAGTTAAAAAGCTGAGCTTACACTAAACCAACATTTAAATTTCCCCTTGTGGGACTAATAAAGGTATATCATATCATATCATTACTACAGTATTGCTGCAACATTGTAAAGACAAAGATGACACACGGACCAGACATAAAACACTGAACACTTTTTAAAGAAGAGTCATTTAAGAGTATTTTCTCATAGAATAAAGTCGGCTGATATGGTGAAGGAAAAATCTGCTCACGAATCCTCCAACTTCTTAAAAGTAAGGAGTGACCTGAGCTGGAAATCAACATGAGAGGGATGACTCAAGAAGAAGAAGAAGCAACAAGAAAAGAAAAACAGAGTTCAGAGTCTAGTTAAGATATTAAGCTGTATCCACAATGTGTGCCAAGAAACTAAGCTTGTCTGTTCTCATGCTAAAGAAATAAAAAATCTGGAATCAGAAAACAGCCAATAACTGCTGATCAACTCACCCACTCCTCTTCGTGCCAGTCCACGTGCAGTGACGACTGGCTGTTGTGACTGCTGTACTTTGCTCTCAGCGTATCCTGGTCATTGCGGAGCACTACTTGTTCAGACTCAGCGGAAGGAGAAGCTTTGGTTGCGATGTACTCGCCCCGTACTGCGTTCAGGGCCTAAATAGCTGAAGCTAGCAGCTTGCAGCCGCACACTGTCACCAGCTGACGGGTCTGAAAGGAAGAGGGTATGAATGAAATATGAAGCGTCCCCACGTAACGTCAAACACTTTTAGTACCTTGTCAGCCAGACTGGCGAGCGATTGGTCTTTGGCAGCTTGAGATAGCCTCTGCATAATAGCTGACCTGAGTCTTCTGCGTGTTGACGTGGGCGATGATCTCTTTGGCTCGGACAGTGTCCTGGGGTATGTGGATGATGACTGAGCTGGAGAGGGCACTACTGCAGGGAACAAAGACACACAGACACGTCTTTATCCAAGCTGGGACTGAGGATACTCTTACACTCACCAGCCACTTTATTAGGTACATGTGTTCAAAAGCTTGTGGCAGCAATTTAGTGCATTTAGTCAAATAAAGACAATAGAGTGGCCTGCAGGTGTATATTTTTGTAATGTTTCTGTCTTATGCCTGAAATATGCTTCAGCAGGAAATATACGCTGTAACTGGAAACAACAGTGTGGAATGGACCGGTTTAGTGTTAAGAGGTGTTACATCTGAAGTTAGAACGTAAATTTCCTGCAGAAATCTAAATCAAGCTTCAGAGGTACTGTTCCAAAAATATAGGGAGGGACGTTACCCACCAGATGTAAAAACAAACACTGTCTGCATGCACATGCCTGCTCTCAACGAGCCTAATCGTGGCTTAGAAAAAACAAGGAGGAGCCGACTGCCGGGGACGGAGAGCGATACCACTCGCTTCACAAATTCAGACCATCTGTGTAGAAGAATTTTAGAAACGTCTCATTAATATTGTCAGGATTTGACTTGTTTTTGATAGACTTTAAAATGACTGAATTTATACAATGAGCAGTATTCATATACAACTTTGTGACAAAGGATTTGCTCATTTTAAGGTAACACACATTTTAGTTCTATATTAGTGAACACATCACCGATGCGCTACGTGCCCTTTTTTCCTTGCATTAACATGATAAGCTGTGCAAAACCCCATTCTTCCAGCTTAAAACTGAAAATACTTTGTTGTACAAATCTTAAGGATAAGATAAGAAGAACTTTATTTATCCCGAGGGAAATTCTTTAGTCATACACATACTCAATGCAGCAAGAGAGACAGAGGAACAGAGGAATAAGATATACCATATATACAATAAGAATACTACTATTACAGTAATATACAGTAGGATAGTGCAAAATACAATATCAAATAACTCTAATGAAGTTAGTTCAGTCAAATGAAAACAAGCAAAGCAGTGCAAGGACTCACCATTCCTCCTCATTTACGCTGATTGGAAAAGTAACAAAAGCCAAATTAAGAGGAAGCCATAAAATGGGAACTGAAGTATTAATGCAGAAATTGAAGAAACAAGATGACCAAAAACGACTGTTTAAATACAAATCACAAGACGAATAAAGCAAAATATAAAAACCCAAAACAGGAGCAGAGGTCATCGCTATGCCATTGCATTTATATACCAGGTAGTCCAACTTCAGTAACCCTGCAAACGCCACTGCTGTTTACTTTTCTGTCTTCATTTATGTTGGAAGTGGTAGCAGAGCTGTACGTTTTAATTAGTTTAAAAAATCTCTCAGTCAGAACATGGTATGAAATGTTTAGGTGGAAACTAGCAAGCTAACTTCCTGTTAACTTGTAACTCCGTTAAATTTAATAAATTCTGTTTTCATTGATGCATGGATGTTAAACTTAATTGTTACACCTGGTAAAGCAGCAAGGTTGATGATTTTATTAAAGATGAAAGAATTTAGACCGTTTTTAACTCTCAGTGTTCATCCGACTTTGGGAGCTGAAGCCCAAGGAGTTTTGGACCCAGATTGGACCTAGCAGGGTCACCGGGGGATGGGGAGCTGTGCCTCACGGCCCTCACTTCGTCGGAGAAACCCTCATGCAGAGTTCAGAAACTTGTGTGTTGAGTATGTCGCTGTGAGCCTCCACCATTTACTGGCGGGTGCAGTCTGAACTGTCTAGAGACAGACCAGACCAGCTGCACAACACAGACACTTCAAACCTGAAGACAAAAACTAAAGAGAACAGAAAAAGGAAAGGAAACTTAGCTTAGAACCATGCAGCGCTACAGGAGACGGCAGCACTGCAGAGGTGAGGACCGGCACCTGTTTGAAAGAGACAAATACACACAAACACACACAACAACAGACGAGAAACAAACACAGAGAGAGGAAAAAGTGGTTATACAGAACTTGAGGACATTACCTACATGTAAATATATAAAAATAATTATAAATTTGTTGGTTTTTTTTTAACAATGTCAGAAGGAGAGAGGCACTGAGGCACCGTCTTCCGCCCCCTGACGCTCCTGCTGTGCCTCCTCCTTCTGACAGGAACTGCCTACAGAACAAGTATGAATGATGCCTGAGTGGACACACACAACTCACAAGTTCCTGGCTCTGTCAGCTCCTCTGCAGAGGGTTTCCCTAAGAAGGTGGACCTAGCAGGGTCACCGGGGGACGGGGAGCTGTGCCTCACGGCCCTCACTTCGTCGGAGAAACCCTCATGCAGAGTTCAGAAACTTGTGTGTTGAGTATGTCTTTGTGAGCCTCCACCATTTACTGGCGGGTGCAGTCTGAACTGTCTAGAGACAGACCAGACCAGCTGCACAACACAGACACTTCAAACCTGAGGACAAAAACTAAGAGAACAGAAAAAGGAAAGGAAACTTAGCTTAGAACCATGCAGCGCTACAGGAGACGGCAGCACTGCAGAGGTGAGGACCGGCACCTGTTTGAAAGAGACAAATACACACAAACACACACAACAACAGACGAGAAACAAACACAGAGAGAGGAAAAAGTGGTTATACAGAACTTGAGGACATTACCTACATGTAAATATATAAAAATAATTATAAATTTGTTGGTTTTTTTTTAACAATGTCAGAAGGAGAGAGGCACTGAGGCACCGTCTTCCGCCCCCCGACGCTCCTGCTGTGCCTCCTCCTTCTGACAGGAACTGCCTACAGAACAAGTATGAATGATGCCTGAGTGGACACACACAACTCACAAGTTCCTGGCTCTGTCGGCTCCTCTGCAGAGGGTTTCCCTAAGAAGGTGGACCTAGCAGGGTCACCGGGGGACGGGGAGCTGTGCCTCACGGCCCTCACTTCGTCGGAGAAACCCTCATGCAGAGTTCAGAAACTTGCGTGTTGAGTATGTCGCTGTGAGCCTCCACCATTTACTAGTGGGTGCAGTCTGAACTGTCTAGAGACAGACCAGACCAGCTGCACAACACAGACACTTCAAACCTGAAGACAAAAACTAAGAGAACAGAAAAAGGAAAGGAAACTTAGCTTAGAACCATGCAGCGCTACAGGAGACGGCAGCACTGCAGAGGTGAGGACCGGCACCTGTTTGAAAGAGACAAATACACACAAACACACACAACAACAGACGAGAAACAAACACAGAGAGAGGAAAAAGTGGTTATACAGAACTTGAGGACATTACCTACATGTAAATATATAAAAATAATTATAAATTTGTTGGTTTTTTTTTTAACAATGTCAGAAGGAGAGAGGCACTGAGGCACCGTCTTCCGCCCCCCGACGCTCCTGCTGTGCCTCCTCCTTCTGACAGGAACTGCCTACAGAACAAGTATGAATGATGCCTGAGTGGACACACACAACTCACAAGTTCCTGGCTCTGTCAGCTCCTCTGCAGAGGGTTTCCCTAAGAAGGTGGACCTAGCAGGGTCACCGGGGGACGGGGAGCTGTGCCTCACGGCCCTCACTTCGTCGGAGAAACCCTCATGCAGAGTTCAGAAACTTGTGTGTTGAGTATGTCTTTGTGAGCCTCCACCATTTACTGGCGGGTGCAGTCTGAACTGTCTAGAGACAGACCAGACCAGCTGCACAACACAGACACTTCAAACCTGAGGACAAATCTAAGAGAACAGAAAAAGGAAAGGAAACTTAGCTTAGAACCATGCAGCGCTACAGGAGACGGCAGCACTGCAGAGGTGAGGACCGGCACCTGTTTGAAAGAGACAAATACACACAAACACACACAACAACAGACGAGAAACAAACACAGAGAGAGGAAAAAGTGGTTATACAGAACTTGAGGACATTACCTACATGTAAATATATAAAAATAATTATAAATTTGTTGGTTTTTTTTTAACAATGTCAGAAGGAGAGAGGCACTGAGGCACCGTCTTCCGCCCCCCGACGCTCCTGCTGTGCCTCCTCCTTCTGACAGGAACTGCCTACAGAACAAGTATGAATGATGCCTGAGTGGACACACACAACTCACAAGTTCCTGGCTCTGTCAGCTCCTCTGCAGAGGGTTTCCCTAAGAAGGTGGACCTAGCAGGGTCACCGGGGGACGGGGAGCTGTGCCTCACGGCCCTCACTTCGTCGGAGAAACCCTCATGCAGAGTTCAGAAACTTGTGTGTTGAGTATGTCTTTGTGAGCCTCCACCATTTACTGGCGGGTGCAGTCTGAACTGTCTAGAGACAGACCAGACCAGCTGCACAACACAGACACTTCAAACCTGAGGACAAATCTAAGAGAACAGAAAAAGGAAAGGAAACTTAGCTTAGAACCATGCAGCGCTACAGGAGACGGCAGCACTGCAGAGGTGAGGACCGGCACCTGTTTGAAAGAGACAAATACACACAAACACACACAACAACAGACGAGAAACAAACACAGAGAGAGGAAAAAGTAGTTATACAGAACTTGAGGACATTACCTACATGTAAATATATAAAAATAATTATAAATTTGTTGGTTTTTTTTTAACAATGTCAGAAGGAGAGAGGCACTGAGGCACCGTCTTCCGCCCCCCGACGCTCCTGCTGTGCCTCCTCCTTCTGACAGGAACTGCCTACAGAACAAGTATGAATGATGCCTGAGTGGACACACACAACTCACAAGTTCCTGGCTCTGTCGGCTCCTCTGCAGAGGGTTTCCCTAAGAAGGTGGACCTAGCAGGGTCACCGGGGGACGGGGAGCTGTGCCTCACGGCCCTCACTTCGTCGGAGAAACCCTCATGCAGAGTTCAGAAACTTGTGTGTTGAGTATGTCGCTGTGAGCCTCCACCATTTACTGGCGGGTGCAGTCTGAACTGTCTAGAGACAGACCAGACCAGCTGCACAACACAGACACTTCAAACCTGAGGACAAAAACTAAGAGAACAGAAAAAGGAAAGGAAACTTAGCTTAGAACCATGCAGCGCTACAGGAGACGGCAGCACTGCAGAGGTGAGGACCGGCACCTGTTTGAAAGAGACAAATACACACAAACACACACAACAACAGACGAGAAACAAACACAGAGAGAGGAAAAAGTGGTTATACAGAACTTGAGGACATTACCTACATGTAAATATATAAAAATAATTATAAATTTGTTGGGTTTTTTTTAACAATGTCAGAAGGAGAGAGGCACTGAGGCACCGTCTTCCGCCCCCCGACGCTCCTGCTGTGCCTCCTCCTTCTGACAGGAACTGCCTACAGAACAAGTATGAATGATGCCTGAGTGGACACACACAACTCACAAGTTCCTGGCTCTGTCGGCTCCTCTGCAGAGGGTTTCCCTAAGAAGGTGGACCTAGCAGGGTCACCGGGGGACGGGGAGCTGTGCCTCACGGCCCTCACTTCGTCGGAGAAACCCTCATGCAGAGTTCAGAAACTTGTGTGTTGAGTATGTCTTTGTGAGCCTCCACCATTTACTGGCGGGTGCAGTCTGAACTGTCTAGAGACAGACCAGACCAGCTGCACAACACAGACACTTCAAACCTGAGGACAAAAACTAAGAGAACAGAAAAAGGAAAGGAAACTTAGCTTAGAACCATGCAGCGCTACAGGAGACGGCAGCACTGCAGAGGTGAGGACCGGCACCTGTTTGAAAGAGACAAATACACACAAACACACACAACAACAGACGAGAAACAAACACAGAGAGAGGAAAAAGTGGTTATACAGAACTTGAGGACATTACCTACATGTAAATATATAAAAATAATTATAAATTTGTTGGTTTTTTTTTTAACAATGTCAGAAGGAGAGAGGCACTGAGGCACCGTCTTCCGCCCCCCGACGCTCCTGCTGTGCCTCCTCCTTCTGACAGGAACTGCCTACAGAACAAGTATGAATGATGCCTGAGTGGACACACACAACTCACAAGTTCCTGGCTCTGTCGGCTCCTCTGCAGAGGGTTTCCCTAAGAAGGTGGACCTAGCAGGGTCACCGGGGGACGGGGAGCTGTGCCTCACGGCCCTCACTTCGTCGGAGAAACCCTCATGCAGAGTTCAGAAACTTGTGTGTTGAGTATGTCGCTGTGAGCCTCCACCATTTACTAGTGGGTGCAGTCTGAACTGTCTAGAGACAGACCAGACCAGCTGCACAACACAGACACTTCAAACCTGAGGACAAATCTAAGAGAACAGAAAAAGGAAAGGAAACTTAGCTTAGAACCATGCAGCGCTACAGGAGACGGCAGCACTGCAGAGGTGAGGACCGGCACCTGTTTGAAAGAGACAAATACACACAAACACACACAACAACAGACGAGAAACAAACACAGAGAGAGGAAAAAGTGGTTATACAGAACTTGAGGACATTACCTACATGTAAATATATAAAAATAATTATAAATTTGTTGGGGTTTTTTTTAACAATGTCAGAAGGAGAGAGGCACTGAGGCACCGTCTTCCGCCCCCCGACGCTCCTGCTGTGCCTCCTCCTTCTGACAGGAACTGCCTACAGAACAAGTATGAATGATGCCTGAGTGGACACACACAACTCACAAGTTCCTGGCTCTGTCAGCTCCTCTGCAGAGGGTTTCCCTAAGAAGGTGGACCTAGCAGGGTCACCGGGGGACGGGGAGCTGTGCCTCACGGCCCTCACTTCGTCGGAGAAACCCTCATGCAGAGTTCAGAAACTTGTGTGTTGAGTATGTCTTTGTGAGCCTCCACCATTTACTGGCGGGTGCAGTCTGAACTGTCTAGAGACAGACCAGACCAGCTGCACAACACAGACACTTCAAACCTGAGGACAAATCTAAGAGAACAGAAAAAGGAAAGGAAACTTAGCTTAGAACCATGCAGCGCTACAGGAGACGGCAGCACTGCAGAGGTGAGGACCGGCACCTGTTTGAAAGAGACAAATACACACAAACACACACAACAACAGACGAGAAACAAACACAGAGAGAGGAAAAAGTGGTTATACAGAACTTGAGGACATTACCTACATGTAAATATATAAAAATAATTATAAATTTGTTGGTTTTTTTTTAACAATGTCAGAAGGAGAGAGGCACTGAGGCACCGTCTTCCGCCCCCCGACGCTCCTGCTGTGCCTCCTCCTTCTGACAGGAACTGCCTACAGAACAAGTATGAATGATGCCTGAGTGGACACACACAACTCACAAGTTCCTGGCTCTGTCAGCTCCTCTGCAGAGGGTTTCCCTAAGAAGGTGGACCTAGCAGGGTCACCGGGGGACGGGGAGCTGTGCCTCACGGCCCTCACTTCGTCGGAGAAACCCTCATGCAGAGTTCAGAAACTTGTGTGTTGAGTATGTCTTTGTGAGCCTCCACCATTTACTGGCGGGTGCAGTCTGAACTGTCTAGAGACAGACCAGACCAGCTGCACAACACAGACACTTCAAACCTGAGGACAAATCTAAGAGAACAGAAAAAGGAAAGGAAACTTAGCTTAGAACCATGCAGCGCTACAGGAGACGGCAGCACTGCAGAGGTGAGGACCGGCACCTGTTTGAAAGAGACAAATACACACAAACACACACAACAACAGACGAGAAACAAACACAGAGAGAGGAAAAAGTGGTTATACAGAACTTGAGGACATTACCTACATGTAAATATATAAAAATAATTATAAATTTGTTGGGTTTTTTTTAACAATGTCAGAAGGAGAGAGGCACTGAGGCACCGTCTTCCGCCCCCCGACGCTCCTGCTGTGCCTCCTCCTTCTGACAGGAACTGCCTACAGAACAAGTATGAATGATGCCTGAGTGGACACACACAACTCACAAGTTCCTGGCTCTGTCGGCTCCTCTGCAGAGGGTTTCCCTAAGAAGGTGGACCTAGCAGGGTCACCGGGGGACGGGGAGCTGTGCCTCACGGCCCTCACTTCGTCGGAGAAACCCTCATGCAGAGTTCAGAAACTTGTGTGTTGAGTATGTCGCTGTGAGCCTCCACCATTTACTGGCGGGTGCAGTCTGAACTGTCTAGAGACAGACCAGACCAGCTGCACAACACAGACACTTCAAACCTGAGGACAAAAACTAAGAGAACAGAAAAAGGAAAGGAAACTTAGCTTAGAACCATGCAGCGCTACAGGAGACGGCAGCACTGCAGAGGTGAGGACCGGCACCTGTTTGAAAGAGACAAATACACACAAACACACACAACAACAGACGAGAAACAAACACAGAGAGAGGAAAAAGTGGTTATACAGAACTTGAGGACATTACCTACATGTAAATATATAAAAATAATTATAAATTTGTTGGTTTTTTTTTAACAATGTCAGAAGGAGAGAGGCACTGAGGCACCGTCTTCCGCCCCCCGACGCTCCTGCTGTGCCTCCTCCTTCTGACAGGAACTGCCTACAGAACAAGTATGAATGATGCCTGAGTGGACACACACAACTCACAAGTTCCTGGCTCTGTCGGCTCCTCTGCAGAGGGTTTCCCTAAGAAGGTGGACCTAGCAGGGTCACCGGGGGACGGGGAGCTGTGCCTCACGGCCCTCACTTCGTCGGAGAAACCCTCATGCAGAGTTCAGAAACTTGCGTGTTGAGTATGTCGCTGTGAGCCTCCACCATTTACTAGTGGGTGCAGTCTGAACTGTCTAGAGACAGACCAGACCAGCTGCACAACACAGACACTTCAAACCTGAAGACAAAAACTAAGAGAACAGAAAAAGGAAAGGAAACTTAGCTTAGAACCATGCAGCGCTACAGGAGACGGCAGCACTGCAGAGGTGAGGACCGGCACCTGTTTGAAAGAGACAAATACACACAAACACACACAACAACAGACGAGAAACAAACACAGAGAGAGGAAAAAGTGGTTATACAGAACTTGAGGACATTACCTACATGTAAATATATAAAAATAATTATAAATTTGTTGGGTTTTTTTTTAACAATGTCAGAAGGAGAGAGGCACTGAGGCACCGTCTTCCGCCCCCCGACGCTCCTGCTGTGCCTCCTCCTTCTGACAGGAACTGCCTACAGAACAAGTATGAATGATGCCTGAGTGGACACACACAACTCACAAGTTCCTGGCTCTGTCGGCTCCTCTGCAGAGGGTTTCCCTAAGAAGGTGGACCTAGCAGGGTCACCGGGGGACGGGGAGCTGTGCCTCACGGCCCTCACTTCGTCGGAGAAACCCTCATGCAGAGTTCAGAAACTTGTGTGTTGAGTATGTCGCTGTGAGCCTCCACCATTTACTGGCGGGTGCAGTCTGAACTGTCTAGAGACAGACCAGACCAGCTGCACAACACAGACACTTCAAACCTGAGGACAAATCTAAGAGAACAGAAAAAGGAAAGGAAACTTAGCTTAGAACCATGCAGCGCTACAGGAGACGGCAGCACTGCAGAGGTGAGGACCGGCACCTGTTTGAAAGAGACAAATACACACAAACACACACAACAACAGACGAGAAACAAACACAGAGAGAGGAAAAAGTGGTTATACAGAACTTGAGGACATTACCTACATGTAAATATATAAAAATAATTATAAATTTGTTGGGTTTTTTTTTAACAATGTCAGAAGGAGAGAGGCACTGAGGCACCGTCTTCCGCCCCCCGACGCTCCTGCTGTGCCTCCTCCTTCTGACAGGAACTGCCTACAGAACAAGTATGAATGATGCCTGAGTGGACACACACAACTCACAAGTTCCTGGCTCTGTCGGCTCCTCTGCAGAGGGTTTCCCTAAGAAGGTGGACCTAGCAGGGTCACCGGGGGACGGGGAGCTGTGCCTCACGGCCCTCACTTCGTCGGAGAAACCCTCATGCAGAGTTCAGAAACTTGCGTGTTGAGTATGTCGCTGTGAGCCTCCACCATTTACTAGTGGGTGCAGTCTGAACTGTCTAGAGACAGACCAGACCAGCTGCACAAGACAGACACTTCAAACCTGAAGACAAAAACTAAGAGAACAGAAAAAGGAAAGGAAACTTAGCTTAGAACCATGCAGCGCTACAGGAGACGGCAGCACTGCAGAGGTGAGGACCGGCACCTGTTTGAAAGAGACAAATACACACAAACACACACAACAACAGACGAGAAACAAACACAGAGAGAGGAAAAAGTGGTTATACAGAACTTGAGGACATTACCTACATGTAAATATATAAAAATAATTATAAATTTGTTGGGTTTTTTTTAACAATTTCAGAAGGAGAGAGGCACTGAGGCACCGTCTTCCGCCCCCCGACGCTCCTGCTGTGCCTCCTCCTTCTGACAGGAACTGCCTACAGAACAAGTATGAATGATGCCTGAGTGGACACACACAACTCACAAGTTCCTGGCTCTGTCGGCTCCTCTGCAGAGGGTTTCCCTAAGAAGGTGGACCTAGCAGGGTCACCGGGGGACGGGGAGCTGTGCCTCACGGCCCTCACTTCGTCGGAGAAACCCTCGTGCAGAGTTCAGAAACTTGCGTGTTGAGTATGTCGCTGTGAGCCTCCACCATTTACTAGTGGGTGCAGTCTGAACTGTCTAGAGACAGACCAGACCAGCTGCACAACACAGACACTTCAAACCTGAGGACAAATCTAAGAGAACAGAAAAAGGAAAGGAAACTTAGCTTAGAACCATGCAGCGCTACAGGAGACGGCAGCACTGCAGAGGTGAGGACCGGCACCTGTTTGAAAGAGACAAATACACACAAACACACACAACAACAGACGAGAAACAAACACAGAGAGAGGAAAAAGTGGTTATACAGAACTTGAGGACATTACCTACATGTAAATATATAAAAATAATTATAAATTTGTTGGGTTTTTTTTAACAATGTCAGAAGGAGAGAGGCACTGAGGCACCGTCTTCCGCCCCCCGACGCTCCTGCTGTGCCTCCTCCTTCTGACAGGAACTGCCTACAGAACAAGTATGAATGATGCCTGAGTGGACACACACAACTCACAAGTTCCTGGCTCTGTCGGCTCCTCTGCAGAGGGTTTCCCTAAGAAGGTGGACCTAGCAGGGTCACCGGGGGACGGGGAGCTGTGCCTCACGGCCCTCACTTCGTCGGAGAAACCCTCATGCAGAGTTCAGAAACTTGTGTGTTGAGTATGTCGCTGTGAGCCTCCACCATTTACTGGCGGGTGCAGTCTGAACTGTCTAGAGACAGACCAGACCAGCTGCACAACACAGACACTTCAAACCTGAGGACAAAAACTAAGAGAACAGAAAAAGGAAAGGAAACTTAGCTTAGAACCATGCAGCGCTACAGGAGACGGCAGCACTGCAGAGGTGAGGACCGGCACCTGTTTGAAAGAGACAAATACACACAAACACACACAACAACAGACGAGAAACAAACACAGAGAGAGGAAAAAGTGGTTATACAGAACTTGAGGACATTACCTACATGTAAATATATAAAAATAATTATAAATTTGTTGGTTTTTTTTTAACAATGTCAGAAGGAGAGAGGCACTGAGGCACCGTCTTCCGCCCCCCGACGCTCCTGCTGTGCCTCCTCCTTCTGACAGGAACTGCCTACAGAACAAGTATGAATGATGCCTGAGTGGACACACACAACTCACAAGTTCCTGGCTCTGTCGGCTCCTCTGCAGAGGGTTTCCCTAAGAAGGTGGACCTAGCAGGGTCACCGGGGGACGGGGAGCTGTGCCTCACGGCCCTCACTTCGTCGGAGAAACCCTCATGCAGAGTTCAGAAACTTGCGTGTTGAGTATGTCGCTGTGAGCCTCCACCATTTACTAGTGGGTGCAGTCTGAACTGTCTAGAGACAGACCAGACCAGCTGCACAACACAGACACTTCAAACCTGAAGACAAAAACTAAGAGAACAGAAAAAGGAAAGGAAACTTAGCTTAGAACCATGCAGCGCTACAGGAGACGGCAGCACTGCAGAGGTGAGGACCGGCACCTGTTTGAAAGAGACAAATACACACAAACACACACAACAACAGACGAGAAACAAACACAGAGAGAGGAAAAAGTGGTTATACAGAACTTGAGGACATTACCTACATGTAAATATATAAAAATAATTATAAATTTGTTGGGTTTTTTTTTAACAATGTCAGAAGGAGAGAGGCACTGAGGCACCGTCTTCCGCCCCCCGACGCTCCTGCTGTGCCTCCTCCTTCTGACAGGAACTGCCTACAGAACAAGTATGAATGATGCCTGAGTGGACACACACAACTCACAAGTTCCTGGCTCTGTCGGCTCCTCTGCAGAGGGTTTCCCTAAGAAGGTGGACCTAGCAGGGTCACCGGGGGACGGGGAGCTGTGCCTCACGGCCCTCACTTCGTCGGAGAAACCCTCATGCAGAGTTCAGAAACTTGTGTGTTGAGTATGTCGCTGTGAGCCTCCACCATTTACTGGCGGGTGCAGTCTGAACTGTCTAGAGACAGACCAGACCAGCTGCACAACACAGACACTTCAAACCTGAGGACAAATCTAAGAGAACAGAAAAAGGAAAGGAAACTTAGCTTAGAACCATGCAGCGCTACAGGAGACGGCAGCACTGCAGAGGTGAGGACCGGCACCTGTTTGAAAGAGACAAATACACACAAACACACACAACAACAGACGAGAAACAAACACAGAGAGAGGAAAAAGTGGTTATACAGAACTTGAGGACATTACCTACATGTAAATATATAAAAATAATTATAAATTTGTTGGTTTTTTTTTTAACAATGTCAGAAGGAGAGAGGCACTGAGGCACCGTCTTCCGCCCCCCGACGCTCCTGCTGTGCCTCCTCCTTCTGACAGGAACTGCCTACAGAACAAGTATGAATGATGCCTGAGTGGACACACACAACTCACAAGTTCCTGGCTCTGTCGGCTCCTCTGCAGAGGGTTTCCCTAAGAAGGTGGACCTAGCAGGGTCACCGGGGGACGGGGAGCTGTGCCTCACGGCCCTCACTTCGTCGGAGAAACCCTCATGCAGAGTTCAGAAACTTGCGTGTTGAGTATGTCGCTGTGAGCCTCCACCATTTACTAGTGGGTGCAGTCTGAACTGTCTAGAGACAGACCAGACCAGCTGCACAAGACAGACACTTCAAACCTGAAGACAAAAACTAAGAGAACAGAAAAAGGAAAGGAAACTTAGCTTAGAACCATGCAGCGCTACAGGAGACGGCAGCACTGCAGAGGTGAGGACCGGCACCTGTTTGAAAGAGACAAATACACACAAACACACACAACAACAGACGAGAAACAAACACAGAGAGAGGAAAAAGTGGTTATACAGAACTTGAGGACATTACCTACATGTAAATATATAAAAATAATTATAAATTTGTTGGGTTTTTTTTAACAATTTCAGAAGGAGAGAGGCACTGAGGCACCGTCTTCCGCCCCCCGACGCTCCTGCTGTGCCTCCTCCTTCTGACAGGAACTGCCTACAGAACAAGTATGAATGATGCCTGAGTGGACACACACAACTCACAAGTTCCTGGCTCTGTCGGCTCCTCTGCAGAGGGTTTCCCTAAGAAGGTGGACCTAGCAGGGTCACCGGGGGACGGGGAGCTGTGCCTCACGGCCCTCACTTCGTCGGAGAAACCCTCGTGCAGAGTTCAGAAACTTGCGTGTTGAGTATGTCGCTGTGAGCCTCCACCATTTACTAGTGGGTGCAGTCTGAACTGTCTAGAGACAGACCAGACCAGCTGCACAACACAGACACTTCAAACCTGAGGACAAATCTAAGAGAACAGAAAAAGGAAAGGAAACTTAGCTTAGAACCATGCAGCGCTACAGGAGACGGCAGCACTGCAGAGGTGAGGACCGGCACCTGTTTGAAAGAGACAAATACACACAAACACACACAACAACAGACGAGAAACAAACACAGAGAGAGGAAAAAGTGGTTATACAGAACTTGAGGACATTACCTACATGTAAATATATAAAAATAATTATAAATTTGTTGGGGTTTTTTTTAACAATGTCAGAAGGAGAGAGGCACTGTCTTCCGCCCCCCGACGCTCCTGCTGTGCCTCCTCCTTCTGACAGGAACTGCCTACAGAACAAGCATGAATGATGCCTGAGTGGACACACACAACTCACAAGTTCCTGGCTCTCTCGGCCCAGGCAGAAATCTTCTTACCGTAAGGACAAAGTTTTGCAACTTCGTTGGCCGCCGTAGCCATGGTTAGCTAGAGGGTTGCGCATGTTAGCGAGACTGACACAGAGTGCGGAGAATATTGCTATTCCTCGCTAACGTGGGGTGAAAAGTGTTGCTACAGTTGTCTAGAGGTGAGCTTGTGTGATTCTTAATCTGTCAGTGAACAACCTAAAAACAGAAAAAAAGAAAGAAAACTTACCTTTAGAAATCTGTAGGGTTGTTTCCTCTGAGACATGTTGGAATCTGTAAACAGCTACTCCAAAAAGGATCCAGGTGTTTCAAAATACCTCTTTGGTGGACGTTTCAATTCTGCTAACATAAATGCTGCAATTAATTAACTAAAAGTCATTGCTCTTCACCCCTATTTATAGACTTTTGCGGATCAACGGATTTAAGCATCATAGGACCAAATTTGTTGTAAGATTCTAAATATATGTGACGTCGTCATCCTGTAAGCCGAATAGGGCTTTGGACCTTGATGTCACAGGAGGTGGGCCACGCCCCCCGCCGCCATGACAGTAGGCCAGACAATGGATACAGCTTCAGCTATGGTTCGTACGTGTTTTGTAGTTGGTTGCAACGTTAGATCTCACGATCGTGAAGGCAAGAACCTGGATAATGGGCTATCTTTTCATCGTTTTCCATCCTGGCGGCAACGTGTATCCGATATCACCAAACAAAGACGCCAGGCATGGATTGCAGCGGTGAGACGAGCAGATATCGAGTTCCGTGCAATCCCCAGCTTTTTGTTGATTTGCTCGCGGCATTTTCTCTCCGGTGAGTTCTAAATTAATTCATGAAAGGCATCCATGAAAACGGAATTTATGACATTTAACGGAGTTAGAAGTTAGCAGGGAGTTAGCTCGCTAGCTTCTATCTAAATACAATATAGCATGTCTTGACTGCGGGGTTTTGGAAACAAATTAAAACGTACAACTCTGTTATCACTTCCAGCATAAATGAAGACAGAAAACTAAACAGCAGTGACGTTTGTAGGGTTACTGAAGTTGGGCTAGCTGGTATATAATGATGTGCTACGTGACCGCTAGCGACACAGCTATGTTAGCATAATATAAACAAGCTAACTTTTTCCCCACTCGATAAAAGTTAATGTGAGTGTTCTCGGTGGTCAGGAACAAATGTAATCGCATGGCAGGATGCTGTAAAACATAGGTGTCAAACTCTGGCCCGCGGGCCTAATTACATTTGGCCCGTGAAGCCATACCAAATTACTATTAGAGCTGGCCTACTGGTATTATACAGCTAATATATATATTGTTTAGTATTAAGCTTTGCTTGTTCCATATTCAGTTTTCCAGTAAAACTTATTTGAGTCCATAAGAAAAGATTCATTCTTATATCTGGAGGAAGATTTTTTTTATTTTTTTAATAAATATTAATGTTAGCCCGCGACTTTGTTCCAGTTTTGAATTTTGGCCCACTGTGTATTTGAGTTTGACACCCCTGCTGTAAAAGGACCAAACTTCAGCCAGGAGAACAACTGAGATAATCCATCCACAATACGAGGTTAGTCATTCATATACTGCTGCATGGGCTGGGTTGTAGTTACATCCTAAGGTTTTAAAAACTGAGCTTAAATAAATGATAAGTGGTAATAAAAGCCGAGGGAGGTCAACAGTGATCACTGACTGTTTTAGGAGCTTTTTGAGATCAAATAGAAGAAAATACATAACATTAAACCAACACGTTCTCACTCCCAACTCGTCAAACGTGTGACGCATGGTCAGGCTCCGTCTGCTTCACTTATGGACGCGCAGGGTACCCCCCTCGCGTCGGGAATTGACGTGAAGGGTCCTCCGATTGAAGAGATTGCCGCGGAAGTGCCTGTTGTCGGTATATTTAGACATTTTCCAAATCACATTGTAGTGACGTATATAGAACACAATAAATTATATAATGTAAACAACTACCTGAGAAACAGCAGATACAGCAGAGGAATTAATTATAGGCTATTACTTTTGTATCGGTTATTGCATTTATGGAGGGAGTGATGTATGCTGGGTAATGGCACAGCTAGCTACTGGGTGACTTTATTCACCCGCTTCGGCTGTTATCAGTCCATACAATGGGCGTTATTAGCACAAATCAGTCCCATAGATATGGGCCATCTCCTGCTAGATTGTTCAGAAGGTTGTTCTCATCCATCCAGATGGAGGATCACTAACAGGAGCGTGGGAAGACTCCAGAATCCACTCTGGCTGGAATCCGGTGGATACAGCAGTGTTTACAGGTAAGACCATTTAAACGGACAGCATTTATAGAATGACTATTAAAAGTCAGCGAGTGTCAGTAATGTTAATGTGGTTATGTTAGTAATACACCGAGTGCTAATATAACAGCTTTAAGATGCATTTGTAGATATTATTACGTGTTTTACCGTCTTTATGGTGCTAGCTTAAAGTTACGGTGTAAACGTTAGCTTATATTGGAGTAAAGCTGTTACTGTTTAAACGATGTTAGCACAGAAATATTAGCTTCTGTCATGACTGATGAAGTTACTAGTTGATAAAGTTTCCAGTAAAGTGTTTAATCGCAGCCACAGATTGACAGCAAATATCTCGATTAGCTTCAGTGCATCTATAATAAATATGTGCAAGTTTCAGTGCTTTGTTTAAACTGTATGATACTTATACTGACCCAGGGTCAGTGTAAAATACAATCCTAGCTGTGTGAACAAAGCCTGGCTTCTTTAATCCTGCATGACAAACCTCAGGATGCAGGTTATTATTACTCTTTCCTGCTGGCACACCTGTCACACCTGAGAGTCAGCTAGAAACTTACAGTGACGTGGACATCATGCAAAGACTGCCAGACTCTGTAATACTGCAAATGATCAGTGACTCAGGTTAACACTAAACTTTAAACGGTACCTCTGTGTCTCTGTGTGCTGAACATTTAGGATTGAGTCAGGCTGCATGAGCTGAAGCTCTTATTTGTATATATCAGTATTTTTTTATTCAGGTGTGGGGAAAATACGTAAGACTGCAGTGAAGCGATGCACCAGAGTAATCCCTGGCCAAAGGTATCGTACTCAAATCAGACTACTGATCTAGCCACATCAGCCTTTTGTGAGGTCTGTTTAAAGTAGACTTAAAGTGAACTGCAGGTTCCTGAGTGGTGGACTGTGAGCACAGAAACACATCTTCATACACACAGCTGCAGCAAACTTACATTAATTTTAAATAGATTTGTTACTCTGGTGTCTGTCTCTGTGTTAGTCCTCTGACAGACTGGTGACCTGTCCAGGTGTGCTCTACCTATGACTACTGGGACAGGCTCTAGCCTCTGTAATAGAAATTTTCTGTTATTCTCATTTAAAGTATTTAAGTGCTTATGCATATGCTTAGTTGTGACACTGTTACTGTTCAGTGAAAGTTTCTAAAACTAGATTAACTTACTTCAGCGTCAGCAGTTTGAGAGAACAACTCCCTTTACAGGTGCTGATAAGGCCACAAAACAGCATAACCATTGATCCGTTGAAGTGTGGTAGGATCCGTTTGTAACTTCCTCCCTCTTCCTTGGAATGCATAAAGGAGCAGGAGCACCACTTCTGTGGCAGCGCTGACATGACTGAACTGTGATGTTTGATGTGTGTTGGCGCAGTAATAAATAGCTTGAGCACAGCTCTTTCTGTGTTGCAGACTTTATTTAAAAAATTCCACAACACCTCCCACTGTGAACCTGAATTGAATATTCAGAAGACATTTGTTTAAATAGTTCTACAAATCGGAGCTGTTGGTGTGTCCTTGGATTGTGTGGTAATAATATTAGAGCCTGCAATCTTTCTTACTGAATCTCTACTATGAGTCATGTTACCTGAGATTAATTCTATGTTTACCTGTCAGCCTGGACGAATGTGCTGTGTGAATTAAATTAAATCAGATCTGAACTGCTGCTACTTTTTGTTATTTTAATTCTCTTCTCTGTTTTCCAGAACAGTTCTCCACAGTCGCTGTCCACATGGGTCAGTGGGACCAAGAAGCACTCTGCTAATGTGTGGACTCTGACCAGCAACATCCAGCAGGACCCAGACAGCGTTTTCTATCTCCCAGCTGGAGTTTTTGTTTGTCTGTGACTGGAGAGTCAGATTTTTGTTGAGCTTCACACTTGCAGACCTAAGTCAGTTTGCAGAGATCCCTCCCACCCTGGCTTTTATGTCCTAGATTTCTTATCTGAAACAGTAATATTTAAGTGACTGCTGCTTGTACCACAGGTTAATACACGCTACTGATCCCTGATAGGAGAATCATCAATTTTGGCAACAAAGAAGCCTGGTGGATGTTTGTTTACAGTCTGATGATGGGACATCATGCTCTGCATCGTCAAAGTTTGCCTCCTCATTATTATTCATACCCAGTAATGTGAAGTATGCTTATATCTACTATAACTGAACCAACCTGGTGCTCTTCATTTATGGAGGCTGCTGAGTCTGAATGTTGGATGTTGTGTATCTCGTGTTCTCTGGGTTTTGTTGTCCTCAGTCTTTTCGCAGGATCAGAAAACAAAACCAGGAGGCGCGTAAATGTTTCTTCTCCATGATGTTTCTTCAAATGTTTCTTCTGGATGATGATAAGACTATGACACAGGATGCCACCTTTGGTCTTATGGTGAAGCAAAGCTCAGGAAGAAGTGGGATTAAATGGTACCCACATGTGTGCTGCTGAGAAGGATGTACAGGGGCACCTGCAGCCAAATCCAAGCCTCAGGTTAGTTGTAGTTGCAGAACGCTATAGGACTGAGACAGCTGAGGCATCAAATGTTTGATTAAACGGATGAAAAAGAGAAGTTTCTTCCCTATAATTATCACTTCTTAAAATCTGTAGCAACTTCAAGTCTGTCAGCATGCTGAGCATGCTCAGAATGTGACAATATATTTTTGTTCAATATTTAATTTCTTTTAGTTGCAATTGTTAAATGAAAAAAATATATATATCCTTATAATTTAGCAAACTAATTTATCAAAAAAATATACATATATCTGTATTAGTTTTAATAAATTAATTTGACACCTGTATTGAAAATACCATATTGTATTCATACAGAATCAGTTTGGTATCATTGGTTGTCTGTTCACTGATTGTTGAAACTAAGAGCTACTTTGATCTGTTTAGATCTAAAGTATCCTAAGTTGAGCTCTGATGTTTCTTCACCCCTGTGTGTGATATGTGATTCCTACATGCTGGCAGAGCGGCAGTTTGTGCTCACAGATGGTGACGGTGTGGAGAGACGGTGGTGTTTCCTCAGAAGAACCAGCAGAGTCACTCGCTGACTGATGCTCATCTGCACTGCACAGAGGAAATCAACTGACCGAGGTTTGTCCAGTGACGTGTTATGAATGTATATTTGTTTTATGCTTACAGATGTGTTTTTCTTGACAGAGGCTCTGCAGAGGTTAGACAAAGCAGAGAAAACATGTGCTTTACATTTTACTGTGATTTATTGAGATATTTGTTGCCTGATGTTCAGCAGGAATGGAGAAATAGAATCAAAGGGAGATGTTTTTGATGTTTTTGTAATGATGTAAGTAAATCTTCAATATTATTTATTTGCTTGGTTATATTAGGAGTGTTTCTGAGTGAGGCGGAGAGGAGTCATCATCCAGGTAAAGTGACGTAGATCAGTGGATACACTTGTCTCCCCTTTAAAGGAGACGATCCAAGTCATCCTTAAATGTTAGTGCTTTCAAATACACAAACATTTTTAAAGGACAAAAATGAACATCCAACTTTGACTGTAACACAAAATAAATCTTTGCATGTGTGTTTTCAAACTCTCAGATGGGCAGCATATCAGTCTTGGACTGTCTAACCTGCCGGAGCAGCACTGAATGACCACCACACATGAGCATGTTCCTGCAACATTCAGCATCTGATCCTTCATCTGTGTGCTTCTGCTTTTGGTAAGTAGAGTTACCCAACTCCAGTAACTCTAAACACATGCCATCCATTTCTGACGGCCTGGTTACTTCCTGTCAGTTACTTTAGAAACCATGTGGTCACCTGACCTAACACTGTTTCTTCTTCTTCCCCTTAATGTTCAAGTGTCACATGTCAAACAGCTGGAGAGGAAACTACACCAGCGTACTGGGATGTTTCAGCAACACGTGCCAGATGCTGTTCCTTCATGGTGACATCACCAGAGACAGCCCCACCCACCTCAGGACCTCGCCATTGATCATGATGATTATAATGATGACAGCGAGCGGAACTAAGACTGTAAAAATCCACGACCAGAATTTTTCTTTCTAATTATTAATGAATACTGAGAGCCTCTTTCTGTGTTTTGTATGTTTTGGGGTTGTTTTTTTTTACCTCATTTGTTACTAACAAAGTTCACCAAACTCACACAGTTTACATTCTGTATGTTTCCATCTTTACCAGCCACACTCTAATTGCATTTAAGAAAATAATCCTTAGAAATTGTCGTTTTTCTCTTTTGTAATTGATGATAATTCAGTGAATATACTGCACTGCTTCCTTCTATTGCGTCACACATTGCTTTAAGTTTTTCAGTGTCCAGTTATTTTTTACTGCTGTTTGAATTCTCTGTATGTTTGACCCTGTAGACTGTTTGATGGACTGCTTGTCTGCCTGTTTGTAACCGCCGCCTGTTTTTTAATAAAGATTTGGATTTCTGACTTCAACACAGCCTCTGCGTGTCCTCCCTTTGTGTCCTCTTCCTCTGTGAACGTGTTGCATGTGTCACAGATTCATTTTATCAACAGCTTTCCCACAGTGAGTTGCATCAGCATTCATTCACAGCACATTTCAGAAGGATTCAGATTAATACAGTGATCTTATAGTCAGAATGATCCTGACAGTGCCACTGTAAACTCTTTCATCAGGTAAACTTTAAAGTTCAGTATTTCAAAGCAGGAGTTATGAAGACTTATACTGGCATTAGAACTAATAATATGTACTTACAAAGTCAAAGTTTTTTAATTATGCTAGAATATTGGAAGACAATCAACTTTGTGTTTTCCGCATATTAATTATTCTGAAATAGAGACGTGACCCTAACTGTACAGAAGCACTAAACAACTGACAATCTAAAAGACATCATTGGCCCGAGCTGTCATGCACAGTGAGTCTGATCCTTTGCTGTGAGAGTCTGACAAGCATGTTTCTGGTCAGTTTGGAACAAATAATATCACAATGTTGATCTTTTTTTCAATATTCCTTCTCTTTTACAACATAAACTGTGATCAAAGGTACTTATGTTCACAGCATGTAATAATACTGACAGTCCAGGGCATTGTGGTCTGTTGAGCTAGGGTTAGGGTTAGCAATTCAGACATATGTAATCAATATTAAACGTCTCTGACGTGGGCCACTGTCCACAGTGTTGGGAAATCCATACCAGGCTGGAATGAGTCAAGGTAGGTGAGCATCCACGAGAAGACACAGCAGATGCATCCTACTAATACTGACAGGACCAGGAGACTCCAGAAACTGAGCATCTTCTCTTCAGTGCCATCCTCGCCTGTCACCCTCTCTGCCCGCAGCTGAGTATGGAGTAGATAAGGGCGCAGAGAAACCCTTATTACTAATTTGTATTATAATTCAATTTTCATGAAATATTCATATTCAGTATTGGTCCTTTTATATTAATAACCACGTATCCACCCAGGCTCATGGTGGGGCAGGGCTCTGTCCTGGGATACAGTGGTGTGTCCAGCGGGGTGGCCTGGGGGGGCACAGGCCACCCCCCCAACCAGACTGGCCACCCCAGGTGCCACCCCAAAGGCAAAACAATAAAATTCAATCAAATATCAAATGTCCGATTATGTTTTCACGGTGAAGCTCAGATATCCGAGTGTAAGTGAATGCAGCATCGGCTTCTGCGCTATGCGCTTCACGTTAGCAAAGGTAGGAGAGCCAAGCACGAAAGACGGCACTGCAGGAAACAATTTTTCGGTGAAAGAAAATGAGGACAGAATCAGTGGCGTGTCTAGAAAATTTTTGTTGGGGGGGCCAGGTAGGGGCACAGATTTGGAGAAGGGTGGCAGATGTAATTGGCAGATAAAGTTTAAAAAAATTCTACCAACCGTTAACCATAATTCAATAATCCTGTAAACCTAATAACCGAATGCGCTTTTAACTCTTATTAGAATGAGATTTTAACCACTACGGTGCAAAGTTTTTAGATACTGCGTTGATAAAGTACCAGAGATACAATCAGTGCTTTGTCAGTGTTTACTCAGCATTCAAGGACAGCAATATTTGCATAGTATTTTTACTGACATATAGTGCACATATGTTTTGGGCAAAAACATTTTTGAATAAATACGAACATTTGTAACAAACAATTGACAAATTAGCCAATGCCAATGTAAAACTTTATCTGCCTGTTAAAAAAAGAAGATAATCTTCTCACAAACTGGTGTTTGATTTTGAAACAGGAAAAAAGTGGGGAAACAACTGAAAAGACTAACATTTGAATAAAACCTGAAAGCAAGTAAATACTTTCTATGCTGCCTTATGGTAAACTTTGGTAATATTGATGTATAAAGAGCAACACTGGCTGATGATGAAATACAGTCAGCTGGCATGGTGACACTGCCAGTATTAACCTGCAGGGCTGGACTGGGACAGAAAATCGGGCATTTTGACTACAGACCGGCCCACCAGGTATTAAAGCCATAAAGACTTTGAATGAAAACAAATGCTGTTGTTGTGACAGTCCCATATGGAAAAGAAATAGTAAAAACTTACATGATTTACTCATGAAAGTGGCCACTTTCTCATTACTTTCATATATTGTTTTAGTATCCAAAACATACAAGATTCATTATATAATCTTTCAAGGGATCTTATATCTGTTTTTACTCTTGTATGCTTTTCATACAAGTTTCACACAAGACAGATACAAACTTTATAAGATTTATTTATATCTTTTCCATATGCACACTGTCTTGTTGGTATATGTATGATTTCTATACATTTTACGTCAGATAAAAACTTTGGTTGTAAGATTTAGATAATTATTTAATAAAAGCTAGACATTTTAAATGAGAATAAGAAAGAAAAGTATTTCTTTGTGCCCACCTTTCCCTGTTAATGCCCTACCTGGCCCCCTGGCAAAACTTTCCTAGATCCGCCCCTGCACAGTTACCAGCTGTCAGATACCTAAAAAAGGATCCTGGTGTTATTTGTCTCTCAGAAACAGTTCATAACTTCAACTTATTCATGTCACCTAAAAGGTAAACCTGTTTCTCCATCACCTGTTCAGCTCTGATGATTCAGTAAGGACATCTCCTGGTTTCATCTTCATGTTTCCCTCTCACCACATATCCAAACCGACATCATGACCAGCAGCTTTACAGCTGTTGCTCCAGCCAACATCAGCTGATACTAGAAATTAATATTAAATAAATTCTAACAACAGCTGATCAAGCTTAAACGTGCTGCTGTTGTTTAGCGCGACATCCGCTGGTTTCCTCTTTCTGGCACAAAGTGGGCGATAAACAAGAGAGAAAAGCCGATCAGCTGATCATTGATCAGTTTCATGATTGAAGTAGCAACAGGAGAGGCAGGGGGAGAGAATGAGAGAAGAGGCAGCTGTGCAGCGTAAAGACAGAATAAATCCAGCTTTGTGTCTTTTTCCATTCTAGCTAAAGGAAGCTTTAAAGCTTTAAGGAGTCGTTGGCAAGTCTACTAACTAATCTTATGAATAAAAAAAAGTTCACTATCAGTAACATCATAGCACCCACCCAGCTGTATAAAAACTCTGTCAAGCTGGCTAGAACGCAGTATGAGTTATTGCAACTGACAGTAAAAAGTCAGCATAACGAAAATAAACTCCACCTAAACTTGGTTTATATCTGACCCAGATAGACTGCAGGTCATAACTTCTTACCTGAAGTTCAGTTCACCTGACACTCGGCGGCTGCCTCGAGGCTCTCCTCCTGCCTCCCCTTCCCTCATCCACCTGTTGCCTCTGTGGAAGCCCCGCCATAGCGCCATAGCCACCACCAAACAACTGAGTTATTTTTACACATCGACCTGCATCTGGCCAATCCACCACCTCTCATTGTTCATGCCATTACAAAAATAAATAAATAAAAATAAGTCACCGGGCATATGCTCAGGGTATACTTACTCAGAGTTTGCACTAAACCGGCTTCCTGAAATAGGGCCCTGGGCCGGCTTCCTGAAATAGGGCCCTGGGCCCTGTTTCAGGAAGCCGGTTTAGTGCAAACTCTGAGTAAGTATACCCTGAGTTAACGAAAACTCTGGGTTTTCGGTTTCACAAAGCGAGTTTAGATTAATTCTGAGTGAGTTACTATGACGACACACACACAGCTAACCTGCCCCCTAGCAGGTTTACTTCAACTAACCCTGACCTTCTCCGCCTCTTTGTCAGAAACCTGACTGTAGGAAGTGTCAGACATGGCGTGTTCCTTCAGGTCAGTAGAAGTGTCAGTAGATGTTGAAGCCCAAATTCTCCACAGAGCTCTCCGCCGGGAGAGAGTGATTAGAGCGCGTTTGGACATTTTATCATTTCCTGATGATTTCCTGTGTGAACGTTACCGTTTTTCAGCACAATCTATAATTGATTTGAATAACATCCTCAGGCCTAATATTGCTCATGTGACACATCGCGGACATCCTCTCAGTTCTGTACATATTATTTGTATTGCACTTCGGTTTTTTGCAAACGGGAGCTTTCTGTATAATATTGGTGACGCTGAGCACGTTTCCAAGGCTACCGTCTGTCGGGCAGTCAGGAATGTTACAGTTGCACTGAAACGTCTCCTGTACTCGTTTGTGGTGTTCCCCGGTCATAGACCCACAAGATTTATCAAAGAGGGATGCCACCCTTCTCCAAATCTGTGCCCCTACCTGGCCCCCCCAACAAAAATTTTCTAGACACGCCACTGTATATATACCCGTCTAGCGGTTAATTGCATAAGTGCATGGAGGCAGGACCTCACAGCAGAAGCATACTCCATAATGTGTTGTACATTATCATATGTATATTATATGTAATGTGGTATTTTTCAATTATTGTATTTACCAACATCAAGAAGTCACAAGCAAAGAAAGACCACACAATGGTGCATGTTTAAACAAGAAGAGTTTACTGGTCAAAATTATTTATTAAACAAATAAACCACATTTTTTTAACCACCAAAAAATACACGTTCAAAGCAACACAACGGCGGCCCAATATCAGACAGAATTCCACTCTGTACAGTGGGCAATCTTAATGAAGCAGTTGGTTCTATTTTGTGGATTCAAGCGGCTCTTCATATTTTTGGCCACCAGATGTCACCAGAGAGGACTGTGTTGAAAAGCTTCGAGTAACGAACCGTTTTTCAATACAAGCTTCAGTGCTTCAGAAAGCTTCATTTGGCCATCACTAACACAAAGCAAACTGAGAATCAAACAGAAAAGACTCAACACAGAAAAAGCCCTCACAGATTGAAAACCTCCACCAATCCAGCGCACTGTCTGTGCAGTATTGTCAGGCTCCTGGGTCTGAGCGACCCAGGGACCCTGAGCAGTTATGAACTAGTATTACAATATATGTGTTTTGGAATTGCTGTCCCTCGTTCTCCCTGCTTGTAGATATATGTGTGTGGATGCAGGTGTTTCTGTAAGCACTGTTTACAGGCATGTTCAGGCCTGGTGGGTGTGGCCCTGGGAGGTGGTTTGCCACACCTAAAGACCGTGACACACCTGTAGCTGATCAAGCCTCGTCGGAGGAGCTACTTGAGAGTGTGGTGGAGCTTTCTCTGACGTGGGATTATTGTGTGGCTTCATGTTAGTCTCTCGACCAGTTCCTAGTTTAAAGTCTGCTGCATTATGGTGTGTTTGACGGCTGCCTCTCTCTTATGTTCCCAGGAGTAGCGGGGAGACGAGAGGACAGCGAGCACGGGGTGCTCATCACGGAGAAGCGGAGACAGAAACACTAGCACTGGGAAGAGGACACGTCACGGGAGTCGGGAGAGCACGGGGATTTATTGTCATGTTTTTCCATCACTGTAAATAAACGCACTGCTAAGCACACAGAACTCTGGCTGATTGGGACCCACACCCAGTTTCACACCTTGGCTCAGGCAATTAGAGGATCATCAGGGGGTCCTTTTGTCCCTTTGTGGGGGGATACTCCCACTAGGTTTATATCTGGGACTCTCCACCATTTGACCTTAGAACTGAAGAAGCTTCTCGGATGAGAGGTGAAACGTCTTCAAGTAACTTAAAGAAGTCCAGACGCTTTTCTTTGCAAGCTCCTTTGACTAAACACACAGAGCTCCGCGCCTGGGTCCTCCTTCCCTACCACTTAAACCCCCGCGGAGCCATCATTTTGCGTTTCTACCTTTAAAAGCCGGAGAGCAGTCAAATGCTGGAAGTGGAAGCTAAATTGGCTAGTCATTCATATGTATATTAGGTTGTTACCTAGGAATTTTGGAGGGAGGGGAGTGGGGGTGTGTGAGCTAAAAGCTGTGAACTTCCCTTTTGTGTTTCATCTTGATGCATTCTCAATCATCCAGGGAAATAAATCTCCAAAAGTCACCAACTTGGAGTGTTTCAGTTTGCCATCTTAGGGAGAAATCAACACACATGGGTGTATTTCCTTTGTTGCTGAGATTTATTGATAAAAACAGTACAAAAAACCAACCATTTGTACACATATTTACAAATAATAATAAAAAGCGAGTGAGTACATTACAACATTTTCAGCAATCACTCACAATCCTGGCATCCATCACATCCACGCCACACTTTGTTTTGTTGTAAAGGGTGACAGTGTTTGGCTTCCTTTTGGTAGTGTTATCAGTCTGAACCACGCTGTGCATGCTGCTTGACCTTCCCATTGCTCACAATTTGAATTTGTTCACACTGCAGATGAGGAGACTGCTTCTCCACCGAAAAAGAGAGCTTGTTTGGGGACTGAGACAGCGAAAGATGGCACAGTGTGGCGTGAAGAACAGGTGATTTCTCCCTAAGATGGCAAACTGAAACACTCCAAGTTGGTGACTTTTGGAGATTTATTTCCCTGGATGATTGAGAATGCATCAAGATGAAACACAGAAGGGAAGTTCACAGCTTTTAGCAGCTCCCCCACCCCCTCAATCACACACCCCCACTCCCCTCCCTCCAGAATTCCTAGGTAACAACCTAATATACATATCTTCCACTTCCAGCATTTGACTGCTCTCCGGCTTTTAAAGGTAGAACGGTAGAAGCCTGGGACTCCAGGTGCTACACCCCCACAGTTTGCCCTGCCAAACCGTGACAAGTATTTACTTTTAATATTGTATATTATATAATATTGTATTTTGTATCATCACAACACAGCTGTATGTGATATAAAGAGGGAGATGACACACAGGCTGCATTTAAATAAAATAAAATAAAGAAACCCAAATAGTATAAACAGTTGTCAGCATATCAGTATTCAGCCATGGCTGAATGCTATATATTGCGCCTGGCCTGCTCAGGTGTGCTGCAGCTACTCCCAGAAAGAGACACAGGCAATTATGAAGATAATCTATAATCATCTGGTCTAGATGACTTACCTATTTGCTCTTCCCATGGTTTGGTTTTTCAGCCCATTTAACTTTTTATGGGCTGAAAAAATATTTTCAATCAACTGAGAAAACAGCTCCAACACTTTGGTTGCTATTTAACTAAAATATGTATCTGTTCGTGATTTAAAAATAATAATTGAACAGTGCATAAAAACTTTAAAATAGGATTTTTAAGATATGCATATTTTAGTGGTACACCCATTCTTATTTTTTCCCCCTTTTTCCCGAAACACAATGTGCTCATATTCCCGTCTGTTTTTCGAATGTAGGGGCTCAGCACCAACAGCGTTGGACTGTGAAATAAAAGCAGTGGCCAGCAGATGGCGGTATAACCCCACAGTACACTCACACAGGACGAAGAAGAGCAAGCTGAGACGTTCATTTCCCAGTGTTTCATTGCTCAGCCACAAACAGTTTTTCTTATTGATCTCTTAAAGATAATTTGCATCTCATTTTTCAAAAATATGATTGGCTTTTTTAATTAATTAATTAATTTGGTGTTCGATGTCTGAATTAGTTAGCTTTCTTATGACCTTCATGATTGAAAATTACGTCATATTTCCCTTGCAGTTTTAGTGTTAGCATAGTATTATTACTACCTGCTGCCCACACCTTATGTTTGTGAGGTGCAGCCAATCAGAGGAAAATGTTGGATGGTTTTAGACAGTGGACAACATCAGGGGCTTCACAAATGATTTGAAGAAGCTAAATAATGAATATGTTTTAACTGTGTGTTACATCCTGTGAGGCTGTGGGAGTGTGTGGGCGTGGTGTTGTCTTCTCCCTCTCCTCCTCCTTCTTTCTTGCCCCTCCCCTTGTCTCTCTCTGCCCCTGCCTTCTCCTTTAGGACACACCTGCTGCTCATCTGCCCTCGTTTACCACCAATTACCCTCAGAGGTGATATAAGCTGGAGAAGAGCAGTGTGGAGGTGTGGGAGAGGCTTCTGGTGGAGTTCTTTTGTGCTGGTCAGTGTGTGATATTGGTTTAGGTATGGAAAAGGTCTGCTGTGTGTGACCAGCCCCACCGTGCGTGGCTCTTTGTGAGTAGTTCTTAGCTGAGTGGTGTTTTCCCTTAAGTGACGGCGACCTCCATTAGTTTGTTTGGCCTGCTTGGGTATTGTTACTAGCAGTGTTGCTGTCTTTTTCTGTTGAAGCCTTGTTGTTTTCTTTTGTCGAAGTGGTCACTATCTCTTTGGGTTGACCTGTCTGATTTATCATTAAAGCAGCGGTGTTGTCTCTTTTTGTTGTTACTATTTATATGATTGTTGAGTTAATTGATTATAATAAAGATATATTTTGTGTTAACTACCTCTGCCTGGTGTTCTTTTTGTTTCACCCGGATCCAACTGTTACTGTCCCCCACCCTCTTCGCCTAGCTTTCATGTGGGGACGTAACAAAGTGGGGGCTCATCCGAGATCGGAATGAAAGGAATTGAGTTTATTACGAGTGTGAACAGGTGTTTGTGTGTTGTGTGAGGGTCATTTGACTAGCTGCTGCTCTCCCCGGCTAGCACAGGGAGTGTCTAGCTGAGCATTTGCTCTTTCAATTCAATTCAATTTTATTTATATAGCGCCAAATCACAACAAAAGTCGCCTCAAGGCGCTTCATAGATACAGAGAAAACCCCAACAATCATATGGCCCCCTATGAGCAAGCACTTTGGCGACAGTGGGAAGGAAAAACTCCCTTTTAACAGGAAGAAACCTCTGGCAGAACCAGGCTCAGGGAGGGGCGGCCATCTGCTGCGACCGGTTGGGGTGAGAGAAGGAAGACAGGATAAAAGACATGCTGTGGAAGAGAGACAGAGGTTTTTTTGTTTTTTTTTGTTTTTTTTTTTTTTTTGGCCTGTCCCGTTTGGCTCTTTTGCCATCAGAATTGTTGTCTAAAGGCAAAGAAAGATGCCCAACGGATTTACTTTACCAAACTGACCATCCCAGCCTTGCCGTAATGGTCCATTTGATTCACCTTTTATTGTTTATTTTATTTTCACTTACTGAATACGGGACAGACTTGACTGGGGGAAAGAAGGGGAGAAAGAAAGAGGGAAAGAGAAACAGCTGAGAAGAGGGATGGGGGAGAAGGGCAAAAGACAAAAACCAACAGAACGGGCAGAGAAAAAAAATGCATATATCAATCACCTGGATCACCTGCTGAGAAAGAAAAAAGAAAGCAAGCAGAAGAGAACAAGAGTAATAGAATAAACAACATCACAATGATATATGGGAATATGACAGTAAATACTAAATGTTAAACATTATTGTGCAGCACATAAGATCAACAGAACACAGTGTGCTTTGAGGTAGGAGCCAAAAAGGGTGTAGTTTGTGGGTGTGATCACCCGTGTGTACACCTGTGAGCATGGACGCGCTTGTTTTTTGTTTTTTTTTAAAAGGTTCCTTCATGTAATAATCTGCTAGAGGGTGTGGGGGGGCCACAGCCCCGTCCTCCAGGGCGTGAAGCAGGTGTGGAGGAGATCAAAACTCCAGACATCCAGAGGCCCCCAGAACACAAGAGACCAAGGAAGACCAACAGAGGGGCAGCTGCGCCACTGTCCCGGAAAGAGCTGAGGAGAGTCCCAGATGAGGGCTCACTCAGCAGCCGCGGAGCAGAAGCCAGGGGGAGTTGCAGTGACGCGCCCGTGAGCTCCGCCGGCAGCCAGCTGCGCCTGAGTGACCGAGCCCCAGGCCGAGAGGCCGGGGGCACCCCACCTCCGAAGTGGCCCGAGCGAGCCCCAGGCTCCAGGCCCCGATAAGCGGCCGCCAAGGAGTGAGCCGGTGTGTACCTGGACGCCCATCCCCGGACACAAAGAACCACCAACGCACCGATGTCTGAGGGGGTCCGCCACTGGCAGGGGAAGTGGTGGTAGGGGGAGATAGGCCTCCAAACCTTGGAGGGCCTGAGATGTCCCCAGAGAGGTGGCGCCTGACACCCAACCTGACATATAGACACAGACATACAGGCACACACAGATACAAACATCCATTCCCACCCTCATGCTCTCATATGCACTTACTCCACACTCAACCAACGTGGAGACAGACATAAAGAGACGCTGTACACACGATCACACTCCCCAAGCGTACTCTACAAACCGGGTCTAGGTGCCCCCGCCCCTGGAGGGGGGAACTGCACCCAGACCCAGGTGGTGTTTCCCTTTTCCCTGCGGTGGGGGGAGGCAGACCGCCCCGACTCCGCAGCAGCAGGAAGGCTCCACACTCCAGACCGCAGTCGGACGGCCAACTCCTCCTCCTAGTCCTAGCCCCCCTGCTCCAGCAGGTCGCAGAGAACGGGGGTGAGAGAAGACTCCGAACCTCCCTCCACCCGCTCATTGTAATGTTGATGCATGTGTGTTCTAAGGTGCATTTAAAACCCAGGAGGGCTTGGAGCTACCTGCCAGAGAGCAGCAGGTAAGCGCATGGTCCCTCCTGCTAGCCCTCAATGTCTACGTGTATTTAAAATTGAGAGGTGGGCAACGATGCCAGGGGTGGGGTGTACACCCTGATGGTACTTTGGACTCCGTGTATCGTGCCCACCCCCAAGATCCTATATGTATGTGTAATGAGAGTGTGAGTAATGTGAATGTCTAAGTTGTGGGATAAAATTGAGGCAGAGGCAGCCAGAAGGGGACAGAGGGGGGGGTAGCCTCCTCTGCACCCTGGTGACATACCCCTACTCCAAGGCCCTGCATGTGTGGGTGGTTGTGGTGGAGCGGGAAGAGGGAGGCAGCTGGAGATGGGGAGGGAAGGACAGAGAGACAGAGGTTAATAACAGATATGATTCAATGCAGAGTGGTCTATTAATACATAGTGAGTGAGAAAGGTGACTGGAAAGGAAAAACTCAATGCATCATGGGAATCCCCCGGCAGCCTACGTCTATTGCAGCATAACTAAGGGAGGATTCAGGATCACCTGGTCCAGCCCTAACTATATGCTTTAGCAAAAAGGAAAGTTTTAAGCCTAATCTTGAAAGTAGAGATAGTGTCTGTCTCCCGAATCCAAACTGGAAGCTGGTTCCACAGAAGAGGGGCCTGAAAACTGAAGGCTCTCCCTCCCATTCTACTTTTAAATACTCTAGGAACAACAAGTAGGCCTGCAGAGCGAGAGCGAAGTGCTCTAATAGGGTGATATGGTACTACAAGGTCATTAAGATAAGATGGGGCCTGATTATTTAAGACCTTGTATGTGAGGAGCAGGATTTTGAATTCAATTCTGGATTTAACAGGAAGCCAATGAAGGGAAGCCAAAACAGGAGAAATATGCTCTCTCTTTCTAGTCCCTGTCAGGACTCTTGCTGCAGCATTTTGGATTAGTTGAAGGCTTTTCAGCGAGTTTTTTGGACATCCTGATAATAATGAGTTACAGTAGTCCAGCCTGGAAGTAATAAATGCATGAACTAGTTTTTCAGCGTCACTCTGAGACAGGATATTTCTAATTTTAGAGATGTTGCGCAAATGGAAGAAAGCAGTCTTACATATTTGTTTAATATGTGCGTTGAAGGACATGTCCTGGTCAAAAATGACTCCAAGGTTCCTCACAGTGTTACTGGAGGCCAAGGTAATGCCATCCAGAGTAAGAATCTGGTTAGATACCATATTTCTAAGATTTTCAGGGCCGAGTACAATAACCTCAGTTTCATCTGAATTAAGAAGCAGAAAGTTAGCGGCCATCCAGGTCTTTATGTCTTTAAGACATTCCTGCAGTCTAACTAATTGGTGTGTGCTATCTGGCTTCATGGACAGATAGAGCTGGGTGTCATCGGCATAACAGTGAAAATGTATGCTATGTCTTCTAATGATGCTGCCTAAGGGAAGCATGTATAATGTAAACAGAATTGGTCCTAGCACTGAACCCTGTGGAACTCCATAATTAACCTCAGTGTGTGAAGAGGACTCTCCATTTACATGCACAAATTGGAGTCTATTAGATAGATATGATACAAACCACTGCAGTGCAGTACCTGTAATACCTACAGCATGTTCTAATCGCTCTAATAGGATATTATGGTCAACAGTATCGAACGCTGCACTGAGGTCTAGCAGGACAAGCACAGAGATGAGTCCACTGTCAGAGGCCATAAGAAGATCATTTGTAACCTTCACTAAAGCTGTTTCTGTGCTGTGATGAGCTCTGAAACCTGACTGAAACTCTTCAAATAAACCATTCCTCTGCAGATGATCTGTTAGCTGTTTGACAACTACTCTTTCAAGGATTTTTGATATGAAAGGAAGGTTGGAGATTGGCCTATAATTAGCTAAGACTGCTGGGTCTAGAGATGGCTTTTTGAGTAAAGGTTTAACTACAGCCAGCTTGAAGGCCTGTGGTACATAGCCGATTATTAGAGATAGGTTGATCATATTTAAGATTGAAGAATTAATTAATGGCAGGACTTCTTTGAGCAGTTTTGTAGGAATGGGGTCTAAAAGACACGTTGAAGGTTTGGAGGAAGTAATTATTGAAGTTAACTCAGAAAGATCAATTGGAGAAAAAGAGTCTAACTTAACATCAATGGTACTAAGAGTAGCTGTAGATAATATTACATCTGTGGGATGATTACTGGTAATTTTTTCTCTAATGATAAAAATTTTATTTGTGAAGAAGTTCATGAAGTCATTACTAGTTAACGTTAAAGGGATGGTTGGCTCAAAAGAGCTCTGACTTTTTGTCAGCCTGGCTACATTGCTGAAGAGAAACCTGGGGTTGTTCTTATTTTCTTCAATCAGTGATGAATAGTAAGATGTTCTGGCTTTGCGGAGGGCTTTCTTATAAAGCAGCAAACTTTTTCTCCAGGCTAAATGATGATCCTCTAAATTTGTGACACGCCATTTCCTCTCCAGATTACGAGTCATCTGCTTTAGGCTACGTGTTTGAGAATTATACCACGGAGTCAGGTACTTCTGATTAGAGACCTTAGTTTTCACAGGAGCTACAGTATCCAGAGTCGTACGTAGTGAGGAGGTGAAATTATTAACAAGATAATCGACCTCTGTTGGGGTAGCGTTCAGATAGCTGCTCTGCTCTGTGTTGGTACAGGGCATTGAAGATGATAACAGTGGGTGGATTATATTCTTAAACTTAGTTACAGCGCTTTCAGAAAGACATCTACTTTGATAAAGTCTACTCTCCACCGCTGTGTAATCAATTATTGTAAATGTAAATGTTATCAGGAAATGATCAGACAGGAGAGGGTTTTTAGGAAACACTGTTAAATGTTCAGTTTCTATGCCATATGTTAAAACAAGATCTAGAGTGTGATTAAAGTGGTGGGTGGGTTCTTTTACATTTTGAGAGAAGCCAATTGAGTCTAATAACAGATTAAATGCCATGTTGAGGCTGTCATTTTTAGCATCTACATGGATGTTAAAATCACCCACAATAATTATTTTATCTGAGCTCAGAACTAAATTAGATATAAAGTCTGAGAAATCAGACAGAAACTCTGTGTAAGGCCCAGGTGGACGATAGATGATAACAAGTAAGACTGGTTTCTGAGTTTCACAGCTGGGGTGGAGAATGTTAAGCATCAGGCTTTCAAATGAATTAAAAGTCTGTCTTGGTCTTTCATTAATTAACAGGCTGGTGTGAAAAATTGGCCTGTGCTTCGAGGTTTCTGGTAGTTAGAATGACTCGGGGGTGTTGATTCATTTAAACTAACATAATCATCCTGCTGCAACCAGGTTTCTGTAAGGCAGAGTAAATCAATTTGTTGATCAATTATTAAGTCATGTACTAACAGAGACTTGGAGGAGAGAGACCTAATATTTAATAATCCACATTTCACTGTTTTACTCTTTGGTTCAGATGTGGATACTTTATTGTTCTTTCTTTGTAATTGTTTATGTTTAAGTTGTTTGTTGCTGGTTTTTAGTTTGTTTTTTGTCTGTTTGGGAGCTGACACAGTCTCTATGGAGATGGGTTTTTGGGGGGGTAGCAGAAGGAGAGAAGCTGCAGAGAGGCGTGTAAGACTGCAAGTCTGCTTCCTGGTCCCAACTCTGGATAGTCATATTTTGGGGGGTTTAATAAATTTGTCCATATTTCTAGAAATGAGAGCTGCTCCATCCAAAGTGGGATGGATGCCGTCTCTCCTAACAAGACCAGGTTTCCTCCAGAAGGTTTGCCAATTATCTATGAAGCCCACATCATTTCTGGGACACCACTCAGACAGCCAGCAATTTAAGGAGAACATGCGGCTAAACATGTCACTCCTGGTCTGATTGGGGAGGGGACCAGAGAAAACTACAGAGTCCGACATTGTTTTAGCAAAGTTGCACACCGATTCAATATTGATTTTAGTGACCTCCGATTGGCGTAACCGGGTGTCATTACTGCCGACGTGAATTATGATTTTACAGAATTTACGTTTACCCTTAGCCAGCAGTTTTAAATTTCCTTCAATGTCGCCTGCTCTGGCCCCTGGAAGACAATTGACTATGGTTGCCGGTGTCTCTAGCTTCACATGTCTGAGAACAGAATCACCAATTACCAGAGTTTGACCCCCGGCGGGTGTGTCACCGAGTGGGGAAAAACGGTTAGACACATGAACGGGTTGGTGGTGTACCTGGGGCTTCTGTTTAGGACTATGCTTCCTCCTCACCGTGACCCAGCCGCCCTCTTTCCCCAGCTGCTTGGGGTCTGCCGGGGAACAGCTAGCGGGGCCTATGCTATCTTCGGCTGTGTTGTGATATTTTGATACCACGGTAGCATTTACAGGATATTGCTTTGTAGTGAAAACTGTTACTCAATAAGGCCCATTTACTAGTTGTTTTTCTCTTTCTCTCTGACCCAAGAATTGATGTGTAAGACTCACAGGCTGGTACCCCAAGGTCGAAAATACCACAGAGACGAGACCACTTCCTTACTCCCATCCTCCCTTCTTTATCTCTTAGAAAAAGGCTCGTTAAAGGCCAGGTGGTTTGTTTCAGAATTCACTAATGAAAGAACTCTGTATTCTATGTCTAGGAGTGTATTTTGCTGGGATGATCATAAATTGTAGCTGAACTGATAAACTACACACAGGATACTTCTTTGCTCACAAGGCAGGAAGACGTTTCCTTATTTGGTCTGTACCGGTTTGAACTGAGAACTTGCTGACACACGAACCTTTTTTTCCTCTATATAAGCTGTTATGTACTAAATAAACCTTTGAGTCGATTGGGAAGGCAACCTAAAGCAGTCTCTGTTTTCTTGTTCTCCCAAGCTGCTCCCGAGCTCGTACTAACACGCTGAATGGCATACCTGAGTGTTACTTTAAATAATTAGGAATCTTAGAAGGAAAGGACAGAACTCTGCTTATCGCTCGTGCCTTGGAGGGAAAACCGGGATGGACATTTTTTTCCTTCAGGCTGCACCAGCTACAGGGGCCTGGCTAGCTACAGGTGAATGAAGGGTGCGAAGCCGAGTCTCCAATTCAGTAATCCTGGCCTCCAGAGCTGCAAATATGCTACATTTGTTACAGATATCATTACTGCTAAAGGAGGCCGAGGAGTAACTAAACATCTGACACAATGAGCAAGAAAGTGCAGGAGGGACAGGTGAAGTAGCCATGGTGCTAACGAGTCGGCTACAAGCTAAGCTAAGCCAGCGAAACAGTACAGAGACTGTGAGTGAATACTTTGGCTATAAATTAGGTAGTGAGTACACAGAAAGTGTGCTTCGGATGAAGCACGTGAAAATTATACTATGAAAGAAGAATGTATTTAAAAGTTGTTAATTAAATTGCTAAGCAAATAAGCTACTCAGAAACACCACTGTGTTTGAGCAGGAACAGGAAGTGATACTCTACCGCAGAGCGCTTCCTTCGGACATTCGTTTTTTTGTTTTGCCTTTGTTATTTTCGGAGCAAACCCGGGTGGGGATTAATTCTCTGAGGGTAGGCTTTTCGGTGCCTTTGACACTTGATGATTTGCCTTTAAAGTGGCCTCGAGCCTGGTACGCTCCAGAAGCTAGGTCAGGCTAAATTCTGAGTAGGCAGGACTGGGGGGAGTGTGGGCAGAATTTTAGTTAATGGTTGACTTGACACAACACATTTTATTTTGCCTGTTTTTGGTTCTGTGGTGAAGGTGTTGTGTGGCCCTTTAGTGGTTAGCTTGTGTTTTGCAGGTTGTTTTGAGTTTTCATGGCCACTTTTGATATTTCTGGGTTTACGGCAGAGCCGTCGCTTGCCCTGCTGGATGTTTGTAGGAAGAGGGATCCACATGAGGTGGCAACATATTACGGGATCAGTGTCTCCACTGGTCTACGCAAAGCGGAGCTGAAGGCCGCTCTGGTGTCTGGGTTGTTGGAGAAGGTGGTTGTAAGGCGAGAACCCCCGAGCGCACCTGGTCCGGCTGGACAGGTGCGCTCCTTCCTGGATTTCGCGAGGGAAAAGAGTGTCCTCTTTGACCGATGGTGTATGGCCTGTAAAGCTGCAGACCTAGTTTCGGTACGGGAGTTAATTCTCATTGAGGAATTTAAAAACTGCATCTCCGAGCGATGGCAGTATATCTGAACGAACAGAAGGTCTCCACGTTGCAGCAGGCCGCGACACTGGCTGACGAGTTCGCACTCGTCCATGTTAAGCATGAGCGATGCGACACACTAGTGAAGGCTAGTGGTGAGCAAGACACAAGGGGAGAGGTACCTGTGCCTCGTCCCAGGTCAGACCGGAAATGTTTCTACTGTTTTAAATCTGGCGCTTCAATAGCAGACTGCGAGGCCTACAGGCGAAGACAGCCAGCTTTAACACCACGTAAGCCAAAAGGGATAGGGCTGATTAAAATCACTTCTCCTGTTAGCAGACCCCTTAGCACTGAAACTCCTGATGAATGTTTTAAACCCTTCATTTTCAAAGGAGCGGTGTCACTCTCTGGTGAGCCTGAAGATGAGCGTATTGTGACCATTTTACGTGACACAGGTGGCTCACAGTCCCTCATACTGGCCAGTGCACTTGCCTTTGATGAAAAGACTGCCAGCGGCACTGATGTTGTTGTTAGAGGCGTTGGAATGACTTATGTGCCTGCCCCCCTCCATCGAATTTGGGTGCAGAGTGACCTAGTAAGTGGTATTTTTCCTGTAGCTGTGTGTCCTTGCTTCCCAATTGATGGTGTGGATTTCATAATAGGCAATGACATTGCAGGCGGGAAGGTTTATCCTACCCCAGAGGTCACAAAGACTCCTGACCCAAGTCCTTTGTCAGATGTTTTAAGCCGGCAGCACCCGGATGTATTTCCTGTAGGTGTTCTTACCCGGTCACACGCCCATCGGCAGGGAGAAGTGGTTGACTTGTCAGAGTCAGTGGTCGGCTCTATTTTGGAAAAGGATGTGATGCCCTCCGAGGAGGAGGTGGGTCCTGACGCCAAGGAACTGGCTCAAGAAGTAGCTGAGCCTGCTCCTGAACCCGCAGCCCCCCTCTCCTCACACGGGAGGCCCTTATTATCGCTCAGAAAGAGTACCCGTCGTTAGCCAAATGTTTTGCCGCCATAGATGAGAGTGATTGTCCGACAGGAGACAGGAAGCAGACGTTTGTTGTTTGTGATGGATTGTTAATGCGCAGGTGGACCTCAAGTCCAGGGGAGGACTGGAGTGTAGCCCAACAAATAGTGGTCCCGGCTAGTTTGCGTCAGCACGTGCTACAATTAGCCCATGACCATTCATGGTCAGGACATTTGGGGATAACTAAAACATATCACCGTATTCTGCAGCACTTCTTCTGGCCGGCAATGAAGGAAGATGTTGCGAAGTATTGTAATACTTGTCATACGTGTCAACTGGTGGGCAAACCAAACTGTGCCCCCCGCCCCACTATGTCCAATACCTGCTGTTGGTGAGCCATTTGAACACGTTTTGGTCGATTGTGTTGGTCCGTTGCCAAGAACACGGGCAGGTAATCAGTTTTTATTGACCATAATGTGCTTGTCCACGCGGTTCCCCGAAGCAATTCCTCTTCAGAGGATCACCACTGCAAACATCACTAAGGCGCTAATCAAGTTTTTTATCACCTTTGGTCTCCCAAAAACAGTGCAAACAGACCAGGGAACTATCTTCTTATCCCGAGCATTTAAACAGACTTTAATCTCTCTTGGTATTTCTCATTCTGTGTCCAGTGCTTATCACCCAGAGTCGCAGGGCCTGCTGTGTGTGACCAGCCCCACCGTGCGTGGCTCTTTGTGAGTAGTTCTTAGCTGAGTGGTGTTTTCCCTTAAGTGACGGCGGCCTCCATTAGTTTGTTTGGCCTGCCTGGGTATTGTTACTAGCAGCGTTGCTGTCTTTTTCCGTTGAAGCCTTGTTGTTTTCTTTTGTCGAAGTGGTCACTATCTCTTTGGGTTGACCTGTCTGATTTATCATTAAAGCAGCGGTGCTGTCTCCTTTTGTTGTTACTATTTATATGATTGTTGAGTTAATTGATTATAATAAAGATATATTTTGTGTTAACTACCTCTGCCTGGTGTTCTTTTTGTTTCACCCGGATCCAACTGTTACTGTCCCCCACCCTCTTCGCCTAGCTTTCATGTGGGGACGTAACAAAGTGAATGATGCAAAGCTACTTTAATAGAGTCTAGAAATAAATAAAGGAATAGCCATGACTGTTAAAACTAATATTCACATCGGAACTTCAGCTGCAGCATTATTACAGCACAGCAACAGTGCAGTAGATGCGCTGTTTATAACAGGCAACACAAATTTCTGATATTAATCCTGTGCATCCGTCAGAGTAAGATCAGCTGATGATTTTGATGGGACAAAATGTCAAATGCTTCAGGATATTCCACAGCAATCAGTCTCCTCTGAAGAGCGGAGTTCTTTTCTTCCACTTGTGGAAGCAAACATAATGAACAATTAGGAGTGCCAATCATCGGATAACCTTGATGATAAGCCATGTTAACCACTTGATTTCCTCAGGGGCAACGCCTGTGTGAAAACACCTGCTATCAATCAGCATTGTATTCTTCTTTTCTTAAAAAAAATAAAAATTCCTTTGTTCGCGCTGTTGCCTGAGATTACTGTAGACTCGGTTTTCCCTCGTCTTTGATTCCATTAATGCTGTAAATGTTCTCCCTTATTGATTCGTTAGATTATCAAGTCACTCTAGGCAAAACATTTTTATGAAAAATACAGCTATTATAATCACTCTATATTACAAGTGAGGGCACAGTACAGAAAATGATCTAATTTGTACTAATGGAGGAAGCAGTGTGCTCTTTTAAAGTGTCGGTTTCATGGATATTAAAAGAAATGAAAATCAAACAAGTGATAAACTCATTTAAAGTGCATTTCCCTTCGATGGCTTAATGTTGACATTAAAACAAGGCAGCTACAAAGCATAATAAATTAAAGACTGACTTTCAAACCCTAAAAGCTCTTTATTTCATCTTCTTTACCGTTCACATTCACCCAAATACAGCTGCAGCAAACAAACAATGAGACAGCAAGTGAATAAAGCTGAGCTGGACCGACTATTATATGCTAGTGTAAAAATTACATCAAATCTATTGCTATTAGTTTTCTTATCATACCAACAATTGACACATGAAAAAAAAATCACATCAATAAAAATACTTAGTTGGGTTGATTTGATTACATCAGGCTGGAGATTGGTTTTTACAGGAGACAAATGGCTGTTTTACAAACAGAGAGGCGGGGAGTGATGAAGCTTTTAGCTGTAGTGGATGATGTACTGTTGTGTTTGAGTTGTTCCGCTTGCAATCATTTTACACAAACATCTTTTGCCCGTGTGCACAAATATACGCACAATAGTCCACGATTTTAAAGAACATTATATTAATTTAGTTTCATTTCCTGCTGACTTATTCTAACCCTAACCCTAGCATAACCATAACATCACCCTTAATCCCGTCCCCATACATCAATCCGTCCATCCATCCTCTTCCGGTTGTCTGGGACCTGGTCTTAGACTAGCAGCCTAAGCAGAGAAGTCCAGACCTTCCTTTCCCCAGGCTAACGGAGGGACGTAATCTCTCCAGCATGTCCTAGGTCTGCCCTGGAGCCTCCTCCTGGTGGGACATGCCCAGAACATCTCACCCAGGAGGTGCCTAGGAGGCATCCTACTCAGAAGCCCAAACTACCTCAAGTGGCTTCTTTTGATGTGGAGGAGCAGTGGCTCTAATCTAAGCCGCCATTGAATGACTGAACTCATCACCCTATCTCTAGGGGACATACTGCATTGTGCCATATGTCCATATTTTAACACCTGCTAAAGATTAGATCAGTGGTTCTCAAACTTTTCACGACGAGTACCACCTCATAAAATATATGGCTCTTAATGTACCACCCTTATGACCGACATTAAAGTACAGTAGTATAGGCCTGTTTAACAACATATAGTTTATATGAGGCAATTTTATTTCTTATATAAATGTTATCTATTTTAACTGTCATAAACAGGATGTGACAAGTTATAATAATAACAATTGTACTGCACTAAAACATTCACAGCAGGTGGGAAATCTGGTCTTTAAGTGGTGACGTATGAACAAACTACTCTGTGTTTATTAAGGCTGTTGTGTTTTTAACATGTTTTAATGCTTTGTATCTTGTTCTAGTTAATCTAAACAAGAAAATAAAAAAGGCATTGATCACTGTCACCCTCTCTCGGTTTTTATTACCACTTTTCATTTTAAAACTCAGTTTTTCAAACATTACGATGTAACTACAGCCCAGCCCATGCAGCAGTAAGTTAATGACTAACCTCATATTGTGGATGGATCTCAGTTGTTCTCCTGACTGAAGTTTGGTCCGTTTACAGCATCCTGCGATTGCATTTATCCCTAAGCCTTGGGAACCCTCACGTTAACGTTTACTGAGTGGAAAAGTTAGTGTTCATCCTCCAGCTTCACTGTGTTTATGTTATGCTAACATAGCTGTGTAGCTAGCCACCACATTGCACATCATTATATACCAGCTAGCCCAACTCCAGTAACCCTACAAACGTCACTGCTGTTTAGTTTTCCGTCTTAATTTATGTTGGAAGTGATAGCAGAGCTGTACATTTTAATTTTTCATAAAAAAAAAAGTTCCCTCAGTCCGAACATGGTATATTATTTAATCTGGAGACTTCCCGCGTACCACTAGAAGGAGCCCAAGTACCACCAGTGGTACGCGTACCACAGTTTGTGAACCACTGGAGTAGTAATAAAGGATAATAAAGGATAATGAATAAAAACAATCATCAGCAACTATTTAGAGGTCTGTGGATTGCAAAGATAAGGCTTAAGAGATAAACCTTTGTTATCAGGATCTGAACCTCCTCGCCTTTCCCAGCAGGCAAAAAATAATAATTAGATTAATTTTTCACAATTATGCAAAATATAATATCTGTAGGACAAAAGGGTAAAATATTAGCTTTGTTCTTTTTATGTACCCCCATCTTACACATGCGCTTGTTCCTGCTGCTGACTGCGGGTGTGCACCACAGATCACATTTAGGAGGAGGATAAGCCCCTCACAGAGAGTGAAGAGTGAGCCCATTACAGACATCGCTGTGTAGAGTAAGGATGCCCTCAAACTCAACTCACACAGAGGCCCCTTACCAGCCAATTAAACTGATGTACAATGTTCATATTTGTGTGTGTGTGCACCCTCACACATGCAAATGCTCTCTAAGAGGCTGTTTTTTTTCCTTTCTTTTTTAAATTTCAAATGTGAATCTGTCGCATGGACAGGACAAGAGGAAGAGAGGAACAACAAGGGAGGCACATAGTGAATGCACACACATAAAGCGAACATGCAAGTGCTCCTAATCTGAATTGCAGATGTTTTTTGTGGCCTCTCTGTCTGCCAGCACCATAATGATGAGCCGTCCTCGTTAGAGACTTTTAGCTGTAATTATCTGGTAATGGCACTTAGCCCATCAACTCCTCCTCTCGCGTGTCCCACTGCAGGCACGGTAGCTCTCTCTTCTCTCTCTCTCTCTCTCACACACACACACACACACACACGCACACACACACACACACACACACGCACACACACACGCACACTCACATTCACACTCAGACAGAAACACACATACTTGCATGTAGTTAGACAGAGAGACACATGTACACATCCAGCTGGGAGGACATCCATGAACACAGAGATGGAAAAGACAAATACTGAGAGCTGCACAAGCGGTTAATCAGAAATCCACAAATACAATCACAAAAAACACACACACAAATGCACACACGTGCTATGCCATATCCCCGCTCCCCTGTCTGCCCGCATGGCTAATCTGTGCAACTTATTGTCCGGGAGATAATAGAAACTGTCATCCATGAGGCAGAGGGAGGAGGGAGACAGTGGCAGAGGGGCGGCTGTGTGTTCACTGCATTTTTAAACAGAGACAGACTTCATCGCAACAACTTTATGAGGCCAGATGTGGCATATTAAAAGCAAGCTTCCCAAAGCAGAAACACCTTACCACTGCAACAAATGATGCCACGGCGGGAAAGTAGGAAGCAGCAAAAACGCTGATGGAGGTAAAATGAAATGGACCAAGAGAGACCAGGGTGAAAGACGGTGCAAGAGGGAAAGCATGGGGAAGGATATGAGGGGATAAACTGAAGCAAATTGAAAGGGCTGAAAAGCATGATTCTTTACAATTAAGTTTTAATGCGATGGCTGTGAAACACTTCAATTGTTAATCCTGTGAAATTATTCTCACGCAGGAGCACCATAAACCTGCTTCTCAGTGGCAGAAACAATGGAAGACAGGATGATAATTAGAGGAGAAGAAATAAGGGAGCTGAGCAAGAGCAGGCAGTAACGTAGAATAATCAAAAGAGAGTTACTAGTGAAATGTAAGCACACAGATCCAGCAGTGTGTCACTATGTTTCCAAGTGTGTGATCTGAAAATAAAAGAGCAGATTAGTTGGTCTTTGGTTGGAAAGAGGCAATCAGATTAGCAGCCTGGGTCTTGTTGTGTTCCTGCCATCTGTGCCAGATGCTGCTGTTGAGTCAAAACCTTAGCCAAAGTATGCACAGGGTACCTTTTGGGGTCAGACATTAGCAGAGTGCCAGTAGGGGCAGCAAAGCATACAGCCTGCCTAAAGAAATAATGGCTAACTTAAGCTCATAAACATGCTTTTTCTTGCTGTCATACTTATACAGGTTGTTTTGTCTGTCCAAAGAAAGCAGGTCCAGGGTTTTAAAGATGTTTCTGGGATTTTAATTCGTGAAGCCTTTGAAGACTTGTTGTTGTTGTGAACCCTCTTTATTTGCACTTCTTCACTGAGTCTTCTCTTCATTGAAGATATAGATAATGCTATGACTAACTGCTGGAGAGAAAAAGGATTTCTTTGCATCTTCCATGGATGTCTAGGTCTTTATGACAAGGTGTGCGTTTCATTTTGTCGCGTATGTGCTCATTCAGACACTCCAAATGTTTCCACTGTCTCTCTGATGTTTTGTTTTTGCAGTATATCTTTGTCATTTACATTAACAGGTCCTTTGACTGCCTCATATGGTTTAACAGCTGCAGTTTCAAATCTGGAATTGACTCCACAATCAGATTCATTGTATTTGTCTGCAATAATTCATAAACAGTCACTAAGTGGGGCACTCCCGTTCATAAAAGCATCTTTTGACTGAACTGTCCTCAGTGTGGAAACATGGCTGTAATTCCTCACCAGTTAGCAATGAAATTAAGGTGGAACATTTAAAAAATATCGTCATTGTTTCATTTTAAATGTACTGTGCAGGCACACAGAGTACTAGCACAACTACATAATGATTTGATGTTAAAGAATTCAGTTTGAAAAGATACTTCAGGAAATCTGTACCTAAAATTTTGCCAAAATTTCAGACAAAACAGTTTTCCAGAGAGAGCAAGGGAGGTTAGACATTGAGGTCAGCTGTGCTACTTCATTTTCATAAGTACAGGTGTCACTCCAGGCACCCCAAATATTTTATTCATTTTAAGTGACAGGTGGAGAGAGGAGATTTTTGCACTCAGACACCTGGATGCCCTACTAACTCCGAATGGTAGCTAATAGAGTCCGACATGAGCTCCATTTAGCAGAGGAGAGGGAAATAGTTGAAGAGAGAGAGAGGGAAAATGAGAGCGGTAGCTTGCAGGTGTGGAGTGAGGCTGGATTGCCACCACAGTGCTGTGAAAGTCGACTGCTCGAGGGATTCTAGCAGGTCAAACAGAGAAAATTAATATGTTCTTTAGTAGTGTGGATAGTGTTGAAAAATCTGGATTTTCTACCTCTTTCCACCATGAAAGTAGACGGACTGCTTTTAGGTGGATGAATATAAAAGGTTTAAATTTCCCACATGCATTAATGTGTCAATTTGTGACAGACTGGCTAATTGTTTGAGGCTTCTTCCCACTTTCTGGCCCTTACTGGAATCAGCGCCAATCCCCAGGGGACCACAGAAAGCTTTAGCTGTGTAATGATTGTTTTATCTTAGCAATGCGCCTCTGGAATTTTATATAATAAAATAAAGGCCTTAGAGACACCAGGTGCATTAGTAACAAAAAGATCAATGGAAAAATCCTGTTTGTGTTCCTGGATCAGTTTTGCGTGGCCTCTTCTCTCTTTATTTAAGAGTGTGAGAATTTTGAGATAAACTAATGAGAAGCAAAGACAGCGCCCACTCCAGCAAGGGGAGTAATCACAAAACCCAAAGAAGGGAAAGCAGGAAAGTCATAATGTTACTGTTTCCTGCCAAATTGATATCTAGCCATGGAAAGTCTCAGCATGTTGTGGTTTTCAAGGTGGCGGTCAACAATCCTGACTAATGTTATGCCAAGGACACTTGTTTTTAAATCAAAGTCTTCTCGAGGCCAAGAGCTGATTTAAAACACACATTTCAAACACAGGTTGAATCCTCAATGAAGAGCAACAGCAATGCCGGAACAACTCTTAGGCCAAATAGTGCCAACTCTTTTTGCTGGCTCATCCATCAAACTCCGAGTGAAATGTCACTCCACAAATGTCTCCATAGACTAGAAAAGTCCCCTATCTCCTTTCCTTCCCCCCATTACACAGTCAAGTCCATTTTACCCGATCATTCCTGCTAACCTTTAGAAAAACTTGTCTTTTTCTTTTCTCTGTGAGCCCGACAACATGGACAAAGAGCAAGTATCTCCAGTGTCCATGTATCATATATATTTTAGCACATAGAAAAGAAAGGAGAAAAAAGATGTTTGGAGGTTTTAACACCCTTTAGGACACACAAAACCCCTTCTTTCAAGCTTATTTCATTTTGTTTTATTTTAGGTGGCCATAGGCAATACTATTTATCTCTAAACATTCCTTTTTGCTAAAGCATATAGTGCTGGATCAGGAGACTGAATCCTCTCTTAGTTATGCTGCAATAGGTGTAGAGTGCCGGGGGGATTCCCATGATGCACTGAGTGTTTCTTCTTCATTCACCTTTCTCACTCACTATGTGTTAACAGACCACTCTGCATTGAATCATACTTGTTATGAATCTCTGTCTCTCTTCCACAGCATGTCTTTATCCTGTCTTCCTTCTCTCACCCCATCAGGTCACAGCAGATGGCCCCGCCCCTCCCTGAGCCTGGTTCTGCCGGAGGTTTCTTCCTATTAAAAGGGAATTTTTCCTTCCCACTGTCGCCAAAGTGCTTGCTCATAGGGGGTCATATGATTGTTGGGGTTTTCTCTGTATGTATTATTGTAGGGTCTACCTTACAATATAAAGCGCCTTGAGGCGACTGTTGTTGTGATTTGGTGCTGTATAAATGATATTGAATTAATCACTAACTCATACCTATGCTGGAAGTGAAGTGGTCTTTGATATCAAAGGCATCCTGATGGGAGTGCTGGTTAGACAACAAAAGAAGTGAAGTGAAAGAGCATGGAATTCATTTCTCAAATGAGTTTTCAAAGTAAATATATCAAATGCAAAGCATCTGCACTGAGTGAACTCAATGCCCTAAAAGAAAACGCCAAAAACACAAAACGTCTCATTGCTTTTGGCTCAGTTTGAGACAACATGTTTTGACCATAAAGGTCTGCACATAATCGTTGATCACAGCGCATTATTTTCTGTTCTGGACAATAAAATTTAATAGAAGTCATAAAAGCACACCCTGAGGACACTGATGTAAACCCTTTCTAAAGAATCTGCTTATTTAGCTCAGAATTGCATTCAATTTTATTCAATTCAGTCGACCAAATTTCTGTCTTTGACTTATACAACTCCTGGTGTACACTGTACACTCTTTATGTGAATGAAGAATAAATGTTACTTAGCACAGTTAAAAAAACCTCACTACTCAGTTTTCCTGAACAAGCTGGCAGGAGCCAGAAACACATTTTGGGTGGGCGGGTTGGGGAGTTCTGCCATGACTCAAAGCTGTAACTTCTTTACTACACCCGTACTGTATAATCAACAGAGTACATCCAAATGACCTGTGTATGTGAATTCACTGTAGTGTCTGTCTATATACTCTCGCAGTCCTACTATACCTGGTGGTTAGAAAAACATCTTTGATTATAAGCACTTAAATTTTCTGGCAAGTGCTGTTTTTGCAGAAAGATGATTTATTGTCCTAAAACCACAGGGTCATTTTAAAATTTGTTTCAGTTGCTTTGTTGTTATTGAAATTAAAAACAGGTGCACTAGAGGGGCAACAATGAGACAACCCCCAAAACAGGAATTGTTTTACAGGTGGAGGTCACTGAGATTTTGTCCCTAATGATTGTTTCTGGCTGTTTTTTCACAAGTTTTGCATTTGGCTAGGGTCACTGTCTCTGTTGGGAGGATGAGGCAATATCTGAACCCTGCTGAGGTTGCACACGTAGTCCGACTCCCAACATAGTCTCAAGAGCATGGAGGAGATTCCAGGAGACAGACAGTTACTCTAGGAGAGCTGGAACAGGCTTCAGAAGATCCTTAACCCCTTAGCAGGAGCGGTATTTGGACCTTTGTTCAAGGAGGAACAAAATGAGCACTACTAGTGTGACAAAATGACCTCCAGCAGGTCACTGGTGTGAAAAAAAAAAGTTTTAGGAGGCCCTGTGCAGAATTGTCAGGTCTACCACTGACGCCCTGTACTATTCAAACACTACTCTGTTCCAATTGATTCCTCCTGTACAACAATACCTGTCCCCGTGTGGCGAGAGCATGCATGCAGTTACTGCAGGAAGGGTATTAATACCACTGACTGGGATGTTTCGATCCATCCAACATTGCCAGGTTGCACTGCGGACTATCCAAGAGGTTGGCGATACCCTGGTCACGATCTGGGAGGAGATCCTCCAGGACACCAGCATTGTCAGGCATGCATACAAGCATGTGAGGGCCAAAAAACCCACAAAAACCAAAAAAGAATCACCTGGGATGCCATTAAACCATGTGGCATCCTTTGATTCCTAACACATTACGCAGTTCACGTCAGTATAGACATCCAGCATGATCTGATGTGTTTCTAAGTGTTCCTTTATTTACTTTTTGGAGCTGCACATTAATCCTCAGTAAAGTTTTCTAATCCTAGAGTCAAGATGTTTTAAGACATTTACTTTTGAATGAGTGAATGTGAGTGCGAATGGTTGCCTGTCTCTGTGTGTTAGCCCTGCGACAGACCGGCGACCTGTCCAGGGAGTACTCCGCCTCTCGCCCTATGACAGCTGGGATAAGCTCCAGCGCCCCCCGCGATCCTGAGAAGGATAAGCGGAAGCGAATGGATGGATGAAACTAGTGTTAGGAAAAGTTGCAAAGAAGAGTGAGAGTAATAAATTTGATTAATAAATTATGCTGCAACCTACAGTAGCTTTCACAGCCTGCACAAGTTGTCAGCCCATACAGAAAGACAAACAAATACAAATGAAAACAGTATTCACACTAAAGGGTTGGACAGTTTTTATAAATTTAATATATCAATATATAGAGATATTTATCAACAGCTTGATTTCATAGAAACGTGAGTGAGACCATTTTGGCATACAGTACAGATATTCAATGTAAGTACAGAAGTTGCTAAGTTGTCAACACTCCCCCCCCCCTCAACAACCCGCCCCAGTTAACCACCCAGCCCCCACCCCCTCCCTCAAACAGACACAGAAGACAGAAAAACAGAGTAGAAGTTTACAGGAGCACAAAACAAGGCACCAATAAATTAAAATGATTCCTCCTCCTTCCCCCCCCACCCCCACTTTAAAAAACCCCAAAATACCCCCCCCCCCCAAAAAAAAAAAAAAACTAACTAACAATGACGAATTAAATTTAAACAGAATTAAATACAGTGGAAACTCTAAAAATCCGCATTGCTGTTAAAAAGCAGGAGAGTAAAACAGAAACGAACAAATGGAAGTGAAAGTAATACAGGAACACTTTGGCAGATTATTAAATTTTAGTTACAATCAAGTAGTAAAGAAATCCAGTGCTCGTGTGTACAAATAAATTCATACATCGTCTACACTCCTTTTACCCCAGAAGTTTATGTACATCTTTTTTCTCCGTTTTTTTGCCGCTGTTGTTGTTTTTACAGATACATTTAAAACATTATCAAAAGATTTCTGCAGTATGAAAACGTATTATTTACAAGTCAGGATTCAAAACCACTGGACTGTACCACTCACTGGACACCCCCCTTGAGCCCCAACCCCACCACACTTTTATTTCCTCCCTTACAAAGAACGTTATTTCTTTACACAGTGCAGAAGGCTTTTTGAAAAGTTTTGTGCAACAAACAGCATAAAGAAAAAATGCCTGTCTTATGGCTGAGGAATGGTTAGAGGCCCGAATGTTTTTTTTTCCCTTTTCTTTTTCTTTTTTTTTTTTTTTATCTTTCCTTGCAGACAAAGACATATCAGCAAGATTTCTGAGAAAATGTAGGTGGACAGTTTTGCAAAAAAAAAAAAAAAAAAATCTGGAGCCTTAGATTTTATTTCAATTTCTTCATCTTGTTTGACTGTGGAAGGACCATAAAAACGTATCAAAACATTCCCCCTGTACATATCATCATCATCATCATCCCGAGCCATGAAAAGATTTACACAAAGATCACCTTCTTTCCCGAAAGCCTTCATTTTACACAGAGTGCTCGAAAAATCTAGGCAACTGAACGCTGCCCCTTCAAGTAATCAAACATCAAGTAGATTACACATGAAACTAGAAATAGTCTGATGAGGAGATAGAGAGGGAGAGACAGAGAAAGGAGGAGAGCAACAACTACAACTCACTTACACAGTCCAAAAAAAACCTCCCCACATAACAAAAAGAGGAGTCAGTGTATCGAGGAAAGTCACTGGGTCAACAAAAGCTAAGTGCCATCCAAGTAGAGTCACTGAGGGTTCCTTCCACAGTCCAAAACTGTAGCTCAAGGGGGAGGCCGCTTCTCCAAGCTGAGTGTGATTGTTCACCGGTTTGCTGGTTCACATTTTTCTTTCTATCTCTGGGGACTTCCTTATTATTTTTGTTGTTGTTTCAGGTTATTTCCTCCAGTGTTTTCTTTTTCTTTAATTCTTCCACTGTGTGCCTGTCTACCCAAAGACTGAGAGCCCTTGCCAAAGGAAAGATGTTCATGGGTGAGATGAAGATGAGAGGGTTGCAAGCGAATGAGAGTGCACAGAAACAACAGCGTGGACTTTGCCCTCGAAGCTAAAATTCAACAGTGCGACAGCCAAAGAAACACTTTAAAACTCACAGTTGGAATTACATTTGATACAGTGCTCGAGGAGATGAAGCGGTGGAGCGATGTGAGAAGAGCATTGTGGTTAAAGCAACGTAAGGTCTCCGCTCAGAAAAGGAAAAGACAAGCAACAGTACGATAAAATGGAGAGCACAGATCAGGAAGACTGTATCGGGGTTATCAGGACTGTTAGTATTTACTATTTACGCTGATAACAAGCAACAACTTCCTCCCTCGATTTAGTAACAATTTGCACAGTTTATGCACTTAAGATGTCCATTGGGATTGTTCTGAATATTTGTTTTCTCAATCAGTGAACGAGTTAAATAGAGTTAAATATCAAGGAGTTAAATATTATAAATATGCCTATACATATGCTTTTGCTGGTGTAAACAGTATGCATTCTACATAGTTAAAATAACAACATATATTTATTTCAATCCTGTCACCTAGAAACTACACTGAAGCAAAACACAGTCTCTAGCAACACATTTTATATGTAGTAGCTGTAGGCGTCTATACATATAAAGGGACCATATTAGTCCTTTTATATAGTTCTGATATGATATATGTAAATATTAGCTCTGGTTTCTATTTGGACTGTAGGTGAGAGCTGTTTGAGCAGCAGTCAACTAAAAGCTCTAAAACAGAAAGGAAAATAGCTCTTCTGTTGTTTTGTATGCCATCTGTTCACCTTGAACATCTGATTGCCAATTCTAGTATATAACCATAATGTATTCTCCTTCAAAGACAAACAAAACAAAAAGACAAAACAACCTAGCATCTACAAGCGTCTGAACGATATAGAATTCTTAATTCTTAAAACCAATAGTCAAAATTGCTGATTTAAATTTGATAAACTCATATCAGCTGATATGTAGTTGTTTACTCATTTACACACTGCCTGATGTTGTTTGGATCTGCTGCTTGTTGCGTGTGTGGCAGTACCGCCAACAGGGAAGTTGCGACGCGCCCTCTAGTGGACAAACTATGCAACATCAACCAATAAAATCGGCCTTTCAGATAACATTTTAGTATTAAGTACCATATAAATGTCATTTCTAGGTGACAGCATTGATTCTGTGTTAAAAGTAAAATAGCAAAGCGTTCACTTCACCAGAACAAATGTACCCTGTTTTCTTCCTTCAACAAAAGGTAGTGAGTTCCAGTAACTCAGAAATCCATACAACACAACAATGCCAAGACCAACTCATTTAATTAACTCATTTTTCTCAAAGATTTCAAGTTTACTAGCAAGACATTTTTAGACGTACATCAACATTTTCAATTCAGTAAACACAGTCTACAAGGAAAAAGTTCATTTTAGTGCAGTATATTTCCCCATTAATTGTTAAAGAACTCACAGTATCGTTTATAATGTTGCACTTTGTTCTCTAAAGCAGCGATTACTAGATCAACACTGAACTAAAAAACAAATAGTGACCCAGTGCACTCTAAGCTTATCTGACCTAGAGGAAAAAAGCTGTTATAGCCGACATCACACCAGTGGTTAGTCCCTTAATAGTCTTGTAAATATGGAACAACAGTGAAGCAGATGTCTAGAGAGCCTATGGTCACAGTAAGCCCTCCATTGCCACTACAATTACTACCTTGAATAGTTACAGACAAAGAACTGTTCCGGACTTCTTTCAATGTCCTTCAGAATAGACGAATGTTCTTGAGGTGACCACACAGTGGACCAGCCAATCTGTCTTCACACTGTAGCCATAATAAGTTTCCTACACCTCAATAAATAAGCAATTTATTCTCCTACCTGCACCCCCCACCTCCAGCATGGAACTCGATTAGACCTGAAGCAAACATGGACATGAAGGAAAGTGTTGGCACGCAGAGCTGACTCAGCTCAGGGAGCTGTGATTTATTTAATCTTAAATTCACAAAGATAGCTTACATCCAGATTTTTCCATCACTACCTAATCTCTCCTTTGGGAACTGGATCCTATACGCATGAAAACTGCAGTGGCTAATCTACATCATTGTTTTCAGTGTTTAGTCAAATCTGTTCAATATATGTCAATTCTTAAAGGCCTAAAAAGCAGTCACTGGTGGAAACTAACAAACCAGTCTAACGTCATGCTGAGTGGAGTCCCAATCTTCCCCACTGTGCAGTGCATTACATTTTTCTTCATCTGTACAAGGTGAAGATGAAGGGAGATGGCCTCCCCCTTGCGCTCGATCCTCCTCCGTTAGATGGATGTAGGGGGAGCGCGCTGCTGGAGAGGACTACGATTTACCTGTCTAGCTTGCTACTTGTCACACACAGTTCACACAACTGTGCTTCATAAACTGAGAGGAGAGAGTGCCATCCTTTCGAGGGAGGCGAGAGGAGCGACTGTCAGAATACGGCGATGCCAACACTGGCAGAAATCCGGGAAAACAAACGACCCACCGTTCATCTTCCAAGTACAAACCTGCTCACATATGGCGGCGTATAAATTCTGGCAGTCAAGCCCTACACCACCTTTCATCTTTGTTTTCCTTGCCTTTCTGTTCCTCCCTCGTGGTTATCTGAGCTTCTACGCTGAAGCTAAGCCTTCCAAGAAATAGTGAAATCCATGAATAATAACCGTCATTAATCAACTGTTGCATGAATACATAATCTGAGACCGTACTGAGTCTAGGATGGAAGACTTTAACATTTGCATTGGGAACTTGTGTGTGTGTGTGTTATTTAGTCATATTGGATTTACTAGTCCAATATGTAGGATCTTACATGCAGCATTGATCAGATTCATTAGGCAAGAATGGAAGACGAGTGTTTCATGTATTTATAGTTTAGACCATCCAAAACTGCCTTACAGAGTATATAATGTGTTTTAACTGTGCTTAAAACTGTCAAATTTTCAATTAGGACACTAAACGATGTCCTGAATAAGAACGCTGGCAATTTGCCTCGACTACTTGTAACAGTTCTGCTATTCTGTCATCGCGGCCTCTAGTGATTCCCTATTCCAGCACAAGATGAGCAATTATTACAATATTCATTGGCATGAATCGCAACTGATTCAATAGGCTGGAAGCTGGTTCGAAGCAAGCCAAGGAAGATCAGGTCCCATTTTTCAAATCAGCGCTCAGCTCAGTCGGCCTCGGTGTGTTACTCATCTGCGCACCGCACAGAGACTGTGACAAGACATAAGAAATACAGCATCACATCCAGAAAACACACAGCTGCATTGTTAAAAAGGGGGAGTAAAGGTAGCCCCCCACCCCACCTCATCCCAAAAAACAAACAAACAAAAAACTCCAGCTGGGACTGATGTTTAAGGGGTCACTCAAAGTCAAACACCTCTGTGTTTTCTTGCTGTGATGAGCTTGTCATCTCACTCTTCATTTCCTCCAGGATTCCCATACAGCAAGTGCAGCATGCACTTACATGTTTTTAAATCCGATCACTAAACAACTATTTAACATCCAATTCCCTGCATCAATTCAAAAGAATATGTTCTCGCTGCTAGAATATTGACGCTGGCAGATGCAAATGAAGACTCAGAAACACATGTGGGATTCTTGCTACTCAGTGCAAACAGGAAAACAATCCCAAGTTCATTATTGACTGTATGTACACCTCTGATGGCAGAGGCCAGGGGATTACCCATAATCCTTTGCCTTTTCTACCCTGCTGCTTTCAGCCTTGAGGCACTACCCTCTGGTAGCACAAACCCTCCAATTGCAAAGGGGAAAAAAAAAAGAAAGAAAAAAGTCTCCTTTATCCCCAAAATCACCTCTAAATGTACGACGACCCCATCAGTTTTCCTCTCCTTGGCTATATTTAGCTTTACAGTAAGTGAAAGGGCAAATTTGAGGGACTAGGTGTGAAAAAGGATGACACCCCCCTGCAACAAACCCCTTCAAAAAGGTCTCTTTACATGACAATGAAGAAATACAGCGTCCTTGCTTGCCACTGTACTGCACCATCCTTCCAAACTTGTCTTTCGTGCTGTGCACTGAGAGGTGCTGGTCACATATTTACAACAGCAAACGCAACAGAAATAAATACAGTGAAAGCACGAGGAATTTAAAATGATGCACGCCGCCTTCTCCTGCTTGCACGGCAGCCAGAAATCCTTTTATTTACAAAGTGCACTGAGACAGCTGAATGAGGTTAGTATGGACAATATCATCATCAAGCAGCATTTTGAGTAGCACTGGTGCTAACAAGAGGCAGAGAGAAGAGAGGAGTGGAGCAGAGGCTACTAAACTAATAGTAGTAGTAGTAGCTAATAATGGTAGTAGTGTTACTCCAGTGGAGACGGTAGGAGATGGAGGTGGGCTTTAACAGGTGTACATGTCATCCCTGCTCTTTAAAAACAGGGAGGCAAAATGAGGTCTCCTTTTCTTTTCTCCTCTGCGTTGTACTGGCCTCATTGTAGTGGTCTAGAGGCTGTGGTGAGAGGAGGGGGCCAGTATGGGAGCGCAGGGGTGCAGGCTGCATCCCCCTCCTCCCTCAGGGATAGCCATCATCCTCCAGACTGAGTGCCACGCGCTGCAAACAGCAGATAAAAAGACCGTTACCACAACAGGCTGGTTAAGGAGAAGGAAGTGAGATAGAACAGCGGGGAATGAAAATAGAGAAGCTCAGTGGAAAAAGAGGAGAAAGGGAGACAAGATTCCAGTCTAGGTGGAACCCAGAAGAAAAATGGCAGCTTTGTTATGTGATGCCCTCTCACTATTCTGCCTCCTCTCCCCAACCTTCGTCTTCGTTTCTTTCCAATTCAGCCCCCCCCAACGTGTTGTTTGTCCCCTCCTTCCCTGGCTGCTCGTAGCGAGGAATGCAGGCTGCCTGCCTACGGTTGCGAAAGTCTGGCCCACATAATGCAAGCCTGATTTCTCTGGCTGCCCGAGCTGCCACACTGAGACAAAGGGCAAGAAAAAGTTAGGACGAGAAAAGAAGAGGAAGAAAACCACTAAAGAGATAAAAGGCAATACATAAGATTTGTACAAATGTTTGTAATAAAACTGGGAAAACGAGAGAGAAGGAGTAAAGCCCCCTCTCTCGTTCCGCGAGGGTAGGTTGTTACTTCGACAGGTGCACGACTCAGTCGTGCACCTGTTTCAGTGTCTGTCTGAGCGTGCTTCCCGCCTGTCATCATGCCAGTGATACCCAGAATTCTTTGCCTTCTTTCTCTCCGGGGTGACACAAAGAAATCTGTGTTACCATGCCAACAGATCAAAGCGCTAGACTCCCGTCTCACCCTCCCTCCTTTATGCTTTTTGGCTGCCCTTCGCCGCTTGCTCTCTGACACCCAAAACAAGAAGCATATTCGGTAAATGTCATAAACTCCTAATGACGCACAGTCTGGATTTAAGGGCATTTTACTTTACTGCTACGTGTTGCAGCTGCCACTGTATCCAGGGTTTGTAGAAAATGCCGCTTCCAGTGACTTTTAAAACTGCATATACATCAATGGGAAGTCATCAGGGTAATCCTGAAATTGCGTTGCTGAGATTTATGGTTTCTGCAAGATAAATTGTATTTCGAGAGAGTCCTTCATCCTGATTTGTGCTCCTTTTTTCAAATTTTGTGTGACCTCAAAACAAAATCGCATTAGTTCAATGCTATGACGCAACTATCTACTCTACATGTCCAATTTATTTGTGAGCAGTGGCTATAGAGCAACTCCTCTTTCACCTCTCTTTTTTTGCATCTCATCTGCACTAATCATGATTTCTTGGCTGCTGAACCTTTCTGAAGCAAAGGAATAATGCTTTGCCTGTGCACAAGGGTTTTGTCAGGAAATGGGGATCACTCACTTCAACAACCAAAAACACTAACACGATGCACAAATAAATGGGATGGCGGGTCGGCAGCAGGGATGTATCGCATGAATATGGTCGCTGAAGGTGAACGAAATGTGTGTCGAGGGTTTACGTGTACGCGTGACAGGTGTGTTCGGTAATTACTTCAAAAACATAAAGAAATAAAATGATATGTGAACGTGTGCGAGCCTGTTCTTTCTTTCCACCAGGCTGACATGTACAAGAAAACGGGCTTTTCCAAACCCTCGTGCCAACTCCCATTTTCCAAATATTTCACACCTCTTCCTTTCCTCCGCAGTACCTCTCACTTAGCGTTCGAGAGCATCGGCGCCCCCGAATACCAGTGAGAGTTGTTGTCTGTGACGCCGCCCCCTAGAGGAAGCGCTATGAATGGCTGACTGTGGCTGCCACTCACTGCTGGGTAGACGTGACCGATGGACTCGCTCTGACGCCCGATGTGGATTTCGTCGTCGTCATCCTCTGTGGTTTTGCGGTACACTGGGTTGTCGAAGTTCATGCTCTTGGTGTTCTTGCGCCGCCAGTTGCGCCAGACCAGGTATCCACCGGTGCAGAGCAATCCGATGACCACTGTGGCAAGGATAGGGACTGCATGTGTTTAACACACACACAACAACAACACACGGCGGGAGCGTTAACACAGCCCGGGGGACACAGAGCGGCGCTTTAAGCACTCACGCACAAACACACGTTGCACTGTTCACCTGAAGGCTCATTATTTTTCAGTTTTGGTTTTTGAAATGTTGTTTGCATAACAGCTTCTCAAAAATTTTAAAAACAAAACAAAACAAACAACAAAAAAAACATGGAAATATTCGCCTTCTGGAAAACGTCCAGAGGTGCACAAGGAGATGAACCTGAAGGGGAAGCAGTCCACTTTTCTGAAACTGTTAGAAAAACTGGTGGCACTTTATGCATCTGTTTCTATAAATTTAGTGGGCTGAGCTTTTTATGTTTCATCCCCCGTATGTCTTCTGTATCTGCATTTTAAAAAAATCTAAGCATTTATTAGAGAAACAATGAGCCTTCAAAGAGGAACTAATCATTCATTGCATTATATCCCCCCCTCAGTGTCACGAAACAATCAAAAACATGCACACACAATATGCAACATAAATGTCTGCATGGTACACATGCACATAAACATCATTCCAACACACACACACACGTGGGCACACTGAACCAAACTGGCATTTTATATTAAATCTGTAACCATTCAAGCCCTGAAGACACTGATTATGACCTTGTTTTTGAATAAAAGCCCCACAAGGTTGCTTAATTGTCATCAGCATATAATCCTGGTGCGCATTGCTCAAAAAACAGAATTTTGGGCAATGATTTATAATTTTGTATTTTATTGCACCGAAAAATTAATATCTGGAGTGTCCGGATGGGGTTATGGGAGGAGAATAAGAAGAGGGTAAGAGGAGGAGAGAAGACGGGGAAAGGGTTGGGATTTGGAGGATTTGAGATAAGCGCCGTCTCTCCTCTTTCATTACCATATCAGCATAACTGCCCTGCAAGGACCTGTGTGTGTGTGTACAGTGCATGCTTTAGAGTTTTTGTATAATGAAAGCGCAAACACCCAAATCAGAGGTAAGTCAAGGAGGTTTGGATATGTGTGCCTGCATTCATAGATGTGTTTTCCTACGCTACAGTACGCCTGTCTAATTGCGACTTTATTAGATAGACACTTGAGATTCCTTCGTGGCTGGGTTGGAAACCCCAGCTCCTCCTTTGTTCTTCTCTAAATGCTCAATGGTTTAAAGGGAAAAAAACCAAAAAAACCCATCAGCTTTCCTCTCATTTAGAAAATTTATCTCCAATGAGCGAGTGGCAAAACAGCCTGTCTTTGGCTAAAACTGATAATCACTGCTGGGCTGCTTCCCCTTATGGAGCTGTGGGTGGGTGTGGTGCATTGCTGGGTATGAGCGGAGAGCTGGGGTGCAGAAATCCAGCCCGTGTGGACCTCCAACATTAATGTTTCAAAGCTGCTAAAAAAAAAAAGATTTGTGGTGGCAATAAATGGGAGAAGGACAAAAAAAGGATAAAGCGGAAAGGGTTAATAGTCTCCAGGGTTATTTTAATGAGCTGATATTTCAACTATAGAGACTGGAAAGAGAAAAAAAAATAGCTTTACAATCTTTTAGCGCTCCCCTGAATTATCAAACTTGTTAATATTAGGGATGAAAGAGATCTCAATTAGTGGCATATGCTGCCACTATAAGGCCATTTGCACATTCAGCTGATTTCCCAGTCACGTTGGGCATGAAAGTATGAAATATTTCCATAAAATTCGATTTTCATTTTAATCGGAGCTAATAGAGTAGATTAACTTTTCTAAGCCGGTTTGATTGAAAGAACTACAATTGCCTTTTTCTGCCTTTTAAGAGGCAGCTTGATGGTTTTCTCTTTATGTTTCATTGCCTAAACAGACAACAGCATTATGTCTGAGGTCATTAGCTTCCTGCTCCAGGCCAAAAACACAATTTCATGGCATTAATCCACTTTTCTCTCCCCTCGTCTCCCGTATAACCCACTCTTAGTCCGCTCGGTCACAGAAATAGGTCAGAACATTGGCCTGATTGATACGATCTGATCAGAGCGGTGAACACGAGCAAAATGTACTAACAGCTGGTCGTGTGATGACAAAACCTGAATTGAATTTCACATTTGCTCAAATGTCATTAATAATGACATAATGTGCATATTACAGCGACCTGGCCATTTACTGACAGAGGGGCTCACTTCCATGTAATGGCTTTTTCTAGCCATAGGCCACGAGGATGTTGCTGGATAATACCATACCTCAGTACATTTTTTCAATAGATGCGATACAATTTTATGCCTGAATCTCACTATTGAACCAGATATAATGTGTTGAATTGTTATTATTTTAATGAGAATGTTTTAGATTTAATCAGCCAGGTGGAAACGCAAACATCCTAAAACCCAGGCACACGCACACAAACACATAACCTCATACTCACATTAACAACAAAACGCACGCAACATGCAGTTAAGCAGACTTGAAGGAGCGAGGAGGGAGAGGCAGGCAAGCAGAAAGCAAAGACAACACAGTGAGGGAGTCAACAGTACTCACCGATAGGAATGACTATCCCCAGAACAGCTACTGTGATGTTGTTACCTATGAGGTAGTGATCACTCGCAGCTGAGATGAACAGAAAGATGGAAGACAAGAAAAAAAGAGAATCAAACCAAGAAAAAGTTTTGCTTCAAACCCCACCAAGTGCCCTCCTAGAGAGCAAGAGAGATTTCAACACGGGAACATCAAAAGAAAGGCTGGAAAAGGATATTTGCATAATATAAGGGCAGAGAATCCATCTGATTTCAGTTTGGACTGCTGACTTTGTCTTCCCCAGCAGCATGTGTAAATGAAAAAGCCAATGAATCACACAGGGATGGCATAAAAATGCAGTGAGATGCCTTTTAATACACGAAGGAAGAAATGCGTTTCCAGAAACCAATGCATCAGAATTTGTATGAATATAAGCAACGAGCACATGATCTCGCATTACTCCATTCTTTTTCTACAAGACGTTTCAAAACTGTGTCACAATGCAATGCAGAAGACATTTATTCTGGACATGCTTTGCATCCTTACTCCCCTTCAGCTCTCACCCCAACAGGTCGGCGGGGGAGCTTTTGACATTAATCTCGCTCCCAACCCTCGTATTAGCAGCAGGCTAGCTGTTAGCCAAAAGTGTGATCAGATGGCTATAATGAAGTCTGGTAAGGAAGATTAACACAAGAGAGCACAGTGCTGGCCCTGCATACTGATTGGCTCATTCGACAAAGTGACTGTTCCAGTTCTATGGCTGGCAAAAAGAGACAGATGGCATGTGATGGATGTGACAGACAATGCAGATGCAAATCATTCTTCATAAATTAAATCATATAGTGAATGAAATGCAAATAAATGCACACACGTGCGCACACACGAGAGCCACAAAAGGTGAAGCGACTTCAGACAGCGAGTTCTGAGTCAGCAGAAGCGAATTTTGGCTTTTCTTAAGTGTGAGTGACGTCCAGTGGGTCCTACAGTAAGACTCAAAAAGGCAGATTAACTGAATCTCATTAAAGAAACTGCTCTGGAAGGAGGCTGTTCTGGAAAGGGAGGGCACTGAGAAAGGGAGAAGAAGAAGAAAAGGGGACAAAAGTCTCAATTTCATGAGGGTCATTCTTACTGGAGGGATTTTAATATCAAAACGTTTACTGCCACTTATTATTTAAATATAACTGTCAGGGTTAGAATGCTATATCCAGTACAATTAACAATGATTAATAAAACAGTATATCGTAAATATACTGCTCAAAAATATACTTTAAAAACACATCAGATCAATATCTGTACTGATATGGACTGGGTAATGTGTTAGGAATGAGAAGATGCCACATCGAAATGAAAATGATCAACCCACAGACGGCTGAATTCAAAGAGACCCTGAAAATCAAAGTGAAAAATGATGCAGCATGCTATTGCTGTTTTGTGGAAATTTCATTGCAGCATCTCAAAATGGTATGTGCTTGTACACATCCCTGACCAAGATGGGGCACACTCGTAACAGGACGACGGATGGCGTCCTGGGAGATCTGAACCAGGGCTTCACTGAACTCCTGGACAGTCTGAGGTGTGACCATACAGGATCGGATGAACCAAAACATAACATCCCAGAGGTCTTTTAGTGGATTTGGAACTGCCTGCACACTTTTATCACATGAGGTCAGGCACTGTCGCACACCAGAAGGAACCCAGGAACAAGAGCACCAGTGTAGGGTCTGACATTGGCTCCAAGGATTTCATCCTGGGAGCTAATAGCAGTCAGGGTGCCATTGCCTAGCCTGTAGAGGTCTGTGCCCCCCAGACCATTACTAACCCACCACCAAACCTGTCATCTGGACGTTGTTACGGGCAGCATCATGGCTTCTACAGACTCTTTCATATCTGTCACACGTCTGTTTTTTTTGTTTTTTTCCCCCAAAATCTTGAAATTAATTTTCTTTAATGTCGCTGAAAGATGTGCAAAATTACTACCGATATCAAAAGAAAACATTGGTTACCAGCTGTGTTTAATCTTTGCCCTCCCCAATCAGACTCCTGGTTCTCCCTCGCCCCACCATGCCCTCCCTCCCTCCCCCCAGCAGCGCACATGTGTAACAGCTGATGCCGGCAAACTTGACAGTGTGCACTGAGTTGAAAATTATAACACATGGCCCGTGGGTTTGGAGACTCGTCTTGTTCATGCCCCATTTTTCTCATCTGTGTCTGCTCCACCTCTCATCTGGAGCACTTGTGGTGTGCTGAGGAGGGCTGACAACTTCAGAGACCGGAAGAAACGTGCCTCTCGCCTCTTAGTAACTCTGAAGTACCGCGACCCCTAAAGTAATACAGCAGGCAACCTCTTTAATTCCCAGAAAATCACTTTCTCTCCCGCCTCTTTTTCCATCCCGTCGTTTCATATCCATGTAAATGCCGCCTTTCCTCCCAACAGTGTGTCATCTACAACTCCCATCCTCCCCGTTAAAGTGCTGGACTGTCATGTTCTTTTTCGCTCTCTGTTCACTCTTCGTTCTCTGTGGCTTTACTGTCTCACACTGCACGTTTTTGTTTTTTTCATTTAACATTCCTTCGTTTTACTCCTTGCTCCGTTTCTCATTCATTTCCCTGTCCTCCAACTCCCACTTAAAACTTTCATCATCTTTCCCTGTTTCTCTCCATCTGTACAGCTTTTTTTCATCCTCAACACCTGCTCTTTTAATTCTTTTTTTCTCTCCTCTAAATTACTTGTTAGAATGACATAAAGATATACAAGTATTACGATAAGTGTTTTAGTGTTAATCTTTCTTTTAGGGCATTTAAATAGTGCACAGGCCCATTATCTGACATAAATATATATTCATCTAAAGAGTCAGTATTAAAAAGGGAACCTTTTTCATTTTCTTAGAAACAAAAGACAAAATAAAAAGCTGCCTCGGCAGGTTGACTGTCTCAATTTAATATTGCCATGCAGTAAAAAAGCTAAGAAGACTTTCAAAACAACTGCTGAAAAATACTGATCTCACAATTTGGTGGCTTCATCAATTTTGCTGCGTGGTGCTATCAAGGATTCTCGTCCGCTTCCAAGTACAATTTAATTCTTAGCGTGGCTTTGTAAACCATTGTTACGGCTGTTAGTCTGCTGTCACTGTTTGTCTGGGCTGCAAAGTGGTATTTTTCTTGCGAGCCAGTGAAGCGTGATTGGCGCGAGAATGAAGAACACTGCCAGTTATAGAAAGAGAGCGAGCGAGAGCTAAAGAGAGAAGGGGAGAGAGGTACAGAGGGAGAGACCAAGACAGAGATAAAGACAAAGAGAGTAAGAGAGAGGCTGTCAGAAAGTGAGGATGAGTGATGAGTAGTTTTATGCGAGAATGGAGGGGACTGTCATTTCTTAGCTCTGACACTTCTGTTAAGACGCTGGTCGCGAGGGATCAACAGTAAGCAGACCGAGACATAGTGCAGGCCTGTGAAGCGTTCGGACGGGTGTGTGAGCAGATGAGAAAAGGAATAGAGGAGGAGGTCGTAGGGCCAGTAAAGCAAATGATCAGAGGGAAAAGTGGAGGGGAGGAGAAGCTAGAGAAAGGAGGGATAAAAGTATTGGTTTTTAGCTTCCTGCTGATTTAATGATGGTGGTAACAGCAGTGATGGTAGCAGAGCAGAAGAAAACACTCGCTTTACACACATCCACATTCCTGTCATCATGTCACTTACCTCTGTGGGAGAGGTTGGCATTGCTCTCTTTCTGAATGCTGTTGGGAGCCACGGCAGCCAATAAGGGGGTGTGTGTGGACGTGGACTTCTGACTAGTGCTGCTCAAACTGGTCGTCTCTGTACTGGTAGCGGCGGGAGTCCGAGGGTGCTCTGTGATTCTGCCGCTCCTGGTGGTCTGAGGAGGGGCTGGTGTTGTAGTCTTGGCTGTGGGTGGTAATGTGGTAGTAGCAGAGGTGGTGGTGGTGGTGGTGGTGGTAGAGGGCGTTGTGGTCGTGGCAACGGTTGTGGGAGTTGTTGTTGTTGTGCTTGTTGTGGTGGTCGTCGTGGAAGTTGTGGTTGCGGTGGAGGCAGATGTCGTGGTTGCTCGGGGTCGAACTGCGCAACAGAAAAACAACCAGTAGGATTTGAGATTTCTCTCCAGACTGCTCAGCTGTTGCAGCCATTTCCACTTGTAAGCTCTGCATCAATATTCAGCATACAACTGCAGTCAACAGCAATGCCTCCATTGTCTTATAAGATGAGATCTATAATCTCTTCTGAGGGTTCTGGGTCTACCATGGGGTCTCCTACCAGGAGCGCGCCTGCAAAACCTCCAAAAGGAGGCATCCATGAGGCATCCAAAATAGATGCTCAGCTGGTGTGTTTGATACGCAGGAGCAGCGGCTCTACTCTAAGGTCCCTCCAGAAGTCCAAGCTCCTCAGTGTCTCATCTCTAAAGCTGAGCCCAACCACCTTATAGAGGAAATTCATTTTAGGTGCTTGTATTCATGATCTTACTCAGATTTCATGACCATAATCTCATAATTATTTATTTATAGGCTTTGAACTGAAGTCTGTAGATCTTACATCACACCACAGGTTTGGATTGAGACATAAATGGATCAGTAAATGAAAAGCTTCACGTTTCAGCTTTCAGCTGCACCACAGCAGTCCGGTATAACACCTGTGTTACTGCTAATCAGAAGTGTGACACTTTAAAGTCCTGTACAGCACCACATAGGTACCGTGACAGGTACTGTGATATTTCTATGTACATACTGTGCTAAAGTGCATTCACACATTCATAAGTAACAAGTTGCCAGATGGATAAGTTGCACAAGCGCATAATAAGCAGAATTTAGTGCAAGCGTTGCAGTCAGTTGTTGCAAACATCATATCACATCACAAGAAATGATCTGAGAAAACACTACGTTGTTAAAGCAGATGTACTACACCAGTACGTTTGGTTCATAGTGTACTACATGTACTAAAAGAAGTATTCAAGTCAGGGATTTTAGCTGAAGCTAAATTACACCACATGTCACCCCAGGCTCTTCCTCTGATCACTGTTTTTTTTTTTTTTTGGTGTATCAGATTTACACAAATCCCAGTGCACACACTGCTGCTGATATAACATTCGGGTTTGTGTTTTCTAAACATTATTTTTAATATAAGTGATATGCGTTTCTTTGTGGTTGTAAAACTGAAATTTTGATCCAATACAGTCACAATTAAACCAGTGAGTTTTTCCACCAGAAATGTTTGTGTTACAGTAAGAATCCAAAAAGCTTTGGTACAAATGCACTCACTGCCCCTGCACCTACTCCCAGCCTCTCTCACAGGGATTCTTTGAAATATTGCCTCAATACATCTTCATCGTCTCTTTCCCCCCGTTTCTCTGTGTCAGCTCCTCCTAGCTCACCTATATAGACATTAGGTGTAGGTCTAGTAAAAATAGCAACGTTACAAATGTAGTGACTCTATAAGGGCAGGGGGACAAGCTGACTGATGAAATAAGGTCAGCGAGGTAGGTTAGAAGTGCAGGGAAGAGTCCCTGACCTAGTTCCCAAGATAGTTTTACACAACACTTAAGGTTCAGATTCTCTGAAGGATCCAGGGCACTTTTAGCTTTGTAAACATTGTACTGTTAAATTGCAGACATTGAAAAATACTGTATTTGGAGTATCCAAAGTATTATGACTTAAAACAAATAGAAACAGTATAAATAGAAACGCTTTATATTTAGAATTTTAAATATTTGTGCTTAAATATGACCTAAAAGATGATCAGACTTTAACACTAGTCACACAGACGAACATAACTCAAATAAATAAATGAGACAAAAATATTCTTGGTAATTTAATCCAGTATTACACGGCTTGCATGTTTGTGGGTTTATTCAAATGAACTTCAGGTCTTTCCAAAATATTTCTGTCAGGTTAAGTTTGACTTAGAAACAAGCTCATTCCAAATAATTTTACTTATACATAGAATGACTTGTGTGCTTCGTTCTTGCAGCCTTGCTGTGCACCACTGCTGTTCTATGTTGTACTGATGGAGTAGCTGAGAAGTTAGCCTGGATTCTTTGTGCTTGTAAAAGAATTTAGGAACCGGAGAAAATTCAGGCCTTACTATTGGACTGATCACTGTTAGCCAATGACCCCTGAGAATGGCAACAATGCTCCTGAATTTCACTGTGATCCTAGCAGCGTGAATCTCATGTGACATTTATCCACACGAATCATTCATTCAGGTGTGCCTGTGGAATGTAGACTTACTGATCGCGCAGCGTCTCATGTCTGGTCCTAGCTCCATGCCGTCAGGACAGGCGCAGGTGTACTTGGGGGAGTGGTCTGTGATCTGAGGCGCCTTCAGGCAGAGGTACTCGCAGCCACCATTAGGCAGTGTGCCCATATTACAGGTATCAGGACCTTTGGGAACACAGGCAGAAATGTAAAAATATTAAAAAAGACTTTTGGCAACACATTTATCTCTTGGAAAACAATAAAACCCCAAATGTTTTATTAACGAGCTGTACTGGAAAAGGAAAAAAAAACTTGCACAAAGCCCAAATCTCAACAGCCCAAATTTTATTCAAATTAGAACAAAGAAAATATATCAAAGGTTTAAAATTACAGAATGTACAATTGTAACAAAAAAATAAGGCCACTTTGAATTTGATGGCAATAACTAGTCTTAAAAAAAGTTGGGACACGGGTAAGAAAAGGCTGCAAAAGTAAGTGCTAATGAAAAAGAACCAGCTGGAGAAACATTTTGCAACTAATTATGTTAACTGGAAACATGTCAGTAACACGACTGGGGATAATCATGTTATATTATATCATCTCGCAGATGCTGAGGTTCATCAATCTGCAGAAAAAAACACATGAAAAACTGGATGAACCTAAGAAAAAGAAAAACCAGCATCAAATTTGACACGTAGGCGCCGGTATCTCATCAGTAAAAAGTTTCTGCTGCCATCAAACTATTAACTAGTTTGATGCTAGATTTAGGAATCTAATCTTTATTCCACACACTTCCTCTTGCTGACTTTAGAGATGCGTAGGTGAATGCAGGAGAGTCTCAACTGCTTTTAATCTCTGTAACCCAAATAAAAAATTTACATGTAGTTTCTTAAGCACAGTTGCAGACTCATGGAAAAACACTGCAGTTTTGTGTCATGTGGGGAAGCGCGAGAATTAGGTCAGGTCGCAATCTTTCCTGATTTCTTATGTAGCTTTGGAGAGCAGCACGCCATCAGCTGTCAGGAAAAACAGCAATATCACTTGCTACACAGAGTGAGATTTTAATAAGCTGGGAATACATTTATACTTGATGTACAGTATCTCAGCATAATGACTATGTAATGAGAACAGCTGTCTAAGTTCTCAAAGCTCCAAATGTGGTAAAAGGTTTGGGAAGGAGTCATCAAACTGGGGAGGATGGGAAAAAAAGGTTAAGGAAGAGTGTAGGAAGGAAAGACGAAAACAGAGGAGGAGAGAGAGGGAGGCAAGAGAAAAGTGAACGAAAATGATGAGGATGAGGATGAAGAAGGAAAAAAGAAGGACCGAGATGATAACAACAACAAAATTATGTTGGTTTTAAGCCATAAAAGCGTCACTTTCTCCTCCTGCGCTGCCTCTCTTTGGTCTCCAACTAAGAAGAGTGAACCTAGGCTTCAAAGACCCACTGAGCGCACAAAAAATTAATAATAAAACAGACACAACTTGGGAAGGATCGGACGAAAGCCTCTTTTAAGGAAGTGTGTCGATAAACATGAAAGACATCTGAGCGTCTCGCAATATGTGGAGACGCACAGTACTGTACCAAACCACACTTACAGATAATATTCCTCACTGGGGTTTTCCTTAGGTGCAGTACACTAACAAATAAGAAATGATACAAAAATGCAAGAGAAACAAAGATAAATCGGTAAAAGACAGGGCAGAGAGGAGTCTGAACTCACCAAGCGTTGCAGTCGAGGTCACATTTTACCAAATACTTTGCTTATCAATGCTACTCGTGTGCTTGGGGGGGCTACTCGGTGCACCTTCACTTAGCCTTGCAGTGTTTTGTCTTGCTTTTGTTGGCATTTGGGAGAAAACATTTTCCAATTCTGTGATTTCTTTTTTTGACCAGGACTCTTGATTTATTAATGAGGGAATGCAATTAGCTGCCTGCTGGCGCACAGACAAGATTGCTTCTGAGCGCTCAGTGAGTGAGGAGAGAAAACAAAGCATGAAAACACTCGCACAAACACATTTCTGGCACGCAGTGTCAAACACACCCAGGTATTCACAAGCAGAGGTGTTGACAGGCACACACGCGTGCGTGCAGTCACACACATCGAGAGTGCAAAAAAAAAAAAAAAAGACAAACACATCGTTTTGACGTGCCCGTCACATCCACAGGTCTAATCACACTCATCAGATTATCTGTTTATTGTTTCAGACCGTTTCACTAAGTGGATCCTCGTGTCTATGTGCTGATAATGCAATGCTTTGTACTCAGGAAGGAGGTTAGATTTTGTGTATCCTGTGTGCACATACGCCCCAAAATCCTGCTCATTATACCGAACAAGATCCTGCACGCTTACGAGTGGCAAACAGCACCTAGACAGAGACTGGGCAGTATGACAGACTGAAAACGAAACGGACATTTTGACTTATTTGAGGTCATCTGGGACAGCCCCACTTAGATCACCTGTGCTAAGCTTCTATAAGTTTCTTCTTCTTACCCTTGGGCTGCCTCTGTTCATGAAACACCACCAGGTCCAGGGGGTTGTTAAGGTCCTCTGCGACCTTGGCCACATCGTGTCCCGTCAGTCGGTTGGCGCTGTATATCGCTTCATCTTCCAAGTCTGTCCAATACACGCGATCCTGGGTTAAAATAAAGCAAAGTCAGCTTGAGAAATACACAAATAAATAAAAAGCCCTAAACCAGCCTTGATGATTAACGATCAACCTATTAAAAAAAAAAGAAGAATAAATGAAAGATATCTCAGCTAATGCCACAGATAATGTTATAAAGCCACATGCATGTTGCAGATCCAGAACTGCTTGCGCTGTACCACTTGAGATCGGACACTTTCCTAATCAAATGGCAGTGATGACGAGATATATTTCATATTTCAGTAACAGAACACTTACAAAAATGTTTTCTCTAAAGAGGGCGTCATTCTAGGGTTTTATAAAGCTGTTGTTGCTTATCATTTTCAGAGTCCAGTGATTCTGTAATTCAGAACCGTGAGACCTCAAGTATGGAGCAAACATGCTGCAAATGAGCATAATCTGCATACAACTTTAGAATAAATGGCTTTTCATAAACACCATTTGTCTCTGCTTAGAAGCTGTGCACTGATATTCATTGTAGTCACCGTTCATTTAAAAAAAAAAAAAAAAAGGAAGAAAAAAAGCCAGTCTGCTGCAAAGAAATGTCCTCATCCCAACAATGGCTATTTGATTAAATTTACGATTACATTTGAGGATGTGTTGTGGTTTACTTGAATAGAGAGGTGTTTTATATCCAAGGTAACTGGTTAATTTTTCAAAAATGCAATAAACCCCCCCCCCAAAACATGCCATTTAGCCCCCATTCTACCATCTTTACCCTCCAGCACTCCAGGTATTTAAAATTATAGCCAGTCTCTCTCTTCTCTGGTAAAAATAATCAGCCCCAAATAAACTTAAAAACAGAGTCACATTACTCCAATTTGCCAGAGAAGAAAGCCCAGGTGGCACTCTTTGCTAATTTCTATTTTTAACCACCCTAATTATAACAGCTACTTAACAAATACAAGGACACAGAGGAGGCGTGGCATCTCTTGGAGACGGTTTAGTTCAAATAAGCCACCTACTCTGTGCTCGGTGGGTGAAAAGGGGAGCAGTGTTTACTTAAAAAAAACAACAAAAAACAGTAAAAACACAGTTTTAAGTCTGTAAGGAAGTTGCATGCTTGATAAGAAAAAAACAGCCCCGGTGTTTTATTGGAAAAACGTCTGTACCTTTGACTCTCTGTTTAAGCTTTGTGCCAAAGCAGAAGGTAGTGACTGCTTTGGCGGAGCGTACGGTGTCTTTGTAGTCCTAGCTCAGCTTCCTTCTCAATTTCCCTTCCGCTCTTTCACACCTGCTCATTATTCTCTTTAATGATACTACACGATATAACCGCACAAGTGCTCACGGCACTTGGTTTCCACAGCAACCCCAGACGGCTTTGTCTTTGCAAGCACACATCAATTAAGAAAAAACAGAAAAATAGAGCAAATGACTGCACGAGAAAACACAGACAGGCTGATATCATGGAAAGCTCGATAAAACAATGAAGAGACGATTTAGGAGGTGAGTGTGAGACGGAGAGACCAATCAGGAAGAGTGTCTGCAGGTTTTTTCGTCGTTACAGGGAGGATGTATTTTTATCATCTTTTTAAAGGCAAAGACCTGCAAGACTTGTATGGTGTGCGGGTATGTGTGTGTCCGTGTGTGTCCGTGTGTGGGGCTTAGTCACAGCAGCCATCCATGCTTTTTGTGCCGTATTATCAGTGGACTTGACCTCTCTCTCACCTTCCCCCCCCCATCTTTCAGTGAGCTCTCTATCACTCAATCTCTCCCTCACTTAGGTTCTGATAACCTTTACTCATATGACAGTAGTTCTGAAACAATGAAAGACAAATATCAGCCACGCTGATAAAACACTACTCAAATCTATTATTCCATCTCTTCTTTTTGCTTCTCTCGCTCTCTGTCTTGATTTCCACCTCAGCAGTCAGTCTCTGACATTGTTTTCCCCTTTTTACTTTCTCCACTGTCAATCTTTCCGCGCGCCGCTTGTGACCTTGAAGCTTCAAACAGCAGCACAAAACCTGAGAAGGGCAGTGCTCTTCAATTGTAGGATCAAGGTACATCTTTTATGTTTTGAAGGATAGGCCAGAAGTTATACACAAAGCGCACGCAGACTTGCTCCCATGAACACATGGCGCCACGTCACATCAGATGGAGCTGCAACTCGGGGGGAGTGAGAGCACGTCTAAATTTATATGGAGCCATTTTTGAGTCGAGGGAAAGCAGCCCTTTATGATTTTGCTGCGATTCTATCCCAGAAGAATATGCGTCGGGGCTGTCTGACACATCTGTCTGATGAGCTTCAGGTGCCTACTGGATACCTGGATGTTATGCATGAAAACTACAAATGAAAGCTCAAACAAAGCCAACCCACTCGCCTGTTGAGGATTTGATTTGATTTTTTTTTTTATGGGTTTGATCTGCATTCTTTGGCATAATTAGCCAAGTTCTGAAAAAATAATGTGGGGGCTTTTTCGGTAAATCATTTAATCTCCAATAAGCTGCAAAAGAGAATTTTTTCTCATGTGCACGTTACAACGTGTCTCTAGTTATGTGAGCTGACTAGTTTTCTTATTTGGGCTGTAGATGTGGACAGAGAGGGCCTGACGGACGTCTTTGTCAGGTTTTTAGAAATTAAAGCTTTGATCACGTCATTTGACTGCCCCTGTTTTCACATAGAGCCTTTAAAATTTAAATCTTTACATATTACTCCAGTTTTTATTTCTTTCAACCACTACTTCTCTTCTCAATCCCATCCCACCTTCTCTTCTATCTCCTTCCTGTCAAGAGCTGAAAAAGAGACAACATTACTCTCTGCAAGCTTCTGCGATCTACATCTCCTCAGGGCTTGGCATGTAGGCAGGCGGTCGGCACTAACTGGTAGAGTTTACATGCGTGTGTCTGTTCAGGATTTGATACAGAGGCCCCGCATCTTTCTCTGCAGTGCTGAGAAAACCCGTTCGCTCATCAGCATCAAAACGAAGTCTGCAGATGACACACTCGAGTGTAATGACTTGTAGCGTTCACTGTATCGCTCAGGAATATGAGGAGCTGGAATAAACCGTACGCCGCACATGAGTTGACAACTCATATCTCACATGCTCAGAAGAGCAGCTATATGGATGTGCATGTGAAAGAAATGGATGCTTAAGAGCTGTGGGCTTGTGGTTTTTGTTATGCTTGTGCATAATCAAATGTGGCTAAATGTCAGAAACATTTTCTCTGCATGCGAGAAAACATGTGAGGATGACTGATTTGGGGTTACACAGTCCCCACAACAATTCCCGCTCACAATAAGTTTCTACAGTTTTCACAAAGTTTTACATGTGATCCCCCAGGTCTTATTATTGTGGATTTGTCTTAACTGAAACTTACCGAACAGTGTATGAGCTAAATGTGAACATTTTACAGTTACTTTGTTTTTAACTAAAGAATAGGAAGAGTTAAACTAACGTTTGCTTAATTTATACTATTTAAGAATCAGCTGCAACACAAGTAAGTGCACTCTTTGTTAGCATGGCTCCAATATTTGATTCACCAGTCCACTTTCTTCCACTCAGGGACAGACACTATGGGCAGAGAACCATTCGTGCTCACATTCACACCTACAACCAATTAAAATCACCAACCTAAGCTTCACCCAACCCCATACATGACTGTGAACTGTGGGAGGAAGCTGGAGTATGTGGAGGGAATCGACACAGCCACAGGTAGATCGTGCAAATTCCACACAGAAAGGCCTCAGCCTAGATTTAAACCCAAGACCAACTAAAGCGAGGCGACAGTCCTACCACAGCAACACCGTGCAACTCGTGCATGCTGTAATATTTTTTACTCTCTCTTCTTTTACGTTTAATAAAACTCAAACTTCCTGGGCATGGATGACACCAGTTTTAAATATTTTGCATGAGTGACTCTGTGGAAATGTGTTCTGCCATTCTCGACACAGATGATTCTTTGCAGGTGCTCTTTGCTGGAGGTGTTGTTTTTCTTGCTCCACAGTCCACCTTAAAATACTCCAACTGTTCTGCTGAATTTGAGGCAGGACACACAGGCCACAGCTTTCACTTTTTTCATTCTATAAAAACTTGTGTTTGAAATTGCTATGTTTCGGCTGGAGAAAATGTTGTCCCTGCAAAGCATCTTCACACTAGGAGTCTGTTCATTCAGTGTAAACTTGGGTATAGACTTGCCTTTGCTATCCATCTACAAATGGCTACAAATGGTAGATTCATTTTAAAGAGAGCGACGTAACATCAACCAAAAATACAGAAAAAACACATCACATAAAAGTTCTAAACTGATTAGTATGTAATTGAGTATTTGATCCCCAAGCAAAACATGACTTAGTTCCTGTCTTGTTGTTTCATGGAGTTGGTTTGCACACATCTCAGGAGGGATTTTGGCCAGAAACTCTCTAAAGTCTTTAGGCTTCTTGGGAACTTTTCTATAGGACTTTATTCTGTCTCTCTCCATTAAAATGAATTATATCAGTACACTGCACTCCATATTTTCTGCACTGTGCAGTAAGTGTGCTTGTCCTGGTCAGGTCTATGCTGCAGGCTTACCTTGTATCACATCTGCAGGACGGGCACTGTGCCTTCTGTTATTGGGAGTATGCCCCATCCTGTCCCTCCTTACTGATGCTGCAAGCGTGTTTCTGTTTCTGTTCAGTAGCCTAGAACAGTAGCTCTTTTATCCTATCCTATCTTTATGAAGTATCACAGCTGGTGCCTTACTTGTTAGAGCATTTCCTTAAAGCCAGAATGATCAAAAACGTTCAGTGTTTTAGTTCAAAATTTGAACGATGCAATTCTAAAAGTAACAAACTTCCCATTATCGGTCTGTAGGCACCGTGACATCCTCCTGTGCTGCTAAAGGTTTTTAATTTGGTCTATATCATAACCAGAGCAGAAGAAAGACCAGAAGAGCCGAGAGCTATTAATCTCCTGGGGTGAACTTTCACTGCTGCTCGAAACATCGGTTTTCTTTCTCTCTTTTGCACGCAAACACACAGACGCGCACACACTCACGCGCTCTCAGCTGGGCATGATGGATGTCCCTTCTTCCCTTTGCTTTCCCATCATCACACACAGTGTGTGCAGCAAAGAGGGGAATGGAGCAAAAACTACTTACTGATCACATTTTCACCTACCACTTTCCCCACCTTCATCCTTGCTCTCTCCTCCCTCCTCCAGTTGTTTTCCACCTTCCACACCATCATCTATGCTTGATGGGCCCTAACGTACCGATTCACTCCCACCTCAATAAATACACCCAAATTAGTTTTATTGATTGATGCACTCTATTGTGACTCTACACTCGTCAGCAAACAAACAACAATTCCTTCTCTGGATTTATCCTGCTTCTATACTTCTATAACATCTCCATTTCTTTTCAGTCAGTCAGCCATGTCCCTGCACTGACTCATCTCTCCCCCTCTAGTTCTCGCACGTCTTTTACCGCTAGTACACTTTGAAAATGTGTGTCAGTCCTCCACTTATGACGATGAACAAGCATAGTAATAAATGGCATCAAAACAGTATACTTAAAAACCCACTGCTAAAATTTTGCTCACTGCAAGTCTAGAAATACGCAACCATGTTGGGAATCAACAGACAAGATATGATTGTCACTTACAAGGCAGCGATAACTGATCTGAGACCCCTTTGGTGTGTGTGTGTGTGTTTACATTTATTTTGGGAGTGAAATAAGAACTTCTGGATCTTGTTTACCTTCCAGGTAAAGCCTCCCACTAACTCTATTAGGAAATAAAGAAAAAGCGTGCTGTGTATGTCCATATATACTTAAAAAGAGTTCTGCATTCTTCACATTTATTTAAGAAACTTTAAGCAAACTGATTTCAAATTAAACCCAACCCTAAACCAAAATTATATAAGACATACACTGAGAAATTTAATCTAACCAAGGACATTAACCAAGACAGAAACCCTACGCATGAACATATTTTACTGTCAGCTAAGAACAGGAAACTGAGGCTACAGCGTACACAGGCTCACCAAAACTGGACAACACAAGATTAGGATAATGATCCCCGATCTGATGAGTCTTAGTTTCTGCTGCTACATTCGGATTGTAAAGTCAGAATTTGGCATAAATAAAATGAAAGCAAGAATCCATCCCGCCTTATATCAACAGTTCAGTCTGGTGGTGATGAAATAGTGCAGGGGAAAGTTCTTGGCATTCGTTGGTCCCTACCCTCTACTAACTTATGAGTATTGTTGGTGACCATATCCATCCCTTTACGACCACAGTGTACTCATCTTCTGATGGCTGCTTCCAGCAGCATAATTCTCCATACCATGCCACTCAAATAATCTCAAACTGGTTTCTTGAAAATGACAGGGAGTTCGCCATACAAAAATGGCTTCCACGGTCACCAGACCAAAAAAGGACCTTTGGGATGTGGTAGCACAAAAGATTCACATCTAACTGTTTGATGCCTTCATGCCAATATGGACCAAAATCGTAGGAATGTTTCCAGCTCCAACCCTTAGTGGCAAGGTGTACCTAATAAACTGTTCAGCATATATTTCAATAGGTATACAGCTAGAGCAGAAACTATATCCCTGTATGATGATATAGTCTAATGATGAATTATTACATTAGCATAAACTAAAATTTGCCCAAAAGGTTGGAAACGAAACAAAACACTGCACACTTTCAAAAATGCATATTACAGAAACAGCTGTATGCACCAGACCAGAGCTCTGGCATTACCGCCTGGTCTGATTCTTTGCATTTGAATCTCAATTCTCAACTGCTGTACCTCAAAGACAGTGAGGGCAAAGGGATGGCCCAGGTGGTGATGCGAGGAGAGCAGCACTTTGCGGTTGTCACCATTGAAATCCACACTGGACAGCAGGTGCAGCTTGGAGTCCACCCAGTAAAGTCGTCTGTTGGACAAGTCTGAGAACATGCAGGGAAGGGGGGAGAGCGAGAGAGAACAAAATCAAGAGGGGGTAGGGGAGAAGGTGAATGGAGAGAGAGAGAGGTCACTCAGAGTGAAACGGCCCAGGGTGAGGGGTATATGGATGTAATGGCCCAGTAGCTACACAATCAATCTTCTTTGACATGACGACCTCAGCCCCGTACTAAGAAAACACAGATGTGATTGTAATATTGCCGCTTGACTTCTTTGCTGGAGAAAATATATATGCCCTTGAACAGATTCATTAGTCTTGCTGGACCTATTTTAAAGACAAACTTTGCTGTTTCGCAAATCTCAAATAACTCCACATTTCAGCCACTGCTATATTATTTATATTAGGCCCAAATCATTGTTGTGTCCTTGCTACGAGCGGCAAAGTGTTGTGGTGTTTACTTTGAAATCGAAACACCACATTGAATTTAAACAGCAAAGGAAATAATCCCTGTATTACTCTTTTTTTCACCAGACTCTAAGATTATGCTTTTAAGAAAAACATTTAAAAAACAGAAAGCAAGAATTTAATTAGTAATTAATAAAGAATTAAGCTTTTGTGTGCAATAAGCAATTCGAAATTGGTAAAACACTGGAAGTATATGAAAAAAAAGCATCCAATAAAAGCACCAAAGTAAACTGAAGGGGGAAGAGAATTAACACGATTCTCTGTCCCCATTCACCTCTCCTGACTCAATCACCTGCACTGTTCGGTGGTCTCTATGAAATCAATGACCAGGGGAACACAATTCACCCTTTCTCCCACAGCCGCCTGGCGCCAAACCTCTCATTCGCCTTATTCCAAAAAATAATTTGTTTTCATACAGATGCGGCGACACCTCAATTCCACAGAGTGTGGCGACTGTGTGCTTCTATTTCTCCTCAGGCAAGGGCAGCTGAGAGGAATTGGCTGGTGCTTCGGAGGGAGTTGAAAGGGATGAGGGGAGGTATCGACAGCAGAGCGTCTGGCTTATTAATTCGGAGCCTCATACTCACTGGCTTGATTGATGAGAGCCAGACACAAACTGAGGTATATAACAATAAGAGCTACTTGGGTTTCAGCACCCATAGACTATTTTCTTCTCTCAACTTGTGCTGTTTGTCTCTCTCTGGCTTTCCTCCATGTGTTGTTTTTTTTCTTTGTGTTGAATTCACTCGAGACACTTTTTTCTCTCTCTCTCTAAAAGCAATGTCAGCATAATAACCTTTTTTTTTTAAATTTTTTTTTAACAAAACTGCTGTCAGAACTGATTGATTTTTTCTATCTGGGCATCATCTTCTAGCTTTTCATCCTTCTTCCGTGGGCTTTGAATGTTCAAAGCTACATGTTTTTTTCCTTACCTAGAGTTATTCCATTGGGCCATTCAATGTGTTCAGACACCAAAATTTGTCTATCCACTCCATTCATCCCAGCCTTCTCAATTTTGGCCTGACCTCCCCAGTCTGACCAGTACATAAACCTGCGGGAAGATACACAAGTTAGATTAAATTGAAGCAGCAACCTCGGAGGCTGAGAAATCAAGCCAACGTGACCTGCCTGCATTCTCTCTGAGGGCCACCAGATGGTGATAGCTGTGGTTGTAAAAGAGACCTGAAGTCTTACAGAAGGCTACGAGAAATGGCTTTCTGATTTTACTCATTTGTTTTGGGTTATACTGAATAAAATATCAACTGAAATATTTTGTAACCATGTTACAAAATGATATAAAAACCGCACACTTGATGGCTAATAGCTGTCCATCAGAAGTCATTAGCCAATGATTGTGCGGTTTCACACTTGACTTCTTGTCAACTCGGGTTTTTTGCCAACCAAGCTGGTGATGGCAAAAGCTTCAATACAATATGGCACTTCAGAAACCAATGTGTGGCTATCTGTGGCTGAGTGCCTAGCTTTAGAGCAGGGGTGAAAAAAGTTTCTAGCTTGGTATAAAAAGTAATTTTCCACCTTTGTGACATCTTTACATTTCATCCCTTTATAGGGGCTTAAAGTATTAATACTTAAAGTTGTGAATTATTAGTGCTGTGGAGCGTGACGCTTGAATGCAGGCGGTTGTAGCACCAACTCGCGGCAAGGCTTCAACTTCCGCTACTTCAAGTCATTGAACTGGACCTTTTTGTTTCTGCGTTTGTGACCTTTTGAACTTTTAATACAATCATCTAACAAATAATATGGCTTCCTGTGTGCTCTACTTTTGGTGAGTGAAAGCTAGTATTTTATTTGTCTGTTACTTAATAACTAGCAGCTTATCTGTGTGTCTAGCTAGCATTAGCTGATAACTTAACATACAGCTTATCACCCAAATACAGTCCAAAACCAGTGAGAGATGCCATTGTTCATCTTTATATACATGTTGTATCATTAAGGCACGGCCAGTTCAGTGTCAGAAATGAAAGGAGTAACTTTGCTAGGACCAGTGAAGAGAGGTTAATATGCAATGTCAATTGTTCTGAAAAACTCTTAACTGACAAAATCAACTGTACTCCGTCACACGATGTTCCACAGACATCTTCTCTCATTTTCTTTGCAAAATGACTGTATTATTAGTAAGACAGGCATTGAAAACATAAAAGGGAAAGCACTGTGCAAAACAACAGGTACTGGAAACTTGGACCTTATCTGAATATGTGTGTCCATGATAAAACTGAAATCGTGGCTTCATTTGCATGTATTTCATGCTAGTCTAGCTTTGTAGAGCTGTGAAAAGACGTCTTTGGGGAGCTCAAGGCACCCGAGACAAATGGAAAGAGTTAGAAAGGGAAGACAAAGTGTTACATCCCATCTCAAGAAAACTGTTAAAGTGCTTAATCTAACAGATGGGCTCAGTGCTACAAATAGCCTTTACTGACTTTAGGCCAACTTCTACACCCAATCTCTTTCTACTATAACAACACTGGCTTTTACAGACACACACACAATGACAGTAGGACCTCTTACTCGCCCTCCCTCCTTCCTGCCTTTTTGCTCAACTCCTTTGCAATCTTTTGCTCCTTTGTGCATCTTTTCAAAATCCCTTTACCCTAAAACTAACCCAACTCACCCTTGGTGCGGATCCACAGCGATGGCTCGTGGCTCGTTCAGCTCGGTGGTTATGAGCATTTTCCTTTTCCTGCCATCTCCCGTAGCGACAGATATGCTCTTATTGCCTGAGTCCGTCCAGTAGATGTTCTTGTGGACCCAGTCGACAGCAAGGCCCTCCGGGGAGTGGAGCGAATCGATGAGCGTCACCTGCTGTGATGAGTCACTGGCCTTGTTGATGTAAGCGCTGGTGGGCGGATGGAAAGGAAATGTATCAGTAAGTAATCTGGAAATTATAAAAGCCTAATCCATCACAGAGGTGCTGGCACGATGGATTTACTACCGTCTGGCTTCCTTTCCTTGGGAGGAATGACTTGATTGTGAGTGGCTTAGATATCTTGTTGGGAACATAGATTCTTCACTCTATTCAGGTGTGAGGGGCACCCAATCCTGACACCTTTATAACAACTTCAGCCTTCACACCAAACACAGCCTCCCAGGGAGAATGAGTCTGTCTTTTTCTATCAGCACCACATGCCTATATCTCCCCTTTAACCGAGTGTCCCTTTCTTGTCTTCAGTTTCTTTGATTTTCCTCCTCCGTCCACTTACTCTGTCAACTCTTCTATCCCCATTCCCCACTGACATTTCCTTTACTGGTGAAAAATGTTAAAACTTAATAGATTACTGCCTCGACAATATATGAATGCAAGAGCAAGATGGAAGAAAAAATGCTTGATAAAAGGTTGGGACAAGCAATGTCCCAAGTTGCACAGTGCCTTCACATTTTAGCAACGCCTACAGGAGTAAGAGGAGACGGGAGGTGCATCTTAACTAAAGAAGAAGGTTGACTGGTAGTCAGAGCTTGGAGATGCTCACTGTTACATTTTGCCAACCCAAATGTCTTCATCTTTACAGTCAGGTGAGTGTGGGATGTTATTGTGTGTGTGATAGATAATCTATGGGTTCTCAAGAGTGCCTCAGGGTTTGCAACATGGATCCAACGCCACACTGTTTCACCCTCGAGGGTAAAACGGCTCAAGCATTGTGGACATGAAGGAAACCCATCGTGTTATTGATGCAGCATGCAGCTACTGAACTCTACTGAAAACGCCAGAACAAAAATTACATTTGACACAAATTCAATTTGAAACAATTTTCTTTTGCATTACATTCTGTTCTTTGATACTGAGTAATCGCGAGTTCCACTAAAACATATTTTCTGTTTAATCTCTTGTTCAATTTCTCCAATATTTAATTTTTTACGAACACAGCAGATATAAAAATTCAACACGTCAGGTTTTCATGATGTATAAAAATGAAGAAAATGAGATCAAGGTAAACGATTTAAGAAAATCATTTCCACCTTTAAAGTTTAACCTGCACAATTCACAGTCACTCTTCAATTCTATTTGGGTGGGGGACAATCACTGAAAAACTTACTATTACCTGGCTGCACAAATGTGCGCAGCCTTAGACTAAAATACTGTTAAATACCTCTTTTGATTTTACTACACCGTTCAGTCTTTTTGGCTAGGAGTTTGCCACAGCACTGAGTCTCTTGATTTGGCAATACTTAACAGTCTTCTTTGCAAAAGTACCACAAATCATCGTCAGGTCACCCCACAGGTTTTGATTTGGATTCAGGTCTAAGTCTTTCCAAAACTTTAATCATCAGGTGAAGACATTCTTTTGTAGAATTGGATGATTTGGGTCATTGTTGTGCTAAAGGGTGAAATTCCTCATCATTTTCATCTAGCAGCTGCTTTAAGTTTTTGTGCCAAATTGGTATCAGTATTGGAACTGCTCATATTTCCGTCCATTTTGAGTAAAACACAATGTATTTTATGGTATATTTTACAGCTTGGACATTCTTGTGTACCCTTCTCCTGACTGATACCTTTAAATCATGAGATCTCTTTAACGCTTTATAAGCTCTTTCTGGACCATGGCTTTTAATTTATGCATGTCACATTAAAAATGGACAAAGTTCTGAAGTCATTTTTCTTGGGGTCATATTTTCTCAACATCACAAATCCAGATATTTTGACAGTGCTATGAAGATGTTTTATATCCACTTTATATTCTTTTACTCACTCTAATTTCACTATGTCCTTAATTTGAGTTAGAAAATCTTCACATAGACTTAGGTTGAACAGGTTGGTGGGCTGAACAGAGGCTTCGGGCACAGTGAAGAATAAGACAGAGACAGATGAGTCCAAGTCCACTGAGCAGATTGCATGTTTAATTGGTTGAACCATTGTTTGCAACAGACATCTCCATCATTGGGAGAAGGTAACAAGTCATCGACCCGTGGCATGCTAATCACTATGAATTAGTCTGGAAAACCACATTATCACATTGAGGGTGAATGAGTAGTGCAGACTTTAATAAGCCTAACTATTTCGTATATCACCTTATCAGGGAACAAAACAAAATAAATAAAAAAAAACCCACAATTTACTGATAGTAGTCCAACCTAATAAGCTCCGATTTCTAATTTCATCTCTACCTGGGGTTAAGATCTGTCACCAAGGCAACTTGGACAATTTGCTTACATATATTCTACTGTGGCGTTACAGGAGAAAAGAAAACATATGGTAATGTCAAAAAGAGCAGATATTCTAAACAGCAGGAAAACTTGATTCTGATGCTATGCACTTGGGTGCAAGTGCAGAAGATTTTGCTTTGAAAGATTAGAGAAAAGAAAACACCATCAAGGACAACGCCAAGTAGATTAAGCTGTATAACTTCCCTTGCTGTTTGCTACTTAAAGCAACTTTTGATATGTGAGTTTATTTACGGCATCGAAAAATAGGCTTCGCTGTGAAAAATGAGTTCATTTGTCCGTTCCCTGTCACAAGCCCTTGACTGTGTTACCAAGTTTGTGTGGGAGAATGTCTGCGTGTGAATGTGTGTGTATGGAGATGAATAATGGCAGCGATTATTGAGGCAGTGAAATTAGTGAGAGCATATGGCTCAGCTGAGATGATAGAAAGCCCCTCCCACAACCTGTCAGCCATCAGGGTGACACAAACACACACACAAATGTATGTGCAAAGCTATGATATGTGCACACACACAGACTCACACAGTGTGTGTGAAGGACAAACAGGTGCGGCTGACTCACTACCAGAAGGTGTGACAGGTTGAAGCACACAAGATGGATGGATAGAGGAGAAAGATAATGAACATGTTGGCTGAAGAATGACAAAAGTGAGTTATCTAACTTTAAGGTCCTGCGTCTATACAGTGGCTTTCATCGTTTTATATGGGCTTCCTCTGCCTTTATAGACAGAATATATACACATCATTAACAGCATTTCAATAATTACACTGAAATATACAATTATAGATCATTTTTCTGTCGATTAAACAGAATGATCCAGCAAAATCTAGTGCGTTTTCAGTTCTGTGTAGCAGTACCTGATAGGGTTAAATAAATAATTTAAAAAATAAATATAACTTGTCATTGTGTGTGCGTGCTGTATGTGTGTGTACCTGTATATTTTCTGATGATACAGATCACACCAGAACATCTTGTTGGTGGACACGTCCACATCCAGGGCCACGGCATTCTTCAGTGTAGGGACCACTTGTGTGTACTCACTCTTCAGCAGGTGAATACGACGGATTTCATGACGGTTAGTGAACAGCAGGTACGGACTCTTTCCTGTTGGAAAAGGAAAGATGTTTATGTTACCATCAATGAAACCACTGGACAGAGAAGTTATACAGAACAGCTCATCTGCCCTGTAACCCACTGCTGTGACTCTAAATTAGGAACCTACCAAATATGGGCCGTTTGTACTGCTTTTGCTCTTGGTATGTCACAGGGAAATATTTGTTACCCTTGCAAAATACCTGTACGTGAAAGCTGAACTTGTGAATCTGTACTGTTATAGGCATTTGCAGCTAGACTGCTGACTAGAACCGAAAGTATGAGCACATCACTCCAGTCCTGGCCTCTCTGCATTGGCATCGTGCCTCATTTTAGAATTCAGTTTATGATTGTTTGATCAAGGCTCTTAATGGGCGGCCCCTAGCTTGTATTACCAGTCTTATTCATTTATATTCACCAATATTTCCCAGTCTCACAGACCCACTGGTGAAGGCCTCTTACTGTACATGTCTCAAGGTCATGCCTCAAGCAAAGAGGTGACAGAGCCTTTGCAGTCGTTGCTCCACAGTTTTCAAATCTACACAATCACACGAAAGCCGAAGTTCTGATAGGACTCTATGCAGTCCTCTGAGAAACTAAGTACTCTTCATGATTCAGTAGCTTGTAGAATCACCTTCGCAATAACTTGAAGCTACTGAAGAACTTTGGTTGACTGTTCACAACGTTGGTTGAGTTTTGGCAGGATGATGCATAACTCGGGTGTAGGTCTGGATGACCTTAATTGGACCTTTGCAACACCTTCATTCTTTTCTTTTTCATTCTGTTATAGATTTGCTGCTGTGTTTGACATCATTGTCTTGTAGCATGACTGAATTTGGGTAAAGCTTTAGCTGTCAGTCAGATGGCCTCATATTTGATTCTAAAATACTTTGGTATACAGCATCGTGCTTGACAGTTGGTATGAAGTGTTTGTGTTGATTATGTCGTGTTTGGGTTTTGCCAAACGTGGGGCTGTGCATTATGGCCAAACATTTCCACTTTGTTCTCATCTGTCCACAGGACATGGTTCCAGAAGTCTTGTGGTTTCCTCAGATGAACTCTGTAAAGCTAAGGTGTGTTTGCCGCTGTCTTTCTTAAGAGAAGAGGCTATCGCCACACTTGTTCAATCTTTTTGTGGCATCATGAACTGTCATGAACTTTGACATTTAACACCCTAATAGGGTTTTTTAAAGTCTGAGATGTAGCTCTTGGGGTTTTAAGCAATTTCTCTGGGCATTGCATGGCCTGACCTTAAGAGGAATTTATTGGGACGCCCATTCCTGGGAACATTGTGACATTTTGTTAACACACATACATACAAAATAGGCTGTTCTAGTGTTTCCCTTTGCTATTCTTCACCAGTCTAATAACCTACATACTGTTGTGTACAAAGATACCGTGGGTAGTGCTGAGTGTTTAGCCTTATTCCCAAAAGGGAACATAATGTAAGCCAACTGTACTCTTGTTTTGCATTTGTACTATTTAGGTCTTTAAAGCATGTATTTTTGATGATGTGAACATAAATTATGTATCCAAACAACCCCTTTAAAATAATAATGTTTCCCATCTACACACAGATTTTAGAACAACATCATATTATTGAGTGAGTTTTTCACACAATTATGCACAACAGGGAAAATGATGTATGTGGTATGATTCAGTCCACATGGAAAACACACACCCCTTTTTAAAGACTATTGTTTTGGAATAAACATGCAAGTGTGGTGTCCTACTGTTGGAAAAAGTTACATTACTCTTGTTAGTGAAGTGACCCAACAAGAGCCATGCCACAGTCTATTTTAAGTACAACAGTGCATTGCTGGGGTTTTTTTTCAGGGGCATTCAGGATGTGGCGTTCGCTGGCACATTAGTTACCTGGTAGCGGACACACTTCAGCTGACTGAAGGTGAGGATGGCTCAAGCATTTGAATAATTCTAGGTAGGTGACAAGGTCAACTCTAGCACACAGAGATACCTTAGTTTGTGAGCATGGGAGCATTGCTGTGACATCTATATTTTTGTCATCAAGCACTTTCAACCTAAAATACAAGAAATGTAGTCCTGGACTCTCACTACAGTGCAGCTAATAAGACATCAATGTTTCTTTTAATTTAGCAGCACTGATGTGTCCTGGATTGCCACTCCCATTACATTTTCCAGCACGTTTTTTCACGTTTGTTCTCTGTCCTAGCTGTCACGTCATCTTTATTCTCCACTGTCCACAAAAATCAAAACAGCATTCAAACAAGACAAAGCCGGCCGGAAGCAACGTTCGAGCGTGCACAGACAGCACAAACTCCTACTTTCACACAGACTCAACCGTGCTTTGACAGGTTTCCTCAGCCCTGGTTTATTACAGGCCACTGCACAAGGAGAAAATATTACAGTTCTACTACTGCTAGGATCCAATCATTTTTCTCTTACTGCTGGTTTGTAATCATCAATTTCCCCTGCTGAGAGGGCGAGTGAGCGAGAAAGCGAGAGAGAGACAAAGGAACAGGCAAGCGCAAGTAAATCTGACAAATGCAGGTAAAGTCAGGGAGAAAAGATCATTAAGAGGATGTAATTAAGGAAGGACGAAGGAAAAAGCCATCAACAAAACAAGTGAAAACATGGGAAAGTGGGAAAAAGAGAGAGAAAAGTAAGAACATTTTGAAGCCTGTATAATGAGGACATGGATAACTCCGACATGTCTTTCATCAATCCCCACAGACTCACTTTTTCACGACAATATCTCTTATCCCTCATCGGTGTTGTCACAGCAATATGTCCTTCTGAAGTTTATTTTTTTTAAAAAGAAAAAAAGAAGCTGAGTCACTGTTTTCCAAAAGGCCCCAGCACTACAGATGTCATCAAAAAGTGCAAGATTATCTCTTCTACAAGATACTGCAAAGCTACAGTCAGCTATCTGAACAGCAACATGGTTCCGTAAATATATTTTAATCTGCAGTGCTCGTTCAGGGCTGCTCTGCCCCATCAGCCAATTAAGATAAAGCTGCAAAAGGATAAGTGCAGCCTGGGAAACACTGTTAGATGCTGCAGGAGCACTGATTTCCAGGTGTTTATGTTGTGAGCTTCACAAAGTAAGAGGTAAATAAAAAAAGAAATCCCCCCCAAAAAAAGACAGACAGAAAGGTCAGAAATAATGGTGAGAAATTCTGCAGGCTGACAACGATGTTTAGCTGCAGCTTTTGTGAACTGGCCAGCACTAGAGGAGGTAAATAGGATGATGGTATGTCTGGAAAAATGCACGCACGTCAAGGTCAGAAGTGCTTGTTAAGACTTGTTGTTAAGACTTACAAACCGTGCTACATAATGACGAACAGATGCGACAGCGGAGAACAGAAATGAACTTCCCATCGACAGCTGTGTCAAAAGTCATTCAACTTTCCTGTCATTCGTTAACACAAAGCCGCTTACATAACACTTTGTTATTCTTGTGGTTAAAGGCCACATGTGCTTATATTTTATATTTTATTTATATTTTATATATAAAAAATTGTCGGTGCCTGGACTTTCATGATGAGAACACTGATGTGCTTAATAGATCAGTTAAAGTAGGAGAATAAAGATGTGTAAATTTGAACCTTAATTCTGGTTTAATTTGACCAGTTTTCTTCCAGACAAACAGAATTAAATGCTAAATAACATCATAATTGAAGACAAGACACAACTTTTGATGAGTTTTGACATTATTCAGCAACATTTTTGGTCCTGTGGCAAAATCTTCTGACAATGGGGGGAAAAAGAATTTGTCCAGTCCTTTAAAACCTTTCTGAGAAGTGTGTAATCAAACTGTCAAGAAAGGTACAAATTGTTCTCAGCTCTGAGGTGAAGCCTGCAGTACACTACAGATGAGAGAGATGACGAGACACAAGTGAACGAAACAAGAGAACAGAAAAATAACACAACACTTTGGACCAAAGGCAGTTTGTAACTTTCCTCTGCATCACTGCCGCAGCCTGTCGTGCATTTATCGAGTGTACCTGTTATGTAGTCCCACAGCTGTTACACCCTTCGCCATTGTATTCATTTATATTTCTTTTAATTTCACAGACTTTAATTGAAGTATTTTAAATAGGGTTTTTTTTAATACAGCCAATAAGCCTGTGTTAATTAGTACGAAGTTAATTTTATTGTTACAACTTAGATTTGCTAATTGTAGTGAACAAGTGACAAACTCCGGAGGATAAAATATCAAATTCAATTCAGTTTTATTTATAGCTCCGGCAGAACCAGGGAGGGACAGCCGTCTGCCATGACTGGCCTAATTTGCAAGTATGCACGCATGTATGGTTCACCCCGTCAGTGTGTACATCCTGCTTTGCTGCCATTAGCTAAAAACGTGACTATCTGGTCAATTTCCTGGATTCTGCCATATAATGCTCACACACACAGAGCTGAGAAAAGAAGTCACATCATGACTCCAGCCTGAGATGTTACTTTGAATTAGCACTGCTGGTGTAACACTTGTGTATTACTCTGAAATGAATCTGCAGAGACAGAAAGCGCATTCTAGGATTATAAATGAAACGCAGTTACTGTACACCAAACACATCGTAGCGTTTTCACAATTACCTACACAGACTCAACTCACAGCAACAGCATATCTAAAAATGGACTTATATGCAACTTTAATAACCTTCAGATGATATGAGTATGACAGCTTCTGAACTTCAATATGTGCATATGATATTGGCACCGGGTTCGTTTCCTATCTCATCGCAGAACGTGACATTCCTCCTAACCAGTCAGTCGCAGGGGAATTGCATTTGTGTAGAAATCATGACGTGACTCCTCAAAATAACTACTTATGCGCTGTGTACATGTACGGTGATTTCTGTTGCTGCGCACGTGCGAGTCTAGAAATGAGTTCATAAGCAAAATGAAGCTTCATTAAATCCAAATTACCTCAGCTTCACAAAACAGGCATCCCTGTACTTATGGTCCCAACCCGATTTGTTCCTCTGAATAAACAATCCTCAACTTAAACAGGAATCCATCCAGTCACATTTCAGACTTCTTTTTTTGTCTCCTTTGGCTATGCTATGTAATGATGAACAGTATGTATACACGAGCAGAGAAATAAGTCATATACCGCGTAAGTATCTATCTCATTTCTCTTCTGCTTCTCCATGCTGCCATCTTATAAATGGCCTGGCCTCCAATAAGGATGTTTGGTCTACCTAACAGTAATAAAGATTCCCACACAGAGACACAAAGCAATCAATGCTGTTTTTTATGCCACTTAGGTTAGAAGTGAAGGTCTGTTTTCTGCTTTAAGCACTCATTATCAGACCAGTTTACCCTGTAATGACTTAACCTCAGACCGTAATTACTAATAACACTCCTTTCTCTCTCGCCGAAAAGTAATTTGCTGTGTAAGTCAATCAGTTAAAAGTTCCATTCTCAATGTATGTAAATAGAGAGTAGAAAGGAATTAACATCACCAGAACATGAGGTAATTTCTAGCCTAGAAATATAATGTATACATATTTTAAATCGTTAGCACATGTAGCAAGATAGCAGGTACCTATCCGTAAAAGTTAAAATTGAAAACTAAAATTGCATATTTAGAAGTTTGTTTGTTTTTTTGTAAAGGCAATCCCTTAATGTCTTCATATGGCTCAGATGTACGGTGGCCCTGAGAGGCAAAACAGACTGCAACTTAAGAAAACACCAGCAATAAGAAAAACGCTGCAAAGGCACACAAAACACAACAGAAATAGGAAACATGAAAACAGAAATAGGAAAAAGCTGATTTCCAAACGCACAAGAGAAGTGTTTCTGTGATCTTGCCTCCAGTATTGGGAAGTGTTTCTGGGGAGACAATACCCCGACGGACCAGTTGCAGGAACCCAAAACATGGTAGGCGTGTTTTATCATGATTCATATAATACTGATGACGGATTATTAGGCTAATAGTTAGACTAACACACTTACCTCTCATCTTTTCTTTCCTCACAAAACCAATAGATCCTCCACTTCTGTCTCCCAGCGCAGTTCTTAGCATATTTTGGTTCCTGCAACTGGTCCGTCGGGTTATTGTCTCCCCAGAAACACTTCCCTTGTGTTTTTTCCTATTTCCGTTGTGTTTTGTGTGCTTTTGCAACGTTTTTCTTACTGCTGGTGTTTTCTTAAGTTGTAGTCCGTTTGACTCTCAGGGCCACCGTACAGATGCAACTTTGCATGTTCACTTCTTTGAATATTCATGCATATATAAGAGATGCATACTAGCCACCCACGTCTGCTTCTGTGTCTCTACTCTAAATAAGTTGCAATATTGGACTAATTCGGCCATGCCTCAGCCATCCGTGTTTGAGCTGTTAACTGATTTTGGAAAATAGGAAGAAGAAGAAAAGTGAACTTTACAGTGGCAACATAGGCAACATGTTGTTCTGGTTTGTTCAGTCAGGCTAGTCACCTACTGTGTTGCCTGCTTATTTCACCGATATGTCTTCGAACACAGAAACAACACATCGTAGGGACATGCTAATAAGGTTAAAAACTTGAAAGCATGCACTGTTAACACATTCTAGACCAGGGGTCGGCAACTCCAGGCCTTGAGTAACGGTGTCCTGCAGGACTAGATGTGTCCTTAGTCAATTACAGCTGATTCAAATTGCTAAATGACCTCCTCAACATGTCTTGAAGTTCTCCAGAGGCCTGGTTATGAACTAACCATTTAATTCAGGTGTGCTGACCCAGGGTGATATCTAAAGTGCAGGACAACAGCACTTGAGGCCTGGAGTTGCCTACCCCTGTTCTAGACCGTCTGTTTCCTGTACTTCTTAAAGTAAAATATATAGAAACATTATCTGCAGGTACTTAAAGGCTTGGTAACCACAGGATTGTTATCTTTAAGGTCAGCTCTAACAGACTGAAAACTGTGCGAACTGATTAGAAGAACCCAAATTGTGCTTTCAAACAAGTCTCATGTATACCTAATGGGCTCATGTACAGTTGTGTTTTGAATAGCATTAAGGAAGACTTCTTTTCAGTTGCAAACTTGCCAAGTGCAGCTTAGAGGACAAGATTTTATTTTCATTCAAACTGCTGTTCAGTGTATTTGCTGTAGCCAACAATGGGTAGAGACCCTGCCTGTGTCCTGCATTGAGTGGGCAGACCTTTTCCCCAAATAACACCCTTCCCTTAACACTCTGGGGAGAGCAAAAGCAGCTGGCTGCAAACTTTCATTAGTGAGAGCTGCAGAAAAAAGATGGCAAATATTTATCTTTGCACAGATTGCTGTGCAAGAACTGCACACAAAGCAATACTCTCCTTTCACGGAGTGCCACTGTGTGAGAACTGCGTAGGATGTGACTGGGTAGTCGGCGCTAGAGTCGGAGCGCCGTTGCTGAATATGTGAGAGTTGGTTTCTATGTGTGATTCCTCATATGTATGTGCGACTGTATTTTGGTGGGAGCTTCCATCAATGACAGTGTGTGTATTCACTTCCAAAAATGTGTGTGTGATAAATGCCCTACCTACGGCTTTGCAGGTCTTAGAGGCAGGGTCCATCTCATAACCTTCATAGCACTCACACTTGTAATCCCCTTTGTAGTTGATGCAGATCTGACTGCAGGCATCTGGGTTCTCACATTCGTCTATGTCTGCAGAGAGAAACATGGCACAAAGACATAAAGATCAAGACACACACAGTCCTATTTGTCTGGAGACTGAGACATAAAAGAGCTAATATTTTCTGTTTCTAGCATGTTAACAACCTTTCTCAGCAGGATCCTCACTTCAAAAAAAAAGAGAGATCTTTTGTTGAGAAATTTGAATGTTGTAACACTAATATTTTTGAGAAACAGACTAACACTGTTTTAACTGGATAATAGAAATGATGTTAAACACGTTTGTATATGGAAACAGCTTAAACCAAATAAATTAGGAAAAATGGAAAATCTGACATTTCTGAACGCATTCAGGGTCATATTTAAAGCTACAGGTCAAGGTCCTCCAAGGTCAGCGTAACCAGAATCTGGGGACAAAGGGGATGAACCTCCCAATACTGGAGGCAAGATCACTGAAGTAGTTAAACAACTCCACGGTGGAAGGTCCCCAGGGTGGATGAGACTGGACTCGAGTTTGTAAGCCTCTGGATGTTCTGAACTGTTTCAACTGACATACCTCTGCAAAATTGGATAGAACTTGGGGAGAGTGCCTCTAGACTGCCCTCTAGGATGGTGGTTCCCCTCTTCAAGAAAGGGCACCAGAGGGTATGTTACAACTTCAGGGGGATCCGATTTTCTCAGCCTACCTAGGATGGTCTGTGCTGGGATACTGGAGAGGAGAGTCCATCCAGTAGTCGGCCCCTAACTTAAGGAGAAACAATGCAGCTTTTGTCCTGGTTGTGGAACACGGGACAAGCTCTGCATCCCATTAAGCATATTTAAGGGGACGTGGGATTTTGCTCAACTATTGTCTTATTAACTTAGAGAGGGCATTCAATGGCATTGCTTGCTGTGTCCGCAGGGGCTGCTTCTGGAGTATGTGGTATTAGCCCCTTTGTTAAGGGCTATCTGGTCCCTGTACAACTGTAATGAGAGCTTGAGTCACATAGCTAGCAGTAAGTTGAACTGATTCTCGGTTTCTAGAGCTGAACTTTGTTTCCGCATCATTTCACAAGCCATTTACAAGCAAAATAATCAGAAACCAAATGCTAACAATTCCAAAACTCCCATTTTCAGCGATCCCGGACAAGCCCCCTCTTGGTCCCCTAAAAAGGTCCAGTGGTTGAGGGAAAGTAACAAAGGTGTCCGGGTTGAAAAAAGGAGGCAGAGAGGCAAAATGATTACATTAACAGATTTTATTAATGTTTCTATTAATAACTAAACTAAAAGAGACAGACCAGCCACTATTACCTTTTGAAGAAAGAAAACAACAAAACTCAGGTGATCATCACTAAACTAAAAATAAGTCAAAGGGGGTTAGTACCAAAACACACTCCTCTCCACAGAGTAGGAGCAATAGACCACCATACTCACAGCTCACCAGCAACAACCCAACAAAGCTCTCTCTGGCCCTAGAGCTCAATTTTCTCTGGATTTAAGCATTCTTAATTGCTGATGGGAGTCAGCCGTACAAAAACGGTGGCACCAAAGGCAGGAGATATGGCAGGACACATCCAAACAAGAACGATTTCAGGAGGAGGTCCTGCTAGGGCTGTAACAATGGGTGGGCGGACCCATTAGGTAATCAGTGAAAATGTAATTAGTACTGAATAGGGAGTAGCAGTTTTTGTGAACTGATGTTTTGTTGTTTTGTTCTTCTGTACATCATTTATCTGTTTTTTATGGTGGAACACTTTCTGATCATCAGCATCCCAACATTTTACAAATGCCTCATCTTACATTCTGGACCTGGCAACCTCGCTAAGGAGACTGGTTGTTAAAATAACTTATTCATGCTCCCAAATCCAGAATGTCTGCATGCAATTAATAACTTGCAACATGCATAAAAGACAAGCTTTAGATGAGGCAGTTTACTCCAGAGTGCTAACCCCATTTTTTGCATTTAAGTTAGTTATCATACTAGATTTTTGTCTCAACCGGGTAAAGCAAATGCAACTAATCTTAAACAGCAGTGTTTAATGAATCATGTTAATGTTTTCCTTGGACCTGAAAATGGCCATAGTTAAAAGTACCCTCGAACAAAACAACCACAGAATAGCACAGATAAAGTTCAGCTGATTAATGTCACTGCCCTTTGGTCGTGCTTCTCTGGACCAAGGTATGAGGAGCTCTGCTGCACTTTTTTTTCTCTTTACCTCCACACGTCTTTTTATCCAGGAGTTTGTAGCCAGAGGGGCAGTCACACTCATAACCAATTCTCTGGTCCTTGCAGATGTGGGAGCAGCCACCGTTGTTGTCTGCACACTCATTCAGGCCTGCAGAGACAGAGTGGCAGCAGAGGAAAGGGCAGGGATGGCAGAGAGGAAACAGTGAAAAATAAAACAAAGAGTTGAGTATTGTTCCAATAAATTCCAGCAGGTTTTTAGACAGAATAACTTTGGCAACACAAGAACAAGATGGACAGGAAGACAATCCCACGGGTTGGTCTGTATGGACAGTTTAAATCATCCTGCCAGTAAAGATATTTTTGTCCTGTCTGTATACATCAACAATTCAAGTTTGTGTGTGATTCTTGTGTGCTCTACTACCGGTAGTCTTAGCTAGTAGTTCCTGGAACGGATCCATTTTCCAACAGGAACCTTTGCTTATCCCAGGTGCTACTGCACTATATTGCCTATTGTAACACAAGCACGTGCTCTCCTTCATCCTCTAATCCAATTCTCTCCATTTCCTCTGTTTTTTTTTTCCTTTTAACAGAACATATTGGACTGAGTCATCCTTCCTTTCCCTTTTGTATCAGTTTCTGTGCCTCCATTTATCCCTTTTTTTCTTTCAACTACCCTCCAGGGAGTGAAGAGGGATCTCTGCAGAAAGCTAAAGCTGGTACTTCATTACCGGTTTACATTAAAGATTTAAGCTTCAAGGCTACAGGTACTGCTGTGAGACTAAGACACTACTAGAGATAGAAAAAGAGAGGCAGCAAGACATTAAGGGAGACTCACAGGAAGAGGAAAAGAGTAGTATGGACTTTCACAGATTTGCATTTAATCAAAATTAGACTGGTAATTTATAGTAGAACGGAACAGCAACTGAGTATCAGCCTTATTTTAAACTAAAATAAGGCAAAAACATGAAAACCTGCTTAAAGCAGTTTAAGCAGGTTGTAGCAGAAGCACTAGAAAACAAAAAACAAAGTATGTGGACACTCATATCCATATTTCTATTCTCTTGTAATGTTGTATAGTTTGTACTGAGGTTTAGTTAAAATCTTTGAAAATCACATAAACTATAATGACTATAGCATGGGTAAAACATGCAGGTGGCTGGCAGGAGGTTCTTTTCAGATACCAATAAACTCTTTCTAACATCTTAATTCTAGCGCCAGACAGACACTGAACTGTATGAGATGATGTCTGCAGCAATGTTGGAGTAAAATTCTTATATTTCTGTGTCTATACACATCGATTTATGGATCAATTTGTGGATCGATGTACATAGACACACATATACACAGAATGAGTGAGTAAGATTCAGAGTTTTACTAAATACCAAAAATAATCCGGCAATGTCATTCACAAATAAGATAAAGCTATATTACTGCTAATAAGTGATATTACTGTGTAGGCTCGGCTTAACTCAGCGCCATCTTCTTGGCTGTGATGTGTGCTAACTTCCAGTTCACAGATCATCATATTTAATTCTTATCATGGGAATCATGGCAGATTCTTCTCTCACCCCAACCGGTCGCGGCAGATGGCCGCCCCTCCCTGAGCCAGGTTCTGCCGGAGGTTTCTTCCAGTTTTCCTTCCCACTGTCGCCAAAGTGCTTGCTCGTAAGGGGTCATATGACTGTTGGGTTTTTATCTGTATGTATTATTTGTAGGGTCTACCTTACAATATAAAGCCTTGACTGTTGCTGTGATTTTGCGCCGTAAAAATAAAATCGAATTGAATATATCCATCAGCTGTGAGGTTAGAGGAGGATGCAAAGGCAGTGCGCACACATATAATTTTATACTGACACAACAGATGTCAGCCCACTCCAATTCAGAGAGGCTATGGGTCAAGTGCAGCGTCTCTTAATAACCTCAGACACTTTAACGTGTACATAAAGTAAAATCTCAGGCTTCAATTCCCTTTGTTTCATTAATTTGATACGATTCTATTAATAAGTATACTTTTCTCAGCCGCTTACATCTGATTGCGGATGAACTGCACTGCTTGTGGTGTCAAATGTGTGACCAAAGCTGAGGAAGCAGTAATTATCTGTGCTGTTTGGATAATCTCTGTGGATAATCTACGTTATGGGTAACGTAGTCGTGTCACGCTCTCTCGGCTAAGATCGCACCGGAGGGCAGAGTCGTTTGGGTCTTTCATCATAACAAGGTAGTTGAGAAATATCCTGATTTACTCAGCCTTGATCAAATGAATCTCCTTTACATAGAGAAGAGTGACCACCCACATTTGAACAAGCTAATGTTCTCACATTAATGTGTGTGTGTGTAAAGAAACACGAAGAATCTTACCACACTCCACAGGTTCATCTGACCAGTCCTTGCAGTCTTTCACGTTATCGCACACCTTGCTGCTGTCGATACACTCCCCGTTCTTACAGCGGAACTTTTTGGGCCCGTCGCATTTTGTAACTGTAGTGAAGACATCAGATGACTTAAAAGCCTAGACTCTTAGCAAGTGTTTTAATCACATTGAGCACCAAATTAGTGTTTGGCAACACAATAATTCAACCCTACTGTGATGAAAGCCTCTGGCGCGTCAGATTTTGTAGAGTACAAGATTCTAATGCAGATACAGTAAATGTCAGCAAAGCAATGCTGTCGATGTTTCTTGTGGTCTGTGGAGATAATTAGCCCAAAGGTTGACTCTTTTGACTCTCAGTGAGAAGCTTTAGGCAAAGCTTGATCATTAAATTGCTTAGTTCTATAAATAAGACAGGCTACAGGGAGTTAAGTGGAGGTTAACAAATGTTTGTCGCTATTCTAATTAGGGAAGCTTACTGAGAAAGACATATCATATGTATGGTAACTAATAGTAAACACAAGCTCAAAAAAAGAGAAAGGCTTCATGGATAACATATGCATTATACGGTTTGAACTACAGATGAGCCAGAGGCAGCTGAGCTCCCATCAAAGAGGCCCTTTAACTCTCTTGAAAGTAGAAGCTAAATAAAATGTAGAAGAGTAGCAGATGTGACATCCAGTGCCTATTAAATGCACGAAGCAACTCAGCTGCTACATATCTGTTCTGTGCAAGTTATACGCAGCTGAGTTGTTACAGTAAATAAAAATATCGCTGTAGCTTCTTTGCAATTCTTTGAATCATCACCTCCGTCTTCGACCACTCAGGAGATTTAAGTGGAGGGAACACAGGGGAGATTTAAGGCAGTGGAGATTCACAGCCTCTTATCCTCCCATGCCTCTAAGCCTATCTTTTGGTGGACATTTTTCTGATTAAAGTTTCTCATGGGGCCGAACTCACCAGAGAGGCCAACTGTGCTACTCTTCGTTATAGCTCCTGTGAAGCTAGTTCAAAGTATTAAAGTTGTAATTGGCCACTTTTTTTTTTGAGTAAATGAAGTTAAAGAAAGGAGGCAGAAGCGAGAAGCAGAAGTCCTGAAAACATAAACTGAAACTTTAAATAAAATCTGGAATTTTGACTCTGCATTTAGAAGAAAAGCCAACATTATTGGGAGGAAAACAAAATAGAACAATATGTTCTTCTAATAATAATCGGGATGTTTGCTTGTTTCATGGCCGTCCTCCTTTTCCGTACTCGCGAGACGCTTACCGTTGACACAACCTGCTTCATCACTGTAGTCCGGACAGTCGTGAACTTTATTACACTGCTTGGTGCCGTGAATACAGGAGCCATCGCCACACTGGAACTCATCAGGTCTGCACGTAAGCAGTGCTGAGGAACACAAAACACACAGAGTTAAGAATTAGCTGAGTATTCCCATTAGTCTAATCCACGAAAAGACAATGATAAAGTTCCACAATGAAAATTCAGAGCATTTTAAATTGTTCACAAAGTCAAATTCAGCCCTTTTCCTCTCAAATTGCATTCCAGTATTCAGCTCTAATCTATCATACGCACCTCTTGATAGGGCATAAATCCTCATAAACTGCTATGCCGAAAAGAAAAGCATTCATGTATTCATCCAGCATCTGAAGCAAACCCACATCTAGTGACCTATTGAGAAGGTGTGTGCATGTAAATGTGCATATAGACATTTGTGCTTGCTCTAACGTGGAGGGACGGTTTATTTAACTCATTTGTCTTTTTAACTGGCTATTTAATTATTCATGTGTTGTGTTTTGGACTGGCTCCGCCAACGGAGCAGAGGCAGACATGATCAATGACTGTGGAGCCGATAAAAAACACACGGCAGACAATCTTCGCATCAGGAAATATGGTATTAACACAGCCACACACAACGGTTTGGGCACATTTGGGTTTTCGGGCTCACAGAGGCATTATTAAATGAGCAAAATTAAATGCAAGCTTGCAGCAGGACATGTGAATGCCAGGAAAAGGGGAAGCTGAGACATACTTTGAAACACTCAGACAAAAAATAAATAAAATAAAGACAAACAGATGTTCATGCTAAAGCCTGGACCATCGCAAAATGTGCCGATTCCTTCATCCAAATTATTGGGATGTTAGCTCAGCTAATAATGATAAATCCCCGGGATGAATAGTTATAATAATGGATTGCCATCTGCGGAAACGTTGACAGGACGGAAAGAAGGAAAGTTGCGATACGATGTGACCATTTCAAATCAAATCAAATCAAATCACTTTTTATTGTCACATCACATGTGCAGGCACACTGGCACAGCACATGCGAGTGAAATTCTTGTGTGCGAGCCCCACAAGCAACAGAGATGTGCAAACACAACAACACAAACGAGCAAAATACAAGAATGGCCAACCTGAAACTAATAAATATATGTACAATATATAATAGTGTATGCATTTCTGGATGTGTATACTAAATATTTTCCTACGTGTGTGTGTGTGTGTGTGTGTGTGTGTGTATACACATTTTTACAAATTAAATAGTAAAAAAATAAAATAATAATAATAATAATAATAAAATATATAAAATATACAGAGTTGAATATGTGCAAAACAAGTGGCATTTATATACAGTGTGGAGTGCATAATGTCTCATTTCCATTAACCTTCTGTCACTCTGCTCACAGTCGCTTGTCTCGGTGTGTCCGCGAAGAAGCTCGAGGTTATTGAGACAGATGTTTCGAATAAGATGGCAAATGATACGTAAGGAGCGCGTGTGTGGGAATGAGCAGAGCCTGATGGAAACGAGGCGAACGAGGAAAGAACAAACTGGAGGTATAGTATGCAGTTATTGTCACAATCCTCATTTACACTGAAACGGTGCTAAGCTGTCTTCTATGTTCTCGTTTAAATTGCCATCCCTCCATTCTCTTCTGCTTAACCTTATCACGGTCGCTGTGGGGGCTTCAGCCTATCCCAGTTATCACGGGGTGAGATGCAGGGTACACCCAGGACAGATTCCCTTTTTTTTTTTGGTTAATAGAGAGATTTTTGGTCTATTTTTAAATGTTTTTTAGGCAGTTAGCAACCGTTTGAAATGTTTTGGAAAAGATATCAGTTGGTAGCAAGGATATTTACGTTAATTATTTTAGGAAAATAGTCTGTTTTAATAAAATATACTCTAAGCTGTCGGCTGTTCTGTTTACATGTTTAGTGAATTTTATTTTCAGCTTCCAATTCTCCAAGCTAGCAGTTAATAACTCAGTGAATAATGCATTGAACTTCCAAACAAAGCCGGTGTTAGCATTAGCTAATCAAGTCAAAGCTCTCATTAAAACATGCTCAGGTCCAGTCAAAGAGACTAAAGTGGGTCTGATTGAAACACCAATATCAAGGTCATAGTTCTCAAACCAATACATGACATATCATCGTCCATGTTTGACTTTTATTTACATTTATGGCTGAGACAAGTCATGATTATACTCCGCTGTGGAGACATGAAGGGTTAGTAGTCATTTCCTGTTATATATATTTCCTTTAGGTCTTTTGTGGTGCATGCATAGTTGGTGCACACTCGTGTCAATTCTCCACAGACAACTCTGCACAATAACACGCACAGGCAGGCACACGGGCATCCTCAAAGATCGATGCTCAAAGTCTGATAATGAAATTTGTGTCATTCAGACCTGAGTGGATTTTAGCATACCTGCAGAAAGCAGATTCGAGGCTTTAGAGTGAAGTTTCGACCATGTCACAGATTTAGACATTGTTGTCAAAATATAACCACATAAAAGTGACCAATCGTGTAGTGCTTACCTACATAATTATTCCAATCTCGTAAAAGACGACTCCACAGACCCATGTAATTCTGTCTGGAGTGCAGCAGCCATTAATTTAAGGATAAGGAGGGTGTGTACTGTGATAAAGGGCAAGCCGTGATCTAAACACTGAAACAACATGTACTCTGTGATTTCTGCTTTATTTTTTGTACTAACACCTTATTATTGTGGGTGCATGTGTGTGTTAGAGCTTGCACCTGGCTGCGCGTGCGGCTGCGCACTGTGCTTGTATCATGTCTTATGTGTGAAGTTGCTGTCATCTCTCTAAGTGGTGTGTGGGCATGTGAAGAGGAGACCACATGGGGGTCACGCTTGATGAAGGACCTTCACCTTACACAGGCTCAGATGGGTTTGTCTCTTCTTGCACAGGTCACATGGTTGCATGGCAACACATTTGTGGATCGTCACGATAAAATTAGAATTGATCTTCCTTTAGTCATTTGGTGACACATTTGTCACACAGTCTTTGTTCAGAGCAGAGCCGGTCTTCAAAGCATAGTCCTCCAGTACATTTAAGCTGCTGCTCTACAAAACAACTGATTACTTTTTGGTATCCATCCGTAACTTTCATTAAAGGCGATAGTTGGCATTAGCTTCAAGTAAAGATAAATGACACAATATCCAAAAGTACTAATACAAACCATTCATCCTAATTTCTAAAATTAATAAAACTGGATTCTTTAGGCTGATCAGTTACTTCACTACCACTCTCCTCAGACTGATCAGAGTTGAATTGTGCCCGTTGTTATGGAATAATCAAAGATAATTTAAAAAGATGTTTTGATTAAGGAGCATGCCAGTGGTGTGACTCGTTCCTATGTTTTCTAATTGCTTTGAACAACAATAAAGCGAACGGCACAGGGGGAGCACATGGTGGCAAAAAGAAAAAAGCTGACTTACGACAGTTTGCTTCATCTGATTTATCCTTGCAGTCGGGGTCGCCGTCACACTTCCAGTTCAAATGGACACACTCGCCGCTCCCGCACTGGAACTCGCTCACCAGACAGCGGGGTTTCTGGGGCTCCGTCCTCCGGCTGCAGCGCTCCATGGACTCGTCTGACTTGTCCTTGCAGTCGGGGTCGCCGTCACAGCTCCACAGGGCAGGGATGCACTCCGAGTCGTTGCAGCGGAATTCATGCTGCCCACAGGTGGGAGCCGAACATTTCTCCTCATCGCTGGCGTCCCCGCAGTCGTCGTCTCCGTCACACACAAAGATCGGTGCCACACATTTCCCGTTACGACACTGGAAGTCTTTGGAGGGGCAGGCCTTGCCATCTGCAGGAGGAAAAGTACATTAAATTATAATTGTATATGTATTTTATTTAATTCTCATTGATTATTATAACCTGTAATATTTAGCAAATTAATATCAGTCTAATAATTACAGAATATCTTTAGTAAATAGCCATTTTTCAAGTCATTAAGAAACATCCATTCAGAGTGGGAGTAGATCAGGGGAAATACGAGTTAAAGGACGGCTATAGTTCAACTTATCTCTGCATTTAATCAAACCCAATCAGAGGTGGGAATATGCACACCAATATGTCTTTTTACGCCTTCTCAACAGATGGTAGTAATGTTAATGTTAAAATTTAGAGTTAACAAGAAGAGAGTCGTTCCACAGTTTCCTTTTTAGCCCTGGAGCTTTTAGTGATTGGCAAGAATAAAAGGAAAGATTGATCAAACTGTCGACAGTTGCGTGGCGCTGAAGAATACCAGCACAGCTTCCTTGAAAGTCTGACAAGACAAAATGCGGCAGGTGCAAGAACAAAGCGAAGGGATAAAGAACCAGGAAGAAAACATAAACTTGCCCTGTAGAAAAAGTATAAATGATGAAATATTTAAAAAACGTAAACACCACCTCAAGAGACTCCAAATACTTTCAACATATAAAGATGCTGCTGACCATGTATGGGACGAGGTCGAGGGCAGCAGAAGTCCAGCGTATATGGATGGCTGTATGATGAGCACAGCTGTAGAAATGTCACTCCTAGAGTGTGTGTGTGTTTATACATGTGTGTGAATGTTTGGACAGAAACACCTGTCAGGAATGAATATTCATGTCCATGTCTGCATTTAGATTTTTTCCAGGCTGGTAACTAAAGACCTGCGACGAAAAGTATGATGCCATTTCAGCTTTTAATGTGTTGTATTTCAGTGTGGATGTGGTTGTTCTGTTGGTGTTGTTTTATATTACTGTGCTTATGTTTCCTTTCAGCTGTGGCATTATCAAATTCCAGACAGGGTGGACAAATCAATTTGAATCATATAATCTCCTCAAAAAAAGGGGGGGAAAAATCAAAACAAACCACTTCACTGATGCAACGCTCCTCTCTGGGCGACCGGCATAACTTCTTCATTTTCTCTCTCTCTTTTTTTTTTACCAACCCACACAGTACGCCAAAGGGACTCATTATGATAATAGGCTATCGGATTCCCTGTTAGCTATTACTACTAGCATGCTAATCATCCCCACTCAGATCTAAGTAATTAACATGAGCACAAAAACAACATCAGCAGTACCCCAGCAGAAAGTACGGTTGCGCAAGATGCATAAAGTTACAAACGGACTGTTTTCAAACTTTCTGCATCAACAGCGAGACACACTTTCTTTATGAACATTTCAAACAGATTTTTGCTAGATCCCCGAGGACGATTATGTGTTTCTAGTTAGATTAAACACCTTTTATGCTCTAAAGAGTCCATCATTATAGCAGAAGGCTTGGTCAGCCAGGTGTGTGGGATATAAACAGCAAGGCTGGGATAAGAAGCTTGTTAGTATGGTTCCCACTGGGAGACTGAATGACAAAAGACACAGTTGGCTCATAATAGTTCTTCCTTCTACTACAAAAATAAGTAGGCAGTTTTTTTTGTCTTAACACTATAATGAAGTTTAGGTTTTCCCTAGCATTTTTCCCTAGATGCTAAAGTGACATCAAAACAATAGAAGCTATTTTGTAAGGACTAATGAGTCGCAATATACACCCGCACCTAAAGTACACTGTGTATATGAGCTACCCCTTGTTTTTCTGTAAGTGCAAACATATCTGAAAATACAGTAAGGCAAACATTTAGTTTCTACAATTCTAAAAAGTTTGAAAATCAACATTTGGTTTTTGACCACCTTTATTCTTCAACACGACCTGAACTTTCTTGGGTAAATTTTACTTGTAATTCTTTAATTAGCCTTCAGGAACAGTTCTCCAGGCTTCTTGAAGGACATTCAAAGCTTCTCTGTGGAAGTTGGCTACCGTTTGTTCTGTTCTCTGTCGAGATGATCAAACATTGCTTAAATCAGAGGCTCCCAAAGTGTGGGGCAGAGCCATTGCAGGGGGGGCGTGGTATGAAAAGAAAGAGAAAAAAAAGGATGCTTGGACGCTGTTGGCATAATTGACAGGTTTTTGACGGGGCTTCCACACAAACGCAAAGCAGGAGATGAAGCATCGCCAAATATGTTTCCAAACCAACTTCATTCTAAGCCAAAGACTAGAAAATATGGTGAAGCAAATCTTCCCTTTGGCTTCATCTGCACAAGTGCCGAGGTAGGTCTCCCCCGCAGAATTGGTTTTCCCTGTGTTGGGAGCAGCGCTGGGCTCTCCAAATCATGGACAAACAGTATCCCACATTCTTGATTTTTAGTTCACAAACACTTCTTGTAGTAACTAACTACTCCTGACATTTTGGCGATGTTAGCTCTTTATACAGTAAAGTTACTGGGGAAAGATTTTTCTTGTAATTGATGATTTGAACCAAAAATACTACTACTACTTCTTTTATTCTTGTTTTGATCCTTATTAACGACTTCTTGAACAGTAGTTTGGCGGGATGCATTTCTTAGGTCACGTGTCAGGTCTTTGCTAGATTTCTTCCCATTTCTGTCAGACATTACATTCAAATACTGTTCATCTGCTCAAAGTCTTTAAGGATGCACTGCACACCATGCCCTAATGTGCCAGGTTTTTAGCCAATAGCTATTTGAGTGATGGCACCTTTGGAGGGAAACTATTAGGAGGTGGCTCAAGACTTCTGCACAGTACCGTACGACACAAGCAGCAATAACTATCTGGCAGCACTGCTGCATATCAGGGCCTGGGATATAAACTGGAAATTAAATATAGAAAATAAACAGCCTATTCTCACAGTCAGCCACCCAAGTGACTCTGACATTCTTGTGTCTCACACCTCAAAAAAGTGATAAACCATGAATCTGTTATTTTCAAAGGAGTCCTGTCCTCAGGGAGTTTGGAGCCCTGTCAATATGTGAAGGACCAACAGTACATTAGGCAGGGTTGGTCATATGTAATGAGTATATAGATATGATCAGTCGCATAAATTCAATAACGTCATATTTGGATTCCACATTGGTAGAGCACAAATGATCCAAATTGACACTGCGTAACATTAAAACCATTTTTGTCCCTTTTCCTTTTTTTAAACCACACCAGTTAACACAGAAAAAGAATTTCATCTTTCAAACCTTTAAATAGGTGCACAGTTCTTTCCAAAGAGGGAATTAAAGTATTCAAACACAGGCGTTCTTAAAAGCACTTCAAACAAATTAGCTTATAAAATTAGACTCTTGCAAAGCCATTTTCTTTTGCCTCTTAGGTCACAGGAATTGTAAGTGAAAATGTCGCCTAATATGACCAAAACTACTGAAGTAGAAAGTAGCAGGTTTGTCTCAGATAACCCCAGTTCTATCTCTGTTTCTTCTGGCTTCACATAACCAGCTCTAAGAACACCCTACAGAGATCTTTAGACTGTTATTTTTTGCATCACTGACTGCCCACTCTGTGAATGACAATTTAAAGTTATTGCACTTATAATTAACACAATTTGCTGATGCTGAAAAGCCATATTTGCCCGTGTCAGCGTGATGCAGTGATTAGTGCTGTCAATAACAGCAAGACTAAAAGTTCGAACCTTTTGGCCGGCCTTTCTCTGACGAGTTTGAATAATAATAATTAAGGAAGAAGGACGGTATGACCTGCACAGAGCTTTCATCTCAACATCATCCACCGAGGCTGGAAGTACATGATAAGATATCGAGGCATCCTACATTCACAACGGAACATTGACGAGTTGCTCTAAACAACCCTTTTGAAGTGTTTTGCTTTGGTGTTCTTTGCATGAAGGAAATTTTCAAAAACAAAAAAAATGGTAGTGATTAACTTACTAACCTAGCAGGCAAAACACGTTACTCCATCCTGACGTCCGACGCTGGACGTTGGTATTACTGCAGGACAAAAGTGTTGTTTTGTTTACCTGTGTTGGGCCAAGACTACTTAGATAATCTATCAATGGGAGAAAAGTGAAGATATGAAGAGACATTTTGCAATGAGTTTTACAATGTAACACCAGAAAAATTTTGGTATTCTAATTAATTTGTCACATAAATTGTGTCATTACAAAAAGCTGATCTACAGCTGAAATGAGCCGACACAGACAGTCTGGGTTTCTGCGGAGAAGCAGGGACTGGGAGGCAGGGTTAGGAGAGGCGTGCTCACATGTTGGTGTCATAATCTCAAAGATTAGTGTACCCGGTGATTATTGTACCCGATAGCAGAGCAGAAGACCTCAGTACTGTTTTTGCCCACCAGGTGGGTGTGTCCCGGTAGCTCGAACATCAGATGAAAACTATAGATTGCTGTCAGTTTTAAAACTTGATAAATTCCCAAAATCACTTTGGTCTTTGGTTGATTACTGTTGGTGGCCTCTGCATTCATTCAGGCTTAAACGAACCCTTAGAAATGGATACACTGATAGATCTGAGAATAGAAATATTGGATGTTGTAGTCTGAAAGAGTTAAGACTCCTGACTGTTAATTAAACACACCCATCGAACAGATTAGTGGACCAATTACAATTTTAAAAAGGTAATCAGTAAGCTGTACTCAATTCCATCTTGACGGTTACTTTCCCCTGTAGGTGACTGTGCTTAACATGGGGTCAAAGCTTTTACTCCATCCATCCATAGACCCACCAGTTAACAGCTAATAGATGAACCAATAAGATAGGGCACAGCTCGTTGACCTTGATCTAAAGGACAACTGAACTCTCTTTCAGCATGGAGCAGAACATAGCAAACAGCTATGCATACACGCACACGCAGAGATTAAAAGATAAAGAATCTTTAATAAAACACAAACAGCCACAAATATACAAATGGACAATAAAAGAGCCCAAAAAAATATTGGGCACACACCCACACACACACACACACACACACACATCTCTCAGCTTTTGTCCACGAGTCAGTGAGTTTAATGTTTCTGGAGCGAGGAATCCAATCAGACTGCGGTCTAACATGTCAGGCACTGAGCCGCGGTGTGTATGCACATACGTGCACGCACACATACACACGATCTTGTCCACATACGTACATTTGTCTGATCACTTCAGTTCACCAGGTGCACTAGCAGTAAAGCAAGCTGAAGATCACAGATCAGCTCCTAACAACCAGAAATGGAGATAAAATATTTACTTCACAGTGATGTGTAAAATGCTGCATTTAACTAAACTGCAGCTCTGCTGGAACAAAAAAAGAAGAAAACAGCAACACCTGAAAGCATTTTAACACTGAGCAGACTTAATGGGCCGTATAGAAGACAAGCAACATGATCATCTTCTCTATGGAATATCAATATGTATGGCTTATCTTTCACACGAGAGCGTCAATAAAAAAAACACATCCGTGTCAATTCAAGCATACCTTGTACCATCAGATACACGAGGGTAATTGTAAACAAACTGCCATCTATATTCATGAGGATTGATGCTAGGGGAGCAAAAAAAAAAACAAAAAACCTCAAACAGCAGGATTTTTTTTTTTGGCTTAATTATTCAATATTTATTAAAAAGTTAGAAAGTGCAGATGAAACTAAAACAAAGGCATTCTTATCCAACATCAGAAAAGCATTTTGATAGGTCCAAAATGTAATCTCTGCTTTGGACTTTGGACCGATGTTGCATGAACTGTCACTTTGCCTACAGTCTTCACTGCTGAAAACCTAACCTGCAAAAGCAGGAATCCCCCTCACCAAAACAAAGGCAAATGTCATATACTCAGGAAAAAAAAAAGCAAATGCCCTTTTCAAAGAAACGGTGCTTTATAATAAAGGGACCGCAGAGGAGTGATGGTAATGCATCGCACACTATACTTACCATATTTGTACAAATGACACCAAGAGAGAGCAAAAGAGCTCTCCCTCCATCTCTCACTGACATATCTGACCTACTTTTACTGGAGCTCAGGAGAAAGTACAGTATTAAAAGTTAAAATCAGTGTGGAATTACATGACCTCTGTTTTTTTTTTTTTTTTTTGGGGGGGGGGGGGGGGGTTTGGCCCACCAATAAGAAAATTCACGAATTTCACAGTTTTCTTGCTCTCCACAACTTAAAAGCATTCAAGAAATATCTTCAAACATTGTGTGAGAACATTTCTGAGAACAGGTACCTAATGTACCATTTGCTGTGTGTCAGGGAACATTACCCTTGGAATCATTAAAACAGCAAACTGTCAGAGAAAGAACAAGCCAGAGGCGTCGACTTCCCAGCATCGCCCTGCAACAACATGGCTGCGTGTCACCGGCGTTTTGAAACGTTAACCTGATGCCACTCTGAATCTAAACACTGAGAAGTAGACAGAGGGAGAGGCAGCTTTTGATCATAATTTTAAATTACGCAGTTTAATGTCTCCTTGCACTTTGAAATGAAAGCATAGTACAAATTAAGTAATTGGAGTTAAAAAAAGAAATCATGGAATGATATATTATAGACCAAAATGTATTCTAAATTTTTGACTCATCTTTCTCCAACAGAAATCAAATATTCTTCAGAAAGTTCTTCGCACAGTGGTTGCAGAAGTTTGCATAAATGTTCAGCACTTTAAGTCTAGAGTGTAAATGTTACACCCCTGGAAATGGGGGAAAGAATCATAAGAGTGCTTTTCAGTTGCTTCTCATGTAATAGTTTAATGCAATCAAAATTGAACATAAGTATTTTACATTCTGCACCGCTCAATGTGAGGGAAAGAGCTAATTAATAAACCAAAATAATAATAAACTGCTGACTATTTGTATGTTTTCTAGATACAGATATGTTTACTAGCTCCTGCTGTTAGGTACTATATAATTGCTGTTAAGCTAACTGAAGTTCGTTATGTCCAAGTATTCAAAACTATCATAAAATGCTGATGGTGTCCTGGGGCATCTCCTCCCCGATCTGGACCAGGATATCACTGAGCTCCTGGACAGTATGAAGTGCATCCCAATTGCTAAATTGAAAACCTTACCAAGTTTGAGTTTGACATAGCAAACCTGGCACTGACAAGTATTGATGTCCCATGCTGGAGGAGTTGAACTACCTGTGCAACCTCTGTAGGGTATCAGTAGTAGCATTGACCCTACTAGCGAAAAAACAGTCTGAAAAGATGAGGAGGGAAAGCTGCTATTAGCCTCCACCTAGTGTGTCTCATTGTTGCCCCTCTGGTGCATCTGTTGTTAATTTCATTAACACCAAAATAGCTGAATTAACAACCTCCCAATTCTACTTGACTGACCAGATCAATATTCCAGGAATTGACTTGATGGTACACTTTAATTAAAAAGTTTTCCTTTCAGCTTAAGATTTCTCCAGTAATTGGACAAAAATGTTACATGTTTAAATACAGCTATATTGAAAACAAACACAGAGGTTCTGTAGTGTAGTCAGACTAAGTTCCACGAGGAGACCCAAAACCAGGTGGTGTAATAATCCACCAAATCAAACATGCGGAGCTACCTGCTGTGGTGAATAAGGCAAGGCAAGGCAAGTTTATTTGTATAGCACAATTCAACAACAAGGTGATTCAAAGTGCTTTACAGAGACATTAGAAACAAGAACAAATAAAAAGCATGATTTAAAATTGATTAAAACAAGCAAATAAACTAACTAACTAATTAACAAACAAACAAACAAACAACAGTATATAAAATCAAAACAGATAAAATCAGAACAGTAGATAAAATCAGTAGTTAAATGTAAGTTTTGAAATTTAAGCTTAAAGTGTGGATTTGGTGCTTTATTCAAATGCAGCTGAGAACAGGTGAGTCTTCAACCTGGATTTAAATAAACTGAGTGTTTCAGCTGATCTGAGGCTTTCTGGGAGTTTGTTCCAGATATAAGGAGCATAAAAGCTGAATGCAGCTTCTCCGTGTCTGGTTCTGACTCTGGGAACTGATAAAAGACCGGATCCAGATGACCTGAGGGATCTGGATGGTTCATACTGGGTCAGGAGGTCATTGATGTATTTTGGTCCTAAACCATTCAGAGCTTTATAGGCCAGCATCAGAACTTTAAAGTCTATCCTCTGACGGACAGGCAGCCAGTGTAAGGACCTCAGAGCTGGACTGATGTGGTCCACTTTTTTGGTCTTAGTGAGGACTCGAGCAGCAGAGTTCTGAATGAGCTGTAGTTGTCTGACTGATTTTTTAGGTAGACCTGTAAAGATGCTGTTACAGTAATCAAGCCTACTAAAGATGAATGCATGGACTAGTTTTTCCAGGTCCTGTTGAGACATCAGATCTTTTATCCTTGATATATTCTTGAGGTGATAGTAAGCTGACTTTGTTATTGTCTTAATGTGTTTTTCTAAGTTTAGGTCTGCATCCATCACTACACCCAAATTTCTCGCCTGGTTTGTGGTTTTTAGATGTATAGATTGAAGTTCTCTGGTGACCTGTAATCGTTTTTCTTTGGCGCCAAAGACTATTACCTCAGTTTTGTTTTTGTTTAGCTGGAGAAAATTGTGGCACAACCAGTCATTGATTTCCTCAATGCATTTACCAAGAGCCTGTACAGGGCCTCGGTCTCCTGGTGACATTGTGATATATATTTGTGTGTCATCTGCATAGCTGTGATAGTTTATTTTGTTGTTGTTTATAATCTGTGCCAGTGGGAGCATGTAGATGTTAAACAGAAGGGGTCCCAAGATGGAACCTTGGGGAACTCCACATGTGATACTTGTCTGCTCAGATGTGAAGTTACCTATTGATACAAAGTATTTCCTGTTTTCTACGTATGTTTTGAACCAGTTTAGTACAGTTCCTGAAAGACCTGTCCAGTTCTCCAGTCGTTTGAGTAATATGTTGTGGTCAACTGTATCAAATGCTGCACTGAGATCCAGTAAAACTAGGACTGACATTTTTCCACTGTCTGTATTCAGACATATGTCATTAAACACTTTGGTCAGAGCGGTTTCAGTGCTGTGGTTCTGTCTAAAACCTGACTGGAAGGCATCGTAGCAATTATTCTGTTTTAAGAAGTAACTGAGCTGTTGAGAAACTGCTTTTTCAATGATCTTACTTAAAAACGGGAGATTTGAGATCGGCCTGTAGTTGTTCATTTGTGTCTTGTCAAGATTGTCCTTTTTCAGTATAGGTTTGATTACAGCAGTTTTTAGTGATTCTGGAAACACACCTGATAATAAAGAAAAGTTGACGATCTGTAACAGGTCTGACTCTAAAGTCTTTGAGACCTTTTTGAAAAAACTTGTTGGCAGGACATCTAAACAGCAGGGGGAGGAGTTCAGTTGACCTAAGATGTCCTCCAGGTCTTTGCTGTTAATAGGTTGAAACTGTTTCATGGTGTTTAAACAGTTTTTTGGTGGACACAGTACATATCCTGGATCTGCTGTTGATGTACCAATTGCTTGTCTAATTTTTTGGATTTTTTCAGTGAAGAATTTGGCAAAGTCATTGCAGGCCATGGTCGAATGAAGTTCAGCTGCCACTGACACAGGAGGGTTTGTTAGCCTGTCAACTGTAGAAAATAAGACCCGAGCATTATGGCTGTTTTTAGTGATAATGTCAGAGAAGTAGGACCTCCTTGCATTCCTCAGTTGTAAATTATAATTGTGAAGTTTCTCTTTATAAATGTCATAATGAACCTGGAGGTTTGTTTTTCTCCATCTGCGCTCAGCTTTCCTACACTCTCTTTTTTCATTTTTCACCAGTGTGGAGTTTCTCCATGGAGGCTTTTTCCTTCCAGAGATAACCTTCACCTTAATGGGAGCAATAGTGTCCATTACATTTAACATGTTAGCATTGAAGCTATTGACGAGCTCATTGACTGACCCTCTGGGCAGGTCAGGTGTTAATGGGAAGACCTGGTTAAAAATTGCACTACTGTGGAATAAGGAAGCTGACAGTGGCCTTCATGTTGACAACAAACACAAATGAGTCTAATTAAAACACAATCTGATCAATTCGTATCAAAATCAGTTCTATACCATTTAATACAGTGAAGCAACAAATGCAATCGATTTTTTTAAAATCACAAAATAAATGTAAGCATTCCAATTTTGGCTTCCTTGCTCTGCCTTTCAAAGCTTTCAATCACCTGGGGTTAGACTGTCATTGCTCAGAGTAAAAACATGTCAAACTAAGTGTGAAAAGCCAGTGAGAATAAAGCCTTGATGCAGCGTGGCAGCTGAGCCTGAGGAATCCGACTGAAATGGCAGCTTAGACGAAGAGAAAAATGGCACAAAACTTATTGAGACTCTGAAAGTCTCTAAGCAACCTGATTAGCATACTCTAGGGAAAGACTTCTCTTAACCACCTTCATGATGAGCTGGGACTATAGGGACTGTGCGCACACACACACTGAACACAAACGCAGCCCAACACGGCCGGTATACTGAATAGAACAGGATATTTCAACAGCTCAATCATTATGCCATCTGACAGCAGCTTAGAACTGAATATTAACAGCCTCACAAGCAATCACTGCAGACTGAAAATATGTGTGTATGTCTGTATACAGCTCCTGTATGATGAATGTCCCGGTGGTCTAGATATACAGTACACATAGACGTCCATTTGCACAAAGAGCACTCTGGGCATGTAAGATTTCAGCCACTGAACGTTAAAACTGACATGCCCGTTACTCCCTTCTCTTCCTCAGTGTTAACTCTTATCACTGTCGTCAAAGGAGCTTGCAAAGAAAAGCGTCTGGACTTCTTTAAGTTACTTGAAGACGTTTCACCTCTCATCCGAGAAGCTTCTTCAGTTTTAAGGTCAAATGGTGGAGAGTCCCAGATATAAACCTAGTGGGAGTATCCCCCCACAGAGGGACAAAAGGACCCCTGATGATCCTCTAATCGCCTGAGCCAAGGTGTGAAACTGGGTGTGGGTCCCAATCAGCCAGAGTTTCGGGTGAGTTCATTGTGAAACCTGGCCCCACCTTATCATGCGAATTCCTGAGATCAGATGGCCCAGGATGTGAGTGGGCGTTAAGGCGTCTGGGAAGGGATCTCAAAACTGGATTATAGATGGCAGAGAGTTGGTGTCGTAAATTATTCCTTCTCTCAGCTACATAGTGTGTAAGCCACATAGCCATGCTCGTCTGCTTGCCTGTCCGAAAATAATTGTATTATTATTGTCAGAAGATTGAATTTATTATAGGCTGGTCATTAATTGTGGTGCTTGACATGACAGCACAATGACCAAATTACAATTTTGGATGACTTGAATTATATGACTGTCATGGTGCTGGGTCTTTGACCCAGTATTTAGAGTTGTGGTTCTGGACTTGTTATTGGTTGATAGTTTATGTTCTAGCTCATGAATGTTATTTTCCAATGCCTCCTAGTTTGTTATTTATAAGTCTTGATTTCTGGTTTGTTTATGTTTGTTTCCCTTCGTGCCCAGTCTGTCTCTGAGTCCTGTCATCAATGTCCCCACGTTTGTGTACCTTTGATTATTCCTTCTTAGTGTCCGGTCTCTCTGGGCTCTGTCTCCGTGAATATGTTTGGATATCCCCAGTATATCGTGTCATAGTGGCCTTGCCCCGAGTCCCAGTTTTGAGGTCACGTCTCTGAATCTGAGTGTCTGTGTGTGTTACTTCTTGTTTTATTGTCTCCTCTCTCGTCTGTGTGATGTTCAGTTTTAGACGCTCTCAGAATTGCTGTAATGCAACATTGTGTAGCACTGGACATGATCCTGGCTGAGAAAGGAGGATTGTGTGTCTTATTCAACACCACACGCTGCACCTACATGCCAGATAATGTACATTCTTTAAACATGGCTTCAGATTCTAAAGAGACTGTTGATCGGCGTTGGAGTTTTCCTGGTTTTATTTTATTTTTCTTTACTTGTGTTATTCCTTGTTTAAAAGCTGTAATTTCACAGATGTACCGAAAACGATGAAGATCATGAAGACTTCTTTTCCTATTTGTAAGATGAAGATGAAGTGCAACTAATGATGTAGTAACTAATAATGTGAAAGACAAGTAGTTACTTACTGATAACATGTACATTTCATTTTGTGATAAACAGGAGGGAATGTCAGAAGAAAATTGTATATAGTGTGATCAGCTACATGAAATGTATTCTCTTATTGATCACTAAGCAAATGTCTACGTGACTTTTGACATGTACTTTTGAGTGATAAACAACTAACAGCTACCTCTTTCTGTAAGAACATACAGATTTAGAAAAAGGGGAACCTGTACACACACACACACACACACACACAGACACACACACACACACACACACACACAGAAAAGTATAAATAAAGCACGCGGACAGTGATGAGACGCAGGTCGTGCGTCCATGACGGGCGATCGTGGCTCAAGAGTTGGGCGTTCGCCTTGTAATCGGAAGGTTGCCTGTTCGAGCCCCGGCTTTGACAGTCTCGGTCGTTGTGTCCTTGGGCAAGACACTTCACCCGTTGCCTACTGGTGGTGGTCAGAGGGCCCGGTGGCGCCAGTGTCCAGCAGCCTCACCTCTGTCAGTGCGCCCCAGGGTGGCTGTGGCTACAATGTAGCTGCCATCACCAGTGTGTGAATGTGTGTGTGAATGGGTGGATGACTGGATATGTAAAGCGCTTTGGGGTCCTTAGGGACTAGTAAAGCGCTATATAAATACAGGCAATTTACCATTTACCATGACTGCCCTCGCGAGTGAAAGACAACTGCAGTGTTTGTGTTTTCTAACTCAGGTGTCTCAAGCTGAAGAACTACGGGGTGATTTAAAGACATCCCCTGTCAGCTACCCTTGTCTCGTTAGTTATGATTCTCTTCAGCTGTGTTCCCCAGGTGTGTCCACTTCCCTTAATCACCCTCTTGTGTATATGTTGTCTGCATCGCTCTCTATTTGTTGACACATACTCTGTCATTGACGGTGACGTTTTCTAAATGTCAAGTTAGCTTGTTGTCAGTTAGTCAATTCATAGTATGCCCTGTTATTGCAGAGTTGTTTTTTTTGGGATTTTTTGCTTTTTTCCCCCCCATTAAAAAAGTCTGTAGTTAAGAGTTTAGTTTGCCAAGTCCACTCTGTTCACCTCATACCTGCTCACATGACAACCATTGACTTTACTTAGTGCCTGGTTTTAGTCTGACAAAAACTATTAAGTCATAACTGCTTTAATAATTTGAATGTGGCTCATTGTTGCTTTAAATTCTTTGCTAATGGCTTTTAGTAGAGCAAGACAATCACATAATGTGATTATGTATTAGCAAATTACTGACCACTGCGTTAGCAGCAGCCATTTAGGTGACAAATAAATCATTAAGTTAAAAATAAAAATAGCAATAGGGCTTTGAAAACATTTGCTTGCCTGGAAAGTGTGGTGGGTCCTTCAGCTGTCTAGAGCTCGCTGGGCAGGAAAAGCAGTAAAGTGAAAAGATCCTAGATCTGACTCGAGCTAAGCGGTGTTTGCACCTTGATCGATTTTCAGACAAACAGGCTTCACTGTCATCTCCAAGTAATACTGAGAGGGTGTGTGTGTGTGTGTGCTTGGCTGGAGTTGGGGGGTGAAAGAGGAATTGAGTAATGTTCTTAAAACCATCAATGGAAGAAAACAGTCTGCTCGAAACTGAAGTGCAACCGCCTCTGGGTGCCTAGTGAGCCTGTTTGTGTGCTGGCGCTCCATTACATTACACCTACGCGCACAGTGAGAGCAGTCAAAGGATTATAAATGAAGGAGAACATAATGGGAAGAAACTCTGAGACAACTGCTAACACTCTGTATCTATGCAGCCACCTCTTGTAGTGTAAATGTGGGTGAAGCAAGATTAAAGAGGGAAAAATGCATTACGACGACTAGACTTTTTTTTTTATGTCAGTGCACTCTTCTTCGTCTTCTTTGATCTGTTATCAAATAATGGAGTCCATGTTTTCTTCTATAGCTTCCTATAATAAAGAAGCTACATATTGCATGTGTGTAGATGCATAGGAAAAGGGGATGTGCAGGAATATGTTTTCATTTGTGTAGTTTTTATCTGTGTTTTTCATTAGGATACTTACTCTGTGCAGAAAGCACCTGAGCTTTCTGATAAACGTGTTTATTAAGATGTGCAACTTTTCCCCCCCACTTGCTTCTTTTTATTTTCCATCAGAAAAACACACATCTACAGTACACAATAATCTCTCCCTCTGCTCGGCTCCTCTCTGCCCTGCTATAAAACACCATCTAACATATCCCTGGGCATCCATTCGGCAGCAACTTGCTGTAATGTAACGCAGCAGCACTGGCTGATGTGAAAAGAGCAACAGGTCCTCGGGGCCTGCGGGAGCTTTCACACTACTGTCTTTCTCCCTTTCTGCAGATGAGGACAGAGAGGGGAACAACACACAGAGAAACAGTCTGCTGGAAATATCTGGAGCGAGTATTAGCATTGCAGAGAGATGAAACTAAAGCAAAGACAAAAAGAGGCATATGCACTGGGCATAGATAGAGATGCCTTCACTGACTGGAGACTATAAAACCATCACATTAGAGTGTGAAGAGGAGAACTAAAAACACCAAAGATGTGGTAATGCTATGTTTAAGTGGAAAACTTTAAGGTTCAAAAATAAAGCAAATGCAGATTTCCTCAAATGGCCAAAAGACAAAAACATGTTCAGGACCATGTTTTCCCAAGGAAAATGGGAAATAACTGCACTAATTTACTGAAATGTGTGCAAACATACATGGAATTCCATCACAAGGGAAAGGACTGGGTTTGTACAATTCTATTAAGCTTGAATTTTAAAAACAATTGGTATGACCACCTTTATTCTTCAACAAATCTCTTTGCGAAGCTTTCTTTAAGTAGTCTTCAGGAACAATTAAGCCTACATGAAGGACATATAAAGCTCTTTCTTGGATGATGGCTGCCTTTTTTGGTCCTCTCTGTCAAGATGATCCCACACTCCTTCAACAATGTTGAGGTCTCTGGGGAGGCCAGTCAATGACTGACAGTGTTTCATTGTGTTCTTATCCAGTTATGATTTTTATTGCATTGGCATTGCCTTCGGGATCATTGTTATACTAAAAAATAAAGATGTTGCCAATTGGACATTTCCATAAAGCACTGGTGGATCAAAACCTAATGGTACTTTCCTGCTGTCACAATTCCATCAAATCTGAAAAGAGCGCCAACATCCCTGGCTAAAATGAAGCCCAAAACCATGACAGAGCATCCACCGTGTTTTACAGATGGCTAGAGGCACTCACTGTACCTCTATCCTGACCTCCTCTGCACATTTCGATGATTTGAGATAGGTTTTGATGAAACTTGAACAAGAAATCCTTGTTATAAGCAAGCACACAATGTCTTTGAGGTACATGAAATAAGACTAATCAGGATAGCCTACTTCTACATAGACTTGCTCCTTGACAATTTTAAATGACAAAAATACAGAACAATCAAGAATAAGAGTGTGACAGGCCCAACTGGACAAGCTTATCATTCCCAATAGACTAGGTGTGGGTTAGGGTGTCTGTATGAAAAGGCTTATGTTGGAGCTATGTAACTGTAATCTTTTTGTTTGTTTGTTTGTTTGAATACATACATTAGCATGAATGCAGCATTTTTATTGCTGTAAAGATAAAGTAGCCTGGCTCACTGTGATACAGTTGTGCTGCTTCTACAGAAGGGTTAGTACACTTAGAAGAAAGTAACAGAGAGGAAGAGGATGTGTCAAGCAAGATGGATTTAAAAAAAGATCTTTTACAAAAATCGACTTTCTACTTTCTCCAGGTAGAAACGACAGAAGCACATTCAGTCACTCAACTGATATGTTGAAGAATTCAAAATGTCAGTTTATTGTTGTACGAGGAAATTAGGACCAGTGTGTAAGATTGAACTGCCTCTATTAGCATAAATATCATATGTTATTCATAATTCTGTTTTCATTTGGGTATTGTTGACTACACATGGTATATGAATCATGTTATTGTTAGGTCGGAATGAGCCCCTTGTATCTAGAGCTCTAGAGAACAGCTCAATGTATTAAAATTATAAGTTGAGGTAGCAAAGGACACTTTTCTGGCATTTGTTGGTTGAATTCTTCACCTAATAAAACAGAAATTGGAAAAAAGGGAGTTCATCCATCTTGAAAATACTCTATCAGTGTTGAAAAACCCCCAAAACGTTTTAGCATCTGCACACTATGAAGCATGCAAACACATAGCTTGCAGCAGATGTGTGCCTAAACACATGCAATTTCACATTAACATAAATTAAAGGCTTATAAACTTTCTTCAGAGGCCTCCTCTTAATGTAACAGATATCCTCTCTTCCTGGACCCATGTTTTATTCAACATTTGGATATGCTCAATTAGCGGCCCAAATTAACATTAGCTGTACAACTGTAGCTGCTGACGGAGGGCGGGAAAGAGAGATGGGAGATCAAAGGTGCAGGAGGTGGTGACGGCAGCAGTAAGGATAGGGGATAGGGCTGTGTGATATGACCAAAATCTCATATCCCGATATAAGACATCTATCGTCTGATAACGATATAAATCACAAAAATGTAACATTTTCTGTAAATTCTGTTGCGTTAAGTGTTTCCAGCTGCGCGTCATGTAGCTGGAGTCGAGTGTTTTAACCGATGCATGAAACGATACATTTTTAGACATAGGTTGTAATGGCGTGAGTATTTATCACACGGCGTGCTGCGGGGAAAAGCCTGTTCTAACGTTTGAGTCTAAGGTTTATTTTTTAGCACCTGGCGGCTCTTTTTTGCTTCTCATCCGTAAACACTCTGCATCTTACACGTGATTTAGTTTATTTTGAAGTCTCAACAGGATCTTGAGCTTTATTGTGAAAGGTTTATGTGGAACATAAACAAGCGGACACACGATGGTTTTACCGTCGTTGTTGCTAACGACAACGCATAAAAACAAATGTTTGTTTGTCTGTAGTCTGGTTATATTGAATATAAGAGAAAGAGAGAACTTTAAGAAATAAATATAGCCACTACAGTGACCATCAAAACGATGAAAAAATATTACCGTAAACGGTTTATTTTACGACATCACGAAACAAACGATTGCGTAAAATGAAATGATAGACGTTTTTATATCGTCATCCGATATATATCGTTATATCGAACAGCCCTAATAGGGGATGGATGAAAGTAACAGATTTCAAAAAGGAACTATGTTTTCAGACACACCATCGATGAACTAATTTGTGTTTGTGGGTGGTATAGCGCTCTCTCTCTCTGTGCAGCCATTTCTATAGTTTTACCAAAGATCTTGATGAGTACGCTCCCACAAGCATAACATTGTAAGAAAGTCAGGCAGGGCTATTGGTCCGTTATTCTGCTTCCAAATGTTTATCACGTAACTGAACTTCATTGTTTGTGTGGCAAACACTCATTTGATGTTCCAGCTGTGTCTGGTACATCAATTAAAGATTATTTTTCCAAGAACAACAAATGGAAGAGCGGGAAAAAATTAGGTTACCAGATACCCAAAGGGAGTGCTGGTCTCATTAGTCTTTGCAAATGTTTTATCTTTATCTGTTTAAAGGACGAGAAGGAGGTGGGCTGACACATGCATATACTTTTATTTTTTTTTTTGTGCTGCAGCACCAGTGACAGTATTGAGATACTCGCTTAGTAATAGGTAAATAATGACACCAACAACGCATCGCTTTCCCCCCTCTCATACCTGTGTGCATTCAAGGTGCAGATGTAAATAAAGTTCACTGTACTTAATAGCATCTAGCCAGCGCTACAAACGAAGAGTGCACAGAAATGGACTAGTACTTCTTTTTTTTTTTTTTGTGGTTGGTAATTTTAAATGTAGCTCCACAAACATCAAACACACAAACTGTTTCTGTGAAATCTTTCACAAAATGTGTCTGCTACATGAATGAACAGTTAGTGCATTTCCCAGGGAGGGAAAAAAACCTAAATGCATGATGGAAAAAGATGTAAGAAAGAGAGAGGGCAGATGAGAGATCATTTTAATATAACTGCTCTGCAGATGAAATTTAAATCTTATATGTAATGTCCTAATTCATTTTAGAGTTTTTAAATCAACAAACTGTGAGTATACCAATTTTGTTTTATTCCCAGTTTTCATGAAACTACTGTGCAGTTTAGTCTAGTCTAAACTGGTTAGTTTGTTGTGAACATTACAGTGATGTTGCACTGCTGTAGAGCGGCTGTGGTGTTCATGGTTAAAGTTAGTTAACATCAAATTAAATTCACTTGCTCAATTCTACATTTCATACAAGCTTTATTAGGTTTAGAAAAATCAGCTATCGAGTCATTTGCTTATATCTTACTGAATTTAACTGACTAAATCTCCCAAGAGCAGTGATTTTCTGAGAAGCAGTGCTGGTCACAGCCTGCACACAAAGAAATCCCTTCTGTCGCTCACAAAACAAGTTACTGTGTGAAGCATTTCTAAGCGATACTTTTCCCCACATTACACTACTACGCTCCATCTTAGGGTTCTCCCACCTGCCAAATCCCACTTCGACCCCTGCATGGACTACAGCAGCATTAAGCTACGGTAACATTATATTATATAATATATATATTCTGTAAAGTCTACTCAGACAGAAACCCTCTTCAGAGATGTTATATGACTTGCCCCATAAACACACAAGGGTGTGTGTATGTGTGCGTGTGTGTTATAGGGGCAAATGCAAACTTCAATCTTGTGCCACACTGAAAGTGACACATGAGTATTGCTAGATATGACCTGCAAATATTTCCATCACAGATTTCATGACAAAGTAATGAGAGTGCTTATTTAGACATGAAACCGATATGATCACATGTCCTCAGATTAATGGAAAGGAGTGTTTGTAGAGGAGGTGTATTCAGGAACATGCATTCCCACGATGATGCACACAGACTCAGAATGTAGAAACAGTACCTGTTTTGCTGCTACTACCACACTGTGACTAAAGTGACAGAGTAAGCTGAGGAGTCTTTGTGACTACAGCTCTTTTAATACTTTAACCAACAATGAATCCTCTTTTGTGACTTCCCACATAATATGATGAAGAGCTGACATTTTCTATTAAAAAAATAAAAATAAAATGTCAAATCTCGGCAGACCTGCAAGTAAACTGTACCTTCAGAGGCTGGTGGAGGTGTAAAACTGCAAGGTGGTGCTTTTAAACGCTGTAATGTTCTTAATTTGTGTTCCTCCACTTATTGAATTTGTTATCTGCATCTGTAATAAGGCGATATCTGCACTCTGTGTTTAACTGATGGATATGAAATTTGAATTTCAGATACTCTGAATGGTTTTGTGAAATTTTGTGTTTTGGAAAAAGAGTTAAGTTTTCATGAAAATAAAGACTAGCGTTAATGGATCCATTGTGCTGTTGGGCTTTAAGTCAGCTTTAATGTGTGATCTCTAAATGTCCGGTCAACTTTTTAATATTCATCAAAGGCTGATCTCTGCAGCAGAACGCCTATAACACCCACCTATATAATCAAACCACTTCAGACAGTAAATCAATTACCATCAAGGGCCCTATGAATTTCTTTTTTTTTTTTTTTTTCCCCACAGGCGCATTAACCACTTTATTTTCTACTGAAAAAGGTGATGAAGAGTTGGCCAGGCCAGGCAGATGAAAGGCAATGGAAGACTATCAATACACAGAAATACAATGGAAAATTACAGGTGCTAAGTAAGCATGGGAAGAAAACTTATACACGAGATACAGACGGTATGTGAACAGTGCAGCTTGGGTTACATGACTAAATCAACAGTGCCTGCTGTTTTCATTAGGTCATGGTCATAGACGCCCTATAGAGATCTCCGTGTGCTACCGTCAACCTAAAGCGCACACACAAAATAAAAACAGATGAACTGGGACAAACACAGAAAAGACTAGAAGGAAGGTGTGGGAAAGAAGATGAGTTAGGACATCCTGCTAACCATGAGAAAAACAAACAAACCCCAAACAGTTATCACAACTTCTAAAATGTGGAAAAATTGTAACAAATTCCAGATTTCATGTGTTTTACACTAAGAAAATTCTGGATTAGCACGCAGCTGATGTGTGAAAGCTTTTTTTTCTCCATATAGACAATAGAGAGGTGGGAATCAGCAGACGGCCCACAATATGGTATTTTCACAATACTTCACTCATGATGCGATATTGTTACGATTTTTAACATTTTGCAATATGCTGTGCAATAACAAATCAGAGTTTATCACCTTATGATGCAATCTGTTTCTCATAAAACAACAGTTAAGTGTGATAAAGACAAGAATTCACATTTAAATTCACACTTGCTATAAGGCGACCCTGCAGTCCCTCTTGTTCACAAAATTCACAGAGTACTTGAATTTATGTAATAAAGCATCAATATTTGGGTCTCTATATCAATAAAATATCGGCATGCAAAGTATCACTATACTATGCTATATCGATTTTTTTGTGGATGGCAATTAACGTGAATTATTACACTGAACAAAAAAGAAGATGCGCACAGAACACAAAGAAATCAAAGAGGAGAGTTCGCAGAAGAGACTTTAAGGAGAAAGAGATTCATGCTGGTGCAAACCACAGGATCACTCTGTGGAAGCAAACAATAGCTGCAAACCGATACTTTTAACTGTGATGAAGAGGCATGTGATGCACTCGCAGTGTGCAGATGCCCCCGTGACTTATGTGGTGAGACAATATCCATGGTTTGAAGGCAGCATGTTACAGCTAACAGCAACACTGTATTAATAATAATACATGAGGAGGCATTTGTAGAGTTTTGTTGACTGCCAAATTGGGGAGTCTGCACATCTTTGCGCCTCATCTTCAGCATGAGAATATATGAATGTCAAAGTTTCTGAAGGACAATGCCAGCATTATGGGAATAATCTGAAATGCATCACGCAGATAATCTTGTAGTTTCCTAGTGAGGACACTTGGTACATACTCTCTCTGCTTTAGGCCCCTGCATACAAAAACTGGTCTAAAATGACCCCACTTTGTCTCCATTAAAACATAATGACTGTGACAGTAAAAAAGCCATTTTTCATTTGGACAAAGGCACCAACATTATATTAGAGATATTAGAGAAATTCAGAACATAAAGGGCAAACTGTACATGCAATCTATAGTCTTCAAAAAAATATGCTGTGGGTGCATGTGTTTGTTTCAGGTTTAAAATCAATAATGCTGCAGGCCAGATGTTTATGCTGATGAAAATCAATACCCCTTTTTCCTACAGCTTTGATATCAGCTGGGAGGATGTATGCTACAAAGTGTGACAGCAGTCAATGTATGCGTAATTACTAAAAACATGTGAGGGCATTGCTGATCAAACAAGTGTGTGCTTTCTGAAGAGACAGACTTGGGCTTGATTTCCATCATGACTGTAAAGTAGATGACAAGAAATTTAGCAGTCAATTCCAAAAGCGTTAGGATGCTTTGAAGTAACGATGGGCAGAGGTTCAACAATCTGCAAAAAAAAGTGCATTTACAAATTGTGGAACGATTTCAGAATAATGTTCCTCAACATAAAATTTCAAAGACTTTGGGTGTCTTATCATTTACGCTTTATAATATAAAGGCTGAAAGTCAATATTGGATGCCTGTGATCTCTAGCACTGCGTTAACAACAGGCATGATTCTGTCATGGAAAGTGCATGGACTCAGTGCCATTCACAAATGCAGGTTAAAGCTCTATCAGACAAACAAGATGCAAGCATGAGATGAAAGCATGCATAAATGCTGCCATCTTTGCTGAGTAACATCTGAATTAAAATGAACTATGGTAAAATGACTAAAGATGGCTAAAAGATGGACGCCGCACAATCTGGACTAAAGAGGAGAGGGACAGTCGGGCTTGTTATCAGCCCTACAGTTTTGGCAGATTACACATCTGGAAAGGAACCATGAATACAGGTATACATACAGGTTTTAGAGCAACATATGTTTCCATCAAGATGATGTCTTTTTCACGACACTATACTAAACTGCATCCTGTGTCTATTGCAACATCTGGATGCTCCACTGGCCTAAGTGTAGTCCAGACTTTCACCGACTGAAAACATTGGGAGCATTGCAAAAAGAAAAACATCACAAGAAAGATTCAGGACTGTTGAGCAGCCAGAATCTTATATGAGACAAGATAGAGACAGTCATTTTCTTCCACCAGTCCAGCAGCTGCTCTCCTCAGTTCCCAGATGTTTACAGACAGTTGTTAAAAGAACAGCAGATGCTACACAGTGGAAACCACGGCCCTGCCCCAACTTTTTTGAGACATCAAAGTCAAAGCGCGCCGCAAGATGGCGGCGCGCACAGACGCAGCGGCCCGGAGCGGCCCGGAGCTCCTACACTTTTGCACTTTTTATTATTTTCTTCTTTTTTTTTTTGGGTTGTATGGAAGCCCCAAACGCAATTTCATTGTTCTTGACAATGACAATAAATAAATAAATACTAAATACTAAAAAAAAAGAGACAATATTTTTCTTAGAATGGTGCATTTGATGTGTTCTATTATAAGTAAAATAACTGCATTCAGTTTATATTTATGTTTTACACAGTGTCCCCACTTTTATGGAATTGGGGTTACACGTTACATTATTCCCAACTGGAATACAACAGACTGACTGCACTGTAACATGAAAAGTGTGCCGCGTGTTTAACTATGTGCTTCTTCCTTCACCATTTCCACCACAAACTTACCCGCGGCGCACTGCTCCTCATCTGCCCCGTTCTCGCAGTCCCTCTCTCCGTCGCATCGCCATGACAATGAAACACATTTGCTGGCAGCCCCTCCGCAATCAAACTTCTCTGGAGGACAGGTCTGTCGGCCTGTGGTTGCAGGGCAAGGGTGAAAGACAGCAAAGGAGAAAAGGCGGAGGGTGGGGGATGGGAAGAAGAGGAATGAGTGGAAGAAAATTGGCGTAAAAAGGGGGGAGAGAATGAAGTCAGGGAGAGTAAGATGGGACAAGAAAGGGAAGGAGGCAAAAAGATGGAGAGAGAAAAGAGAGCCAGTCAATGAAGCAGTTTGATAACTTAGTTATCTTCTCTCTCAAATCGATCCCTCTTCAAAGGTCTGCAATTAAATTAGACACACAGCTACAGTGGAACAAAGGAGTGGGAACACTGTCACACAAGACACAGAGCTGGGGGAAAAACAATGTAGACAAACAAACAAATAAAGAAACAGAAGGAAGCCAAACAAGAAAAAAGTGCCCAAGTCTGTGTGTGAACAACTGTTTCAACCAGGGCTCGTTTTTCCATGAATATTTAGCCTTAAGCGCTAGATAACAATGTGCCAATATAAATGTTAAAAAGCCCAAGTCAAGACCCCACAGCTCATTTCCAAATTATTTATAAATGGAGCTACTCAACATCTTTCCAAAATGCGCCTAATTCACCTCTTAGCTTAAACTCGGACACATATCGCAACAAACTGCCGTGAAAAAGGACACTTGGTGTATAGAATACTATATTGGTTGTTATTTTGAGTGTAAATCAGAGAAAGCAAAAGAAGTGGAAAGCTGCACATCGCAGACAGTGAAACACACTCCTTTACACACTGTGTGTGACTGAGAAAGTAGTCCCTCTAGATAAAAGCCTATTACAGTAGTCAAGGCCATTGTTCCTGCGTGTGTAACCCATGAGGTTGCTAGAGGGAGGAGGAGGGAAACACTCCGTTCTAATACATCAAATTTACACAGCCCACAGTCCCTGCAGCAAATCCCCGTGCCTTTTTCCGGCAACCCACTATACACCCTCACCCTGCCTCATTTTCCCCTCACCTCTCTCTTTAATGTCTCTCACTCCCACTCTAACGCCACAGAGACTCGAGCCCCAGATTACATTACAGCACTGTGTCAAACTCAACTCCATCAATTACACACATCTGACCACCAGCATGCTCGCTGGCAACAAGCCTATGTTTGTTGCAGCCGCAGATCAATAGTACCTATGGGATTCGCCCATTCCGGCTTCACTCTCCATTTTATTCTTCTCACATTCCGCCTCCTTGTTTTGATTTTTTTTAAACAACACTCTGATATTCAAACACTGCCCCTGATGGTGGGACGTTGGGACTAGTTTAGCCAAGAGCGACTGCAAGAATCCTCTCCAGCTGTGCACTTTTGGTTGATGTGATCACCTTTGAAGTCATCCACTTGAATTTTCAGTCTTCTCTAAAACTGGGTTTAAGGTTAGACTTGGGCCCTGGTGCCGGGCTGGATCTTTTGGGTGACCACTTTCCTCTCACCTCCATCTTTCTTCCTCTCACTGAATATCGAGCTCTTGCGCGAGCATCTTTTCAAACCGTCATCCCCTAAATGAGGTTTCTCCTTCCCTTTAAAGAAATAAAAAGCCTCCTGCAAATCCGCTTTAAAAGACCCAACGAGTAAGCGCCATATCAGCGCAGTGTAGCTATTACTGCCAAAAGGGACTGAATGGTCTGCGTGTACAATAAGAGCGCGTGCGGGTGAGTGCACGTGCCCATGTTCTTGTGCCTTTGATGCAAAGAACGCAGCTCTTCTGGATGATGTGAAGGTGTGAATGTGATGTGGGTTATGTGGAGGTGTCTTAATATGTGAATTGTCTCAGCAATCTAAATGTGGGCCTCAGAGATCTGGTACTATACAGACAATAGTGTTCCTGGCCTCCACATTATCTGGCTTTTCTAAGAGAGTGTGTGTGTATATTAGTGTGTGTGTGTGTGGCAGTGTAATACTACTGTGGGAGACTTCGTCAGTTTCATACAAAGCCTAACATGGAAACATCACCTAAGGGCTTCAGTCCACCAAGTGTCTGACTGACAGTTGGGTTAAAAGGATGTAATTTGTCTGACTGACCATTTCTGGCCCCTGAGAGCCAGAATGGTCGTCTCACGGATAAACTGCCAATCACGAGGCTGAATACAGATGAGCAAGGGGAAAAAAAAAAAAAAAAAAGAGCTAACACTGATTATGACAAAACGAATTAGAGGATTCTCACCCCAAGGGTAATCATTTTCCATAAATACAAAGAAGTACGATTCCTGCTGATGTACAATCAAACAGTAACCTATAACTATTAAAAAGTCAATTCTTCTGCTCTCTATTAGAATTTGATAGACCATAATAACAGTTTCATCCCCACCAATAGCTTCTACATAAGGTCTCTCTATTTGCTGCCTCAGTTACTGTGCAGCCCATTCCCAGACAAAATTGGGTTGTGCAAGCTAAGAAATCTGTTTTTACGCTGCATGCGGAAGCAACAGGAGTTTGTGTGGACTAAGCTGAAGCGGGTAGCACATGGAGCAATTGGCATGATCAACATCGGTCGCCGTGCCTGTACAGGCCAAAATAAGAAAAACAAAAACATGCCTGCTCTATCAAGTCTGCATCTCAGATTGCGTCAACTAAAGGACATGGAAACACGAGCGTGGAACAATCTGATCAGCATGTAATCAAAAGGAAAACAAACATCGTATCATGTATTTTTTAATCTAGGGTGTATTTTTGTTTTTTCCTTTGCCAGTCCAGATGGTGTTGATAATGAAGTCACAGTTAAAGTTGCTTTCCCCTGTCTTTCAAAAAATTGGTGCTGAGAGCAAATTTGCCCTCTGTCTATCTCTCCTTGTTCCTTCTCTCACTAAATGCTGACAAGGTGGACAAAAGTGGTAAAGCAGGCACTAAAGAGAACTGCAGGACTTCCTGAGGGAGAGATACTGCAGACTCTGATCGTGTTACATGCAGAGTGCAATATCTGACTCCTGCTCCCACCTTCTCAGGAAAAAGATGTACACAAGTCCATAAAAGCATCCTAATGCAAATAAAGACGCACGTAACTCTAAACTACAAATGCAGTGTTTGTGGAGACCGCATGTACACCAAAACAGCTGTGAATCATCGCCTCAGCTGCCAGTCAAAGGCATGTAAGTGAATTCACCTTTGTACTGAATGAATATTTCAAGAGCTGTGAAACTGCTGTGGCACAGATATAAACACTTGGCCGTTAGCTCCCAGTTACCTTTGCTTATTGCCAAGGCTTAGAGCAAATAATAGGCGAGGCACTGATACTAGCCATGCTCCAGTGGAGCTGCTTGGTGATGAGCAGTAAGACACTGAGGGCTCAATACAGCAGCTCCCTGGTGGGTGTAGGCATTATCGAATAAGTGTAAAAACGGGTTGGGAAACAAGCATGTACTCTTAGTGAATATAACAGGATACATCAGTGTAAAGGAAACAAACAAGTGCAAATTGGCTGGATGACCAGGTCAGAGCCTTTCCCTCAACTTTCATTTCTGTGACACAAACAAAGCACGCGAGGCTCAACAGATTCAGCCTTGAGCCTCTCTATTCACACCGTAACCCCATTTATACATTTATTCACAGGCCGACTCCGGGTAAGGGGTAATTTTACTTTGAGAGCATGAGCCTGATTTCATTAATATGGCAGTGCTATTAGAGAATAGCAGGTACTATGAGAAAACACAGGAAATTATGATGAGGGAAAACCAATGTACCCAGTTAAATTCCTTAACAGTCTTGTGTGCGTAGAATAAGTTAAAAATTCACTGCTTAGTGTTAGCAATACAGCCTGTGAAGGGATGCAGTAGCGAAATGCTGCAAGCCAAACTAAATTTATGAGTGACCTCTGTGGCCTCCTGTGCAGATTGCATTAATAGAAGCTTGCGCTGCAGTGTGAAAGTGAACTAGGACGAGATAGCTGGCTCCAGGAGGAAAAAAAAAATATTTACACAGCAGCTCTAGCTTTGTGAATTTATTGGTAGGAAGCATATTATCACATGAGAAAATATTCAATGAATGTTTGACTTATTAGGATAGACTGGGATTTTGATGATTGGAAGAAATGCATTCAGTGTCAACTTTATTTTAACTACATAAATCCACTGTATATTTTAAGGGAAAAATGGCTTTAATCATTTTTAATGTGTTGGTTTAGTATTTTGTACATTCTGGATATGAAATAGGTTTTTGCTCATCCTGGGGTCAGAAAACTCATTTGGCACACAGAACACGATGCAGTCTTTTAATTCAAACACGTCCACAACCAGAAGTAGTACACACTTGTTATTCTCCTCACATGGCCCGTCTAAGTGTCTATTATGAGGAGGGTATAGGGGTGGATGGAGCAAGGAGCTGTATGCTAATGAACTTTTGATGAACTACCTTTTTAATTTCCCTTCACAAGGAGGGAGGGATTGGAGCATTGTGGCGCGGCACCACGTCCACTATACAGCTCCATGCTTAGCATCGAGGCGAGCCTCGTAGTTGATTGATGTAGAAGTCCCCAAGCCCCGTAGGCTAATGCTAAGATAATTATTTATTACGAGTTGCGTGTGTGAGGCCAGGTAATAGAAGCAGTCCTTAAGTCACTGTCCATCACAATGAGACACAACGTCAAAACAAAAGCCACTTGGGAGAGTATGTGGTAATATGGCACATGATAAATGAGGAGGAACGGAGGCTTGTAGATGATTTACCCTGTATCGACACGAAGCATTGTACCTGCATGAATTTAAAATGCTTTAAGGTACACCGCAGACGGCACAGCATTGATTGATGAGGTACCCCGTTTTAATGTCTTTTTATGCAAAAAACACAGAAGAAACATGACATGTCTCACTACATTGGTGGCATATTATGAATGCCCAGATACTCTGCAATGCTTTGAATGTCAATTGAGTCAGCAAGCAAGCAGTACAAAGCAAAAAACAAAACAAAACTGTGTGCCATATGAAAGGCATTAAGTTCTTTGTAGCCACTTGCTTTTTATTGTGTCACTTTATTTTTCCTGGTCTTTTTTAACTTTAGAGGACACAACATAGTTTGTAGTTCCTTCTGGTACCTATGTTCATCAGAGCTGTGAAAAAAGAGAAAATAAACATATTTCTTGCATGTGTTTGACAGATCATTGATTGATTGATTGATTGAATCTTTATTTTGAACATGTTGAAAAAGTATTAAAAAAAATAGAATTAAAAGAGACAAATGAACAAAGCAAACAAAAGGAAAACGAGCAACCACAACTCCAAATAACGTCCATGTTCAAAAAGGAGCAGGAAGAAGCATAAGCTTATTTAATCCCACCCCTTTTCCACTATCTAGTATCAATAGACTACAGAAATACCTCCTTGCAATTACATTATAATCATCAATTGAGTCCAGCAGGAGGGAGTCCATAACAGTTGATCGTCTGTGAAACTGAATCATTAAACTCAAGTTTCAGCCGTGAGGTGGCATCATAAATTGGCGACTGCCTGCTTGAGAACAGTAAACCTTTACTGCTTGGCTACTCTGTGTGGTATAAAATCTGGGCCGAAGCATGTCTTGAATCAATACACAGTGAGGTACTGCACCTTACTGGAAAGCTTGGTCTGTATATTTAAAGGTCATATTAAATTTTATCCATGTATTTTGAGACCATTAAGTACACGCCACACCACAAACACTTAAATGTCTCTGCCTAATGTCTTTATATTTATCTTCAAGTATACAAGACAAGAAATAAGGGCGAAAAGAAGGGAGGTGGGATGTAAGGTGGGAGAAAGCGGTCAGATATTGGTCACAACATTGGAGAACATCAATACAAGGACAAACTGGAATCGAGGCAATTAGAGGAAGCTACTAGAAAGAAAGAGAAAGGCATCGAGCTGGAATTGGATCGGAATGGGGCTTCTTGTGAGTGCAGGGCCAAATTTACACAGATAAGAAATAAATAAATAAATCTTTGGCCACTCACTCATTTACGCTGGAAACATTTTTACAAGATAACACTCTACAAATTGATCGACCTGCACATTAAGACCCAATCACAAATGTAAAATTCCACTCCACGCTGCGTTTCAAGCCGAATTACATCTTAATGTAGAATCGAATTGGAGAAGCAGTCCATGACGCAGTATGGAATAGGGCTGGGCCATATTATACCGTTCACGGTAATACCGGTATAATGTTAGGCAACGATAGGAAAATGAAATATCGCGATAGAATGGGAGTAAAACGCGCATGCGCAGTGCCTTTGTTTTCATACGCACATGGCCGATTGTTGAGTGAAACAGATGAACCAGAATTGGTTTGTAAAAATGGTGCAACTTCCGTGATGTGGAACTGGTTTGGTGTTTGTCCGTCAGATACACGACAAAGCACATTTTTTTTGCAGAACATGCAAGCGGCCGTTGTTATTGTCATATTTGTCGGACTAAGATGCTCTTAAATCTGGGAGTAATCTGGGTCCTAAACTCCGTATTCTTCAGGTCAAACAACACTGCAGCGTCACTTAGAGTTAAAAACTGTCTAAATTCTTTCATCTTTAATAAAACGATCAGCATTGCTGCTTTACCAGGTGTAACTATAAAGTTTAACTTCCAGGCATCCATGAAAACAAAAGTTATTACATTTAACGGAGTTAGACGTTAGCAGGAAGCTAGCGGAAGTTAGCTCGCTAGTTTCGCTAGTTACCTAAGCATGATATAGCATGTTCTGACTGAGAGATTTCTGAAAAAAAATCAAACGTACAGTTCTGCTATCACTTCCAACATAAATGAAGACGGGAAACTAAACAGCAGTGACGTTTGTAGGGTTACTGAAGTTGGGCTAGCTGGTATATAATGATGTGCTACGTGATCGCTAGCGACACAGCTATGTTAGCATAACATAAACAGTGAAGCTGGAGGACGAACACTAACACTTTTCCACTTATAAAAGTTAACGTGAAGGTTCTTCATGGTTAGAGACAAATGCAATCGCATGGCAGGATGCTGTAAACGGACCAAACTTCAGTCAGGAGAACAACTGAGATAATCCATCCACAATACGAGGTTAGTCATTAATATACTGCAACAACATGGGAATAGAGCAGCTGCCAGAGAATTCAACATTAATGAATCAATGGTACAGAAGTGGTGGAAGCAAGAAGAATGAGTTTAATAAAGTTTGATTTATCTGACTGCTTTGTTTCGCTTAATGTGCCTTATAATCCCGTGCACCTTATGGTCCGAAAAATACATACTGCACACTGCAGTTTAATGTTGCAAAGCACCTCTTTTTAACTTCAGTGGATATTATACATGGTTATGCTCAGGATATGTCAGCCCATTTCTACTGGAAATGCCTTTTGGTTAAACTTTCAGCAAGGAATTTGCATTTGCACTGTTACATTTTTATAAAGCTTTAATGTACATAAAAACCAGCTTCTTGTTTAAGTGAAAATAAATGGAAGGTTGTCTTTTTGCGCTAGTAATGTTGTGGAGTTGTATTTTGTCTCGCATCAATTATATCGTCGGTTATATCGTTATCGCAAATTTTCAAATATATATCGTGATAAATATTTTTGGCCATATCGCCCTGCTCTAGTATGGAATAATTACTTTTGTTTTAAAGCTGTAACCTTAGTGAGAGGAGAAGAGCGGCAGTCGACAAAGGACGGGAAGGCGAGACCTCGCAGATGATCAATGATTCATTCAAGACCTGGGATGTAGGGATCAGCCAATTATTCGGCGTGTAAGGACTTTTTAAATCTAATGGTTTGATCGTTTGTAGTGGGTCGTGTCATCGTGTGGACACTCATTAACCTCATTCCAAGCAGCAGTCTTTTTTGTCCTCCCTGAGGCGCCCAATGCTTTCATTAGTGGCGCGTAAGGTGCCTCCAAGGGGCAGACACTTTGAACTGCAGGTACCATTTATCTTTGTTTCGTAACCATTGACTAAAGCTTTCAGCTAGTACCTGCTCAGGTCTGAGCAGTGATATTTAATGTGGTTATTAGAGGCAAAACAATTAGTCAGTTCATTAACTGCATGATTGACAGGAAGATAGCTTATTGAAAAAAAAGGTGGGGGAAAAGTGAGATATTCTTTGGCTGCACATCCCAAATGTGGTTTTCTGTCTCATATGTCACTTTTAACTAAATATTATTAGGTTTTGGACTTTTGTTTTGGACAAGATATTTGAATAAGTCAGCTTGAGCTCTGGGAAGTTGTGACAGCATTTTTTCACTATTTGTCTGGCATTTCATAGACTTTAGATCAATCTATGATGAAAAGGCTGGCAACCTGTCCATGGTGTGTCATGTGTCTATGGTAGGCTAGGCTCCAGCTCCCCCCCCCCCCCAACCCTGAAATGGAAAAGTATGGGTGGATGGATGAATCAGTGCATGCATTATATCCTTGCGGTCAGTTTTTTTTCTCCCCCCTTTCGCATCATACAGAAATTTAGTAAATATACAGAATTTGTCCTGCATATTTACTCACATTTGTGCAAATTTGACAGACAAGATCAGCAAAAGAATTGAAGGATTCAAATGACATGTAAATCTTACTTCAGGTTCAGTGACAGTTAGCTTTGTTCGTGGTGTTGAATTAGCCTACAAAGCACTGCATTACTCACAGAAGAAAATCATGCTTTATCGGGCACGAATAGCTCACATGGATTATTTTGTAGACAGATTAAGTGTGCCTAGGCATGTACAACAGGCAGAATTACTACATGTACGAGTTAAAAAGGGGTTGCATGTGCTCTAAATATATGGACTGTTACATATATTTGTTAATGCATGACTGAGTACATCTTTGGTTACCTTTATATATCTTTCCATGTATGTGTGAATGCTTGAGCATGAAGAACACTGCACATTGAGAACTGGAGCATAATATTTCATGGCAATGGGGAATTGTATTTGGCAAAAATGACAATGGAAAGACAACGGAGCTCGATTTAGAAATCAAACAAGAGCGTCACGTTAGAATTTTTACTAAGGTCATCTAATTTCACAATTTAACGTCCTTAACTAAGTGAGACCATAAACTGGAGATTTTAGCATAGGAGTACACAGGAATTGACCCGTATTTTGAAGCTTTACATGAGCGTATACGCCATTGCCATCTGGGTTACCAAAAAATAGATGCGATGGGGAGTAATGAGTATGACTATGTTTCATTCCATAATTATATAATCCCCTATTTTCAGACATAGTATGGTCAAGATTTACAAAATACTTATTTTTTTCTTTTTTGGCCCCAAATCAAAGACCGAGGCCATAAACAGCAGAAAAGTGCTTACAGAGTTCAAGAAATAAAGTTATTTTCCGGACGTCTCTTTGTAACGACAGCTATTGCCATTTTGTGGTCTTTGGATAGAAACCAAGTTAAAGGCACTTCAATATTGGCTTCATTTTTCTAACCTGTAAGCTACAACCATGTTTTATACAGTCTATGATTTCATGCAAGTTTCAAGCGGTGTTCCGGGGTACTGCTAGTAGCTAGTAACAATTAAACGTTAAATGTTTGGATGGATCCAACATAACAGATGTCTCCTTTCACAAATTTTGTTTACCTATCAACTCAAGTTTGGTTGAGTTGGTTGACCCTTTGGTGCGGAATGTAAATGACGTAGAGTTTGGAAGCAGTGGGAAAAGCCAGCCCAGCTAAGTATGTATCGCCAACTCCACCGGCCATTGTCCTTCAGATGTGAAATCCAATTTAGGGAAAGGGCGTATGCAGTTAATATCAGATTACATTGTAAATGAAGGTTAGTGTTGATTAGTGCCTTTCATTGGAACGTTGATCTCCAATTATTGTAGCCCTGATGTAAGGAGTGGAGGGAGAATGTTGGAGAGAGAAAGATCAAAGTCAAGGGAAAGAAGAGGGGGAAAAAAAAACTGATCAGAGAGAGCAGGTGCAGAGAAAGGAGAAAGAAGCGGGATTCCAATAATACAGGAAAACAAGGGGGGCTGGGAGGTCATGCAGTGAGAACAACAAAACAAAACTGTGAACCTATGACAATAACAAAACAGTAGGGGTGCAACCATACTCGTATTGATATTTAACGTTCGATACAGTGCTTTCGGTTTGGTACGCATATGTATCAAACAATACAAAATTTTTAATTTATTTTATCAACTTTTCTTCTGACGATGCTGTCTGTGTTGAGCGCTCAGTGGATCTGAGTTTGACTACTCCGCCTAGGCTGCACTGTCGAGTGCAGATCCACTGAGCGCAGCACAAGCTAGCAAGACAGAAGCTAAGCTCGTTGCAACATGGCAACTGCCTCAACGCTACCAAACTGAGCCTCCCCCACCCTCATTCAGATCTGGCGTTTGGAACTATTTTGGTTTTCATGTGACGTATGACCCTGATGGTAAGCGCGTCATGGACAAAAGTAAAACAGTATGTCCGATGTGCCACGCAACGCTCAATTGATGGGAACTAGTGCGTTAACGCAGTTAGCTTGTTAACGTGTTGACGCCGTCCAGCCCCACGCACGGGGCGATCCGCGGTAACTCGTTAACGGAGATTTGCGGCATTATGGTGTTAAAGTCATTTTAACGAGAGTGGGAACACAACGAATATGACTGCACATTTACGCCGACATCATCCTAGTGCAAAGACAAGTGGAAGCAGACAAAAACAATCGTTGCACACCTATAAAACAGCCACAAGTCCAAAGTAAGATCTGAAAAGCCTATGGGGATAGATAACCAACAGCGGCCCCCGCCATCAGGATGCGAACCAGTGTCACTGCAGCTATATACAACCATGGCAACAAAGTTTCTCTAGATGTGAATTTTTGAGCTGTGTGTTTGAAAGCATGTAACAGTGAGTGACAACATGCCTAATAGAATTCAAAAGTCTTGCACTCAGTTCTGTGCAAACCTCTTAAATTCCCAGCCGAACTATTTAATTTTTTTCTGCAAATGAAAATGTGAATAAGGGCGGGTAGATTTCTCCTGCGGGTTTAGCTCACATGTATTTCTCGTAGGTGACGCTGAAAGTTTCCACTGAAAATTGTTCTCTCTCCCTCGTGCTCCCTCTCTCTATTTTTCCCCTAACTCTATCCGGTGTGAAGGAGCAGGAGAACACGGTTGTTAAATGTGGAACCATTAGCACAGTCTAGACCTATGTGTCTGGCAGTGCCATGGGGGGAAGAAATACAGCGCAACACCAGCGCTTTCATAGGAAATTGCCACTTTCTTCCAACGGGGCCCTCTAAATTGTTGTTTAGTAGACGACGCATTGGGAATTAAAAATATTGCCAGTGGCTAGTGCCACATCTCTCAGCTGATGACAGAATGCAGGAAAGGGAGGTACACAAAAAGGAAGGCAAACGAGGGAAAAAAGGCAGTCAGGACTCTATTGAGGGATGCAGAGCGTCGCGCTGAACTTGATGGGGAAACTGAGCTCATTTCCTCCGAGGCACTTTATTGAAATGCAAGGGCAATGCACAAAAACAGATCTATAAAGAGAAACAAAGGCAGGTAAAATTACTTCTAAAGACTTCTCTGTGGAATTTTGAAAGAAAAATATTTCTGGCTCTGTGAAACTGCCTCTCGCACGCGCCCACACACACACGCACACGCACACGCACACACTCTAAATCTAGGCAATGGAAAACGGGTTCGGTCGAATTATAAATTTAACCAATTTTTGTGGTCTTAAAAACAAGAGAAATAAATAAATAATTTCCTGGATAATTAATTTGAGTCACAACGAGAAAATGGAACCCCACGGAGAATGTTTGAAAACGACAGCTCTGCGGGTATCATCCCCAAAGAACATCTGCATGAATCACACTTTATTACTGTAATTATCAAATGCAAAAAAAGGCAAGCTTTATATCCAGTCGCGCTTCTGCCATGTCGGCAAATTGTTATGTCCACACGCTCACGTTATACTGTTACCACACAGCTATTTAAGTCACAAAACACCAGTTAAGTTATGCTGTATCAGCTTTAAGATTACTTGTGTTATGCATGCTTTGGTCATGGAGACGGCAGCTTCTCTTTATTTGCTGTTCTTCTTCTAGCTCCTATCACTAATTTTTCCACTGTAGACATTTTTGACAAATCAAAATTAGATGCATTTAAATATCTATATGAAACTCATCTTTAAAAAAAAAAAATCACTATTATCACTTCCTACATGCAAACCTATCATGAACTCCTCTGTATACCAAAGTATTCAAGAGTCAAATGTGAGGCCACCTCCCTGAAATCCTAAAGACTGGCCACAAATTGGGTCATGCAACAGCACAATAATCTCAAACACAGCAGCCAATCTATAACAGAATGGCTGAAAAAAGAAAACAATCAAGGTGTTGCAATGGTCCGAAGTCCAAACCTCAACCCAGCTGGAATGCTGTGGAAAGATCTCAGAGCTCTGCGTAAACGAATTCCCGCAAACCTCAATGAATTAAGCAACGCTTTAAAGAACGTGAACAATGTAAAGACTGATTCTAAATGTAAAATCAGGTGGTTCTAGAAGCTACTGAATCAATGGGTGTGCTTGATTTCTCACAGAACTGCATAGAGTCCCTCTTTCATAAACCCCGCCCCATGGAATAAGTCAGCTTAAAGCCCTTTTCCACTAGTACCTACCTAGATTGGCTTGACGTGACTCGACTCGGATCACCTAATGTGTGTGGGGTCATTATAGCAACACGGTTGAACGTCCTGTGACGTCATTGGTATGCAACATATATACATCACAACAAAGGAGGACGTCGAGGCGATGGTATACCAGCTGCTCGGCAACGAAGAACATGGCTGGATAAAAACAGCACTGTGTCTGACCAAAAGCCACAGACCAAGTTAAAAAAAAAAAAAAAAATGGCGGTTTTCATTTTTCGTGAAGGAGCTCTCCTCCGATTGCTTGGAACCACGGCCAAGTAGGTACCTAGTACCAGGTACTACAACCTAATGGAAAACCCTAAAAGCGTTGTCATACCGTCCCGAGCCGACCTGAGTAGGTACCAGTGGAACAACGCTATTACTGTATAGACATGACATGGGGAGTGCTCAATTTTGTAAGCTCATCCTTGGGTTATGCATATATCCTCCTGAGAAGCAGCCGATTCAATGATATCCTCTTTAAGTGATATTTGTTTTTTGTCTATATCTTGTGACTTATTTGAGCTACCCTACTAAGTCCTGACGAACTAAATAAAGGACATCCTGGGCTTTCCACTGATATCTCATGTGTTTGGATAGCCTTTCTACAAAAAAAAGATTCTTTTTTGCTTGGTTCTTTGGAGGATGAATCTCATTTTTACTGATAAATGTGTTATTCAGACCTGAAGTGTGGTACAATAGAGTCACAAAACTCATGTTAGTCTTCTGTGGTTACATAATGGTGGGTTGTAGATTCAATCACAATAAACACAGCGATAGGCAAAAAGAAAGTGGTGAACTTTGGTGGCATTTAATTTTTTGCATGTTGCAGTCTGTGAATGACATTGAGCTCATAGCAACTAAAAGAACATGCAGCAAGACACTAGACTTCATCGTCTCTGAAGTAGCTAGGTGACCTAACATTCACTCATATATTTCCAGTGTTCATAACCATATAACAGCTTTTGATTTTCTTTTGCACAGTTCTTAAATTTGCATGTTATTAGTGTGTCCTTTAATGACAGGTCACTTGCTTTCTCCCAGACTGAAAGAACAAGGAAGGCAGACAGGTAGAGAGAGTTGGATAAAAGAGAGGGAGAGGCCACCTGGGAAATTATGGCAGGTGCTGCCGCCGCCTCAAGCATGAAAGTGAAGCTGTCCGACAGTGCAACTGACTGGATCCTTCCCTTCCACGTTCCAAAATAATTAACTCGCACAACCGCCTGCCTCCTCGCTATAATACGCTAACCTGCCTATTGTCTCAGCACACAGAGACAAGGCAAAGCCTACCTCATGACACAGAAGGAGGTGAAACTGATGACAGAGAGGACAGAGACGATGACCGAATAGGAGAAGCTGGCAATTAGGGCAATGCTGTATAGTTAAACATTAGATGACACTTATTGTATTTTCACCTGAGACATTGTGAGTGTCAGTTTTGAATTCAAAATTCTCAATGTCTTCATCTTGACTTAATATCACTGAGATATTATGATCAGCTCTTCATCGTGACCGATAAAGACTCTAAACTTCCTCTTTAATATAAAAGCATTGCAACTTTAGCCAACTAAATATCTATTAGAGTAAGAAAAATAGCACCCGTCCTCCATCTGCCTTGCCCGACAATTTCAATATTTTTTGCTAAAGTTGTTTCCTCAGACGTGCCATAATTACCAGGTCAAAAAAAAAAAAAAAAAAAAGAATCTGAAGAGTGGCGACTGGATATAAGCGCTATAAATCATCGCTACTAGAAATTGGGAAAGACGTCCTGCTGTGATGAGAGACTCTGCTTTGACAGTTTGTGTCTTTAGATGTATGAGTTTCATCAGATGGAATGAAATCATGGCACTTTTAAAGCCCGGTGGGGTTGGGTAAGTTGATAAAAAAATGATCTAATGAGATTATAAATATAAAAAAAGGACTAAACAGAGACACAGTTTTCAAAGTGTGACCCTATATTCATGGCCTTTAATGACACATTGGAACTCAATATTGTAATCTTGAGAAGAATTTTAGGGAAAATATCCCGAGTTCAAGGCCCTGGAATGGAGTTGTATTTGAAGCAAAGAAACAAATGCTGCCAAATCCTTTATAGTTTCTTCTGAGTAAATTAAGGAATAATTGCTTTCTTATCATATCAAAGAGCTAAAGGGAATAATAAGACTGTTGCTTTCTCGGTTTTATCCCGCTGTGTTTATCCTATCCTATCATGAATGATGATTTGAGATGACTCGACTTATAAAGTTATCACAATTCTCGTTTCTGTTTGTCTAATTTTCTCTCATTATGCTTCACAATAAGAGGCTTTTCAGAACACTCTTTATCATCATGCCTCCGAGTGTGAAAAATGCCTGAGTAGACTTAGACTACTTCTACTGATAATAAGTCTTTTGTACTATGAATATAAAATATCCTCCACAACTTCCAAAACACACAAAGCCTAAGCACTCTTGAACAGTTTTTTGCTTTTTATACAAAGTTTTCAAGCATCACTTGGACTGACGGGGCCACTGGAAAGGTTAGACGTTGCTCCATATGCAATTAAATAAGGGGTGCAGAGTGTCTCGTGTTTGGTAACTTATCTACATGGGGACACTTAAACGGTGAGGAGTCCTCACTTTCATCCCAGAACTATAGATATGCACCAGCAGAGACAGAATGCACATACAGATGGGGTTTTAAATAATACTTGAGAGACACTACACAGCTCCTTTAATCAGCCCTGATTGTCAAACTGCAGGATCTTGTTGATGCCACTCAGTAAATGGATGCTGTAATGTCTAGACCCCAGAAATTCAGGGCTTTGATGTCTAGTAAATGGACTGGGTTCCCAGTAGCATGGAACATTATGAAAATTTAAAAGAGAGGTCATCTGTCTGGTCATTTTCACATGACTGTAGTGCATAATGAGTCTATTTTTCTAAACTGGTAACTGCAGTTGATGCAGGAACCCTAACATGGTGCCAAAATGCAATAAAGATGCTTAAGGTATTTATCTAGTATTTCAAGGCTAATTACCTCAAGAGTTTTTCTGTTATACTTACATCAGACTCATAATAATAATATTAATAATAATAATTGAGTAAAACAACTTAAAATAAAACTATTAAAACAGAAAATCATTACTTTTATTTTATTGCCTTCATGTGTTATTCTACATCTGTTCTTCTTGATTTCTTCCTCACCACCAGCTGGTTGCAGCAGGTGACTGTCCTTCCCTGAGCCTGTTTCTGCAGGAGGTTCCATCCTGTTAAAAGGGAGTTTTTCCTTCTTTTAGTTTGTGCCTTGTGAGCAAAATATAATATGAACATATTTAAGAAATTAAATTAAAAACACTTTTTACTAAACTTTATGTTTCAGTATGTAGGATGATCATTGAGAATCATGTAAATCAACTGGTATTGGTACTACTTGATTTCTGGTATTGTGACCTCCTTCATTTCTTGTGTGGACTACAAAGTGCAGCAACGTTTGCAGCAAAAATGCATGTAAAACTAATTTATATTTAGAAATGTATTTAAACATGGTTCTTAAACACTGAAGTATTTAGCTTAGTTTGTTACACCAATTTGCATAACTAATTATTAAAAAGGTGTTTTTGTTAAAGTGCCACTTTGATTAAACTTTTCAAGCGCTTTAAGTGGAAAGCAACTGATTCAAATATATATGTTGTAGTTTGATGTTTGATGTTACTTTAAATAAATGTTGCTGTTGAGCAATGTGAATTTATGATACTTCAATCACAATTTATGATGCAGCTATTAAACAAAAATGTGTGCACGGTAATAAATGGTTAGCACGGTCTCTGTTTGAATTTGCTTGGACCTGGCGTGTCCTCCGTATGCCTGTGTAGGTTTTCTCTGGAGAAAACGTTCAGTGCAGAACACTGTGCACACTCTTTCATGCATCAACCAGCACTCGTCTGATTGAACATTTTCTCCAGAATCCCCTCCAGGCCCAGGTTCATTTTCAGACGTATAATTACAGACAGCTACAGAGAGGCCTGCCTGCCTGTGTGTGTGTGTGTGTGTGTGTGTGTGTGTGTGTGTGTGTGTGTGTGTGTGTGTGTGTGTGTGTGTGTGTGTGTGTGTGCGTGTGTGGAGAGAGAGTGTGAGAGTGTGCGTGTGTGGTTTCAGAGGCGTCATCGGAGATCCATAGTTAATCAGCAGGCGACCTGAAGTCTCGGGGATCAACTCATCGATTCCCTCCTGGGGCAATCAATTCTATCAAAGGCATTACTTAAACTGAACTCAGATCAGAAAGTGGGAGACAAACTGCCCAGAAGAAGTCACAAGGACAAAGTAAAGAATGTGACACAAGGCGGTAGAAGGCTGTAAGAAAGGGGGGTATATTCAGTCTATACTTTAGGACAAAGACAAGTGTTCTGAGTGAGAGACAGAAAAAAAAGGAAGATCTTAGTGAAGGAAGATCTTGTTTCTATAGACTGTATCACTCAATTAATGGTAGATCTTTTCGAGATTTTTTTAATTGTCATATTAAATGCTTTTCTCCAAGACTATCTTCAAAACAGTACGTGAAGTAGATTCATGTATGAAATAGAGTAGGGCGATATGACCAAAAATATTTATCACGATATACATTTGAAAATTTGCGATAACGATATAACTGACGATATAATTGACACTAGACAAAATACTTTACAACTCCACAACTTTATTGGTGCAAAAAAACCCCAAAACAGCTGCTTGTTTAAATGAAAATACGTTGATGTTTTTTATGTGCATTAAAGTTATATAAAAATTTAACAGTGCAAATGCAAATTCCTTGCTGACAGTTTAACCAAAAAGCATTTCCAGTGGGAATTGGCCGACATATCCTCAGCATAACCATGTATAATATCCACAAAACTTAAAAAGAGGTTATACACACACAATACGGTAATATTATGTTGAAGCACAGTACGCATCACTCCGCGAGGCTCTTGCCTACAACAGCCGTGATGCTCCAACAATCCATCAAGCGGTGCGGCTTTGTAGCTTAACAAAGTCGTACTAAAACATTTGACAGATTTTCCAGCGCCGTGTACGACATAAAATCGTTTCCAGGTCAGTAAACGCAACCAGAATTCATACATAAGGCACACGGGATTATAAGGGGCACTGGCGATTTTCAGAAAAATCAAAGGATTGATTTTAAGTGTGCCGTATTTTCCAAAAAACACAGTAATAACGACGGCCTGCTAGCATGTGCTACCAAAAATAGTGCTTTGTTGTGTATCTAACGGAAGAAAGCTAAACCAGTTCCACACCACTGAAGTTGCAGCATTTTTACAAACCAATTCTGGTTCATCCGTTTTATTTAATGATCTGCTTTCGCCGCCATGCGTATGAAAACAAAGGCACTGCGCATGCGCGTTTTACCCATATTCTATCGCGATATTTCCTTTTTCTATCGTTGCCCAACATTAAACCGGTATTACCGTGAACGGTATGATATGGCCCAGCCCTAGTATGAAATATGGTTGCTTGTGTAGTCAAGCACTAAAAGAAAACTAGATTAGTCAGAAACACACATTAACGTTTCCAGAAAAATGTTAATACTATTCTGATGTTTGCAAGAAAGCGTATACAGCAAACTTAGACGTTCTATTACTTGCACATAAACTCATCTGGACACACACAGCCATGAGGATCAATGGCTGGGAAAGTTACAGAAGCTCTGACAGTGTCTGACCTTGATTGGATGTAATGAGACTTAACCACAAGTCCACTAATCTGATGAAATGACCTACCGATTCACCTCGTGATGAATACTAAATAAGAGCATCGACGCTAGTTTTGTTCACATGCTTATGCCAGTGCGTGCACTTGGATCACTCATAGGCACGTGCATGAATGCACGCACCCACACACATGTCCTTGGCCTATCCCAATCATACTTATTACTTTAAGGATCTTCAAAGAGTCCTTTGATCACCTCTTTGAAAATCATCTTTTAAAAAAAACTGCAAATAGGTGTTAGCCTTTTTGAAAAAGAAGGAAGTGGGAAGTCAAGGCACCACTAGCTAAGATGAATTTCTGTAAAATGCCAGTGATCGCTACTAATAAACAGATAATTCATCTACGTCAAAACTGAAAGCCATCATGCTTTCATGTTGACTACACCCCTTATGCTCTTTTCTTCCAAAACTATCTTAGAGCACGCTTACTATAATAATTTGATACAAATATTTCTCAAGTTTATTTTTTCCCCCACAGATTTATTGAAAGTTACTGACAACTCCAAGACTCAATCTTTGAGGACTCCTGGTCTGTGTTATAAACAACAAATTTCCCACACGTGGGACTAATAAAGGTTATCTTATCTTAAACAGCTTGAACATGTAGTTAACAAACAAGAAAAAGAAAAGTATTCATAAAGTTTAAAGCTATATATAGTAAAAGCCTCTTATATCAAAGAAGTACTTTAACGTCTACCAATTTTACCACAGGCCATTAGCCTCCCATCCAAAAACAAAAAGTAAAGTCTTTAAACACTTGAGCTTCAGTGAGCTTCTGTTTCCACCACACTAACACATACACTATGTAAAGTACTGTGGCTTGTTGGAGGTTGCTGAAGTAACTCTCTTTTTAGGTGTGAAATTGAAGCACACTGTGTTGTTCTCAGACATGCCCGGATTAGTGTTGTTGTTCCGGACAATATGATTTGGCACAAGCATTCCCACTACTATCTTGACGACATCTAGCTTTAGATATACTGAGCCCAGCCCCAGTACTCATGAAGCTCCTTAAGTTTTGGAATCAATGTTTTCAGACATTTACTCTCAGGATTTTTCCTACCATGCTTTTCCCTTCTAGTCAAATTTCCATTGATATGTTTCAATACAGCACTTTGTGAACAACCAGCCTTTCTGGAATTAACTTCTATGGTTTACCCCACACGTCATTTGAACAAGTTTCAAGTTAACGGTCTTGTCCATGATTGAGGTCACATGTACTGAACTAAACTGAGTGATACTCTGTATTTACGTTGTATGAATAGCTGTTTATGCAAACCCAAATTAGATCATTTGAGACACTTGATTACTGATTTTCAGGAATCTGTTATTTTGGCTATATTGATATATATGATGAATATGATGAATGGAGAACTGATGATAGTTTACATTTTTTAATTCAAAGAAACGTATTACTTTTTTAAAAATTGACAATATTCAAACTTTTGAGATGTACTAATTTGTGCAGAGGAACATTTCTCATTATGTTTATTATTATGTGTATTATAAGCATGTTTTGCAACATTATGGCATCACTAATTTGAAGTGAGAAACAAAAATGTTGACATGGACAGCTTATGGTTAACAGTTAAAAAACCTTTGAAATAATATAACATGTATTAAGGAGAGAAGTACAGAATAATGTATTTCATTGTTTATGAGCTGCTGCATTTCCAGAACAGACTCAAATTCAACTGTAGTCATTTTAATAATTACAGGAACACTAATAAAACCTTACATTACATTTGTCTGTGTAAAATATAACTACATTAGCTGCAATGCACCGTAACTATCAAACAGCTTTACAGTTTCCATTAGGGTTAAAGTGATAATATGTGAACTTGGACAAGATGGGAAAAAAAAGTTTCTAAAATGCACTGCGTGACTGAATATGTAATTTAGAGAAATTTTCTCTCGTGTCATGAGCTACTTAATGAGAACGAGATGAATTTAGGGCTCAGTAATTATTTCTAATTCTCCCTTTGAGGATGCTCAGCAGACATCTTGTCCACTCTTCTGCCATCGAGGGCCTTGATCAAACCTTGTACAAAGGTTCTGAGTCTGCTGCTGAAGCAGACAACAAAAAAGCCACTAAAAGCTATTTTCTGAGGCAATGTGCGAGAAACAGAAGGTTAGCACGGCGGCGTGCAGCAAAATATGACACACTGAAAATGAGTGACCTTGGGAGTATTTTATGCGTGTGTGTGTGTGTGTGTGTGCGCGCGCGCGTGTGTGTGCATATGTGCTGACAAAACTGACTTTGCTCACAGTTTTGCCCAGTCAGTGTGGCTGTGCTGCTACTTACTGCAGATTGAATCGGCTTCATCTGAACCGTCTGCGCACTCTACTTCTCCGTCACAGCGCCACCTAGCAGGAAGACACTGTCCATTCTTACAGGTGAAGTCTGTGGCTGCGCACGTCTTCTTCGCTGTGTAGAGAAGAGAAACATTCAACATTATCATATGGCCTCAAGAAAGCATTGTGTCTGCTGATACTCTGATAGTCATCACCACAGTGAATGATTGAACCATCCATTTTCTTAACTGCTTATCCAATTCAGGGTTGCAGGCAAGAGACAGGGTACACTCTGGACAGGTTACCAGTATAACACAGGGCTAAGAGGGAGACAACCATTCATACCTACAGCAAAGTCTGAATAAGCAGTTAACCAAACAATCAAGTCTTTGGACTGTGGGAGGAAGACCGAATATCTGCAGAGAACAAACTCTACACAGAAAGCCCCAGTCACCCGGCAGATCCGATACCACTATTAGACAATATAATTGATATTTATTTGGACATAGTCTCTTAAGCACAGCAAACAATATCTGATTAAAGCTAAAAAAAAAGGGAAAAAAAAAACAATACTTTAGGAAAGATGTGATGTAGAAGTACGCACCAAGAAAACATGTCAAATGTTTTCACTTAACAAGTCAACAAGGTAATTAAAATTGAACTTTAGTTGAGAGCAATTCTGAGCACCAACTTGAAACCAATTTTCCAGTCCAATTTTAATTTAACCTACAGCAGGCAATGTTTCTACTTAGGCAGTCAGAGCATCAAAGGTGTGTTCAAGTGCAACTTACACATCCCGGTTTACACTGGATACAGGTTTTTTTTTTTTTTTTTTAACCCCCCCACAAAGAAATGTGTTTTGTAGAGAATACTGGACATTTTAATTGTTCTGGGGGAAGAAAGTCAGCAACTAATCTTCAGAAAGGGGTTGTGAAAACATAGAAACTTCAATAAAATATATCATAACTAGACAATACCATTCATCTTGACATTTAAGGTTCTAAATAAAATTTCACACGCACAGGTCTACGGCAGAACAGTCAGAAAACTGTAACAAAATAAAAATTCAAATTAAAAACTCCGTTTTCAGCAACAGGCTCAAAAACTGACACTAAGAATAAAAAAATACCACTACACATCAAAAAGACTTTTGAATTTCACTTCTTCCATTACACACAGTAGAACTCCTTTAGTTAATGACTATGGAAGGAGCTTAATAGCTGTAAAAGCATGCATATATTATTTTAGAACCAACTAGGAAAACATCTACACATCCTCCTAAGAGTTGCTGATACACACACAAACTGCTGCTTACATTTACATTCTGATGCGCCAAGACCTGTCATATACAGATGCCATCCATATGGAACAGCCTAAACCTGCCTTATGATAAGGTTATTTTGAGAGAGTGAATAATGTGCAGTGGAAAACTACTACAGACATATTATGCAAATATACCCATGCATACCTACCAACAAACCCTCATCCTAGATGTCAAAAATCTGATTTTAGTTTACTGTCAAAAACAAAAACACACCAATAACTCACACATAATAGGATTTAATTAAAAAACTATAAATACATCAAGGATGTTCTATGTTGTATCAACATACTGCTTTTGGGAACAACTTTTTAATCCTCTGAGATCCCCCAAAAATGTATGGTGTGAAGTAAAAACCTATTAACATTGAACGGTCACACTTGAATGATCAGTATTAGGAGGCCTTACATTAATACTGTTAGAGCCCAACCAATACAGGATTTTGAAATTGTTGAGCAGTAAAGACTCCAACAACCCCTTCCCTTGTTATTTTGGTTCCCACATTTAAGAGAGCAATGGTGAATGAATGTGCAATTTCCACACTGAAGTAAGGCGGTTAGGGCAGTGATCTTATAAAGAAACTAGAGTTTCTTCATAATGACAGTAGACTAGTAAATGAATGCCAATTAATTGAGACATATTTCAGAAAACACATGTATGTTTCTTAAGACCTCTCAGGCTAACCATTTCCTTTTTTTGTGGAGAAAAAGAAAAAAGGTGTTTCTGATTTTACTGGGCTGGCCTCATCCACATTTAACCTGGGTACATGTGTCCCATAACTTAAATTACTTGGACGCCCCAATGTACATGGTACCAGAAAAACTGCTCAAGGATGCAGCTACTGCACAAGCTATGGCATTCAACTAACGGCACACTCTGGAGACCTCCATGATCAATGAGTGACTAAGCTGCCCTATCGACATTCATACAGTCTACATTCTGTCCATACAAAGCACATACAACGGATTCCTCTCCATATACTCCTGACAACATGGTTTGAGACACTATAGTTTGCCCTGAGAAAAGGTAAAGGTCAGCTCCTGCCTTGAAGTAATTCAAATAACAGACTCCATTACACACACACAAACACAAAGAGGGACAGCAGAATGTAAATTAAACATCCAGCAGCTACAACAGAGGCATAGCTGTGTCACCTCTAATAAGGACCTGTTGACTCCATCCCTGAAATGTTGATTTGCAATGGCAACAATGGCATGAAACAGACAACAGCGCTGTGGTGAGATAACTTTCCATCCTTTAATTAGAGGTAGTGACAGTTTTGAATCGGGTTTTAAGCACCCTGAATAAACTAGCTTTGGACTTCTACACTGCTTTGCCATTCGGTAGTCCTTAAAGTTAAAGCTTCAGTCTTTAAAAATGTGAAGCAATTTTCACGTTACTATTTTTTTATTGCTATAAATGAAGCTTTTTTTTTTTTTTTTTTTTTAAATTCTCCCTCATGAACACGTGCTCATGATTAGAAAGATACCAATGTCATGATAGCAGAAATTTGTAGTTGGCAACAATATCAGTAGAATTTTTTATTATCATGAATTTGTTTTGTTTTTTTATTTAAAATGATTGTGTATTTAAATTGTTAACTTGATATTTTGTTGATAGGACACAAACGAAAATATGAAGGACGGTTGCCAAGTAACCTACAAGCTATAACCTTATTACAGTACATGCTAGCATAAGCATTTGTACAACTTTAGACAAACAAATAAATTAACCTATGGGACATAGCTGGTTTTGCAGTGGCAGTGCCAGCTGTCTCAAAAAACCTGCAACTTGCATTTCACGATAAAATAAGATACTTTAGATACATTTAATTGAAACTCATTCACCTTTAATTCTTTAAAACGATCTGGATGCCGGTCTCCCTAACCCTTGTCACAATCTTCCACATCTAATTTCTGTTGTGCCGTGTACAGTTCTTCCAGCGTATTACAAGCATCGGTTCTGTTGACTTCCCTACACATTACAAATGGACCAAGCAAGCAACTGCACTATTTCCAATGGACATCTATATCATGACTATTAATCCTGCAGATTATTTTAAAGAATGATACGAAGAACTGGCTTCATTGTTTAGAGTCAGATATGTCCCTTTTTTTTTTTACGCTGATGCCTATGGTTATTTCATAAAGTTGGGATAATAATGTGTTTGAAAGTAGCAACCATCTGGATTGGCCCTGCGAGTTGCAGTAAATTAACTGATATTAGTGAATCATTAGGTATCTCCAGTACCAGGGTCAATATCGGTATAGCAGTGCACTCATGGAGGGACCTTTCTTTGGTTTTAGGGCTCAGCATCAGCCTAACATGGGTTTCTACTGGCTTAGCTACACTTTTCCTTTCCTCCAAGGCTATTTGTGTGGAGTGCACAGTATTTCATCACACATTAAGCAGCTCATTCAGAGAACCGTCGTTGGGAAAATTTTCCAGAAAGAAGTTCCTGCAGGTAATCTCTTTTGATCTCTTTTTTTATGCATAAAGTCACACAACACAGTCTTTGCCCTGCACCTTGTGCCTGAGCTTTCTCCAAATCCTGCTTTTATTTAGCTGGACCTGATATTTAAGCTAGTGCTTAATTATGTGAACAAATAAATAAATAAATTACATTTGATGTTGAGACAAATTCGGTTTAAAATATCCCAGTAAGAATTTACCAAACCCACTCAGTCTGTTCTTCTAGCGAGGAAGGCCAGACTAAATACCAGGGTAACCATGTTGCATCATCAGTCATTCTATTACAGAGACTCAGCTCAAACTGTGTGCAGATAATTTGCATGTTACACAAAAGCTCATTTGAATAACTAAACCGACAAGAAATGTGTGACAGACGTAGACACAGAACTTCACCACTAAGTGTTTGAAGCAGCTTGTGCAGTCATCGCAGCAGTGTAAAAGAAAAATCCTGGGAAACGTCGAACAAAGAACGGCTGTGTAAACTGATGATTAGCCTATGAAAATTAACTCGCTTCCCCCGCAACCTGTTAGTTGGAGTTAATTTCTTGCTCACTGTATTTACTTGCCACATTATTCATTTTCTTAACTTAAAATTCTACAATAGGAAAGTTTCTGCCCGCCCCTGTTTTTTTTCCCTTTCTTTTTTTTAATCCCTGGCTGTCCCAGAGATAATCTTAAAGCACAACCTATGTACTACGCAGTAGAGTACAAACCCTCTTGTAAAAGGACAGAAGGGAGGAAAAAAAATTAGAGACAAAAGGAGCAAGAGGAGCGAGATGAAGTGTGGGAGAAAGAGGAGAGGAAATGGATGGTCCTCTACATTGTTGTGATCGGCTAAAGAGCTAAAGAACGGAGCATGTCAGGAGAGCGAGAGAGGCTCTAAATCAGTGAGCGGAGGTGAAAACCACAAACGTAAGGGAGCGCACATTACTCAAAGAAATATATGTGAGTGTGTGAGCAAGAAACAAAGACGGCAATGGAGTAAAGCAGAAAAATGTTGGTCTTTTGAGGAGATTAAAGGCCTATCAAGCTTCCCTAAGCTGCAGACAGAGATGTAGCGGCGAAAATACCAGGATAAAATGGCAACCATTTTTAAATTATCCTACTTATTAAAAACTAAAAAGGAAACTCAACTGGAAGCAACACCTTTAGGTATAACTGCAAAATTGAAGTATTGAAAAAGTATATCAATGCTAAACCACATTAACTCTAGTTTCAAACAGCAGCCACAATTTGCAGCAATCATCACCGTTACCAAAAATGCTGCGAGTGTAACACTCTAAAGCCTAAAGGCAAGGCCAATAATCTAAGGAAGTGCGCTTGCATGTGTGCATGTGTGTGTGTACATGGCCATGAGACTGATGCACGCACTACAAAGGCCAGAGATGTGAAGAGAACTCATGGACAGGCAACTCAGACAGCTGGCCAGATCAAATACACCATATATTATGCTCCTCTCACCACATCAAATACCACCTACCAGTTGAAAGAAGCTTGTTACAATTTTTATGATCTCCCTCTCTGGACACAGGAGAGTCGGGCCTATAGGGCAAGACGTTGGCTCTGGATTTATTTATTTTTTTTGGGGGGGTACAAAAACAAGAGAATAAATAATGCAGAACACCAGAGGTGAGAAGAGTTGGGCAGGGTACCTGGGTGACACTTGCACTGTGTGGTATTAAGAAAGCCTCTGAAGTTGAGCGTGGTAAAGATGAAAGAGACCGCTGCAGCAGCGGACAGTTGGAGAGCATTTCCCAGTGACCTGAGGTGCATGCATGCGCTGTTATCTTCATCATATGCAACACCTAGCTGCTTCTCTGTAAAACAGGTTTATATATGTAGGTGAACATATTTTTAAAATGAAATGAAAAAAGAAAGAGGCACACCTAACTACCCAGACCTCTTATGAGATTTTAACAGATAGTTTCTATTTTACCCTGCACAACTTTTCTGATATTTACGGTAAGGTTATTTTAACCTGGGCTGCCTTTTCCTTTGTCTTTACGGTAGTCCAAGTATGTACACAGGACGCACAGTTGTTTGCATTGTAACTTTACACGTCAAATGTAGCTGAGGAAAAACAAGAAGAGGAGAAACTCAAACTACACCATTTTCAAAAGCTCTATTTTTTATTTTACTTTTTAGATTTTATTATTTAAATGTATAATAAACATTGTTGAATTACTGCTGAATTGTACTTTCTTTGTTTTATTTGACAGCCAGCTGTTGACTATATACAGACACTGATACAAATTCAAGATGTAGTGCATATTGTGTGAGGTTTTCTTTGTTTGTTTGTTTTTTTTTAACTGGACATCATATTTTAGTTGAATACCTCTGCCGCTGCTTGTAATGTAGCCTAGAAATTACACTATAAATATATATTAGTGTCACAAGCATCATATAGGATATGTTCAAGGACCAATTCCAAAATAGGAAGCAATAATGTCAGGAAAGCTAAGGCGCATTATAGAAGAAACGCCAGTGCAGTTTCCCCTCATATTCAACTGCTTCCCAGAGGTTAATCTCTCATCGGTGTTTGTCTGCATGAGCGTGTGTGCCCATGAATCTGTTTATACCTCTACTTAAGGCTGTACCTGTGTACTTATTTTAAGACAAAAGCTTGGACCGCATTCTCTCTGTTCAAAGCTTCCAGAGAAATATGAAGAGTCTTTTATGAGAATCGCTTTGCTGTGACGAGGATTAGCATTAAAAGGAGCTCATGAAGAGAGGCTGTGGTGCGGAATAATGACGCAACTTTTACTATTTAGTTTTAAGGCAGTGTGAAAGCAGAATTACCTTAGTGTGAACAAATGCACAAAGCATCGCCACAGGAAACACACTCTCACACGCGCACACACTTCAAGGATCCTCTTTGTCTAGTAGCGGTCTCTTTGCTTACATTGACAAGCACAATTAAAGTTGTGTTTTTGGCATTGAGCATGTTTGCCTAACATCTTCAGCAAATATTAATGCTATCAAATTACTACTAAAGTCCAGTTTCTGTTTTTCCACCCGTTTGACATTGAGTGAAAATGTTGCATATAAACAGGTCTTTAAACTCAAGAAACCAATTATAAGAATTCTCTTACTGACTGGTTTTATGCGTCCACTTTATTTGATCTAACAGAGTAATCCTTCCTCCTTGTATGCACAACACAAGCCTGTGTCTCCCATCTAGAAAAAAGCAGCAACTTTATCACGTTTTCTCCCGTCTCCCTGCTACTTGACCTTGGCTAACGCTAATGCGTGCCTGAGCCAATAAGTGTGTTAATATGCATACAGGTGTGTGGTCCACTTTAGTCTTAAATCATGCTAAAATGATGCTAGTGGCCACTCCAGCCCCAAGATGTCTAGCTCAACTTTTACTCTCCCCCAAATAGAGGGACTATGTAATCAGTTCCTTTGTTTGTTAGCAGTCTAGTGTCCATAGTTTTCAACATATCACTTTTTAAATTTTGTGTGATTGTAGACACCGTTAACCACAAAACTGTACAACAAATGTTTACATTTTTTCCAATACAATGCACTACAGCAGCACAACGATGCCTTAAAGTTTGGCAAAAATCACACACTACAGGACACACTATGGCTTATAAAAGCCAAAGATTTCAGCCCATTCTGCTACAATCATATGGGTAAAGATAATAAAATACATCCTTTTAATATGGAAGGCTTCAAGGTCATAGGTCAAAGGTCAGGGTCACTTGAATTAGGAAAAAGCTTTACTTTCCATTAGATCATCTCCTAACTTTAAAGCAATATATTAGTCACTGGGGCAACATAACATTGAGCTCTTTGTAACATTTTTTGTTTCGATAAAAATTTGAGGACACAAAAAGAATACACTACACTCGATCTGAAACTGAGGGTCCTTACTCTGATATTATCCAGTATTGTGTGCCTAAAATGGTAGACATCACACACACTTTTACAGCATTACAGCTTTAACAATTACCAATCATCTGGTCTGTATTTTCTCCATCTGGCTAAAGAGAAGGAAAAAAAAATATCTGTGTTTTATGTTGTTTTTGTCATTGTGGCTCTGTGTTGTTCTCAGATCCTGGGATTTAACTCCCAGAACACCAGCCTTATGCCAAAACCCAAGACCTCCCAAATTCTGTCACATCCTAGCCCCCCCCCCCCCCTTCCCTTACATAAGTGGGGCATTACAGCTCTGCAAAGCAGCTTAGAAGTGAAGGGCATGAAGCAAGACAACAAAAAGAAAATGGGAAAAAAAAGAAAAGAATTAAAGACGCAAGATCTGATGGGATGACATTACAGGAAAAGTATCGGTCTACTTTATGCTGTGCTTCTCTACGCACATACTGTCGTGTTTTTCTAACCTTTCCCCCTCCTCTCCAAACCTCATCCTTTTTTTTCTTTTTTTCTTTTTTTGGGGGGGTCATATGTCCAAAAGACTTTTTTGCTTCCTCTTTGAGACGAACAAATCCAAGTGTTTTTGTCGTTGTGCCGGTGAGTGGAGCATCTTGTATGAGCGACCTGAGAGCGGTGGCTTTGTGCGCCGCACTGTTTTATGTTCAGAGACTGCTAATTAAGTAGGATCACAAAAGGGGCCACTGTGGGAGCGCACGGTGAGAAACAAACGAGGCCGCGCTTGTTTTTGTTTTGTTTACGCCACGATGCCCCGCTAGTCCTTCAAACCATTATGCGGGATGAGAGGCGTGAGCAGCGCATCATCACCAGATCTGTCGAGCACGAGGAAGCAGAAGAGGTCGCGAAAAGTGTGTGTGAGCAGAGGCCTTTAACAGGTGTGAGTAAACATTGTGTGTGTGTGTGTGTGTGTGTGTGTGTGTGTGTGTGTGTGTGTGTGTGTGTGTGTGTGTGTGTGTAGAGAGACGGTACTCTTTTCCAAGAAGTCAGGAGACTATGAGGTCATATCTTTGTGTTCTAATACCGCTCATTAGAAATGACATATGCATAGAGCAACCTCGCTGCTCCTGTATTCTCAACTACCTCTATATCGGTGACATCGAGCTCTCAGACTTGACCTGCATTGATTTATTAAACACAGGCACTGATACCGACCCCGTTACTCGCATACATACTAGCATTCATGCACACGCACAGACACACATGCTTGCACACACTTCCTCCCCTCTACCTCCACACGCCAATCTCATCAGAATATCAGGCGATCAATTGTTGAGACAGTGCCATCGAGTCAATATAAAACCCCATAAGGCTTTGCATTCATGAAGGATCCATATTCAACACACTGTATCATAATGTGAAACTATGAAGATGCCATTGCAAATACAACTTTTTATTTCCCCCCCCTCAAAAACTCAAATATTGTATTTTCAAAGGGAAGATCTGTCCTGCTGTGTTAGTCAAGAAACAGTTTCAATCACGCCAGCTTCCAGCCGGACTCCAGAGGTCAGAACACATGCGCACATACATGCAAACACACACACACACACACACACACACACACACACACACACACACACACACACACACACACACAAGCCTACTCACTTGTTCACTCAGACGTATAGTGTAAATCCCCCACTGGGGCCATAAAATTGTTGTGATGCATGGGGGGAGGATGGGATGTACAGTGCTATATGAAACCCTAGTTTGTCAAGCAAACACACACATAGTCACACACAATACACAATAGTGTTTGCTCTTTATGCGCACTCCTATACTGCTTATATTTGCACAACCCAACAGGAAGAGCAGTAAACTCCGACCTCTGCGTTTTAAGCCTATATCTGCCCGCTGACGTGCTGAATAGTCAAATATTCATCAGCTCTCTTTATCGATGCATAATTGCTAAATAATGAATAACCTTGATGACTTATAGCAATTAAATTTTCAATTGCAAAATAGTGGAAACCCCAAATTTAAAAGCCAAACTGCCACGTGTGTGACAGCCACAGTCGAGTGGCAAAATAAAAATTGATAAAAGCTCTCCTGTAATTACTCTTCGAGCGAGCGACTGACTGACAAGCAGGAACGGGTGAGGTTTCAGCAGCCCGATCCCCAAAAACGAAAAAGAAAAGCCTTGTACCAACAAACAATGTCCCCGCTGGCTCTATGAATCGACGCTCGCTGTGAGCCTCGTAATTTCCCTCTCGCGGCCCTGCACTTCCAACCATTGCCATTCAAGTCCCAAACCGCTCACATGCCGCGCGCTGCTGGTCGGGCCACATGACAAATTACTGCTGGGCTTATTATCAAAAATCAGCACTCGCCAGAGGGAGTGGCCGGGGAGGAGGAGGGTTACAACGGAGGGGGGATTCCAATAAAGCCTACTGAGCGTCCACAGACAAAGGAGAGGGACGAATTCCTCCTCCTCCTGCTGCTGCTGCTGCTGCTGCTGACGACAAGCAAGAAGAATTCATTTCAATTACAAATGGCCGCTTTTTGGAGGGGAAAAAAAACTCATAAAAAGGTCAACAGGAATTGCAGCATGTGTGCATCTGTTTGTACAGCACCATACATTATCTGCATTCCTATCTATTTATGGTTCAAAAAAGAAGCTGGAAGAACAGAGCGTCAACCTGCAGAGCGATGGAGGACGGCGATTGTTTTGTTGTCGTGTGCGTCTGTGACACGCTGACCCGCCTCCATGTTGTGCTGCGCTCTCAGCAAAACAAAACCACTGTACACAGCCTCCCATCCTTTGTCTTTCTCGCCACACTTATTCGTTTTGCATTACTTATGCCCTTCTTCTCCACCCTTCCCCTCCTTCCTCCGCCCCCACCCCCTACATTTATTTTTTTTTTCCCCTTTGGCAAACAGCCAGTTGTCTTTTCTCCTTTGTCTGCTCTGTTTGTGATCGCTGATTAGAAAAATAAATGATTTTGTAAAATGCAGATCAGCTGCAGGGATGTCCTGCGAGATGCGACGAAACACCTGCATGTGAAATATTTCACAATGAACGATGTCTGTGTGTCTACAACTGTATGTCCTTAATTACTCTCATTAAACCGAAGGAACCCAGAATCGCCACTATTGCTGAGCACAGTTAGCACATTTAAAATGTTCCCGGGTAAGAACCCTCTGCTTACCCTCCCAGGACCTGGCATCCACATGTGTGGACATCACATTTTGGCTTGTCTAGAACACAATACTAAATTTTGCTCTACAAGGGCCTGATATCCACTTATTATATTATGCCGCCACTGTTCTATCGAAATTTAAAACGAATGTCCTCATATGTGGATATCAGGCCCCTGTAGAGCATAATCAAGTAAAAAGATAATTCTTTGCTTTACATTCATCAGGTCACAATCAGCCCAAATAGCAAAGAGAAATTAAAAATGCATACCATGAAAGAGTTTGGGTCTTAGGAGGTTAAACTACACCATCACCACCCACCCTACCTGCCCGCTGCTGTGGGGGCTGATCTAAACTGCACAAAGTTTGTTGCCTACCAGTTTTAAGGGTCAGTTTATAGCCATCATTGCAGTTTGTTCAACACTCCACGAGCGTCACATCCATTTCTATTTCCTGTCATAGCTACTGCCATTTTAATTTTAAAATTCACTTTTAGGTTTGTTTTTCCTCCTTTAATACACATACCTACAACTTGCTTATAGTAAGGAATTTCAAGCTAATGAGGAGACTTGTCCACACAGCGGCCAAAGGAAGCTCGGTCAGTGCCATGACTCGCTAACTTCCTCTTTAGAGTGCCGAGACTGTCTCGAGCAAGTTAAAAAACTTAAAGTAAGCATGTATTCTACGCTAATCCCTTTAAGGCCTACATGTCCCATCATCATCAGCTGCATGAATGAAACTGCACAATGACTAAGCTCTTTTTGTTGGCCCCCTCAAAGCTTCTTGATTTGGGAACATTAGGAGGGGAAGAAAAGAAAAGCATGCGGTGGGAACCATTTGGCACAGCCTTTGTTGCAGCTTATGAATCATCCCGCTCCGTAAGCCGACCAAATGAGCTCGTCTGTCTGGTGTAATCTCGTGACATCTCAACTTTAAATGGAGGAGCTGCCGGGAGCCGTGTTGACATTTCGTAATGACGACAACTGATCACTGTGACTAAATTTTCATTTAAGTCGGTTAAGAGGTGACCTCATCCGAGTTCGCTTTTAAAGCTGGGAACACACTAAGACACTGGGATTTTTTGATAATCTTAAACAACATGGGACGTGTTTTAATTGGCCAGAAAACCCTCCCTCAGCTACGCTGCTGACAAAGTACTGCTTAACTGGCCCACAATCAGATGAGGCTTACACTGAACTTAAGCCCAAATCCTCCAGTCTATGTAGCCCACTGACATATCTATTAAAGTTTGTTTCAACTGCAGAGCAGCATTACTGTTACAATTATGTTAAATGATTTTACATAATATATTCATTCAAGTTTTATTTCAGTTATCTTATACAGTCTTCTTGCTTTCTGCTATTCAACGGTTGTTTTTTGGCTTGTTTATTGTTACAGTGACTTGGAAGTGCTTTGCAACTGCTGTGAATTGCAGCCAGCGAATGACAATCAACTGCTTAAATTTCCCAAAATGGCAAAAACTGACGTCTCTTTTTACATACATCTACTATACAGGCAAAAGTATTGAGGCACACCTTTTAATCTTTGACTTTGTGCTGTTTCAGTCCCACAGCCACAGGTGTATGAAGTCAACCACCTTACAGTATGAAAGAATGAGCGGTCCTAAAGAGCTCACTGATTCACAGTGAGTTCTTCCTTTCTAGATATTCCACAATCAACTGTAAGTGTTATTACTGTGTTATTACAACTCAGACATGAAGTGGTAGACCACACAAAGTTACAGAGGGAGGTTTGGAGACACCAACGCTCCGCTGATTCAATAAGTTCAAAACGTCTTCTGGCATTAATAACAGCTCAAAAACTGCTCTGGGAGCTTCGTCACTGCATGGGTTTCTATGGCTGAGCAGCTCCAGTAATTTTGCTGTAATTTTGAGTTTAATACAAGGCAACCAGACAAATTCCTCAAACCTTGGTTCCACACTTCTTGTTTAATGAGTATCACGTTCAGTATTTCATATACTGCATGTATTCAATCACTGCATGAAAAAGGTGTCAAACAAAAGTTCTTTCAAATCATTTTGCAATGGGTAACGTTTTTTTTTTTTTTCCCCCTGCATATTCATCTCAATATTCTGTTAAAATTGGCAATATCATGGTTCAGCAAATATAGTACCAACTGTGCCTCTGTACTCAATTGCTACTTAAACAGTGGTTTGCTGGTGCTTTGGAGACAGTAACCGTGTCCCGACACCTTCCTTTTTTGTCCTACTCACAAAATCATCTGCAATCAGTCACGGTCAAATGAAATAAATAAGTGAGGATGTGGCCACAGATGAGCATGTTTTCCAAAGGAATGACCTAAAGTTACCTCACACTGTGTGGCTCTTTTTAATCATCGTGGGTATCAGAGGCACGTTGGAGAAATAACTGCTCTCCCACTTCCTCCTTCTGCATGCTTCCCAGTCACCTAGGTGTATCCACGGATACCCTGGGCCACTGGAATACAAATACAACCCAAACGCTCGCCTCTCAGCCCCATTACCACGCGCACACACACACACACACACACAAATCCCAAACCACCCCGTCTTCACTCCTGTTCCACTGTCTCTCACACCATCCCCCTTCATTAACCGTTCTTCTGTTTCGAGACGGGCACAGGGGACTATTTGTTCAGTTTTAATAAACGGGACAGTGGGGAACCGCTCTTTCATTTGCTCTTCAGAGATTATGCAAAATTTAAAGTGGGATGCATTATGTACCTTTGAACTAAAGAAAGGGAGGTTTACTTTTAGCCTTTTACCCACTTTCCCTATTTACGCACATGGGTTAGAAGACTGATTGTGCAGTCAGCGTAACACAACTACCTTAGTCTCACATGAATGCAAATTTGCATCTGTACCTCCACCTCTCTGTCTGATTTCAGTCATGTGCAGAGGTTGTGGGGGTGCCCTTGGATCACTTTGAAAAAAAAAAAAAAATCCCATGGAAGGACGATGAACAGACTCCCAGCAGGTGCTCTTGGCCACACAACACAATACTAGAATAGCCACTGGCCGAAGTGGCAGGAAAGCGGTGCCAGGAGGGCTGATGGTGAAGGGCAGAGGGTGGGTGCCGTTGGGCGATAGGGTGGGCAGATTTTTTGGAGCCAGCAGTGCGCGGGCCCCGGCTTTTTCGGTGGCCCCGAACAAAGCAGACCTCTTCACAGCCATCCAGAGATGTAAATTGCTCTTCATCAAAGTTTCACACTCCGTTTCCAGCGAACAAAATGAAAATGCTGGCTCCTTGGCTAGAACTGTCAGTAACGCCCCCTCAGTCCTCTGTCCTCTTTCAGTGTTTGTAACTGGCAGTTCTTAGACGAACAGCCAGGTGAGTACACACATGCACTCGCACACTCACTACACAGTCACATTTACACACACGCACTGGGCATCAACAATAAAACTCTCATAGACACACAGACACACACACACACCCCTCCAGGCCCAGCTTGCTTTCCACTGGCTGTGTTTTGATCCAGTATCCCAATGGGAGGCTTACGATGAGCCCTGCTTCAAATTAGGCTGGGCAACAGCCATCAAAGACATCCCTGCCGGAGGGGTATTTAGACCCTGATCAGCCTCACCCAGAGGCACCTACAGGTAAGGGAGAAAAGTGTGTCTGTGTGGGAAAAGCAGACAAAGAGAAAAGGCAGTTTCATCGCTACATGTGCATATATATATGTCCAAGAAGGTGCCTTTAATATTTCAGGATAGTCTCCTCCGTCACTCCTTATTCTCTTTTTCCCCCTCATCTTCTCCTCTCTTTTTGCCGCCAGCTAAGGGGAAGATGACCTCAACTCCTGGCTTAATGTGATAACAGCAGCGCTTTAACCTAATGCAGAACTGTCTTCCAATATTCTGTTGAAGTCTGAATGCCTTTAAAAAATGTAGGCTGAGCAAACAGGTCAAATACGCCACATTAGCATTTTTGGAAAGAATCCCTGGATGGCAATGATGTTTTCTAATTCCTTTGTGTGTGTTTGTGTCAGTATGTGTGCGCTCTGTACAGCTTGTGCCAGGCACTTGGGGGGTGGGGGTTGAACCCGTATGACCACCCAAATCCACAGCTAGCCGGTAAGCTGATCTAAGCTTTACACATGGTTTCCGTCAGTGGTGAAGGAGAAAGTGCGCAGAATAAAAGTATCCTTACGCTACAAATTTATGTCGATTTTAAATAAAGGCTCTTTATTTCAAAATCTTAAAAATGCTTATGTTGAATATATGACAGATTGGTATGCAGTATAGTCCAGGTCACTAACATGAATCAGGTACTCTAAGATATTATAGTGGGAGTTTGACTGAGGGGATATTTTAGAAATGGACAAAAGAGTGGACAAATGGAGGCTCGGAAGCTAGGCGCATAGAGCTCTTAGGTTCTTAGAAGCTCACACGTGTGTAACTAATGGACCTTTTTCAATCAAACGGGCACAGCTTGAGTTTTGCCTGTAATTAAGCAACACTTTAAACAAAAGAATGCAGAAGCCAACCTGCGAGTTTCCTGATGTACTTTGGTAAATACTGAGGCTGATCATGAAAAAGCTTTAACCATTATAAAAGAAAAACAGCACAGAATTAACACGAAGGTTCTTCACGTTGTTTTCTTCCTTTGTATCCTAGTTCTGTGCGATACTCCAAATCGATCTGAAATCAATACCGTATTGGTATTTTGGTATTGATTTGAGATACTTTTAACTTATAACGACAGCTTATGTGAGGGGGAGAGCGTTTTGTCATGAATTATAAGATGAATCATTATAAACGTGCAAATATTGTACATACTTTAATGTCTCAGTGTGCTTTTTATTTTCCACAATAATTAGTTAACACAATAAAATACACATTTCAGCTTTTCATGCGTCTTAAACCTCCATTTTTAGAATCTTTTTTTGGAGACCTGAAATGCAACTGTACCTCTCTCTAAAGCATTTTGTGTCACCTTCTGTTGTTTACCTGTGTTACAGGATATAAATAAAATAGACGTGACAGTCTACACAAAACGGTTCAGACATTTTTCACGTTTTGTGGTATTTTTTTCTTTTTCCAAAGTAAATCATTTTTAATTGAACACAATTTATTGAGCTACATACTGAACTTAGTGGCTAGAAACAAAGTATTGATCACATAGTGCCAGCATTGATATGACACCAATACCAGTGATATTGAGCCACTCCGCTGTATGCTTTGGATCATTACATAGATATAAATAGCGCATAATGTCAAATTTCAAGTTTCCCAGTCACAGTTTTCTCTCTTTTTGTGCAGTTATTTGGTCTCCCTCTCTCTTTAGGCTTACACAAAAGGTAAACCAAACTCAGCCACACTCTTGACATTGACAGAACAATCTGCACAATCATTATACTGCTAATACTCGTCTTCCCCAGCGTTTCCACCGATTTTGAATAGGCAACACAGGAAAAGAAAGGCTGTGATGATTAAATTCCATGCAATCCAGTTTTAAAGAGCACTAGGTTCACCGGTAAGGCACCAAACCGTGTACGTAACAAAAGAGGTGCTGTAGCATTAAGTATTAGTAGTGTTGTGCGTGTGGCTCTCGGGACTTAAAAAAATAAATAAAAGCAACTATAAGAACAGCCATTTACTATACATCCCCTGTTATTTTCTACCATCGCCGAATGAATAGAGTTTGCTTTAGAGGCGGAGAAGGCCCTTCTGATTAGTATTCTTTAGAGTCTGTAAGAACAGACAGTCCCACGATCAGAATGCAAGGAAGTCCTCTTTCAGGCAGCGAAGGAGTGAGGGTGAGGGGGACGAGACAGCAGAGGCTTGTCTACCATGTAAACAAAGCTTTAAAGATCGCATTTACAATGCAGTACAGTCTTAAGCAAAGGAAAAAGCCTTCGTCGTCTTTAAGGTGTCTTTAAAGATCTTTGCAAATGGTTTTGGCGAGCAGAAATTAGTTTAAGGTACAGAATATCGAGTCAGCGTGTGCCTCGAGTACCCATTTTCCCCAAAACACCACGGCATCTGAACATGTCGGATAAAAGGACAGTGTTGTGACAAGAGGAACAAAGCGTGTGCAGCCATGAAAAAAAAAAAAAAAAAAGTGCTGCCAAAAAAGAAAAGAAATGCAGACGCTGGAGTCCTTGCAAGCTGAAACATTAGGATTCCTGAATAATCACAGACTGATCAAGGTGACACCTTCTTTCCCCCCTTTATTTGTCATGAATTAATGAATCATTTCAAATTCTTAAACACTTTGTTTTTTTTCTTTCTGACTATTAATAAATGTCTTAACAAACGTCCGACTCTAACCTCTGAGATTAATGTCTGAGTTATAGTGTTGAATTCACTCACTGAAGCCTCGAGTTTAAATGCAGCGCGTCTTGATTTTTGATTCCTTCAATCCAAAGAAACACCGCGAGCATAAAATGCCATCAAATATATAATGATAGAGTTGTTAACATTTTGAAAAGACAGATATATTTCAAAGAAAAAGACACAAAAACAAAACGTTTGATTTCATTGTGGGAATTAAATGATTCTGATTCTTCTCATCGCTGCCACTCCAACACCGTTAATTAGACTTAACACATAATAGCTCCACGATCCCACCAGGATATCTCTCCTCCCCCATCCTCTCTCACTGTTTTTCTATCCTTCTGTCCATCTTCTCTCTCTCACACACACAGCACACTAAACAACCTCTTTTTGTGGTCCGTGTCATTGATATTGCTTGGCTGGGGCCTTTCAGCCCTGACGGATAAGGAGCCCATAGGAACCGACTGAACTCTGATAAAGGTATAGCGAACGGAAGCGAGAGTGGGTTCAGGCCCCTTTAGCCCTCCAGAGGAATAATTTACAGCTCTGCCACAGTTGATTTCCCTCACTACGGCCAAAGGCAGTCAGAGACTGGCCATAGCGACATAGCTCACTTGCAGATAGCTGAGCATAGCAACATACAATCATACACAAAGGAGCTAGGAGGCGGCAAAGACGGGAGAGAATGGTTTGAATTATTAAAGAGAAGAAAAAATAACATCACTAATGACACAAGTGGGGATATCGGTCATGTGCGAATGTGCAACATTCCCATTTTGTTTGTTTGCAGTACTGAACAACCGTATAGTACTTTTTAGTTCACCTTTTAGTGTCCTTTCCTTCCTAAATCCTTGATTTATCGACTGTGTCAAAGAGAAATCAAAGTTATTGACTGAAAACAAAGAGGAACAAATTCACAAGGTTGATTCTCAGTATCGTCTTGCACCGTGCTTCGAGTCCACTTTGTTGTCATCGAGATACTTCAGTTGAACCATACAACCTCGGCGAAATGAAATACAGGAGAGGTGGCAAAGAGTACACATTTGCGACTTAAATAGAAATAGATATGCTTGTGTTAAAAAAAACACTGAAGCACTGATTCAGCTTCTTTACTCAAGTGACAGTGAAAAAGTACAGCCTCTGAAATGTACTCTTTCAAAAAAATTAGCTCTTTGAAGGACAATTCTACCTGCTGATTTTGTACTAAGCTGACCGGACATCCCACGGCAACAATTTACTGACATCTACACCTTGAACACCGTTCCAGATCATTGTGGCGCACTTTAACCCCTGAGTAAAGTGCAATAAAGGATCTATAAATTACATGTTTGTGTCTCTTTCATGTGTGTCATGTGTGATAAGAAACAATGATGAACCCCCCCCAATAGGATTGTCTATAAGGCTTTGTTGTTCCTTCCACTGAAGTTCAAATCAGTATAAAGTATAAATTAGAGATATCTGTGGAAAAAATGCAGGAAATAAAAGAAAAGTACTTGAAAATCCTCTTAAGTGCAGTACTTCCCACTTTTGATATACAGGCAATATAATGGTGGGTTCACACAAAAATGTCACCCTTAGTCAAATTGGAAACCCATGCATCAGTTTGTAGGCAATCACGAGTCTTCTATAAAGACTTGTGTGGAAGATGATATGTAAATCAATAACCATTTATTATTTTATTACGTAAAATGTGTTATTAGATTAAAAGTTTCACATTCAGTTCGGTTTTTTTCCTCTAAGTAGTTACTTTTTTCCTCAAATTGCTTTTTTTAATTTCAAAGATGAACTTTAAAACAAATCCACCTGATTGTCCAGAGAATACAAAAACCCTTTCAGCAGTGAGAAATCAGGAAAAAGCAATAAAACACAAAGGAGGGTGGAGCAACTTAGAGATCAGTACTTTAGCTTCATCAATCACAGTTTTTGTAGACGTATCTGTTTATTCAGCCCCTTTGGGTATGTGCATGTAACATTTGCTTCTGTGCCTGCCAGCAAATGCAAGTGGTCAGAAGTGTGCAATCAAGCTGCTTTTATTTATTTATTTTTATCTGTATGCAGCTGCAATACACTTAACACCCTCTGACTTTTTCATTTGTTCCACGTAAAAGAAGATCCAACTCTCTCAGCAGAGTACACAAACCTCTGAGCCGCACAGACACACATTCCCTCTGGTTAGGCCAAAAGAAGAGATTGGCTTTGACATCTGCCTCAGTGTGTATTGTCCTGTTCTCATTTGTATGGGGCCTAATATCGCCCTAACCTTTCCGCCACACAGCGGTTCAATTGCATCAGCATAAAACTGCTTCAGTGAAAAGCCAATTATCGTCTCAATTGCGCCACAATACAGCTTAGGCACTGCCCACGCCACTGCTGAACGTACAAAACAGCCAACAATGCTGGCAAAGTGACAAAACTGGGGCAGGGCATGCAACAGTGACAGAAAGGAGGAAAACTCGATTGCATTCCTAATCAAAAACTCATTGTGCAGAGGTTTTTTAACGCATCTTCTAACAACCTCTTAACCGCATTAATTTATGATCTTTAAGGCATAAGCTGCATCTTGCTTTATTTTTTTCCCTCATAATGTATGGAAACAAGGCAGAGGATGATGAAAATTGTGGCTGTAATCTAGTTTGCTTTAGGTGAGATATACAGTTGGAAAATATATAGTGTTATACAGAAATTATATTGCTTAGGTGCCAGTGTTTACATCTCTCTGTATAGATGCTATGACACTAAATGAAATACAGGGAATCTGTTTTAATCATAAAACCTAAAACGTAAAAAAAACAAATAGAGCAGGCACTACAGGTGGTAATAAATGCACAATTAAGATCTGAAACGGTAATTTGCCTGTAGCACTTGAATGTGAAAAGGCATCAAATGATTCTCTTAATTTCGTGAGCAAGCTACAGCGAGAAGATTGTGTAAAGGTAAAATATGAATGCATGAGATGAGGCATCTGACGCTATCTGTAAACCCCTCTCCCTACTGATTCATGTTCAATTACCACAAAATGCAGTGGAATACTCAGCTTAGGGTAAAACATGAGCAAACAGCACACTGCCGATCTGCAACAAACATGCTTAACATGCTTAATGTGTTTTTGCTTTTCTTTTTTTGCTTAAATAAGTAACAAGTAATCTGCTGCACTGGCAGCAATGGCCGCTTTGAAATGGCTGGGAGAGAAAAGCTTGAATGGTTCAAGTTTTGTTCAAAAAGTCACGCCGACACTATGGTGACACAATAGAATTTCATTGGGAATGGAGGTAACAAAGGGAGAGAAATGACTGCTTCCATCCCGTGCGCGTGTGTTTGTGCATGCGCGCGCTCGATTGGGGCGAATACAACTCCAAGCCTTTCTCCATGTCTGTTAGTGGGAAACAGTTGAATGGCATGGAGCAGGGATACAATGTTATTACCTTCTGTAGCTCCACCCCTCTATCAATCCATCTTTGCAAACACACAGATTTGCCCAACTTCAGTGAAGCATGGAACAATCCGTCTTTCAGTGCCTTTATTCCTGGGAAAAGCTTATAGACCCTAATTGCATTACTGGGAGGCGTAAAGGGCTAGAGGGAGCGTCCAAACCCGGTGAAGGAAACCAGAAATGGAATTCTGATTTAAGTGAAAGATAAATAATCCGTTGCCGACACTCTAGAGGTGTTCTTTGCCTTTTTCTTTCACTTTATGACTCTGACGCAACCACAACTGTTTTTTATTCTCCCCATCAGAACTTACACATCTCTAACAGCACCACTGTGCAAATTACACCAAATCATAATGGTTAGATATAAACAACAAATCTGATTAAATTGCTCCCGAACTGACACATTTATACTCTCCTGAAGTGGAAAATCTTTTAGTCAATGAAGAAATTATACGAAAAATGGGAGTGGAAGTGAATTTTATTTAATTAATAATGACCCAAATGGAATGAAATTGAAACTTAATAATAAATCCAATCATTTCTGTATGTGTATTATAGAGTGGGTGTGTCTGTTCTTTACCTAACTTGACAGTAAGAAATAAGTAAGTGCAATGCCAAGTTTGGATGAGAGTTGAGCCCAACTGATTTATTAGGAAGCTGATTTTCCCCATTTGCCAATCTTTAGGCTTTGGCATTTATTTAAAAGATGAGAGAAACACCCTTCGACAATGTAAAAAAAAATGTTGATGTTGCACAGTTTGCTCACCAGAGGGCACTCTGCAACATTCTTGTTGGGAACAAGTCCTGCAAACACAACAACTATCTGATCCAAGCACACATATCAAATGTTAAGAAAATCTGCTTGTTTCATGTATCTGAATAGTACAGAAAAATATATATTTCTCAATCACGAAATATCAATATCGCTCCATCTGTTTTATTTGCCTTCCAATAACAATTAAGATTTTTGAGTACTCCTGTTAAACTCTATATAGGAGTCCTGTACTGTACGACATTCCTATGCACAAAAACAAATCTGTGTTGGTAGGGAAACATGACTCTTTTATTCACATTGTAAATTTGAGGCTACACTTTATACACAGCTTCCAACTTTATTTACATTTTTGTGGCTTTTTAAAATGTCACTTTCAGTCTTTTAAAAAAAGCTGGCTCTTTCAGTAAAACAATGTTGTGTTGCTCAGAAATTGGCCCCATGCGTTGAAGCTGCCAATGTCATATTTCATCTGTTTTTTGTTTGTCGTCCCCCCCATCAGCGTTACATATCAAGCTGTCAGCCTGCCAAAGCTGATTTGCTTGCGCGTCGAGGCAGCTTATTCAAACATGGCATCTAAACAGAATACTTGCTATGAAACACAGAAAAGGCTGCATGTGTGAAAAAGTCCTCTGTAAGAGAAGAGATGTGAAAAACCGAGTGAGAGAACAGCATGTGCCATTAGAGGAATGGAAAAAAGAAAAGGCATAAAAGGCAGATTGGGAATTAAAAAAAAAGAAAAAAAGTTGACAGTTTGAACTTTAAACTTTTCGCTTTCTCTCTGCCAAAACACAAGGTATCTATAGTTCAAACTAAAGGCCCTAAAGTCAGTGTCAGGGCCTTCCGAGCCCACACGAGGGTGACAACTATAGGCTTGAACTCTTAGATTAATGCTGTCCCCCTTTCTGTCTCCAACATGGACCCTAGACTTCTATAAATGCCTCCTCCCCATCATTTAGACTAGACATCCACACATACACCACCTCCACCCCCAACAACTCTTTGGCAGGCTAGCACAAACAAGGGCGTGAGGAATGTGGCTTCAATCGCTGGACGGGCCATGAAGGAACATTAACTGCAGACGCCGAACAAAAGCTGCTTTTCCAGACTACTCAGAAATTTCTAAATATCTAAAGGTGTATAAACCTCTGCACAAAACAAGTTTGTGGAACAAAACGATTTTTTCCCCTCAAGAGAAGTCTCCTTGGTTAAGGCATTATCCAATTACCTGCAGATCAGATGTGAACAGCAACAGGGCAATTTGCACAGCAGGAGGAGAGGACAATGAAACTCTTCATCCATGCATTTGTCCTGACCTCAACCACTAAAAGGGCGGGAGACTGTTGTGAAACGACAGTTAAGAGGACGAAATCGAAAAAGCAAGAAGAGACGAGGACAAGTCAGAAGCAGATCACACATGAACATCAATTTAGACATTGCGGTGAAAGCGTCTGCTTGATATCAATTATTGAGAGCCTTCATGCAAGCAAAGTGGCCGGGCCACCTTTTGATTTACCCTCCCTCACAATGTAAAGAAAAAGAGCAGAGTGGCAGTCACCAAAACTTTGTATAGCTGTGCGACAAGTATTAATGATAGTGTACTAATGATAGCTGGCTGTTCTTGGGGCAATAAGCACCTCTAATGGCAAACACAGAGATAAGCTCTATTCCTATGCAGCACTGTGAGACAGATGGTCTCATTACTCCTGATTGAGAATAGGGAGAGTAGTTTATCCCGAGAAATGGGCAAGAAGAATCGCAGTAGAGACGAGGAAAAAAAGAGCTACAGTAAGTCAATAAATTCATTTGTTTCCAGATTCCAGAGAGCATTTTGATACACTTTTTGTTTTAATCCTTTCAGAATTTATTTTGGATTAGGCTTTCGCCGACGCTGCTGTTCAAATATACATAATCTAGTCTGTATATATAACTCGTGGAGGAATCCAGGGTAGCCAGCTGAGCTGGTCGGATGTTTCGGTATAGCTGCTCGAATAGCTTGTTTTGCTTTGTAAATATATTTGTGCAATTAAATCGATCGAGGGGCAAACAGAGACGGTGGAATGCGAATGCCCGAGGCAGCTGAAGAAGTATCTGCCCATACTGTACACAAACAAAATACACAGTACACAAAAGCTGAGAGGCAAAGACAAATATTACCAACGTCTCGTCAAACACTCGAGAGATAAACACTTCGTGCCGCAGATATAAAACACTCAAGTGGAAAATTGATTTAAACTTTAAGATTAAAAAGGAATCGAGGCGAGAGAGTGTATAGATTGGTCTAAATGGAGACCAATCAAATGTCACCTGCAAACTTCGGATGCAATGCATGCAGTCCTGCTTTTAGTCGATACCCCTAACCCTTTATCTGTCACCAGTATTGCAGAAGGCCAGACTTGCTGCGTTAAACTGACATTGACACATTGCAACAAAAGGAGGAACTGTCTTCATCTACATTGGTTCAAATCAAAGATGATAGCTTTAACACTGCGAGTCAACTGAAGCTGGTTGGGGTTGTTTCCGTCCAAGGCCACTAAAAATTACTGAGTTTAAACTGCTGTCAAACCCCTGTCAGCTGGGGTATAGAACATCATCTTTATGACAGCATGTAATGAATTTTATATCACTACCAATTTTTTCCCACATTGGACCACTCTAGATGGCTCCAATTTAAATCAGTTAAAAGTTTTCAAATTTCATATGTAGAAACAACGTTAAGGAAAGATCCAGCTGATTGCATTTGTCTGTAACAAGTTTTTATAAAGAAGATTTGTTTCTTTTTTTGGCTCAAAAGGGAAACTAAATTCTTCTATGTCCATCCAGAATCTCATATTCTGTGGATCCCACTGACTTACTAATTGCTGAACGGGTTTGATGTGTATCCATAAATATTTCATTATTACTATACCTTTTGTGTGTAATATTGGTCCACTCCTTCAGCCTCACTACAAAGAGCTCTAACCACCTTAAACATCAATGAATTTGAGAAAAAAAAAAAAACACAGCTCTGTTCAGTATAGCAGTCTCTTAGAAAATGTACTGCTTTGCTTCTTGAATGCATGTTATCTTATTACAGAATATTGCTTTATTATGAGTATTAATCAGAGGTCTGGAGTGATTTCAGAAAAACAGCAGTGCCACTTTACCATAAGGAAACAGTGTTTCCATGCAAATAATTTTCTTCTACAAGTGCTCACTTCTGAGCGCTTGTACTTTGAAGCACTTCATTGTTTGTTTCTTTCCACTTTGCATTTTTGATGTTTCGTATTTAATCCTATGAAGTTTAAATGCATTTGTCATAAGCTGCTTCAGGCAAAGCAGTCTGTCAGATGAATGCAAAGTAACGCGAGGCATCATCATCAATTTTAAAATGAGGAAAATCAAATCTGCAAGCATAGATCAGTTGTGACTTTGAAACACCTGGTGGAAATCTTTAAAAGTCCTCTGAGACACTAGTTTCTAGATCTAAGGCTTGTTTGGGGCAAATTTTAATTAGTCCTCTGTATAATGGATTGCTATTATCAACTGATTTTATCAGTTCAAAAAAGTATCTAACAATCCAAAAAAAAAAAAAAAAAAAAAAAAAAAAAAGAGGTAGCAGATGTGGCTGTGGCATAAATCAGATACCTCTCAGCTGTGGGCCTTGAGCAAGTGTTTTGGACTTACAATTTAAAATGGAACTTCACTTTCTATTTAAAATCAGTTTAGGCAGAAAAAACTACTTTGTTAGGATCTAGACAAGAGCATGTGTTGCATTAAAAAAAACCTTTTTACCCCAACATTAACTATTATATTAGGAAGCTCTTTACTGGACTACCAGATTGAAGACTTCACCAAAGATTACTCTACTACACACACTTACTCAGACCATTACTGGCAGTACTACACAGTCTGGGTTTCTTCAGGACTCATAGTATATACAGTAGAGCACCTAAAGTTAATTTCTGAGGTAAATTAAAACTGATAATGGCCATTTAATTGAGAACACTCTAAGCGGGTGCAAATTTCACAATCTCTGACAAACGAAAGCAAGTTTAATCAGGGCCTGTCTGGCCAGTGCCATCCTCCTGAAAGGCCAATTCATAAAGCCCATGTGAGCCCTTAATGAGTCAACCTCTCCAAAAAGCTCCAGAGCTACTGTTAATTACATAAAGACCAATTCACCATGGACAATCATCCTCAGGCAAAATACTGGGAGCCCAGGTTAGAGGCAACAGCGCTGCATAGCTTGGCATGCTACAGCCCTCTATTATGCAGAAGCAACAGGAAGTGCCTGGCACCACCCTGACAGCGAGTACACCGACCTCTACAGCAGCCAAGACGGTATCAGCCCTGCTGAAATGTAAACACCTTGAGGAGCTGGATGTATTTGAATGGGAGCACACTTCTGTTGTTTTTTTTTTTTGAACCATTATCTATTTAAATGAAACAAAAAGCTCAACAGATACACACCGAGCCCAGCACAAATTAAAAGTGTATATCAAACTACTGGATTCTTATTTTGATTGAAGAAAAGAATCGATGCTTTTGCTGTTTAAAGAAGACTGCTCTCTAACAAGCAGACTGCGTGGCCTTTATAGACCTTGGATAGTCAGGAAAGTGGCAAACGGTCTCCAAATGTTACACTCGATCTTTGATCAAGTCTTGGAAGTCATTCAATTCACAGTCATCTGCCATCACTATAAACCCTTCAAGGCTGACAGCTGGCCCTTTGATGTCAAAACATGCCCTTTGGCAAATATATGAGTATATGGGCAACACTGCTAAATTATCAAAAATAAAAGAAAAAAGATATACTTTCATCCTCCTCTAAAAAAAAAAAGTAAGGTGAGCTTGATTTGTTCAAAGATCTTTGGTGATGCTCTGATGTGATATTCCGTTGATTGAGATGTAGCTTCAAAAGAATTTCTACCCTTGGCAAAACAGTGTTTTTACTGTTTCACACAGGGATCCAACAGAATCATTTATAGCTGATTCAATGCCGAACGTCAAACAAGACTCCCTTCATCGCTGCGCATTTCTGCTTATAACACTGTGCGAAAGAAGAAAAAAAAAAAAAAACACTTGGTGATGCCCCATAAATCATGTTTTTCACGTATGCGTGTGCAATAAATACCGCAAATGACTGCCTGAGACTCACTGAACAGAGAAAATAATTCTATTTACATGTGCCATGCATTCACGCTCAGCATGTGAACATCTGACCTGTCAGAAGAAGCTCTGGATGGATCAGATTAATGGTAGGGTTGTCCCTACGATTATTATAGGCTTTTCACAGTTGGTTTTTCATCACTCGGAAACATAATTTCCAGAGGCTTGCGCTATGCAGCGACTGTGATGAATGTCTATGTGGCCTGCAAAAACGAGGCATCCAGCCAAGCTGCAGGTAGAGAAGGCAAAGGATCTACAGTGAATGTCAACTCTGAAGTAGAGGAAATAGTTAAGTCTGTGTGCCATATTGTTTTACTAGATTAAATTTAGTATTATGTCATATTTAGAGCCACAGTTAGCTAGTTCCCACACCCTACTATGGGAAGCATAAGAAAAGCCACCTAACCACTAAGGAGTGCCTAAGCCATTGAGCATTTCACAATGCACAAAGAGATCAATCACACAGTGTGAAAACAATGGAACTCAATATCCGGGCTGCAATGTCAGATCAGCAGAAATCTTGTGAACTCTTAGCTCCCAAAACAATACAGGAGGGAGAGATACGGCCTCCTGTGTTTTATTCTGCCTGGCAGCCCCTTAAGGAGATCAAAGACTCTCGTGTTAAAAAACTTATGCAAACCAATCCTTTTTTTTCCCCAAATACGCTAATCACATCTTGCTACTGCTTAGCTAAAACCATCCTCTTTAACTGCTTAATATCCCCATCCCATTACAGCATACAGTATTCCCTGTATTGGCAGCAGGCAGCTTACAGAGCTCAGCTCTATCGATCCGTCTTAGTGATGGTTAGACATGCCTGTGCTGCGAGCAGGCAAAGGGGAAAAGCAGTGGGGCATTCAGTCCGACTCAGATGTGGCATTCCTTCTCGGTCCATCAATGATAGCAGAGAAATCTCATTTCACGACTCACTGACATGTTTGCAAAGCCACATCAGCGAAGGCACAACCTGAACAAAGCTCTAAGGAGGCTCTAGCGCCAAGTTCAACCTGTCTGGGTCCAGGACACATCCACACAAGAGGTGAGAGAGTTAACAAAATGAAAACCTAACAGCTGAGGTGAGTGTGATGCCTCGAGGACAAACATTGACAACATCTGCTTCTTTGGTTGCTAATGGCTTATTGATTCAAGAGGCAAACACCAGCCTTCTTTTCCATGAAAACCGTCACCATCACAATCGAATCAAAGCGGCTGAGCAGACATTGCTTCACCTCAGAGCTGCTGGGCAGGTACCAATAATAGCTGTGTTAAAAATGCATTTCCTCTGAATCTACAGTTGTTGCCATCCAGATCAAATACTTTGCAGACCGCATGCATTTACGCTCCAGCAATCATGTCCAATGGGTCCTTCAAATCAACTGATAAAAAAGGCATTTTATAGTAAGAAAACCTGGATTTCCCCCCCCCCCCCCCCCCCTCCCAAGATCAAGAAGCCCCCATGTCTCAAAAACTGCCCTTATACACATGTACATAGTGCCAAACTGAATAACAAGAGGTCAAAGGTGGAAAATGACTTTAAACTGACTAAACAGTGCTGTGTGAAACCACCCTAAAACCTAAATATGAAAGTTTCATGTGGAACTTTCATATTTGCTTTGTATTCTGTATGCAGCAAGGTGCTATAGATGTGCAAAAGTCTGTACGGGCTAGCAGCTAGCCGTGAAATGAAAGTAAATTCTCCGTGTTCTCCAGCAGTCTAGAACACAACACCTTCTTCCTGGCTTTATTTTTGTTGCCCTGCCCCAGACAGATCTGGCAAATAAGTGGACTGAATATTGTCACGTGGTACAGACCACATTCTGGTTTGCCTGGAGTTTACTTGGATTTTCCTGTGTGTGAAAAAATAAACCCATGGGAAACAGCCACATGTCGACACACTCAGACCAGGGTAAACAAACCAATGGTGTGAAACGCCCTTAAGCAATTTATGGGTTAATAGCTAGCCTACATTAAAATATGTACATCAGCCAATAAAGTTTACTTTCAAATATTTTATTATGTCTTTCATTTAAAGGCACAACATCCCTAAGACCCTAGAATTAAGGTGTAGTGCTCTGCAAACATACAACCTACATTCAAGAATTAGTCCACCATTTCAGCTTTTTTTTTTTTTCCAAAAAGTAACGCTGGTCTCTTTTGATAGAAACCTTGAGTCGATCGAGTGAACTCATTATCATTTAAATCCAGGCTATAATGAGCACACAGTATGTGCCTTAACCTGTTCAGGCACTAGAACGCTCCAGCAGTACTCTGCGGTAATGCCCTTCCTCTGGGGTGATTTAATAGCTACCCTTACTTGTTGCTTGGTACCTCTGTGCATTTTGTTCGCCTGTGGACTGAGATTAATGTGAGCAGGCCAGTGGGGAACCGGTGCTCAGAAATAAACTTGCTACTTGGCAATAAACTAGATGGCCTACACTCAAAAAAATAAGTCATTGGATGAACTCAATTGGACTGATGGAAGGTTTTCCACGTAATACATCTATTTTGGTCCAACCTAATCGACATACATCATGACAATTCAATTAAATTGAGTCAGTAGAACACAATTTCGTAAATACTGCTAAAATGAAAAAAAGTACATTAAAATGATGTGAAAGGTTTTGGTTGGTCCAACTCAATACAATGTCATTCACTTGAGCTAGATTTTCATTGCATTGAAATCATTATTTTGAGTTCAACTAAATCATAATTTTCATTACCAGAAAACTAATTTAATTATTAAAATAATGACAAAATGAATTTGTTTTTACAACTCAGGTTTATTCACTTGAATTAAAAGCAGAAACAGAATATTTTGTAAATAAACATACATGTCACATGGTCAAATCAACCTTAACAAAAATCAAAGTGCTCACAAAAAAGTGCTGACGTACATTTGTAATGAATGTCAAATCTGAATAGCACACACCTCTGTACTACTAGGCAATACTGAAAACAAACTGGAATCTGTAAAATCAGATTTCACTTCAGAATCATTGTATATATTTATAGTGACACTTGCAAATTCACAATGATAACCTACTAAACATTGCAATTCACACCATAGTATGGCAGTCACTGAAGATTTGAAACAACCCAACAATACATAAATACACACACACACATGTGTGTATATATATATATATATATATATATATATATATATATATATATATATATATATATATATATATATATATATATATATATATATATATATATATATATATATATATATATATATACATATACATATACATATATATGTGTATATGTATATGTATATATGTATATGTATATATATATATATACACATATATAGTGAGAGTGTGTGTGTGTGTGTGTGTGTGTGTGTGTGTGTGTGTGTGTGTGTGTGTGTGTGTGTGTGTGTGTGTGTGTGTGTGTGTGTTTTCATGACGAACATTTTTCTGTTACCAAGGGGGAGGTATTTTAATAAAAAAAAAATCTTTCAACTTTACTTCTCCAAAACCAATTACATGTAAACATTTACAAGCTTATAAGAACGGGAAGACCAACTTTAAAACACTGGAAGACACAAAACTTGCCAACATTTTTCTATTACCTTTGCAAATCCCAAAAGCAATCAAAAAGAAAATGGTGGTTACAACCATGAAACTTTTTCTGAGCTAAATCCCCAGTCTTTTCATCCATCTATAGTAGTACAGATTAAAGGTCACATCACTCACAACATAACAGCAGACAAAAATAGACAACTTCCATTTGGCCAAAAAAAAGAAAGAAAAAAAGGTCACAGTTTGAACAAAAGATATAAAAAGGCCAAAATCAACTTTTGTGCTGGGTCTTGTTTGCCTAAGCAAACATCTTCATTTTCATTTGCTGCATCTTTGTACTGAGCCTTTGTCCATCCAGATTCATCAAAATCTTCTGACAGAACTCAAAAGTGTACTTGTGGTCATTTGGATAGCTCAGATCAAGTGCATAAATCAGTCCAAAGAGGACGATGAATGCCATGATGACACTACCGAGGTTGTTCATAACTGTAGTACCTTCAATGACAACTCCAACATCCTCTGGCTCCTGAATCCCTTCTCTTCTGATGGTGTAAATACAGTGACAGTTGCTGCAGTGGACCTCAACCGTTCATCCTCAGTGGAGGAGGTCTGAAAAACAGGTTGTTTCAGGTTTAAGGGCTCTGTCACTTGGAAGGGGACATATTATGCAAAACTCAGCTTTTGTATCCTTTTGTGCTGAAACATAGGTCTCTACCGCCTCTATAAACACTCCAAACATAAATAAAACCCGTCAATCTGTTTCCTATCAATAGTTTGGGTTCAGGTATTATGTACCTCCCTTTGGGAGGGGCTTGATATAGAGCAGGAGCTCCTCCAGTGTCTATCAGTGTGTGTGTGTGTGTGTGTGGGCTGGGTCAATTTCCCTTATTTCATCACAATTGGGAACCTTTTGAAACAGCTTGTTTTATGCACATTATTCCTGAAACCAGGAGATTGCTGTAATGGCAGTGACACTAGTTAGTGTCTTGATGCAATCTGCTGTGTTCCTTATAATGAAGACTTTTTACTAATTGGCATAATAAACTGAACTCCACTGGAGTGTTTACTTTCTGAAGTGCCTTGAGATGACTGTTGTTGTGATATACCGCTATATAAATAAACTGAATTGAAACACTGACAGAAAATGGATGAATGTTTTGTCCACATTTACTGTGTTTATAGAGGCAGTAGATACCTACATGGCAGCACCAAAAGAATGAACAATTGAATTTTTGCTGAAACTATCCCCTTAAAAAGTGCTCTCCAGTGCAAGTTTCAACAATGACTATTAAGAATAATACTATTTCACAATTATATTGTCTCTTTTGAATATATGAGGATTTTGTGTGCGATGAACCTAACTCAAATTGAATCTAGAAAAGAAGGTGTGATAAGCGTACCAGATACTCCTTGAACAGTAGGTCTGGATCTTCATTAAAGTAGATCACCAGGCTTTTAAGAGTATGCTCCCTCTTTATGTCGATGTCATCATACTAATGCAAGGGTGGAAAAAAAATGGTGAAAAAAATGGAATTGATTGATTGCATTTAATTGATGGGTTTATCATTAGTACCGACCAAACTACTGATCGCCATGATATCCTTGATCTTTTGGCCCTTTGCTCCTTTGCTCCCCTGAAAATTTTGCATCAGCTTGTCTGTTAAATTGTCCAGCTGAGCCAAGAACTTCGCCTGCAGGGGTTTTGTAGTGATCTGCAGGAACTCTGCATTCACCTGGAAATAAAACATACACAAATATAATAAACTAGAAGTTTAAATACAGACTGCTGAATCAACACACTGAAAGTTGCTAAACATTTGAACCATCAGTGAAGTTTGTCAAGACCTAAACTGTTTTTAGCTGAGTTTAGGAATATATCGCCACCTGTTGCTTTGGCATGTTCCTAGCAGCGTTTTCCTTCATTTTTGCGTTTACCTGTGGACGGGATTATTTTTTAAAACGAAAACGGAAAATCTCCGTTTTCAAAAATACCTGTGTAAGTGTGGACGTAGCCGAAATCTTTTATAATAATAAATAGGTTTGAACGTCATGGGAGTGCGCATTGTGCTGCCTGCAGTTACTCTTCCGGCCACATGGTTCGCTTTTGGTAGCACCCTCAGTAAACTATGTAGTGCTTTTAAAGACACCTCAAAATGATACTTTCTACTAGAAAATGGCATATAATAATAAACACAGAATACCATATTTTTAGATTATAAAAAGAAAACAGTAAGAAAGAAGTTAGCTATAGGACATCATCTTTCATTGAGCACAATGGCTAGCTGCTAATAAGCTAGCACACACTCCGACTTAAAAGTTGGCAGCTACACAATTTCTCCTCTAAAACAAGGCACTTTTGAAAAGACCTGGCTATATTGTCAAAAAAAAAAAATAGTATTCAAGCAGAGAAGAGAATGGTAGCACCACCAAAAGTTCAAAAAACAACTGTTACAAGCTTCTATGATAAATAGCATTATAGATTTAGCTGATAAAGAAATACACAATTGGATATATGGAAAAATAATATGTTACCTTACCTGAAGGTGTAGTTTTATCCAAAAAGTACAGAGAGGCCAAGAGCAGCTGGATTCATTTAGGTGATCCTGAAAGAGCGCAAAATTTTCAAAGAAGGCGGACCGTTGTGTAACTCAGTAACTTTGTGTTCTTGTGACAAAGACTGCTTTGAGAGAAAATAATTTAGGTTCACCACACGAATAATAATTGCAGTAACGCTGGAGTGCTACATTTGCGTTGAATGAGATTAAAAATAATGTTTAAGCTTAAAGAGGGGCTTGAATTTATTTCTTTGAGTTTACAAATACTTAAGTGCAAAAATGTACTCCTCCTACCCCCAGTGCCCCAACAAACTCATTCATTTTGTGTTCAGAATCAGCCTCTGCTGGTTTTGAATAATTTTAGGTTTACACAAAGAAAATCAAATTAATTTGGTATTTTTTAATTGCATTTGTGAACAACTAACATAATTTGCATGTGTTCTTTGAAAGGAGGACCTGAATCTGTTTTTTGAGTGTAGGTATTCATGAAATCAATGGCCCATCCTATTTATGTCACGTATCTTTGCCATGTGTTGGGCAGGGAAAATTCACATCGAAATGATATGAGGTAGCGTCCTTTTTCTGCTTTCTAAAACAGAAAGCAGAAGCACACTTGGAGCCGTTTACCATTTGCACACAGATTATTTGTGTACGAAGAACGCGGGGCAAAAACGTCCATATATGGAAACCAGCAGAATACCGGTAGTCTCCTATGCCTACAATTCTACTGCGACATATTGCACGCGCACACACAGACACACAAGGATCACATAAACATGTATATATGCATGCACACGCCCAGCTGGTGTCCAAGTAATTTTGGCCTGTTACAATGGGAATCCTGAAGGCTTCAATTTTCACAGTGACTAAAGCCAGGAACCAGACTCAGGAGTCCAATCTGTGTGTGAGCAGATTTACAAAGAGGGAGGTTATTAGAGAGCACACATTTTGTTCGGGTGTGTGTTCATGTGAGCGTGCGTTAACTTCAGTTCTTGCCAGTACTGGGGCAGGGGATGAATAGCAGCCCACCATAACAGCTTCTCCTCCCTCTGTACTATATATGTATGTGTCTGGGGATATGTATTAACCTCCAACCTTTTTCTTTTTCTTTCCCGTGGGCCACTGCTGTGCCATTCCTATTTCATACCGCTGAATATGCAGCAGTCTTTTCTGATGACGATCCACGTCAAGGCTACAGAGATAGCTGCTGATCTCAAAGGCAGCTTTGACCGCTCTTGTACACAAGCACCACAATCAAATGCAGATCAAAGATATTTTATGTCCTTCTAATGTGCATTAGAGTCTGCAACGTCTCATTAATTACTGAACATGGACTACTTGGCAGACATAACTGCACATGCAGATCTGTCAGTGGACATGGTAACACTTTTTGAAAATTAAAATATTAAAGTACTTGGATTTTAGTTGAATTACATCTAAATATTACACTTCACTTGGATCAAGAAAAACAAAATCCACCAAAGATTTCAAAAAACTGTTCTTCAAACTGCCCGAACCACTCAGCAAAAGGAGTAAATAAAGCTTTAAAGGATTCTTTTAAAAGATGTCCAAAGGTGCCTCTCTCTGCTTCTGCTCAGGGCGCCGAGGGAATCAACTGGCAATTTCTGATCAGTCAAAAGGAAGATGTTTCACTCCTTTTACACTTGTGCACAATCACTGGACTTGAAAGTCTAGAGTGCTTGAGAAATGATTCCACAATAAACTTGCTGTCTTTGCAAAACAATAAGAAGTTCAGCAGAAACTTTGAACTTCTTTAACTCCATGGCCTATTTTTAAACAGCAAACATCACAAACATCCTCTTTTCATTTCCCAAACACTTATTTTTTCAACTTTACTATAAAAAGCAGATAATATTTTCATGAATTTCACACATAATACTAGCTTAAACCCGACATTTCTGCAGCTTTTCTTTGTAGCCAAGGACTTATTTCTCTGTCCATCAGCAGGCCTTGTAAAACTAAAAAGATTCCCAGTGTTCCTTACAATCCCTCATTTGCTTCCCATCTTTGTCTAGAGTGAATGGTAATCTTCCAACATCTCTGATGGGATGATCTCAAGGTGGAAGTCCAATTATTTCTGAGGTGAGGAGATTACATGTGTAATGCAAATCCCCCTTCCATTCCTGTGACAAAGTACATTATAGGATAATTCCTCCATTATTTCCCGTAATGTGGTGTTTAGATGGTTCTCCAGCCCGACAGCGCTCTGAATGGGGCTGTAGGTTTTGGTTTGAAGGGGATTTTCGAGGGAGGTGGAAATGACTGATTTCTGAGATTCTGGACAGCTAACATATCACACGTGCCAAAACCACACAAGAATACAAGGACGCTTGTCAAGGCTGCACAGACAAAGCCGGTGTTCTGACACATGCCTGTAACTCGTAGCAACCCAGAACAAGGTCAGAACAGCCGTGTGATACACCAGTTTAAGAAAAGGTGATTTTTTCCCCCCACCTTTTCACCATGACAGTGTTCGGATGCTTAAGCGTGTGCGCGTAGGCAGCTGTTACTAGGCCACTAGGTCCCTCGGGACTAGTTGGAGTCATAGCCACCATCATCCCTCTTTTAATAAATACACACCTGGACCAACCTGGAATGAATTCCTACAGAGGAGCTTACACTAGCCTTATTTTTGACCGCGCGGATCGGGACATTTAGAGCTTCGTCACCACCAGCAAGAGCTGCTGGTCAGCACTTAGTCACCACTTCATCTGAGACTATTATGAAACACAATTTTGTAATATTCAAAACTTTTTTTTGTTTTGTTTACGTCTCCGGCATAAAGTGGTACAGTCGGAAGACAGCCAACGAAAGAGACAGTGAGAGAAGCCTTTGAACTCAGCGTGCTCGAGAGGCTAACGGCGGGACAGTGACCTGCTGCGACCTTGCCTTGGCATTGTGGTGCCTGTCTGCAGCTATCAGTGTCTGTGTACGTATACGTTTGTGTGCGTTTGTGTGTGTGTCTTTACCTCCAGTCATCACAAAGCCCTTCTCACCTAGTCGTTTCCTTGTTTGTGTGTGTGCAGAAAGATACCTGCCCCTTACACACCCATCTGTTTTAATAAAACACATTTACACAAAGAATACATCAAGTCGTCGTGCAGAATGAGAGGCATCCGTCCGAAGTGACTAACCGACAGAAAAATTTCACCAGGGTAAGCAGGTCACCTCAGCTCATTTCTTCGGCGCGCTCTGCCTTCCCCGCAATAAAAGGCAAGCAGAAAAAAACTTAACGACCAGATGGTAAGCACTGTGACGCATTAGCAGCTAAAGAGCCAGGTGGAGGTGTAATGACTTCATGGACACAGACACACACACACAAAATCTCCAACATTGTTCTGTGTTTACAATAATGTGTATAAAAGAAGCCTCGTGCATGACAGTAGCGTCACAAGGAGATAATGTAAGAGGGTTCTTTACACCTCCCCAACGGCCAGAAATCAATGAACACAGATTTTAATTCAACACTTTGAAAGGGTAATATGCTGCTGTTTTGCTTTTTTGGGGGTTGTTGGGATTTTTTTTTAGTTATGAAGTGGTGAAATTTTTCATCAACAAGGTCATACAGTAGCTGCAGTTTGTAGATGTAAAAAAGAAAAAGAAAAAAAAGAAGAATACCAGTGGGAGGAGGAGGAGAGCGGTAAGTCTTTAGTTGTAGTACAGACTGAAAATGCAATTTTTAAAAAAAAATTGTCAGCATCATTCAAACAGATCTATCTAAAAGCTAATTTAAGGAGTTGATGTGAGTATTTATAAACAGAAGTCAAACAAGAGGCGTCCACATGTATTGAACAAGATGTCCTCATTGTGATGGTTTAATCACAGAAATGTCTGACTGAAAGCACCCTGGGATTTTTTTTTTTCTGCTCTACAGTTTAGCTCATCTTTTTTCCCCAACTTTGGTGCAGGCTGTTCTACCCTGTATTCAAAATGTTACACAAAGCATTTCTCATTCTACCCCCTTTGTTAGCTTGATTCAGGCTATTTAGCCATACAAACTGCTAGCTATCCCTCTCACCTCATTTACAGCGTTAATGTGGCAACGTTTCAACAATCAAGTCTAAAAAAAAAAAAAAAAAAGAAAAGAAAAAAGAGCAGTATCTGTTCCAGGTAGAAATGAACACATGAATGAAGACGATGTTATGTTGCAGTGAAACGAATGAGCCTGATAAATGAGAAGTGACAGCGATATGTGCCCCGTGTTTATGGATGTCTCACACGAGATGTGGGGGGTGGGGGCTGGATGTGGGGGAGAGAGGAGAGAAAAGAGAAAGAGAGATGCACTACAAAAAGGGAGGGGCTCATAGGAGGGTGAAAGGGAAGAGAGCCGTGGTATATTGCAGGTATCCTTGCAAAAGCAATTTTTATTGTATCAAGATAGGTAGGTGATAACGTCTCCTCATTTCCGTTCTGCCAGATTTGTACTGTACAACCTAAACATCTCAGTTCCTTCATCACAATAGAGGGAAGGGGGCCGGGCGGGGTGGGGGGGTGGGGGGGGCAAACAAGGATTGCTTCTGATCTCTTCTTTGATCCCTACAGCAAGATTACAGCTAATAACAGTGAGCCGTGGCAGCATTGGAGGACAAGAATAACCTCACCAGGGTGTGGAAAAGAGAAAAAAAATCTCACTGTAGCACAAATAAATGATGTAAATCAGTATTCATCAAGAAAAAAGAAAAAAAAAAAACTGGTTTATAAATGCAAGGTTGAATGCTCACAGGAAACATAATGTAGGATGAAACAAAAGCCAAGTGCAGCATCTCATGTCAGTGGGTTAGAATCTGAGTGTTACTGCAATACATTGTCCGATATCACGGTCAGTGATGCTACGATACGCAATAATCATGATGTCATAACACGTAATAAATATTATTCTTGCATACATGCAATGCAATGCATGTACTGTCTCATCCGCAGTAGTAATTTTAATGCAAATTTGTCCAGTATTCTTCCAAAAATAATCTTAAAGCAAAAAAAAGATAAAGATGAACTCAAACAATACACACAGTCCCTCCATATGCAAGTGAAAATGTTCTTAGTGCTCTGCCTCTGCCTAAGGGCACTTCACTCTAGTGGAAATGAGACTGCATAAACACATTCCTCATTACAACACGGGGTCGCCTGGCAAAAATAGTCCACTGGAATGCAAGGGAGAGCGCTCAAGGCACGGCACGAGTCTTTTCCATATGCTAATTCAACATCATTAAATATCATCAATAATGCATTTACCTGGAGTTGGTATTACAATGACTTTCATAACTGCTGTGTACAGTAGAAATGAATAATGCATATACATGATGAGTTGCAGTGGCCTTTTATTTTTAGAGGCATGAAATGACACTGAGCACAAGAAAGCTGATTTTGACAATCTTAAGAAGTTGTTTTGTTTTTCTTAAAATGTGGCCACATTTTTTAAAGTTACAGGGTGTTAAATATCACCACTAGATAACTAGTTTTATTACTGAGTCACCTCAATAACTCACTGTTCATCTGCAGATAGAAAAAAGTGACTCCAGACCAGTTCCATCGCAAGGTCTTTCACTATCCGGGTAGGCTGTCAGTCCAGTGACACGTAATAAAAATTATTCTTGCGTACATGCAACACCTGTTGATATGCGAGCTTGTCTATTTACTCTGGAGCAGGCTAACTTTATGGAGTACATTATGAGTTAATAACTTTGTGAAGCTCTTCTGACTGATGACACCCATACCCCGGTGAGCTGTTGAGGACATGCTGAACCTTTCTAACAATAAGTGACGCCATTTTTGCCGCTGTTAGCCTCCGTTAGCTGCTGTTACCCAGTGTTAATGAAACCGTCTTTGAAGTGGATCTAATATTGTTGGACTTCGACATTTAGTGAATAAATTCTCATAAAACCTGAGAATGTAATCAAACTGTTTATTAAAGGCCAAGTATGATTTTGAGGACACTTGAGCCTAACATCAGGTTGCCTAATCTTATCTTATAACCAGCTGTTGCTTTGTCTAGCTAGCTCGTGAGCTGTCCAGAGACGGGAAGGTCGCATGTCTAATCTGCTGATAATAAGTAATTGCAATAATATTGTGAATGAGTAATCATGTTTCGTTAGAGTCCTAACTTCTGTTCAAGATATTAGGATTGAGGTGAGGAGAAAGAAGATGAGATTTTATCAAGATTCTTGTGGTGTTATGCCTTTTTCTTCACATTTTCACTTCTTTGGTGAAGCTGACTCCTCCTCCAGAAAAAACAAAAACAAAAAACACAGGTATAATGTTCCATACGAAACACGGGGCTGGTCTCTAGCCACATACGTAAAATGCAATCAGTTGGAAGGTAAATGTCCTTCCCGTCTACTGAATTTAGATATGCATACTTATACCTGTATTCACAAATCTTCTAAAGAAAATTAGCTTAAAAGAAATGCAGTAGAGGGCAACAAATCCTTTTCCAATCATGCTTCATGTGCATCTAAAAATAGAACGGACAGATCATTTATTCACAAACTGAAAATGCTTCTTCCTACCGTACATAGCGTTTACAGAAAATGACCTTCTTGTCGAGCAGTAACACACACTGTAATGGGTCTGGTTTTGGTTGGATATAACCATTAAACACTCATATTAAGCCATTTGTCTTAATCTCAATGCTAAAAGCATTTTTGCTTACAGAAAATAAAGTCACTAACAGAAGGGAGGCCCTTCAAAACCGATTCCAACCAGACAAATCAATAGTGAGGAGATTTTCTCCTGTTCTTGAGGCTTGTCCCACAGAGCTCAGCCCCATATGTAACTGTCAGTGCCATGCCTCTATATCATAACTCCACACTGTGGCTGGGATGCAGTAATCCCGTTTTTATTAAAAAGGCAAATAAAAGGAAACCATCTGAAACAGGTTTAAGCCTTTCTGACAGCCAAGCATTTCATTACCACGGCTCACAGTTTGTGTGTGCATGTATGTATATGTGAAAGAGAGAGCACACATTCTGCACATTACAAATAATACGAACAAGAACAAGGGTCATTTTTAAACAAGCTAAATCCCATATATGGAATATTTTATCCAATTACTTCCTTTAAGATCTTGCAACTAATTTTCCTTTTTTTCCCCCCTGCCTTTTCTCCATCACTAAAAATAAGATGGTGTTTAAACACTCTGCCAAGTACAAAGTTGAAGGGTACAAGGGCTACGCAGCTAAAGCCTCTCCTTTTCAGGCAAATTGAGAATAACACTCCTTTCTTTGTTCTCAGATTTTGCTTTAGCTACTTTGATCTTTTTAAGGAATCACACCACCACCACCACCTACACTCATCCTCAAATTGTGCAAGTGGGAGTGAGATTAAAGCCACAATGTGGGACTGTGAGGTCTAGGTGACTGTTCGTACAAGTACAGGTGGACCATCTGACGAGTCTGCTTTTTGAGGAGTCATACAGATAAACAAATAAGTTAACCACATTTTTACACATAAACTAGGCAAATGCATGACTGGTTGTGGAACAATTACAATGATGCTCAAATTTTTCTTTTTGCAGAAAAACAACATATTGGACGAAGATTGGCAATAGCCTTAGCAAGGCTATCATTGTTTCAGTGTTGGAGGGGGTTAATTAGTAGCTGTGGAGGCAACAACCACCTGGGATCAAATAATGTTCCTCTTTCCCTTGAGTGAAGAAGTTTAACAGCATTTTGTGACTCTGTGCTCTCAGGCACGAGCTGTGCTGTGGTCAATGCCAATTATCCCGCTAGACTTTTAGAATGGAATTTTACCAAGTGTCAGGACAGTCCACAGAGATATCCCTGAGCAACTAATTTACTGGTTTAAATAAGAGAATCAAAATCAGACCAATTTGAAAGTTAAAAAGCACTAAGAAAACAGTCCGAATTGAGCACAGTCTAATGAACGACAACAAATACCATCTATCCACACACTGCACGTGTCTTCTAAGAGCTATTTGAAACATTTAATCACATTATTTAATAAGCACTCTATTTTAAACCTCTTCATGAATGACACAGTGGCAGATTGGTTTGCTAACTTCAGATTTGTTAAAGTTAAATTTTATTATATATAAAGTCAAATCACAGCTGTCACCTCAAGGCACGATATGTTGTAAGGTCAAAGCCCTAGTAAGTGTAGCCTTCGTTAGCAGTGCTAGCCTAAATAGCCTTGTTTCGTAGCAGCCAACTGCCACCAGATGGAGCTGCTGCCCAGACATCGTCATGGAAAAACGCTGTGACTCTGTTCATCTAGGCCTGACCTTTTTGTTAGGGCTACTATTATTATATTTTGAAGGTGAAAGAATAAGATTGTGGTTACAAGCAGCGGAAATGAGCTTTCTCAGAAGGGTAGAGGTCCTCTCAATTACAGATGGGGTAAGGAGTTTGGCCGTTTGGGAGGTGCTGCTACACCTCCACATCGAAAGGAGTCAGGTGAGGTGGTCACCTTCTGGGTAAGATGTTCTAGGTATGTACTACTAGAAGGAGGACATGCTGGAGAGGTTGCATGTCTCGGCTGGCCTGGGAATATCTTGGTATCTTTTGTACCCTCTATGGTGATTTCTTCAGCTTTGTCAGGATAATGAGTAAAGTCAATTAAAGATGCAATAAAGTAAAATAAAATTGAAACAAAGTCAGGAAGAAGACATCTGGAAGTTACACTTTTGTGTCAAGTTGAAAAGACTTTGTTTCCACTCTGGGCACAACCAGTCATGCCATCACGAGTTCATGTAAATCTGTGAGGGGATTTGTGAGTCTGATCACGTAGCATAATTCTTCTACAAAGGATCTTGATTATTGCAGATTTTTCAAGGAAAGATGAAGGTGAAGTTATCTTAAAATGATTTGCACCATACAACCAGATTGTTACAGGTTTTTAAAACTCCTTTAAAGCAAACCTGCTGTGCAAAAAAGGAGCAATCAGTCATATACATAACCACCCCCCCCCACACACACACACATAAGCCAGTATATCAATGATAATGACATGTGTTCTCATATAAAAATCTGTAAGTAAAAAGCCCCAGACAGACATTGGCCTTTAAAAGAGAACTTCAGTGTGTGGAAGATGTAAAACTGTCTGAAAGTTCATCCTGTGTTCTAGTGCGTGTGTGGCTTCAGCTGAGTAAGGGAGGTCTTTGTGTTTCATTTTCTTTCATTCAACTCTTCATCCTCAGCAAACTGGTATTGGGGTCAGTGCCTTCATAAGCCTCTGTTCCCAGATAAAAAGGGAGGGGGAAAATAGGAGGAGGTGGCAAAAGGAAGAGGAAAGGAGAAAAAAAAAAAAAAGAGTGACTGAATGTAACTAGAGAGCAAGAAAGACATTCAAGAAAAAAAAAAAAAAAAAAGAAAGGAGTCCTTGATTGTCCTGCATGCCAAAGTCATTGTGGCCTGCCCATAGAACAGCAGGACTGCCCACCACTTCAGCTGCTCTTGCACTGTGTACAGATCCCTAAAGGCCTGGGAAAAGCCGTCAACTCGGAAGAATTTCTTGTAGAAGCAGATGAAAGCCTGTTCCTAAAAAGTCTTCTTAAGAAACAACACATGACAGGATCATGCGGCACAGTCAGTGCAGAAGAAACAAACACTGGAATGGAAGCGTTTTGAGCGGAGGAGGAGGAAGACGCCAGCACATCCACGGTGATGAAAATGCAGAAAGCTGGGGGGGGGGGGGGGGGGGGGGTAATGATGTATGAAAATCATGAGTCAGCATTCTTGCCAGAAAGGGGGATGAGGTAGAGGTGTAGGTGGATGGAAGGAGAAATTATAATTTCATCGACTGCCAATCAAGCAGAAAAGGCTGTGACAGTCACAGGTCTACATTGTCGAGCTGTAAGCAGTAAATTACAGATGTGCCACATTTAGATGAGCAAAGACAGCCTCGGGTTTTTACTGTCAAGGGTCAGTTGCACTTACATCAGGAAAGGAAAGCAAAGGAAAAAACCCCGATGGGTAAGCCTGCACATTAAACCTCCAGGCATCACAGCACTGTAATACACAGCCTGCTATACAACTACAGATTCAGCTTTGTTATTTATGCATGTATGTATTCAGTTGCTCTAATGACATATTTGGGTAACATAGTTGAGAACCTTTGACGTTCAATTCATTCAAATCACTTTATTTTTTCCACCCGTCTAGTAAGTATCCTGACTGCACCCAGTCAAGCTACAGGGAAATAAGACTTCTTCTACGAACTACCTTTGCATAGAACCCGAACGTTTCTATTGCTTGACAGAACATCAGGATCTATTTTTGACTAAACCTTATACTTTGTGCTTCTAAGCTGGAGTATTTCATGGCACATATAGGGAAGGAAGCTCGATTTAATGAGGAAACAAGACCAGGAAACAAACATGTAAATGGCCAAAAAAAACCTGATACTCATGCATGAGGAAAATGGGAAAGTACATGCAAAACTCAAACACCACAGCAGCTCAACAGTTCAACTGTGAGGATCCAGCATCTCGTGTGGCAACACTGAGCCACCCATGATAATGCCTGTTATGATAATCAGGGATGGGATTAGGGACCGGGTGTTAGGTGATGAATAAGCAATTAATCCATCCTTATTACTTGGATATTGATTATGAGGACAGAATACAAATAAATGTTCCTCAGTGTAAGTTGTTCTGGGAGAGAAGTTTTTATTTAAGTCAGACTGTAATTTTTATTAAAGCTTTTACTTTTGAAACCTTCCTTAACCACCGCCATTGGAAAGAGATTGGTGGCTCATTTTTTCCAAATTAACAAGTGCTTTTAAGCACAAATCTAGAACATGACTAACACCTCTATTTCATGGCCGCACACCAGGAGAAATATATGCTAATATTTTAACACAGTCCCCCTCCAAATAAATGAATCCATGCATGGATGAGCACAGACTGACACCCTGAATATCATCGCATTAGATAGCAGGGACTAAGTGACAACTCATGTGTAAGTATATGGACGCTGCCGGGTGTGTGCTTTAATAGAGACCAAAAGGCCAGTTTAGGTGCATCGTTCATCATTATTATAGCGACATCTCGTCAGGCTCCATCTTGGAGTGACAGCTCTCTTTAACGGGTTTCCAAAGAGCTATTCCTCCAAGGTGGTAATGTTCAGGCACCCAATAACAGGAGCTATTAAGGGGCCTGAAACACTCTTGTTACATCTATAAACACATTCATGTTCACAGACTGCCAGTGGAAAGGAAGATGCCAACTTGGGAAAACAATTTCTCTTTACAGAAATTATGTATCTGCAATATATTCCTCCTAATAGGAAAGGCACAAGGTGTGTTTATTAAACGTGACACAAGAAACATTGGATTGATATATAAAGTGCATCTTTCAGTGAGTGTCTTAAACCATCCCCTGCCTGACACATAGCATCGTGCAAGCACTTGGCAACAGTGGGAAAGAAAAACACCCTTTTAACAGGAAGTAACCTCGTGCAGAACCATGTTTGGTTGGTTGGGGGCCAAAACAAATAAGTTGACAAAAAGAAAGATTTACTTTACAGCGGTACAGCGACAGAGTACTCCAGGGAATTATCCTTCAATGCCTTTGGAAACTCTGGGCACGTATGCATTTCATATTCAACATCTGACACTTTAAATCTAAATGACACATTACCATCAGTGTACAAGTCATGGGAAGTGTTTGCCCTGTGAAAACAGTTGTATAATGGCTTCTGCTGCTACAGAGGGAGCTGTTCAAAGTCTATATTCTAGAGAGTTCTCTGTGCTTTGAGGCTATAGACCTTTTTGGACAAAGAAAGTATTGCCCAGAAGGAAAATTGAGTTTTACAGTGCTGGTGGCTGATAAAGAAAACATGTTATCGAGATGCAATCGTTTGTGTAAAACTCAACTGCAAATAAATGTCAGGATTATGATTACCCTATTTTGTAATCTCCCTCCTGTGAATCATTCCCCAGGCAATATAACACAATGCACAACAACATATAATGATTTTCAGGACAGGGAAAAAAATAAGTGGTAATGTTGGTAAAGGAAAACTGCAATACTCTGCAAGAACAGAATTTCTTTGTAAAGCTTTTGGTCAGACTTGACAATAAGAGGTATGCCTTTACTTTCCCTGCTGAGGGGAGCCGAATAATTCAATTGATCCCCTTTTCATAATTAACTGCTGCTGAACAAAGGAGCACTTTAGCCAACAAATGGTAGTAATCCACAGGAGACAAGGAGTTAAATTATGGCTATAAGTGGGTCCAGAGTGGGTCATTAACATTGTGGTGTGGTGTTATATCAAAGACTTAAGCCATATGAGGAAAATAAACTTCCAGTTTCCCCTATGTACAAGTCTAGCATGGCATATCCATATCTCGTATGGTGATTTCATACACATTTGACATAAAAAGAGATAGGCACCACTTTCATAAATAAACCACATGATGAAACATTTCTTATGAGATATAAACACATCTAAAAGCATAAATCATCGCTTTTCTTTCAGTGGGAATGCAGTGGAGTGGTTCCTGCTTCTGTTCAAACCCTCCAAATAAATCTATGGCAGCAGGTGAAAAAAGACAGGTGGTTTTCTAACTCTGTGTGATCCTGTCTAAGGCAAAGCAGACAACAGGGGCAAAGTAAGGAAAAGAAAAGCAAGGGTGAAGACTAGAGCGAGGTCCAAAGTCCACCCCAAAGCCTAGAAGGGCAGAAAGGAAAAACAGGATCACGCGAGGGTAACGACAGTGGTAGGAGGTGAGCTTTCACATTAGATCCTAGGAAGGAGAGGTGTCAACTCCTGAGATTCAACTAATGCAAAGTCTGTGGATGTGTTGCATCTCAAGAAGCAAATGTGGGCTCAAGCAGCGAATGAAAACCCCCTCACCACCACCACCGAGACTGCAGGCACGTAAGCGGTATGAAAATCGAGATAGGATGGGGAAACAAGCAGCACAGCAGTGGGATGGAGATCATTTACACCTCATCACCCTTTCATGCTTTCTCTCTCCAACACTTCTTGTTCTCATACACCCTCCCCTCCTCTCTACACAAATGGCGACAAGTCATTATGGCGGACCGCACTCGGGTAATTGGAGCAAAGAGTAGAGGAATCTCTACGAGGGGAGGGTGACGCTTGGACCAACATTTCTTTATGTGCCTTGAAAGCTATTAGCAAGCATAAGATTTTAACTGAATGCTGCACATGCTGCAATTAGAGCAAGCTTTTTGTTTAGAAATGCAGACAGTTAAATTATTATCTAATCTGCCAGAATGTCATCCTCAGAGTTGAATTCTCAGTACTCAGAGCGCACAAATGTATGCAACATTATTGCATGACATTTCAGAAGAGTATTTACTGAACTGCTTTCAGGTATTTTGATTGCTCTTGCTCAAGAGATATAGAATTTTATCCATAACAAATCATTATCTGATAATTATCCATCACCTTCTACTGTTTTGATCCACATTGTGCCCAACACAAAATGTTAGCCTAGAAAAGTAATTTTGGTGTATGTTGGCTCATTTTGGGGGGAAATAACTTGAAATTAAACATTACTGTTTACATAGTCTATATATAAAACACTTACCTGGAGTAAAGCAGAAAGTGACAGTCACAGTCTATAGCCAGCAGTGGATGTTTTAAAGACTTTAGTTATTAAGAATTCCCAAAGGCTGTATTGCCTTCCAAAAAAATGTGGAAAGTCACCAATCATGGCTGGACCTGAAAAGGTTTTAACACCATCACAGCCATATCCGAGCTCATCAGTTGCTTGCTACCTTAGCTTTTGGGGACAGCGATCAATATTTCAGTGCTTGTGGTGCAGCTAGCAGATGTCATTATTTACATCTGCAGATCAATTGCTAGAAAACCAAATTGTCCCCAGATGATAGCCAGTGGTTTCGAGATTGCATTTCGGGAAATGCAATCTGACTTTTCTTCGCCACATTTACCGCTTTCCTTGCCTGGAACCAGTATCTTCGCAAACCTCATTCATCAACAGACCTGAGACTATGCCCAAAGTAGAAAAGGAAACTAAAAATAGAGTCTATGACCCAAAAGCCTGTCCCTAGATCTATTTTATAGTATATTACCAGTTTGCCCTGAATGAGTGGCTGAAAATGGATGGCTCATTCCTATATAGCACTTTTCCAATCTCCCAGAGTACTCGAAGAACTTTGCCACATTCACCCAATCACACAAGCACTTTATTCTAAGTTTTTTAGTGCTTGCTAACATTCATACTCTGATGGATGCATGGATGAACTTGGGGTAAGTATCTTGCCCAAGGATACCTGGCATGCAGACTGGAGGAGCCAGGGATCGAACCACCAACCTTCTGATCAGTAGATGACTGTACCTCCTGAGCTACAGCCACCCCCTGTATTACAGTAACTACACTTTCTTTATCGGTGGAAAGAAACTGTTTCTTATCCTGCTGAATAAAGATCACAGCATGTTCCAAAAAAATTCCTTCTATGAATTTTAAACATATTTCCCATTTTTAAAAACAAGATCACTAGTATCGGGTCATTGCTGACAGACTGATCGGTATCAGAGAAGATAAAGTTATAGAAATACTATAGTGACGATCCCACTGAGATTCTTTTCCTGTAAAATCTTCGGCTAGCTTTAAGGTATACTTGGGTACTTGTTATATGACTGCTTGTGTTCGCCAAACAGCCATGCTACTGTTCACATGACATAGAGAAAGCTTTAAAACCACAACCCTTCCACTTGCTGGAGTAGGCATCAACATTGGATTGTTGGTATCAGGACATGCCAGTGTGATTTGACGCACTTAACTTGCTGAGTGTAATGTTGGTATTACTGATAGAAAGTATGGCTAAAAACCCCAAAGCTGATCACAGAAGTTGGCAGAAATCTAGACAAAGCGAGAGCCCAGAGGATGTGCAGGAGTCTTGTTCCCTCTCAGGCTGCTTGAATTACAAAATGCCGAAAGATTAGTATAGATTTTTTTTGTCTAATGCTGCAAAAGATACACGTTGCCTCCCCACCTCCCCCCACTTTAATAAAGCACAATTATTCTTTCAAATATAGTGATTTTTTTATATCACACAACATTGATTAACTAACAGAGAGTGACAGAGAAACACCACAGGCAATGACGAGGAGGAGGATGAAGTGATGGAGGGAAGGAGGAAGAGAAGAGATGAGCCCCACAGCAAGTCACAACTCCAGGGCATCCTCTCTTTCACTTTCTCCAACTCTCTGATACACACACACACACACACCTACTGTAACAGTGGCTAACAAAGACTGTCATGCATAAAGCCTTCCTCACTGTTCTGACCTCCAGTTTCTGAGGACTGTCGATGCCGTCATGTCTAAATTGCCTGAGGAGTCTTTGCCTCGAGGAAAAAAAAAAAAGAAAAAAAAAAAAAGAGAAGGTATGAAGGGAGGTACTGCGCTCCAGATGGGTTTATAATACTTCTGCTCATAATGTTGTGATTTTAAGTCTGGTTCACGGTCCATTATGCTCCCGTCTACTCCATTTCTCCCCGTGTTATCTGTTACGCTCGGCTGTACAATGGCCTCTTATGAAACTCAACTTAAGTGAAAACTGATTTTGAAATCTAGACAGCACATGAGAACATCAGGCATCATCAGATTGAAACGAGCCCTAGGGTTAGTAGATGGAAACTGCACTGCTCACATTTAACTTTAATTAAACTATTAAGTTTTTATAAGCTTGTTTGCTGTCATAGGAAATGGGTTTGAAGTGGGGCCTACAGGGTAAACAGGGACGACTCTGTCAAGAGCTTAGAGACTGTTGATCGATCTTCTCGTCAGGTCAGGTCTTCAGGCCGAACAAAGTACATTTTACCCAAAAATGCTGTTATGCTGCTTCCTGAAATGAATCAAATTTGGTTCTACTGATTATTACTGCAGGAGTGTTTCTTTACAGTGAAATTCATCATCCCCAAAAACACAGAGCTTGACGTGGCAGATCACACAGCCAAAATACCGCACCACAATTTCATATAAAGCCAGCGTAACATCCTACTCATCCTATTCACACTCATACTTAGTCAGACAAAATCCCTTACAGAGAACGCTTACACAGTTTATGTATTCTGTTTTTTTAGGCCTTGTAATAAAGTAGTACATACAAAGAGATTAATATCATTGTTAAAAGATGCCCTGAATCTCTTGAACAATTTTCGACATTGACGTTGCACGCGTCAAAATTCTGCCAAAAATTCTGGGTTGCTGAATTTTCCCCCCCCCCTCTCTCACATCTAATTAATGCAGATTTATTGCACATGCATGCATACAGACCCCCTTTTACACGCACGCACACACACACACACACACACACTCTGGGGAAATAAAATGCTTACAAACACAATCTCTCACTCGGCTCCACCCCGTCCCATCCCAGCAGACATGCATGCAGTACATGCATATCACCCCAGCTTAATCTAATCCATTAGTCATATTAAGCAGATGTGGTAGCTTGTGGTAGGCCAGACATCTCTATCTACCAGCAGCAGATGCAGAGTTCCCCAACTGAAACTGAAATATAAGAATATATTATTACATTATTATATATTATTTGTCATTATGGCTGCACTTACTATAGATGGGAATATCAGCATAACATCTTATTAGGAATCCTCCGACGATGCAGCGTTATGTCATTTTCTGTGTGTTTCTGTGAGTTTCAGCAGCCAGTCGAGTGGCTGCGGTGGGCATCGGGCCTGAGACAGCTGGTGTAATGACATTTTCCCAGCGAGCGACAGAACAGCATGTTTTTTTCTTCCACGGATGGCGAGCGCACAGATTTAGAAAGGCTTGAACAGGCATTCCCATTCAAATCAATATTCCTAACAGAGGTCATTTGGCCGGTACAATCGAAATGAGATGGAGGGAAAGAGGGCATTATCAGCGAGTTATAAAACTGAGTATAAGCAAAGTGTGTGAGAGCCATGTTTAAAGCATTACTAAGGAAAAGTTGCATTTGGTTTCACCGACCCTGCCGGAGGTGGGGGTGGGGCGCCTGGGCTCAAACCTTGCGTCTTAATCTGTCTCGAGTGGCAAACAATCCTGTTTCCAGTTATGTTTGGAAGATTACGTTCTACAACACTAACTTCAGATGTACCGTACAGCAGAACCCATCAGGGAGAGTGATACAGACTGAGTTTAGCCGTGTGAAGGTGGCACAAGCGGGTCCTGTGGTTTTGTTTCTATGGATCAGTGCACTGAGATTTAGCAACCCACCGCTTTCACAAACGCAAGCTCACATGTGCTGGTCTGCACCTGGACCACATTTTGGACTTGCACAACCGTTTAATTCAGCAGTCTGATGCAAACACTTGCAATATAATTGCACCGTCAAAATAACATTTATTTTTTAAAAGCACTGCCTGAGGAGCTAAATAGACACTAAATAACAAGGCAGTGGTCCTCTAACTTATTCTGTCTATACAGACTCTGGGTTACACTGGGACAAGTGTATCACATGAACATAATTCCCAGTCAGGGAGCAGAGTACAGATTAGATGGATATGTAATATCTTGCGTTTGAGTCCTGGCTATGACCTTTCCATTCATTCAGTCTGTGGCTGCCACATTAATTAAACTGATAGTGATATAAAGAGAGATGGAACACATCAGTCATCGCAGGTCTACAGTTACACCATGAAGAAACAAAAATCCAAACTATTAGTAATTAATCTGAAGACTAAAAAGAAAAAAGAAATAAACAGTAACTAACTTTATTCTTACTGACAGGCAGCTGTTAACAGTGTGTGCTTACGAAAAGCTAGGTTTAAAACCAGTACTTAACTCATAAAATCGAGTGGTAATTAAAACAGATTAAATTTTCTCTTGATACAAGGGTCAATAATCATTTTAGAAAATGAACATTATTTGAATTGGCAAGCTTTTAGTGGCTAACTTGTTTATGGCTTTTCCTATTTTTCCCGGCTTTGGTAAATATCAATCAGAATCATTGTGAAAAATGGTTTTAGATTCAAAAGAATCATGAAGAGATGTTTTGTTATAATTCACACAAGTGTGAAAGAAAAGAAAAAAAAAAAAAAAAAAAAAAAAAAAAAAAAAAACACAGCTTGCCTTTACCCAGATTGTGCAGTTTGAATAGTCCTAAGTATATTTCTTATGTTTGTCTCAGTGGCATGGAGATTATAATGTTCCAGCAACTATGTGTCATGTTAGAGATCGTTTATTCATGAACTAGCTGTAAGAAATCACAGGGACATGTTTTACCGAGTCATGTGCCATTAGTAGAAGCCCGACGCCTCAATCTGTTCCACTCGTTGCTCATCTACGACTTTTACATACGGGGTTTTCTGTCGTGTTCTGTTTTTGCTTCAATTTTGCCTTCTGTTGTAATTTTGTATGAGCAACTCCTTTGTGTTTTGCAGTCACCTTGTGTACTTCTGTTGGTATGACTTCCTGTCTTTGTGTTTGTGCCTGGTTATTCATTTAGTTTCCAGTATTTGTTTACAAGGGACTTGTACTACGAAGCAGGATACTGGCTTAATCAGGTAACTTTTGGGCTAATCCAGGGTTTTCTGTGCTGCTTACTTAAAAATCACTGACTGAAGGTGTGTCAGTAACGTTAAATGTCAAATGTATCCATTTGTAAGTTTCAGAGCTCCAACGTGCACTCATCACCACAGAAATAACCAGCAGCATCGAAAGCGCATTCAGTGATAAAATAATCAACTGGAATTAAAATTTCTATTTTACCACTCTGACTTATTTTTTTATTTTCTTTATAGATTTTTAATCACCATTTGATAAGGTTTCTGGAGTAGGTGGCACTCATAGGGATCATTTTCTGGGGAAGAAAAGTCACGACCCATGAAATGCTGTTTTTTGATTGGTCAAATGCTGCCAACACCATCCCTTCCATGTGAACACGCAGGGGAAACCATGTTAACTTAGCGCATTGATAAACATTTGTCTGGATAAGCGATTCCAGGTAACTGAAAGATTTCTGGATTCACTGTATTATGAAGCAGGATTTTGACTCATCTGGGTAACTGAACTTGCGTGGTAAGGCAGGGCCAGGTGTTCCCTTGTTTAGCTCTTGGTCCATCTAATTGTCCAACACATGCAGTTAACAGTAGATGATACATTAAAAGTGGATTACAATTCGTTTTGAGACAGCAGAAGATGTTGATCAGAGTACAGCTTTGACAGAGTTACATTTTTATACTGATATTAATATTCAAATATGCAACTGCATATTTCCTCAGGTTTGGAAAAAATTTGGTTTGTCATCGCAACAAACTTCTGTTTACCTTTAGCCATTCTGCATTATGAAATGAAGTCACGTTTGCTTTTTCTTCTCTCTCTGCAGCCATCTGAAGTATTAAAGCTTAAAGAGTCATAAAAGCCTTGACCCAAGAAGAAGAGGAAAAGTGGGAAACTGAAAAGCTTAAGAGAGGAACACTTCTCCTTTCTCTCTCTCTCTCTCTCGCCACGATGTTGAATTGTGGTTCAACAACAAGCTACACAAGGATGGCTGACATTTTCACTCGACACGGAGCTCCATCTCTCTCCGTCTCCATCAAACACACACTTTTATTTGCAATTCCTCCTCCAACCTGTCCTAGCAGTATTATCAGCAGCTTCTGAGCATACACAGAAGTGGTTTGCCTATAGGGGCCTCTGTGTATATCACCACCTGTGTGCAATACTGTACGCCTGTCTGCTGTCTTTCTCCCCGTTTCTTATGCTGACATTTTAGCAGCTGGCCTCAGTTTTCCCCATTCACAAAGGAGAAATTCTCACTTCATTATTATTCACATTTTCCCCAATAATCTTCCAGTAACACAGGAAAGCTAAAACAAACGTGGGAGGTTTATAAAAACTGGCCATTTGGTTTCACTGGAACACAACAGCTTTTTAATATGAAAAGGGGAGCAAGGGCAAAGGAAAAACATCCAGAGAGCGACTTTTGACAGCTTCCTATATAATGAAAAATATCTGATTAGCGCATATATCTATTCATTAAAATGTTGCAATAAGGCACAGCGAAATTGAACAATATTTATGTTTCGGTGGTGCTGTTCTTTGGAATGAGAGAAGTGTTATGCATGGATGTGGAGTTATTAAGTTACTAAATCTGAATGTGGGGTGGATCCCCAGGCCCTGAATCCTCCATCCATTCATCAAGGATAAGAATAATTGGATTTTCAAGAGGCTGGGGACAAATATGAGCCAAACACAGAGGGCTTGGGTGTTTATCCATGCAGGAGAAGTATAGGAGCTCACACTATGACCTTGACTGATCACCTCCACTGAACAGCAGAGGAGGAAAACAAACTGGTTCTGCAGGAGTCAGCACTAGAGACCATGCAGGTGTAAGATTTGAAAGAAGATTCATGGGATTCAATTTTAGTCGCACAAATCTAAGCAAAATGTTATTGACAAAACTTACAAAAAATATATTAAAACATGTTTATATAATATATTTTAGCAATTCAGTACAGCCTGTTCAAGTGACCCCATCCTTTTGTGGAGGACGGCAGTTTCACAGGAATCAGCATTAAAAGGAGTCCTGGTGTATAAATTATATAGCAAAGAGTAGGAGAAAAAAAGCGTTGGCCACAGTCAAGCCTGTGTTCAGCAGTTCATTGCATAATTGCTATTAGATGAAAGATTTCCCCAATAATATTTCTATAAAAATAATAATACAAAGGCATGCAGATAATGCAAGATCAAAGATATGTACACTCAAATGATGAACTTGGAAAAAAATCACAAGACATCTATTTGTACAGCAGAAGGTTGTAGAGGCCATTATACACCGAGCGCGCTGCGATAAAACATGAAATTCTGATGTTTTTGGATGGAAACGCATCGTGTAACGTATACAGACACGCTGAAAGCGTTGCCATTTTGCAAAGAGATTATCTTTTAAAAAAAATGCACTGCCACAAAAAAATGTAGTCGACATCAGGCAATCATGAGCTGATGTTTCTAAACAAGAAAAGGAAGAAACAAAAGATTCTGGGTTTATCAAAAAGTTTCACGAGACGGCAGCAGCAGCAGGGAGACTTTCTTGATCTGATCCAGGAGTTGAAGCTGTATCTCGGCCGCTTTCGTACATATGTCAGGATTGTCAGCAGGGCAAGTTGAGCTCCTGCTGTTAGAGTTGGGACCACATCTGAGGAGGCAGGGAAATCCTTTCAGAGACACGACTGACCCAGAACAGCATTTAGCTGTGTGTCTGAGGTATATACAGTTTCATTTTACTACTTGTGTATTCAGTACTGGCGCGCTATTTGTGCCCCTGTGAACAAATGCTGTGGTCTGATTGGTCAGATCTGTTTATTTAGATCAAATTAATCGACTGTGTTAGGAATAGGCAAGTACAAAAAATAGTTTTAAACCACGAAATAGTCACAGCGTTAAATCTGTAAAGGACTTAAGACTGCTGATGTTCTATTTCTCTTTTCCATTATTGTTGAAATAATACACACAAAGAAATATATGCACAGTTCAGTTTTAAAATCCATCATCACACCACAGTTTCCTGGGATAGCACGCTGAGGAGCTCACTCTCTGAGGCACGTCTAACCTTTCTGCTGAGCCCTGTAGGGGCACCTATAAAAGGAAGCATCATAAATTATCAACTACTGCAATTAAGCAGTTAAAGAAGGGTGTACAGCAGCAAAACGAGAGGAAAAACAGTGCTGATTTTTCTGACCTTCAGGTTACAGGACAAAAACTTGCTGAGCGGTAAAGTCAGACGGTATAATTGGAGGGGAGAGTGGATTAACTTGTTGAGGGGCATAATCAAAAGTTACAGAGCAAGAAATGGATGTGATACCAGGAGCAGAGGAAGTGAAAAGGAACATAAAGGACATAAAGCACTGAGATTCAACCTCACTTTTAATACTCACGTTGAAAGCACTACACTAAACTTGAAAGATTTGTCAGAAAGGAGCCGATCCTCCGCCCCACACAGCTTCTTATAACGTCATTATCTTCAAAGTGTTTTGCTAGTTCCCATCTAATCTCTTCTAAAATCATTCACAGATCATCACTGACTGACATCCGAGGATCAGCGAGTGACAGAGATGGAGAAGGAGACCCCACGTAGACCATCTGACACCCCACGATTAGTGTGCGCGAGTGTCCTAATCTCTGCAGAATGATACCCCGTGATTAAACACAGTGGGGATCAATGAAAAGCCAGAACGCGTGTGTATGTGCCGCGGATGGGGTGGTGAGGTGAAGATTAACAATCACCATTAACACAACACATGTCCATTAATCTTCATCGTAAAGCCTGCTATTATTACTACACTGAAAAGTTCAGCTGTTTGTCAGTGACTGAGCTGCACAGTGCTGTACTCCTATTGCACAGTGCAGGAAACACGTTGTGCATATAAATTTTAATGGACAGACTGATGCGCGTTTGATACGAGTCCAGGGCAAAATGACTCACGCAGCCTTTTGTGCCTCATTCAATTCACTACTATTTAAGTGGTTCCATAAGCTGCGTGCTGAGACCTTGCACAAAGCACCGCTGAGTCAATCTGTAACTCTGTCACAATATACAATATGTGTGAACACAAAAAATACCCAACACCAGTCTATCACTGAAACATATGGTTAGTTTTATACATTTGCTCATTAATTGTATAAGCCATTTGGATAAATATTACTTGGTTCAAGATTTTCGGATGTCAGGATATGCCCCTTTATTTGTCAGCTACTCCATCATGTTCAAGAAACAGAAAATGATAAAGTGTAGGTTTAAAATTAAATCTTTTTTGAGCTAGGGTGGGCTAAGGAAGCATATCAACAACTCTTTAAGCATCTGGGAAAAAAAACAAAAAACCGACCAAAAAAAAGTCATATATTGATTTTTGAATTTGAAAACAAACTTCACCAGCAAAAGCTTGACAAGTAAAAACACCATGCACATGACATTCAAATATTCAACCAAAGAACAACCACAGCTGGGGTCGGAAATTCAGATTCCTTTCAAATGACCCTCATTTGCAAAAGGTTCAGATTTGTTCTCCCTTCACGCTGCCATAACCTCTATACACTTACTATCGACTATGCTCCATTACCTTGTCCAGTCTATAGATATTTTCTTTTGTATCCGTCCTCAAGTAACACCAAGGCATTTATGTTAGCCAGAGCTACACATGATGAGTACTTCCTGCTGATTCACGCAAAAACAAGAGACACTTCAAGTGCTTCGTCATTACGTAAATTATTCATAACAAATAATTCAATGATCTAGTCACACTAATTTTTTTAATGAATAATTGGCAACATTATCAAAAAGTCAAATAGATTTTTGTTCCTATTGAGAGAAGAGAGCGGCAAACTTGTTTTTCTTAAATAAAATAATCAGTTTAAAAGCACTGATGGTTTTCAGTGTCAGCTAAGCAGTTGCTTAGATGCAGGTAGGTGGGTGTGGGTGTGGGCTGGTTATCGGCTTCATTTGTCCATTTTTAGATTTTCTTTCAGATGCTCCTCAAGCCCCTACTGAGTATGGTTGGCTTTAATCTACTGGGAACTAGTTACATTTCCAACATCATTATCAAAAGGCATCTTTGCTCTCCTTAATTACAAATCTCAGGAAACTCTTAAGAAAAGTGTTAAGAAAGCCAGGCTTTTTTAACACTTGAATATATTCAATAGCGATCAGCTTTGAAATGCACTCCTAATTGCAACTGAAGGCAACATTTCATACCAACCACACAAATCTGTGAACCTGGATACAGATTAGAGCAAAGAGCTTAAAGTTTCCACAAACGAATGAATCATACAACTCTTTCTAACACAAACAGTTATCATATTTAAACACTGGTTAAAGCATCTCAAGGATACCTTAGGCACCTGCTGGGTACGCCTCGACATTTTCACTGTTGAATTTGTTCCCATCAGATTTCATCACACTGGGAGAAACAGTTCTCCCCCCCCCCCCCCCCGAGTCATCTTAAGTAAAGTCTTGTTAGCAATATGAGTGAAGCTACCCGACACACCTTTTCCTCCCCGAGGTGCAAGTGCTTTATTGAGTTGGATGGCAAACAATGAGCCGAATTCCAATCGGCTCTAGCTGCTGTTGAATTAGCATGGAAAGAAGGGCAGCCTTGATTAGGGGCCTTGTGGTTTGTCTGGGCTGATAAGGGTCCGACCGGGAAGGAGACGAGCGACACATCGATCCTACACAATGAGCACTGGAGCCCCAACATAGATTAAGACTTAATGAAAACCAAATCAGATGAGGAAGAGGAAGAAAGGGAGAAACGGAGGGGAGATAACGCGGGGAGGACGAGCAGGGCAGGCAGACAGGGAGTCCTGCCTCAATGTGGGACACAGTTAGGCAAACAGGAATACTCTGTATTGTGCAGCCAACCCTCAAGAATCTATCTGTATTTATTATTGTGAAAGAAATAAGATGCAAAAGTACCAAAATGTTATAAAGATATAGCCTTCTTGAACACCAGTCTTCCCAAAGTCAGCTGACAGCACAACCACCCACCAGGATTGTGATCCTGTGTGTCCTGTGGGTTTTGGGGCGGGGTCTTGAGGAGTTGGCTCCTTTTAGTGCATCCTGCAGAAAACTAATTGTGGTTGGGGGAATTTGGAGGCCAGGCCACTGCCCCAGGCGTGAATTTTTCAACAGTACATTGCAGTGTAACAAGAAAATAAAAGTAATTCACTTCCTGTATCCATGGTTTTAAAGTTGCAGTCGATTCGTTTTTTGAAATTGTGTTTTCACAGTGCCAACTACTCTTTGACTGCTATAAAAATCAAGTGTGAAGTACTGGAGTCAATATATCCCTCTTGTGAAGAGCATGACGGACACCGTCACCATTTAATGACCTGCAGGCCTGAACTCTGCCCACATGTAGCACCAGCACAGCTCGAATGAGTGTCTACCCGCTGCCAACTTGAGCCATAACAAGCTGCAAGGCGTAGGAGAGGAAGGCAGATGGGTGATGATAACTGGTGGGTGAGCATGAATTGCAAAAATGTGAAGGTGTCGGTGAAGAGGGTGACTCAGTGGTGAGCCTCACACCGTTAACAGACACAGAAAGGTGTGTGCGTGTCTTCATGTCAGAAACACTTATAAAACTCAAAGACAGAATTAAAAATTTGTGACTGCCAGCACTTGAGTGCTGTTTTTACCTTCATTCATTAGCCACTAGCAAAAGCACACAGACAGATCTCTTGTGGTTTCATATGGTTTTTATTGGACAAGATACTCTACCCTCAATTTAGAGGAAATCAAAAAGACCAAGAATAGCAAGAGCACCAGTAATTCATTTAAAACCCTCTGAACCTTTTACTGATAATATCGTATGAACAGTGAAGTCGTGCAGTGAATTTTGTAGTGAAAGTCCAAGGGTGTAGGTCAATGTGGAAGGTTGGCCATACAAAGCCCACGACATCAATATATTTGGGCCTAATGTTTCCAAAAAGGCATCCAAGTGCATGCAAAATGAAAAATCGAAAAATTACATCATGATGGAAATTGTTTATTATAGCTCAGGACCAGTGACCATTGACCTTATCATCATCCCACCAATGCCATTTGAATACGTGCACATGCATGCTCATTAACTGTGCTTCATCATACTATCAATTCAGTGTGAAATAACAAGGTTGCTGTGCTTCAACGTCCTGCAAATACTAGGTTCTTAATGTGCATTTAGGCTTAAAACACTAAGTTGGTTAAAGAGTAGGTACAATTTGGTTGACCACAGCCTCAGAGTATCATGACATTTCATTACCCAATATTCCACAGGAGCACGTGCATGACGCCTCAGAGATAATAAGAGAAGCTGACTGGGATCTCTCCTCATTTAATGAGGTGACATACACACAGTGAAGGATGAGTGTTTTCTAATCAGCACTATAATTCAGATTTAGGTCTGTTTAGGTGGAGGTCACTGGGTATTTAATAATAAGCTACATGGTCTGCTAGTTTTAGTGTGCGCGCGTGCATGTGTGCGTGTGGGTATGAGGATGGTGCCGAAATGAGCACTGGGGTTGCTTGTAATTTTAATATCTTAAGAGATTACCATCTTTTGCAGTGTACTCACTCACCACTTACACAGTTTGTTACATGTGAGGAGCCTAATTGGCAAACCTAAAGATCTATATGTATTTAAGACAAATCCTAGTGCGCAGTGAAAAATTGTCCACTGTGCAAGACAATTCCAGCCAAACCACAAAGCCAACGAGGAGCAGATACAATCTGCTTGCACAAAGGTGTGCACTGGCCTTTTGGTTTGTGCACAAAAAAAAAGAGAAGCTGCTTAGATATGCAGACTGAAATACACCTCTATATATTGTATATGATGACAGCCATTATGCTACTTTTTCCTACATTCAGACAAAGCTGGAGGCTCGGCCACACGCTATGACCTTGCATTGCTTCACTGCATAAACACTCCCACTCGCACAGGGGATAGTCAGCCATTTCCCCTACCTCAGCATAACACCGTGTGTACGTCCATGTTGCTCTGTGTGTTCTCCATGTGACAGATGGGCCCCCCCACTCACAGTAGCAGTAAGTCACTTTTGGATGCAGTAACCTTCACACCTCCCAAGAATTTTTGGATTGGGGTGGGGGGCTATGTGTGTGTGTGTGTGTGTGTGTGTGTGTGTGTGTACACAACTCCTGTTGAACTGGACAGACTTAAGATCTGTGCATTGGCGGGATCTGTCAGTGTGTTAGAGGACCAAAGTGAGCCAAATGAGGCCAAGGCGAGCCAAGGCTTTGGACCAAAAGCCTGTGCAAGAATTAGGTTTTAATATTGTGTAAAATACTTTGGTAAATGAGGCTTCTAACAATGCAACTGTCAGACGTATAAATTGCAGAATTAGCAATTCATGTAAATTATAAATTGAATTGTAAATCACGAAGGAGGGAAACAGATGGCAGCCAGAAGGTAAGGGCAGGGCAAACGGACACCCTCGTCTGTGACGTTTCTGCATTTCTGCTAGAAGGCAGTTTGCCTTTGTCCAACTGTCGGAAAGTCAGTGAAGAAATGTTGCTCTGTGGCTGCTCAAACCAAGTCTGATGTATAAAAAAATGCTGCCTACAACTGTGAGGTAGCCATATAGTGTTATCACAATTACTGTGACAGTTGAGCCCAAAAACAACTTTTTTTTTTAATCCATCGGAAGAGTTCAGCTGTGAGTTAAGTTTTAGAAACTGTCTGTAAATCTATCACCTTATGCACTCAAAGCCCACAAAGAAAAAACAAAACACAAATACATCTGAAAAACTACATCGACCAGCTGAAAGGAGAATACAGCTAGCTAGCATAGCAGTTTGGCTAAAGGATGCACCAATAATGTTTACTTCCTGTCAAACTGTCAATACCATCAGGCTCTGGAGGCGTTCTTTTACACAAGGGATACAGACCACAGATTTAGTTCCACAGAAATAAAATATTAAACATTTACCACATTAATCTGCTCACAATGACAATTTCAAGGCCAGTAAGCAAGTCGTAAATTTCGGTAAAAAAATAAAAATAAAATAAAATTGCTGATGACTATTTTTTCCACCTGCTGCGAATCACCCAGCAGGCCAAATCAAAGTCTCCTTCTTGGAGTTAAAAAAAAAACCAAAAAACAAAGAAACAACCCCCCCCCCCCCCCCCCCCAAAAAAAACCCCTCAAACACCTTGGAAAATCTCACTCCGTCCCCAGAACCCTTTATGACATCACAAAGAAGATCTGAATAAACAACAGTGACCATAGCAGGTAGTGGAGCGCTGGTACCTGGAGCATGTGTGCCTGCAGCCTACTCTCAGAAGCAACAAGGGAGGAAGCAAAGCAGCTAGAGGATGTTTGTAATTATAATTAGCATATTACATAACGGCAGCATGTTTGTTAAATACCCTTTCTCCTGGGTGATGCAGTTCTGTCTCCATCACTTTACAACAAACTTCAGCTATATTTCTTTTGTCACTCACTTTGGAATTAGTCCAACTTACAGTACACAAACAAAGGAATGGAAGTATCTCAGACTCTCCATCCTGATATATTCTTTATATGCACAAAGGGCTCTCATGAGCACTCAGGTGTAATTCATAAAATGCCCTCACAATAAGCCTCGTATTTCCATTCTTCTCTGCTTCTCACTCTTTTTTTTTTTCCCCTTATCAGCAAAGATCCAACACCGTCTCCTTTGCCTTCCTCTTCCACCCATTCTCTTTCATCTGTCCTTTTCTGTCTCTCCCTCCATCTGATGTTACGCCACTTTGCCAGTGAGGAGGAGCAGAGGAGAAAAGAGGAATGAATCTGGGTCACAGGAGGCCATGCATCTCAAGTCTCCGCTCTGCCACAATAAAAAGGAAATTGATCTGTTCCTCGCCCGCTCTCCCACTCCCTTAGCCTTGAGCCTAGAGACACGCACACACACAAAGGCAGACACACACAGCTGAGTCAGTCCATGGAAACAGCGTTCATCCGCTTCTTGGATCCATCCTTTTTCCAAAGCAGCAGGTGCGCTCACACTGGGAGAACAGCAGGACACACACACATGACACACACATGATCTCCTCCCTCCAAGCCACCCTGTTCGCACAAGTTCATGTGTGTCAGTAATTCTATTTCACAATTCAAATGAAAGCAATTAACAGAAGAACTTTCCTGCACTTTACAGAAGTATCCATCAGTAAAATTCAAACTTGGGCCAAAGACGATCATTTTCCCCCATTTATAGTTTTCATAATATCATTTGGTAAATAACGTTTCAGAAGACCGTGTACACACTCCCATCACTCATCCCCCAAAGCCTGTAGTTAATCCTAAAATCAGCCATTTGCATTTAAAATTTATGCTGCTGCACACCAGATCTGATAAGCCTTGCAGTTGAATTCCTGAAACTTTAAGTTAAGAGATCAACCCTCCTGAAAAAAAAAAAAAGAAAAGAAAAAGAGGGATGGGGACAGACAGATCTTCCCTAGCCATAGAGCAAAAGAAAATACAATCATTTTCTCATTACTACGCTTCCTCGGTTAGTTGGGCTAATTTGGAGAAAACAGATTACCTTCTTCGACTCGAAGTCACCCCCACGAGTCCCGGACATCTTTATACTATTATTCCTGGTGTTCCCTGCCCTGCATGCATGTGCTCTGCTTATGGAGCTGAGAAAAAAAAAATCAGTTAATTTATGGTTTTTGTCCACTGCAAAACACAATTTGCTCACTTCAAAATGCAACCATTGCTCATGGAGGAAGTTGGTTACTGATCTCACTGTCAAGTCTGAGGGAAAGATGATGGTTTGTCAATATAAGTGTTTCAGCAGAGTTTTGTTTCTAGGAATGTGTGTGTGTGTGTGTGTGTGTGTGTGTGTGTGTGTGTGTGTGTGTGTACTGCTTCTATATTAGATCTTTATTTTCTGACCTTGAAGCCTCATTGTGGAAAGCTTCCTAAATCAGCGTGCTGTGGGTTTTTGCGTTTGTGTTGGTCTTTCTGTGCAGTGTACTCGTGTGTATCTGCTGCCCCCATCGATGCTTGGCTTAATCAATTAGTAGAGAAGTCTGGGGTCTATAGGGGGAAACGGGGAATGGTCAGGCTCCTCCATTTCCAGCTGGGGTCACTGGCTTTACAATCCTTCAAAGTTAATGACCATCTCTGGGAACACACTCTGTAATGTGCTCTCCATTATAGACACACAAACGCACACACAGGAGGTGCAAAACTCTTCATCACCAGGACATTTCGGAAGCATATGCAGGCACACAGAGAGAGAGAGACTCATTATCCGACACACCAATCCATAGTCTCTTCATCACGGTGACACTAACAGTAGGAAGCAGGCGCGCACACACAGAAATGCAAAGTTACAAAGGATCCTACGGTATGAAAAGGCTCATAGAGATATACACACTGTCACTGTGTGCACAGCATTTTTATTACTCCCTCTGCCACCAAGGTTATGAAAATAATGAAAACTTTACTGGAGGTGGGTCTCCAACCTAGAAGAGATTAACTTTTGCTGAAAAATGAAGCTGGTGCCAGTCAGGTGATTTCCAGATGACGCCACTCTCCTGTGTGAAAGATTCCTTCAATTTTCCCAAGATCCCCAACACCACTGGTTTGAAGTCTGCTCCAAACCATGACAGAGCCTCCACCGTGCTTTACAGATGGCTGCAGACACTTAGTGCTGTACCTCTCTCCTCCTTTGTATACATCTTGACGTAGGAAGGAAGTGAAAATGTCAAATTTGGATTCATCACTCCATGAGACCTGCTGCCACTGATATTAGGCCCACTTATGTAATTTGGCATAATTCATCCTTTTCCCTTGAGTAAGCGGCTTTTTTTTACACTTGAATGATTCATAAGTCTTAAGTGGCTTACCAAAAAACATTAATTTCCATGAAAATGGGTGAAAAATGTCCAAAGAAAACCATTTAAAGACCTTCAAAAAAAAAAAAAAAACAACCTAGAGAACCTACTGAACTAGTGATGACTCAAGACCTCTGCCCAACACAGAGCTGATGAGCAAACAAAACAAGAATATTGAAATCTTACTCGTAAAACATGTAAATTCAGAGCTACATAAAATGGGACAGAGTGCTTGCTGCATGCAAATGTCACACACTGCTTGCTGCAAAAACTGTAGTGATAGAAGTTTTCACAGACGACCGATGGTTGTCCAAAGGAGAACGGCCTCCTTCGTTCATTTGGTTCAAAATAGTCAAATATCAGAAGCATGAAGCTCTCAAAATGCCATTTCACGCTTCTTTAAAATTCCCTTGCAGCTCCTCCTGCTGACTCCCTTGTGGTGAGCGTGAACATCTGTGCTGGAAAATTAAAACTTAAGAAGCAAGCTTGGCTGCAATTCATACATCTATTTTTTCTTTTTTCTTTCCTCCCACACTGCATAGAAAGATGGATCGTGAGACACAGACACAAACACCTAGATTGTGATTACTGAGAAAGGCAAGGAGCCCCTTTTATCAGTTTAATCACTCAGTGTATTTATTTATATCATTGCACAAACATTTAAAGGATTTTAAGGAAAGTGGTTGAATATGTTGCAAAAAACAAGATAAACCACACATGCAAAGATGCATACAGACAACCGCGCGCACACACACACGCGCACATTTAGTCAAACCTATACAGACATCTGTTTGTCTCTTTCCTTGCCCCAAAAGAAACAACGCAATCACAGCACTTGCACACATGAACAGCTTTACCCCCTCTGCACAGCTCTTCCTGTTGATTAAAAGGCTTGCATCAGGGACAGAGGGAGAAAACAGTGAAGGGTTTAAAACTGAGGAAAAGGAAAGAGAGTGAGGGAGAGACTTCTTGAGGAAAGTCTTGTATCTCTCTTTTTCCAAAAGCTACATACAGGTGCATATAGTCTGTGCAAAGTCAATACAAACATTAACAGGTTTAAATTAGCTCTCCTTTATGTTACTAGGGGTCGGAGGGAAAAAGTTGATACAGCAGAGTATCGCAATATTTTGCTTGTGATATTGTGCCTATGCACGAACACCAAATATCAATATTTTATTAAACAAATTTAAATACTCTGGAAATACTACAAACTCGTCTCATCCCCATCCTGAGATGATGTTAGTTGAGCAGACTTACATTAAATTGACTCATATGAAAAATAATGCAATAATTCAGAGCAAGCAAATAGATTTACTTATGTAACTAAGCTAAAACCTCCATTTATGGCAGGTTTTAGTGCCAGTGTTGGCATTTTTTGACAAATTTTACCTCTGGAGACGTCATTTACCATAAAAAGGGTGAGAAATCACATGTGTTACAGTAATGCTCAGCATATGGCAAAATGTTAAAAATCACAATAATTTTGTATTGTGAGTAAAATATTGTGAGTATATATCTACAGCAAATAAAGTATGTTCAGTCTTCAGTCACTAGATTAAACATGACCAAGGCATGAGAATAAAGGCATGTTATAACTGTGTTTTTGAAAACAGTGTCTCTGAGATATTTTGGTTGGTTTGTTTTTAAATATAATCATATCTCTAGTGCTACTTTAAGCACTAAGACACACAAACAAACATGCACACACACAGACAACTTGCTAGTAAACTATTATGCCTCGATCCTTTTATGGATTTAAGGGACCAATTAAATCAAACATGAGAGCAAGCACATGATTAAAGATTTATCTGCCCAAGGTCCCTGCAGCCCCTTCCCTTTTCACCCACACACTCTGACACGCACATACGTACACACACCTTCTAGCACTCTGACCATCTGGGGATGTGGGAAGGAAAGCATTGATCTCATTAAAAAACAGACTTTACAGATTGCTGCTCTCTCTCTCACACACAGACACAGACACACACAGACACAGACACACACACACACACAGACAAAAACATGCATACATTTGCCTTTTGGTGTAATTCACTAACTGAAGTATAAACATGCCATTCACTGAAATCAATTAGCCGCGAGTTGCTAACTTTAAACACATCTACATAGACTCTAGAGACATGGTACTAATATGATAAATTAAGGTCAACCACACAGAGTTAAACTTTCATTATAAAACACACACCTTGCGCGCACACACACACACACACACACACACACCATGTGATTTGTGACCACTGCTTTCAGCACTGACATATTTTAGATCTCACCCATTATTTAAACTTCTAGCTGTAGATGTACCATAGTGACTACAACAGCCCACATCTGATTCAGTCAAATTACTGATAAATGCATGTTGCAACTTTGGTTACTGACCTAAGATCATTTTTTTGTATGACACATCCAATTATGCCAAATATTTTGGGCAACTTTTAGTTTTTCCTCTGCTAAATGATGATAAATTGCTCACATATAAAAACACACATACACAACATAACTTTACAGAATACTTTGACAATGATTTTGATTATGAATCAATCATTTAAGTATATTTTCAACCAAAATATGAACGCCCTGGGCACCACTATAGCTTAGGGCAGCTCAATTAATCGAAATTTTAATCACGATTACGATCTGGGCTTTCAACGATCATTAAAAATGACTGAGCCGATTATTAGCCCCTCCCTCATGCTTTACTCTCGCGCTGCTCCGTGTGGCAAATCGAGCGCACCTCTCTGCATTTCGAACACTCGTCACAACAATTAAGAGGACCCGAGGGAAGCTCGGAAAGTTAAGCAGAAGTTATTTGGAGAGGAGAGTGACTGTCTGCCGTTGGTTGAAAAGAGAGGTTAGAAAAAAAAAACCAAAAAAAAAAAAAAAAAAAAAAAAAAAAAACCTTCGGTGGTGTGGAAACATTATGGGTTCGTGGAGTCAGACGTGGATCAAGTAGACATAGTTTGTAAACTTTGCTATGGTGTCGTAGCTGCACCACAGAGCAACACTGCAAAGTTCACTAAACATGGATGTTTACATTTTTCATTTATTTCTTATATTGCAAACATTTGCACTGTTATCAGTATTTGCACACTATTTTATATTATTTTTTAAAGTCATTATTCAATACATTGTTATTGTTAAGCCGGTCAGGGCAGCAAGCTCCGTTTTGTGTAACTATTTTTAAATCCCTGTAGAACCTGAACCACGTAAGCTAGCGCAATAATTTCTTTTGCATATGAAACCAGAGTTGTACTTACATCTGATGCTATCAGCTTGTCCTCGGTCACTGTTTCCTTCCACATATAGCTTTGCAAAAATTGCATAAAAAGCGCTTGCAGGAACAAAAACATAATATTCCACAAACAGGCTTTGACGATCCGATCAGCTGTTCGTAACACTTCGCACATTGAAACAGATAGTTTGCATGTCCGCCATTTCCTGCCCAAAACCGGAAGTGACGTCATTTTCGCGGAAAATGTAGTTTTTTACTTGTAGGTGTTAAAAGCCTATACTGGTGCTTTTATAAGTCATGTTTGACTTTTCTGAATAGTTTCTGGGATGCTTAGAACTGGAATTGCACTGTTGGAAATATTTTATTTTGATGCACCTGCTGTTTTCTTTGCAAATTTGCATCATAGGATTGTTTTTTTGTTTTTCCTGCAGTATATAAAAATTGCTGTATCTCCAAAATAAAACTATGAAGACACTCAAACTAAATTTCCTGTTGTTGTAAACTATTTTTTGCAACTTTTTTGTAATTAAACTTTTAACCTAAACCTCTTACATTTCTCCAAGTAGAAATATATGTAAAAAACAAAAAAACAAAAACGATTTTCAATTTTTTTGTAGTTTATTGCACTTTTTTTGCAATTAATGTAGTTACTATGGACTTAATTCATACATATTATTAAAATATGGGCTATAACAGTTGTATTGATGAATAGCAACTTGAAATGTTCCCACAAATGGCACTACAACATGTAAAAAAAATTAATATAAGCTCTGGCAGACTTGGTTCTATAGTAGGTCCTAAAGGGTTAAATAAATATCGTCAAATGATCGAGATCTCAATTTCAGTGAAAATAATCGTGATTATCATTTTTGCCATAATCGAGCAGCCCTACTATAGCTCACTGGCTTTTTTGCTTACTGTTAGTATTTTATCTTTCATTTTAAAGATTGTATTTTGTTTTCAAAAAAGCAACACTAAGAAGGCATCTGAAATCATAACGTATTTGATGATAAATGCAGTGTAACACTTGAGCTGAAATGAAACCATAAAAATACTCTTTGTTTGATTGCACATATACACTAGTAAGACCATCAATGATCTACAAACATATTGATGTGTCCTACTATTATACTTCTTTTAAACACTTCTTCAATGTATAGGAAATAATGTGCGTGCAAGCTGTCCGTCTTCCCTCTGGACTCTATCAGGTGCAAGGTGTGAACGGTTCGATTAGAAATTGATCGAACCATCTCGAGCGTGTTGAGCTGAAAGCATGCCGTTACTCTTTGAAGTTTATAAAACAGACACGCTCACATGCACAAATACACTCGCGCAAGAAATGTACTTTGCAAACAAATCCTTGCTTGAACCCCTCCTCGCAACGCTTTCTGAATGAATCTGTGATCTGAAATTTGTAAACAAATATAGAACCGTGTCAATGCAAGAACAAAGAGCCAGCTGTCTAAGAAAGTGCAAAGGCACATCTTTTACCACTTTCAGCCTCATTACTTGTGAACATCCCACTTATGGATGTTTGTCTAATAACAATATTAGCTATGTGGAGAAATTGTGGCACTGTGCAATTCCAATAGCAAATAGCACTTCGTTCCTGTTTGACTAACAAACACAACAAATGTGCCTCATCAACAAATTATTAAGAAGTAAGAAAAGTTTGAATGCACTTAATTAGTGAATGAGGCCCAATGTCTCCTAAAAAGCCAAAAAACCGTGGCGTCTAATAAATGCACGTTGAAGTAAATGATGTCTGGCCAATTTTAATATTTCATTAAGACATTTCAATATTGCAGACTTTAAGCAGACGACAGGAATGAATAGAATTAATCAGGGAAGCTGTGAAGCAGTCTTAATTATAGACGGCAACTTGAGACTGCCTCTTTATATCGCTCCATGACTCGCACAACTGAAAGGGAAATAGCAATATATGGCTGATTATTCAGCGATTACCATGAGATTTGAACTCCCGCACAGTTAAGTCCAAAGACAGGAGTGATGCTCAATAGAAAGTAAGGAGATGCTGGAAAAAAAAATAAAAAATTGCTTTTGAACAACTTCAAAAGGGGCATTAATTTCATTTAACTTACCACAGCAGAATATGGATGCTGACGCAATAATTTGTTACTTCCATTTATCGCAGGATCTTCCAGGTGAGAGAAACAGATGTCCAAGAAGCCTCAGTAGTAACAAACAAATGCCCAGCTTTGAATGCCCATCAACTATACAGCCTTTACCAAAAAAATCTGGTTAACAGTCTAGGATTATGTTAATAATACTACATACTCTACACATATAACTGCTGGCTAACCAGCAGTGTCCATCATTCAATAGTGCAATGAAGGTTAAATTCAAACTACAAAGTACAGGTACACACCAAAAGGTGTTTCATCCAAAGAGTGTCAGGGTTTAATTAACCTCTATGATCACTTATGAACACATCAACACACAAGAAACGGGACCAAGTGGTCTTGTCTGGGCCTAAAGAGGTGGAATAAAACCATTACATGGAGGAAAAAAAAAAACATCACTGTAACAACACTGCGGGCCAATTATGTTTAACTACTGCCTGTGGTCTGTCACAACTGGGTCACTCCATGCTGAGTGAGATAGATGCATGTGTGTGTGTGTTATAGAAGGTCTGCTTTGCACATGTGTTGTTATGTGATGACAATATTTCCAGAAGATATCTTTCTAATATACACATTTGTTCTGGAAATTTGGGTTTGCAACTCAGACTTGTATAAAGGCTTTATTTTTTGCTTTGTTTGTTTTTTAATTAAATTTTACTCTGAGTTTTAATAATTTATTGTCTGGAACAGTTTCCAAAGCTGGGAAGGCAAATATAAAAACAAAAACACCCCCCCCCCCCCGAAACATTAAAACTATAACAATAAAAAGTAAGTAAGGTTTCCATGCTCAAAATGCTTTATTTTTTGGCTTTGGGAATCGGAGTGTCAGGTTTTTCTTTCTAAGTCTGCTGAAAAGTACTTCGAACACTTCGTACTTCCAGCCTCCAATCTTCCCCTGGCCTTTTACTTTAAGAAGGAACTGGGAATTTATCTTGGAAGACTTCTTTTGGATGTTTACTTGTGGGGATTAAATGTTGGCTTCTTAAATATGGCTGTGGGATTTAGTGGTGGTTGCACCTGAGCGCAGCAGGCACTGCAAAGTGTAAATTCATGGGCAACAAGGCATGAAAACTTGCAGATGGGCCATGGCAGTTGGGGAGTCCCCCCTCCTCCTCCCCAAGCATTTCTTGCTAAACAGACTCGGCATTTATGGTGTGACGGCCAGGGCTTCACTATTAATCCTCTCCGAGAACAGCTAATCATACTACCGCATAATCTTTACGTTCCAACTCATCTAAAAGTATTGTGTGTTCCCACAGTTCTATTATTTGAGAAAATACAGTAAAAACAGATGTATGGATTCAGCATTAAGGGCCTAGAAGCTGTGGGGTGTTGGATAAGCCTCACAGAAAATGAGGAGGGGAAAAAAGTTCTGAATACAGGCAGCAATAGGAAGACGAGATGGAAGTGTTGAAATTGTGATGCCACATATAACGTGACGAAGTGGAGGGCATAGGCAATGACAGAACACAGCAGAGAAGAAGCTTGCAGATAAATGTGAACTGCTCATCGGTAATGGCGTTTAAACTCCCCGAAGTAAATGGTTTTCTGAAGTGATGCAACAACATAAAAAGAAATGTCTCACATCAAAAGAATTAAAACCCACGGGTCAGGTAAGATTCAATATTCCAAGCGAAAGCACAACATTAGCAAGCCGGGGCCACATAGATGGCATCAAGCAACATTTAAAAATTTGAAACCAAACAAAGGCAAAATCGCTCTTGTGCAAAGCAGCAGTTCATGGTATTCAGTCTCTTCATGCAAAACTGTGTGTGCACATGAGTGTGTACACCAGAGAGACTACAGGTACAGATCAGATTTTTGCATACGCTACATGCAGGTCTGTCATGCTACTATGGCTATTTTCATCTGTTAATTCGATGGGTAGGTGTATGTGAGTAACTGGAATTTCAGTTTTCCTCCCACAAATCCCTGAAAAATGTTTTGGCTGATCATGTTTCTGCTTCGTTTAATTATGCTAAACCTCAGAGACCTGTCCAAATCAAACAAAAATTGTCAACAACAACAACAACAACAACAACAGGAGCTGACACGCAAAAAGGCTTCTGGACTCACTTTGTATCCCATCCTGGAAAATATACATAAACACATGCTTATGTAAATGTAGACACTGATTTCGAAAAGCTAAAGGGAACAAAAAGAGCTGTTTGGAAAAGCAGATATATAAAATAACACTGCAGATGCTGCAGGCACCATACGGTCCACTCTAAACCACACACAGTTCTCAATGCACACTGTTTTTAGTGATTTATATGGTTAGTATGGAGCCTAGAGAGCCTGACCAATATTAGCTATTTGCAATCTTATCAGTTTTAGCATTTATAACAGTTGATAAAGTAAATAAGATACAGGAGAAACACCCTTCAACCATGTCAACACGGTTATGCTAACATAATAACATAACGTGATGGTAAACTTGACCATTCTCAACATTATATAGCTTGTCCGCTGCAGGGCACTCTGCAACCTTCCCGTCGGTAACGCCAAGTTAGTCGAACAACTTGTTTTATTATGTTTTTCCTCCATCTCTTTTTAAGCCATACACTTATGGCTTAAATTTCTAAATCTTAGGGGACATCTTTCAATTTAGCATGTTTTCAACATTTTCAAAAAACTTGACTTCTGACCTTGACTTTGAGGTCAAGATTACGAGATTTAAACTCATCTGAGATTTTTAGTAGATGCACCAATGGTATCAATTTGAAAATCCACATATTCAGAAGGTTGGTTCTCCATGCCGCTAGGCAGGCAGACGACAATAACACATCCACTGTTACTCTGTCCAATAGGAAGTGGACAGAGTAACAGTCTTGCTTTTCCCAGAATCTCTGAACATGTGGAGGAATGTTACATATCAACACTTCACATCCAATGAAAGACAAGACTGCTCAGTAGACCATTTCACACTTTATTCTCTTACACAATTACTTCTGGAAGGGAGATGTGTCCTGCATGAAATGTTGCCACGGATCTCAAAATGGTGATGGGCACCCTATTCTAGTCTAAACAACAGCAATTCAGTAAGTTTCCACTAGAAGATGGTTCCCTGTTATCTACTGTTCTGCAGGCAAATGTGGGGGAGTGTCTACAACTGAAGGACACCTATTATAAGGCCTTTATTATTCAGGGCTGTGTCCACTTAATACTACACTATATGATTATATGGCATTTTGATTAATATGAGGATTATTATAAAGGCACAGTATTAAAGCACTTCAGGTAATATCATTCTAACAGGAACCAGGATGTAAATGAAGTTCCACTGAACTATCCAAAAAGTTCTAATAAAGAAAAATGTTTTCCCCCTACATACATAAATGTACAAATTTACATTAGCATACATTCTGCAGTTTAAACACAGACAAACATCTAAAAGGAACCTTTGAGTACCCTGAACAACGTTCCTGGGACTAAATGCATTGGACAGTTTAGGTGAAAATGTGTGTGTGAGAGACAGAGGGCCTCTCAGGGCCCATTCAGAAGGCATCACCCTGCTTCCAAACATTCAGGAATTATTTTCAATGATGCACAATAGGACGTGGGGGTGGAGGGGACACGGCAAAAGAAGAGAAAGAACTGTCATTGCTTAAAACACTTCATTGATGGCGGGAAAGAAATCAAATAAAAAGGGAAACCTGATCCAAACTACAATCTGCTTTAAGATTTGGCTCCTCCATTGAAAACAGCATCTTTTAACAACAAGTCACAATCTTTGCAAAGCAGCGAACAATCCAAAAAGCCAAGGACAGTCCGCATGTCAATACATCCCATGAGTATCCTGATGTCGCTCTAGCAACTACAGCGCATTCGCTTTTTATGTTTTACTTCAAACACACTTCTAATAATCCCCACATTGTAACTCCGATAGGAAGTACTTTTTAATCTGATTTTGAGTGGAAGATCAGAAAAGTGCTTTAATTAAAAAAATTAATAAATAATTTTTTCTCCTTAATCAATGGAGAAAAAACAGTGCTTGCTGTTGATTCCCTCCCCATTTCCTCACCCTTTAATCTCCCCTCGCTCTCTTTATGTTGACACAGTGTGAGCGCTAGGCGATAATGAAGTATCCTGCAGGTAAAACATTAGTAATGTGTGTATCCCCAAAACATAGCCTCTGCGTGCATGTAAGATTATGCTTTGCAACAGAATTTCTCCTGATAACCAGCATTACTGTGCAGTGGGTATATCATCAAAGAGTGCCTTATCCCTCCACCACCTCACCCCCATCATTCTGCGACACATGACAAGCAAAATCCCCTCAAGGTAAAAGACCCGTTTCACAGGCTTAAGAGCTGGCGAGGTGTGTGTGTGTGAAGAAGATGCGTTGTGTGTATGAGTTTGTGTGTAATCTACATGAACAGATTCATTCAAAACAGATGGAGGGAAGATGACAAAGAAAGAAAGAAGAGAAACCCCCAAAAAGCACAAGTAGAAAACCAAGCACCAACCAGCTGATTAATAGTTTTTTTCCATTCATTGCGAATAATTCAAACAACTGATCAATTATCCACAATGTTCATGGCAATTATTTTGCCATCCACAAGACTTAGAACCTTGAAACAGGAGGAATTACATCCTGGATGAAACATACATATACAGTAGATTTGGTATTTAGATGCAACACAAGCTACTTCATGGATAAAAATTTAATTTGTGTCATGGAAACAGTAGCTAACATTTTTACAGTTCTTTGTGCAACTATTCAAGAATTTTAGCATCTGTATCAGTTGGTGTTTTCCTCTTGCTAATGATGCTGAGATGTAAAGTTGGTTTACCAGAGGCTTTCTGAGAGTTTTGCCTTTTTTTACCCCCGACATCTTCAAAGGCTTTACCCATCTGCTTTCTTACAGCAGGTGCTGGGCCAGAAACTCGAGTTTCTCAGATGACAAAAAAAACCAAAACAAAACAAAACAAAACAAAACAAAACAAACAAACAAACAACAAAAACCTACATTTCAACACTATGCAAAAATACACAGGTTTACTCATCAAACTGGAGTCACCAACAGTTCCTACTTTAATCAAACTAAACTTTCTGTTTCAACGATCAAACACAACAGACACTTGAGTCGCAGAAAAAGATGGAACAAAAAGAAAGAAAGAAAAAAAACATCACAATGGAGCAAAATCCAAACACGAAATATCGTCTGTCTGTGCGTTTACCTCTTTGTCCGCTCAACTCTTCCTAGACGATTAAGAGTATGGTGACCAAACTTTGTGCACAGGTATAACATAGGCCCCTAAGGGTTTTTAATCTATATCAGATATTACAATGTCATTATTTTGCCTAGCAACCAAATTTTAGCATTTATGAATCAATTACATCTTGTAAAAGCATTCTATCATTTGAATTTCATGATAACATCTTGCTTATATCCACATAGATGGAGTTACACATGAAATATTAAATATGCATAAGCTAAAAAGGCTAATTTTTAGCATATAAACAACATTTACCATCCTTTTGCCAACAGCATGAACGGGCTAAACAACAGAGCATTGACAAGTACTCATGAAGCATAAGTCAGAAATTAAAGTAGGAGCATTGTTAGAGAGTTCTTCCCCCCACTACTTAAATTCTGTGTAAAAACTTATGATGAAAACTTTTGACATGCTGCACTTAAGTGCCCTATCTTGGTGTCAGCTGAGCAGACTGGTATTAGCGGCCATGTTTTATTCATCAGCATTCTTAGTTGTCATTGCATATGCCTTATCCTGACTGCATGTACAAGGCAAGAGAGCACACGGTGAAAAACAGGATTACAGCAAATGTAAATAATAAACTGGAAGCACATGAAGATATTCGCTTAATCTGAGTTGGGGATTAATGTCATGATACCCTGTCAGACATGGCTAGGTTGGGGGGGGGGGGAGCGCATAATAACTACAACACAGTCAATGCATAGCTAAATATAAGCACGCACACACACACAAGCGGTGGGGAATTAGGATTGTAGTGTTATCGGGGTTTGACTTTGAACAATATGTGACTTTGCAGTCGAGCGGGCAAACAAAAACAGGTAATCTTTCGGAAATGGCACAAGCTAATTCTGACAAACCAGACACAAGGGAGAGGGAGAGTGTAAACACAATGAAATAAGTGTAATGATACCACCAGAACTCACAAACTACTGCAAGAGAGTCACTTTGCAGAGGAGCAGGAACCAATTTTGGATTTCCAAAATATGTAAATACCTTATACTAAGCACAGGGATCAGCCATGTGTGACTGGTATCAGGTCCTAAAGCTAACGATGAAGGTGTAGTCTCACACTAATAATAACACTAACTAATAGGATTGTAAGTACTGCAGACAGACAGTAAAGTCTCAATTTATTACACACACACACTATTTTTTTTTAAGCGTGTTTGTAGGCTACATTTCCTTCATGTCAATACAAAGTCATTATTTCATACACTCAGAGCCCTAACGTGCAGGAAACGATGGAGGCAGCGAGGTGTAAAAAATGTCCACAAATGAGCAAGAAAGAGCAGACCAACAGATGGACACACAGGCAGAGCGAAAGAAAAAGAAGGCAGAGTTAGCGCCTCAGGCCAGCACTGACCCCAGCTAAAATTACCCTGCTGCTGTTTTGCACCACTGCACCCAACACTTATTCAACACGCCAGGTACTGTTATAGTGTAGAACATGATACAGGCTCTGACAAAGGTGGCGCCCTGGCAAATTCTGGGGGTTGTCATCTGTCAGGTGAGCAAAGCTGCATGGGAGAAACTGTCCATCTGATTAAGTTTCATATTTATAATCTTAACAGAAATTTTTTTTGTATTAGGATTAGCCAGGCAGAATTCTTAACCTTTAATGTGTTTTTTAAAAAAGCAGGATAGGGGCAGTTTTTCATATCAATAGTGGATAAGGACACTGCTTTACTTTAGATCTGAATAAATTACCTTTTTCATTGATACAAATACTGGCAATCAATACATTTCATACATTTCTTCTGAAAACTGCTACACAGAACTGCCATCACTGTGAAATGCAGCTTCACAGATTCTCACCGTTTAGCTTCAAGACTGATAGAATTTGAAGACATTAATCTGCAGTCTGTAGTGGCAGTTAAAAATTACAGTCATATACATGGTGTCTGAGTGCAGAATACAAAGGGAGTAATGTGCAACTTTATAATAAAATAAAAATACATGAGACTCAAATTGCAGTAAAAGCAAAAAATAAACAGTTTCTAAAGGACAGCCTTATCTTTTTACTGACAAGCTTTTTCTTCAGTATGCAATAGGGCTGAACGATATATCGCATTTGCGATAATATCGCGACATGATCAAGTGCAATTTTCTAACCGCAAAGGCTGCGATTATACTCTGGACATGTCCAAATTCATGGGCTGCATCCTCCTGAGGCCGCATTTGTAGACCGATTACGTCACAGCGACGCGCCGAAGGCTGTCCAAATTACTACCATATCCCAGAATTCATAGCGCGGCCCAGCCAAACTCCAGTTTCCAGCAATGGCGGCCGCTGCTAAGTTTTAAAATTACTCATACTAATCTTTCAGGGTCACAAAATAAACTTTTAACATATTTTCAGGCGAGAAAGTAGTTGTGTAAACATCAAATATCTGCTCGGTTTATCAAGATATCCCATATTTGCAAAAGTGCTTCGACGTTTTCAGAGGCGTCTGCTACCCACCAGCTCGACAGCTCGAGGGTTACTGATGCGGCCGAGAACGGCACAACTCCCGGCACATCATTTTCAGATCACCGCGGAGTTTCGCTGCTCGGGTTAAACGTAATATATAAGTCACTTAGACAACCTAAAAATGTTATTGTTGGGCTTTTTTCAGTGTTTTGTTTGTTCGTGAGTAAATCGGTTTGGCTGAGATTAAAGTTATTAGATTAGATAAAATAAAACTTTATTAATCCCCCGGGTGGGTTCCTCCTTGGTTTTCACACAGCTGACTAAACGTCAAACAGAAAACTTATTAAACAGAAGTATGAGACAGTCGAGAATTTACACCAGTGTCTGGTTATATTTTAGATAGCAAGAAGCAGACGGCCGAGTTTATTAAACTCCACCGAGACAGCGGTGACGCTAATCAGAACTAGACCGTCCAATTTCACGCCTTTAAATTTTAAAGGCGTGTTTGTGTGTGTGTTTATACAATTGCTATTATGTTTGCACTTTATGTGTAATGTTACTGACTGCAGAGATCAGTAAGATGTGTGTATTTTTTATTTATTAGTTTTATTTATTTAATATTATTTTTTAATTGAATGACTGTCTAGTAGTTCACAGATGTCGAAAAACTGAGTGTGGTAAAGCCACTGATTTTTTTTATGTATATTTCTGCAATCTGCACATTGTACTGACTTTCATTTTAATGTTTACACCAGGGTTCCTTGTCAGCACTTTATGCTCAGATGTTTGTAAGCTAAAAATAAACTATTGTGTATGTTCAAATATACTGTTGTGATTGAAGAAGTTAAATAAAAATGTCAGTCATCAATTCATGCATCACCTCATGTCATCATAACAGAGGTCTGTCTTCCAGGAAAGAACAGTTTAAAATTAATGTAATATAGTATTGGCCATACTATATGATGTATTGCTTGTCTTTGTTTAATAATACAGAAGACAAAGACCTTAAAAAATAATCGCATATCGCATCGCAATCGCAATATTGGGGCAAAAAAAATCGCAATTAGATTATTTTCCATAATCGTTCAGCCCTAGTATGCAATACTTATCCGTTTCACAAACACAAAATTAGAGAGCTCCACAGGGCCTCAATAGTCACACCGCACAGCAGTGGGGTTCCTTTTCTAAAGATTAGTGCAACACTCCATAATCGTATGCACACACAGCTATAGGTCCTCGGTGCCAGCACAGGAAACTAAAAGATGACGTGACGTGTCACTCACACCCCATGTGTGGTAGTGTGTGGTTGACCTGCTAAGAAGCTGGACTAGAAACACGTTCAGTGGTGGAGTTAACCCTGATATCAGATCGGTGGATTTCTGCTGTTTTAACCTAGACAAGTGCAGAGTCTGTGTGTGTGTGTCTCTGTGTGTGTGTGTAATGTATTAAGCTACTGGTGCCTGCAAACTCATATTCCCATTAAAAGTCTGACCCCAGCTGTGAGAGAAAGCCATGTGTGTGCGTTCATGTGTGTGTTTGGGTCAGCAGGTGACCAAATGTGTTTTGGTGAGCCTATCAGTACAATGCCTTTTATGCCTGAAGCGTTTCTCTGCAGTCTCTTATTACAGTGTCATGTGTGTCTGAGTGTGTGTGCCTGTTTGTGTGTGTGAGACAGAGAGAGGCTGATTCCACACACACCCACAGAAGCAGCGTGAAATGTGTTGTGATGTCTCCGCTATGGGAAGCTGTTTTGAGACCACAGAGGAGACGCTCCCCTTCTCTGACCTGCTCAAACTCATTGTCTTGCTGTGACACACGAGCGCGCGCACACACACACGCACACACACACTGATTGCTAATTTTTTTTACCTCCATCCTTATGTCTTCTGTCTTCCAGCCGCTGCTTGTAAATGTTCTGAAACATTAGGTCCTCTGAGTTCATTGGTGGTTTACGATTTTGAATCAGTGCCTATCCTCTGGCTGAACGTGTTCCAGCAGCGTGTGAATCATTAGTAAAGGCTGCAGAAAATGCTTTCAGATCAGCAGTGAGTACGCCCCTGCATATCGCTTGATGTTGAATAAGTCACACCTGTATCACTTCTCAAAACTTGCTGTTTTTTAGTTGATCAGCAGACATTTCCTCCAATGAACAGTCACTGAAACTCTGAACTTACTAAGAACATGAAACCACATCCTTTAGTCAAATAAATATTTTTTGGGTTCACATGGGTTTAAGCAGGTTAGCCACAAGCTTTAAACTATGAATCCAAATGCATGAATGCAAAGTCCCAAAAGTGAAGTACAGAAGCAGCGTGAGTGTGATGATACAGGGATCCATTAGTGCAAGAAGTGTTGGGGAGATAACATTTATAAATGGCACAATGAATATCTGTGGATATACCAAAATAATGACTGAGGGGGTGACTTCCACTCTAGAAAAACCAGGCAAAGGAGGGTTTTTAAATGCTTGGACTGTTTCCCTATTGGACGCCTACTAGGGGTTTCTTTTCTGATGTGAGTGGCTTCTGTCATATTTTGGGCCTGCTTCCTGAACAAAATGACTTTGTGTGCATCAGAAGTTAGTGAGGTTGATCTCCTACACAGTTTACTGGGACTAAAACCCAAAACCTGTTCTAATGTCTGTCAAAGCACATCTTTTCTACTTTAGTTGAGCACTCAAAGCTATTTATACAACATTCCCCCAATAACAAAAGCACTTTTTTCTACCCCAGAGCTTCCTACCTAACATTCACACACATTTATGCTCTGATGGTATTGGAGAGGAACTTGGGGTTCAGTATCTTGCCCAAGGATAGTTTGGCACATAGGCTAATCAAATCAAATAACCAAACTTAAAACCTTAGTAAATGACCTGCTCTACTTCCTGAGCTGCAGCCACCCCAGTTGAGCGACCTCTGTAGTACGAACCTGTTGCAGTGCTGCATCTCATAGTACCATCCACATACAAGTAACTCTCAAAAGTTCTAATCTTGATTTTGTGGCTGATTAGAAACGTACTAATATTAATATCGTCAATCCTTAAACCTGTGAACTTTTAATATTAGGCTTAACTTCAAAGTAACTGACAGACCATCACAGTGCCACGTGATTAAGACAGTTTGGAAGAGAGGAATCTACAGTAATGCAAAAGAGGAAGAACAATTGAAATCTAACACAGAGTCCTGATGTGGAATGATTGTACAGTAGCACTTGGGATTAGACGTGATTAAATCCACTTAAATCCGCTTTTAAAACGATAAGGGCTTTTTTCTGTATGTTCCACAGCTGAAATATAGGTCACACAGAGCCAAGCAGAGATACAGAGTTGATGCACACACATGTGCAGCAGTGTTCTGTTCCCTACAAAGAAAGCGCGTGCACAAAATCCAACTACCACCACCACCTCCATCACCACTTTACCCGTCTCCCAGGGCAACAAGAGCAGAATCTACCAAGAGGCATGTTGAGAATGAAGGAGAGGAGAGGGGAGGAGAGGAGCAGGAGGAGGAAGGAAAAGAGAGAATGAAAGAACAGGGAGACGGACACAAAAGACAACCCAATCTACCAAGACTTATTCTAATAAGCTGCTAGGAGGAGGATACTATAGGGGTAATCCCTGCTGTGGGACACCCGTCTATGGGCGAGTGTGGATAATATGGCTACCGTCTGATGGATACAGATAATGGAGTACATGCTCAGACAGTCATATCTGGCCTTGGCATGTGTAAAAGAATGATGTCTGGTTTATTTACATACAAACTACTGCCTAAACTCTATGTGACAAACGCATGTTCGCATGTAGGTTTTCATGCAGTGTCCTCCTTCAGTGTTGCACACATGAAATTTAAGTAATTCCTGCTTCCAATTTGTTCAGAAACCAAATTATACAATCGACTTAGCCAATAACCCTCCAAGCTCGAGGAAACATTGATGTTTGGGATAAGTTCTCCATAATAAACTGTTTAAATCTCATGCAGGGAAACTGAGAATAACTAGTCCCATGTAGGGCTGAACGATATATCGCATTTGCGATAATATCGCGACATGATCAAGTGCAATTTTCTAACCGCAAAGGCTGCGATTATACTGCGATTATATTATACAATTCATGGGCTGCATCCTCCTGAGGCCGCATTTGTAGACCGATTACGTCACAGCGACGCGCCGAAGGCTGTCCAAATTACTACCATATCCCAGAATTCATAGCGCGGCCCAGCCAAACTCCAGTTTCCAGCAATGGCGGCCGCTACTAAGTTTTAAAATTACTCATACTAATCTTTCTGGGTCACAAAATAAACTTTTAACATATTTTCAGGCAAGAAAGTAGTTGTGTAAACATCAAATATCTGCTCGGTTTATCAAGATATCCCATATTTGCAAAAGTGCTTCGACGTTTTCAGAGGCGTCTGCTACCCACCAGCTCGACAGCTAGCCGGGAGCTCGAGGGTTACTGATGCGGCCGAGAACGGCACAACTCCCGGCACATCATTTTCAGATCACCGCGGAGTTTCGCTGCTCGGGTTAAACGTAATATATAAGTCACTTAGACAACCTAAAAATGTTATTGTTGGGCTTTTTTCAGTGTTTTGTTTGTTCGTGAGTAAATCGGTTTGGCTGAGATTAAAGTTATTAGATTAGATAAAATAAAACTTTATTAATCCCCCGGGTGGGTTCCTCCTTGGTTTTCACACAGCTGACTAAACGTCAAACAGAAAACTTATTAAACAGAAGTATGAGACAGTCGAGAATTTACACCAGTGTCTGGTTATATTTTAGATAGCAAGAAGCAGACGGCCGAGTTTTTTTAAACTCCACCGAGACAGCGGTGACGCTAATCAGAACTAGACCGTCCAATTTCACGCCTTTAAATTTTAAAGGCGTGTTTGTGTGTGTGTTTATACAATTGCTATTATGTTTGCACTTTATGTGTAATGTTACTGACTGCAGAGATCAGTAAGATGTGTGTATTTTTTATTTATTAGTTTTATTTATTTTATATTATTTTTTAATTGAATGACTGTCTAGTAGTTCACAGATGTCGAAAAACTGAGTGTGGTAAAGCCACTGATTTTTTTTTATGTATATTTCTGCAATCTGCACATTGTACTGACTTTCATTTTAATGTTTACACCAGGGTTCCTTGTCAGCACTTTATGCTCAGATGTTTGTAAGCTAAAAATAAACTATTGTGTATGTTCAAATATACTGTTGTGATTGAAGAAGTTAAATAAAAATGTCAGTCATCAATTCATGCATCACCTCATGTCATCATAACAGAGGTCTGTCTTCCAGGAAAGAACAGTTTAAAATTAATGTAATATAGTATTGGCCATACTATATGATGTATTGCTTGTCTTTGTTTAATAATACAGAAGACAAATACCTTAAAAAATAATCGCATATCGCATCGCAATCGCAATATTGGGGCAAAAAATCGCAATTAGATTATTTTCCATAATCGTTCAGCCCTAGTCCCATGTCCACACAATTTTACACAGTATCATTTTTTTTGTATTCTTTGGCTAATTTGCCATAAAAGAAATCATGTTAAATTACCAAAGAGCACTAAAAGGGTTCTTTGTGAATAAAAGTGTGTTAAAAGATGCCTGTACCCTGTTTAGCCTATCCCACCATCATAAGTGACAGAAAAGTTTATTATTTGGCTTCGCTGGGTTTATTCTTCCCACAATTGTGCTGTAGACCTTCTCCATGCTGCCCCCCACTCTACAAAATTACTTGCTTCTATTTTCCTTATCATAGCTGCCCTACAGCATCCTGTTCCTCCCAATCATATCTGCCCCTCCTCCTCCCCTTCAACCACCACCTCCCTCTCTATATAGGGCTCATGCTGGGTGGGGTGGCAGCAGTGGCAGTGCTGGCATCTGTTCGAAGGGCTGGTGCGTTGCCAGCCACCGAGCATCACTCTGGCAGCCAGAGTCACACTGTTGGATTTATCTCCAACCTGTCAGCTGATGCTTTTTGTGGGCGTTAAGCTGGGCGGGCATAACCTTTTTTCTTTTCTTTTTTTTTGGGTGGGATGGGGCATTCACACTGCCAAAGTGGCCACAAGAGACTTGGGGGGGGTGCAGAAGTGAGAGAAGTGAGTGGCTTTTTATTAAAAAAAAAAAAAAAAAAAAAATCACTTCCAGCACAAGCTGAGGGCTGAAGCTCTCAAAGAATAGAGCATAAAGCTGTTAGGAAGGGAGAGCGCAAGCAAGGGATGAAGAGTATATAAGGCACAGTGACAGGGGCTTGAAAAAGTAGATAAAAGGTAGAGTCTGAGCAGGAGAACAGATCAAGAGAGTGACAGGGAGCCCAGGAGGAAATCAAACCCACATCTGAAGCTTACAGGAGCACATTTCTGGTGCAGACAGAGCAGCTCAGTTGAAAGGTCATTCTGTCACCTTGTGGCTTAAGTACCATTCTAATGCTTTTTAAAAAAAAACAAAACCCAACCCATACTCAATTAAAAAGTAAACCCAACCTGTTAGACTGAAGCGGAGCTCATTAAAATCCAATTCAGCTACTGTCGAGTATTGCCCACTAAATGTCCAATAATACCAATCAGTCTCCGCAGTCAGCGACACGCGCCTGTAAATGTCACGGCATTCCTGCATGAAACTCTCGAGACAATCAGCAGCAACCGGCGTGCCAGAGGACGGAGTCATGCGCTCGGTGTGCTGGTCCCTGCCATCAGTGAAGAATCAATTGGCCGCTAATGGAACCATTCGAGCAATTAGTACCATGACAAATTCATAAGCGATGATTAGTAAAGTTGGTTGTCAGTGCAATTTCCTGATAGGATCCAGTTCAGAAGCATAAGCTACCAACCCCCATTCCCCTTCCCTAACATAACACTAATACAATAACCGAAGGCCAGAAAAGCAGAAAATTAGTGGTTAGCCCCATCAAAGAGCCCGAGTACTTCAGAAGAGTTGGCATTACTCAGCATTTAGATGTCATGTAACATAACCCTGAAATGCTATCGCTCCCTTTCACATAGGACTCCATCTGTGAAACCATGCTAGATGAATTATGAGACTGTAAAACGCTGAGAACTGATAACCAGACTGACATTATCTCCACACAGCCAGAGAAAAATTAAAAAAAGAAATCATCTTTTGAAAAAAAGAAAATCTGCTCATGTCAGAGGTTTGCTTAGTAAAAAAATTCCTGTGGCCATGTGACTTTGATCCAGGATCAACAGTTTCTGCGCTCTATTGTGTAGAACAACTGAATGGGAGATTCCAGAGGGGCCCCAAGCAAAATGATTAGGAGCCAACTCTTAGTATAACTTCATTCATTCCAAAGTTATATTTGGAATTTAATCGGTTATCTACAGCATCCACCATTATCCATTCATGTGCATGTCTTGTTCTGGAAAAAACAAGACATGCACTCCAGACTGCAGTATTTAGACACTGAAGCCTGCCGCTGAAAATCCAGAGTTCATCCAAAGGCGCCTGCTCCTATGGAAGCAGGAACGCAACTATATGTCACGGCAGGTTCAAACTCCAGGAAGCAGCGAGCAAAGGAATTATTGTGTTTAGTCAGCCAACACAAAAGACTCTGTACGGGCTACTTACGACAATTCTCCTCATCGCTGCTGTCGGGGCAGTCATCATCTCCATCACATCTCCACACGATCGGGATGCACGCTCCGCTCTTGCATTGAAACTGCCCGGTCTCACACTCTGACTGCGTGTGAGTTCCTGTGTTTTGAGGGAAATATTTTTTAAAAAAAGAAAGAAAGAAAGACAAACTGTCTGTCACTTTCATTTCTCATTTAGAGATCACATTATGAATTTCACAGGAGTGAATCAGAGAAACAAAAATGCAACAAATTACAAACAAGTTTGGGAGGTTAACTGACAAACTTTCATTTGTGACTAATGAAAGTGGGAAATTGGTAAAGTTGCCCCAATTAATAATGTTGCTGCTGTAATCAAGTAATAATTCAAGTGTTTTTTAAATGCCAACTATCCCTTTTTCCACCATGACTGTAATGGGCATGCTGTTGTTTATGTACCACTATGCCACCTTTGGTTAACTTAGGTTGCTGCCGAAGTTCCTGCTGGCACTTAAACATTCAGACCAATTTCAGGCTATTTCATCTGTTCAAAATGTTAGCTCCAATTACAAAGAATGCATCCAATGCACACCATTACAATCTCCACTCAGCGACCACATCACCACTGACAGCCTTTTTCCATCTTCCAGCATCAGCTAGAGAGCATGTGCTGCCCTTTATTTCATTCATTGTCACCTCCTACCGCCGTTAATAGCAGTCCAAATGCGGACATAAGTATGTACGCACGATGCACACAGCACATTATCTCGGCACTTAAGAAGACGCCGATCGCACTGACAGACAACTCGTTTGTTTTGTTTTGTTTTTCAAACAGGCAACCCAGATCCCCTGAGAAAGCGTTGCCAGTGTCCGCGCTGCGATGCAAATTCACCCCTCTATACCTCGAAACAAGTCCCCTACCTTTAGCGCAATGGAGGTCCAGGAGTAACAGATGTAATAGCACGAGCTTTCCGACCTCTGTCCACATCGTTAGATCCTGGGGGGCTCCGCGGTTGTCCGCATGTAAGTAAAATTTCCTCCCCACCCACCCCCCAAAAAAAAAAAAAAAAAAAAAAAAGACAGTGTGAAGAATCTCCAGCGAGTGACTCGCTCCGTGCTGCTCTGCCAGCCTGTCTGCTCGGAGTGTGTGAGTGTGCTCAGCCCGGCTTGCTGCTTTCTCTCCCTCTGCCTCGGCTGCAATTTGAATCAGTGACGCTTATGGGCGGGATAGTTTCAGCGTGTGATGGTGCCTGCGGTTAAAGTAGTAGGTAGGAAAAAAAACTACGTGGTTGGCTGCTAGCCAGAGGAGACACATCTGCAGAAAGAGCTGAGTCACAGTCATTTTTCTTTTATTTCCTGTTGAGCATTTTAGTAGCAAACCGAAAGTAAACTGCTAAATAAATAGTTCTGACTTCCTCATCTTGAGTTAGCTGGAATGATATATTTGCCGGTAAGCTAGTCAAAGGCTTAAAAATGTAGCCAAAATTAAGGAAATGTAACAAGCAAGAGGAAGTTGCCCACCTCCGTGAAACAACGGAAACCCCAGACAGGTTCTCTGAAACGTGGTTCACTTTTTCTGGAAGTGGGTGTGTACTGTAATGCAGACCGTCTTTTTTCACTAGTCCTAACCCGGTAGTTTTGTGGTCTTAACCTAGCGGTTTTTTCATTGGTGTATCAGCAGGTGAAAATACAAAGGTGGCTGAATATAAGAGTTTAAGGGCTGCTGCGCAAAAACTGGAAACAAAGAACGTTCCTCAGTGACTATATAAATCCCTGTAAAATGATAATGTCCTTAAAGGTACAAAAAGGCATTTTATTTATGTTGTTCAACAGAAAAAAATGATGTTGTGCTCATAAATATTCACTGTTTAGTGTGTAATTATGTCTTCCAGTCACTTGATGTGTTCTCATGAACTTAGAATTTAATCCATTAAACAGAAGCGGGCGCCAGTTTGTGAAAGCCGCTCTGTTGTCACACCATCTTCAATACAGTGGCTGAGATGGACGTTGAAATTCTGCCTAATCACGTTTAATGTATGTGGCTAGAAAATACTCGTAACTTGTCCACATTTACTGATATCCTCTTCCTACTCACCTCAAACCTCATCTCCTGACTGAAGTCAGGGCTCTAACACACACTTACTGTCAATTATTTTCAGCACTTATTGTCAGAAGTTGCTGTTTATGAGATTATAACATTATGCCAATTTACGCAGGGTTTGAGGTTCTAAAAAAATACATCACACAGTCGAAATAGTTTGAATGAATGTTTATTCTCTAAGTGTTCAAGTCCAAAATGTTAGATCCATCTCAAAGAAAGTTTCACATCAGTTTCAGATCCGAGGTCACATTATTTTTTAGGCCGGACTCGTTGTCTTTTGTTCTTCACTAGTCCTATTTCGTCAGATGTTTTAAGGACATGCTAAACACCATGTCACATAGCTCTTTAGGACTTACTCTGTAAGTGCAAAAATACTATTTTATACCAGTCAAACTGTGTTATCCTTGGCATTTTTCATAGGTGCCACCAACAAAAATGGGGGGGAAAAAGTATATGTTTTAGCAACAGGCGCTTAGTAACAAAGTGCTTAAACAAAAAGTGTCTTAAAAAACATACATCTCAAAATGGTCAGGTACAAGGACTGGACCAGAAATGAGTGAAAAAGCAGATAATGTCCAAAGAAAAACGTTGAAAGACCTTCAGAAAGCTTAGAGAACTGTTGCAACCTCTTCAAAAATACAAAGGAGTGACTCAAAACATTTGCACAGTACTATATTTATTACTTTCTACTTCACTTGAAGGACACATAAGCAGTTGGCGGCCTTGTAGCTTAGCGGTGTAAAAGTCTGTATAGTCACAACTAAATGGAGGGCACATGGACGGTGGTTCAAAGACTTTAAACAGATGATAGCATTGGGTTGTATACTCACAGATACAGAAACCAGTGTAACGCTTGGCAAATACGTTTATTACCAAAGATGCCATAATATTCTTTTAAGACAACCTTGAATCACACAGTTGCTGATAGCTGCTCATGGCCATTTTTGGCTCTCCAAATCCCCTTAAATGTTCACTTTGTGCAGAGCCTCACCTCTTTATATCATTTATAATTGAGGGGATCAGTTGTTATTCCTAGAATTTGGCTCAACCTGAATACACAGTGCAGAGCAACATGCTGACAACATAATAAGTACCTGACAGCTAAATGAGAAGGCATATTGGTAATGTAAATCACACTGTTGTCCCAAACAGTCATGAGGTTGTCTTGAAAAACTGACCTTTGGCTAAATAACTGGAGAAACTGAGACCTTTTTCAGGAATAAGGACTCCCGTGTGCTCAAATCATATTCTGCTCCTACAAGCCAGAAACTGGTCACAATGAAATGTTCACTGAGCAGCACTCATTATTTGTTTTGTTCTCCATCAAGTTTTTCTTTTCAGTGTACTACCACATGGCGGGACTCGAGTGAGCACCAGATGAAAATTCATGTGAAAGCAAGCATGTTCAGTGGAATCACCACGTATTCATATAGTCTTCTCTCCAACACGGTGTGAAATAAAGCCGTGTTGTCTTTGCTCTGTAAATGTCCTTTTTAAAGTTTGTCAGCAGCATCCGAAATGGCCATTGTAATCCAGTGATAAATGTAAAAGATAACATTAGAAGTCCTCGTGTAATTTTCCCACATACATCTAATTTTCATGCATTGTGTTGCTATGGGAAACAATATAAGCTAGCTAATAAATGGGAACACCACTGGCAAATAATGTTTTATTCACTGGCAAATGCCGCAAGCTGGAGCTGTTTTTTAATGCTTTCCAGTGCATTTAGCAAGGTTTATTTTGGTTCCTCATCTTCTAAAGTAAGCTTGTTAAACAGTTGAGTAACTGCCGTGCTTTCATTTAAAAAAATTGTAAGCGATATGTGTCATATGTTTTGTTGAAATATGAGGCTGGTGGATTTTTAGCTGTCTGGAAGAATCATAGTGAATAGTTTAAGAATAAAACAAAGTTTGGGGTATGTAGAGTCATATCAGTAGAGATACTTAAAGCCAGAAAAGTGACCTTAAATCTTGAACTGAATGAAAAGTGTGTGCATTGAAAGGGAACAGCTGGGTCTGCACTGCTGTTCTATGCAGCAAGAGTTCCGTTTTGATTTTCTGCAGTTCAGCATGGCTCATGTGCATGAAATGACTTTAACACATGAATCAACACATGAATAATGAATAAAACTACTGTATAAATAGAAGGGGAGGAAAAAAATACAACTCGTGCCTCTTATACATTATTCAATAAAAAAAAGAGTGTGAATGAAACATTAAAAAGCTAGCACAGGTGCAGAAAATGGTTAAAAGGGGGGGTGGATGTTTGGCATCACTTTCACATTAACTCCTTGCGGTGTTTGTTGTTCCTCGGGGGAAAGAGTACACCACAAAAGCAAATGCATATGTTATTGCTACAGGAGACATACCAGAACAGCTAGAGAAACTCAAGAAAACTTAAACTCTTATAGTATACAAATTGGGGTTTTTTAAACTGTGCGTGTCTGGTTTTAGATCCTCTGAGTTTTTTGCACATGTTTGACTTTTCATGTACATGTGATGCCATTTTGAAACTCAGAGGATAACACCGTGTCTGCTGCACCTGTGGCATAGCCCCACAGTACTGGTGAACGTGAATATCAGCGAATTAAAAGGTCACATGCATAAAATAACCAACTTCATGAATTATTGCAAGTGAGCAGCAATCTGCAGGAAGAAAAATCAGCTGCATTAGAGGGAGAGGCTTTGAGATTGGCTAAAAGTACATAAAAAACTTTCTGCCAGTAGTATCTCATTGGAATCGGTTAAAATCGTATTTTTTGTGCATTGCCAACAGTGAGCTCAAGCTAATAATAATTCTTGGCATTTGACGATACAGTCTGCAGCCTAGTTGATTTTTTTTTCTTTATATGAACAATTGATCAAATGAGTGCATTCGCTCCGCTGTGCTGTGAAAGTTCTCACCACTGTAACACCTGCAGATTATTATTACTCAGCTCTGTAGTTTCATTCAACTCTACAAAAGCTTTTCGCTGGTTTCATAGCTTTACTGTTTTGAGTTATTCTCTCCACTCTCATTAGTGCCATTTTTCAGATGTAGCTGCCAAAAGCCTTCTTCACAAAATCCCCCCAAAATCCCACGTTCAAAACCAACAACAGAGGATTTAGCATTCAAAGAGGCAGATAATATTTTCTCTCAAGTTAGTAGAGTCCACACAAAGTTAAAGGTGAGTATTGGCTATTTCGTCTGCAGGCCTTTAAAATGATCCCAGAGATTCCAGGTATGTCTGTGCAGTGGGAACTTGGACATCATTTTCAGAAAAATGAATTAAATTCTTTGAACTGCTCAACTGGGATAAACGCTGATTAATGAAAGAGGTTCTCAGACATTGTGATGAGATTCCTTTGCGTCGAGTCACATTCACCCGCTGAAGTGGAGAAGGTCGTTGATTTCATCGGGCAGCAGCAGGTCTACCTTAATGAAGAGAGAGTGCGATACGGAGGGCATGCTAGCAGCCTGCCATTGAATGTCTGAGGTGAGACCATGCAGCAGGGCAGTTCCACTGCAGTATCATGCTGTCATGTTTCGACACTATATTTAACAATTTCGGATTTCTTCACCCCCCCTTGAGGTCGATGCTGAAATCGTGTTCATCTTTCATCCCTGCACACACAGCTGGAGCTAACGTGTGCATTCATCTTTGCCAGAGGGTGGTGAGTGAGTCCGACTCAGACCTTCAGACCTTTAAGAAGATTGCTTTCCTCCTCTGTCTCTTTGCCCATCTCTCTGCCTCTCTTTGCCTGCGCTCACTCTAACCATGCTCGCTTTCTCTTCCTCTGTTTTTCGTTCCCACCGTTCTTCTTTCATTTTCTGTCCTTTCTTTCTTCCCTTTTTCTCTTTTCTACACTGCGCCCACTCTCTGGCACGAGACAGATAGTGCTGTCGGAGGAAGCCAACAGATCCGGTGGTCAGCAAATCTTGTGTGTTTCCCGCGGAGCATCAATGTGTGTGCTTGCATGTGTGTGTGTGTGTGTGTGGCACAGTACTGGATATGGGACAGGAGAGTCATCTGCTTTCCTGTCACAGCTTGTGACCCAAAAACCACAAGTGAGGTCTGGTCGATAGCTGGCCAGGTGCCTGCTGCAGGCGGAGAGGCGAGAGATGAGATTTTGACGTCATTTCATCATCAGACAATATAGCAGAAAAGGTTAGGAAGCTTGCTTTAATGTGCTCTGTTAGAGGATATGTATTATTGATTTTTGAATCCATATTTATGATGCTGTTTCTATGTATTTTCTTGGATTTAAAAAAATGAAATCAAGAACTAGCTTCTTTCAGTGATATCAAACTTAAAGCACTGTTTTTCCCTTTATCCTCTACAAATTTCTCAACGTCAATATTACTATTACTATTTAAATATCTATATTTCTAAACCATGCTATTTGAAAATGGAATGAAAAGCACTGTTTAAAAGTGATGTGCATCACCAGAGACAGTTAAAAAAAAAAAGAGACCATTTTAAAAAGGCATTCAGTATTTTTGTAAATTACTGCCACTGTGCAATTTGTGTTATTTGGCCATTTGGGTCCTTTATATGTGAAGTTTGGATGTTCTCCCTGTGCCTCTGCGGGCTCTCTCCAGGACACTCCCACTTCCTCCCACAGTCCAAAGACGTGCTCGTTGGTGATTCTAAATTGGCCGTAGGTGTGAATGTGAGCACGAATGGTTGTGTATCTCTCTGTGCTGGCCCTGCGATAGAATGGCAACCAGTCAAAGATGCAGCCTTTCAGTTTGTAGCAGGTGGGATGGCCTTCAGCCCACTGATCAGAAACCGAGGGTAGTGCCTGCTCACATCGGCCCGTTGACTTTGTTTTCAAAACTGGAGCCTGCCATCAATCCTTTTTTATAGGTGAGGAAAAAATAGATTGTCTTTAAAAATGGACATAACCGTCACAAGTCCTGTTATGAAGGCTCAACTGACACGTGGCTCTCGCTAATAAGCAACACACTATCATGAGGCTAAAGTGACTTATCAGATGCATACAATGCTTTATCCCATTCTACTGGGAGCGATAATTGTCAGAAATGAGCATGATGCTGTATTTAGTTTGACATTAATGTAGTGACAGGACATCTTATTATACAGACTGTGGACTGGAATAAACACCATGTTCACATCACTTGATCTAGAAAGCCTCTTGATTTGCAGGTCTTGAGTTGTGTTTTGGATTCACAACCCTTTCATCCCCTGACATCTGACCTTATTCTTTCTTCCACAAAAGTTGGTACTGAGCCACGGGGATAAGGGCATCCACTGAGCTAGGCTACACCTGGAGCTGCCAAAAACCAGCATTTCTATCTAATGCTGAAGAGTTAACAGCTATATGTAGACACAGGAAAGAGGAGAGAAGACACCAGTGTCACGGCTGTTTGATGGAGAATTGTCCTGCTTTTGTTGCTTGAGAGCTGATGTTGATTTATGAACGGATAGTGCAAATTTTGTAGAAAAATAAAATCATTTGGCAGGTAACTTCATCTGGGTCAAACCTATTGGTGGCACTTCTTTCCAAACAGCTTGTAGTGGTTAAAAGACAAGTGGGGTTGAATGAACCTCACTGCCAAAAAGCCTTCATGTTTCTGGCAGCATGACCTCTGTTTTTCAATAAAATTGCCAGGATGTTCTTTGTTTCAGAGCTTGGTATTTGCCAAGTACATAAAATTCTTACTCCAAGCTTGTTTTGGCTTTCAACTACAGCCACTGTTGACATGTTTAATATATAATTGCATCTCAGATATGTTTAATGCAAGATGTCAAGCTGTTTGGAAGACCTGCACTTTAATTTATCATCAACACAAGTAGACAGAAATGAAAATTTGTATTTGTGTGCTCTCCCGTCCTTCACCTGCATTTTGAAATCATTCACAGACCATCTCCCACTGCAGAATGTTTCTGGCTTTAGTGGGGCATAATCACACTGACACTGGAACTCATATCCTGCTACATACCCCCCCCCCACCCCCCGCACATACATAATTCAAAGGCAGAATTTTTCTCATGCTCTAGTAATCTGGTTAAATAATTTGGGATTACATTGCCTCAGCTGCACACCAGTAAGGGGATCAGCGCTCTGCCCATGAAATGCCCTCTGTTGTATGGTACAAAGGGCATCTCAGTCGCCCATGTATTTGCAGTCTGGATAATCTCCCACTGGCTTTAGCACCGAATGCAGGCATGGTTTCATATCTGAGAAGCTTTGTTAACAGCTAATAGGCCTGTTTACTCCACCCCCCAGGCTGAGCTGTGACTTTGACGCAGACAATTTAATCAGGACCAATCAAGTCGTGGTGCAAACATAGGTTGGTTATTAAAGGGAAAAGCATGGCGATTCTTTAACTTTTAATTTGTGGCTTGAAATGGCTTGAGTAATATTGGATGTAAATATGAAGCCTCTATGTTACTAGTTTAGTTCTCTCCCTCAACTGCCATCATTATTCCCGCAACATAACCTGCTCCAGCGGGTCCCAGCTTACACATTAGTGTAAAGAGTGAGAGGCACAGCTTATTCGGATTGGCCTCTTTGGTAGATGTAGGGAAGCAAAAAGCAGATTTGTCAATGATAGAGAGAAGGCAGATAGAAAAGAGAGTGGGAGAGAGGAAAGGGGGACAGAGGTGAAGGTGAAGGAGGACAAAGCATCCGGAAAGAGCAGACCCAGTCTGCCCTCTTCCCTCTGATTCCTCACTTACTAGGTCCCATGGGAGAGCAGAGAGAGGGCTGAAGAGATGGTGCAGAGAGAGGTAAAAAGAGAGGTCAGATCATTAGGCAGACAGAGGTGAAAGGTCAGGTCTCTTTCTGGAGAGGAGAGGAGAGGAGAGGAGAGGAGAGGAGAGGAGAGGAGAGGAGAGGAGAAAGCCAGATCCGTCAAAAATTCCCACAGCCTGAGATGGCTTACCAAATATTGATTTGTACATCCATGTTGTACATCCGTGTAGTGTCTAATAGGACTTAAACTCTTAATCTTAGAGATACAACAAGATGATTAGGATTTCTGAAGAGGAAATGCAGGATAGGAGTCAGATGACTTAAGATTTACTGAAGCAAAGAATCTGCAGACATTTCCCTTGACAGCCATAAACATTTACACTACGAGTGAATTGTCTGTACTGTTTGTTACTCAACAGAAGTGCTTAATGTGACTTTGACACTTGCTTATCACTTAGTTTCTTTCTTTCTTTCTTTGAAAAGGCTCCAATAATAGCTCCAATATTCCAACCAACTCATTTTTATAATAATCATTTACTTAATAAACATAAAAAAAATATTAGAAAAAGGATTTAAGGATTTAGATGTTTCTTGAAAGAGAGTCATGCATATATATATCAATTCCAACATTGCCAGCACACATCAGAATTCATAATAAGTTACTGCACTCTGTTCTTTTGCTACAAGCATCTATTCCCATATGAACCCCCATTCCCTCACCATTGCCATTTAACTAACAATAGCACCTCATAAATAGCCATTTATTTTCTTGGAGTCTCTGTGTGAGACTGTGACTGTGCGGGATATGTATAAATGGACGAGGTCTTATTTATGTCGCAGTGAACCTTGCTCCGTCAGCAGTGGCGGCGCTCTCTCTCACCTCTGCTATTATTTCCCCACATGGCTGATAATAACAATATCAGTACAGGATGAAAATCTGCTCATCTAAATGCAAATCACCAATGTCATTTCCAGTTATTTACTTAATGCATTGTGTCTAATTTTCATGTACGCAGATGAAAGTGTTTCCATCCAAATAAACATGCTGCTGTGGAATTTTAATACTGAAATTTCTCCCTACATCTTTGCTGCCTCAGTCTTTTATTTGGAAAAGAAGTTTACACTGAGATTTTTAATGCATCTTAACATTATGAAAAATCCTTAATGTCAACCTGGTATTCTCCCCCAAGATCCTTGAGGTCTGCAGACTAAATGCTTTTGGTTGCCCATAGGTCCAGATTGAAACACAGAGGAGACCAGGCATTTGCTGTGACTGCCCCCAAACTTTGGAAAACATTGCCTTTGCATGTCAGGTCCTCCCAAACACTGGATACTTTTAAAATTCATCTAAAGACCCATTTTTATTCTCTGGCTTTTGATTAATCATGCTATATTCTTTTTATGATTTTATTCTCTTCTAAAACACTATTCTGTTTTTCTTTTATGTTTACTGCCTTGTCCATTTTATTGTACAGTACTTTGATCAACACCTGTTGTTTTTAAAAGTGCTATATGAATAAATTTGAACTTGAACTTGTTCTTCACTTACGTTTTTCACACACTATGTGTTTACACACCACTCTGCATTTAATCATTAGTTATTATTAATCCCTCTTCCACAGCATGTCTTTGTCTTCTTCCCTCACCCCCAGCCAGTTGCAGATGGCCGCCCATCCCTGAGCTTGGTTCTGCTGTAGGTTTTTTCCTGTTAAAGGGGAGTTTTTCCTTCCCACTGTAGCCAAAGTGCATTTTCATTTGGGGGGGGGAGACATACAGTTGGATGTCTCGAGACCAGTCTTTTATGTGGTCTTGGTCTTGTCTTGGTCTCGCTGTCTCGGTCTTGCTGTCTTAGATCAACATTGGTCGGGAGATTTGGAGTCAACAGTATCCATGACACACAACGTAATGTTCGATAATGTGTCATGCGCAAAAGCATCAGCTCTAAGAGCCCTACTTAGAGAGTACTTTGTAGTGAATCAGAAGAGTCGGCTCCTCACTTAATTTCCTTTAGCTGCTCAGCTCTCACACAGTGGCTCATCTATGCTCCAATCATAGCTGGACTGGCCATTGGGCATACCGGGCATTTGCCTGGTGGGCCGATGGTGATTTTTCATTTTTATTGGCCGATGGGTTTTTAAAAAAAAAAAATTTATAATGGTATAGGCCGTTTTTACACATCGGCGTGTTAAAAATAACTCAGTTGTTTGGTGGTGGCTATGGCGGAGCTTCCACAGAGGCCAGCAGGTGGATGAGGGAAAGGGGAGGCAGGAAGAGGAGAGGCCCGAGACAGCCGCTGATCCGAGTGTCAGGTGAACTGAACTTCCGGTAAGAAGTTATGACCTGCAGTCTATCTGGTTCAGATATAAACCAAGTTTAGGTGGAGTTTATTTTCATTGTACTGACTTTTTACAGTCAGTTACAATAACTCATACTGCGTACTAGCTAGCATGACGGAGTTTCTATACAGCTGGGTGGGTGCTATGATGTTACTGATAGTGAACTTTATTTTATTCATAAGGTTAGTTAGTAGAGTATACAAATATGAGACGAATCCGTATTCAAAGAAAATATTACGCATTTCGTATTGAGCTGAAAAGAAACACAGTTTGTCCCGGACTTCAGCTAGAATGAAAAAAAAAAAACACAAGCTGGATTTATTCTGCGTCTTTACGCTGCACAGCTGCCTCTTCTTCTCTTCTTCTCTCCCCTCCCTCTCCTGTTGCTACTTCAATCATGAAACTGATCAATGATCAGCTGATTGGCTTTTCTGACACAAGTCCCGTCTCTCTTGTTTGTTTATAACTTTGCGCCAGAAAGAGGAAACCAGCGGATGTCGCGCTAAACAACAGCAGCACGTTTAAGCTTGATAGGCTGTTGGTAGAATTTATTTAATATTACTTTCTAGTATCAGCTGATGTTTGCTGGAGCCACAGACGTAAAGCTGCTGGTTCTGATATCAGTTTGGATATGTGGTGAGAGGAAAACATGAATATGAAACCAGGAAATGTCCTTACTGAATCATCAGAGCTGAACAGGTGATGGAACTGAACTGAACGGTTTCTGAGAGACAAGTAACACCAGGATCCTTTTCTAAGTAGCTGACAGCTGGTAACTGTGCAGGGGCGGGTCTAACAAAGTTTTGCCAGGGGGCCAGGTAGGGCATTAACAGGGAAAGTGGGGGCACAGACAAATACTTTTCTTTCTTATTCTCATTTAAAATGTCTAGCTTTTAATAAAGAATTATCTGTATCTTACAACCAAAGTTTCTATCTGATGTAAAATGTATAGAAATCACACATATACCAACAAGACAGCATACACCACTGTCACAACAGTGTTTGTTTTCATTCAAAGGCTTCATGGCTTTTCCTATAATATCTGGTGGGCCGGTCCCTAGTCAAAATGCCTGGGCCGGTTTTTTGTCCCAGTCCAGCCCTGGCTCCAATCCCTCCATATTGTGGCCAATCACATGCGAGGATATAGGATAATATCATTATGTGAAAAACAGAGAGGGTGAGAGACGCAACAGTCAAGTGGAGTGTGCGTCTGTCCTTTTAGTAAGTAAGTGGTGGTGGTCAGAGGGCCCGGTGGCGCCTGTGTCCGGCAGCCTCGCCTCTGTCAGTGCGCCCCAGGGCAGCTGTGGCTACAATGTAGCTTGCTATCGCCAGTGTGTGAATGTGTGTGTGAATGGGTGAATGACTGAATGTAGTGTAAAGCGCTTTGGGGTCCTATGGACTAGAAAAGCGCTATACAAATGCAGGCCATTTACCATTTAAGTGAGACAGTAGACAGTGGTGAGGAGGGCTGTGCAAGTGCATCGCAAAACACATAAAGATGCCTGACACCCATAAACAAAGCAGCATCTGGCTGCAGTTTAAAGACTTTTTTGTCTTGGTCTCGTCTCGACTTTGTCTTGTCTTGACTCGGTCTGTCTTGGTCTTGGTCGTGTCTTGGTCTTGATACCCTCTGGTATTGTCTTGGTCTTGGTTTAGGTGGTCTTGACTACAAGTTTATCGTTACCTTACAATATAAGCACCTTGAGGCAACTGTTGTTGTGATTTGATGCTATATAAATAAAATTGAATTGAACTGAAAAATCATTAAATGCAACAGTGCTGAAACTGGGCTGTTACCTTTTTTGTGTGGTTAGGGAAAAATATAATGTAAATTAATCTTCTGTACTTCTACTTAACACTATACTGACTGAAGATATCAGAATGTTATACACTGTTATACCACTGTTCTTGGCTGTACAGCTGCTGTAAATGTAGTTTAAACTTATGAAGTATACCTTCCCCCATGTGTGTTTGTACTGGCAGAAGGGGATCTGTCCATGAGCAACTGGATCACTGTATGATGACTTTATGGCTACTTTGTCATTCTGGTAATTGACCATTTGCTAAATCAGATATAGTGGGACATGTTGCAAAATGCATTTTTTGTAGATGTGCTAGGGGCAGACTGGAGAAGCACAGTGGAGCTCAAAACTAGCAAAACTGAAAAAGAAAAAACCTCTATGGCATTACTTTTTCTCTAAAAGGTATCAGCATCAGCGGTGTTAATAATATTCACAAAGAACAGCACATTACTGTAAATAAATCCTCTGGACTGTCACAGCACTATGTTACTGTAATGTTGACTCCTTCATTGGGTATGATTGCATTTTTGTTTTTCAGCGTGAGAAGACAAAAGGAGGGGAAAATGCAGCAGAGGTCAGAAGTCATGACGGCATGAGAGCACGATGCGTCTTCACCCATGAAAACACAGAGGATGCCCAATTATTTGCTATTCAGCGGGGATTTGACTTAAGGGCTGCAGCACTGTTAATGAAGTGAGATGGAAAGTAGGCTATAGGGATGACCTGGCTTGTGTTCAGACGAGCATTTAAGTGGAATTAAGAACAAGGGGATGAAGACAGAATATTGAGATCGGGTCTAATCCTTCTGTTCAAGCAGTAAACAACATAGTAGAAGAGCAATAAACAAAAGAAGTAATAGTACATGTTCTGTCAGTACACCAAAGAAAGTCCAGGAGCACAGTCTTATGCAATGTCATGCAATTACTGTTTGAATATTTAATTTTTACCTCTCATAAGGTTACCCGTATGAAACCATCAGTTGTACGACTACATCTGATATTTTCTTAGCAGTACAAAGCAACCTCCCCCAGCTTAAAAGAAAAACTGATCACCAAAGCTTAGGGCTGCCAAAAAACAGACATAACCTGAACCCTCCAGCATTTGTACTGTACCTACAGAGGTGACCTTTTCAGATCTTATATTATATTTCACAATTGGGCTAAATGACAATTGGCAATAGTAAATCGAATCAATTCTAGATGGCGTAGGAGAGAAGAATGGGAGAGAGAATAAGAATGATTAATGTCGAGTTGGACTGGAGAAAAGAAATCGCAGACTGCCTCTGGTTGAACACATGCCGGAGTGAAAGAGCGAGCTGCTGACTCAGGAGCCATATAAAAGTGAGTGATGCCACTTACCAGGATTTGGCAGGTGGCTGCATGTGCTTGTGTTTCCCTATGGGCCTGTGTGTTTTGGTCCAGGAGGGAGCAATGAGGCAGACATAAAGGCTACATGGAAAGACGTGGATGTAGATTGATAGCAAGCTGTGTGCGCTTTCGCTCAGGCACATGTATTTGTGATTTAATAAGTGAGTGAGGTATGTTCGATGGGAAAAGAAAAAACAAAAGAAAAGAGAAAAGCTGAGAAAGTCAGAAAATAGAAAAGGAAGATAGCTCCAGAGCTGGCGACACACTTGCGTTTGGTTTTCTCCGCAGCAGGAGGAGGGAAGTGGTTTAGGGGGTTGCTATACTCTTAAGAGTGATATTGCTCACAAACAACCTCCCTGGGGGATTAAGTGTAAGGATTTATACTCTGAGAACAGGGATCTGGTCTGTTCTTCTGCTGAGTCCCTCCTGCGCTCTAAGATTGGGGGGGGGGGGGGGGGGGGTCAGCTTAGACCACCGCATGCTGGCAATGCCCAACAAGAGGCGATTAAAATAGGTCAAGTGGAGCTTTGTGGAGGGGCCTTTGTCAACCTGTAAACCCAGGCTGAGTACCTTAAAGAATAGAGATTGGTGGGAAAAGAACGCAGCAAACATCCACTTGTTCGCTGAAGCCAAAAATGTTTTAAGGCCTTTTTTAAAAAATTGTTTCCTTTTGGGAATTGTAACCTTCATATCTGAGCATGCTACTGCTTTACAGATTAAAAATACACACAATATGAATAGCAAATCTGTTTATCTTACGTTGTTTTAGCAACAGAAGCAGCTGTTTTGGGTACTAACAGCGTCAAATCACACGTGCTGGCTTATGTCTGCCTTAACAATTTCATTTTGAGAGGAAGGGGTTGGTTGGTTGGTTTCACACAGGGAGTTATCGCTCCGGGCTACAAAACGACAACACACATGTGCCTCTAAAGAAAAACTATTTAACTCACTTTCCCCCTTTTTCCCAGCTCAAAGACAATGTTGGCAAAATACAAGCAACACCATATGCCCCGATTTCTTAACCTAATGGACTAGAGTAAAAAAAATAAAAAATTGGTCAGAGGCATATTCCTCTAGAGCCGCCCACATGAGCGCAGAGCTATTTGTTTCATTAGATTAGTTCCCAGGATGACTGACTGGTTTGAAAAAAATCCTGACCATATGGTGTTTGCACAGCACAGAGAATCCAAAAACACACAAAGCATGTCAAGGTGAGGGAGCTGCTATCTGCTCACGCTTCTCTTCACAAACAAGTCCTTTATTAATAATTGCATTTGCAAAGACGACATGATTCTTGTTCGCTGTAGCGGGTTTCTTTATTTGCAACAACTGTAACAGCAGGAGAGCTGCACATGGCAACTATTTTACCTCTAAAGCAATTTCACTTTTTTTTTTGCCATTAAAGACTGCTTAAAAGTGTATGTTGACATTATAAATGTGCTGCATTTTAACCTCAGTGTTTCACAGTGGTATTCGGCCCGTTTATAACAGTTCCCTTAAATGTTAAAGGCTTTATCCTCTTTACTTTTAACCAGGTACTGCATGTCTCCTGCATGACCTTTATTGCTTCCGCTGCCCATCTGTCCAGGCATCCATTCAGCCATCATCCATTAATTTAATCAGTCAATAAATCAATCAGCCAGTATGCTGGATTTCATCTACTGCTTCTGAAAAAGAAAGGAAAATCACTTTACTAAAAACATTAGCGCTCTAATGTGCCCAAATGTTGTAGATGAATGGAAAGGCTGTGAAAATTTTAGAGCACGCTGGAATGACAGGGCGATGCAGTGCAAGTGACAGATGGAGGCCGAACAGAGACAGATTCATTGCAGGGAGCTTTGATGTACGACTGGCTGAGCGGTACCTGTTGATCTCGCTCTCAGATGAGCTTCTTTGAAAGCTCATTCTGTGAGTGAAATACAATTTAGCGAGGTTATGAATACATTACAGCTACACTAACTGTTTTTTTTTTTTTGCATCATGCACATCCTGAAATACGCTGGGGGTCTTTGTCTGCTCTCTCGGTCGCTCTGTACTTCTCCCTCCTCAATAACAACCGTCATTACAAACGTGTTAGACAGCTGTGAAGACATCAGTCAGGCTTATCTCATGCTGAAAGTGAGACAAAAATCATACGCGGCAGGGCATGTAAACATGCATAAACACTTTCTTCTCCCTCTTTCCACCTCTTGCACACGCACACACACGCAGTGTAACACATCACGCTCCTCCTTGTCCTCCCTCGGCTCCTTTCATAACCCTCCTCTTCATGGGGCTGCTTTAAAATGATGTCACTCACAGTCCCAGCCAATTCTGCCCATGTCACTGTTAAATCCCACTTGACAGAGGCTTTGTCTGTAGGTTGGAGCTCTCTGAGTAAACAGGCACGAGTTTGTGAAGAAGTGAGCAGAAAAGAGAGAACAAGATGGAGGTGCTTTAATACATGGAAACCGGATTTTTCTTAAAGCATTTTCTTTCCCTCTAAATCTGTATCCAGTGTTGGGAAAATGTGTAGCACACTTCTTGGGTCCATAGATCTAAGGTGTTTTAACTGTCAAAACCAATCGCGTTTACTTTTAAAGTTCACTCTGCAGCAGGACACAGAGCACAGTGCTTTGGGATTCTGGTGGGAGTTCTTACTTGGATCCCTTTTCCAGAATCCAGAATGAATGATGCTCAAGAGATAGAGTGGGCTGTTGACTGCTTGGAAGGTTAGAGGTTTGATCATTGTGTTGAAGCGTCCTTGGGCCAGATACTGAACCCCGATTGCATGAGTGTGTGAAGTTAAACTGGAAGCGGTGGAGGATGTGCAGGTAGATGAGGCACAGGTAAGTGACATTTTTCTGATTAGCTCAGGATTCCAGGTAAGTAATCCTTTTGGGAAAGAAGCTTCGGCTGGCCAAGAACTAGCAGGTTTCCTAAGAGCGACGTTAGCAAGGAAATCTGATGTGTCTGATCACCATCACTCTCCAATGACAATCTGGCAAGAAGTATAGCTTTGAACTGGTCCTTAGATATAGAACAGAATTAACATTTGTGTCGGCTAAAGACTGGGAAACAGACTCGCAGAGAGCAAGCTGGGTCCGACCAAAACTCCACCCGAGATTAGAGAGAAACAAGTAGACTGGAGAGGGAGAAAAAACCTGACCAGCCCTGGACCATGACATCAACAAGTCATCCCAGAGGACAACAGAAAAAGACAACGTTCTAGCGATCAATAGTAGAATAGAACAGAATAACCACTTTCTTGTCATTCAGAACATACACCAGTTAGTGCACAATAGAATAAATTTTTTGTGCATTCTTTCACCATCGGACTGTACAACACAAGTAATAAATAAACCTAAATGTACAAGAATCTTAGAGAAATCTGCAGCAAGTCATATACATGTACAAACCTGCACAGAATATTAGGGAAAAAAATTGCACAGCAATAATAGCAGCAGAAAACATACGTTTTCCTACAAATGATCAATGTGCATGATCGTGTGCAAAGCCAGCAGTACCAAAAGTTGCTGCAGATGTGTCATATTTGGCTCGTGCAGCCAGCAGCCTTGTTAAGGAAAAAAGAAATACAAGCTATAAATAGCCCTGTCACCTAAAAAAAAAATCGATGCTTTTTATACAGCGCAGGTGTCAGAAACATGTGCATGTGTATCTCTGCCGAGCATGATGCAAATGATTGAAGCGGTGCAATGTTCTATCAGCCGCGTTAACTCCAAATGTGTGTGCATGCGTGCTGGATGATTGGAAGGGTTTGGGGAGGTAGACTGATAATGCATCTTTCCTGCAATGTCACCCACAGAATGATACAAATGTCTGAATATATAAAATAGACTCCATGCAACATATTCATGGAGAAAGTTTCTAAAGTTTCTTATCGCGGGCCGTGATCGTGCATGCTGTACCTCTGAACATTTCCACTGAATGACAAGAAAAAATGGAAATGATGGTTTCTAGCATTGAATTATGATGTAATCCACTGCAACGCTGCCTTTCTAATAATGAGCTCCAACTTCAAACATATTTGCGTCAAATTCATTTTATGTTGCATTTTAAGGGTGTATTGTGTTGAAGTTAAAAAAAAAAAAACTTTTGACCTTTTTTTTTTTAACTAAAGAGTGTCTCTAATATTTTGTCCAGCCACAACAGCTGACAACTAACCAAGTAAGTAAAAAATAAATAATCTTACACAGTGCTCCTACATAAGTGGTTTCAAATTCGGGGTTGTATCTTGCCCAAAGATATCTGGCATGCAGACTAGAGCAGCCAGGGATCAAACCACCAATCTTCTGATTAGTAGATGACCTGCTCTACCTCCTGAGCTGCATCCACCACACAAACAACCCTACAATATACAATATATACACTGGATGTGCTTACAAACTTGACTGCTGGGTGAAAAAAATCTTTTCATAAGCAGTATTTACAATGATCACCAACTTATAGTGATGACTAGAAAAAAAATAAATCTGAATGATATATCAGGTGAGAAATCACTGAGAATATCACCATGGGATTTCTACAATCATCTGCAGCATTTAATCTGTCTCCGTCACACTTTGTTTTGGCCTCAGCTGGCCCGAACAGAGCCAAATAAAGCTGCTTTACCGGATATATGGCCCAGATAGAGTTCCAGATCTACTACATGGCCTGCTTTGGTATTTTCATCATGCTGCTGCTGCATGAACGCCTCCCAAGTTCAGGTCTTTCCCCCCTCCCTTCTCATTTACTGAAGGTGTAACACAAAATGTAGGTTCTGGGTTTGCAACTGGAGGACTTTGTTAAATTTAAGCTGCAGATGTTTTCCTGTTTCTATTCTTGTGTTTTGGGTTCTAGAAAAACTATTTTGACTATCTGAATATGGCAACAACTGATGTACCTGTAATTTTAAAAACTGTAAAGATTCAAAGTGCTCTAGGAAAAGAAAGGTCAGCTCTTATTGGTGCAAATAGATGGGGAGTGGAAAAGTGGGACGGAAGAGATGGAGGGTGCAGTGGCATGGGGAGAGGGAACAAATTAGCAAAGGAGTGTCAGGTGCAAGAAGGGGATGGTCCTCCTGCTGTTAGTTGAATGGAGGACTGCTGAGATACAGGTCACGGGATGGCATTCAGTTGCCATAGGCAACCATGGCACATCCGCTAATGAGACAGATATGAACACATGCAGAAAAAAGAAACAGAAAGATGAGAGCCAGTCAGAAGCAAATGGTGCCAAAGGGGGAAAAGGAATATAGAAATGACCAGCAAATATCCTTAACTGTAGGTATCTGTTTAAAAACTGAGCATTTAGGTTGATGCCTGCTCAGAGCTCTCAGACGGTGGGAAAGGGAAAAGTGTGCAATTTGGATTGGAGTCAGAGATCAAGTTGGTGTTTAAATTCCCCCCTTTAGCATAAAACTGTAATATTACTCCTATACCACCAATATCCCCTCTGTCAAGCACAGCCTCTCTGTTAAACCATTTTTATTGAACTGGTTCATTAAAAGTTCATTTCCAGTTTAAACATTTAATTCTCACTTTGCTCAGTCGTTTTCTGAGCTGGAGGCTAAAGACCAGTTCTCATCTCTTTCATGCTGATAAGGATGAGTGATGGGATTTAGCACTGAGCCAGGGCACTGATCCAGGCATCTAGCCTCATGCCCTCTCCTAGTCCCAAATCCCACTCCAACACCACTGTAACAACAGCCCTGGAGTCGGAGCTTAATAATGTGACACTGGATTCAATCTATTTTTACTAATATTTTTCTACCAGAACAACTTCTATCACAACACCAAGGTATGACCTTGGTGTTGTGATAGAAGTTGTTCTGGTAGAATGAGCTTGAAACTGAGTTTCATGTCACTTTGTTTATGATTATGAGTGGATATTTCCTCTCTTTCAAAGTGGGTCACAGTACTGATTATATTGACAGCGAAAGCCAAAGAATTTACACAATACTTATGATCACCTGCTTAATATTGTGTTGGTCCCCCTTTGCTACCAAATCAGCCTGACCCATTGAAGCATGGACCCCACTCAATCTCTGAAGGTGTGCTGTGGTATCTGGCAACAAGATACTAGCAACAGATCCTTTAAGTCCTGTAAAATGCGAGATGTGGCCTCCATAGATGGACTTGTTTGTCCAGCTAGTCCAACAGATGCTTGATTGGACTGAGATATTAAATGTGGACTTTGACTGGGCCATTCTAACACATGGATATGTTTTGTTTTAAACCATTCCATTGTTGCCCTGGCTTTATGTTTAGGGTCGTTGTCCTGCTGGAAGGTGAACCTCCACCCCAGTATCAAGTCTTTTGCAGACTCCAAGAGGTTTTCTTCCAAGATTGCCCTCTATTTGGCTCCATCCATCTTCCCATCAACTCTGACCAGCTTCCCTGTCCCTGCTGAAGAGAAGCACCCCCAGAGCATGATGCTGCCACCACCATATTTGACAGTGGGGATGGTGTGTTCAGAGTGATGTGCAGTGTTAGTTTTCCGCCACACAGCGTTTTGCACTTTGGCCAAAAAGTTCCATGTTGGTCTCATCTGACCAGAGCACCTTCTTCCACATGTTTGCTGTGTCCCCCACATGGCTTGTGGCAAACTGCAAACGGGACTTCTTATGGTTTTCTGTTAACAATGGCTTTCTTCTTGCCACTCTTCCATAAAGGCCAACTTTGTGCAGCGCACGACTAATAGTTGTCCTGTGGACAGATTCCCCCACCTGAGCTGTAGATCTCTGCAGCTCGTCCACAGTCACCATGTCGCCTCTTGGCTGCATCTGTGATCAGTGCTCTCCTTGTTCGGCCTGTGAGTTTAGGTGGACGGCCTTGTCTTGGTAGGTTTACAGTTGTGCCGTACTCCTTCCATTTCTGGATGATCGCTTGAACAGTGCTCCGTGGGATGTTCAAGGCTTGGGAAATCTTTTTGCAGCCTAAGCCTGCTTTAAATTTCTCAATAACTTTATCCTTGACCTGTCTGGTGTGTTCTTTGGACTTCATGGTGTTGTTGCTCCCAATATTCTCTTAGACAACCTCTGAGGCCGTCACAGAGCAGCTGTATTTGTACTGACATTAGATTACACACAGGTGCACGCTATTTAGTCATTAGCACTCATCAGGCAACGTCTATGGGCAACTGACTGCACTCAGACCAAAGGGGGCTGAATAATTACGCACACCCCACTTTGCAGTTATTTATTTGTAAAAAATGTTTGGAATCATGTATGATTTTCGTTCCACTTCTCACGTGTGCACCACTTTGTGTTGGTCTTTCATGTGGAATTCCAATGAAATTGATTCATGTTTGTGGCTGCAATGTGACAAAATGTGGAAAGTTTCAAGGGGGCCGAATACTTTTGCAAGCCACTGTATGGCTGTACTGTAACCAAATAGACCCAATAGATCTAAAAGAAAACAAACAACCCCCCCCCCCCCCATCTCCTTCTGCTTCAGGTCCACAAATCACATGGACTGGCAAATTCCCCTCTCAGGTATCCTTGACAGGGTAAAGCACATCTAGCATTGTTATGTTTCTTTCATCATAATGGGTAAAATAATTTGAAAGAGGACACCAACAATTATTCCTCCTCTTCCATCAAAACCTTCATTAAGCAAGACAGAGAAGGTATGAGACAGTACTGTGTGCCCTTACCAGAAGATATAGCAGAGGGGTGGAAAGGCTGTAACCCTAAGAAAGAGAGATGGACTAAGAATAGACAGAGAAAGGACAGAGATTGCCAGTAAAAACTACCAGGGAAGAGAGAAAGGAGACAAAGGTGAGTCGACATGTGTAATTATTACTGTGACCAAAATGCTGGAAAATGCTCAATTATGCCTGAAGAGTAGATAGAGGGAATGTGTGACTATGTGACAGAGAAAGAGAAAATTTATGGGAAAGGGAAAGGAAAAGAGGAAAAACTGTGAGATGAATAAATGGAAGCAGTAGAAGCAGACAGACAGGAGGACAGAAATTAAGACAAAGAAAAATGATTCGAACTTTGAAACCCAAAGAGAAGCTTCAGAAAGGAAATGAGTTTTCAATGAAACAATTACTCTACAAGCAAACAGCTCAGTCTAAAGGTTATCTTCTTATAATGACTGAATTCTTTCTTCTTCCTGACTGCTACAATCTAGATAGAGGAGCGTAAATTAGCCCGTTTCTTCCCCTTTTTTACTTTGTTTCTGCACAGCCTTTGTGATGGCAAGATAAAAAGAAATGGACTGAGAAACTGCCAGGGGGGAATTTCTCAAAAGGTGATGAATTTTGATGATATCAAATCTTCATGAGAAAATAGGAGTTGCGAGGAAATGGAATCATTCAGGCCTTACCGAAAAATTGCATCATTTAAATGTCAGATTTACATTCCTTCTGAAAAGATCCGTTTTCTGAACTGATGATGGCCTTGATGCTTTGACACTTGGTGCTCATTTTGACGGATTTGGTTTGTTGACATAGATATGAAAAACTGTTTCAGTCATTAAAACAGCATGAGGTCACGTAAGGATGTAAGGAGATTAGAGCTTGAAAGTTTGAGTTTGATTTGAAGATGAAAATGCAGAAAATATTTCATCACACATGTACAGACTAAATAAATTTTGCACACGCATATACACAGGCCTACCTTCCCACTCTGGCCATCCATCCATGTCATATCCTACCCTGCTTTATTTTGCAGTACAGGTTGAGGCACTACAATAATCCATGTCTTAAATCTCTGTGAAGAGTAAAATTAAGATATCGTAATTAGAAACAAACCTACACACTGTGGGGGAAATAATTATTTGACCCCCTGCTACAAGACTGTAGACCTGCACAAGGGTGGAATGGCCTACAAGAGTATCGGCAAGAGGCTTGGTGAGAAGACTGTTGATGTGATTCTCAGTCGCCCTGAAGCTCAAAGCAAGATCTTGCCTCATGGTATGAGGATGGTCATGAGAAAGGTGGATCAGTCCCAAACTCCCTGGGAGGAGCTTGTTAATTACCTGAAGGCAGTTGGAACCACAGTCCACCAGAACACCATGGATAACACACTACACCATAAAAAGAACTTTGAAGTTGCTCTTTGGCATCGACATCATCCTTTGGGGCTGTTTTTCTGCAAAGGGTCCAGGACGACTTCATCGCATTTAGGGACCAATGAATGAAAACCTCCTCCCCTCCATGTGCAGTTCAGTCTCACAAAACTGTTAACTTCCACATGAAAAAGCAATGCCAACTTTATGATCTTTAGCTGAAAACAATTCAGTCAGTTCACTAATATCATAAGCATGTCCAGAAAACACACTTTTATAGCATTCAGTCACACAGGAAGGAATTTCCTTTGAGTTCAGTTAGTCACATTACAACAGTCTGTTGTTCAACATCAGTCTTATGTAATCCTGGGCAAAAGTCGAAATGCAGATATTTCAAAACCAATGTCAGAATTGTGTTTGCAGGGAAATCGAGGACATGATATAGAAAAACGTACTGCACACATTTAGAATAATACCTGGGAGAGAGGGGAAGGTGAGTGGAAACAGAAAAAAAAGAACAGTAGGTGTGACCTGGTGACAATTAAAGAAAAGGAGACAACAAAGGTGGATCTGGGACAGAAATAAATGTCACACCTGGGGGAACTGAACACGGAGCTTAAAGAAGACAAGCCACTGCAAGACTCTGTAATTGGACAAGGTGCTGGTCAGACAGAGGAACAGAAAGAACTGTACTGACACAGTGACAATCACAGGGACTCACTGACAGACACATGAAAGCACAGGTGTGCTCACACACACAGATGCCCCAGTGCACTGACACAGTTATTATAGAGGACACAGGGAGATGCAGGATTGTGACACGGTGAGGGTTTTGTACAAAAAGCTGCCTCTGCAAATAAAAAAAGCACCAAAATCCCATATGGGAGTAAATGCTGTGGTTTGTGCACCAGTTACAGCATTCATTTTGCACTGGAAACACTGGAAACAAAACTGCACTGCATGGAGTGCAGTTTTTGGTCAATTGTGGTCAATTATTCATTTAGAATAGAATAGAATAGAATAGAATTCAACTTTATTGTCATTGCACATGCACAGGTACAGGGCAACGAAATGCAGTTTGCATCCATCCAGAAGTGCTTTAGTGATATAGATATATTACAATATATATTAGCAATAGTATAGATATGTGAGTATATTACAGAAATGGGTCTATTATGGTATGTTATAATGTACACGGTATGAAGTATGTTGTGAATATTCTATAACTATAAGTATGTACAGGCTGTAGTGAGTACAAGCTATGTACAGGATATGAACAGGATATAAATATGAAAAACTATACAGAATATGAAATAAATAACTTTACAGAATCTGAGATATACAGCTATACAGAAATGGGAACTATGCAAGTTGTAAACAGTTGTAGGATTAAAAATTATCGAATGTACAGAATGATTATTTACACAGAGCTATACAGTAGTGCAGTTAAGATAAGTGAGGGTGTAGATAGTTTCTACAGAGGCTATATAAAGTGCTAGTGGTTGTGAGTGGTGGTTCAGTCCATGTTATTATTGTGTTTGAGGGTACAGTTGTCCATTGTGGGTGTGTGTATGTTCAGTCCATGAGTTTAACGTGGGTCAGATGTCAGGAGGCAGAGTTCAGGAGTCTGACAGCTGTGGGGAAGAAGCTGTTCCGGTACCTGGTGGTCTTAGTCCGGAGGCTCCTGTGGCGCCTCCCAGAGGGCAGGAGGGTGAAGAGTCCATGTGATGGGTGACTGGGGTCTTTGATGATTTTCCCAGCCCTTTTCAGACACCGCTTCCTGTAGATGTCTTTTATGGCAGGAAGTGGTGCTCCGGCGATGCGCTGGGCAGTTTTCACGACCCTCTGCAACGCCTTCCGGTCCGAGGCAGAGCAGTTCCCGTACCAGACTGTTATACAGTTGGTCAGGATGCTCTCGATGGTGCAGCGATAGAAGTTCACCAGGATGTCTGAGGACAGGTGGTTCTTCCTCAGAGTCCTCAAGAAGAAGAGGCGCTGGTGAGCCTTCTTGACCAGCTTGGAGCAGTTGGTCGTCCAGGTGAGATCCTCGGAGATGTGGACTCCCAGGAACTTGAAGCTGCTCACACGCTCCACAGCCGTCCCCTTAATGTGGATGGGTGGATGTGGGTCAGCATTCCTCCTGTAGTCCACGATGAGCTCCTTGGTCTTCTCGGTGTTAAGCAGCAGGTTGTTTCTGTCGCACCACTCAGCCAGATGATCCACCTCCTCCCTGTAGGCGGCCTCATCGTTGTCACTGATGAGGCCAATCACCGTAGTGTCCTCTTTCCAGGTGAAAATAATAAAGTAATTAGCTGAGACTAAAGAAGGTGTTCATGCCAAAGTCTAATAGTGACGTAAGGTCAAGGCAAAGTAATGTATGCAGGCTATCATAACATGTTGTAACATGAGTAAATTTGTCTTCAGGCATGAGTAGTTACTATGGTTTAAACATTTTTGGCTTGCTGTCCCTGTGGGAATATTTTTGGACCACTAATCACATCCATGTGGGTGAAAGGAAGATAATAAAAGAAACCACAGATTTTTCAACAGTAATCAACTTTTCATGCGGACAAAGATTATTTAAATTCCATTTCTAATGTGCAGAAATATGCAGAAAGTGTGAGTTTACAGATCGCTCTGTCATTTAAAATAATTATTGAAACAAGTCACTGAATCCGTTTCAACTGTAGAGTGAAGCTTACAATTCAATGAACAGTAACAATGTTTTGTGCTTGTCCTTGAGAAATATTTTAACAGCATCATTTTAAGGAAATAATCTGTTCCAAAAGGTCCAAAGTCAAGGAAATTTGCCTGTACAGTGCCTTTCAAAGTAATCTTCATAAAAGAAATTTCCCATGTGTGATTTCTCACTTTCTTTTTTCCTGTAGAAGTTATATTACAGGGGAATTTGTAGACAAAAAAAGGTTGTGATGCTGTCCAAAATGCAAATAATGGAATGGAAAACTAAGTGATCCTAAAAGAAATAGTTGCAAAAACATTTCACAGCTAATTTGATTAACTGGAAACAGGTTAGTAACATGACTGAACTTGATGATATTATATTCTTTAGATGATGCTTCCCTAATAGCATCTTAGAGAGGCAGTTTCTCAGGAGTAAAGATAGGCAGAGGTTCACCAGTCTGCAAAAACTGCTTTGAGAATGGCGTTTCTTAACATAAACTTGTGAAGACATTCAATATCTCACCATCTATATTACAAAATAACAGATTGAGAGAATCTGAAAAAGTCTCTGTGCACAAGGGACAATCAATATTTAATGACTATGATCAATTAAAAACACGATAATGATTCTGCTGTGGAAATTACTCAGTGGGCTCAGATACCCTTGCATAAATCACTGTCTGTGAACACAGTTTGCCGTGCCATCCAGCTTAATGCTCAGTCATGTAAAGAAGAAGCCATATGTGAACCTCTCTGTGCCAGTGCTCTTTTAAAACAGACTGAAACAAAGTGGAAACGTGTTCTGTGGTTAGATGAATCCAAATTTGAAATTCTTTTTAAAGAGTAGAGAGAACATCCCGCTTGTTATCAGTACTCAGCCAACATCTCTGGTTCTTTTGGGGTTCATTAGTGTCTATGGAATCAGCAGCTTGCACATCTGGAAAGGCGTCATCAGTGTTGAAAAATAAGTTTTAGAGCAACATATGCTTCCATCAGGCAATATCTTTTTCAGGGGAGGCTTTGTATATTGCAGTAAGACAATGGATCGACTGCATGCATATAACACAAAAGCAGGGCTTTTTTGTAAAAGACCTTTCACCAATTAAAAACATTTTAAGCATCATGGAACAAAAACATTTCTACAAAAAGATGCGGGACTGTTGAACAACTGGAATCCTCTATCACGCAAGAATGGGACAACATTTCTCTCCCAAAAAAATCTACCAACTCATCGCCTCTGTTTCCAGACGTGGAATGTTTAGAGTGGTAAACATGGCCATGTCCCAACATTTCTGAGATGTGTTGCCTCAAATTGAAATTCAAAATGATCAGATTTTGAATTTGGGATATTCCCATCAATGGGAGTTTTTTCAGTTTAAACATCTGATCTTTTCTGTGTTCCAGTGTTCTACAGTAACATGTCATTTTATGAGATTAGAGACTAGTAAAAAATTCCTACACTGTTAACTACACTGCCACTGTTAACTGACACAACTGTGCTGTGTTTACTAAGCTCCCAGAAGACATCTAGGAAGTCAGTACTTAGACAGTCCATCAGGTTGCAGACGCTGACCATGTCTCTCATCCCTGATGTCACACCTCGGTGTCAGTATTACAGACCCATGGGTGGACTGGCTTTTCAACTGTAAAGCCAGATCAATGAATACTAAGACTGCAGGTCTACGCTATAAGGAGGGGGACGTACACCCTCACCTTCTAACCCCTACCACATCATAACGAAACAGTACAAGTCAGAAGGGGAGAGGAGGCAGTAGAGGGAGGGAGACAGAGAGAAAGAATGTGTCAAGGTCGCTGGCCCAGGACCATGACAGAATGTTTGAAAAGATTGACATGAATGAATGACAGCAGCAGATAGATAGATAAAGAAGACCTTAGACCTCCGCTCATCTGCCAGCACAAACGCTCTCTCCATCCATCAGTCTGCTAGTGCAGAGACAACCCTGAGGTAATGTGGGAACACTGATGCCTCTCATTGATAGATGTTTGTAGAATGGAGAGAGGGAATGGATAGATAGATAGATAGATAGATAGATAGATAGATAGATAGATAGATAGATACCATGAGTTAAATGCTAACATTTTCACAGCGCCAACACCAAAACTGATGCTAATTAGCCGATTAGCACATATTTTCCATGTTAGCTATCTTAGTTCAGTTGATTAGCATACCAAGATTTGCAAGTTAGCTGTTAGTTGTGTAGATGCTTAGTTCTAATCATTAACAATGCATGATAACCTTGCTTCTGGCAAGGTTACAAGTTTTAGCTGAGATGAAAATCATCAAAGCATTAAAACAATATCTTGCATCCAAAATTTCAAATCCAGACATCCTTTTAAGCATATGCAAAAGTCAATATTTTGAATTTCTTAGTGGAAGTTGAACCCACCTCTCTCCTCGGGGTTCTTGAAAATCCCAAAATGAAGTTTTAATCAAAGGTCTATCTTGACAGGAAGAAAAGCAGGTTGAAACTCAAGTGATTTCTGAGGAGTACTTACTGGCGTCTTCTATTCATGGAATTAAATCTTAATTCTCATTTCAGTAAATCAACGCTGAAGAGGCTGACTGAGCTTAATTAAGGAGTCTGTGTTGTAGGGAAAAAAACATTAATTGACATCCTCCAGAGTGTTTTGTCTGTCTCTCAGTAGAAGCTAATCAGCATAAACTGCAGAAACCCAAGTAAACAGCTGCCAGAATATTATGACTGTTCATTCACAACTGTACATGGCTTTCTACTAATGAGGGAACATTCGTGAATGAAAACGCATGCAGTTTCAACTTTAAATCACTCACTGGCTCTGTGTGCAAACACAAAGCACTAAGACTTATTTTTGAGCACATTGCAGGGGGAATGAAGCAGTGAAGGGAAAACCGAGTGCAGAATGAGTGATTCATACTTCCCTTTGGCTTGAATGTGTCCAGCAAGTCACAATAGGTGAATGTCAGCTGAAAATGCCCGAAAACGCCATCATTTTGATCTTCAACAAATCTCTCCCTGGGCACTAAAAGAGCGCTGGCTGGTGGAAAAAGCCATGACTGGGTCACTTTGTGCTGAAACTATAGTTACTACACACTAAAAGCTTGTTTCTAGACTGTAGCATTTTTAAAATAGGTAATTGTTTTTCTGGTTGGTTACTTAATGTTGTTACTCGCAGGTGTGCATGTCTGTGTGTTTTATTGAGGCAATTTGTATATGCTTTAGGAAAGATTGTCAGATATTCTTTCTTTACAGTGGATTTAATAGTTCATTGTTCTCTCATGTCACTGTCGTGACATCATCGATATTGACATTGTTCTTACCACAAATATTAGGCACTATTACATGGGATCCCTGAAAGTACTGCATATTTATTGTTCCTTTGCTTCTGCTGCGTCAGTTTTTTCAGTATTTGCATACAGAATAGAGCCAAAATTAGACTAAAGCCGTTATAGTTGATTTTCTGACTAGACTCATATACTGTGTCTGCAGGGGAGATGACCCTGTGACCACTGTTGCTGTCTCATTAAAACATTATTACAGTTCATGTTTGTTGAGATTTGCTTCTTTTGGAAATTATGTCTCCTCTGAGCAAGTAGCACCAGTTACATACAAGCAACTGTGTAATTTGAATATACATGCAGGAGCATCATTTTCACACACAAGAACCATTTTGACTGTTAATGTTTTATTTTAACCTCCTAAGACCCGAACTCTTTCACGACATGCATTTTTAATTTCTCTTTGACATCTGGGCATATTGGGGCCCAATGAATGAAAAAACAAAGAATTACCAGATTTTTTTTAACCTTATTTTTGTTTTTAAGAAAAATAAGAGCCACAAATGAGGATATTTGTTTAAAGGTTTGATAGAACAGAAGCAATATAATGTCCTTGAAAGTGGATATCAGGCCCATGTAGAGCAAAATTGAGTATTTTAGTCTAAATAACCCAAAATTTGATGTCCACATATGTGGACACATAGGAGGTTAAAGAAATGGACTGCAGAACAACCTGAAGGTTTGGCACAGCAGTGCAGTACTTACCTCTGTTGCATTATAAGAAGAAGGTACAAATAAACCTTTTATTCAGCCAGGGCCTTTGAGTGGACTGTTCCGACTGTGTACAATGAATGATTTCTTCACTTTTTAAGCAGTTCCTTCGAACCTTCGAAGGATTGGGTCTGCCACCACTTTCAATCAGTTGCTGTGATTCAAAGTGACTTGTCTGCATACACAGGGAAATAAAATGTTAATAGGACAGAGTCAGTCTGCTGTCAAGCTGGCAGTTATATGCAATCTGTTTGTGATAATACAGCAATTAACTGTAATAAATTGGTGAAAATATGTTGCAAATCTGTTGCTGTCTGTATGAAACTCATATTAACTGGGACAGCAATTAAATAGTTTTAAACAGGAATAAAACTAGAACACAACCAGTTGACAACCCTTTCAGTCAAATCTCCTACTGCCAAAGAATGCGTTGCAGATAAGTTGCACTTATCAGACTGACTCACATTGACATGTTGGCAATCTGTCTGTTCTATAAAGGACATGGCCATTATTTGCAAACGTTTGCCAATCTGTCTGAGAGTTACAACAATCAGTTGTTGTAGATTTGAGGGAGTTTGGCAAGGACCAAATTGTGATGGCTAGAGGACTGGGTGCATATCCAAAACTGAAGCTCTTGTGGGGTGTTCCTTGTCTGCAGTGATCAGTATCTATGGAAAAGAGATCCAAGCGACAGGGCCATAGGCAGCCAAGGCTCCACTTGGGGAGCGAAGGCTGGTCCTTGTGATCCGAACCAACAGACAAAAAAGTTGCTGGTTCTAACAGAAAGGTGTGAGAATACTCAGTGCATTGTAGTTTGTTGTGTAAGGAGCGACATAGCCACAGACCAGTCAGGGTGCCCATGCTGACCCTCGTACACCACTGAAAGCGCCAACAATAGAGACATGAACATCAGAACTGGACCACAGAAGGATGAAGATGGTCGTCCGGTCTCATAAATGGCCTGTATTTATATAGCGCTTTTCTAGTCCCTAAGGACCCCAAAGCACTTTACACAACCAGTCATCCACCCATTCACACACACATTCACACACTGGTGATGGCAAGCTACATTGTAGCCACAGCCACCCTGGGGCGCACTGACAGAGGCGAGGCTGCCGGACACTGGCGCCACCGGGCCCTCTGACCACCACCAGTAGGCAACAGGTGATTCCCTGTTGGCTGTGGTCTCTTTCAGTAAGATAATGCGCCCTGCCACAGGAGGTAAAAATTCTTCAGGAATGGTTCGAGGGGCGCAAAAACAAGTCCGAGGTGTTGACTTTTCCTCCAAATTCCCCAGATCAAGCATCTCTAATATGTGCTGCACAAACGAGTCCGATCCATTGAGTTCCCACCTCACAACAGAACTTAAAGGATCTGTTGCTAACATCTTGGTGCCAGATACCAGAGCACACCTTCAGGTTCCTAATGGAGTCCATGCCATGAAGCAGCATTGGTCATTATCATACAGGGAAACCAAATTAACACGCACTACAAGAGCATAGTTAGTTAGGTCACCTACTGTGACTGTACGTCTTTTAAGATACCAGAAAGCTACATAAAACTGTGATGTCAAAAGAAAGTTGGAACATGTAGTTCTGAATTGCTCCTTTGAAGGGATTTGTCTCTCATCGCACTGTCTCGCTTTACGTAATAGAGATACCGTTGGCTGTCTGGTTAAGAAGGTAGCAGGATATCAATGCTGTTTTTTTCCCTTCTTTTTCAAACCTAATTTAATCCTTTCAAAGATTACACAGCAGCCTAAAAAACAATTTTAACAGGAGACGGATTACATGTTGAAAGAAGCCATCTCAGTTAGCATTATTTATTCTGGCTATAATCTCAAAGGACAGAAAGAAAATTAATTTCAGATGACCTGCTCGGTTTACATCTGTGTACAGACCACAGAGCTGCACCGTTGCACAGTATTGGGAGAGACAGAACCCTCTGGGTGATACACATCTGTATGTTACTGCCTGCATGAGTTTGAAATTTGAATTAAATGGCACACATCATGGGCCAACACACAGCACGCTGACAATGATAAATACATACGCATGCAAATGCATATTTTGGCCCCTTCAGCAAAGAAATATACATTTATATCACTGTCTGCATATGTTTTGGTTATCCATAAATACAGCATCAGAAAGAAGAAAAAAATAAAACGTACCCCCCACCCCCTTCCATACACACACTATACCTAGACACTAATCTACTCTCACTTGCTCACACGCAACTCCATGCAGTCCTACACTGACTCACTGACACAGTCATGCAAGGGGCGAGACTTCGAAAACCCAGAGGACTGAAGCCACAGGCCAAATGTGTTTAGTGACTCCTTTTTTACTCAGACGCCTTTCCGCGTGATATGGCGGCTAATGCGATATAATTAAGATTGCATTGCACAGACACATTCTGAGGGCTGACACACATCTAGAGGGCAAAAAGTCCTTTTGATAGGTTTGTAGCTTGAACCCATCCGCTGGAACGTTGAAGACAATATAATTACACTGCTAAGCAAGACACAAATAGGCAAAGTTCTTCATGTTACTCGTGCACGGGAGAGACCGGACAGAGCGCCGTCCCTTCGCTTGACCCCAGTCGCTCTCGTCCGTCCTCCCGTAACACTGTCCTTTTATTGAGGTTACATGAATATGCATAGGTTCATTAACATACGACGTCTACATACAAACAAAGAGTACCTTGCCTCTGTGTGTGTGTGTGTGTGTGTGTGTGTGTGTGTGTGTGTGTGTGTGTGTGTGTGTGTGTGTGTGTGTGTGGCTGATCAAAGGGTCAAACATCCTTGGTCAGGAAGAGGGTAGCCTCCCCCTCACCCTAGATGGTTCATCCTAGATAACACGGTGAGGAAGTCCTGCAGTTCATCTAAACAAAGAGCACTTAGACTAGAACAGACGTAGCTACGTTAATCCTACCATAAAACAATAAGACACGGTATGACCTCTCATGCTCCCAAAGTGCTGTCTAATACACACAAAGTTTGCAGACTATCAAGGATCAAAACCTCTACCAATCTACAACTAATTACAAAACTCTAAGCATATATAAGTAAATATTTCTAAGCATAAATGACAATCAACAATACAAATCTAACATTTCCCCCCTTTTTGACCTTTATGCTTGAAAAGTTCCCAGGTATGAATACCTCATGTCTGACAGTTTCAATGCAAACCTTTTTATACTCAGCATATGTCAAATCACCCTAAATTACTGAAAGGTACACAGTTTAATAAATGTATTAGCAGTTACCCCATTCATTGAGCTCATCTCATGGCAAACTGCATCTTACGAGCAACCAAAGAAATTGTTAATTTAATAGTGAAACTAAAAAAGTAACATTTTCAAAAACATCTCAGCTTGGTGGTGCTTCCTCCGGGTGTGCACATCACATGTCTCTCTGCAGAGTGGTTTAAGCTCTGCAGGGCGTCATGAATGTCTCTTCCAGTTGTTTCCATCACTGTCCATAGGACCAGAGTCCAAATGTATGTAGAATAGACATTCAAACATACCAGTTGGTTTTGTTGTTTGTCAACATGGGTCTCAGCTATTTCCAAAGCTGCAGACCTCTCAGCACTCTAGTTTTATGGCCTCTTACCAGCCCCCATCACCTGACTTCAGACCTTCGTCTTGTGAGGGGGATATTTATGACTCCTTAATTGTCCACGCTCTGCAGAAAAAGCTCTCTGTGGAAAGGGTGCTGGGTTCCGTCATCTTACTGCTGTTATGATCCCAGCAGCCTTCAGAGTGTCATCGTATGCACAGTATAGTGGCACAGCATTAGGTGATGTTCATAGGAAACTGCTGTCATCACCACCATAGCTTCTGGTTCCTGTGCTTTCACAGAATCATGATGTCATCCCCGAACTCCTTCTGCGCTGTCGATGGAGCTTGGCACGCTCCCCTCATCCCACGAGTTTTCATGTTCCAACGCTGCTGAAGGTTTAAGGCAGAGCACGTCGTACACCTTAGTTGTCTTCCTCAGCGTCAATATTGAATCTTTCATTTTATTTAAAATCTCCTGGAAACTCAGTAGCACAGCTCTCTGTGTGATGTCTGCTGTGCTGAAGATGATCTCTGATCCTCCTGAAGCCTCTCTCCTGGCCTCAGCTCCCATCTTGTGGACGATCCTCTCCTCTATTTTGCAGGCAGTTTCATGGTCCTTGCTGTGGCTCCAAGGTCTAATCTCATGATGGGCCCCAACCAGCTTGACCTTTGACCTCAACCACTGCCTGGCTGTCAGCTATGCCTGGAATGGTTCACGCTTCTCACTGGGCCTCTGAAGATTTCTCAGGAGATTACTGCTGCACCTGTATTTCCTTGCTAAGAAGAAAAACTTCTATTTGGAGAGCATGTCAACAATCATCAAACCACATTCTTTAGTTCAGTGAACTTCACTTATAGGCCATCAAAGCCTCATCTGAACATGGATGCACCACTTGCATAGGTTTAATATTTGTAAATAAAACGGCTAATCACACAAATCACTGCAACAATAATAGTAAACATTGTTTAATGTTAATCCTTGCACTCCACCTCTTGACGCATGGACATTCCCATGCGTCAACTCACCAAACCTGGATCCCTGTCTTAAAGAAAAAGATTAGCTAGATCATGTCCCAGGCAACATCAGGGCATCTCCTCTGGAGTAGCTCCGTAACCCTGCAATAAAAGATGTTAGCGTGTGTTGCATATTAAGTTTGCTTAACACCTGGCTCTCCCAGGAGCCTGCATACACACCATCACGGCCTGGAAAGCAAAATCTGGAAGTGAAATCAAACTTCATACCTGTAAACAATTGTATCATAAGAGTAATAAGCATTCAACATCAGCAAGACAAGTGTCATGTGCAGGTTTTCTCAAATCAGTAACTACAACTATTACCCTAATTCACCTCAGACATGGATTATCCCATGTACTCTGTTAACATTAATGTAATCAGTGACTTCTCTTAAGCAAAGTCACTCCACTCATATATTATTATTATGGGTTCAAAAGTGGCCAGCAAATGAGCCCATAATAAACTATTCCATAAATACCGTAATCTCTTATTTGTTTTACTCATGTCACTTGTCCGCTTCAGCTGAATCTACTACAGCATTCTCAAAGAAACAAACATTAGCAATACACATTGACTGTGGTCAGACGGAGGTCAGACACAGGTCAACAGATTCTAGAGGTGCCATAAAACACCATAAAGTTAACACTCGCTGTGGAAACAGTAACACTGGTCTCATCACAGTATGTCTCAAACTATATTAATTTCTCCATCAACATATGCCTGTAACTACAGTTTTCTTCACACATAAACCCAGAAATCTTGTAGTAGAGAAACATTAGCCAGTATTCCTATAAATCACATGATCAAACACATGAAGAACCGTAATGCTGTAAAAACGAAAATGCAAATGTTAGCGCTTGCGCAGGCGTATGCATACTTTGTCACAGATATCTCTGTGAGCACACAAGCTAGTGAATGACACACACATAGTAAATTCACAGACACAGAAAATGGCATTTAAAATGTTAAATCATCACGCAACCTCGAGTGTTGCTGTCATCTTTCTGCTTCTGTAAAGGGAAGCACACACAGACTCATCTGCACCCCTGCCAGGCGGGGGTCAACTTCACACAGTCGTGTTACATCAGTAAAGTCTTGTCAGCTTTTGTCAGCTTTTACCAGTCAGTCAGTTTGTTTTCCTTTCACTCACTCATTCATGCATTCATTCTTTCTTTCTTTGCTGATAGTGGAACCTATCGTCGCATTTAGTTTCCACTCTCAGCAAAATGACGTCATTTCAAAAAGAAAAAGAAGAACTTTAGTTTGGATTACATCGCTGAATCCTTTTGGACTGGGACTGTCATTTAATAATTGTCCCAAATAAGTGGCTTTCTCCAGAGTCCATTTAAATGTGGAGAACTCACTTGGCACAATTTTCTCGACGACGTGTAGCGCTTTTAATTCCCGACGTGCAGATCTGCTTAAAGAACAGAGATTATCAAACAAAACTTTCAGTGCACTGTGAAAGTATCAAAATAAAAAGGCCTTGTTAAGTCATGACACAAGCTCCTCATCTCAGGAGGGTAAATCATACCATTAGCATGGTTTATCATACCATCATACTAATCGGCAGGCTCAACTTCACAACAAAAGAAAAATCATCAGCTAGATTCACTCCAAATCAACCATCAGCTGCACAACACACAACATAATCCTAATGTCTTATTAGCTATGAGTTTAATTACCAGGTCTGTGCTCTTCACTCATTTAGGCCACAGATCTATTTTATTCAATTTTCCTTTTCCCTTCATCATAAAACATGTGACATGCTGTCATGCACTTCACAAAACAGTCTGTTCTGACGTATTCAGAGTTGTGTATCTAAATACAGGATTCACTCGCACATCAAAGCAGGAAACTCAGTGTTTTAGAGTCTCCACTCAACACACAACAACTCCAACACATCTCATTCACTCATACTAGAATTCAGTCACCTTTCATTAATCTAAAACCGATCAACTAATTTGCATATCAGCTATTAACCCACTAAGTTGACAGGACGACAGAAAAGCATGTTCAAAATAGTATCACAAAAGACAATTTCCCTCATACAGTAAATTACATGTGCTGCCTCAATCAAGCAGGAAGCTTCTCCCAATTTACCATTTTAACAACTAAATTTATTGTCTGATCACTGGTTGGTCAAACCAGGATCTTTTTTCCCACAAAAGTTAAACTGTTGTCCTGCAACCTGGAGAGTCAATTTTTTGCATTGGATACATTCAGTATTTAATAACAAGTGTCTGCTAAATTGACACTAATTTAACACTGATGAAAGATAACAAGCTAATTTTCATTACATGTGTTTGTGTTATTAGGCAGGTCTAATGCATGTCTGTGGAGCTGCATCTCCAGCAGAGCATGTTCTTAAAGCTGCCTTTCCTACACACTTCTCTGCTATTATTTAATCATTTCTTAACTAATGTGCTATGAGTCTTCATGAGTCATTTTGTGTTTGGAATTGTTAGTAGCGTTAATGCATGTTCTGCTTGTGTGTGTGTGATTTTGTATATGTTTCTATTTTCGCAATGTTTCAGACTCCGTCTCAATTTTCCAACTTAAGCAGTCAGTTTTCTTTTCCCCAGGTTTGCTAACCCAAATTTTGATTTCCCACATTAAATAATTCCTATGTGTTCTCACCTAGTCTTCTCACTCTGTTGTCCTCTCACTCTTTTGTCCTCTCCCACTTTAACAGTCCACAGCCGGCAGTTCTCCTTCAGCTTTGTCCTGTGTTCCACTGTCTCTTCTTGCCATTTTACTCCACAGGTGGCAAATGTCAAACTCCAACTGTTCAGTTCTCCTCAAACGTTTTCTTCACATGCACAGTGAAGTTTCAGCTTGTTGTAAACACAGTGCCATTCATCCGATCAGTCAGGATGATGGGTTTGCTCTTCTTCTTTGATGCTGTTTGTCCACATTGCTGCTGCTTTGCTGGGACTCTTTGCTCAGGACTTGCTGCTGTCTTTATCTGCCATGTTATTGCTCTTTGGAGCTGCATTCCTTGTCTTCAGGGAGGAGTGAGAGCTTGCTTGTGAGGTTGAGAGACACATGGCGCTGTAAATAAGTCAGCCAGAAACTTGGCCTGCATGTTTCCAATGATGTTAAAGTATAACTTTCTTCCGACCGCTGCATGTGGAAAATTGATTCAGGTCTGCTTTTCACCTGAAAGTGACAAACTAAGACATGTTCATTATTATCATCACTGCTTAACCAACACACATCTCTCTCTCTCTCTCGCTCTGTGTTTTTGTGAACAATCCTTTCTTAAAAGCAGAAAATGAAATTATAGTTGTTTTTTTGGTTGATCAACACAAAACCTTTTTCCTATGATTATTTTTTTCCTACAATATAAATTCTCCCTCTTATTCACTTTTTTTTTTTTTTTACAATAGCTGGTGACCTGCAAAATCACCGCTGTCACTCACAATCAAAGGCAATCACTCTTGCACAGTGCACAAAAACACTGTGATGTCAGACACATTCACACTCACTTTGTCATCTGCATAAATAAATCATATGGCTGGAGATATGTGCCATGGTGATCCATAGGCATGATCACACGTTTATTTAATTATTTTCAACCCAACAAAACAAATAAACAAACACATGATGCTGATGCTATGAACACTCCACACACAAGAGTCAAGATGCAGGAAAACTGCTCATGGAAACGCTGCACACTCCAGTTATCACAGCGCCGTTTCCCTCTCTTAGAGTAGTTCTCAGACAGCTCTCGATCTGATAATGTGTAGCCTGCTCATCAGCTCAGAAGAAAAAAAAAAAACTGCAACGCAACATCACACAGTAGTTGCTCTGCCCACAGCGGCAAAGTCTTACACTTTCATATTCAACTCAGCTTCTCCATCATGTACTTTTAGATGTTTCATACAGGGTTCAGCATATTAGTTGTTTTCACAGGTGTGCTCTACATCTCAACAATGGTTCATAATAAGACGACAGTCTTCCACACAGGTCAAGTGCCTCTATGCACTTCATTAGTTTAAATATTTACCTATATCACTTCACCTCACATGTCATCGTACTGAATTTAAGCAACCACAAGCGTAATGTAGATGACTTTTAACAACTATCCACCTCAATTACGTCTATGGTCTGGCACACAGGCTGAAGAGTTAACGTTTTGTGTCAGCAAGGGGTGGGGGGACAGCCACCCACCAGAGCATAGCTGCTGATGTGGGCTGGCCTTCTCCACACGCTCTTCAAGGCTGGTGTGTTTTCTGAAAACTTCTAACATTTTAATCTCTTCCATTTTTAAGCCTGCGATTAACCGCACGGCTCAGGTCCGCGTGAAACCCGCGTGACCGCGCTCGCGTGAACCCGCGCAGCTGTGGAGCCGTCGCTCTCTCTCTCTTTATTACATAAATACTTTGTGCTGCCAGGAGCAAAGTCCAGCACAAACGTCTGTCTCCCTCCGACTTACTCTTGGTTGCTTAGAAACCCATGATAACAACAACAGTCGGTGTCATAGACCACATGTTCTGCCCCGCACACACTCACACAACAACAACAACAACGACGACGACAATGACAACAACACAAAATAGGCCTACCGTCCAGCACAATCTGGACCCCGCGGAACTTCTCAACGCCCCACAAAGTGGCGGAGAACTCACCTCTCGCCACACAAAGTAGCGAGGAACCTCTTGCTCCACAAAGTAGCAAGGAACCCGGGTATCGCTCCACAAAGTAGCGAACTTCTCAACGCCTCACACAGTGGCGGAGACTGCACAACCACACGGTTATAGAGTCGGGCTCTTCTCAACGCCTCACACAGTGGCGGAGACTGCACAACCACACGGTTATAGAGTCGGGCTCTTCTCAACGCCTCACACAGTGGCGGAGACTGCACAACCACACGGTTATAGAGTCGGGCTCTTCTCAACGCCTCACACAGTGGCGGAGACTGCACAACCACACGGTTATAGAGTCGGGCTCTTTAAACTTACTTGGCGTTGCTTAGAGTGTAATATCAGCCCGAATCCCGCCGACCGTCATTCATCGAGGAGAAAAGACAGACCGCGAATCCACAGGAACTTCCTGGCTGACGTCAGTCTTTCAGCGTGCCTCTCCTCCCCTCGGTGAATGCGATTCCAGGGCTCCGGCATCGAAGGACCAATTAATGATAGGTTTGTAGCTTGAACCCATCCGCTGGAACGTTGAAGACAATATAATTACACTGCTAAGCAAGACACAAATAGGCAAAGTTCTTCATGTTACTCGTGCACGGGAGAGACCGGACAGAGCGCCGTCCCTTCGCTTGACCCCAGTCGCTCTCGTCTGTCCTCCCGTAACACTGTCCTTTTATTGAGGTTACATGAATATGCATAGGTTCATTAACATACGACGTCTACATACAAACAAAGAGTACCTTGCCTCTGTGTGTGTGTGTGTGTGTGTGTGTGTGTGTGTGTGTGTGTGTGTGTGTGTGTGTGTGTGTGTGTGGCTGATCAAAGGGTCAAACATCCTTGGTCAGGAAGAGGGTAGCCTCCCCCTCACCCTAGATGGTTCATCCTAGATAACACGGTGAGGAAGTCCTGCAGTTCATCTAAACAAAGAGCACTTAGACTAGAACAGACGTAGCTACGTTAATCCTACCATAAAACAATAAGACACGGTATGACCTCTCATGCTCCCAAAGTGCTGTCTAATACACACAAAGTTTGCAGACTATCAAGGATCAAAACCTCTACCAATCTACAACTAATTACAAAACTCTAAGCATATATAAGTAAATATTTCTAAGCATAAATGACAATCAACAATACAAATCTAACACCTTTTTATTCCGAGTGCCGAGAGAGGTTGAGGGGACCGAGGTAAAAATGGATGCGGAGTAGCAAGGAATATGCCGCTGATGCAAATCAGCAGTGGTATTCAGGCATGAGTGTGTAGGGGGAAAGTAATGTATGGAGCCTGAGTGCCTGCTTCACAGAGATAAAATAAAATCTCATCGTTAAACGATGTCACAGTTCAGCCCACTGCATTTTTGCCTAACAACTGTTTGCTGCTCTGGAATTAGAGACTCACTGGTTTGTCACAGCAAATGGTGACAAAATGCTTAGTAGATTAACTGATTTGTGGGGAAACTTAATGAACTATAGCCTTGAAGATTAGCTAATTGTAGGCTCGCAAATGTAAGATGCTCTGCTTCTCACTTGTCTATATTATCGTACATTTGGCTTCTTTGTTGTGTTCCTGCTGCAAGCTGAGTTAATATAAACATTTGTCAGTGTTGAAAATGGTCCATTTGGAGGCTCTAATATTAGTTAACTCGAGGCACAACTCTCAAACCCATGAAGGATAGGCTGGAGTGCTGCACAGAGAGCTATATCCGCATGTACAAGTGCCCACATGGAGATAAATATAAACCTGTGTAGTGCCGCTGTCGACTCCAACCAAAGCCTCTCATCTGAGTTGGCAACTTGCTGCGGATCCCATCAAGACACTTGTGACCTTGTTCATAATCCAGATCAGACTGCAGAACATGTAACATCTGGAAAATAACATGAAAAGTTCTTCTCAGTCCAACAGCAATGTTTTTATAGAGCGTGCGTCACAATATTCTTAAAACGTAACTCATAAACCTAGTGTAAATACATTTATTCCATCTCCACTTTGTGTCTTTGTGTATGACATGAAATGAAATCCAGTGCAAACTTTGCCTGGCATTTGCACAAGGGAATACAAAACTAGAAAATGGCTCTGATATGTAAATATGGTGCAGAGGAATTTTTAGATATGCAAAATGTGTCCCCGTGGTTTGATGCCGTGATCGACTGTGACAGCCTCCTGTCTCATCTCACTGTTGCCATGGGTCATAGCAAATGTGAGATGGATCTCTCTCTCCCAACGTCTCATATAGACACTTGGTCTCACTTTGAAATCCACTGGGCACATTTAATCTGTAATCTTTTAATAAGCAGGGTGTGGCAGGGCGCAGCAGTTCGTGGCGCAGCTGCGTGGGAGGCTGACACACCAGAGCTCAATCAGCTCATAACGCCTCCACTATATTAAAAGTGCCAGACCTGAGGTTAATGTTGTTGTTGTGTGTAGGAAACAACTGCAAAGCTGCTGCCGTGAGTTGTTGGATACAGCGACCGTGAATAAAAAGTGTTTAAAAGTGCGAGTATGTGGTCGGATCCGTCTTCACTGCCACACAGGGGTAATATTATGAAGAGGTTTGTTTTATCTAAACCACAATCTTTTCCAAAACCTAACCAAGGAGTTTTAGTGGCTAAAGAAAACTGTTTAGAGACTTTATTGGTTTCAGCCTGTGTTTTAAGGCAGCACACTTGAGAAAATAACATGATCTTTATTAAGATTAGGTCTAAACCGTGTGGGGAATTCAGTCTTAAAAAGACATAGTGAATAAAAAGAATTGGGAATTATGAGTTGTCCAACTAGATGCTCACATTAAAAACACACACACTCCATCTAGCAGGTAAATCTGTTCAACTGCTTCTTAATACAAAAATCTAATTAGCCAGTCACAGAGAGTGAGAGATCCTGTCCTACATTACTTTAAAAAAGAAGATATTTTCAGAGCTGTTGATATATGAAGCTCTGAGCATTGAGTGTTGCATTGTGAGAGTTTCAGTAAAAAGCCTGCAAATTATTGCATTTATACTGGAGAGCAAAGAAAAATTAAATTCTACTTGTACTATGGAAAATCAGTTTCATAAAAGCTACATAAACAGAGCTGAAGAAGACTGCGTTTGTAAAACTAGCGGTAACGTGTGAGAATTATAAGTTATAAGACTGTTTCTGCTATCGATACAATTTGTGTTGTTAATCCTAAATGATTCACGGTGACAACATCATAAGAACAAGGTCATTTTACTCCACACACACACATTTGGAAAATCACATAGTTTGACCATAAAAATTCCCAGAATAATTAGTATTTGAGATTGCTGAAGCAACATCACTAAAGAAAAATATCCTTGCATGTCACTTTCGTTTAAAAATATGAAAAATGTGAAGTTTTTTTTTTTGTAAAACATAAAAACAACAAAACTTAAGACCTTAAGAATCTCCTTATGAATGTTGTGAATATCTAGATCATTGGTGTTTGGATTTGAGGGTCAACAGGGCGAACACTGAGGCTGGGTATTAGAAATACAACATGGCAACATGAGACATGTTAACTCTGAGAACACTAACATCTAGATTAAGGTGTGAGAGGTAAATACATAACAGAAGCTAAAAAGGACTTGCTTGTCTCTAGATTAGTTAAAATAAATTGAAAATAAACTGATTTGAACACGTTTGATGCATTATACAAAAAAAGGTTCATGATGTAGTTCACATGATCTAAGCAAGAGTGACTCGGAATCTCAAATGTTAAAGTACACTTACTGATTGTACTTTTACTACATGAGCTAATGTAGATGCTCTAAAAGCACGCTGGCTGAAAAAGAACCACACGTTTGGAGAAACTGTGCTGTAACTTCTCATACTGTGAAGTTTTCTGACAAAAGTGAATTGAAAACTTATGCTGTACAGTTTACTAAGGGGTCCTTTGCTGGGCCATGAGCAATTACACAAAAGAACAAGTTAAATTTCACCATAACACTGACTGGAGAAAAGCCAAATTGGGATTCTAATTGACATTACAATTGAAATCAGTGCTGTGATAGTTAGTTTAAGATCACAACCTGATTTAAAACACAGTCTAACATCAACATTCTTGCCCCTGAAAATAGGTCAGGATGGCCGAAAAATGTACTTTAAAAATGAGATTTTCTTTTTGTTTCATTGGAACAGTAAAGTACCATTACAAAGAAATGAGTACACCTTTGTAGATATCACTGATATGGAGTTTTTCATGTTTTACATACAGACTTTCTCATTTAAACCATGGTGACTTAAAAGCTTAGCAGCAAGACACTTGTTTCCTTTGTTCCATCAAACATTTCTTTCAGCCATCTGTGTTTATCAGAGCGATATGTGACTAATTTTTTATTGAATCACCAGAAAGTACACAAATACAAGATTAAATATTTTATTTATTTATCAAAGATACATAATTACACATTGATACAATGAATAAGGTGTCTATAAAAATTACATATGGTGTAAGAAAAACATTATAACATACAAATAAGTGTTTTAAGATAATCTGACATACTTTAAAAGCATAAGAATAAAAGTTTTTTTTTTTAATCATGTTCTTTGATGATCACATTACATGTATCACATTTTTTAAAGCATAACGTAGGGTGTTCACAAAAACAGTTTTATGATTACTTTTTCCACAGTGCTTGTATGCCTCTTGCAAAACTATGTACTTATCACCATATGACATAATAACTCACGATTATGCAAGACCAGCCATGAAATGTCCGTCGCTTCATTACAATCATTTGTCCCCGCTGCTGCCCTCAGACCCAGTCTGTGGGGTAAAATTGCTTTTTTGGTGGTTCATAAAAAATATCTCAAAAAGCGATGTTAGTGAGGGGACCAGAAACACTGGGTTGCAGAGCAGTTGGTAAGGACTTGTATATTTCTGGAGAGTCTGCAAAAGCTGTCTTGCTCGTGCTCCTGATTGGATATGTGGAGCCCGGCTCTGATATCTCACTGGTGGCAGCTAAAGGTAGGCATGCCTTGGAGGCGGAGTTGGTCTCGGGCGCAATCTTTCAAACGAGCCTCACGGCATTTCAGGCAACCTCAGGCCGGAAACAACATCCGGTCACTCGCGGTCAAAATCCACGCAGAGCTGGTGTTTCGCAGGGATCAGGTTAACACATCTGGGTCTAAAAATGTAAAGAAAAACAAAAAGAGTTTTAAAACACGCAAACTAGCAAAATATCAAAGGAGCATAACATAACAATAACAAGATGATATGAGATACCCGATGAGGCCATGATAGGTGATGTAGACATGTAATGTATAAACTTTTACGGGAGTTAAAAGTGGAGCTTATATATATTTTAAAGTGTATTGTACGTGGGATAGGCTCCAGCGCACCGCGCGAGCCTGAGAAAAGGATAAGTGGAGGCGAATGGATGGATGGATGGTGTATTGTACCTGTTACAAACCATTGTGATATTTATTTATTTTTTTTAAATGAAAGGATTGACAGAATGGTAAAAAGGAAAATGCAAAAATGTAGTTAGAGAGGAAGATTAACACTTACCGAATGATATGCGGATAAGGAAAGAGACGCAAGTTGCTGTTGAAATCGGCCGCTCCCTATGCGAACTCGCAAGCAGTCTGAGCGGTTCCAGTTGTTGATATGGCTGAAGGCAGGGGTCTTCTGGGAGCTCGGGGGTAGTCTTAACCTGAGCGGGAGATCATAAAAATCGGACCTGGAGCGGATTGGCTAACCGGGGTGCGAAGGGAGCGGTGCAATAGTTATGTGATTGGCAGCGGGGCGAAGTAAGGGGGGGAGTTGGTCTCCGGCGCAAATTTCGAACGAGGTAAGCAGCGCATTCGGGAGCAGAGCGGGGAGCGAACAAGCAGGAAAAAATTGTGCTCTGCAAGAAGTTGTGGATCGGAGATTAAGAGCGAGGTAGAACTTAGAGTGTGCGTTGAATTTTAGAGCTTGCTAGTAAGAGGGAAGTTTTTGAAGAAAAAAGAATAAGGATTTTCCCTGTTATCGAATATAAGGTTTTGGGAATAGAGGGGTAGCTAACAAGTTATTCTAGGGTTTTGGAGAAATCGCGGAGAATTTTTTAAAAAGGAGTTTTGGCTTTGTTTGGCTGAGCATGAAGGGAGCCGCGGGGCGCTGAATTTGAGAAAAAAGACTAAGGATTTTTTCAGGATTTCCCCTGTTATCGAATATAAGGTTTTGGGAAAAGAGGGGGCACCCTAACAAGTTATTGTAGGGTTTTGGAGAAAACGCGGAGGGTTTTTTAAGGAGTTTTCCCTGCTTATGTTTCTAAGGAGGGTTAGGGTTAGGGGATCGCGAGTTTTTTCTGAGTATGAGTTTTATTCTAAATTTACAAATGCATATAAATCGAAATAAAGTTTTCCCCCAAGGCATGCAGCATGTGTTTGTGGCCATACTGGACGTTACAAAAGCACAAGTTTAACTAAACAATTTTAATATGGTTTAATACATTTTTAAACACATGAGCACGGAGCCCGAGAGAGCACGGTCCGGAGACACGGGCGCGCCCCCGCGCGCCCAGACACACAGCCTCGGGCGCGCGAGGGCGCGCGCACACACACACACTGACCCGCCACCAGATGGCGTTTTTTGAGCATAAAAAAATAAAAAATTTTTTTAATTGCTTAAAGAAATAAAAGAATGCTATTTTGATATATAAGAAACTTTCTAAATAATCAATTATATTTTTATGAATATCATATTTTTATGAATATCATATTTTTATGAATATCATATTTTTATTACTTAATTACTTCCTACTTCCGGAGCTCATGAATAATTTAATTACTTCCGGAGCTCCGGAAGTAATTAAATTATTCATGAGCTCCGGAAGTAATTACTTCCGGAGCTCATGAATAATTAATGACCTGTCAGTTTGACGAGAGGGGTATAATATCACTCTCTCTCATACCTAAACAACAAAAGTGGTCTTATGTTACCCTGTGATTCAGATTACAATTGCGCTTAATTACTCGACTAAAGCCATGGCAAAAGCAATTTTACAATATCTGTCTTGACTGAAAAGTTACAAAGGCTGATGGATATAATAACTATAATGATTTCATGGAGATAAAAATTTTTTCAAACCTCAGTTTCAATCACTTATTTGATGAAAACTAAACAGAAGTTTGTATGAATCACTCAGTCAGGCTTTTATTTTTTAGTCAACGACTGAAGCTCAAGGCTGTTAGATAAAAAAGCTGGAATTTGCATGTCTAAAAATTGTTTTTTATTCAAAAAAAGTGAATGTACTTTCCTGCATTAAATGAAAACAAAAAAAGAAACCAGCCTTTATGTTTTGTGTGTGAATGTGTGTGTGAATGGGTGGATGACTGGATATGTAAGCGCTTTGGGGTCCTTAGGGACTAGTAAAGCGCTATATAAATACAGGCCATTTACCATTTACCATTTTTTGGGTACACACACGTCCACTATCTCCAAAAACAAAAGAGAGAGGGGGTACTAGAAACCACCCAACCTAACCAGCCAACCATTATTACTTCTCTTTTCACCCTTTGCCTTTGTTCTCTGCTATATATTTGTTACTACTTTCCTTACCACATTCACCAAGTTTTCCTTTCTTTCCTCCAAACATTCTTATGAACACTCTTTAAATGTGTGTACCCCCTTTCAAGTCAATCCATACATCTTATTTTTCATTGATCTGTCTCACTATCCACATATATTTCTGTCTCTTGGCATCTGTCCCTGCATCCGTCCCTCCCACTTCACCTGCATCTGTTATTCAACATGGCCCTATTATCATTTCAAAGAGGGACAGTGAGCTCTGCCTCTGAGCAGCCCTTCCTTGAAGTATCACGTTGATTTTAAATGAGGGTCCTCATGAACAGTCAACAAGGAGTTCATCATGAAAGATACAACAGGAAAGGATTCATCTGTAACACAGACAGGCTGGCTTGGTAGAGAATATGATGGTGCCAGTGTGAGATCAAAGGCTCTCCAGCGCATAAACTCCACACATTCAGAAAATTGCAGACCCAATGGCAATTTTCACAGTAGATGTGGTGAGGATCATTGTTGGGAATTTGGTGTGCTGCACTGACTGTCAGTCTGAGATTATTTTTATTTCTCGGTAGTTTAGTTTTTGTGGTTGTCTGCATCTGATCCATCTGTGTGCTTGTTTGGGCTTGTTTTTTCTGATTTAACCACACTTCCCTCATTTGGCAGCATGGCTCCTAGAAGTCTAATTAGCTAGAATCAATGAAAGCACCTGTGAGAGGTTAGAGGTGCTCCAGCAGTGTAATGTTATTTTTTAAATAAGACTACAAGACTAGTGCCATTAAAAAGCAATCTTTTCCCTCACATCATTCCCTCCTGAGAACAGCAAGTAATGCTGAGTACATTTGCATTTATACAAATGAAGCACACCAGTTGCTGCTTAAGAGCTGTGGCAAAGTCTTCCTAAAGCTCTGAAAGTGATTCATTTGTCCCACATTACTTTTAAGCTAACGGCTGGTCGTTTGCCATTTTCCAGGCTCTGGTTGTCTAGGTAACCATCCAATGTCAGTCAGTGGTATCTTATGTTCTCATTGGTAGTTGCTTCAGTCGCTCACCCAGGATTTGGAAAAAGTTTATCTCAGGTCCCACCATCTTTGCGCCACCGGTAGTTGTCTTGAGTGTAGTCATTTGCAGTTGCTTCCTTGACGTTCTATGGTCTCTGGCCACCATGTTGCTGCAAATCGCTGCCAGTGTAGACACAGCTTAAGACACCTAGAGACAAACCTGGCAACCACCATGACTTACGAAAAATGAGTATTCTTCATTGGTTGGAAATGGTTGCTCAAAGTTGTTGGTTGTCACTGTAAAATCAACTGCTAATGCCCAAGAAGCACTAGCCTAGAGACTAGTCAGTGACCACCTGGCAGCTATTTGTCACCTGGCTCGCTGGCCAGGTGGTTGCTCACTGTTGCTGACCCAGGACCATGCAAAATACTCCAAATACTTGTTCAGAGTTAAAGCTTTCCTGTCTGCCATCATACTGGCTGACTTTAACATGCTCACAGACAAAATCATAGGATTTGATATATTCCACAAAGCATAAAAGAGTCAGAGATAGAAGAAAACACTGTCAATAAATTTGGGATATTTTTCTTTTTGTACAACAAAAGGAACAAGATCTTTTTTTTTTCAATGGTAACAAGTTTCTTATTGAAAAACTAATTTGTTTTGATATGCAATGAAAAAGTAATGTAATATCCTATTTCATAACTTGTTACCCTGGTCTTCTGGCCTATAATGCTCATGGCTAAGTATCTACAATATAAGCATCCATACAAATGAAAAAAAAAAAATCAGCTGTTGATCCATATGCCAAGACACCTATTTTAAGGTTATAATGTGATTCTACATGTCGCTGCCATTTTAGAAACCCAGCAACAAGGGAAATGGCTCCACACAAACCAACACCGTGTTCCAGCAAAGAGGTGCAGATGCTCACAGTTCAGCAGCAGGTATATCACCAATCTGCATTTTGTCGCATACAATTGACGTCATAGGCCTTTCAGATGCTTGCCAAAACAAGCCGAACCATGCTGAGGTGGTACTCATTTGTAATAGAGAAAGACCGAAACCGAGTAGAGCACAGTCAAGTCGGGCTGAGGAGGTACTAAGGAAAAGAGGCATTTGTTGTAACCACCCATTTGGTCTATTTGTCCACCCAGTAGATCTATAAAAATAATCATGAGCCTGTTCTGTTGCTGCATGACCTCTACAACCACTTTCCCTACTCACGCACCTTTTCTGTATTCTAATGGCAAAAATGCCAGGAAGTAAGTAAGAAATAAAAATAAAAAATTAGACTGAACTGATATTTATTGACATTTGAGACCTCAACAAACTAAAAAAAAAAGATTTAAAGCAAAGCCACACCACACTTTGTGCTTTCTGAGCCTTCAGTTAAGATTTCACAGCCTCGTGTTTCATATGCTGTTGTTCAGCCAGCTAGTGTCTTGGCGCTTAAATGTTTTGGAACTGCTGTTCAAGCACTGCCATCAGTATCACTTTGGCAGCATTAGTGGCTATTGTAGGCAGAGCTCGGGTTCCTGTCTTCTAGAGGGAAATCAATTGAGTTCTCTGGCAGAGTAGACATAATGCACACATGGGGCCATTAAAAACCTCCACACAAGCTCATGCACACCTAAACATGTACACAAATAAATGTATATTGATGACCCTTAGGACAGACCCTGACAACCTCAGAGCTTGTGTGCCTTTTTTTGCAGCATGTGTGTTTTTCCCCTGACACAAAGAAATGCACTTATGAGGGCATAGATGTTAACAATATATGTATGAAACCTAATAATTACATTTCTATGGAGCACAAAACATTGTGGAGGTCACATTGACAAATCATTTGACAACAAAATCTCTTTTGCAGACATTTTATATAATGTAAAGTGGGCAGGAAACACACACACACACACACACACACACACACACACACACACACACACACACACACACACACACACACACACACACACACACACACACACACACACACACATATACCCAAGCTGACAGATCTGCATCTTGGGGCTGCGTGACCCCCTTGTAGTATGTAGTAAGAGCCCGAGGTTAGCGGTACGACCTTGTCTTTCCTCGCATCTTTGTTGTCCCCGGCAGCGTGCTTGTTTGTGTGCATTCACATGTATGAAATGCCCCGGTGTCTCTGTGTACAGCTGGGAACATGACTCCCCTTCACTTTGTTTCAAACAAGCTGCACAAAAATGTTCAGGGACTTTGCCAGCGTGCACTTTCAGCTGGCAGAATAATAAAAGTAATACATGTTTGTTTCTGTTTTTACTGTTTTCTCTGTTGGCTTCACAACAAAATACAAGTGCTTGTGGAAGAAAGAGTCACATTTAAACACACAAAATTCAGTCAAACACGTACATGTTGCTGGGCAGGTATGGTGCAATGAGTAAAGATTGTGATGTTTCTATGTCACAACTGAGCGACAATCACAGAGGACATAGTGCCTGGACTTGTCAATGATTGACCTTTAAATGAGTAGGAATGAGATGACCCCCAATTTAACATACACAGCTTTGAAACTAATTATATTCACACATTCATCATCCTGGTATCATATTTTTTGTTTTTTTCATTTAACACCAACCTTTATTTAAACCATAATTCCAGCCTTTCTGTGTCTTAATTGTCTCTGTAAACATGCACATAAAATATTTGAAGAGAAGACAGGTGGTGTGAAATGCGTCTAACCTCAACTATTTATTTTTCATTCTGTTTTATTTATTTTGTGTCAAATTGCCTCAAGCCGCATTATGTTGTAAGTTAAAAACCGCACAATAATGCAACGGAAACAGACAAAACCCAACAATCAAATGACCCACTTTGAACAAGGACTTGGCAACAGTGGGAAGGAAAAAATCCCTATAACAGGAAGAAACCTGTGGCAGAACCAGCATCAAGGAGGGGCAGCCATGTGCTGTGATCAGTTGGGGGTGATGGGACAAGAGATACGGCGTGGAAGAGAGCCAGAGATTTATAATAACTAATGATTAAAAATCAGAGTTGTGTATAAACACATGGAGAGTTTAAAAAGGTGAGTGAAAAAGAAACTCTCAGTGCATCATGGGAAGCCCCCAGCAGCCTACACCTATTGCAACATAACTTAGGGAGGATTTGGGGTCACCTGATCCAGCCCTAACTATAAGCCTTGTCAAAAAGGAGCATTTTAAGTATAATCTTGAAAGAAGAGAAGGTGTCTGTCTCCTGAATCCAAACTTGGAGCTGGCTCCACAGAAGATGGCCTAAAAGCTGAAGGCTATACCTCTCGTCCTACTTTTAAATACTATAGGAACCACAAGTAAAACAGAAGCCTGAGGGCGAAGTACTCCACTGGGATCATACAGCACTATGATGCATCCAGTGTCTTCTGGTGTTTCTCTAGACTTTACATTTTCTTCCTCCATCAGCCCCTAAATTCTAGTTTCTTTTTCTCATTTGATAGCTCTAGTCTCTGCTTTTGTTGCTTTAACCACATATGTGTTTGTGGCTTAACAGTGTTGTCCTATGTGTGTGAGAAGTAAAATCAGTCAATCAAAACTGCTATGCCACCTTCTCCAATATCTTTGTAACCTTCACATTTGTTAGAATTGTTCTCGATTGTGGAGCGAGCAGGATGAGAAACCTGTTTCATCTATAAATATGAAGGACCACAAGCATTTTACACCAGAGTTCATGCACTTACCAGCTTTAAACATGGCTGTTATAAATTCTGGGATTTCCACACTTGCTGGTGTTATGTCTATCTGTTTTCATAATTTCATAGGATTTTCTTTCCATTAATAAAACCTGCTCATTAAATAATATTGGGCTGAGTGCATTACAGCGTAATATTCCCTTAAACCCCTGCTAGATATTAAATGGAGACGATACATCTTAAATTAGTTTCCCACTCTTTTTCAAGGATGCCTTATTTTATCTCATTTGTACTTTCTTTATCCTGTTCGCCACAATTTATTATCTTATGAAAATGAGATAAGTTGATAAAAAACAACAACAACAACCTAGTATTATCATCATTTTCAATGGGTAGTGCTGTAAAAGCTACCTGCCTTATGATCTTCAGGCAACAGTCCGATCGCGTCATCTGTTTGGAGGAGCTGGCTAAAGTGCTAAGCATGATGAGGCACTTGGAAACCAAACATCCAATCAAGAGAGACAACTGGCATAATTCTAATTTCTAAAGCACTGAACCAGAAGCCAAAAGGTGATTACTTGGGTTGATAGAGGCAAGGAAGCATGTTATAAAGTGGCAACAGTTTTCTGACAAAACAATCAAAAGAAGGAAACATATCAAAAATCATGAAAGGATGCAATGAGTAATAAAGTGATAACAACAGCATGTTTACATTTGACATTATATTTGACAAGAAAGAAGAAACAGATCAAACTCTATTGCACGTATACGTCTTCAAACTATGCTTCTTGCTAATATGTACAGTATTTTACAGCAGCCCTCATCACCATGATTTGGACTCTGAGAATCCCAAAAAACATATCTTTTGAGATTTCTCTAAATCCAATAGAACTGGCAATAGCAGAAACCAATCTTCAAAGTATAATTAAATCCCGCTACCTTTCATACTCTTGCCTTCCAGGGGTTCGATCCGTCTACAGACGATAAGAAATGCCACTCCCCTCCGTTCACTGGATAAGAAATGCAATAGCGTTTGAGCAGGAAGAGATCAGATTTACTGTGAGGGGACATTCGGACAAATTTGAAAAATACTGACAGCCTTCATCACAATCAGAGGTGTTTGGATGCATTTTTTTTAAAATATCCATTATATACATAATGGATAAAAATAGACATTTATGATAGATATGTATTATACACCATGAGAGAACAAATATTTTTTTCAATTTCTTTGTCTGTTATTTTTTTCTCATGTTTTCTTTTCCAAGAAATTGGTACAGCACAGATGTGCTACAGCAGCATTTCTGTAGCATGTGTGTTAAAAAAAAGGTGATAATCCGTCATCTACATGATAAAATTAAATTCAGTGTCAGTAACAAAGGATGTATTTGTCATTCAGGGAATAACAGCGGCAACAAAGACATACTGAGTCATCTCTATGCAGTCAAATCCCGTCATAGAACAACATGTTGTTGCGCACATGCACAGTCAAACAGCAAACAGTGCACTGTGTTAATCTGTCAAACACTATGAGAGATTAGTAGATGTTTTCTTAATTAGCCACTCAGTGCTTCTTTCTGAAGTGTGGGTGACATTTGTTTTTGCATCTTAAACAGATCTTTGTCCCGGTTGCTCCTCTGGCATCAGCAAGTCAGGCTGAACAAGTGGAAAACAGACTAACTAAAAGAGCAGCGGTATATTTTTACCATTAAGAAAACCTTACTGCCAAAACTTCTAAGAGGAGCAGTAATACTTTTCTGTTAAGTGCGGATTGACGTAACATGTAGAGGCACTAAAAATTGTAAACTGGTGAGATATAGGTAATGGGATAATGAAGTGATCTTTGCTGAGATATATTGAAAATGATTAGGAATCAGTTTTAAAAAAAGTTTTGTTTCCCATCTCCCTTGAGTGTGTAAGAGAGCAATGTGGAGAAGAGTAGGACACATAACTAACTAGAAATAAAATAGGCTCAGGGCGGAGAGCAGAGCACCCTATATGATAGTTATTTAAAATGACATGGCCATCACCACCACTGTCTGATAGAATTGATTTTCTCATTTTATTTCTCCATCTGTTCTGGCACTGCCCTCTCTGATATGTATGCACCAGTGCCTCCGGTCCATCTCCAACCTCAAGAAGTCCTAAATGAGCTGAATCTTTGGCTGATGTAGCTCGCAATCCGGCGTTTCTCTGTCTTTGCCAGACACAGTGTCATTCGCTCACTCATGTTCATTCTTTGTCTTGTGTTTGTAAATTCGAATATAGTTCATAGCAGAGCTAATCCAGCACCAGACAGATGACTTGTATCTGATTTATTGCTACACAGGACTGATTTTGCAGTGTAGTTGTATAAAACATGAGCACTCCTCCCAAATAGGCAAGGGCTATACTAATGATGTTTAATGATGTTTTTAATACCACATACTGACATCAACCTGCTTTTATTACACTCTGATGTCAGTATTTTCTAATTTGTGTGACCCTGACCTTTGACCTATGACTCTGAAGCATTGCATCTGAAAATTGTGCATTTTATTCTGATTACTCATATGACTGGAATTGTCGTGTTATTCAATTATACGCAGGTCCACTGTACGATTCATAACCACATTTTATTTACTTGTTCTTGCTCTGCCCCCATAACATAACATTCTATACAGAAACACACCGGTCTCGGCCTCTAGCTGCCATCAGCCTAACTACACTGACCGGCTGCATTAACATCTACTGTACAATGCAATTACACCACATCTCCCCTTTCTAGAATCAATGGGTAGACTACCATTGACTCACCAGACCTTAGAGGGTTATTCTGCCTCTGTGGCTGGAAAGTCTGGTCCTGCGCTTACCTGTAAGGAATACCATATAATGAAAATCTTAACTCTAATTAACCCGTTAAGTAATACAAATTCTTACATGCTAACTTGTCACACCCCCTGCATTTCCCAACTTCTGAACATGCATATTTGAAAATGACAACCTTTTAGCTTTTACACTTTTACCCATATTGTGCAAACAATACTACGAAAGAGGGGTATTCTTGTATAAAACAGTCCTTTCCATCTTATCCATTATAAGTCCAATCTGGTTGGTCTCTCAACCACTCTTCCGGATCTGGTTCTGGGTGTAGATGGAAGCTCTGGAGAAACTGTCTCTGGCATGTCCGTGGAGCACTGCTCCCCGGCTTCTGCAGATTCTGGCTCCCCATTATTGCTCTCAGTTTGGTCTGGAGAGTGTTTCATGGGAACAAGATGCCGACGATTCCGCCTAATTGTCCCACGAGGTCCCTCCACGAGATATGATCGTGGTGTGGAGTGGCTGCCAATAACGGTGCCGCTGGCTCTCTGGTCTGTTATCCACACTTCTTGGCCTGGAGTGAGCCTGTCGAGGCTGCGTGCGCGATGACGAAGGTTATATGACTGTGCCTCTTTAGTCCTCCTCTCCTTTTCCCTCCGGGTGACAACCACACTATCAGGAAGTGCGGGGTCTAGCAGAGATGGCAGTATTGGCACTGTGGTGCGAAGCCGTCTCCCCATCAAGAGTTGGGCTGGACTATAGCCATTCTGCAGTGGGGTGGCTCTGTAAGCGAGCAGAGCCAAGTGTGGATCAACAGCTTTCCGCAATAGATTCTTGACAGTCTTAACTGCTCGTTCGGCTTCGCCATTGCTTTGGGGATATTTCGGGCTGCTTGTAATGTGACAGAAGCCATACACTTTTGCAAATGTCTCAAAAGCTGCCCCTGAAAACTGTGGCCCATTATCTGTTACCAGCTGCTCGGGGATCCCATGTCGTGCAAAAATCCCTTTGAGATGATGGATCGCGTCCTCTGACCTTGAAGGTGTGAGAGGGGCAATCTCAACAAATCTTGAGGCATAATCCACGACAAGAAGGTAGGTTTTCCCTCTCAGCATAAACAAATCGGCTCCTAGCTTTTGCCACGGCCGCCCCGGATACTGTGATGGCATCAGCGGTTCTGTGTGGTTTTCTCTCACTTGGCAACATGTCCGACAGTTAAGGACAAGCTCATTTATCTGCTGGCTTAGCCCTGGCCACCAAACCGACTGTCGTGCTCGCTGTCTGCACTTAACCACTCCCTGGTGACCTTCGTGCAGTCTGGTGAGCACATAATTTCTCATAGTTGCAGGTATAACCAACCTGTCCCCTTTGATTAGCAGACCATCATGTACGGTGAGGAACGCCCGTTCTGCCCAGTACAGTCTTAGCGCTGGTTCGCTGTTGAAATGTGTGGGCCATCCTTCCTCGCACAGCTGCATCACGCGAGCACATACGCTGTCCCTCTTCAGCTCTTCTCTCAGCTGCTCCAAGAAATTGTTGCTAGCTGGCAGATTGTCCATCAACATGTCCACGTAAATATTTGTGCTCTCCAACAACTCCTTGTCTTGAAGTGTTTCTTTTGCTTTCACTGGAGATCGTGAGAGCGTGTCAGCTGTCCACAGGTGTTTGCCTGGTACATGCGAAATCGAGTAGGAATATCGCATGAGGCGCATCCTAAAGCGTTGAATTCTGGGAGGGAGCGCATCCAGAGTTTGTGCCCCCAGCAGACTTAGCAGCGGCTTATGGTCTGTCTCCATTTGAAAGTGTTTGCCAATAAGAAAGTTGCGGAACCGCTCACAAGCCCAGGTCAGACCTAAAGCCTCCTTTTCAACCTGAGCGTATCTCTGTTCTGTTGCAGTGAGGGAGCGTGACGCGTAGGCAACGGGTCTCCACTCCTCGTCCCATCTTTGAAGCAGCACACCCCCTAAGCCATACGATGATGCGTCCGCTGACACCTTGCAGTCACGGCTTGGGTCATACATGGCCAACACTGGCGGTGATGTGAGCGCATCTTTCAGGTTCTGAAATGCTCTAGCCTGGTCAATGTCCTATCTCCAGCAGTTTTTCTTAGACAGTAAGTCTCTTAGAGGTTTGTCCTTCTCTGCGAGCTGTGGGATAAACTTTCCAAGCTGGTTAACCATTCCCAGAAAGCTCCTTAACTCACTCACACTTTGTGGCTCCTTCATCTCCCTCACAGCCTGGGTCTTGCTTGGGTCAGGGCTGATACTGCTGGCTGAGAGAACATGCCCTAAAAACGTCACCTGCTGTTTCGCGATGTCGCACTTGTTAATGTTTAGGGTGATGCCAGCTTTTTGGATCCTGCCCAGCACAGCGTGTAGGCGAGAGTCATGCTCTTCCTGCGTTCTGCCCCAGACCAGCACGTCGTCCATGTGGCAAACCACCCCTTCCATACCATCTGTGACCTCTGTGACCATCCTGTTCTGGAAATGTTCCGGTGCTGAAGCAATCCCGAAGGGCAGTCTCTTGAAGTAATAACGCCCAAACGGTGTGATGAAAGTGGTGTATTTGGCTGAGTTTTCCGTCAGAGGTATCTGCCAAAACCCCATGTTAGCGTCCAGCTTGCTGAATATGCTGGCACCAGCCAATCTGCCCAATGTTTCCTCCACCGATGGCAGTATGTACTTCTCTCGACACACAGACTCATTGAGGTGTGTAAGGTCGACACATATGCGTACATCTTCTGTCTTCTTCGGTACCACCACCATGCCTGAGCACCAATCAGTTGGCTCCTCAATCCTGCTGATCACCCCTAGTTCTTCCATACGGGCCAGCTCCTGCTTAACTTTGTCCATCAGAGGCAACGGGATTCTCCGTGGCGTCTTCAAGGAAAAAGGTTGAGCTCCAGGTTTCAGTTTGATGTCGTACGGCTGACGTACTTCACCGAGACCACTGCACAGCTTTGGGTAGCACTTTTTAAGCGTCTCTATAGTTATGCTCTCCAGACGAGCCACAAGCTCCAGCTTGCTAATAGCAGGTCTCCCCAGCAAAGCAGTGTGCAGGTGTCTGATGACAAAGACATCCTCAAGTATTTCTTTGTCTCCCTTCCTCAGTGCAAGCTCACTGACACCAACGACATCCAAACGACTCCTCCCGGGACCCAGCAGAGCCTTGGTTGATCTATGGAGACTGGGGGGGTGGTTGTGTCTGTAGAGCTCCTTAAACACCTTAAGGGGTAGGACTGTCACATCGGCTCCTGTATCAATTTTAAATGACACGTTTTTGTTGTTTATGCTTAAGTCGACAGTCCACGGCTCACCCTCACACTTAACACTGCCCAGGAACAAACCATGTTCATCCTCTTCAACCTCATGCACTGTTTTTGGTGCCCTGCATACACGCCTGTAATGTCCTTTTTTTCCACATGCATGGCATTTCACTTCATTCGCTGGACAATCCTGCTTTGAATGGGATGGAGCGCCACCACATTTCTGACAGGTTGGCCCTTTTCTGCCGTCTTCTCGGAATCCACGTGTTTTAGCTTGACGACTATCAGTCTGGAGCAGTTTGGTTCTAACAGGCTTACGACTGATTTTATGCACTCTGTCTACTGACTTAGCATCGCTAGCCTCACCTCTAGAGTCACCTCGCAAGGAGGATTGTTGTCGCTTTACCTCTTCACTTTGCCTCGCCATGTTGATAGCCCTCTGCAAAGTCAAATCTGGGTCAAGCTGCATGCGTTCTGACAGCCGTTTGTCCGTGATACCGACAACGAGCCTATCACGTATCAGCTCATCATGTAGCACTCCATAGTTGCAATGTTCTGCTAGCGCATACAGTGCTGTCACAAAAGCATCCACTGTCTCATTGTCTCCCTGTCGGCGCATATTGAATTTGGCGCGCTCATAGATCACATTTTTCTTCACAATGAAAAAAGCCTGGAACAGCGCTTGTTGTAAGATGGCGGCGCGCACAGACGCAGCGGCCCGGAGCTCCTACACTTTTGCACTTTTGGTGGTACTGTGTATTATTTCACACAGTCTGGGGTTACTTCAATACAACAGAGATGATCTACTACAACTAAGCCATGGAGATCTTCAACTAACATCCGAGTATCTCATCCCCCCGGAGATCGTTAAGCAACCCCCGGGGCTACCCGCAACAGCAAGCCGCAGGAGGAGACGTTGCGAGCGGAGGCAGAAGAGAGGCAGGCGGGGAGGCCTGTGGGCACGGCTAAAGACTAGTCCGTTTAAACCACCACTCCCGATCATATTCCTCTCCAACGCCCGTTCAATCCGTTACAAACTGGATGAAATACGACTGCAGATCGCCACTCGACGGACTTTTAATAACTGTTCGTGCATGATTTTCACTGAAACCTGGCTGGACAGCGCCATTCCCGATGTGGCTATTGATCTAGCAGGCCGCACCGCCTATCGAGCCGACAGGTCTGCGGACTCGGGTAAGAAGACTGGCGGGGGGCTGTGCATCTATATTAACAACTTTTGGTGCACGAACGTCACGGTAACGGAAAGACTGTGCAGTACAGAGGTAGAACTGTTGGTGTTAAAGTGCCGTCCATTCTATCTCCCTCGGGAATTTTCTGCCGTTTACATCTGCGCTGTTTACATTCCACCAGATGCTAATGCTAAGCTAGCGTTAGCACAATTGAGCAGCAGCATCAATAACAGCCTGGTAGCACACCCGGACAGTGTCTTTATTGCGGCTGGGGATTTTAACCACGCGGACCTGAAATCTGTACTTCACAATTTCCACCGTAATGTGAAGTGTGCTACCAGAGGAGATAGAACGTTGGACCAGGTGTACACCAACATGGCGAATGCGTACAGAGCCCAGGCTTATCCCCACCTGGGTCTGTCAGACCATCTCTCCCTTCTGCTACACCCAATATACACACAAAAGATGAAGAGCACTGGGATTACAACCAAAACCGTGAGAACATGGCCGCAGGATGCTATTCCGATGCTTCAGGACTGTTTCCACTGCACAGACTGGGATGTATTCAAGGTGCAGGACACTGACAATCGTGTCGCATTGGACAGTTACACCTCCACTGTCTTGGACTACATCTGTTTCTGTGTGGACAATGTAACAACTTGGAAACGATTCCGTGTGTTCCCTAATAATCCACCCTGGATGACACACGGAGTTCGACAACTTATTCGAACAAGGAACAACGCTTTCAAATCCGGGGACCAGGAGGCATACAGTGCTGCCAGGGCCAACCTGAGAAGAGGCATCAAGACTGCCAAGCAGCAGCACAGGAGGCGTATCGAGGCCAGGTTTGAGAACAACACAAACCCAAGGCAGGTCTGGGAGGGCATCAGGGCTATCACGGACTACAAAAGAAGAACACCATCACCCTCAGCCGACAGTTCTACTCTGGCTGAGGATCTAAATCTCTTTTATGCCCGTTTTGATAGGGAGAACACCGACCCTGTCCTGTCCCCTCTCCCCTCAACCGATCCTGCTCCAGTCCTGAGCACTCATGAGCTGAGGCGTGTGTTCCGGAGCATTAACACCAGGAAGGCGGCCGGGCCAGATGGAGTGCTGGGCCGGGTGCTAAAAGACTGTGCTGCGGACCTGGCGGACGTCTTCACCTCTATATATAACACCTCGTTGTCCTGTTCACTGGTACCATCCTGTTTCAAAGCAGCAACCATCGTTCCCATCCCAAAACAGTCAAATGTCACATGTCTGAACGATTTCAGACCTGTGGCACTCACCCCCATTCCCGCCAAATGCCTGGAGAGACTGGTCATTAAACACATCAGAGCTGCTTTTCCACCATCCCTGGACTCGCACCAGTTTGCATACAGGGAGAACCGGTCAACCGAGGATGCGATCGCCACAGTGCTGCACACATTACTGAAGCACTTGGAACACAGGAACACCTATGCACGGCTCCTCTTTGTAGACTACAGCTCGGCTTTTAATACCATCCGGCCATACAAACTCCGTCCCAAACTCCACCAACTGGGACTTAACTCCTCTCTGTGCAACTGGATTGTGGACTTCCTCACTAACCGTAGACAGAGTGTCAGAGTGGGTAAGAACACCTCTTCCACCCTTGTGGTCAACACCGGTGCCCCTCAGGGGTGTGTTCTGAGCCCTCTGCTATACACTCTCTTCACCCATGACTGTATTTCCTCCTGCGCGTCCAATCTCATTGTTAAGTTTGCAGATGACACTACAGTGCTCGGACTTATATCCAACAATGATGAGACAAACTATAGGACAGAGGTGCAACAACTAGAGTCATGGTGCCACGACAATAACTTGGTCTTAAACACCAAAAAGACCAAGGAGATCATTGAAGATTTCCGGAAGAGGGGTCATAACAACCATCTGCCTCTCTTCATTGGCAGTGAGGCGGTGGAGAGGGTGAGCAGTTTTAAATTCTTGGGGGTAACTGTGACCGAGGACCTGTCCTGGGGCAACCATATCACCTCAGTTGCACGGAAGGCCCAACAGCGCCTCTACTACCTGAGGAGACTGCGGAGCGCACACATTCCCAGATCTCTGATGTTGAACTTCTACAACTGTGCCATCAGCAGCGTTCTGACGTATGGATTTCTAGTGTGGTTCCCCAGCTGCACCAAGGCCGATCAGCAAGCACTCCAGCGGGTGGTGAAAGAAGCTGGCAGAATTATTGGAACAAGTCTGCCAGAGATCAGTAATATCTTCCCCACTCGCTGTCTGAGGAGGGTGCACAGTATCCTGCGGGACCAACATCACCCTGCGCGCCACCTTTTCCATCTGCTGCCCTCAGGGAGAAGGTACAGGTCTATACAGGCCAGAACATCCAGACTGGCCAACAGCCTGTATCCACAGGCTGTGAGGCTCCTGAACTCTCTGCCCCCCTCTCACGGACAATAACCATATCCAACTTCTTAATAGCAATGAACTGGTCTGCATTGGTGCATCATATCTTTATTCTCTTCCCCCTCCTGCCCCCCCCCCCCCCCCCCCCCCCTCTTTCTTAAATAGATAACTATCATATCTGATATCATATCTCACAGTACAATAATACTGAATGGGTTGCATTGTTGTATTTCTGTCATGTTTCTCAGGTCTTTGTCTGAATTTCTACGAACATTATTGCTAAGGATTGTCTTATTGCATTGGAGTCACACTGGGTTAAATATGTACACTTGGGATAAGGGGTATTTATTATTTTCTTCTTTTTTTGGGTTGTATGGAAGCCCCAAACGCAATTTCATTGTTCTTGACAATGACAATAAATAAATACTACTACTACTGGAAACCATCACGTACCCCCTCGTACGTTGTCCTTTGCTCCGCTGTTAAACTCAGACCGCGAAGCACATCTCCCATGCAGTAAATCAACGTGTTGACTTGGTTTTCCTCCGAGCTGACGTTCAAATTACTGGCGAGACGGAATCTCTCGAACCTCCGTATCCATTTGGACCACTCCTGCGGTTTTGAAAAGTCGAAGGATTCCGGTGGCTGGATGCTGAATGTCGCGCTCGGCCCCGCCGGTGCTCTCTGTGCAGTCTCATCCGCCATATTCTCCCCTCGTTATTCCGCGAGCTCCGCCAGACACAGGTTCGTTCAGTCGAGGTTATATGGATCAGTACAGGACTTCTGACACCATGTCGTGTTATTCAATTATTCACTGTACGATTCATAACCACACTTTATTTACTTGTTCTTGCTCTGCCCCCATAACATAACATTCTATACAGAAACACACCGGTCTCGCCCTCTAGCTGCCATCAGCCTAACTACACTGACCGGCTGCATTAACATCTACTGTACAATGCAATTACACCACAGGAATCAGCTGAAATCTTTGGCTTCTGTAAGCCGTAAAAACTTGAGATTTTAAGATGCATTAATGCAGTGTGTGATTTTGCTAAACTTTATGACATCATTGTGACATCGTCACAGCCTTTCATATGCTATGTTACTCGATATGGTTTCTTAAAACTTTTGTTTCCACAGTCAACTTTGACCTTGTCACTAACAGTGAAGGTCTAGGTCAGATGTTTAGCTAAACTAGCTACTCATGCCCCCCAAGACCTAGTATGTTATTGTGAAGTTGTAACATAATCCATAAATAATTGTGAGTAATATAAAGTTTTCATTGATTTTCAGCAGACTTTACTCAGCTCAAGCTATTACTGGTATCAACCATCACACAAAATTTGAAAATGTGGATGCTGTACTGCTAATAAACAGACAGACAGACACGCAAACAGAACTGATTACATACTTACTCCTTTAGGGGGGAGAATCTGAAGCCTTGTTGATCAAAAGTGACCAATTATGTAATGTTTGGGTCAGAAAGCACTTCTGTATTTAATTTAAAATTGTGCCAAATAAAATAGTGCCAATGATAGTTATATATATGTGGAATGTAGTGTAATGTGTACCGCCATTGCTTTCTCTCCAGTAAACATTTAACTTCCCTCAATAACAACCATTTCCACTGAGGCATAGTGTTAGGGTTTTTTCTTCTACATTGCAATGATGATAAAATAAAATGACAGGGTGCAGGCTTAGATTTAGAGTATACTGCGGCTGGAACTGCATATCAACGCAAACATTTGCTCTGAATATTGGGGGATTTGACTGAAACGCCTGAGGAGATCCAGTGTATTTAATAAAAGTGGAAGTTTAAGCACACAGACTTTGGTGTGAAATTCATGCTCCCCATTCCCCACGAGGCAGATGGAAAGCAAAAATTAAAACATTTTCTTCTTCAAAAGCGATACGCGGCAGGGTTGTGTAACAGTGTGTTGGTTTAGAGAGTTAGAGCGTGAGGTAGAAGGGAAAGAAAAAAAATGATGCAGGCGCAAGATGAAAGAGCATCACAAATAGAAAAGGTTCTTTAAGAGTTATAGTTTTTCATTAATATGCCCATGAAATTATCCATTAAACACATCTGCAAACTTCCCATTCCAATTACGCCTGTATCTATAATGAAAAGTTTACTGTGTCCTTGGTTATGTTATGGGGGCGGCGGGTGCATGTCAGATACACTGGTTAATGTCATTAAAACACATAAAAGGCGCTACATTTATAATGAGTGCGACTTTAACTCAGATTATTACTAATTATGTTAATTTGTATTTTCCACTTGGAAACGATCAAATTCAGTGCGTTGCAATCTAACCTGGGGCCATAGCGATATAGCTCCATTGTCAGAAACAGAGAACACTGTTGTTCCCTTCATTAAGATGTTTGCTCACAGCAACACTGTACCAGCAAGTACAGCCATAAGAATAAGTGATTACTAACCCTAAGCACATTATTTGGTTTGCTCATTAAAATCGTGACTCGTTAGATGGCACTGATAAAATCCAGTGTTCCATAGGCAGGCCTAATCCTCCAATCTGCTTTCACTGCTGAGAAAGAAACACATCTGGATGTCTTTAAGCACCTTTTCATATCTTCCTATGGTCGTGTTGTGTCCTCCTCTTTTCTCATTTGTCCCTTCACTGTTTCGAAAGGGAATTAAATCATCTGCACTTATTTGATGTTCCAGTGAATAATCTAATCTAATCTAATCTATCTATCTATCTATCTATCTATCTATCTATCTATCTATCTATCTATCTATCTATCTATCTATCTATCTATCTATCTATCTATCTATCTATCTATCTATCTATCTATCTATCTATCTATCTATCTATCTATCTATCTATGATACACAAGCATTATGTTTAACCTAATGAACTGGGATGCTGATATCTGCATGTAATAGCAATTTATCATCTGTCCATATAAGCATACAGTATGCTACAAAAGCTTATGATTGCCAGTTTTGTTCCTGCCAATCTAACAGATTCTGTTCTGATGTGAAGGGAAAATTGTCCTCATCCTCTCTCTCATTCTATGTCCATATGCTTCTGTTGGGTTGGATAATCCATAAATACAGGGTTAATTTCCACAGTTATGTGGATGACATGCCACTATGTGTTCCAGTGACAGGTAATAATCTAAGTGCAGTCTCAGATCGTGTGGCTTGTCTCTCTGATGTTAAATGCTGTGTGTCATAAAAATTTCTTTAATTTAATTTTGGATCAAAACAAACAAAACAAACCCTGAAAACCCTGTTTTAAGTATCAGATGTCCACTTCCTATCTCCAGCTTATTCAAAGCTCAGGGTGCCGGACTGGGAACAAGACCACACCACTCTCATCCTTGCTGCAGTACATTGGCTACTGGTTATGATGGCTATACCCATTTACAGTTTTTCTCAGTCGCTTTGGTGCGTTTCTCAGATCAGAATTGAAATTCTCATAACTATTAGTTCAACCTCCACAACACTCAGTCATTTGTGCACATCATAGTAGCAATTTCTCCTCTCTCTGAACAAACTGCAAATGATTTTGGACATGAATCAGTTGCTTCCATACATTTCCCTGCTGCTTTCTGACATTTCCATTTGCTTATGTCATGTCAGTCAAAAGTAATCATACCTATAGATGCTGAATAGTCGTTCCCAATAAAACTAATAGTCATACATCCATTGCTTGAGTCATCACACACAAAATTGTTGAACTAGTTATCACATGCCAAATATTGGCCATCTGTCAAGCAAATCCTATACCTTTCTGTATCATTTTTCCTGGAAATGTCTCCGAAATTGAACAATTGATCTCAGGTGAATTACAGCTGTCACTCATGAGGAGGCGTGTGAAAGTTTAGTTGTAACCAATGACAAACAACTTGTTCACTGTCAATTATGGATGAATCCTGTGAATCCCCAATTGGCAAGCATATATAAACTGCGCAGGAGCTAGTGTGTACCATTTCTACACTTCTGTGACACAAAATGGAAGGTCAGCACCGTGGAAGAGGGGTGAGGATGCGGGGAGGAAGGGGAAGGGGAAGAGGGAGAAGAGGCAGATATAGGCGGATTCCTAATGAAATAAGGGCTACAATTGTGGACCATGTTGTCAATCACGGCCTCACCATGGAGGAGGCTGGTCGAAGGGTGCAACCCAATATTGGAAGAACTACTGTCAGTTCAATCATTCAAACATTCCGTAGGGAAAACAGGTATGCAAACAGTAATACACTGTACTGTACTGTGCCATCTCAGACACATCACATGTTACTGTACTGTATTTGCAATTTCACAAAAAGTTCACTCTGCACCACATAGGATTGTAAGACAACCTCGCGGAGGCGGAAGAGGGCCCCTTTTTACCCCACAGCAAGAAGAAGCCATTTCTGCAATGGTCATTGCAAACAATGCAATAAAGCTGAGAGAAATACAAAGCGCTGTCATAGAGAATTACATGGTATTTGGCAATATTGAATCTGTTTCAATTTCAACAATTGACAGAAGCAATTGTATAAAGTGCCATTTGAACGAAACAGTGACAGGGTGAAGGAGATCCGTCACCAGTATGTGCAGGTAAAGCTGGTCTTCTATGTTCTGCACTGCAAACTGTTTTACAGTACTTCGTAGTTTCATGCAGTACACTTGCAATTCCACAGCACATACTCTACAATGTGTTTTACCAAATGCATGCATTACTGTTTGTTACTGTACACAGGCATATTGTGACATTGCATTTCTGTCTCTCTCTAAAGCGTGTACTGGAGCTGGAAGCCAGGGAAACACTGCACACATTCATATATGTTGATGAGGCAGGTTTCAATCTGGCCAAAGGCAGAAGACGTGGAAGAAATTGCATTGGACAGAGGGCAACCACTGAAGTCCCTGGTCAGCGCGGAGGGAATATTACCATGTGTGCAGCCATCTCAGACAACGGCGTCCTCACCCATATCCCCCTTCTTGGTCCATACAATACCCAACATCTCCTGACATTTTTAGACACTCTTTACAGGGACCTAGTCCCTGAGAATGAGAGAGGTGGAGGCCAACTCAGCAAGTATGTTGTTGTCTGGGATAATGTCCGTTTTCACCACTCCCATCAGGTCAGAGAGTGGTTTGCAGCACATGACAGAATTCTGGTTGAATATCTCCCTCCATATTCCCCATTCCTTAATCCAATAGAGGAGTTTTTCTCTGCCTGGAGGTGGAAAGTTTATGACCGGCATCCACATGAGCAAATGGCCCTGCTAGCAGCCATGGATGCAGCATGTGACGACATCACAGCAGGGTCCTGCAGAGGATGGATTCGCCACTCCAGGAGATACTTTCCTCGCTGCATTGCGAGGGATAACATCTGTTGTGATGTAGATGAAAATATGTGGCCAGACAGACAGGAACGTCTGGATGTACCAGAATGATTTACTGTACTGTTACATGTGCTGTTTATTGTTCACATTAGTGCACAGCTCTACCAAATGGGTGATTTTATGTTTACATGTATTCTACAGTGAACAAGTGACTGTAGCATATTTTTCTTTTGCACAATTCTGTAGGATTACAAACACTTCTACACAATGGAAATGTGAAACGTACGTATTCAGTGTCTCAGTTACTCCCAAGACTCCCATAACATCTACAGTGACTTTACTGCACATTTCAGATGGCTGTACAGGTAGGCCATAGTGCTGTCGTCAGCATTTTCAGGTGTCACCAATTGTTTTTGCAATGGGAAACACTGAAATTATAAACTGTCATAGTGGAAACATGACAATGCCATTTGACTATCTTGTTCATAAAGATGGTGTCAAGACTTTTCATTTTGATGGCACTGACAGTTTCATTGACATGGATACTTGCTTTTGAGGTATGGATAATCAATTCTGTGCATGTGACGTGCTTTTGCAGGCTATCCACTAGGTTTTGTAGTTTGCACTAATTGTTTTGGGAAATGCACTAACTGCTGTGCAAATGTTAATGGTGTTCTGAGGAACGCACCAAAGCGACTGAGAAAAACTGTAATGTCTTGAGGGTTTTGATGAGCTTTTTGCTGTCTAAGAAAATAAACATCTAATGATGTCCTAAACAACATCAAAGCCTTTGTTTAGGATTTGATGTAGGTGATTTTTAGCAGAAATCAGATGACACCATTTGGGGAATGCATATAAGATTGAAAATTATAGGCAAGTGCTGTTGGCCGCATATTTAGAAACACCGCATCTCAATCATACAAGTGACAAAAAATTGAAAATTCTAATAACTAAGAGTGTGAAAAGGGGAGAGAGAGGGGGAGGGAGTAAACAAACAGAGAGAGACAGAGACAAATACAGAGATGTGATTAAATGCCTGCAGCCAGAAGGGTATATCCATTCCACCTGTCACCAGACAGTCACACCGTTCCAGCCAATGAGAAACCAACACATGCTAATTGCCAGTTAGGCAGCCTGTCAGTCATCTGGAAATGCCTCCTGAATCAAATTTGCATAATTTCCTAAAAGTCTGGCACAGCCGGCACGGGATGACACTCAACGGCCAAAGCTGTGGCTGAGTTTTTGTTGTCACATTTGACTACAGTGAATAGCCATTACGCTCCCATCCAAAAATCCTTGCTTGAAATATTCTAATCTTCTTGCGTCTGTATGCCTTTTTCTTCTTTTTTTTGCATTTGTACGTGCATGATCATGCGTGTGTGTGTGTGTGTCAGTTTGCATCGCAGTGTATACACCCCAGTGATTTGTGGCTGGTAATTGCAAGGAGGGGGCTAATAACAATGGTGTCAGGCTGGACTGAGGAGACTTCATTATTAATATCTTGTTTCACAGGCTAAACACTGGGCAAAACATGCACACACTCAGCACAGACACTCATACACATCCTATTCTGGGTTGTCATCACAGCAGAAGGCAGTAAGAGAGAGTGATGAAAGGAGGAAACTGAGGAAATGAACAAACTGGGTGAACAAATTGACTCTGGGCATGTTATGTGTGAGTGTGCTTAAACACGTCTCGATGTGACTGTGTGCATGCTTTTGAATTATAATTCAGATGTCGTCGAAGTTTGTGGCAGACGACTGCAGATGCAAATGTGCCCTATGCTAATTTTTTGATCTGACAACTGCAACAAAAGCATCTGTCCCCGTAGCTCCTTCTGTGTCGATCAAATAATGGCACCTCATTCTTCCCTCGTGACCTCCAACCTGCAACATCACTGTCACTCAGACCATAACAAATGTTTATTTAGACATCCACCAATGGCTTACTGTGATGGGATGGGTGGACTGCACCAATCCAAGTCTAAATGGACTTGGGTGGCAGCGTGGGGAGATGGGGGTGTAAGGGAGAGCCATTATTATGCGCACAGCTATCTGGTCAGGAGATTTTTTTTCCTTCAACCTTCCCAGTTAAATTAGACTTTTTTGACTTGTAAACACAGTCAAACGGTTAAAGAAGAGTGAGGCTGTTGCTGTTGTTTGTGTTGTGTGTGTATATATATATATATATATATATATATATATATATTTTTTTTTTTTTTTTTATTTTTTTTTTTTTTTATTACAGTGCAGCATCAAATCAGTTAACCTTTTGGGATATTGACTTGCCCAGTTAACTAGAAGAGGGGTTGGCAATCAGTTTCAATTGCTTTGGTGTTAATGAGATTACCAGCAGGTCTACCAGTGGGGCAACAATGAGACAACCCCCAAAACAGGATTGGTTTTTACTGCTTAAGAACACTGACATTTTCCCCTCTTTGTCTTTTCTTTCTTGTGGCGATACCCTACAGAGGTTGCACAAGTTGCATAGGTAGATAAACTCCACATCAGTACGTGCCATTACTAGAAGGTTTGCTGTGTCTCTCAGTACAGTCTTGAAGCATGGAGGAGATTCCAGGAGACCGGCAGTTACTCCAGGAGAGCTGGACAGGGATGTAGAAAATGCTTCACCCATCATAACCAATATCTGGACCTTTGTGCAAGGAGGAACAAGATGCCCACCGTCAAAGCTACAAAATGACCTCCAGTAGGCCACTCGTGTGAATATCTCTGACCAAAAAAAAAAAAAAAATCAGAAACAAACTTCATGAGGGTGGCCTGAGGGCCAGTTGACCCTCTGCTCACTGCCTGACACCGTGGAGTCTGATTGACATTTGCCATAGAGTAGCAGAAGTGGCAGGTCTGGCACTGGTGCTCTGTGCTTTCCATAGATGAGAGCAGGTTTACCCTGAGGAGCTGTGGAGAATGTTATGTTGCCTGTAAAATTGTTCAGCCTGACTGGTTTGGAGGTGGGTCAGTGATGGTCTGGGAGGCATATCCATGGAGTGACACGCAGAACTCTACAGGCTAGGCATCGGCATCAGGTATTAGAATGAAATCCTAGGACCCATTGTCAGACCCTACTCTGGTGCAGTGGGTTCTGGGTAACTCCTTGTGCTCAACAATGCCCAACCTCATGTGATGAGAGTACACAGGCAGGTCCTGGATGATGAAAGTTGGCTGCAAAGGTTAATTTAATAATGTTTGTTACTTTCTCTGCTTGCAGTATTACTCTATAACAGTTTATTCAGCATTATTGGGTTTCTTTTGGCTCTTCTCCATTTCTGCTGCTTTATTGTACTGTTGCTTATAACCACTACTCTTATAACCCAACTCACCAATGGTTTCATGTGTTCTTTCACCAGCAAAAGGTAGACAAAAGTACTGTTTTTAAAATCTGTGGTAGGTGGCATCAAAGTGATGGATCTGCTCATCCTAAAAGAATATATGGAATATGTGTGAAAATATAAAAGCTTTAGAACAATCAAAAGGCAACAACTGAAGTAATATAGGACTGACAGCACACTGGTAATAAATGTCCCGTGGGATATCGCATCTCAAAGGAAAAGACTCAGGACTTTGTCTCATAGATCACAGTCAGATGCAATCTCACGCTCAGCACTGAAATAATAGCTTTCTTGAAAACGACTCATTTTCCTTTCTTCCTGCACTAATTCAGATTTTTTCAACAAATATGTGTGACATTTGTATGAAACTTTTATTATTGCATATATTTGTGGCTGTGTGCACTTTGTATATGTATCTGTATGGTTGTGTGTGAATATGAATGTGTTAGGCTGCCAAGATGAACAAGAAGTGCCACTGAAGTGGAAAATTAGTCATTGTAAACATGTAGTTAAGTAGACCGGGTCAGGGATGTCCCTGTAACTTAAATGATTTATTGTGTATCCCGCTACCTTTTCCCCCAGACATGCTCATATAAGCACAGTTTCTTCAGTTTGCCTCACATCCTCACCTTTTCTTCCAGTGATAGAAGTGTTGCTGTGTTAATGGCAGGAAAAAAAGGAACAAATCAGGCAACATCTTTTGTTGTTGTCAAGTTTTGAATTTAGAGTGTTTTGATAATTTTGACTTGCTACCTGTGTTCATTTTAATAATTTGAGGTATTAATTCTTGCATTGAAATGTGGGTACCAATTAAGATTGCCTTATTGTTTCACAGATTGAAAACAAGCAAATGCAATTTTATTTCAAATTGTATTTCAAAATAGGACAAACTTTTTTTTATCCAAAAGATTTATTTTCTTAAAAAGCTACTTCTATTAACAAGGTAATTTTTATATTCAAAGTACATAACAGGAGACAAATTTTAATAGAAAACATATAGTTTTTTTTTTTATCACAATTTGTAGTCTTTTATAGTAATTTGTAAGATGGATTTTCTAACATGAAAACTAATTTAATTAGCTTAGTTTAATGTTTCATGATTAATGTTTCTGATGGAAATCTAATATGAAGGTTCTTTAGTTTAATAGATGTAGTAGCTAACAAGTGAACAACCTTTGACTTAGATTTTAGTTTCCAATTTTTGTTTTGTATTAAGCTATAGCTCCAACATTGAATTTGTGTCGTATTTGTGTTTGGGTACACAGTTCTTCCCTTGTCGGTTCTTCCTCTGTGATGTCTCCTGTGTTTATATCTTTGTCCTCCAGCGTTTCCTGTCTTAATATTTAATGTGAATTTTGGGCTGTTCCCTGTTTTACTTTGAAGGTTGGTTTTCTTTCTTCCCCTGAATCCCCTGATTCATTCTCACCGCTGTTCTGCCATCCTTTGTATTACTTTCCATGATCTCCTGGTTTCCCTTGCTTCCTGATGTTTTTGGATGTCTGCTAAGATTTACATTTTGGATTTTGTTCTTAGCCTGAATTAAAGGCTTGCTGCAAATGGCAGACTGTTTTAGTCTGCCACTCAAAAAATCTTAATTGACAGATTTTTCACATACATTACACGTCTTGGCATTATTATATTCACTTAGCCTAACATCAGCATCTTGCTAAATTCACCCAGCATAAGTGTGTTCTACATAAAAGGGGTATCACTGGAAACAATGACCAGTGGCAGTCACGTATAAGTCTGCTGCTAGCAGGTAGTTGGTTTTATAAAGGGAGATAAAACTATGCTGTGGGAAATATATGAGGAGGTTAAACACATAATACATACTGAATGCAACACAGCAGCTGTGTAGAAAGGCACTGTACAGTAGTTACCAGCAAGTAAATATAGGTTTCCTGGGTTTTGGTTATATATTAATGTTTATAGAACAGTATAATTATTGTAAACCTGTTTGTTGCCAACAAGAGAATGGTAATGAATAAAACTGTCTAAGGATCTGGTTACAACTGATGCTCATCAGGGATAAACAAAGACATTAGATACTACTGAGAAAATTTAAACCCTCATACTAGGTCACTTAGGTCGAAGGCATCTTCCAGAAATGGTGACACTATTTTCCAAAGAATATATTCTTCAGTGAGTGATGATTTTTTACCTGGTAAACACTAATCTCAAACATACCCTAACCCTTGTACTTCACATCTGCTCTGAAACAGGTTAGATCTGCAATACAAATTACGATGGGAACGTACCTCTGTAAGAAGCAAAACACCTTTGCAGTAGTGAAAAACCCAGGGACACCTCTGAAGTTACCTGGATAGGCCCAAATCCTATTTCGTAATACGGGCAGTTCTTTCCATTCTTATCATTTTCATTCTACCCAAGCAAGTGGCCCAACTCAGGCACTGATCAGCTTTAAGTTGTATTATTTTTTATTATATTTTGTTATTTTTATCCTCTTTATATTAACACTGACACCCAGTGATGGTTTCAAATCTATTAATATTATTTCACTGCTCAAAGAACATTAGCAGTTTCACATCATGGTATTACAGATTTACAATGTATGTTAGTTTTTTTTTAACCTGTTACTGGAATTGATTGATTGATTGATTGATTGGTAATTTATTTCAACATGTGAACAATATACAAGTACATTTAGAAAAGAAATGAGAGAAAAAAAATATACTATACAAATTACATACAAAAAAACATTCTGATTAATTTACATGTTGAAAGGGAGTGGGAAGAAGTATACACAATTAATAGCCATCAGTGGAGAGATGGGAAGGATCCAAATGCAGTACACATAGGCAGGTTGAAAATACACAAAGGAGGAGCCTTTATTGGCTAAAATAAAAGGCAAGAGGCGGGGGGACTATATATACATACTGGGCCCAATAGCAAAGAGTAAACAGAAGACCGTTTGTATCTGACATGGTCCTGGGCCATGTTGGCCCAGTGTTCTTAGTTTTCTTGTATGTTTGTATTTTGTTCCTTATTTAGGCCATGTTTTCTGAGTTGCCCTGTTGTGTTGTTCCCTAAGTGTTTTCCCTTCATGGCTTTTACCCCCTGTGTGCCCCTCTGTGTATCTGTGAGCCCTCGTCTCTCTTTATGTTTTATTCCATGTTTCCCCTGCCCATTATGTCCAAGTTCTCCCCGTGCTCTCTCTCCCCCCCCCTGTGTGCCCTGTGTATTTATGAGCCCTCGTCTCCCTTTGTGGTTGTTTCATGTTTCCCCAGCCCGTTATGTCTGTGTTTTCCCCGTGCTCTCTCTCCTCCTGTCTGAACCTCTGTGCACTTCCTGTTTACTTTGTGACTCTCACGCCTGTACATGTCATGTTCAGTTCACCCCGCCCTGTCTCGTTATGATTATCAGTGTCACCTGTGTTCCCCGTGTGTTCCCACTTTCCTCGTTAACCCTCTGTGTATTTCTGTCTGCGTCTCCCTCTGTTCGGCGTGACGTCGTCCCTCATGCTGTGTGTGGATCTCCCTGTGTCTCGCTGTAAGTTCTTAGTTTGTGGCTTCCCAGTTTAATTTAGTTTGTATGTTTGTTCTACCGGCAAATAAAGCTGTGTTTTGAGTTCATTCCCTCGAGTCTGTGAGTCCTGCATTTTGGGTCCAACTCCCGCCTGCCGCACAGCGATTCATGACAGTACGACGTCACCAGATATGGACCCAGCAGCACTCGAACATGAGGGGAAGGAATTTCGCTGTGCTGTGGAAACCAAACTACAGCGTTTAATCTCTGGTCTTCCCTGGCTACTCAGTGCGCTCCACCCACTCGAACAGGATTTAATCCAAAATGAGCTCCACCTTCATCCCCCAGCTGCTACTGCCCACCTGCCTGAAGGGCCGGATGTGGAGCCGCTCGGCCCGTCAGAGCCATCATCTAAAAAGAAACGACGACCACGCCGCCAGCGCGCCACCCCACAGCCGGACATTCAGACTTGTACATCGCCGGCTGTGGTGAGTAAGGACTCTTTTTTTTTGTGTCGAACCGTGGAACTATTCGTTCAGGGGCTGTGTTTTGTGCTACGGACGGTAATGTGAACAGTTTATCAGCTGCCCAGCCTCCTGAAGCTCTCTTAGCTGCCCAGCTACAAGCTGCGTCTCCTGTGTCCCCGCTAGCACAGCCATTAACTCCACCACACGCTCCATTTTCACCTCTACCATCGCTTCAGTCATCAGTTCGATCTGCCACTCAGTCGCCCTTAGTTCCGTCATCCACACTACCACCTGTTTCCCTTCCACCACCACCATCACTACACCCAGCCATTCAGGCTGCTACTCAGTCAGACATTCAACCCATAGCCCTGCTGTTAATATGCTCTGTAGCTGAGCCACTAGCCGCCCGACCCGCAGCCACTTCAGCCACTCCTCCACCCGTCACACCTCCACTACAACCATCACTGCAGTCTCTAGTGCAGTCTCCTGCAGCTCTGCTTTCCCCAGTGCAGTCTCCAGTGTCCCCAGTGCAGTCTCCAGTGTCCCCAGTGCAGTCTCCAGTGTCCCCAGTGCAGCCTCCTGCAGCCCTGCTTTCCCCAGTGCAGTCTCCAGTGTCCCCAGTGCAGCCTCCTTTAGCACAGTCACCCACTCAACCACCAGCACCACAACCGTCACTACCTCTAGTTCATTCCCCTGTGAAGTCATTAACTCCACCACCTACTCCACTCTCACCACCACCGTTACTACAGACATCAGTTCAGTCCCCTGTGCAGTCATTTACTTCTCCACCGTTAGCAGCTCAGGTCCCCGTGTGTCCAGCAGCTCAGGTCCCCGTGTGTCCAGCAGCTCAGGTCCCCGTGTGTCCAGCAGCTCAGCTCGCACCTGAACCTTTGGCCCAGTTCCCCGTAGCAGTGCAGTTTTCTAGCCAGCTTAACGTTGAGCCCGGGGTCCCAATTCTCTCTGGCTCTACATCGGCTCCTGCTGGAAGCTCGGATGAGCTCATCCAGCACTCCGCGGCTCCCGTGCCGCCATCTACCTCGTCCGCTGGGGGTTCCAGTGAGCCCAGCCAGCACCTCCTCGTCTCCGCTGGAGGGTCCGAGGGGCCCGTTCAGCCACCTGTCTCCGCTGGAGGGTCCGAGGGGCCCGTTCAGCCACCTGTCTCCACTGGAGGGTCCGAGGGGCCCGTTCAGCCTCACGCCTCGTCAGCTGGAGGGTCCGAGGGGCCCGTTCAGCCTCACGTCTCCGCTGGAGGGTCCGAGGGGCCCGTTCAGCCTCCTGTCTCCGCTGGAGGGTCCGAGGGGCCCGTTCAGCCTCCTGTCTCCGCTGGAGGGTCCGAGGGGCCCGTTCAGCCTCCTGTCTCCGCTGGAGGGTCCGAGGAGCCCGTTCAGCCTCACGCCTCGTCAGCTGGAGGGTCCGAGGGGCCCGTTCAGCCTCCTGTCTCCGCTGGAGGGTCCGAGGGGCCCGTTCAGCCTCACGCCGCATCAGCTGGAGGGCCCGAGGAGCCTGTCCAGCTGCCACCTGCGACCGCCTCGTCGTCGCCTGGTCCGGCTGCATCCGAGTCTTCGTCATCGCCTGGTCCGGCTGCATCCGCCTGTGCTTCCGCTACGCCTGGTCCGGCTGCATCCGCCTGTGCTTCCGCTACGCCTGGTCCGGCTGCATCCGCCTGTGCTTCCGCTACGCCTGGTCCGGCCTCTGCCTGTGCTTCCGCTACGCCTGGTCCGGCCTCTGCCTGTGCTTCCGCTACGCCTGGTCCGGCCTCTGCCTGTGCTTCCGCTACGCCTGGGCCGGCCTCTGCCTGTGCTTCCGCTACGCCTGGGCCGGTCTCAGCCTCTGCTTCTGGTCCAGCTTTGGCTTCTGCTTCTGCTCCGCCTGTGCTCCCCCTGGTCCAGCCTCAGCCTCTGCAGCTCCGCCTGGTCCAGCCTCAGCCTCTGCAGCTCCGCCTGGTCCAGCCTCCGAGTCTTCGTCCTCGTCTGGTCCGGCCTCCGAGTCTTCGTCCTCGTCTGGTCCGGCCTCCGAGTCTTCGTCCTCGTCTGGTCCGGCCTCCGAGTCTTCGTCCTCGTCTGGTCCGGCCTCCGAGTCTTCGTCCTCGTCTGGTCCGGCCTCGTCTGGTCCGGCCTCGTCTGGTCCTGCCTCGTCTGGTCCTGCCTCGTCTGGTCCTGTGCCCACCAGGCCATGGCCAGCACGCCTGAGACTGGAGGGCCGCCGCTGCCTTCCGCGCGGTCGGCCCCCTGAACTGCTCCGTCGTCTCCTTCGCCGCCGCCGTTGCCTTGCGCACGGCCGGCCTCCGGACCAGCTCTGTCACCTGTGCCACCCACCTGGTCGGCCCCCCGACCGTGTGACCCGTGAACTCTTGTGCCTGTGGGCTCTGGGTCGGCCCCCTGAACTTTATTTGGACTGTGGTCATGTGCTCCTGTGTCTTCTGTTGTTTGTTTTTGTTTCCCGTTCTGGTCCCTCCGTCCTGGTCCCCCGCCTCCCGCCCTGGGTGGGTTGTTTTTTGTTTTTGTTTTGTTTCTCGGGTTTGGGCTGTCGGGAGCCAGCCCTTGAGGGGGGGGGGGGTACTGTCATGGTCCTGGGCCATGTTGGCCCAGTGTTCTTAGTTTTCTTGTATGTTTGTATTTTGTTCCTTATTTAGGCCATGTTTTCTGAGTTGCCCTGTTGTGTTGTTCCCTAAGTGTTTTCCCTTCATGGCTTTTACCCCCTGTGTGCCCCTCTGTGTATCTGTGAGCCCTCGTCTCTCTTTATGTTTTATTCCATGTTTCCCCTGCCCATTATGTCTAAGTTCTCCCCGTGCTCTCTCTCTCCCCCCCCTGTGTGCCCTGTGTATTTATGAGCCCTCGTCTCCCTTTGTGGTTGTTTCATGTTTCCCCAGCCCGTTATGTCTGTGTTTTCCCCGTGCTCTCTCTCCTCCTGTCTGAACCTCTGTGCACTTCCTGTTTACTTTGTGACTCTCACGCCTGTACATGTCATGTTCAGTTCACCCCGCCCTGTCTCGTTATGATTATCAGTGTCACCTGTGTTCCCCGTGTGTTCCCACTTTCCTCGTTAACCCTCTGTGTATTTCTGTCTGCGTCTCCCTCTGTTTGGCGTGACGTCGTCCCTCATGCTGTGTGTGGATCTCCCTGTGTCTCGCTGTAAGTTCTTAGTTTGTGGCTTCCCAGTTTAGTTTAGTTTGTATGTTTGTTCTACCGGCAAATAAAGCTGTGTTTTGAGTTCATTCCCTCGAGTCTGTGAGTCCTGCATTTTGGGTCCAACTCCCGCCTGCCGCACAGCGATTCATGACAGTATCGCTGATGACCAGATTAAAATAGTCAGTATACCATGCAACCCATACCTATGCGTGCTAACTTCACTTTCCTGCATTGTGGTATTATTATCCATATCTATCATCTGTAATATCTGCCTGAAAAGAGGTATAAAACATTATTTAAATGCTAATGTCTTTTGACAGATTAGCATACACAGGAGCAATATATTTTCTACTGTTTGACTAGGCTCACAGCTGAGCTATTTCACTCAGTACAGATTCACTCTGAAGCATTTGCTCAGCCATCTATGACTTCATTTAAAAGAAAATGGCTCAAAATTTCTTGTGTGACGATATATTACTGTTTGCCCGGGAATTCTATTCAACCTTTCCCGTCACTGAGAAGAGCAGAGGGCAGGTTCAAGTTGCAGGAATTTGATGTTTGATGACTGGTTGACAGTCTCTAATCAAATCTTCCATAATATCTATGTGCAGTAATGGTGGCAACATCAAATGAACAGTAAAATCTTATAGAAGAACAAAACCAAATTGTTTTACAATCTAAATACAGAGGTATGGGATAAATCTGTCACTCCAGGTTGAAATAGTTTGTGGGGAAATGTGTATGTGCACAAGTTTGTAATGTGTTCAATGCGTTTCCCCTCGCAGGGCATCAAATACCGCAGTTCTGTCAAAGCTGCTTGTGTCTCTGAGATACGCATAGGATGTCCTTTGGTGCTGTGATGCACCAGCTGAGGCAAAAATTAGATGCCGAGAGCAAATGCTTCAACTACATATAGAAGTACTTCATGTATTCATTTTTTCTTTTATCCGTATGTCACGAGCCGGGATTGAGACACAGCTGAAATGCTGATGAATTATCTGTTGAACAAGTTTGGAATATAGACAGAGCTTCAAAAACGGATGAGAAGCATTTGATCTCGAGTTCTAGCTGAAGTACTCACTTTTAAGGCAGCAGAACAGTCATGAAAGATCAATAAACTCACCTTAATTCCTTGAAATATTATGAAATCATGATGAAATTACATTTTTCTTTATTTGCCGGATTCTCAGTCATCCCACATTATCTCACACTCACAGAGAGAGCATTTGAAGTTTTTTAATCAGTATTCATCAAAGGACCGCATCACCTTGCCAAGTACCGAAGGTAAGGTTTTTACAGCCAGGCATGCACCGTGGCTCACAGGAGGGTAGAAGTGGAGGGAGTAAAAGCAATGGCTCAGTGCCAGTTTAGCATGATATTTGGTGATTTTAAAAATCAGATATAGCAACTGATTTTTTTTCCCTCTCAGACACACGAAAATAACATATTTGCATGTAGTGATTTATTAACTCTTCTACATGTTGCCTGATGTTGTTGTTTGTGACGCTCTAAAAATGTGCGTTCCCAACAGGTAAGTTAAGTGCCCTGCAGTGGATAATCTATGCAACAATAACATATAACAAAGATGAAAGCTGTTTCTTCCATCTCTTCTTTACTTTTTAACTTTTCATTTATGGGTGTTTACAAATAGATTTGGATAAAGTTACTATCAGCTGATAATATCGGCCCACTGATAAATCTGCCTGATGTCCAGGATCCACACAACTCTACGGTGTCTTAGCATCGTTAAAACAACCACATTTTGGAAGGATGGGACGTGTTTTGGTTTTAAAACAGTTGGGTTTGTGAAGACAGTTTTGGCGACAATATCGCAGACACACTTGTTCACTTCCCCATGGGGTCTTTGTTGTCAGATCGAGCAAAGAAATCTGTGCACTTACTTTCCACCACTGCTGTTCTTCCTGTAGTATTTTCTCCTGATAAGCAACCAACACTCTGCTTCCTGTTTGAATGTGGCCTCACTATCAGCCCAGATTTGATCGCTGCTGCTTGTATAACTGCTTTCTCTACACAGCTTTATTATCATTCGTATTCTTCTTGTGCACTGACACAAACAATAATGAAATATTTGTACATTTTTCCATATTAAAACTGTGAGTTACACATGTATGAATGTGTTGTGTATTTCAGATTATGCACATCATGTGTCTACATGATAAATAAATAACAACAGCACAACAACACTACTGACAGAAGAAAGTAGGAAAAATAAATGAAAATAAAGATATTAATGAAAATATAAATAGAAACAATGATTAAACGGAGGCACTAGGTTATGACCTTGGGCCATGGGAATTATCATTTATTTTAAGTGCTATTACTATTCTTATTATTATTTTACTACTATTTGACATTAAGAATTTCTTTTACAAAGCCATCCCTACGGTGGCCCTGAGAGGCCAAACGGACTGCAACTTAAGAAAAAACTAGCAATAAGAAAAACGCTGCAAAAGCAGACAAAACACAACGGAAATGGGAAAAAACGGATTTCCAAAAGCACAAGGGAAGTGTTTCTGGGGAGACAATAACTCGATGGACCAGTTGGTGGAACCAAAATATGCTAAGAATTGCACTGGCAGACACTTAAAAGAAGTGGAGAATTTATCGGTTTTGTGAAGAAAGAAAAGATGAGAGTGTGTTAGCCTGACTATTAGCCTAAAAATCCGTCATCAGTATTATATGAATCATGAGATTAAAACACACTTATCTAGCATGCTTTGGTTCCTGTAAGTTGACCCTGCAAGTTTGGTTCCTGCAGCTTCCTTAAGTTGCAGGCCTCTCAGGGCCACCGTACATCCACCTTAGAAGCAACACAGTTTACAGACATACATATAGGATAGATTTTATAAGAAAGCAAAGCGGGGAGGATCATCAAGGACTCCAATCACCCCAGCCATAAACTGTTCAGACTACTTCCATCAGGAAGGAGGTTCTGCAGCATCCGGTCCCGTACCAGCAGACTGAGAGACAGCTTCTTCCACCAGGCCATCAGACTGCTGAACACGTCATAGACACCTCAGCTTCACTACTGGAACTTTAACATTATGCACTCCATACTGTACAGTAATGCCACTGTTTTGCACATGTCTCAACTCTGTATATTTTTATATATTTTATTTATTGACTCTATTTACTGTAATTTGTAAAATATGTGTATACACACACACACACACACACACACACACACACACACACACACACACACACACACACACGTAGAAAAACATTTAGTATACACATCCAGGAATTTATTTATTTATTTATTTATTTTTGCATATACTATTATATATTGTACATATATATTTATTAGTTTCAGATTTAGCCATTCGTATATTTTGCCTGTTTACATTATTGTATTTTGCACAACTCTGTTGCTTGTGAAGCTCGCACACAAGAATTTCACTCGCATGTGCTGTACCAATGTACCTGCACATGTGATGTGACAATAAAAGTGATTTGATTTGATTTGATTTGATTTATAGGATAGATTTTATAAGAAAGCAAAGGGGTGCATTACTGTCTCCCACTGACTGTGTGAGAGTGAAAAGGAGGACCCAAGTGTGGACATGGAAGGAGACAAAAGGTTCAAACAAAAAGCGAGCCGTTTATTATGGCTGGAAAACCAGCCACGTATCTGTATGGCTGTTATTCATGATAACTATGACTAACACTAAACACAGATGACCTGACAAAGACTGAATGAAACACCCAGACTAAATACACACAGGATGTGATCGGGGGAAGTGGAAACACATGGGGAAACAGCTGACTGGAATGAACATAATGACTCCACAGGGGAAAAGTAAAACTAAGCACATTTAACATAGAAACACAAGACTTTCAAAATAAAACAGGAAACACTGAGATGTAGACATGACAACACAAGCTTGACAATATGGAACACAGACAAGAAATGCATTCAACTAACACAGAGGAAGTGGGTGAAACATAACCTAAACTAAAACTTAAGGCAAACTAATAATAATCCTAGAACCTACCATTATATCAAAATATAACATAAGAACAAAACAGACAAACTGAAAATGCTGGGCCACAGCTCCTGACAATTACAGATGTTCATCGCAAGACATCATTGTCAGTAATCATAAAGGGACAATATGGACTTGGAACATGTTTTAGACATAAAAAGACATAAAAATCACCCTGATGTGGAAGTTCCAAAAGCCCATATACAATTATGATATGCTTACAGGCTCAGTGATAATATGAAAAAATTAACTGACTTTAACTCTCAGCAGTCTAAGAAGCCATGGTAGGTTAGGTAACCCTAACTTTGTGTTTTGGAGAAACATAGAAAGATACTAGAATTTTTTTGATTTTTTTTTTTTTTACCACAGAGAAGAATTTCATAAAAACAAAAATGACACATTCTGATTGCCCAGGGTTGTGATCATCACCAATCACAACGTAGACTTCAGAGGGTTAACAGGGGGTCTAAATATTTTGACAGAGATGGGGGCTCAAAGCACAATGTAAAGACAATCTTTATTCTCAAACGTATAAAAGATGCATTAAAGTCGCAGTCTCTGCCTTTGTATTCGCTGTGCGCAGAGTTGTTTTGGTTCAGTTGACACCTATCAAATATTAATTACTTCATTTCTTTTGAAGGTGGAAGAATTCAAGCTGCTCTGGTTGAGTCTCGTCTGTTGTCGACTTCAAAGTATCGACCTGTGATGTCCAGGCTTCTGCGTCTTGCATCATATTTATTCAATTTTTTTCCCGTCCCTCTCTTTTCCACAGTACAGAGCCGTGCAGGATATGCTGCTTTTCAACTGTCTGAGGAAAGGTGGTGGGGGGTGGGCTGTAAGAGAACAGCTTACAGTGTCCGTTTCCTCTGAGCCTTCTTCCTGTGTCTCCTCTCGCCTTTCTTCCCATATGGAGGGTGGTATGGCATCATTATCAAGAGGGAGGCAACCATCCAGTCAGAGAAATCGACAATTAGGAAGCAATAAAGTGGAAAAGCATATTCTCTATGCTAATGAGTTTCCCAGCAGCCGCAGTAGATTCTGATTAGGCCCCACCACTTTGCAGACGTTACTATTACTGTTACTTATTCCATTTATGTAAAACCCAATTTATTTATTTCATTGTAGTGTTTATCAGGACCATGATACGGGGGCCCTTAGTGCATATTGGTGGGCTTTGAAAAAGAAGTGACAGACGAGGAAAGAAAGCTAATTTGATTCATGAGTAGATTTAATGGAAGAAACAGTGAAGCGTGAGAGCATCTATAATGTACCCCCAGCGACTGTTCCCTATACGCTCTCCCCCTGCTGTCACAGGCGCTGAATGGAGAGCAGACACGGGAAGACGATCTAGTTTTCAAGCCTAAAGGAGCAGACAGGGGAGATACCAAGTGTAACATAGGCTGCAGAGGGAAGTTCAACCTGTGTCTACCTCCGACGCAACTATGATGATCAAACGCATGAATGTGAAGACCGAGCTCGTCATTAGAAGTGCTCTTTCTGCTGCCTGCTGTCTTTTTGTTTCGTGTCAAAAGCAATTTAAAACCATGTGTCAATTAATGCTGTCTGATTGGTATCAGACGACACTTCCAGGAACATGAGATACCACAGAGCTTTGATGTTTTCATTTTTTTTGTACCCTGCACAGCTGTGATTGTCTTTATTAGTTTCCGTGTATTTGTGTAGTTTTGCATCCTGCTGGAATAAAATAACATTAGAAGCCATTTAAAACGCCGCCCTGGTGCCAAAAGGCATCCGAGAATTATCTCACATTTTGTCATAATGATGCGATTTGCATTGCAAAGCATCTGTCGGAGGCCTCTGCTGAATCTGCCAGAGACCTCATCACCTCTACTGTAAGCACAATTTGGAGTTTCTGACTTACAAATAGCTCGACTTATAACGAGCACAGAGGAGTTGAGATTTGCCACATGCTATTTTAAACCGTCAAATACAGCTTTATGTTTTTCAGACCCTGTCATCAATAAATTTGAGTAATATATTTATTAGAGTCCAGGAAATCTTTTTCTCTTCCACTACCGAGGTGCTTCTCTTGCAGGAAAAGTGCAACGTAAGCCAAAAGAATGAAAGACTGGTTGTTATTTTCAATTATTTGAAATGCATTCAGATAAATTTTTGCTTATGCTGAATTTTGGTGCAGGAAGTGCTGCTTAACTGAAAGCTTATTCAACTAGAAGCTTATTACACTTTCATAGCTGGACAATGGAGAGCGTTTGGCTTTGTGTCTGAAGGGATATTGCAGGCCATTCATTAAGCCATGCTTTCAGGGAGATACCTGAGACAAGCTAAAAGACAAAAGAGCCAATAAACCAGCAGAAACACATCCAATCTGATAACGGAAGAAAAAGAAGCGACTAATTTGAGATCCTCTTGTTCTCTTGATATCACAACTCTAGTATCCCATCTTTGGCTGTAAGAGGTGCCTTTGAATCTCATGCCAGCCAGGAAGACAATGGGCGAGGTTGTAAAACTGTAGTAAAACTAAAAGTAAGGGGAGTGTGGCGACAGTGCTCTTCGTCAACCTTCCTCTATGGATGCTCAGATGTTGTCTATAAGGAGAAAATGATGTGGGTGAAAGGACAGGTGAGAAAATGCTGGGAGGAAGAAAAATGTATTGAAAAAAGGGGGCCGTGTGAACATGGTGCTCTGCTGTGTCAGCATTATTTAAAAGATCTCATTAACCTGATCATGAAAGCAACAAAATCAATGGTCAGTGCAGGAATAGAAAGCATTTCAAAGAACTATAAATGTTCCGTTTTTAGTCCTCAGGTTCATGATGAGAAGTGGGGTTAAATTCATTGAACAGAGATAACACAGAGGCTGTCTAGGTCAGGGGTCACCCGTCTTCTATTGACTTGGCCTGAAACACACACTGATCAAGGATTCTGAATTTGTGCAATGACACTGGGTCACCTTGATCTTGAACATCCACAGTCTGCTTTATTTGTGTGAGGAAAGTCATCTCAGCTGCTCTACAGCTCGAGCATCTCGATAGCTAGAAACTAACATAGCACCAAATCACAACAACAGTCGCCTTAAGGCGTTTTAAACCCCAGCAAGAAAATGAACCCTATTAGCAAGTGCATGGCAACAGCGGAAAGGAAAAACTCCCTTTTAACAGGAAGAAACAGGGTCTTTGGAAGGGCAGCCATCTGGTGCGACTGGTTACCCTTGTGACGAGAGTCCTGCTTTGTTTTTCCTGTTTGTCTGTGTGCAGGTGTGTATCTATGTGCAGTAGGAGCTGAAATGAAATAAATAAAATTGCTGTTTTAGGTGCACTGGCTGAATGCTCTGAACTACACTCTGCCACCTAGTCTTTCCTTTCAGTTCTTCCTGAAAAGGAATCCTTTTCCAGTTTTTCTCAGTGGATGGCAACTGCTTGATTGGATCTACCTGTTCTGTCTGGCAGTCTGTTCTTATACATCACCAAAAGGAGACTGACTGACAAGTTGGCACTAAAACATATAGTCTCAGATCACTGACACAGACCTTCGGCCCAAGTTGTTCTGAAACAATGCACCATTAACGAACGACTCGTGTTTTCAGTCAGACAACTAATAGCTGTGGTATTGGTCAGCATCTCACTTATTCGAGCTTAAGTGAAATGTTGGTGGGTTGACAGGAGAAGTTCCATAAAAAAAACCCATTATCCTCTGGGCCATTTTGTTTGAGCGTCACTCTAATAGCATCATTGGTCTTCATTTGTGTTCACGAGATCATGACAAACTTGTCACATAGCATTAGTGTCATTTTTACCTTCGGTTTGAGCACTGTATCCAACACCTGCGCCACTGCAATCCACCGAGTGCCTAAAATACGATGGCAGCTTTGCACTGTGACATCGCTGACGAAGGAAGAGTTTTTCAGTGCTGTCAAGACATAAGGTGAAGCGTATCTCTGCTACACAAAGTCAGGGAATAAAATGAAATGGTAAATCAATTTAATCAATTTCAAATTCATGGTTCTTCTTCAAATAAAAGCAAACACATTTAGCGCTTACGTGAAGCTGTAAAACTAATTGTCTGAGGGCAAATATCGACTTTTAGATTACACTCCATGTTTGTTTCATTTCTTTCATTTTGTTCATAGTCTGCCAGCATCTACTTTCTTTGAAACACAGCGGGGCTGCTGTAATTGTATTCACAGATACAATATGGAGGCTTCAGAAAGAAAAGTTTGAATCGAAAGTGACGGGGAAAAACAGAAAAAATGAGGGGAAAAAAGAGGAATAAGAATAGAATAAAGGGCAGGATAAACTCAAGGGCAGATGGAGATGTTGAAGCCAACAGCACATAGTGTCGGCTCAAATGGACCATGAGGGGGCAACTTCTGGCTCCTAGAGGATTTTCTTCAGGTCATCAAGCATCACATCATGGAGATGCGAACGCAGCCATGGTCACGGCTATAGCCACGGAAGCACGGGCGAAGCCAAAACCCTGCTCTGTTATTTCCACATTCATGACTCATCCTAAACCGAAAGTCTTCTTCTTCATTCTCTCCTTCATTTTCTTTGTGTGACTGGGCTAAACAGTAAACTGTGACCACACTCTGGCTTGACTTAGAGAAGCATGAAATATATGGAACCTCAATTGTGCCCCCATTAAAACATCTGAATATTTCTGGCCCAGATAGATTTTCTGCTCCACTGTCTGACTCCATCCGCAGTGTCTCTTCAGATCTCTCTCGCCCACACCAGAGCAAAAATATCAGCATACCCTAGAAATATAAGTCAGGTACACTCTGTGCTTTAGATAAAGCCCGATACTGTCACTGTTCTGTCACTGGTGCTGATGCTGCAATGTTTTTGCCCTTTTGACACCTGGATATAATCATGACTTACAATTGCAGATGTTTCCATTTTGTAAACCCCCTAAACCTCCAGGCAACTCCAGGCCTCAAGGGCTGGTGTCCTGCAGTTTTTAGATCACCCTGGGTCAACACACCTGAATCACATATTCATTACCAGGCCTCTGGAGAACTTCAGGATATGTTGAGGTGATCATTTAGCCATTTGAATCAGTTGTATTGGATCAAGGACACATCTAAAACCTGCAGGACACGAGGCCTAGAGTTACCCACCCCTGACTAATCTATTGATAAGAGAAATAGGGTGGACATAACATCATAGACTGGCCCATCAGTCCTCAAATAGCTTTTTAAGTCCATCAATACCTCGATTCTTTTTCTCTTATCCAATTCAGGGTCATGAGGTACACCCTGGACAGGTCACCAGGAATCATTCACACTTAGGGGGCCATTTTTATAAGCACCAATTCACCTAACCGCATGTCTTTGGACTGGGGGAGGGCACTAGAGAACCCACGCAAATGGGGAGAGAACATGCAAACTCCACAAAGATGGTGGATTCAAACCCACAACCTTCTCGCTGTGAGGCAACAGTGCTGACCACCACACCACCATGCTACCCTTTGGAAGTGTTCTATAATATGACTGAAGGTGAGTATGAAGGCAAGCCATCACTCATCTTGGTGTTTGTGCTTCCGAGTGATGCTGCTTCTTGACCACGGTTCAACCTTTTTGAAGGGAAGGAATAAATCTAATCCTTTCTCAGTCTTGCCAGCCATGCCAGGCGGCTCTTGCAGAGAGTAAAGCCCAAGGCATAGATTATATCCTTTTCATCTGTTGCCAAAGTTTAAGACTTGAATAAAAACCACTTTGGGCCAGGTTAAAGGAGGCGATTTAAACAGCGCTGTCATGGGAAACTTCTCATTCTGGTTCTTGTTAATAAATGCTCCTGTTATCGTGGACTGAATATTAAAAAAAAGTCTCTAAATGACCTCATTGTGTCTAATAAGGTGACGTTCGAAGTACTTTTATTTAAGCAGGTGTTTGTTTCATCTTGACAAACTCAAATACTCTCTGAGGTGCAGGTTAAACCTCCCTTGAAAAAAACTGTCGGCTTAATGGCCCCTGCCTTTTGCTGATAACCGCTGAGGCGTCTCCTGCTCTTTGGAAGCAGGTGGATAAAACAGCTAAAGCTTTTGTGTAAAGGCACCGTGAAACATAGCCCAGTGTCTTTTTTTATTTTGTTCTTTGAAGTGAATTGACATTCAGCTCAGGATTTTGTTTGAGCATGCACATTCCCTCCCAAACTCCTCTGTTTTTAAAATTTTCCTTCTTTAAACTTCAGCACGTTATTTAAAGTCGGAGCCGCCCTCTCGTCCTTGAAAGCGACTTACAGGTCGTCTGTCTTTCGCGTTTCGTTTGAATTCCCTCTACAAGCTGATTGAGGGTGTCAGTCATAGAGGGAGAGGACAGGCTGGCAGGTCGAATGGTGGGAGCCAAGGAGTCTGTCAAACTCCATTGCTGCTATGAAAATGGAACCAGAAGAGCACAACTCTCAGTACAACCGCAGGACACTTTAGAGAGTGCATGGAGGAGGAGGAGGGCATGTGACTGGAATGCCAGAGCACCATGTCACAGCTGATGACAGTCAATTTTTCTGAAAGTCAAGGGGCTTTGAGAAGCACACTCCATTGCAGGCAGCAGCAGAGCTGATGGTATTAATAAGGGGAGCACTTACCTGTTTTCCAGGGACATACCGTACCACAGCGTGCATGTCCCACCAATTATCTACCAAGCAACTGTGCCCTTTAACCCATCTATCCATTTCTGGTCTGTTCTCATCTCCCAGAAAATTTAGAGCTTTTGTGTAGCAGAGGTAGCAATGTTGTGTTTTATCCATGGAAAAAAATTTAAAAAAGAAAAAAATTAGAAGGTTTGTGCTACAGTATAACATTTTGTGAGTTCGATATATGGTACTAAGATTTCAAAGAAGTTGTTGCAGCGTCCTTCTTCTTCTTCTGCTCTCAAGATTTGGTTTCATTCAATACATGAAGACAGTCTCTTCCTGCTTTGAACACAAAACATTTAAAATATTATGTATGATCCATGCTCATATGCATCATTTGGTGCTTTTAGAGATTTCTATTCAAAGAAATCTCTGTGCTGAAATGTTATATTAAACTTTATGGGCGGATCTCTGTGGTCCAGGCCTGACCAATAAAGTCACTGTGATTCCTCAGCTTATTGTGATGCATTTTAACCATAAGTTACACTAATTTACACAGTTTGATAATAAAAAATGTAATCGCCCATATCACCAGTAGGTTATTGCAGTATGAGCTCAGTTTATTCAGTTCACAGTATTTTAGTGCTTCTGCAGCAATGAGAGTAACCAACATGACTGAGGAGGACACAGAGCGGTTGGGCCTGTGCAGGTCAGACTTTGGGAAGTACCCCTTGTCTATCTTAGAAACTAAAAAGAGGTCATTAGACAGCTACTCAAAAATTGCAAAACAAATGGAAAAGTTTTGAGCATATTGTAGCTGTTCAAATGCATTGTCAGTTCACTGATTAACTTCTGTACCTAGAGAAAACGTCTCTCTTGCTTTGCCTCTGCAGTCTAAGAGTATGGTTTTGTACTTTAATCACTGAAGCTACATTTATCTGAGTGTATTAGTCTAGCATTGTTTATTTATTTTTAAGTAGGTTGGCAAAGTGACTTAAGTTGAAAAAAATGGTTGTCCATCTGATTCATATGGTCTGCTGCTCTCACTGTAAGAGCGAACATTTCAAATATGTAAAAAATTGCCCATTTTTGGGGGATGTTCTATAACTGCTGCTGTTTTTGTTATGCCTTCATTTTCAGATATGTAAAATATGTCATTCTTGTCAAAGGTGTAGCAGCTAGTATGTGTATTCACATGATGGTGAAGTCAGGGAAAAAAAAGAATATATCAGAAGAATACTTGCTGAATTTTGTGCAACATTCAGAAGAACCAAAGGGCTTATTGTAATGTATTCCCCTGTATTGTTTTGACATTTTATCTTATTTGCTTGATCTTTTTCTTAGACTTATCAATTAAGTGGCACATCACATGAAACATTTATGCAGTTTTCACAGTTTTCATTTATTTTCCTTTTGAAGAAACCTACTTCAGTTTTTTGAAAGCCACTTGGACACCAGCAGTTCCCCCGAGTGCTGCGGCCTCTAGGGACCAGCTTTCTTTGATATGACCTTCCTTTTGTTCTTTGTGAGCTTTCTTTGATACACATGGGGTCACCATGGCTGATGCTTTTTATCTCACATAGATGTGTATAATCACTTGATGCACAGTGCATCATTTTACGGCCTTATTCTGAAATGAATTCAATTCATTTTTTACCTCAACCCTTTTCACACAAAAGCCCATAATGACAAAGTGAAAAAATTGCTTGAAATTCTCGCAAATTTATTAAAAATAAAAAACTGAAATATAACATTTACACAAGTATTTATAAACTGAGCTCAGTTGTAGACACCCTACAAGCTTGGCACGTCTATTTTTGGCCAATTTCTCCTACGCAGAACCTCTCGAGCTACATCAGGTTGGATAGGGAGCATCAATGCACAGACATTTCCAAAGATCTTCAGTTAGATTCAAATCTGGCTGGTCCACTCAAGAACATTCACAGAGTGGTCTTAAAGTCACTCCTTTGTTATCTGGGCTGTGTGCTTAGGGCTGTTGTCCTGTTGGAAGATGACCCTTTACCAGAGCCCAAGTTCCAGAATGCTCTGGAGCAGGTTATCATCAAGGATGTTTCTGTACATACATCTTTCCCTCAGCCCTCACTGGTCTCTGAGTTCCTGCTCCCAAAAACATCCCCACAGCACGATGCTGCCACCACCATGCTTCACTGTAGGGATGGTATTGGCCAGGTGATGTGTGGTGCCTTGTTTCCTTGAGATGTGATGTTTGGCATTCAAGCCAAAGAGTTCAATTTTTGTTTCATCACACCAGAGAATTTCGTTTCTTATGGTCTGAGAGTCCTTCAGGTGCCTTTTGGCAAACTCCAGGTGGGATGTCGTGTGCTTTTTGCTGAGGAGTGGCTTCCGTCTGCCCACTCTACCATACAGGCCTGATTGGCCGAGTGCTGCAGAAACTGTTGTCCTGCTGGAAGGTTCTCCTCTCCACCAGACAATGTTGGAGCTGTCAGAGTGACCATCATGTTCTCAGTCACCCTTCTATCATGTTTGTTCAGTATGGTCGGTTGACCATCTCTGGGGAAAAGTCCAAATGATTCCTAACATTTTTACAGATGATGGAGGTCAGTCACTGTATTTGTTGGGAACTTTACAATACTGCATATATTTTTCTGCGCCTTTCCCCAGATCTGTGCCTTGATACAATGCTAGCTTGGAAATCTGCGGCCCATTCCTTGGATTTTATGGCTTGGTTTGGGCTCTGACATGCACTGTCAGCTATGGTACTTATTAGGGGTGCAACGATACACAAAATTCACGGTTCGGTTCGGTTCGATACTTTGGTGTCACGGTTCGATATTTTTTCGATACAAAAAAATGTTCATGCATTTTTAATTTGTCATTTATTAAAATTATAAATATATATTTTAACTCAAAAGTACAGTTTTTAAATTTAACCCTAACCCTTGTGCGTGTTTTTTATTTTGACAGCGAATGCGCACCTGCGGACCACTTATGTGCAGCCCTGGTTATTTAGCTCATCATATCGCAGCCACAGAAATTCTTTTGTCCATGAAACCATAAAGCTGCACTTTCTTTTTGCCTTATAGTCTGATTTGTCATAACTTCTCCGTTTTGTGGTAAGCTTTTCTTTGGCTGTCACTTCTTCACCCTGACCTGTCTTATTTGGCTCAGCAGAACTGAAATGCTTTTACACGCTCACTCACATAAGCTCAGCGATTCTCTGCGCGATCAACCTCTCACATGTGTAAGCTGCGGGAGATTTCACTTGTCATGTTTGCATAGTAAGCTAACGATTGATAAGACGATGTCAGAGGAATTGGTGCACAAATTATCATCACTCACAGATCAGTGCTGTCGCTCTCTATACACAGTTCGCACGATTGCAAAGTGAAAGCAAAAAAACAAGCGCAAATTCAAACGCGACTTCAATATGTCACATATTGACAGTGGCTCACCGATGCCAATGACATAATTACCCAGCTACATTTCTGAAAGAATGCAAAAGCATTGACATATATTTTTCCTACAATAGCCCGACGGGCAGGGAAGAGAAAGATTTTGGTAGCCCGACTGAAAAAAATCGCTAGCTCCAGGACGTCGGGCTAGCGATATTGCGAGCCCTGTATCTGATTGAGGAATCACTCATCTTTGGAAAAGAGAGTTTATTACAGAGAAATGGCTCTTTCCAAAATAAAAGCTATACTATCCGCTTCTTCTGGGCTATATTCTCAGCAGCATAAGGAGAATCATGTGCTAACAGCTGTCTAAATGACTCGGCTAAAGTTAGTAGCATGCTTGCTTTTTTTTGTCTGCTTCCACTTGTCTTTGCACTAGGATGATGTCGGCGTAAATGTGCAGTCATATTCGTCGTGTTCCCACTAGTGCTTTCAGGTTAATCTCGTTGAAATGACCTTAACACCACAACACGGCAAATCTCCGTTAACGAGCTACCGCCGATCGCTCCGTGCATGGGGCTAGACGGCCAACACGTTAACGAGCTAACTGCGCTAACACACTAGTTCACACCAATGTAATTGAGCATTGCATGGCACATCCAACATACTGTTTTACTTTAGTCCATGACTCGCTTACCTTCAGGGTCATACGTCACATGAAAACCAAAATAATTCCAAACGCCAGATCTGAATGAGGTTCAATTTGCCTGTTGCAAGTAGAGCTTAACTTCTGTCTCGCTAGCTTGCCCTGCGCTCTTCCTTCTGACTATGCTGTCTGTGTTGAGCGCTCAGTGGATCTGCGCTCGACAGTGCAGCCTAGGCGGAGTAGTCGAACACAGATTCACTGAGCGCTCAACACAGACAGCATCGTCAGAAGGAAAATTGATAAAATAAATTACAAATGTTGTATTGTTCGATACATATGCGTACCGAACCGAAAGCACTGTATCGAACGGTTCAATATCGATACGAATATCGTTGCACCCCTAGTACTTATATAGACAGCTGTGTGGCTTTCCAAACCATCTCCAATACACTGATTTTATCACAGGTGGATTTCAGTCAAATTGTAAAAACATGTGTCAAGTGATCGTTGGAAACAGGATGCACCTGAGCTCAATTTTGAGTGTCATGGTAAAAGTTGTGACTTATGTACATCTTATATTTTTGTTTTTTAATAAATGTAAAGTGATTTATTGCTTATTGATGTATTGTGCATAGTCAAATGTCAATTATTGTCAAATATTTCACTATTTTGGGAACAACATGTCTTTTAAAAGGTGCTGATGGACTGAAAAATATGTTTATGACTTACTGTAACACATTTGTCCACTGTGGCTGAGCTCCAGATTGCTGCTTATTGACACGACAAAATGTTAGATCATCACAATGTCTGCTGCAGTCCTACATTTTTGTTATTAAATATTTGATTTTCCTATGTTGGGCTCAGGTGGCTCTTACCAGTAGCTTTATCATCTGATCTTTTGGCCCTTTATGAGCTCACAACTACAATCTCCTGACTGAGCACATCTGGCTTTGTCTAAATCTAGAATCAAGACCAAAGATGACTGGCCCTTTCCCATCTGAAACGCTGAGACTAAGACATGGCATGGAAAAAAAAATCTACTTATATTTTGAATTTTTGAATATCTATCTATCTATCTATCTATCTATCTATCTATCTATCTATCTATCTATCTATCTATCTATCTATCTATCTATCTATCTATCTATCTATCTATCTATCTATCTATCTGAGAGAGAGAGAGATTTTTAAGAGAATTTAAAAATTGTCATTGTCAGCTGATGCAGAGACAACAAAGATGTCAAATGACCAAGAAATTCCAAAATTACCCCGGGTGTAATTGCAGAGCGCCTCCAGTAGGGAGCAGGCTTTTCATAGCATTTTAGCAGAGTGTGTGGTACCCATGCAGACAAGGAGCTCTTTTCAAACTGAGCGCTAAATCAGAGGAAGGAGGCGCTCCAGCTTTCATTTAAATCATGCACTATTCGTGACAACTCATTGGCAAATGCAACAGCATTTACTGATGTTGACATCATAATAAAATATACGAAACCATATTAATTCTCAAAAATATGACAATGAGATTAATTTCCCCTCGTTAAACCAATGTTAAAACACTTATCTACACATTTACTCAACCCTTACTGAGAGGGAATATTTTTGCATTAAATTTTTTTTAATTTTAGATTATTCTGATTTAGAGTCAGAAATGGTAAATGAGCCTAACATCAAGAGAACCATTAAATCATTGAATTATTTTTATGAATAAATGTGAATATGAAGATGACTCCTTGGTAATATGAAAATGTCATTCTTCTTGTTTCACTCTCTCAGCCTACTCTCCCGGAGGCGCGTGCGCAATTAGCCCATATTGTAGAAGTCTGGTGAAACATAACAGCTTCCACATGCACCACTAACTGCACGTGACCTTATTGTATATTTTATATTAAATCCACCACCTAACCCATCTATATGTTAGAATTTACTAATGAAAGGCGTCGGACATTTATGCTAAAAAACATATTTTCCGGACATAAACTGAGATCTTGCGCCGAGCGGCAAGATGCTCAAGATGATCAGGCAAGTTGCCAAAATCTCTCCTGAAAGATGAGAACAGCTTGGAAGGTGGGCAGGGCAGGGCAGGTATAGGCGTTTATAGGGAGAGGGAAACGCTTTTGCTGTAGATTGGGCTTCCCCGAAATCTTTGCGGATGAGTCCCGCGCCAGGAGCTCGGCATTGTGGCCCGGTCTCCTCTCTGCTTCTTCTTGGAAACGGCGTCAGAGAGCAGCTGAGCAAAGGCTTAACATTTCAAACGTCTGGCGGTAGGCTGTAAAGTTTCCACCCCGAAAACAGTGTCATGCGGCAGTAGCAGTAGGGTTGGTGCAGGACACCTCGGCACATGCCTTGGTGCTGTAGGAATGAGTTTTCTGTAAAGCTTTGCGCACAGCCACTCCAAACCAGGGGCCTCGTTTTTTCTCTCTCTCTCTCTTTTTTGTTTGCTCGTTTAGGAAGGAGCTGTTCTGTTTCTGTTTACGTGTAATTATCCTGATTGAATTGTTACATATATATTGGAAGATTTCTATTTAAACACCATCCTGTTGAAACTGAGCTGCATTGTATTGTGCCTCGAGAATCCTGTTTAACCATTTGCGTAAAGGTTAACTCAGTCAAGCACCAGGAAAGCAGATTCGCAGCGGAACTCCCTCAGTATTAGTCATAGATGTCCGCTCAGCTGGGAGGAGGCCTGCAGCCGGAGACCACAGTAAAACTTGAGGAACTAAAATCTGAAGAAGTTTTTGATGCGACAAGGCCTGACGGATGTCCCCGGGATAGAGGAGAAAATAAAGTGGTTCTGTTCCCGGAGGGACAGCAGCAGCAGCCCCAGATGAAGCCGCGCAAGATGACTCGCAGTCCAAAATGCGCCCGCTGTCGAAACCACGGCGTCGTTTCTTGTCTGAAAGGCCACAAACGCTTTTGCCGCTGGAGGGACTGCCGCTGTGCCTGCTGCCTGCTGGTGGTGGAGCGCCAGCGCGTCATGGCGGCGCAGGTCGCTCTCAGACGGCAGCAGGCTGCGGAGGTGAGACGAGCACAGGGGCAGGTCAGTGAAAGAAGAAAGATAGGGGGGGGGGCAACCAAAAACAAATAAAACAAACAAACAAAAACGTATCCATGGCATCCTGTAGATGATTATTATGGAGCAAGTACGCACAGTGTATGGTTGATGAAAGGGCAAAATCAGTAGGAAAGCTCCCCAAAAATTGGTTCTGATCGTCTGGACTAGAAAAGCTGAGGATGAGTCTGAGGCAGTGAGGGTGACAACACGTTTTAATATCACCTTTGGATAAGCGTCCCTGTATCTGTTTCTATAGAAACACAAGGGGCATATAATACATTTTATTAAGTCGTTTAGAAAAAAAACAGTTCACAGTCTGTGTTGTAGAGATAGCACTACTGCTTACTTTTTCACTCGATACAATAATTATATATCGAGCAAGGGACAACTTTTTAAAATCTCGATGAACGTGCAGAACTATATCTTTTATATTTTAAATGCTTACATTGTTTTCATGTAACAGCATTTATATGCTCAAATTTGAAACATTTAAGCCCTGTTTTGTTTCTAATTTGAATGAGTGGTTTGAGCTTTAAAGAGAGAGCGTCAAGTGCTCATTAGGATGACAGAAAAGAAATATAAGAAACCAGCTCAGTGGGTTATATCACAAATAAAAAGAAAAGTGCAGAAATGAAAAGAAGCAAATGAGGTAATATAATGATAATAATAATAAAATCCCATAGAATAATGAGTGCCTTACTTTGCTAATTTGGCATTTATAGGGAAAATTATGTTGATTTTATTACTGCAGACAAAATTCTAAATCCTCCTTAAAAAAATCAGTTTAAACTAATTATATACATATGGTATAATAATGGATTTTATAAATAGCAGCTATAGATACAACTGGGTACTTGAGTGCTTCTTTGCGCAAAATAGCATACCAATTCCACATAGTTAGCAATCCTAGTAATAGCAGTAATGCTGGAGTTAAAAGGGCAAATTCTCTCTGTCTTTAGTTTTAATCCCAGAGATTCTCCTTGCCTCTTACATCATGTACTATTTTCCTTTAATTACCTTGTGAACGTCTGACTGTAAGATAATTGTGTCCAAATGTCTTATTCCCGTTCATATGTTTCTCTCAGGGCAAGAAGGGGGTCAGGTGTGCAGCTCCACTGCGCAGAACGGCATATCAGTGTTACACCAGAGCGGCCGAGTCGAGCATCGTGGCCAAGAGCATCCTGCAGGGTGAAGTTTAATTAGCGTCTCCTTTATCGCGTCTTGCTTTATTCCCAGCTTTTCATGTTCTGTACATGAATGAATCTTTACGTGTAGACAACTTCTGCTTTTGATTTAATGATATTTAGGTTCATGCAACATCATAAATTAAGCTTTCCATGGAGCATATCATCATTCACCTGCTCTGTGCTGACATGGTAAAGCTTTTGAACGTCCTGTCAAAGCTGGAAGAGAAATAAAATTGTGCAGACGTAGTTTCCCTGTAGGTTTCCTCCATCTTTAACCAGTAGAAACTCAATTTTAACTCTAACTGGCATTGTGGGAAACAGCTTTTTCCCCCAAATAAATGTATATTTGTCTCCAAATGGTGACAGTGACCTTCTCAGTGACATTTGCAGCCCCTGTGTAGAAACGTGTAATTGCATTAGCATTTGCAGGTCCTTTTGTAGTCAGTGTGCCACGGGTATTCCTTCTTAGTTTGGCTAGACACACTTCATTTATCCAAACAAACCCCCCATCATCGAGACGTCACTATTTCATAACAACAGGCCATTATTGTAATACACTGTGTGCATTATTACCTGCTGGCTTGCAGTCAAGACTTGCTGGAGGCTTTGTCTTCTTTATAGCCCTCTCTGTCTTCCCTGCGCTCTCAGTAAAGCAACAGTGACGCGGCTAACCAACTGCATTATTAAAATAATAAACAACAAAGTGCTCAGACATAAACACAGCAATTAATTGGTCGGAACAATATCATTATCCATAAATTGACTGCATAAACAAATGTGTAATGGCAATATGTGGCTTTGCTCCCACGTTCAGGGATCAAACCTGCTGTGCCTCCAGAGGACGACACCCCTTGCTGGTCGAAGCAGACGCAACGTGACCAAACACACTTTATGTGCCCCTCCATCAGCGCCCGGATGAGGAAGAGACGAGCGTTTGCAGACAAAGAGCTGGAAAATGTGATGCTGGAGCATGAACTGAGACAGAGGGAGCTGCAGAACGACCTTTTCCCCCCCTCGGCCCTCCTTCCTATGCTTCACCCTCCACCCTTGCCCATCTCCCCTGGTCTCCACTGCTGCCCACCCAGCAAGGATCCCACAACTGAAGGGCAATCTAGCTATGTGCCCCTGTGCAGATACAAGCCCTTTTATGAGTGTGACTTCCAGCTTTATCAGTTTTTTCCCCTGAAGAGCAGGTACTCCACAGGAAATGACTATAATGACTTCTTGTTATGTCAGAGCTCCCAGCAAAGCAGGCAGGAGAAGGAGGTGCAGAATGGATGGAAAGACAGCGAGAAGACAAAACAAGCAGAGGTCATTCCTTCGACATTCATACAAAGACTCCGAAATGATGGCAAGGCCATGTCATGTGCTATTCCTGTCAAATCCCCTCCAAAACGAGCAGAAATAATGGACTCAAATGGCTCTTCAACAGTCACACTTGCTATTTCTGCATCAGATCAGAGTGTCCTGGGTCAGCCAGACATCAGCGCACCCAGCAGGACTTTTGATCCCAGACCTTTGACAGCTAAGAGCTGGAGCTCAGACACTCCTGCCGCCCAGGCAGCTCCTCATGCCGACTCTGTTAAGAGCCCTCACGGCGGCTCAGTCAGGACTCCGGCTGTGAGGCCATTACCTTTTTCTGTAGAGGCTTTGCTGAGGGCCTGACAGACAACTGCAAGCAGAGTATAGTGCATACTTTATTATGCACAACCCAACCTGAACTGTCTGAATATAATTACAAAAATTGATTTTATGGTACAGGTTTGGAAACGCTATTCTGTAAAGTGCCAAAAGTGAGAGATTTTTTTTAAAAACTATTTCTATAGAGTAAAATCACAGTGTTTGTGTTTTTTATTTCCATGAAAAGTTATTTTACTATATTTTATCTATTGAAAAAAGTAAAGCTAAAAGATATGTATATGTGCTACAATACCATATTTGTATTTCCATTCTGGGCTAATTACATCTTGCACCATGCATACTTTGAAAAAGTGTTTTCTTTTTTTATCATCCCATGTCAGTAGTGCCATAAAAATCTACTGAACCACTCTGTCTGGACTGTCTTTCATCAGTCACGCTTTATTGTCTTTATCCTCAGAAGAAATACACAATACAGACATAAAACAAAGCCAATGAAAAACTCAAGTGCTTGTTGAACTTGTGCCCATTCCTTACTCGATGCTCTGATTTTTAACTTGCAGTGCAGATGTCCCTGGCTGATTTCTCTGGTGCTCTCACAGGGCTGTTTAGGGTCTAAACAAGGTGCTGCTGCTCAGAAATAGAGCACCAGGTGAAGCTGGTTGTTTGTCAAGGAGACAGTTAAAGCACAAAGACTTTCATAAACAGCTTAATATTTATCTACTCCTTTTTTTTCACCAAAGACTAAATGCAATGTGCTTTAAATATTTATCAGCATTTGATAAGCTTTGTAGTTCTTCAGATGAAATACATGTTGCCATTCTGACATTATGACTGTATAAATATTGATCACACAGCACGCGGTTCAATATTTCACACAGTATCATTTCATCACACCAGCAGACTGATGGGATATGGGAAATGCTCACCAAAAGGTTGACTGGGAGGCTGCCAGTGTTGCCTAGGCGACATTGTTCTTTATTGTATGCTGAGCCTGACGCCAGCCGAGTTTGTTTGAACACGCATTTGATCTATATCCGGTTTTTACTTCTTTCTCTTCTCCAGTTTTTTTTTGTTCTGCTCTGTAATCTCGCAGAGATGGAGGTCAGATACTTTTGACAACTCGGGACCTTGTGGCGTCAACACAGCGGTGATAGTGCAGAGCCTTTGTTTGCGAGAGTCTACCAGCATATCGGAGTGCCTCTCTCCCCCGTGTCTTTTCACAGACAGACAGGGAAGGGAGATTGGCACAAAAAGGGGGAAAAAAGAAGATGAGATTTTGAGCATGCAGTCGCAGAAGGTGGGGCGTCCTGTTTTATTGCACGCTATCTGTGTCATTTTTTTTTTAAACAAAAATTAAAACCTGTTCTTTTCCAGGGAACACAAATGGCCAATTTCACAAAAGATACACATCAGTCACTGAGAGCTGATAATGACTTCTGTGAAGAATAACACAAATGATCTAAATCAGCTTCTCCTCACCTGGAGGAAAAAAGCTAATTTATCTGCTTCCTTTCGTTTTTGTAGCGTCCCTGTAGCCAAGCTTTGTGTCAGCTTAATAGGCAGTGAGTGCTCTGAAATGTCAATCACTCTCCAAAGATCTTGTTAGGACTGTGGAAAAACAGATTAGCTTTAATTATACTCTGTGCTCTTTTCATATGATATTGCACCTCCAAAAAAATCCATCCAGAAGCAGAAGACTGAACGGGTTTCACTGCATTTAAAATACACTTCTGCAATGGAGGTCACTTCATGGGCTGAAAACTGATGCTGGTGAACACATCATATTGCTGGACAAATACATGTTAAAACTTAAGCCTCCCTCAATATTATTTATAAATAAGATTCAAGTGCTGCTGCATTCTCTGGACCCAAATTAGTTTAATGCAATCCAATCCAACTTTAATTATAGGGAAGTTTAACAAAGTAGATCAGTTAAAAGAAGGCAATAAAATACAAAAACACATATTAAGATGCATCGATAAATAAAAATAAAACAGAAAATTAAAAGTCTGATGAGAAAGATTGAGATGTCAGAGGCAAAGAAACTGCTCTGTGGTATGATAAATCTGAATTTGAATTACGATTGGGCACATCCAGGAAAAATGAAGAAAGAATGTGTGTGTTGGGGAGGTGGGAGGTGGTATTTGGTATTAGGCCAGTTTGCTGACAAAGTCATTCCAACAGGTTAAAACACGTTTTTGAGTCTTCTCAACCCCTCTCCTTAATTCCTGCCCTCCTCCTTTGGTCGGCCACCTCTTGCACTCTTGCGGTTCAGCCTTGCGTTGTGTCTCCTTTCCATTTCAGCCAGATCAATTTCACTCAGTTCAAGGTAGAAAAGATTTGCTGTGGCATTTCCTGTAAGTCTGATATGTATATTTTCATCTTACAGACTGCATCATTATCAGCAGTAGGAACAGTAAACGTTGCAGACACTATAATGCATCAGCCAGCAAGAGCTGATGTAGACGTGACAAAGAGCAACCTCTAGTTTTACATGGATTAAAAAACAATCAAGTTCACCTCCGATCAAGGGATTGTTATTATTATTATTTTTTTAATAACTACACTCCAGCCTCACTTTCAGATCTGACTGACACAGCCTGAACTCTCTGCTTGTTTGGTATGACCGGTTAGCTCCCCCCTTGGACAGCTCATCAGCAACATTTAGTATCAGGGCTCTGTGGAAAGCCTTTGATCGTCCTGCCAGCTCCCCTCATTACAGAACGAGTGTGGGCTAAGAGCATATGTCTTGGCCCAGCAAGGTCATTACCCCTGGCACTTCTAAAAGAGACACAATCTGAATTTAATGGTGTCGTAATAAGATGTGAGGGCAGGGAAAAGTACTCTCCAGGTTGGTGAACATCCTCCGGTCTGAAAAGAAATAAACAGAATTCCTACTCACAGGGTCTTTAGTAGTGATCTTTTTGGCCTGTAAAAAATAAATTCATTTGACTAGGTGTGAAAACTCGGGTATAAAATTGAGTATATTTGGATAATAAATACTGAATTTCAAACATATTTCACTGAAACAAAACGGTTTGACTGCTAGCTGAATGTTTACCCATCCAAAAGCAAATAAGGTGACAGAATTCCACATCTTGCCAAGAGCCTGAATACTACTACTATTACAACATATAATAGGAGCTTAGAGCTAAGATTGGTGTTTTGGGTATATTTAATTTTTTATCACTCAAGTTTTATTTTTTTTATTACTTCTGAGTTTTCTACAAACATAAACCTTGTTCATTAAAAACAAAAAATGTATTAAAAAGTAGTATTATACATATTATAATCCTTCATGTCGGGCACACAACACACAGCTCTGGGCAGAGAAGAAAGTGCCCTTTTTCTCAGTACAAAAACTCAAATTTCCTGTATGTTTTATGTGTTTGTATATCTCTAAGACACTATATTTAGTGTTCTGATTAATGTTATCATTACATTCCAATCTGCATTCCCTCCATTTATTTTTAACAAGTAGAATGCAACATTGAGTATCATGGTTCAGGGCAGTGCGTTTGATCTGTCTGCCAACTTGCACTTTGGATTTGTTCCTCTCCTACCCTGCCCTGCAACAGCCCTGCATGCTCTCTGGTGTTTGGTAGCCAAGCCTGACTCAGAGATACTGGTGTAGGGTTTCGTCGCTTACTTGTGTGTATCTGTGTAAGTGTGTGTGTGTGTGCTGCATGTGTGACAGACAGAGGTGCAACAGTCTTGCAATGATTTGTAGATGCCGAACAGTAATGAAAGCATCTTCCGTGCTATACTGCATGAATCAGCTCACAGTGATTTTGATGCTTTACAGTGACCACTAAAAATACAACAGTCTGCTGTTTGACTGTTTCTAAAGCACAACTGAACCCAAATGATAGAAAGGTGTGCCTTCACCTCTTTGACTAAAAAGCTTAGTGTTGCATTTCAATCACAGTGGCCGCTTGAGTAATTTCTTTAGATGTTAGAGAACCATGCCAGGAATCAGTCATAGAGGATTTTCTAAATTTAACCAAGATAACTGAGATCTTTGTGTTTTGTTGTTTGATCTACAGAGTTTAAATTTTTTTAAGTCTGGCTCATAGTAAGAAGATATATGATCTCTGCAAGTGTCAGTTCAAGACATGACATGAAATACCTTATGAGGGATAGATGGTAAAAACAGAAAAACAAGACAAGATCAATAGATCACCAGACAGCCTGCCTAACTCTGTCTGCACACACCGATTCTGTGCACCGCAGTCCTTACTTTTAAATGAAGGACAACTTTACTTCCCCCCAAGAAAAAAGGGGGTAACAAGCCAGGTTTTTACAAGAAACAAAAAAATGCTTATACTGTTAGTATATTCAGGTAATTTTTGGCAATTCATAAGTAAGCTTAGGTAGTGCATGAGCATTTCTAATTATAGCATAACTTCATGTATTTTACAGGAGTGAAGAAATAGTTACGTAAAAACATAAGAAATTCATTAATACTCTGTAGTAGTAATGGGTGATTTAGAGGAAAGGAGACACAATTATACTCTACATAATTTTAAATACTGCATAATTTCTTGGTAATTTTGAGGAAAAACAAACAATATTTCCCCATCTTACATTGTAAGTATGCTGCACTTTTATTATGGAGTGGGCTAACCTTGCCTAACTTACAGGAAAGGAGACACTCCTGTACACCCCTTTTAAAAAATATGCTTGAACAGTGACTGTGAAAGAATAAATATAAGTTGGCTCTATCACTGTAAGATCACATAGCAAATTTTCATATTTATTTTTCTTTTAAGTTGTTAAGTGACAGCACATTTATGTTGGTAAAATGAAAGGACAAGGGAGTAATAGAAAATCCATCATGCACATCTATATAATGAATGTTATATAGATGTGTGAGTGAATGTGTTAAGATGAATCCACCGACCTGAAGAATACCTCGTATTTTAGATGTAAGATTGGGAAATGTTTAATTTTTGCAAAACTCTCATGAAATTGCACACTGCTTCCTTTGTATCCTGTGGATTTATTTCCAATATTTGTCGCATCTGCGGCAGATTTACTGCTGACTCTGATCAGGAAAGTGAGACGTCGAAAGAGAGGTAAGCGAGCCGGCGTACTCGTGCGTTTGAGGAAACGCGGACTGAGAACGGCCCTTCCTGGGATCTTCCTTTCTAATGTACGCTCACTCTGGAATAAGATAGACGAACTGGCCCTGATGAGAAGCATGAACAGAGACTTTGCCTCCTCCTGTGTCTTATGTTTTACGGAGTCGTGGCTCAGTGAGGACATCCCGGACTGCGCGCTCAAGCTGGAGGGCTTTCATCTGCTGCGCGCGGACCGGCAGGCCGCTCTCTCCGGTAAAACCAAAGGTGGAGGTGTCTGCTTCTACATCAATAGTGGCTGGTGCACAGATGTAACAGTGATTGCTCAGCACTGCTCTCCCTCTCTGGAATATCTTTTTATTCACTGCAAACCGTTTTATTCTCCGCGGGAGTTTGCTTCATTCATCCTGGCCGCTGTCTACATCCCGCCAGACGCGGATGCGCGAGCAGCTCAGTGCGCACTCGCAGAGCAGATTCTCCACACGGAGCGGACATACCCGGACTCTCTCATCATTGCTCTTGGGGACTTTAACAAAGCCAATCTGAGCCATGAGCTTCCGAAATACAAGCAGTATATTAAATGCCCGACCAGAGAGGAGAGGACATTGGACCACTGCTACAGCACGATCAGCGGGGCCTATCGCGTGGTGCCGCGCGCTTCACTCGGACTTTCTGATCACGTCATGATCCACCTAATCCCCGCGTACAGACAGAGGCTGAAGCTCTCCAAACCTGTCGTGAGGACCAAAAAACTGTGGAGCAACGAGGCTGTGGAGGAGCTTCGCACGTGTTTGGAGACCACAGACTGGGACACATTGAAGGCTGCTTCTAACAGCTTGGACGAGTTTACGGACACTGTCACCTCCTATATCCACTTCTGTGAGGACAGCATTGTGCCATCACGCACCAGGGTGAGTTATAACAATGACAAACCCTGGTTTACCCCTAAACTCAAAAAGCTGTGGCTGGAAAAGAGTAAGGCGTTCAGAAGCGGAGACAGGGACTGCTACAGAGAGGCCAAGTACAAGTTCACTAAGGAAGTGGACATTGCCAAACATCAGCACTCTGAGAAGATGCAGCAGCAGATCTCAGAGAATGACTCGGCCTCTGTGTGGAAAGGTTTTAGGAATATTACAAACTACAAGCCTAAAACCCCCCACTCCACTGACGACTTGCTCTTGGCCAACACCCTCAACGACTTCTACTGTCGTTTTGACGAGCCATCAGGCAGCCTTCACACCTCCAACGACCCCAACAATAGAGGCACTTTGGACACTCATTCCCCCACCTCTCCCCCCTCCATAGAGCCATCACCACCTTCAAACTGTTCACCTACAACACCCCCCTCCTCACCCCACACAAAAGAGGATTTCACACCACCTCCTCCGACCACAACTCTTCATATTCATGAAGCAGATGTGAGGAAGCAGTTTAAGAATCTGAATGCTCGGAAAGCTCCCGGCCCAGACGGTGTGTCTCCTGCCACCCTCAGACACTGTGCAAACGAGCTGGCCCCAGTGTTTTCTGGCATCTTCAACTCCTCACTGCAGGCATGCCATGTGCCTGCCTGCTTCAAGTCCTCTACCATAATCCCTGTCCCCAAGAAACCTAGGATCACTGGACTAAATGACTACAGACCCGTGGCTCTGACATCTGTGGTCATGAAGTCATTTGAGCGCCTAGTTCTCTCCCATCTCAAGACCCTCACGGCCCCCCTCCTGGACCCCCTGCAGTTTGCATATAGAGCCAACAGGTCTGTAGACGACGCCATCAACATGGCCCTACACTTCATCCTGCAGCATCTGGACTCCCCAGGAACCTACGCCAGGATCCTGTTTGTGGACTTCAGCTCTGCCTTCAACACCATCCTTCCAGACCATCTCCGAGGCAAGCTTTCCCAGATGAATGTGCCTGATCCCATCTGCCGGTGGATCACTGACTTCCTGACGGACAGGAAGCAGCACGTGAGGCTGGGGAAGAATGTCTCGGACTCCCGGACCATCAGCACCGGCTCCCCTCAGGGCTGTGTTCTTTCTCCTCTGCTCTTCTCCCTGTACACCAACTGCTGCACCTCCACCCACCAGTCTGTCAAGCTAATCAAGTTTGCAGATGACACCACCGTTATTGGACTCATCTCGGACGGGGACGAGTCTGCCTACAGGAGGGAGGTTGAACGTCTGGTGTCCTGGTGCAGCCACAACAACCTGGTGCTGAATGCCCAGAAGACAGTGGAGATTATTGTGGACTTCAGGAAGCACATAGCCCCACTCCCCCCCATCATCCTGACTGACACCCCCATCACCTCTGTGGACTCATTCCGCTTCCTGGGTACCACCATCACCCAGGACCTGAAGTGGGAGCCCACCATCACCTCCGTCATCAAGAAAGCCCAGCAGAGGATGTACTTCCTGAGGCAGCTGAAGAAATTCAACCTGCCAACACGGACGATGATGCAGTTCTACACTGCAATCATCGAGTCCATCCTCACCTCCTCCATCACCGTGTGGTACGCTGGAGCCACTATCAGGGACAAACAGAGACTGCAGCGTGTTGTGCGCTCTGCTGAGAAGGTGATTGGCTGCAGACTCCCATCTCTGCAGGACCTGTACACCTCCAGGACACTGCGGCGTGCAGCCCGGATCTCAGCTGACCCGTCTCACCCTGGACACAGTCTGTTTGACCTGCTCCCCTCAGGCAGGAGGCTCCGGTCCATTCGCACCAGAACCTCTCGCCACAAGAACAGTTTCTTCCCCTCTGCTGTTGGACACATGAACAATAACCACATGACTGTCCCCGCCACTAACACATGACCCTACGCTGTGTCACTGCATCATTTCATGTCTGGCACTGATCACCACCTGCACTCATGTATATATCTTTCTACGTAGCACTCTTAATTCTTATTCTCATGTATATATCTCATGTATATCTCATGCACATATCTTTCTTTCTACATAGCACTTTAATTCTTATTGTCTGCACTGAAGCACCGCAGCAAATTCCTAATGTTGTAAACCTCAACATCTGGCAATAAACCCATTCTGATTCTGATTCTGATTCTGAAAAACCTATTCTAGTGTACCAGTATTTAGGTATTTGTAGGTAAATGCATTTAGATTTCAAATAAACTAGAATTCCATTTAATATATGGGGAATTGCACCCTTGCTTGTGGACCATACAATAAAGTGTTACCAAAAAAACCAAATATCATTGCTTTGTGTGATTGTGATACTCAAGGCTACGTTTGTTCTGCTTCAGCAGATTTATTTGCAAGGATCAGACAATTCAGTCACAGGTGAAAGTGGTCTGTTTTTAACTTTTCATACTACTTTAAGGTAGCAAATTCTCCATAAATTCTGTCATCGGAAGACAGAAACAACAAGGCTTTAATAGCAAACAAGAGTCTGGTCTGCCCTGTGACACAGACATTCCTAATTGAACATAGTTGGGTTCCCGTCTGACCACCGCCACCCTTCATTTAACAGAAGAACAAACATACAGGCTCTCAGCTTAAAAGACAGCTCTGTGTGTAACCGAGTCTGCTGTGGTTGGACTAGAAATTTCACAGCTTTAAAAACATCTTTGAAACAGGCAGTGTAGAGTTCTCTCCCCACTTACCCCCATCCTGTAGTATTTGGGATTTTCCATCCAGTGATGTGTGTGTGTGTACAGTATTTGTGTGTTCGCATATGTGTGTGTGTGTGCATAGCGGCCCTGTCGCTATTCCAGCGGCCTTGGGGACGACCGAGGGTGCCCATGGCTGCAGCTGTGTGGCGATCCAGTTACCATCACATGGTGCAGCTTGGCTCCTGAAGAACTACCTCTGCAATATTAGAAACCGAAGGAGACCACAAGACCGCACTTTCTCTCAACTCTCATTCTCTCTCTCGCTAGCTGTCTCAGCCTCCAAAGAGCGTTAAAACACTGAAGGAAAAACTGAAACAACAGCCTGCAACAAGCTTGCAATCATGTGTAAGCATAGCATCAAAATTATAGTGAAAATTATGCAACTTTAATCATTTGTCCAGAACTTCCTGCTGTTTAATGAATCATTTATTGAGCCACAATATTGCAGCATGCCCAGGATGGGTTTTATATTAGAATTAGAATTAGAATTAGAATTCAACTTTATTGTCATTGCACATGCACAGGTACAGGGCAACGAAATGCAGTTTGCATCCATCCAGAAGTGCTTAGTGATATAGATATATTACAATATATATTAGCAATAATATAGATATGTAAGTATATTACAGAAATGGGTCTATTATGGTATGTTATAATGTACACGGTATGAAGTATGTTGTGAATATTCTATAACTATAAGTATGTACAGGCTGTAGTGAGTACAAGCTATGTACAGGATATGGACAGGATATAAATATGAAAAACTATACAGAATATGAAATAAATAACTTTACAGGAATCTGAGATATACAGCTATACAGAAATGGGAACTATGCAAGTTGTAAACAGTTGTAGGATTAAAAATTATCGTATGTACAGAATGATTATTTACACAGAGCTATACAGTAGTGCAGTTAAGGTAAGTGAGGGTGTGGATAATTTCTACAGAGGCTATATAAAGTGCTAGTGGTTGTGAGTGGTGGTTCACTCCATGTTATTATTGTGTGTTTGAGGGTACAGTTGTCCATTGTGTGTGTGTGTGTGTATGTTCAGTCCATGAGTTAACGTGGGTCAGATGTCAGGAGGCAGAGTTCAGGAGTCTGACAGCTGTGGGGAAGAAGCTGTTCCGGTACCTGGTGGTCTTAGTCCGGAGGCTCCTGTAGCGCCTCCCAGAGGGCAGGAGGGTGAAGAGTCCATGTGATGGGTGACTGGGGTCTCTGATGATTTTCCCAGCCCTTTTCAGACACCGCTTCCTGTAGATGTCTTTTATGGCAGGAAGTGGTGCTCCGGCGATGCGCTGGGCAGTTTTCACGACCCTCTGCAACGCCTTCCGGTCCGAGGCAGAGCAGTTCCCGTACCAGACTGTTATACAGTTGGTCAGGATGCTCTCGATGGTGCAACGATAGAAGTTCACCAGGATGTCTGAGGACAGGTGGTTCTTCCTCAGAGTCCTCAAGAAGAAGAGGCGCTGGTGAGCCTTCTTGACCAGCTTGGAGCAGTTGGTCGTCCAGGTGAGATCCTCGGAGATGTGGACTCCCAGGAACTTGAAGCTGCTCACACGCTCCACAGCCGTCCCCTTAATGTGGATGGGTGGATGTGGGTCAGCATTCCTCCTGTAGTCCACGATGAGCTCCTTGGTCTTCTCGGTGTTAAGCAGCAGGTTGTTTGTGTCGCACCACTCAGCCAGACGATCCACCTCCTCCCTGTAGGCGGCCTCATCGTTGTCACTGATGAGGCCAATCACCGTGGTGTCATCTGCAAACTTAATGATGGTGTGATATGAGCTAAGTTGGATGCTACTGAACGATGTTGCTTAATCCTTTTTACCCCTTTCCTCCTCATTAATATGCCTTTTCCCTGCTTATCATTGCTCATCCCTTTCCTGCCCTAGGTACAGAGAATGAGGTACTTTTTGGAGAAGTGAACCCAAACAGAGCGAAGGGGGGAAAGGGGAAGAGTGCCGTAATCTTTTTCATCAGATATGAATGTTTAGCATATAAATACATTGTAATGCAGGTTTCCCAAAACCTTCTAGCAGCTCCACTCAGCTTTAGCTTAACCTTTGCAGGTCTGTACCTCAGCCTCAGCGCATGCCAGGCAAGTTCAGGAACTTTATAGACCAAGGGTGGCAGCAATAACATCAATGCAAAAACAGCTCAAACTGCCCCACCTTCATTAAAGCTGTGTTTATCCAGCTTGCTTCGGGTTTTATTCTATAGAAAATTCTGCAAACCCAAACTTAAACAATTCCATTGACCACATTCTGACTCCCGGTAATCCAATCCACCCTGATGTTATTCATGTCCTGATCTATACCCCCTCCTTATGCTAACATATTGGCACCCTTTAACAAGTGATTGATTATCCCTGAGGCCTATAAGGGAAGGACAGTGGGGTTTAATGACATATAAACCTGTGTTTTGATGTGAGGTTCACGGACCTTTAAGAATAACAGCTGGCACAGGCAGAGCGCTGGGAGGGAGTGGCAACTGTTCAAGGAAAAGTGTCAAGTTAAGATGGCGTGATAGCAGGAACCCTGCGGCTCGCTATAACCCACGACAACCTGCCAAGACCAGCAACATGTTTTAAAGCATTTTACTTTCCCTTTTAGTCAAAACAGATTATGCTCAGAGATGGACGCCTCGACCATGCAAGTGTCTGAGGTATTAAAAACACAGAGAGGAAAGAGGATGACATGCAATTGACTTTAATAGCGTTTACAGTGTAAATAGGGTCAGTAAAAAGATGTTATTAAACATCTCGAGTGTCAGCGGCACACGTGTTAAAACCATTTACGGGGAACAAAGCGTCTATTTCAAGTTTCAAGTATTTTGACTGGTGGTGGAGTAGATGCCACTGTGTCTGTCTCCCTGTTCAGTTCCCTCGCAACTGGTTCGAAAATGTTTTTTTGTTTTGAAATGAAACATTTCCCTGAATCCAGATGGTGCATCCTCCTTAGAAATACAACCATGACAGATCCCAGAACTATTGCCCTCGCTCCCTCCCGGCCAGTCATGGTACATTTATAAAAAATTCTCCGGTTCCCTGATATTGTCAGGCATGCACACAAGCATCCAGCACAATTTTTCTCCCACACTGAGATCTGATGTGGTTTCAAAGAGTTCTTTTAATTTTTTGAGCAGTGTATGACACGGTAATGAGGGCTGATGGAGGATTGATTAAGCTCAGCTGATGTCTATTGCAATCTAATTTGCATCTCTCTCGGGTCCAGTGGACTGCTGACTTTGAACGAACATGATGTTATGAATCATTGATCCAAGTTTAATGATACTCTCTGAAATGGACATCAGGGTATTTAGAACTTCCAAGAAGCAAACAGGTGGAATACATTCAGAATTCAGGAACGAAACTCTCCCATAAATCTAGGCTTCAAAGCTTAAATATGAAATATTTAAACAAGAAAAATGGGATGCTTCACGCTGAAAAAAACAACAACCTGAGAACAAACATGATGTATAACTAGTAATAAACCTTTCTGCAGTTACAGCTCATTCCAAATGCAGCAGTTTATGTGCTGGGAATGCAAAGAGGTCAGAGAAACTTTTCATTTCAAAACTTATTTAACACACACATTTTCAGCCACTCATCACATACATCATAAAGAGTACTCTTAAGCACATGAGTTAAAGTCAACTAGACTTCATGAAGCCTCTTATGAGGCTTCTTCAGGTCTAAAACACTGATTGGGAGACACAGGCATCACCTTGGAGGTAGTGCTTAGAGGTCACCTGAGCCAAGGTGTAAATCAAAGTGTGGATCTTTAGATTGAAGGTGTGAATCCTTTGTGAGAGACTGCTTCACTGTGCCATTGTGTGATTTGGTAAGGTCACATGGGTTAAGATCTGAGTAGCTGCTTAGGCAAAGATCCCAAAAGTCCATCATAGGTGGCTAACAGCTGGTGTCACAGGCCACCACCTCTGTTTATTAATGGTCATTCACAGTCTTGTTGGTCCAATGTGTAATCTTCAGAGTCCTCATCTCATAGTAGATGTACAGATGAGTTTTGTCCTGATGATTGTAAGACTACCAACCTACAGAAATAACTAGCAGTACACAGCCTGTGAAAACAGTTGTAGAATATCTCCTGAGGAGACTTCCAAATTTTCAAAAACAGCCATAATGGTGTCTAAGCAGTGGTCACCACAGTTCATTGCTTGGCTTCTTCATATTTTTTTTAAAAGTTTGTTTTATAAACTGGAGGACTAGCACTGATTTTGCACTATTCAGACTTTAAATCTGGTATTTTTGTTGTGACCACAGAAAAGATGAAATAAAGTGGAATAAAAAATGGTTCAAGTAAAGGCCAAATGTATTCATACCTCTTCAGATTAGTAATGATTAAACCACAACACCTTGCCTGATTTAGGTTCATAACTGACCCCCAAGTTGGAGCTACACGTATTTCATGACCTGCACACAGCTAGTAAAAGAAATCTTGGGGGAAAAAAAATCCTGTCTGACAGGTTTCTGTCTTTCCAACAAAATCTTAAATCACAGCAGCAAACCAGCACTGCTGTGAAACAAAATGAGTGGGATTCACCATGATGTGTGTGGTTTGTTGCTGGAGCTCTGCCTCTCCAAAACCTCGACGCCTGAGGAAAATGCAGCCATCTCTCAATCCACTTGAGTGGAATTGCCTCCTGTTTCAGAGTAACAAGACTTCTCAAGGTGGTGGTGTGTTAGGGGTGAGGGAGAGCAGCATCTGTGGAGGAGAAATTTTAGATTTCCACAACTACAGCGCAGATAAAGTGTTGTTGAGCATGCTTGCATGGATATGGGAGCATGACTGCTGTCATGCTGTCTTGTTATTGAGTCTCTCTGAAGTTACTCGCTCTCTTTCTCCTTCTAACACTCACTCATTCTCACACACAAAACTCTTGTAAGGCAATAATAGGAATGAAACAGCACTCTTTTTCTCTCTTTTTTAACAGCCAGCTCTGCGTCAATATTGCTCTTTCCCCAGCAGTGATCACACACAACCCTATGTCTCAATTTCCTTCTACACACAGCCAGCTCCCAAATCCAACACTCACACACTGTCTTTTTAAAAAAAAAAATATTCCCATTAAGTTGAGCGCCTAAATATCCTAGGTGTAGCACACACACTCGACTGCTACCTTCTCCAGCCAGGCTACACTCTGGCCACTGATGGATTTTTTCCCCAAAACATTTACTCTGTAACACAAGCTAGTCTGTCTTGTGTTTTCACTTCAAACAAAGCTATTAATCACCTTAATCGCCCTCAATTAACCCCTTATGCCAGATGCTCGCTCTGCACGTCACACAAGTGACTGCTCATTCAGTCACCTCTGCCAAACAGGTGATGAATCACCACCACAAGGCAATCTCCACCACTGGCTAATTCATATGATATCACTGCTTCAGATGACAAAACATTAGCTAGAGGGAAATGGTGGAAACAGCCACGGGGGGCCCAATAGAGATTAGTGATGCAGAAGGGTAAAAGCATACGCCCAAAGCTGTGTGTATCTATATGCTGCATGCAGGAGGAGAGGGAATCCCTGAAGCACAGAAACACAAAAGAGCATAGTGCCGAAAAAGAGAGAAGAACAGTTTATTTTCCAAATTCTTAAAGGCAATTTAGTTCCAATCTTTACTTTCCCACAAAGACTGTTTTTCTCCCAACACTGCAGCAGGAAAACAATAAAAAGGGAACAAAACACAAGAACAATGTAAGAGTGAACAAGACAGCAGTCCGTGAGATTAGTGATGTATTTTCAGCTTTTTGGGATGCACACAAATCTATTTGGTGTTCAACTACAACCAAAACTACATTAACAATTACAATCAAACAACTGAGAATAGCTGGAAGCAACAAACTGTCGATGTAATAACTCTAACAGCTGCTGCCAAAACAACCACGTAGATAATTTGTTCCTGCAGTGTGTGAAACGATCCAAGCTTATTCGCAACAATTTGGTGTGACAGTATAGCTCATTATTTTTAGAATATATTTGTCATGTGACACAGCTATTGTAGAAGGCACAAAGACAGTGAAACATCACGGCCTAGGTTTGACTGAGTGCTTTTTAAGGTTAGAAGACCTAAACTTAAAAACTTACGAACTGACTTTGGTTTGAACCAGAAGAAGAGATGCTGGTTTCTCCTGTTAAAGTCTGACATTTTCCTGACCCATCCATCCTCCCTGACCTCACTTCCTCCATCGTAATTACTATGGTAACTAGAGGGCTTTGTCACTGAGACAAAGATTAGCTTAAATGACTGACACGCTAATGTTTCAGAAAGATCACAGAATGACAGGCTTCAACCCAGCCATGAGGTAGGAAGGCTGCAATTACAACTTTGCAACTGAAGCAGAATATCTTTATTGTCATTGCCATGTGTTTATTATGCAGTGCATTCACATTTAGTTTGAGGCCCTACAGATGTGCTCTGTAACATCTTACAGATTGCAGTAGCTCAAAGAAGCGATGGCATGGGTGTGTGGGGTCCTCACAGATGCCGGTGGTGTTGTAGATTTCCCCCAGTGCTGACTCTCAGTGATCTTCTGAGCACTGGAGTCTACATGCTGGAGAGCCTCCTGGCCAGCTGCAGTGCAGCTGAGTTAGTAAAATAAAGTGTAATATGTTCAGATGCTCTCTATAGAGCAAAAGTAAAAAGTAGCCAGCGTCTTTCTTGGAGTCCATGGAAAGAACAGCTGCTGCTGTGCCTTCTTTACCTGTGTAGTGGTTTTTTTGAGCTATGTGAAGTCCTCTAACACATGAACTCCCAGGTCCCTGATACTGGACACCTTCTCAACACCACTCCATGGATGAGGACTGGAGTGTGATCTGCAACATTCAGAGACAAAGTATTCACTAAGCACCAGTCCACCTGATTGTTTACTTCTCCTTTGTAAGCCAGTTTGTTGTTGTCAGTGATGAGATCAGTAGCCTCTTTATGGCGTTAGTGTTGTACATGGGGACACAGTCATAGATCTTGAAGAGGGAGAATGGGATTAAGCAGTGTACCAGTGCTAAGATGTTTAGGGGCCCAGTGTCAAACCTTGAGCTCACTCTGACAAAAATGGGCTCAGCTGAACAGTGTTTCTGTCACACTGTTGGACGATTAATCAATTAAATTTCACATTAAACCTTTAGGAAGGCATGGTGGGATGTCAGCACTGTCACCTCACAGGAAGAAGATCCTTTTCTCTGTGGAGTTTGTTCTCCCTGTGTCTGTCTGGGCACTCTGGTTTCCTCTGTACTGAATAGTTCCACTCAAATATTAAATTTCTGTTTTGCTTTAACATAAAATGAATAAAAATATACTGCAGCACATCAACTTAAGGCTCAGCTTGACCCATAAAGGCAACAGGATAACCAGCTTTTTTTTTAGAGATTAGGTATCTTACCCACGGGATCATCTTTTATCCTTGTACCACTGATTGCTCATTGGGTTACTCGCACCAGGGTCTGCTGCCAAATGTTTGATATCCAAGATGGAAGTATGCTCCTTTGAACACAGCTTGTGGTGCTCTTCTGCTATAGCCTTTCATGAGCTGGATCACCACAGATGATGCCAACCATGCTTGTTGACAGCAAGGAAGACAAGTGCAGATTTAATCAGACCCACATGTAGCAGTCTGTGGGTGATATTCACATTGCAGGGTGTTGTCTTTCTTTATGAAACATCAAGGGGAATTAAAAGGGGATGGGTAAGTTGTTGGGTCGTATCAAAGTGCTTGTAGAAAGCTATAAACAGATGGTGGACAACATGAGAGAGTAATTAGAAATTCATTCATATAAACACTTTTAAAGCAGCGTTCAGACATGGCAGCTAAGCTTAACATGCCTTCGGGAACTCAGTCAAGCAGTTTAGTGCCTTCTTCAATAGGCGTGAACAGTGTTTAATATTAAAAGAAACAAAATATCAAGTGAGATCCTAATTAGCTAAACAAGGGACCACAAAAGTTAGTGGATAATCCATCACCTGCTCACCCGGTATAAAATATTCAAAGATTAGAAGGAACACTGAATCCACTCCCACTCATCGCAGCTAGGATTAAAACCATCTGTCATAACAATAGCACAATAAATACTCCCCCAAATCTGAGGATAATAAAAGAGGGGAAAAGTGGGAGAAAAAAAGACAAGACTCATGAGATCTTAAAAAAAGAACATACATTTTATGACACCTTGCCACGTTCCCCCAGGAATGACTTTCATTGTGTAAATTAATCATTTCTAATCCCAAACTTCAGTGCCAGAGCAAAAACACTAATTAACTTGTTATTAAAATCTTGTAAATTTTGCATTTTTAATAATAATAATAATAATAATAATTCCAGGTGTGTGCATCAACAGACTAATTGAATAACTTTTCATTTTCAGATTTATGATATGAATTCTATAGCATTTTATTTCAAATAAGCTTGCGCTATTCCAACTTGCAATTTTCTGGCAAAGTGAGCTTCTGCTTTGAGTCCTGTTTATAATGGATCCACAGTCCATGTCCAGGCGAAATTGATGTAAGTTTAAGGTGGCCTAAATTGGCTTGAAATTGCAGCGAGCGGTTACCACTATTTTCTAACAATCAATCAAACTGATGAGTGTGGCAGAGAAAGCTCGAAAGTCTAACAGAAGAGCTGCAGTCACTCCAGATTAGGAACATATTCACAGACAGTGGCTACACTGTTACAGGCAAAAAGAAAAGAAAGACGGAGAGACAGCAGTGGAAGGATTTAGTCGCGTGTCTCTTCTCACTACGTAACCGGTTATTACAGCAGGGCAGCGAAGGCTCGGAGGCCCCCTGACTATCATTTATCAATCATCATAGGAGGAGGGAAAGACCTTCCTTCCCTCTGTGAGTTTCCACTTGCAGTAGTTATGTTCCTGAGCACTAAATCACTGCCCTATAGCGAGTCACTGACACCCTAGCGAGAGTGAACCACGAGCGAATGAATGGAGGGAACTGGGCTGCTGTTAAGTCACTGAGCCAAATCACTGACAGATAAATGAGAAAACATAGTAGTGACGGTGCTGACAAATGGGGCTACTTTCCTCTCGCAAAATTAGAGTGCATTATAGTTTGTGGATGGATTAGTGGCAAAAATAGGACTGACGTTACCAAGCCCCGTTCAGTTTTCCGAGGGTTCAACCATCAGCAGTGATGCTAAGTAAACGGAGATCATATTGCATGAAAGTGCATGTCAAGTGTTACAACACATGTCGTAACACTTTATATATTTTAGAAGTGTTTTTTCCCCTTGTAATTCAGAACATTTTAACTATGACCCACCAGATAGGGATATGATGTAAAGGTCTTGCTTCTATTCATGGATTACATGTTTATTGTGAACATTTTCAGTTCTATGAATCATCACAACATCTGAAAAAATATCACTGTAAGCTCCCCAAAAACATTATCATCATCATCATCATCATCATCATCAGCTTCTTTTCTTATGTGCCAGACTCGGCGCTTGTGTGTGCAAGTGAAAGCAAATGTGAGGGGAAGATAGAGACAGACAGATAGAAATGAAGAGAGTGGAGACAGCAAGGCTGCTGATTGTCAGACTGCGTGTCAGACCCGACGCCTGCCCCTCTTCCTGTGCTCTTTCCCTGTCATCCGGCAATCTGCCCCATCACAAATCTCAGACGCATCACTGTTCTTACACACACAATCACACATACACAAAATCAGACTCAGAAACTCTGACTCTGGTTTTTGTGTGAGAACAATGTGTGTTCAGTCTTAGAAGTAGTTTTCTGTCCTCACACATGAGCTTTTGTTTGTTGCTGAGATACAATAACCAAAAATGTGTTTAAAAATAACAGCGAGCATATATTCCGAGAGCCGAAGGTTTTGATAAATATGACAGAAAGGACCGTAAAGATACGTTTCCTGAAGGAAAAATTGTTCTTATTTTGGTCTGCTGCAAAGAAGTAAAGGAGACATGGGCAAGATTAGATAATCTTAAATCTCTTAGATCCAAAGAAATGAATGTTGTTTGTTGCCTGGTGATGGCTTTGTTTATTCTAGGTTTATGCTATCCGCCTTCTGTGCTAAATGTATGTCCAGGTTGCTGGACAACAAGATGAGAAACAGAGAAAATATCTGTATATTTTCTCCAAATAAAAGTGATGAAAACAACAAAACACATCAAAATATGACTGAAAATATCTGTATATTTTCTCTGTGATGTGAATTCTTGTTACCAACTTAAAATGAGTCATTGTTCCCTGAGAATCATCAGGTCAGGGGCGAAAAGGAAAGCTTCTGATGCTAATGAAGAAAGACATTTGTCAGACCAAAACCACAGAAACAACCAGCTATTACTCAGCAGTGATGCCTGAAGGTAGGTTTGCTTGACACATGTCTTGTTCTGGGTCCTGCAAAGCCAATGCCATTTGAAAACACAGAATCGCATGCATCGCAAGACAAATTTACCTCTGTAAGTGACACGCAGAGAAGTTAGTCTTGCACAGACACACACTGTCTCTCCAGCTGTGTCAACAGGTGCACATTTATTTAGTTGTGATTCAGTATTTGACATCACGATGGTAGTTACATAGGGACAGTGTTTAAATTTGTGTGTAAATGTGTTTTTTGAGGTTGATAGGTATAATGACTGTAATTAATGATACTGCTCCACTGGCAACACCTCATGATTTGTCACCACTTATACTGCCATTCAAATACACAGCATATAACTAATAACCTCAGCGAACAAGCGCACCAATACTGCGTGTAGAGTCATGTAAAAAAACACGTTTTCACAGGGCTCTGTGCAGTCCTAACTACACCATTACTGCTTCCATAGGAATTAAGAGGGTAAATAACCGCTGCAGCTAGGTGCTGTTAATCAAATGCACGTGATTTACTGATCATTAGCAAGTGTAAGGACCAATATAAAAGCAGAAGTTTTGGCAGTTTGAGATCAGGAGTATTTAGCACATTTTCACAATCTTCATGGGAAGTGAATCAAGAATAAAAGAAAAAAACAACAACAAAAAAGTGCTTTGGTTTTATCAAACCAAAGGACAGATAAAACCAAACAGGGCACATCAGCACAAACACATCATCCTAGCTCCCAAGCACGGTGGTGGAAGGGTGATGATTCGAGCTTGTTTTGCATCCACAGGCTGAAAACAAAAGAATGAAAGTTCAGGAATTGTCTAGACGCCATCTGACTGAAATGCTGTGATGGGAAATTAAAAGAGCTGCAAAGGAACTATTGCAATTGTAACATTGTAGAAAAGAGTTGATCAAAATTCCCCCAAAACGATGAGAGAGTCACACAGAAAATGATTACTTAGAAGTTATTGCTGCTAAAGATGGTTTGATAAGCCACTGAATGTACTTGATTTTGCAGTCCTGTGATAATATTCTTTTCCACATAACTGTATGTGTGAGGAAGAACAATTTCTGCCTATGTGTAAGCTCTGGGAACGAGCTCTCAACATCTGTCACTTTGGAGAGCATCATAGCTGCCAGGAGGGAATGGACGATATTCCATGTGGGACAAATTAGGACACCGAAGAGAGAAAAAATAAAAGACAAATCTGCCGCCCCCGATGGAGTCATTTTTGCTGAAGTGTGCCACTACATCTTACTTACAAAAAGGTTTTATTTTCTATTTGGTGGTGTCCCCAAAGTCCTTGGGGTTTCAATAATAATAATAAACCCTCACACTGCTTTTCCTCAGGGAGAGATTTCTCCTGGACATATTACTGCAGGCTGAAATTAATGTGGCAACATAATAGTCCAACATAATGTAAATAATATAATGTAATGCAATCCACATCACCTGTAGCACACAGTCACAAAAAATGGGTTTTGGCTGTTTGGGCAAATTATTTCATAGTGATTTATGTTCTCGTGTGAGATTGACTTTTACACGCTGAAATTTCACTCCAATGCAAACAGCACCATTGCCCGCGGTTTGGTCAGAAGGATGAAACGCCATTAAAACTTTTAACTATCATATACATTTATGTGAAGCGATTAAGTTGTCTTGTTTGCTGTAACACATAAGAAGATGGAAGCCTGTGCTGTTTGTCAAAGTGCACACTGTAACCCACTGTAATTGAACCCATATGACACTGGGTTTGTGATTTTCGTTGCACAGCCAGGAGGAATATAAGGTATAATTAGAGAGGCGTGAACCTTTGTTTGAAAATGAGCCTGGCTATGTATATCCACGCATGCTATATATTTAGTTGCAAAAATCATAAAAGAGTTCACAGCCCGCGCACTTGCACACACACACACACACACACACACACACACACACACACACACACACACACACACACACACACACACACACACACACACACACACACACACACACAGATCCAGAGGGAATGCAATGAGTGTGTCTTCGCTCTCCAGAGAGATACATGGAGATATATTCTTTCACAAACCCACCCAGCTGTCACATTACTGGCTTCAAGCTGTTACTTGGTAGATAAGAAATTTAAATAAAATGCTTGCGTTACACAGAAAAAAAAATATCCTCAAACGTTAAAGTCAATCTAAGAGCCAAACTATATCTATATTTGAAATCAGCTCACACTATAACAAACACTGAGCGATAAATAGCTGATTACATGCTATACAAGCCTCTGAGCTGTTGTAACAAACCACAGAGATACAGCAGACTTTGAACTACAAGTTTAAAAAACATCTATGCACGAATCTGTTTCATTTTTTCGTTTACTGTGTTGAAATCAGAAAAGGTTAAAACGAAAATCTGTTGTCTTTGAGATGAATCAGACATAAAAAATGGATTTTTAAAAAATCGGGTATAGAAGTCACAAATGTATAGTAGCTGAATATATTTTCAGTCCTCAAAGGAAATATAGTATCCTTTCAAACCTAATTTAAAATAATAAAAAATCAGAATGTCTTAAACATTTTAAGCTTCATATTATTATAATAAATGTCTCGACCCGGTCTGTGTGCACTAGTAAACTTAAAGGACAGGACTTGATGTTGATTGCATAAAAACTGGTTAGCATTTCTTATCCTCGTGCTGGAAGGTTTAGGGTTAGGCCCCAAACAGATCCGCTCATGTAAATTAAACACTGAAAACCACTCTTGCCCAAAAATATGCTCATGACCTCTAAATGCATTCCATCACCCAAAACAGTTATCATCATTCCAAACAGGAGCCTGCAAGGAGTGAAAGGTTTTTGCAAGTAATTCCAGCAAAAGCATCTCCAAAACAGACACACATGCACACTCAGTGTTGGTCGCTGCATCCTTTGCTGTCTTTAGAGGCCAGTCATGGCAGAACACAAGCCCCATCTCTGACGTGCCTGGACAAAGGAGGCCTCTCCAGATGAATCTCTGTGTGAAGAGGGGGTCACTGCTGTTGGCTGTAACATAATCTCTGTTTTTGGATGGTGAAGAGTGACAGAAAGCAAGATGAGCAGTGATCCCAGAAAAGAATGAAAGGAGGGAAATGATGGAGGAGTTATGTTAGTACCTGGGTACCACTTTAGTGCAACTGAAGATTACTTTCATTCAGTTTCAAGAATAAATACCTTAATGCCATTTCAACGTGGTGAATCAGGAGTGACTGAAGTTGGTGAAACCTCGCATCATAAGTACAAACAGCTATGCCCCCCTTTTTTAAATTTATAGAAAATGCACCCATTCATCTTCTTAACTAGTAATTTTACTGAATAGTGAGTCACTCAAACTTGGGCACTTGATAGCAAAATTTGGAAAACACTGATCCGTCTTTTCACTGAGCTGTTGTCTTCTTCCAGAGTTTGTGTCCTCATCCTAAACTTTTACCTTTCTCTCTGTTGCTGTCTGTATTCGAAGCAACGCAACACAAATGCACATAGAGAAGCAATACATCACCGGCAGCTGGTGCTGTGTCAACAAATGCAATCGTTTAAAGATGAAACCCATTACGAGTCATAATGTGGCTGGAATGAGGCCCTGCACATAAACAGCCTCCACTGTTGTTCCATGTCTCAGCATACACTTCACTTTGCCAGCACTTTATTTTGTGACACATTACCGTATCAGAGACGCACACATTAACACCTGCACATACACACACTCACATGCAGACACGGGCCCGTTTTAATGGGAGAGCTGTAAAAAGATGGACTGCCGAGACACTGCCAGGTGAAAAGTGTGATGATGGGTTGTTGGCAGCAGCTCTTGGCTGAGTACCAGCCATCCATGTAAAGCCATGTAAGCCCTCCAGGTGTGTGTATGCTGGACGTGCGCACAAGCTTGTGTGTGTGTATGTGAATGCATGAAGATACATATTGCACATGTTCTCAGTCTTGCTACAGGAAAATGCCAGTCAGCGGTTTAGCCATCGCGGGAGAGCACAGGGGAACGTTTAACCCACTTCCCGTTGATGCGGCACCTCTCTTTTCACTCTGCACACACACACACACATAAACCCAATCCTATTTTGCATGATGTCGCCAGGCATTATATAGAATAAGAAGCAAATGTCAGTTAAGGCATTTTTCTTTTGATGCTTACGTCTGTAGAAGAGCCGTGATCCGGATGTGGATGAGACATTGGTTCATTTTTTTCCAGTTAAGCCAACACTTTGAAAGCCAGGAATCCTTGAAGGGATACACCGCTTCACTCTGGAAGGGCATGTGAAGACAATAGAAGTGGTGCAATGGTCGACCTACGTGTTGACCCAAAGTCTAGCAGAGCTCTGCAGCGATCGATCTCCAAACTCAAATGGCTCTGAGGCCAAAATACGAATGATTACTTCAGAATAAAGAAAGGCGAAGGATAAGCAGCGTTTCTGGACGCACAAAAGACAGTTTCTTTTTTTGTTGGTGTGCTTGCTATCACTGACATAATGCACCTTAGCCACACAAAAAACATTTGACAACTATGTCCAGGAGTCTTCTTTCAAGTGTTTGCCCCGACAGATGAAAAACAATCTGGATTTTCTTTTTTTTTTCTTTTTTACTGTCTAGAGTTTCTTTATGATGGACAAGCTCGATTTCTAGTGGCTACTTCACTACTGACCTGCATTGTGAAGGGCTCCAAACGCTGTAGTTTTAATGAGCTGTCTGTCTGGGAGTCCATTTGCTTTTAATAAGCTCATCAATCTCTATATGCTCTCCTCCAGGCACAGCCAAATCAAAAAACGATCGCGGTTCCCATCTTTCACCTTACAGTCAGGCACTCCTATTGATAAATAGTCCAGCTTAATTGAAGCCCAGAAAAGAAGTTGTTTACTTTCCTTTCCTTTTTTTTTGTGATCTGTATTCGGCCTCAAGTTTTTCCGGTTGAAGTCTGAAAAGCGGAATATGAAAGAAATGATGAGTTTGTGAAGAGATGATACAGAGTTTGTGGGTGATCGTGAGAGATGAAGAGGAATAAACTGGAGAAAATGAGAGGAGAATTGCATCACCTTTTCTTGGCTGATGAAATAGCTTAAAACTTAAGGTGATGACACCACGCCTGGCCGCCTCACCGTGAAAGTCTGGTCAGCCATTTTCTTGCTCTGCAGCAGATAATGATTATTCAAACAAGGTCTGACGGCACCTGTCTTCGAGTATCTCGGTGGAAGCCACTGGAAGTGTTTCCTAAAACCTCCCGTCCTGCATTAACATAGATTAAAGACATTTTTCCGAATATTGAAGTGTCAGTGAGGCAAGATTTTTTCATTTTGCTTTCACAAGCACCTTTTTTTTAAAACTTTATCCCACCATATAGACCGTCACTTTGAAGTTCTGTTTCATCTTTCATAAAACTTTGACCGGCTTCAACAAATTCTCAACTAATACTTTGCAGTTCTTTACCTCAGCAACAGAAAGATTGGGATTTTATTTAGAGAACACTGGAATTTTATCCCTTTCCCAAAATTTCCTCAATGCGTACTTAATTTCTTGATCATTTTATACTTTACCAGGAGAACACCCGCCTTATGGATGGTTTTTGCCAGGCCTTCTCATCCAACCTGGCCCCACAGAAGCGCCTCTGCAAGAATGGTGAAAAATTAAAGAAGAAACATTTTAATGGAAAAAAGACTTACACATAAACATCCATGGGTTTATTACATTGACAAGAAAGATGCAGTGTAACAGAGAAGGGAATGAGGAAGACTGTTCATTCCGAGTCCTTCAAAAGATTTGGTTCTTCAAGCATTCAACATATTTGTTAGGCTTCAAGGATGCACAATGCATTCTGGGAGGAAGACATTTATTTTCTGCAAATTTAAACTGAAATAAAAAACCCACGTTAGTAAGCACTTTGTGCAGCTAGATGCTTTGAACCACTGCTCACACATTTTTTGAAAGGCAGTTTTTATTGCTATAATTTATAATAAGTTAAGTTTAAAGACAAAAAACGTGGACAAAGAGGTGATTTTTTTAAAGCACATTATTTTACACTTTGCCAACTTAGATGTCTGTTGTTGCTTCGAGACGAGTATCTTTAACTCCAGAAACCAGCTTCTCAAGTGTCAAGCTTCTACCAGTTCCTCGTGAAAACGCTGAGCCGCAGCCAAAATTCGACTCCTCTTTTGCGCTCGGTTAAAGTGCTAGCCGTTGACAGATCTGACATTTAGCTGGACGAGAAGAGAAAGGAGACCGGGAACTTAGTTCTGATTTCTCAAACTTCCAAAACGATCCACTTACAAGTGCAGGTGTGTAGAGGAAATATCCCCTTTAGAATATGTAGCACACCCAGTATTTAGCCTAGCTACACGTTTCCTGTAAAGGTTACAGGAAAGGGATTTTTTTTCAGCAGATAATGAGTTTTGCCCACTTGCACAGGGAAAAGCTTTTGTTTTTACAACATGCTTCACTGTCACCTCATATTTCTGATACATTTTATGATTCCTTAATCTTACCACTCTTATGCGTTGTTGTTACAGGTTTTTGACTCACTTTTCTCACCTGGCATGTAGAAACATAATCTTTGTGTGACCTTGTGTGAGCCACTGTCACACCTTATTATATCTGTGCTGATACAGATTCAGCAATGCCCAGTTCTACCTTGGACCTTACACTCCTTGCCAAGTTATATATGACCCGTTTTGAGTTTCCTAATTGATGGCTTGACATATTTATTATCCCAGCATGTCATGGCTGGTTTGGAGTCTTTCACTAAGCTCATGTTGGGAGTGATTAAGTGGCCCTCTTCACTTTCAGTGTCAGATGAAAATCTCCTATCTTGGAGAAGGACTTTAGCGAAACTGTGAGGTAGCTTTATAACTTTATTTTATTATTTTTTATTAGTCCTTTATTTATATATAACTGATGCTAGATTATTATAGAAAAGAAAAAATGAAATATATCAAAGCGCGTTACAAGCATGAAACCTCTGAGCTGATGGAGAATGGTGTAAAATTTCTGGAGGATAACCCAAAAAATGTTTCCGTTTGCTTTAAAATTAAAGATCTCCTCAGCGTAGCGACGGTCTGTTGAGTGTTGAGGTCTGTCTTGAGCTCCTTTCACTTGATGGGAGTGAATGAGTGCCGAGCCGTGACACAGCCAGATCTTTTTCAGAAAAAACAAAGTGGACCTCTTTGGCCAGGAATTTGTCATGAGTGATAACCCCATCGCTCTCTCCCAACAATCTCCCTATTCAAGAGATCTGAGCCATGGACACTTGGGTTTGTGTTATCAGCCCTGGAGCTACAGAGGGTTAATGATGTAAAACCAGTGAGGCAGTAAACACCATAGTGGAAGAGCGAACTGCTTATCTAAAGGTCAGAGAAACGACAGGTACACTGACGACATTAGGCATCACTTAGATTTTTACCAATGAATTATAAGAAAAATAAACCAGACTGCAATGACGGGAACAAAATGAGATAAAACACTCACAACTACTGGCTACTTGATTGACCTTGCATGAGATCAGCGAGAGATGACAGTGTTGCATACAACTCAGAGCTCTTTCACTTACCTGGGTGGGGAGATAAGGGGAGAATCATACAAAGCAAGTTTTATCTAACATGTTGCAAAATGCATAAGCATTTTTTTAGCACAATTGTTCTGCGATTTATCATTTCATGCTGAAATCATAACGTCAAAAGAAAATTAAATGTCTGTCAGTTATGGCTCCACTGCTCAGACTTTATAAATCTGGAGGGTTTTATTATAGTCACAATTGTAAGGAGTGGTTATTTTCTCTTAATGTATATCTTGATATTTAAAAATTCAGTGTTGCATGAATAAAGCGTATCAGCTTCAAGTACTCCAAATCCACTATTTGGCAACTGTTCCCATTAAGGTAATTTTACTGTGATGCAGTGCTTTTAATAATCGCAGGCTCATCAATTCTCCTCTATGTATCTCGTGACTTGCTAAGATACTGTCTATTGACATTTTTTGAAATAGTAGCTGGTTTATCTTGGTCTTAATGCAGAGAATATGAAAAATCCCTGAATAACAAGACACTTAAGCGCTGGGCTGAAAAGCAGTCATTATGAAGATGATTGTCTGAGCAAATGCAATGATGGGGATTCGTGGCTCACGCCTCTTTCTCGGGCTAAATTTACTGATGTTGTCCAAAAATATTCTCTCATAAGATGTTTAGAAGCCAGGAGGGGAAGGCTGCTATTAAGTCTCAGTGTGATCTGTTCTGTTATTTCACAGTAGCACTGAAAAAATCACTGCATCAAAATAATGTGGAATCGCTTTTTTATAAAGTGGATTGTTTCATGTTGTGATAAGGCTTTCGTGAGCTGTCAGATCAGACAGTTTTATAAAACCTTGAAATTGTTTTTCACGTTCCTGAGGCAATTCTTTCTCCTGCTATAAACTAATTTGGATAGAATCTTTTCCAAACAAATTAAAAGGTTGGATATGCCTGCAAACTCATTTCAGCTTACTGAAATGAGACTTCCGCTGCTTTCTTAAATAAGCTGCACACATTCTTATCTTCTGCTCCCCAACTTTTCATCTCTAAAATAACATTATCTTAAAGTCACAAAACAGTTGACAGCAAAGTGATTTTGCTTTGAGATCGCCACAGCAGGTAGCTCTGCTTTACTCTACTAGAGAAATGTGGGAGAAATTCTGCGTTTAATAACTTGACTGACACAGAAAACATGGCGAAAATCAGTTGCAAGTAGATGCAGTCAAATGAGGAAAACAAACCAAATGATGATTGATGTAGGGAAGCAGGAAATCAACCACGCAGCTGCAGGGTAGCCATAGTGAAGCAAAAAAAATGATTACAGTCAGATAACTAGAAACAGGTACAAAAATGGTTTGGGTGCTACAGCTGCTTGTAAACGCACACAATTTACCCAAGTGGCACCGAAAAGTGAACTCTATTTACGCTGGGAGGTTGATGAGGGACTAGAGGATGGCTGCCTGAGCAACTGCCAGTTGAGTGGGTCACGATGGCTCGAGTAAACTAGAAAGGAAAACAAGAGCTGTGTGCTTAACACGGCTGCCTTTTTAACTTGGATTATACTATTGTTAAATAGTTTTAATTTTATCTTCTGTCTTTAGAATGTGTTATCACATTGTCCTTATCTATATACTGTACAGTACTGTGCAAAAATCTCAGTTTTTACAGCTTTTCTTTAAGGTGGCCTTCAGCACTAGTGTGTACTTGTACCTGACCATTTTTAGAAGACTTATTTTTTCTTTTGTTTGTTACTGACCTAACAATCAATACAAGCATAAAAAAGGTGCCTAACACAACTTATGAACCAGTGTTGTTGTGAATACACATAAGTTAGCAAAGAACTAAATTTTAATTGTATCTTTGTTTTGGGCAGCCTGTCACAAAAATTCCTATTTCTTTATCTGAATGTATGAAAAATGCCAAAGACAACACAGTTTAATAGATATAAAATAGTAAAGTTGCTATTAGTTATTAGATAAAAACTTGGCATATCTCAGCATGGTGTACGATGTGTCCTTAAAACTGTAGATTACACAAGAACTGGACTGAAAAGTAGTAGTAGCAAGTCTTAAGGAGTGAATCCAAATTTGAAATTTTGGGTTATCAATATAAATGAGGAGGTTAGGAGGGAGAGAGAGTGTCTAAAGCTTTGTGTGAAACACAGTAGTGACTCTGGCATGGTTTGGGACTGCACTTTAGCCAGTGGCATTGGGGATCTTGTCAAAATTAATGGAATTCTGATAACTGACAAGATTTTGATTTAGCATGTAATGCAATCTGGAAAGCATCTGATTTGCAATGGATTCTTTTTTAGCATGACACTGAACCCAAACACACTGCCAATGGAAATACTTTATCTAAATTTTGCACAACCTGGTGTTTGTTCTCATTTGTTTGTGTGTGTCTGAGGCCTACCCCGAACCGCAGCTTCAATTCATGCTCACGCCATCTGCTATTATCTACCAGAAATACCATCAAACCTAACTGAGGATGACATCCCAGCTAGTCAAATGACTACAAGGAGTACTGAGAACTGACCCATGACTTTGTGGACTGGTGCCAGCAGAACTACCTCAAGATCAATACTAATAAAACCAAAGAGCTGGTGGTAAACTTCAGCAGGCACAAACATCCTTCACTGCAACCACTGAACATCCAAGGTATGGACTTTGAGGCTATGAACAGTTACAGGTACCTTGGTGTTCATCTGAACAATTAACTGGACTAGACTCATAATTCTGAAGCCCTCTGCAGGAAAGGACAGAGCAGGCTGTACCTGCTGTGGAGACTCAGGTCTTTTGGAGTGAAGGGCCCAATCCTGAAGACCTTCTATGACTCTGTGGTGGCCTCAGCCATCTTTTATGGTGTGGTCTGCTGGGGTGGCAACATCTCTGCCGGGGACAGGAAGAGACTGAACAAGCTGATCAGAAGGGCCAGCTCTGTTCTAGGATGCCCTCTGGACCCAGTGGAGGTGGTGAGTGATGGGAGAATGGTGGCTAAGCTGTCATCCCTGTTGAACAACACCTCCCACCCCATGCAGGAGAAACTGACAGCACCGAGCAGCTCCTTCAGTGGCAGGCTGCAGCACCCATTGTGTGGGACCGAGAGATTTCGCAGGTCTTTCCTCCCCACTGCTGTCAGACTCCACAACAAAGACTTTGCAGCTGATCAAACACACAAACCCACACATGTGCAATAAGACTCTTATCTTATCTTATCTTATCTTATCTTATCTTATCTTATCTTATCTTATCTTATCTTATCTTATCTTATCTTATCTTATCTTAAGAACAGACCTGGGTAGAAAGACACAGAGTGGAACATGACCAATCATGGACTGGCTTCCTCACAGCCCAGACCTCAACATTAATGAAGCAGTATTGGGTGAGCTTCACAGAGAAAAAACACTTATTTTCCATTTCCTAGCAAAAATATAAAGAAGTAGTGGGTGGCTCAAGACTTTGGAAAGTTAGGGTACATTCTTGGAATTTCCTACTAAGATTAATGGAAAAATTGTGTTTTGAGAGCTAAAGTTGAATGGACTCCAAATAAGCTGCTAGCATAGCATCTGTTCAATATGCAACAAAATTAGGTTTTAAAAAAAAGCCCAAACAATAATTACTAATTAAATGAATATTTAATCTAGTCTAGACTTGGAGAGAAGTTCCTGATCATTGAATCATTGCACATATGTTTTCAGCATTTTTGTGTGTAATGCAGGAAAATTCAGCTGTCTTCTGTGATACACGATTTAGCCAATACATGTAGCTTTCTATTAAGTGTTGTAAAAAGTGATACATCTGACACAAATGTGTCCAAGTAATAAATGCTGATTCCAGAGGGGAGATGGGACATTCACTCAGAGAGGTTGTGTACCTGGCATTTGTACAAGGGGAACGATTGTGTATTTTAGAGCATGTTTCCTCTCCTCAACGCAAATCCTTTGATTCAGCAACATAACACACTTGCTCACATAATCAGATCACATCTGGAACGCTGATAAAAACAGATCAATTGCTAACGCATGACTTTGTTTGTATGTGTGCAACTCTACATGTCAAATAAACTGGGTTGTCTTCACCAGAAGACCAAACACACACATTAGTGGTGATAAGAGGCACTGAGGTAGAGAGTGAAAACACAATCTCTTCAGCAGATTGATGGAGCGTGAGTCATAGAGCACAAGCAGTCTCTCACAATGAGAAGCATTCATGTTTTCTCTCCTCTATCCTGTAGGAGCCGGTTTTTGTGTTGTTATAGTGTGTGCCACTAGGGGTCACTTTTTGTGACTTGAGAGTATGGTATGGTTTTATGGTACGGTATTTAAGGTGGACACATGCAACAGTTTGTGACCGCTGCACTGTTGTAATTTATGTTAAATGACGTTGGATACGAACTGTTGAATAACAAATGCAACCAATAGAAATCAATACAGGTGTTAAACAGACAAGATATGAACGGCTGGAGTTATTGGACTATGTCAAGTTTCATTCATAACAGTAGCACCGCGTAGCCCCTGCCATCAAACACCTTCGTGGCTTCAAGCGTAGGCTTTGCCACAAACCTAGGGATGCACTATTATGCCACCATTTACCCAACCTATGTTTAGCTAATCACTTGCCTGCGCTAGCAGTCAAAGCAGAGAAAAGCCATCCATGTAATACTCATTAGAGGCCATTGCTGCTCATGAAACTAAATTTTTTTATGAAATAATAATAGCAAAAGAAAAGCAATGCCAGAGATTTTTATTCACCTTGCTTTCTGGGATTGAAACAGCCAAACATCTGTTCATTGTGTCCATAGCCACCACAGACTGACTAACTCCCCAAAACAACAGTGAGGCCTGTTAGAAACCACCTTCACAGTTATATACAGTAACTTCAAGCGTCTGTGCTCACAGGCAGATGTTTTTGAGGTTTAAGTGTCTGTTTTCTATTTGCATTTTAGGAAACTCAGCACAGCACTCACAGTCCTCAACGTGAAAATGTCCTCAACCTACTATTTCCTTTTCTGCCACAATCACTGCATTCTCAGTTAAAAATAGTTACATTTTTGGAAAAGTTACATACTCATCACTGTCATTTGTTTGTAGCCATCTGTTTAAAATTAAGATGTGATAGAAAATTCAGATAACCAATCTTGGCTTTGAGTTTCTTCTAATAAATGTAGAAGTTTTCTATTTTTCTAATACTGAAGAAGAAAGTTCTTGAACCTAACAACAATAAGCCGCTGTCAGCAAATACGGGCCATATGTTTTATGCAGCACCTGTTTGGGGAACCATTTCTCCTCAGCTGTTAGTACACAGACAGATAACAGTACAACCATATGATAAACTGCTCCATCAGCAATTAAAAGAAAGAAAGAAACCTTTTCAACCATACCAGATTTTTGTTATCAGCTGAGAGTTACAAACATATGCTTAGGTTCCAAGCTTATTATGAGTAACACGTACTCTGCTTATCACATGCCATTTCAAAGAGACAAAAAAAAGGATGAAAAATTAGACCATTTAACAATTTAATATAGAAATATACAAACATCAATTTGTAAGTACTTATTTTTCTTTAGGAAAAAGGTTTAATATTGGGTTGTTGTTTTCTTTTTTCTCTTTCTTTTTGGTTTGGTTTATAAATTTTCATACAGGAACAACATTATACTCCTCTGGCCCATGCAGCTGACAGTGACTAGTTAGGGCTCCTGGCACGAGGGAAAAATATGTGTTCCCTGAGTGGTTGTTGGAGGTTGCTGGCTGTCACTGGGTGAAATCAGTTGCAAGGAGGGACGTGTACCATGACAGTGATAAGTATCATGCAAACCTTTCAAAATAAGAGTTGTGCCTTACTCCTGAAACTAACACTTCATAATCTGTAGCTTTTACCTCGGAGGCGAATAATCTCAGTTTGCAGTTTGCATCCCAATCATCACAGTTTTACGATCACTTCATGAGAATTTCAGTGTTTGTAGACAACGCGGTGTCCTCCATACAAACTTTGTACTACAACCACACCACTTGTGTCCTGTGCTTGTGTGAGTGAGGCTTAAGTGTAGGTAATACTAATGAGCAATCAAAATTTTATTATGGTTAATAAAACATGCATAAAGCTGTTTAAACTACTTATGTGTAACTATCATAGAGCTACAGTTAAGTCTAGCCTAATGTTTACGGCACTAATCTCTGCTGTTGTCTGTCCTACCTGAGAAAGTTTTCTTTTCTAAGACAAAACAGGAGATTACAGACAAGAGCAATGGTGACACAGAGCAACCATCTGATGAGAAGACAGCTTTCCCACGACCATGATGTCTCCAGTTAGCCCCGCACACCTACATGACTATCAAAACAAACTGGAAAGCGCAGGCATGTAAGTGTGTGTTTATCTATGTGGAAGAAAATGAGCTCAGCTATCACCTTTTGTTTCCAGAGCAAGGTGGACAGACAGTCGCAGAGGGGAGGTGAACGTGAGCGTGCTGCTGCGTAAAGGTGCCCCGTGTCTCCAAACATGGCTTGTTTAAAATAGAGAATAAAAATCTATAATCAGATAAGCAAACAACCACAGTCCCACTGCAGGGATGGAAAAAAAGAAAATGAGAGATAAACCTGTGATAAATTATTATCATAGTACGTGAGGAGACAAAGGGGTGACATGAGTGGGATTTTATCTGCTGTTAGATTAGTGTTCTGCTTGACGGGCAGCCACAGATGGAGCAGGCAAGGGGGTCCAAAGGCAAACCACAAAACCACTTTCTCACGATCTTGACTAGACACATTTGTTGAGCTTCTTGTGTCCCCCCCATAAAACTCCTCGGAGCTTTGTTGTAAAAGAAACTTAAATTAACATTTGAATTTTTACAATATCCCTAGGAATTAATCTAAATGTATACCAAACATGCAATGTGCTTATCTTAGCTTTGGCAGGTTACCGCACTCCTTAATCATTCACTCACCACTGGTTATACTGGTGTATTTTCATTGAAAGCAGCTCTTTAAAATTCCATTCTGCTATGTATTTGAGCAACAGAAAATCAATTTCCATTTTTATTAAGTGGTGCTTGATTTAAAAAAAAGAAAGAAAGAAGAAGAAGCACTGATTCCTTTGAATTTCAGTCACAGAAACTCCATACAAAGGTCACCAGCTAGCAGGATGAGGCAAGTGGGGGTGGGAGGGAATACGGGGGGAATTTCATTAAGGTTAAAACCTCAGCAAACACTTCCTCCTCTTGAAAAATATCAGCACCTTTCATTAGCCATCATACATGTTAGAGGGGATTAGATGAAGTGTGACGAGACACAGTGTGTACCTCTCATTTGTTTTATGTTGGAGGGGTGGTTGGGAAAATGGCTGAATAATACATGACATGGTGTTTTTAATTAGCAGGGAGTGGAGGGCACTTGCTAATTAAAATAGAGTCTTATTATGAAAGGTCAGGGGATCGCGTTGGGGCCTGGGAGTTTGTTTAAAAGGAATCAAGTGATCTCCGAGATAAATGCAGGCTCCTGAATGAAGCCAGTCACATTCCAGTTGAAACTGAGTGTCATTCTGTGTGCTTGTCTTATCTTTTTTCACTGTCTGCAAGATCATTTGTAGATCATTTGTAGATCATTTGGGCAAATTAAGCTGAGATTTCCTTCATGAAAGGAGGTTTTGACGGCTTGATCGACGAAGCTCCAACAAAAATATCTCATCGCGTTTGCTGTTACTCTTTGAATATATTTTCAAATTGATGGTGTGGTGTTGTTCAGACCTACTGTCTTCTCATTTTCTCCAAATTGTATTGTTATCTGAACTGCGCACACAGAATAGTTGATGAGCGGACAGAAATGCGCCTCTGCTGTAAACCAGCTAGTAAAGTCACTGTTTGCTTTCCTTCTAAAACAGATGAGGGAGAATAGGCAGCATTCCACTGATGATGAAAAGTCATCTGATACATTATTAATTTTAATATTTAAAACTAAAAAATGGAAATTGTCTCACAAGAAATGAGTCGGCTGAATTCATGGTTTGATGGAAAGCAGTGAACATTAAATTTGAACCCAAAAAGCTGATCCTGTTCCTTCGGTCATAGCGTTGCCTAAAATCATTGTTAGTCAGCGGTGCTGGTTTCTCTCATTATGCAAATGACGAGGTGATGAAACGTTTCTCCCACTGCTGCATCCAGGTGAATAGAATAAACTTTCTGTGATTTTCTTACCTGGATGATCGATCATGCATCGAGAGATAAATTTACTTACTGTTCAAATTTTGTGTAATTTGGAAACTGTATAAAAGATACTGGAGTAAAAATTATGATAAATATCGTTGAGAAAGAGTAACACCTTTAACATTGCTAGTTGCTTACTGTTCATTTCTGTTACCTTGTTTAGATTACTGTTTAAAAGTCTGGGGCAACACATTCAAAAGTTCAAGTCAATCATTATGGAAACTTCTAAAAACAGAGCAGTCAGAATGGTTCATCCTGCAGGATTTAGAGCAGGGGTGGCCAACTCCAGGCCTTGAGGGCCGGTGTCCCTGCAGGTTTTAGATGTGTCCTTGAACCAACACAGCTGATTTAAATGGCTAAATTAGCTCCTCAACATGTCCTGAAGTTCTCCAGAGGCCTGGTAACGAACTAATCATGTGATTCAAGTGTGTTGACCCAAGGTGAGATCTAAACCCTCGAGGCCTGGAATTACCCACCCCTGATTTAGAGTCTGCAATTACATTCTATTTTTTTGAAGTTCGTGCACCTCATAAAATAAAACTGCATATAATATGCTACCAGGAAATCTGCAGAGGATGCTTTTTGACAGAGATGGGGACAGTAACACAGGGGAAAGTTAAACTTCAAGTGTCTTAATTGACAAACAATATAATGTAATATAGATAGTTAATTTCCATTTGTGGAGTAAAACTGTGGAACAGTTTTCCAGCAGGACTACAGCAATTCCATCCATCCATCCATCCATCCATCCATCCATCCATCCATTCTCTTGCACTCTTGCAGTTAGCCAATTCCACTAACTGCAAAAACTAACATTAGAAAGAAAAAAATAACAAATTAAATTATGAATTAGCACAGGAACCTGGACCCATGACTAAACGATGACTGCTAAAAACTACAGTCATTGCCAAAGCAACACAATGATTTAATTTATTATAAAAATAGCACCAAATTTGCTAATAGTCCATTTTATTTACACAGACAGCACATAGACACTGTGACATCAACCAGTGGTTCATGAAGTGCCACTGGTAAACCACCTTGTGTTTAAAGACCAGATGCGGCAGTAAGAGGTGGATCTGACTGAGAATGAAAGAGGAGCATTTCCATGTGCCAGTGTACATGAGGTTGTCATCTCTATATTTTGGCCAAATTAGATGTTCAAAAAAAAGTTAAGAGACAAACATAAAAAAAAAGATAAGAATTTACCTGATAACCATCTGGACGCTGGCAAAAGAATGTTTTAAACGCCACAATTTTAAAATTGTGTTCACGAGGCAGGCTGACAAAGCAGCATGGCAGGATAATACTTTCATCACAGTTCACATCACTTTGTTTCATCATTAATATCTCTTCTAAACCATATTAAAGCCAAACAAAATGATCCCTTCCCGCTGACACTCAGGGACAAAAGAGATTAGATCCACATTCCTAACATGAATTAGTTAACATAAATGGCATAAAATGATTCCTTTCTACCTGCATGCCACACGGGGAGAATGGGAAAGAGTTGTCATATTTGATTAAATCACACACCATCTGTAGTACCTTCCTTTGGCAAGTAGAGTTTGAACAAACTCACAAACTGGCCTTTGACTGTTCTCTGCCTGAGGAGCTCAGTGGCTGCTTTGATGATAACGTGGTCCGACACTGTGACAGGAGCCAGGGAACGAGGCTTGACACCGCAAGCCCTCCCATCCTCCGTTATACATATTGCTCACTCTTCCTCGCGCACGTACACAGAAACCACAGGGGACTTGTCACCCACCCACGCTGAAATCTACCGCCCTGCTGTTCCACATTTTGAGTTATTACCTGTTTCTATTATATCGTTCACACAGTGCCAATAAAGCATGAATCGAGTTATGAGACGGGAACCAAGAGCTGAACATTTCAGCCTTTATTAAGCTGTCTGTTAGTGCAAGAGGAAGCGTCCGCGCACGTACATACACAGAGTTAAAGTTCCCACAATCAACACAGACAGAAACGGGAGAGCATAAAAGCACAGTGATCGCTTCAGAGATGAGCAGATGGGACGGTGTGAAGAGAGAAAGAGCTGGAGGAAGAGGAAGGTGAAGAGGGGAACTCAAATGAAACAGGAAATTAAATAAGATATCCTAATGTGAGGAGACAATTGGTAAGAAGTCATCAGACAACGTAGGCCACAGCAGCCTTGAAAGTTTATCAGTGCCTTCACAGGAATCACACAACCATAAGTACTATTTAATAAATGTGAAAGGGTCGTTATTCATGTGTGAATTGTAACACCACAGAGTGCAGGGACAGTCAAAGGCGGTACAAGGAAATGTGAAAAATGCCACTACACTTTTTTTTGGTTTTTAAACACACTGCGCTTGTCACTGGGTAATTTCTCTTCTTTGTCATTCCAGTTGCATTCTTACAAATTTGTTTCCAGTTAGTGTGACACGCTTAAGGCCAATAAACCTTCACAAACATATTTGTGCAGTCGTCGGCTTGTGCGTGCTCGGCAAAAACGTGTCAACATGTTTGTCTTTGTGTGCGTAACTCAGAAAGTCCTGGTGAGTGAACCGAGCAAAATGCCTGAACAGTCAGCTGTCGCCCCAACAGAACATGTACAAACTAAGATCACACTGTAAACAGGGGTGGCTATATTTTCTCAGTGTGGACATGCAATGTAAGTGATTCACTTTCATGTTTGTCTCGTCACAAAATAGTCCAGTTTGCACTTAGAGGCTTAGAGACCTTTAGTGAGATTTTCTAGAGATTACCTCCTAAAGTTTGGAGGTGTTTGATGGGCATTTTCTTTAAACTATTCCCACAAAACTTCATCGGTTGTCAAGCAACACAGGGTGTAGTGTGGCATTGCAAAACAGAGTGATAGACTGTTATCCTGTTTACATCTGTGGTCAGAAGTTTTTTCTTTGTGTTTTGCCTAGAAGTCCAGCATCCAGGAGTCATGCTGGAGACTGGTGTTTTGTACATGCCATTTAATGACGTTATCAGCTGAGGACCTGTCAGGTGTCAACACTTCCTCCTTGCCCAGGTTTGCCTTCCATTTCCATTCCTAGAGCTAGTATGCAGAATTCTGTAAAGGGAGTAGTACGTTCCTTCTTCAGTTTTCTTGAATTTTATTTAAATCTGGAGCACCAGGGCTGGTGGCAGACACTCAGCTAGCAGATTTTATTTCTACGTTTTCAGTGAAGAATTTCCCATTTGTAGCAAACACAGCCTTGAAGGCCTAATAAATGGGCCGCTGTACGCCTACATTGATTTTCCAGCATTTGTCAATAACCATTTCCAGTATTTGAGATTCAATGAATGCCATTTTCATTCAAAAAAGAGTGTTTTTTTCCCCCCTGTGGAATACAACAATATTTCTAAACTGATGTGTTTTGCTATTCACTCAGAGCTCTTTCTCCACGTTTTGATGGGTGTGTTTGTTACAGGCAAACATTTTCAGCATGGTTTAGTGGTTTGGATGAAATCCAGTGTAAACTGGACTTCCCATGCCCTTGCATCAGAAGAAGGGCATAAGAAGCATCCTGGCTCATAGCCAAAGGATGTGCAGGATTTTGATCAGCCTCCACCTTTCCCGAAGGCATCAAGTCACAGGTATTTTCTGTAACTTTGATGATTAATGATTGATAGTGAAAAAAACTGTTTGTTTTTATTCAATATTTAATATTCAATATTTAATTAAATATTAACCTCTTAAGCCCCAAGCCTAACTGATCAATACATGGCTAAAAGACTCAAATGTGTTGGGGTTCTTATATTTCTTTTAAATGGAAGGTTTTATCTCTTTGCAGTATTCATTAGGAGGATCTATTCAAAAGTGATGTTGAATAGCAATTGCACACTGCAAACGCTAATGATTTAGACTGCATAGAGTTCAGCCTGACAGAATCCAGCCAAAGCAAAGCATCTTAAAAATTTCACATTAAAATGTACTACAAAAGTGAGAAATATTTATTTGAGTAAGCAAATCAGTCTTAAATTGTGAAACCAGAAGTAGGATGATTTCAGCCTAACCCCGGTGTATTCATTGGATTAATTATACTGACCTTCACACATGGTGAGTCTCTATTACACATAATCAGACATAGAAATTTCATTGTTTGCGCAGCCACTAAGTATCCAGGAGGTAAGGGTAGAGGTGAAATGACCTCATCAAACAGACTGACAGAGAATTAACAGGCAACAATACTGGCAAGTTAATTATGTGTAATTAATAACTAATCAATGTCATAATAAATCACTAGTGATTTCTTCTTTGATTTGAATTGGCAGCTTAAAATCAACCAATTCAAAACATTTTCAACTTTTATTTCATATAGTGTTTAACCTGTCAGATGCAAGTGTCATTTCTCTTTGCTGATATCACAGACTGAATTATTGAGGATTTAGAAAAATAATAACAATGAAAAGAAAAGTAGTTAGTTATTTTTTCCTCCAAAATAAAATACATTTGATTACATAAATCGTCTAATATAAACTGTTACTGTTACCATTCCACCATGACCAAATCTGAGAGCATGGCGCCATCGCGTGTTCGAGTCTCGCAACTGCAGCCAGCATGAGGTGGTGTTTACTGTTGCTAGGTAACGCGCATACCTAGTTTAAGGCCAGTGAAAGGCTTTCTGCTGATCCAACCCTAACTGTCGTGTTTTTATTTTTCTCTCAACATGGCAGATAAAGATAAACTGGATTTGGTCCATCGGGACGCGATTCACGCCGAGCGGGTCCGGAAAGAGCAAAGACACCAGAAGCTCCACACGGAGTTCAGCATCAACCCCCACAGGAAATGTAAGTAAGCTAATCTCCCCTCTTGCTCCGTTTCTCCCTCACATCAAAAATATGATAAAAATAAGAACTATCACTTACTCAAAAGTGTGACTGGGCAGGGTTTTTTTTCCTTTTGAATTTCACTGCGATTAGGGGACCAAAATCAGGGCCCTCAGCACTTTAGCAGTGCTTGCAAGAAAGGTTACACTATGATTCAGTGTCCAGCATGCTTATTAGGAAGAGCCAGACACTGAAAAGCACGAGTGCTGTGCATTTCATGGCAGTTTGGTCCTCTTTTGTAGAGCTCTGTATAATTGTTGTACTGTATATCTCCTTTTCTTATGTGTGTGTGTGTATGCTGTGTTACAGTGCATGTACTGCCAGACAAACCCATGTGTAGGAGAACGACAGAAGAGATTCCAGAGGACGGTAAAATTTCCATTGGAATTAAATGCGAGAAATATTCTATCCACCTATTCCGTTTATATAAATTTGTTTTTAAACAAGTTGGTTTTATAATTTGATTTTTTTGGCCTCCAGAGGATTTCATCAAGGCTTTCCGCAAGGCCCACGAAGTTCCTACCAAGAAGTATTCTATGCCACTCACTGAGAGCCAGGAGATAGGATGGATGTCGACTCCACTGGTGAGTAAAACGCTGTTAGTGGATTTTGGAACAAACTGTAGCTTAAATGTGTAAAAAATTAACACTAACAACCCCAACACTACTATGAAGACGTCATGAAACCCCGCTTGTGTAAATTTTGAAGAATCTGCCCCAACCATTCTTTCCCAGTGTTTAGTCTGGTGTGGGATATCAAACTCGAGTAGAAATGGCTGAGACACAGCTGGGATATTTAATGTGTTTAGTTTGATTTAATGTCTGCAGCAAATGGTGCGACACCCAAAAAAAAAATACTTCAGGGAAGAAGCCGTTGTCACAGCCCAATGTAAACGACAATTATTGGTGGAATAACTTGAAAATTGGGAACACCATTGTTATCATGTCCAAACATTCCTCTTTTAATTAGGGAAACACTTATTTTAAATTCCTGGGCTGACAATGATGCCTAGAATAACACAATACAGATATTTGTTTCTCGTTTAATCATGCCATTTTGATATTTGAAAATTGTTTTCCTTTTTTATAAGACAGTAAACACCAGTAGGCTGATGAAATCGTGCATCCGCCTTAACTCTGTTGATTTATTTTCCACCAGGTCCCGGAGTCCCGCCAAGACACCAGATTCAATTTCTTCCGATTTATGACAGACGTCACCAAACACCATGAATTTGGCCAAAGAACACAAAATTAACCCCCCCCCCCCCCCCCCACACACACACACAAAAGAGAGAGAATAGAAACTGAATGCCTACTGAAATGTATTTGTTCATCAAACATGCGGGTGTCAGCACAGAAGCTGACCCTTCTTAGAGAAACACTTGGGGGGAACATTTGCACAGGTCTGTACAAAACACACACGCCCATCACATACTAATCATACTAATGAATGGAAAAGGGCAAAACTGACAGCTGCTCAATATTATAAAATGTCATGTAACATGGGAGAGAATCAACGAGTCAAAAAGCTGAGTGAGAAAAGTAAAACAGAACACACAAACCTTAGGAGAAGAGTGAGTCATTGAGAAGGTGGAGATATGGAGGTGTAATCACAGAGAGTGGATCTAAAACCACCTTAGGGTAGGGACAACTGCAGCCACAGATGCAAATATCAGGGTATCTACAGCAAATAACATTGTCCTTCTCAACCTTAGGAAAGCTCTGTATTTTGGAGCTGTGTGCAGTCCATTCTTGGCTTTACAGGCCCTTTGAATAGCTTCCCCAGCTGTGTGATTGGACTCAGTCCATCTGTGGTTTGAATATGATTAATATGGACCTCCATATCAATCCAGATGCATGTACGAAAGGTATATTGTACCAAAAAGTGTAGAAGAAGAGCTCATAGTCCCTTTAGGCAAATCCTGCCAAAAAGCAGAGTGCAAAGTCCAGTCTGCTGAGCAGCCCGCCAGTCTCTAAGAGCGATTCTTCATCTTCTTGCGCACAGACTTGCCTGGACGTTTCTGGAAGTCAAAGAGAAAGAAATGATTTGTTTTCTTATTTACTCATTTGAATAAAACAGTCAATAGATAAACATGTGTGTGAGAGACTCACATTTTGTTTTCCTCCTTTCCCCTTCTTCCCTCCCTTGCCGTGAGCTATTTTGGCACGGAAACCGGAAACATCGTTGTAGCTTTCCTTGGTGTTCCACTTCTTTCCACTCTTTTTGCCTCCAAAGCCAAACTTCTGGTCCTTGAATTTTCTCTTAGCGCTAGGCCTGTGGGAAAAATAAATAAGTAAGAGTTTCATTGTAAAAATGCCACAAATCTGAAGCGGGACCAAAAAGAAAAAAAGCAATGACTGCTGTGTGCACTGCTGAAAAGTTCAAACTTACCCCTTTTTGTTCACTGCTTTCTTTGAGCCCTGAGAAGATTCTTTATTCATCTTCTGGTCACCTTCCAAGAATTCCAGTTTGTCGGTCATTCCTAGAAAGAGAAGATGTTGTTCCCAGTGCTCAATAAGTGACGTGTCCAAATTGGTGTAGTGACAAAACAATAAAAGAAATAAGGAAATAACGTCCATGCTACACTTGTAAACACCGACCTTTCTGGTATTTCTTTACAGCGGACATCATGGCCTTCTTCTCCTGCTGTCTCTTCTGGATCACTTCTATTTGGACCTGGCAAAAAATTCAAAATTAGAGTCATTCTTTTAGCCATGTACAGTCGAAGTATCATACACATATAACACTTACAGGTGTTAAGAAGAATTTCTGAACTCAGTCACCAACCTTTTTGCCAAACTTCCTTTGCTCGCGCAGTTTCTTGGCCTTTTCTGACCTCTCCATAATCATCTGCTTTGAGATCAGCTTTTTCCTGATCTGAACAGACCAACAAATGAAAAAGTATATGAATTTAGGCCCGACAGAACAAAAGAACTAAACTCAGGTCCTGAACCAGTATGTGCAAAGAAATGTTAATTACTTTACTATATGGGTGAGAACTAATACTTAATTACAGTGATGCTGTTTCAGGTGTTATGGAACATGTAAGGAGAAAAAAAAAAAGCATCATCATATAGGAGACCAGGCTCACCTTCTGCATGTGCTGATCAGATTTGGCCATCTCTGCAAAGTAGTCTTCGGGCCTCTTGGTGGCTATGCTGTGCCTGTTTAGGAGTGGCAGTGCCTCGAGGACTGTAGCCTGAGCTTGACGGTAGCTGTAAATAAACAAAAAACACAAAGTAATTGGAATGGTCTCTTTGTAGCTGTGTTGTATTTTTCCAGCATTTTTTTGTAGGCTATTCTCTAAAACATTCAACACCATATGCATGTTTGTAACTCTTTAGCTGAAAAAAGAAGAAAGAAAGAAAAAAAGACTTATTTGTCTGACTCGTAACCAAACTATATTAGTGTGGTTACAAAATACAAGTATATGTGATGCTTTTTAGCCTATCGTCCAATCTCTCTCCGATTCCTTTTCTTTTTCTCTTACCACCAACCAGTTGCAGCAGATGGCTGCCCCTCCCCAACCCTGGTTCTGTCTTATGAGCAGGCACTATATAAATAAAACTGAGGTGAATTAACGGTCACTTACAAGAACATCTCCCTCTGGAAATCATCATCAGCATCCAGTTCCCCAGCGGCTGGCGCTGAAGCTTTCTCTTCAGCTTGAGAAATGATATTTGCAGCTGGTAGGTTGGTCAGATCCAATCTCTCCACCCAAGGAAGATCTTTACGAAAATCAGCAACACACTGTTTCAACCCCTCCTGTGTGACAACATAGGAGCAATAAAGGTACAACAAGTAACAATATTATTCACTTTACAGGGAATTTCGAGAACTGTTCCATTGCTGCTTTAAAACTATTTCAGTGGTATGGTTGTTTATAGTACGTTGACCATCCCTGTGTAGCATAACTTGCTACTAACAGAAGATGTGAGATGCCACTCACCACATTGTTGGCGAACTTTTTGGGTTTATCCACCAGGACGTTCATCCCAGGCTTCAACAACCCCGCTGCAAAGGCTTCTTGCAGCTGGGCAATGAAATGAAGATAAATAATATTAACTCTGACTTATCTAAACCACCACTTGCTACAGCAAGACTACACGGTCCTAGTAAACGTGAATTTTCCTGCTATCTAAAAAGCTTGATTAGAAAAATAAAGATTCTGATACTGACAATAGTACCAGGTCTCTGTTTGTTTGATTACCTTTATAAACAGCAGGCACAGTGACGTTTAAAACCTTAATACCTAACAGGAATGTGGTTAGCTAACGATGCTAGCATGTTAGGAAACTGACCTCATCGTCCGATAATTCACTGTTTTCCTCCTCTGAATCCTGACCGAGCAGCGCCTCCTCCTCTACGGACGCCATAGTCTTGCTGTCGATAACCATGAGATGACTATATGTGAACTATCAATGTTAAAACGTAAAACAATACGCCTCGGATATACAGTGCTCCTCACATGGACTATAAGGAGCCTTTCACGTGGAGCGGAAGTGACGCCTCTGAACGTCCTACCTATTCAGTTCGCCGGCGGATAAAAGGTGTAAAGAAAATTAGTTCCAACCCGGAAAAAATTCAACGCAAAAAAAGTAAATAAATTAATAAAAAAAATAATACAGAAGTAAATAACGTTTAAGTCACACTATCCGATAACTCAATGTCCGATTCGCTCTTTGAAGAGCGGCGAAAATCACAAGTAAGTTGTATTACAAGTAAGTTTCTGATGCAACTTTTGTCACGTATCATCTTATTTTATTTAAATCTCCGCTTTTCATATAGATAAAAATGTTGTTTTGAATTCCATTCCAGTCTTTAAATTTGATTTAACATATGAAATAAAATGCACTGGGTGGTTTAGAAAACCAATGACTGTATAAAAATCTACGGTCATTGACGAAAACACGTTTCCTAGTGTGTAAGTCTAGTGTGTAATATCAAATAAGTCCTCTTAGAGGAGATGTTGTACACCTGTGCAGACTGGAAAGTACAGTGGATGGGTCGATATGAGAACTTTACAGTCTAACGTCAATTTAGAGATTCTACTTTAAATCGTTTCCTACTGTGTAAAGGAAGACTCAGGATTTTCACTTGCCACCTCATCAAGAAAGAAACTATCGACATTTCTTTCCCATTACTCAATTCCTGAGTCGATTTCTGTCACTTTGACATGGCACGACTGAGAAAAATGTCTGCATTTTGGCCCAGTGTCACTGTCAATGGACATTTTGTCTGTGGGGAAAATCAGGACAGCCCAAAATCTGGTGCTCTGAGTAAAGTTTGTTTCTGCATTCATTAGACATTCAAAAATAAATAAATTCTTTTATTGTTTATTTCTTGGGATGTAGCCTCTATGTATCTTTAACATACATATCTGTGCCTGTGATCCTTTAATCATGCTACCCAAGGAACTTTTTCCTTAAACTCTCCAGTGGACATCACACACATTTTGATCTGTACCCGAGAGAAACCAGTGGATGTGCAGTATGCAAAGGCCATCAGCATTGAAATGTCCAAATCCGAGGAGTACTTCCAATGGGAGTCACAATCATTCACTTTAATGTTAGCAAAGGACAGTTTGTATTCATCTTATGTGGTCACGTAGCAGTTGTAGAGTGAAGGGCTTGCAGTTAGAACCAGAGTGCGTATCTGCTGAATGCTAATGGTGTGCTTTGCCTATGACCATGGAAGTAAGTTGATCTTACTCAAAATGTCACTTGAAAGGGATTCATTTCAAGTGGTCAAGCAAGGACCTCAACCATACCAAGGGCAAGGCGAAGAGCTGACATGCTTTAAAGTGTGCATACTAAAAATAAAACTAAGAGATAATTTACCCTTTCGGGTGGTGAGAAGTAAAACACTCCTAAATGCAATTAATGGTTAGCGGTGTTATGTTTATGCTGCTTCACAGATATGGTTTCCTTTGGAGGATAAGGTAATTGCAAACCTTTATTATAGCCACATAGCAAAGAAACAGATAATCAATAATCACCCAGAAAGTAAAGCAGAATCAGACAGGCATATCTTTGCCTTTTTTCATTGTTTTATGTGGTGTCCAGGTTTCTCAGTGTGAATGTAACTTAAAGAAAAATATAAGACATATCCTTATATTGAAACTCTTTTGTATGGTAATTACCTGGGTGGTTGCTGGTGTCCTAGCTTATGCAATGTGCATCAGAACTGCTAACTGAACAAAGCAGCACATAGCATCTTTGATTTTCGCTTTCATACGCCATTCAAATAACTAAAAAACATCAAAAGATATTGAATCTGGAACTAATGCAGTATTTTAATATTTTGCCTATTTTATCCTAAGTTTTTTTTCTCTTTACATGACACTGCTGCTCTTATCTATGTTACTGAAAGTTAAATTCATTATCTCTTTGAAGGTTGCTTTTGAGATTGACTAATAGTAACATGAACAGCTTTCTTCTTAATAACCGTCTCGCTTTCATGACACCTGGACTTCAAAAGTGATCCAACTTTACAGGCTTACTGATATTACTTTGATTTATCAGGAAAGCTCAGAGTAGTCTTGCAGAAATGTGTTATTTTTAATGAATAACAGTTGTAATAATTAGAACATACAGTCATGGTGAAATGATAGTACACCTTCTGGTAATTCAGTTAATAAAAGGTCATCTGGTCCTTACCCAGTCTTAAAATTAGGTAAATGCAACCTCAGATGGACAACAACACCTGATATATTACACTGAGCTAAAATGCAGAAGAAAACTAAGTATAGCAAATCATTTAATAGCTTGTTGAACTGTAACTTGAAGTTATAATTTCTGGATTAACTATATGTCTCTCACATTGTAACAAAGACATTTAGGCTCACCTGTATTACAAGGCTGCTTCAGTTCATTGAGGTTTGTGGGCATTTATGCACAGCTGGGGTGGCCAACTCCGGGCCTCGAGAGCCGGTGTCCTGCAGGTTTTAGATGTGTCCTTGATCCATCACAGCTGATATAATGGCTAAATTACCTCCTCAACATGTCTTGAAGTTCTCCAGAGGCCTGGTAATGAACTAATCATTTGATTCAGGTGTGTTCACCCAGGGTGATATCTGAAACCTGCAGGACAGTGGCTCTCAAGGCCTGGAGTTGGCCACCCCTGAGCTAGAGCATTTCTATCAGTTTGAGGTCTGGACTTTGGCTGGACCATTGCAACACCTTGGTTCTTTTCTTTTTCAGTAATTCTGTTGTAGATTTGCTGCTGTGTTTGAGATTATTCTTCTGTTGCGTGACCCAAGCTTGAGCTGTCAGACAGATGACCTCACATGTGACTTTAGAATATTTTATTATACAGAGAAGCTTGTGGTTGACTCAATGACTACAAGGTCTCCAGGGCCTGTTGCTGCAAAACAAGCCTAAATCTTCACCCTTCCACCACCGAGGTGTTTGTGCTGATATGCTGTGTTTGGCTTTCTTCTATCCAAACGCCACCTTTTTGGTCTCATCTATCCAAAATACATTGTTTTAGAGGTTTTGTGGTTTGTTCGGACTTTGCAAACCTAAGCAATGCTGCCATGTTCTGTTTAGAGAGACGAGCCATACTTGTGCCGTTTGCTGATTGTTCTACCATGAACTTTAACATTTAAGCTGCTGACTGATGCTTGTAGAGTCTGAGATGTAGACTTTGGCTTTTTTTTTTCAGGTTTTCTGAGCATTGCACACTCTGATCTTGGGATGAATTTGCTGGCACATCCACTCCTGAAAAGATTGGTAGCTGTCATGAATGTGTCATGTTTTCCACTTGTGAATAATCTTTCTCACTGCAGCATGATAGACTTCAAATTGTTTGGAAATGGCCCCATAACCCTTTCCAGATTGATGGGGAGCAACAGTTGCTTCTTTAAGATTGTTGCTGATGTCTTTCCTCCTTGGCACTGTGCTAATTCACCTGAATACTTCAGGTCAGACTGCCAAAGGTTTCAAAGAGGTGGTCACGCTTTCTTATGACTTAAGTGCATTTGATTATCAGCACCTGTCTGCTACTTACTATCTTCATTCCTATGGAAGCAGTACTGGCAGACAGATTGTATTTACTACACTGGAATTTAAAGAGAGTTTACTTTATTTTTCTTACCATGATTGTAGATGTAATAATTAGCAATAGCAAACTGATTTCTATGTACACTGATGATGAAGAATGATCTTTTCATATCACTTTAGCTTATTAATGAGACATTTAGTTTGGTATTAAACCATGCAAATTTTGTTTATTTCACAGCTCAGCAGGTTAGAGGAGTTCCACTATCACTAATACCAGATGGGCAGGATATGAAGTAGACTGGGGACTTCTGTGCTGACAGCCGCTGTTCATTTGAGATGTCATCGGCCTCTTTCAGTGTTTTATCCTCCTAGTCCTCAAAGCACAGACTGTCTGAGCCCCCCTGAGAGTGACATTCGTTCTATTCTGATGGAAATCGATTTCTACGATTTGAACATCACCACCCTTAATTCTTCCATTCTCTGCATGGTCAGAGCCCTGCTCTGAGATATCTTCAAAAGGAGAAAAAAAACCCCATAATTTACATTTCTGTCATTGTAATCGCTTGAGCCAGACAGAAATGTGGTCTATTAAATTCCCATTCTGCTGTCACTCTTCATATCAGGGCAACAGACTGCTTCCTGACACCAGATTGAAAATAAGTTGGATTCACTCTGTCAAGCTCCTCTTTTGGAGTTATTCCTGGCTGCTGGAGGATTGGACAGAAAAAACAATAATACAGTCACGAATGTCTGGGCCTAAGATGGGTGAGTGCTTTAGCTCCTACGGCTCTCAATCAGCCTAAAGAGATTTAGGGATGTGCAAGTAAACAATACTGGATGAATTACTGGGAAAAGTTTTTAGGTCATTTAGTCTTGATCTGTCCTTTCTTGAGTGGATATCCATTCCTTCTCCATCCATCAAAACATCTGTGAGATGACTGCTAAAGAACAGGCCTATACCCATGTATTACTTTAGCCACACAGTAGCCATATTCTGTTGTCTGTCAACCATGAGCAGCTAGCATGTGTGACCTCCAAGGAATGGGCTTACATCTATACTGTTGCCAGTGTTTTCAAGATCAAATATTATTAATACAAAGCTAAATTTGAGGATGATGCCATGGCTTATGTTATGCTTTTTGTTGTGCCATACCCCTAATAAAGAAAACAGCAGCCTGTGGCATTTATGAAGTCTTATTTAGACACTACAGTGATCGCTAATATCAGTGTGTTCATATTTCCAGGCACATGTTCACCAGATGCTTTTGCCCTCGCTTCCTGTGCCCCAGGCATTTTTGACTTTTGGAAGTTACATTCTGATTTGAGGTTACTTTCTCTAAAAATCTCTTTTATATTTATTGTTTGTTGTTGCTCATTTCTCATATTTTCTGTTTGCACTGTCTTCTCACCCTTACCATTTGAGACAAACAGCTCCCTGCCCTGTTGGAAGCTTCTTTCTGTGAAAATTGTGGGTTTTTTGTCAGATGCACCTTTGCCAACTATTTCCAAGATAAGAAAATCTTGAGTTTCTCATAATGCTCTTAGACACTGACCTTAAAATGCCTGGAGATGGTTGGTTGTGTATGGATTGAATTCAAATACCAAAAAGTACTGATTAGACAGATGAGAATTATTTAGTTTTGTGGGTAGTGGGACAAAAATGAAAGTAATTCACAACTACAGTATTGCCATGGTTATAATTCACCCTGAATGGAAGAGGCATGAGTAAAATTTTACATAACAATAATAATCCATGCAATTGTTTTTGATGGATTTCCCTCAAAACCACGAATTTCAAAATCACCTTTATTGAGAATCTGGATCACCATAGTCACCATCAGTCAAGGTTGCTCTTCTGGCCAGGATCAACACTCTGTTTCATGAAGTCGATCTGACAGTTACTGTTACTGGGAACTAAAAGCCAGAAATGTCACTCTAAGGCAAAAATACTGGCTTCATTTTTTTAAGCAACTTTAAGTATTGGCGTTAGCTCTCGAGGCTAATGTATCTTTGATCCCCAACACTATTACACTGCAGTAGGATGTGTTTACTTCATCACATCAGCATTTATTTTGATTGTCATTCTCAGAAATAGCCAACAGCACTTTAGTTCATCTGTTTATTCTCTCATAGTTCATCTACCTCCTTTTGCTCAATCTTTGGTCTGTTGTGGGTTACAAGAACAATACACAGTCGTGTGTAATTGATGCTGCTGCAGGCAGCTGTCCATGTGTTTTGTCTGCAAGGGAGTATAGACCAAAATGTACTAGTGAAGAGGAGGCACACTGTGTGCCAAGCATGAATAAATACATTTTAGCCTGTACTCAATGAACTTTGTAAATTTACAGTTCAAAAGGTCGTGTTGCATCCATCCATTCACTTCTGTATATGGAAGTGAATGGGTGGATCGCATCAGAATGGAGCCTGCCCCAACTGTCATAAGGCAACACCAGGTCAGGGCTGACACAGAGAGACAGACAGACGTTCATATGGGCCACCAAATAACCTAATATGCATGTCTTCAGACTATGAAAGGACGCCAGAGCAATTAAAGAAAAAAACACACAGACAATAGAAGAACATACATCCAGAAAATGCCCCAAACAGTCAGTGGATTCAAACGCAGGACCTTCTTGCTATGAAGCAGCCATGCTAACCACTGCACCACCGTGCCAACCTTTAAGAAAATGTTTCACAGAAATTCTTTATTTGTGTTCTACTTACTAGATTTCTTTTAGGGTTTTCTGTCACATCTCATGTCATCAGTTTATGAGGAAGGCATGATTGCCACCATACAATGTAATTACATGGCGATAATAGAGAGCAGATGTTTCCAGAGGAAATCTTAGTGAGAAAGCTTTTGGCAAACTAGCAAAAAAGGAAAGGAAAAAGGAAAAAAAGAGAGGAAATGGCTAGAATTGGAAATGACGAGGCCAGAAAGCAAGAAATTTCAGAAAGGTCTCCGACCCTGAGTTCCGACCTTGACTTTTGTCTAAAATGCTGACTGCTGACACTGTCCAACCCAGCCATTAAGTCAGCAGACATTTTGCTTCTGACGGAGGAAGCACAAAGTCCATTTGTGCGCATTAGTGGGGCACTGGCTGACAGACACCCATGTGGTCCAAAAAGTAACCACTGGCCAGGTGACAAAGTGCTTTATAATTCAGCCTATACTGTAGATCCTCAGGTGGTCATTAAGTGCCTGCAGAAACCTTGGTCACTAAGTGTTACAGTGAAAGCAAGTAGTCCGTGTTGGGCAGAAAAATCCACTCATGGCTTATACCCTTAAGAGTGAATACTGGTCGCTTCCCAGTGAGTTGTTATATTCCAGCTTTTTCTGGCCCAAGCTCAGTTTGCTGGAGAGAATCAGGCTGAATAACAGGTAAGGATAGGAACGAGACAAATCACTATAACGGGGAAATACAGTAGAGAGAAAAAGCAGTTCATGCATATGTTTATTCACATTATCTAGATGATAATACCCACCCTTCAATGCAGATTCACTGGCAGAATTTGCTTTGTCAAATATCAGTTATGAGGATACATTCAAGATGGAAAATCACTGGTTAAAAAAAAAAGAAAGAAGTAGAAACAGTACATTTTGTACTTTTTTTCCTCTGTTTATACTGTGAAAAATAAAGGCCTTTTTTTTTCCGTTGGTGGTGTTTTATTATAAGGAAGAACAGCTTATAATAACCCAGAGTTCTAGCTTATAGCAGACTGCTGTAAAACAAATGGGAAGGGGAATTTTGATGTGCACAGGTTATCTGTGTCATATCTTCTGTCTTCATTGTGCTCAGGGTTTGTTCGAATATTCTGTATGGTTACAACTGTTTTTGAGAAGGAGCGCTTTGGAAGCGATATACACAGGCTAAAACAAAACTGTCAGAAAACTGACAGTCGTGTTTAAAATTGCTTTATTGTCATGGCATTTTTTAACGGTTCGATACTTTGGTGTCACGGTTCGATATTTTTTCGATACAAAAAAAATGTTCATGCCTTTTTAATTTGTCATTTATTAAAATTATAAATATATATTTTAACTCAAAAGTACAGTTTTTAAATTTAACCCTAACCCTTGTGCGTGTTTTTTATTTTGACAGCGAATGCGCACCTGCGGACCACTTATGTGCAGCCCTGGTTATTTAGCTCGTCATATTGCAGCCACAGAAATTCTTTTGTCCATGAAACCATAAAGCTGCACTTTCTTTTTGCCTTATAGTCTGATTTGTCATAACTTCTCCGTTTTGTGGTAAGCTTTTCTTTGGCTGTCACTTCTTCACCCTGACCTGTCTTATTTGGCTCAGAAGAACTAAAATATATATCTGTCTGTGAAGGTTCTCAGTCATCCAGGTCATCGTAGTCAAATATAAATCCTGCTGCTTTTACACACGCACTCACATAAGCTCAGCGATTCTCTGCGCGATCAACCTCTCACATGTTTAAGCTGCGGGAGATTTCACTTGTCATGTTTGCATAGTAAGCTAACGATTGATAAGACGATGTCAGAGGAATTGGTGCACAAATTATCATCACTCACAGATCAGTGCTGTCGCTCTCTATACACAGTTCGCGCAATTGCAAAGTGAAAACAAAAAAACAAGCGCAAATTCAAACGCGATTTCAATATGTCACATATTGACAGTGGCTCACCGATGCCAATGACATAATTACCCAGCTACATTTCCGAAAGAATGCAAAAGCATTGACATATATTTTTCCTTCCTACAATAGCCCGACGGGCAGGGCAGAGATAGATTTTGGTACCCCGACTGAAAAAATCGCTAGCCCCGGGACGTTGGGCTAGCGATATTGCGAGCCCTGTATCTGATTGAGGAATCACTCATCTTTGGAAAAGAGAGTTTATTACAGAGAAATGGCTCTTTCCAAAATAAAAGCTATACTATACGCTTCTTCTGGGCTATATTCTCAGCAGCATATTAAACAGCTGTCTAAATGACTCGGCTAAAGTTAGTAGCATGCTTGTTGTTTTTGTCTTTGCACTAGGATGATGTCGGCGTAAATGTGCAGTCATATTCGTTGTGTTCTCACTAGTGCTTTCAGGTTAATCTCGTTGAAATGACCTTAACGCCACAACACGGCAAATCTCCATTAACGAGCTACCGCCGATCGCCCCGTGCATGGGGCTAGATGGCCAACACGTTAACGAGCTAACTGCGCTAACACACTAGTTCCCACCCATGTAATTGAGCATTGCATGGCACATCCAACATACTGTTTTACTTTAGTCCATGACTCGCTTACCTTCAGGGTCATACGTCACATGAAAACCAAAATAATTCCAAACGCCAGATCTGAATGAGAGTGGAGGAGGTCCATGTCTCGCTAGCTTGCCCTGCGCTCTTCCTTCTGACGATGCTGTCTGTGTTGAGCGCTCAGTGAATCTGCGTTCGACTACTCCGCCTAGGGTCGAGGCGGAGTAGTCGAACGCAGATTCACTGAGCGCTCAACACAGACAGCATCGTCAGAAGGAAAGTTGATGAAATAAATTACAAATTTTGTATTGTTCGATACATATGCGTACCGAACCGAAAGCACTGTATCGAACGGTTCAATATCGATACGAATATCGTTGCACCCCTAGCCTTCAGTTATGCCTTCTGCAACCTTTACTCGAAAGGACTGACCAAACTAAAAGGTATATGATTACCAGAGACACTGGTTGTTAATTTTTCACCTGGTTGGTCACATTTTTTTTTCTAAATTGCATTTATTTTGGAGAAAAAACAGCAGACATTGGTTCTTTAGTCTTCAATATGTCTTGTGTGGGGTTCTGGGTACATTCTCATTCTGCACACATGGTGTAGTCTTCTGAAGTTGGGTGTGATAAGATCTCTTTTAAATCAATAATGGAAATTTAACAGAAGACAATAGTGATGAAAGCTGACCAACAGCAGTGAGTTGCATGCAGTAGTAGCTCCCAGTGGCCCCTAGTGGTTGAAATACTTATTACATCTCTTGTTGTGAGAGAATTGTGAACTCTCTCACAACTCTCTTATGTGACAAATCACATGCGAACAACCAAGTGGCATAACTGTGTCTTAGCATCTGTTTTTGTTAAGCAGAGTAGACCGGCAACAATTAAAAAAAATATTCGCCTCTTAATAAACAAACAAAATGTTTCTGTTCATAAGCATGCCAAATTCCTAAAATCTTGCATTCTCAGTGGCACTATTGTTTCCTTATTGCATCCACCATACACTAATCCTGTTGCTTTAAATGAGCTATAATATACCCATACAGAGTGAGAAACAGGCTCCACAAGGCTGCATGGTTTGCTTTCATGGGAGTGTTTCACTCTCCATCCAATTAGTGAGCTATTCCCCCACATGGGCAGGTGTTCTACTGCCCATCCGAGCCATTTTATCTATCACTACCTCTCTGTGATTCCCCCCCAACCGTTGCTCCTATCAACGACTTTCTTCTTCTCTAAATGAAGTGAAAATTGCATACTTGCTATTCAGCATCCTGGTGAATCACTGAATCAGGACACACACGGACATGCACACAAAATACATAAATACTGTGTGAAATAACCCACTCTCTCTTCCTGAACTGTGAGCTAGCTCTCCTAGTGTATTCTTCTTGGAATTTGTCACTGCTTCTGTTGTTTCTTTACCATTCCCTGCAGCCAAATATTCTTTGGTAATTCTTTAGCGTCCCTGAATTACAAGACTGGGATGATTGGCCTATTAATCAGTTATGTGATCAGCGATACTACAATCCTCTCCAGTTTTGTTTTTGTATATTAGACAATTATCTTCCTTTGATTGCTTGTGGCCTGAAAAAAGCAGATGCCAATTAAAACGGTCATGAAACACTTAACCAAATGGTTGTAGTCAAAAATGAGTAGAACGTTATCTAGCTGAATACATCAAGTTTCCCAACATTTGTTGTTTTTTATCATCAAAAATTTCAGCCTATTCAAAAGAAATCCTCATACCTGATTTAAGTTTATTTGATATCTGCTCACCCTGGAAAAAGATTCCACAATATAAAACACAAATGAACAAAACGATCAGCGCATTATGAACTCATCATGGACGTGCATCACTGATTTCACTGTCACAGAATCATGGACAGTGAAATTAGTGATGCACGGTGCAATTGATCAGAAGTGGGCCATAGCAGCAGAGCTAGAAACGTGCTGTGTGTGTGTGTGAGGGAGCTGATATTTCACCTTTACTTTGCTAAACCTCTATGCTAAAATGAAGACGTGCAGCAATCAGCCTGATTAAAGGGTTTGTTGTTGTTGCTCTTGCTGTTGTTTGCACCACAGGTAAGACACACCAAACACAGCAATCTCTGAAACCTTGGTGTATTTGTCATGGGGCTATTATGGGTGTGCAAAGAAGCTGAGGTGGCTGCTGAAGTACGGCAATAGAAGTTTAATCACCCCTATTCTGTGTGCTGAGTTTGGGGATTTGATCTGAAGAGGTCTCCTGGTGGACTCTAATCAAACATTTAGAGGGACCTTCCTCCCTTCCTTGTTTGCTTTCCTCTTTCCCTGCCTCCTCCTCCTTCTCTCCCTCATTCTCTCATCACTGCGTTCCTCCTCTGTCGTGACAATTAGAAGCGAATTAGAAGCGAAGAGACAAATTAATCGGGGAGCACCAGGTTGCCAGCTTTCTCTGACGGAGAACATCCACAGAATTTTTAGGGGAAATGCAACGTCAACTTCCATCAGTGCTAAAGGGGCAGGGTGTGTGTGTGTGTGTGTTTGTGTGTGTGTATGTGTGTGTGTGTGAGCAAGAGTATGGAAGCAGCGCGGGGCCCATGCATAATCACCTTATTATATCCCTGTGAATGGAATAGTGAATTGATCTGATTAGAGGTTGGATGAGAAGAGAAGGCAAGAGGAGAGGCCTGGCATGCAGAGCAGCTCGTGCTGAAAGATGGGGAATAAGGAGAGGAGGAAGGGAAGGGAGGAAAAGAGCAGGATAAAGGAGGAGGAGGAAGACAAAACTGCAGAAGGGTGGGAGAAGAGAATGGAGGTTTAAAGATGTAGAGGGTGGAAAAGAAATTAGGGAAATCAGAAACAAAGACAAGAGCGAAAAGGGGTGAGGAGGGAATACTAACACTGAAGCGAATAAAACTGTCTGACCAACAAAAAAAAAATCAAACCAAAGGGCCATTTAACATGCTGAAGCTGTTGACTGAATAACTTGCTCGGCAGATGGTTTTATTAGAAAATTTAGTTTTCATGAACACTTGGGTGCTTCCAGGGTCATCAATGGAGTTTGGCACTCATTGGGAAAGGGCATAAAGAGACAGTTCTTCTGGGGAACGTCTGTAGTTCACCTCGTAGGGCATGCATCCCACATAAACCTAATGAACTGTGCCAAAGCAAGTGCTCTCTGCCTAATTTAGAAATTATATGCACTTAATAACCCCCCCCCCCCCTTTTTTTTTAAGGTTATTTAGCTTTAATGATGGTTCTGAGAGTTAACCCTTGGAAGTCCTTTAAAATACCAACACATTTAACACCAACGACAACAACTTAAGTATAATCAAAATCTATTGTTTCATTATTCATAGGAAGCCACACTGGTCCAAATGCAGCAAAGAAAAATGCTCAAACTACCGCAATGTTTCACAGATAGAAAAAGCCTATGAGCTAGTACTTTAAAGTTTCCTTTGAATACAAAAAACTGTTTCAGTAACCCTCTGGCTTTAGCAAACTGCAGATGGACAGCAGCTTTCTTATTGGAGAGTGGTGGCTTTCTCCCCGCAGCCCTGATATGCATGCCATGTTTTCTCCTGATGGTGGAGTCATGAACATGACTCAGTCACACTCCAGTTAAAATAGGACAGCATCTTTCTTATGACTAGGAAAAATCAGTAGCTTTGTGATTGCACTGGAATTGCATTTCTCACAAGAGGTGCTGCACGAGTGTGCAACACTCGGGTGTTACACAGTCAGATAGATTGAAGAAGGTCTGCAAATAATTGCAGTCTAATTTATAAATGCAGGCAGATTGCCAACACATTGCTGTTAGTCAGAGTCAAGCTGTGCCAGTGAGCGCGACTGGTTTGTGACACATCTCTTTGCAATGCATTCTTGACTCAACAACTGGTTGTATTATAGATATATAAGTAAATAAAGTTTATTTTTGAAGTGCTTTTAAGAGACAAGGAGTCACAAAGTGCTGTACGCATAAAGTTCATATTTATTTTACTCTAGCCATAAAAACATACAATAAGACACAAAATAAATAAATAATAATTCAAAACAAATTCTGAACAGAAAGCCCATTTAAACTTTTTAGCAGCTTTTTAAAAGAATCCACAGAGTCAACTAAACGTAACTCTGGTGTTAGACTCTTCCACAGCCTTGGTGCCACAGACTGAAAGGCTCTGACTAACAAATTCTGAGAGTGTGAACAAAGACAGCCATCAGCAGTGTATTTTGTAGGAAGCATACATTCCAATATCAAAGCGAGATTTTATATAGAAGAGCAGCAAAGGCACTTTGCAGTTAAATTGCTGTCCTGTAGCAACTATGCCACTATTTGTTGAAGAATCGTTGATTTTATTTTCCAAAACTTTGAGGTTTTGACTAGACTCTGAATGTAACCGGTTAATGTGAATTTCTGTCTATTGTGAATGTCTTCATAGAGAGGAGCAGATGGACAAAGGACAGCAGTGGCAATGTTGGCTGATTTATCACCATTAATGACTGTAATGTCACAAACAGATTGCATGTAATTGCCAGTTTGACCACATTCAATTGCAAACTGCTGTTTTATCGCCATCTTGATGCACCAAAGTCGCTTTAAAGGTGGCGACTGACTCTGACATACGGGATCATTTTGGTCATGCCGCATCCTTCAACTGCTCTTCTCCTTACTGTGACTCTAGCCTTAGGCAACTCTTCAGAGATAGTTCCTTACCCACTGAGCATCAACTCTTTTCACTGAAGAACATAGGAATATAATTTGTTTATGCCATGACTGAGTTCTGCAAATATGCGTTATGAAGATTGGGTTTTGATATAGATCACTTCTTTAAATTAAAACACTTACACCTGATTAAGCACCTGATTCTAGGGTCACCTACAAACTTACTGCTAATCCTAGAGGTGCGCGTACGATTTCCCCTGACAGATATGTGCTAAAAGCTCATTTTCCTTTATAAATAAATGACTATGTGCTTAAATGTCATCTTTTTAATTGAGTTCTCTTTCTAGAATTTGTGTGAAAATTGGATGACGACTCGGGTCATATTTCTTAAAAAGAGACTTTGCGTGGTTTGAGTTTGCAGGGTCTAAATCACCAGTGCATCGCTGAAAACTAACAGAAAATTCTTCCGCTAGATCATAACAGAGCCAAAAAAGGGTATTTTCTAATTAAATCTCACTGATGGAGCTGTTTAGCTCTAGATGACCGTGGGCTTGCAAAATTAACTTGCTAACAGCAATGAAATACAGTGCAACTGATAAACTGCAACCAATCAAAGCCCCCCCCCCTTTTTTTTTTTTTGCTGAGGCAGTCAGATGCTGAGACAAATTGTTTTCAGATTGCTGCATTACCATATGGCTTAACTAAATGTAAACACAACCTGTTTCTTACTTGCTCAACACCTTTGCCTGTCCTATTTTTCCTGTAAAAACTTTGGATTCACCACAGAAGGGTGTGCACATACACATGCATACACACACGCTCTCACACACATCCATACAACTCCTCACATCAACCAGTCAGCAAATCTCTGGGAGGCACGGCAGTAGATCATAATTAGAGCCAATCAAAAAGAAGCGTGGAGCCTGTTACTTCCTGCCAGCCAGCCAGTTAGTCCATCTGTCCGTACTCAGGCCTTCTGTGCTCCACTGACTCTTTCACAACAAGCAAACAGATCACTTTCATTTGTGGGGAATGACTTGAACGCATGTCCTGGCACAAGTTTAACACAAGTACATGACATCACACTTAAACACTAATCAGTGGGTGTGTGGGTTTTTCATTTTAATACTGGTTTCTTTTTTTGTATTTTGCACATGTGTGTTTAGAGATCGCTGTAAAATTCCAACAGTGCGAATTATGAAAGTTGCCACTGACATTTTAGTCTTTGTGGTCTTTCATTCCATTTATTCATTTCTTTTTGTTTGTTTTCATTCTCCAAGCGCCTCTTTATCTTTGTCTTTCCTCTTCTCCTTGGCCTCTCGTCTCCATCCTTTCTCCTTCTTTCAGTGTGTTCCTCCCCCTAAATAATTGCCTTGCTCACTGACTCAGTATCCACTCATTTATCTCCCATCTTCCTATCTTCACTGATTACTGCTCTGCAAATCAGGTTTCTTCGTGCCTTCGAGCTTCCCAGCAACTTATTGCTCCATCTGTGTTGTTGTTGTTGTGTGGTCTCCAGCTTATTTGCAAAGTATATTTAAACCCTTCCTGCTGTTTTATGTTCATGTTATTGTTAATATACACACTGTGGTGTTATTATAGAGTAACTAGGTCATGAAAGTCATGTAATTTTTTTTAAAATAAGATTGTATGACAAGATATAAAGAAAGTTTATAGGCTATCTTTTAAGACTCACCTTTATAAATTGTGTACAGAGAGAATTTTTTTTTGGGGGGGGGGGAACAAAACATAACAGCACAAGAAACATTTCAATGTACCATTTTAAAATGAAAGAATTTTCCATATTAATTCTTTAATGCCAGTCCAGCACAGAGTTGTAGGAAAAGTGCAAAAAAGTCTATGGCTGCACATTATGTAGTTGCATACGCCTATTTTCTCTTTCTTTACTCTCTCTTCAAACTGCCAGATGTAGTAGGGCCTGCCCTGCACAGAGAAACAGGATAACGTGACCAAGCATTTAGCAGGATCATAACTGTAAAGTTCACAGAACCGCAAAAGAATATTTACTATAAAAGTATTGCATTTAATCTCAAACCATATTAAATATGGACTGTATATATAACATTGCTGAACAGAGAAAATGTGAGAGCAGTGTTAGTAGATCAGAGTGGAAGTGCAATCAAGTACACCTGTCCTCAGTTAACTCAACGCAAGCACAGCCATTGGCTCACAGCGACTGCAAAACGCACAAACATAAGAGCTCTCTTAAATCTGTTGCAGTTGCAGACTTTTCGTGTCATGATTTATTTAGCTGGCTTGTTCTGCATATTGCTTTCAGCAGTTTACCTTTTGTTATTTTCTCTGGTTCCACTTCAAAACACACTGAAAACAGTGTGGGTGGAAATAAACTTCTTATATATAAACAAGCAAGATTCTGCAGAGATTTGTGATGAGTGGCTAAATCATTATGACTGCTCAGAGTTCATTTAAGTATAATTTTGACATCAACTGACATGTCTTGACAGTGCTGACCGCCAAAGAGATAACCACCAGAAACAGAGTGTGCAGAAATCACAGGCAAATATGACCTAAGTGCAAGGGAAAGTAAACAACAATAAAAGAAGAAAAGAAAAACCCTGGGAGCTATTGCGACTTGGCTTGGCAGCTACACCGTTTGGCCTACAGCCCAAAAACTACCAAGGTTCTGGCCTCCAACTATTTTTTTGTCACTCTCTTTAAGAGTTGTACACACCGTGACCCTTGTTTTTGGTTCATGAGACTCAGAAAGCTCAGAAACACTCCAAACAGCTCTAACATAAGCTGAGGTCTAATTAGCCAGAATACGGAACGCCTGTGTGAGTGTGCCAAACCTTTGAAGTGGCAAGGTTAAATTCATTAACACAACATTTACAGACAAGAATATGCACATTTTATCATCGCAGCTACTTTTACATTTTAGTTAGTTAAGGCAACAACATGGTAATTAAGACTTATAGGGTTATACCTATGAATTGCAAGTAGCACAGTGGTGCTATGGTAAAAGGAGCTACCTTCCGGGAAGGTCTGAGGATTGAACTGCCACTGGCTGGGTGGGGTTCCTCAGAGAGGAGTTTGCATGTTCTTCCTGTGCTTGTGTGGGTTCTCTCTGCCTCGGACCCCAACATGTTAATTGACAATTCTAAATTGGCCATGAGTGTGAATGGTAACCTCGCCCTCTGTCTTAGTCCTGCATTTTGCTGTCTTTCTATTAGAGGCAGGCAGAGCAATCGTATTGATAGTATCAGTATCAACACTGGTATTGATATCGGATTGACCATTGTGCGGTAGGAGCAATATATCGTTTCTGTCCTTGAAGTTCAGTATATAGCTCACCAAACTGTGTTAAATAATTTCTTTTGGAAATGAAAAAACATGCAATATGAAAAATGTCTCAGTCTATTTGTGTTGACTGCCTCGTCTCTTTTATTTATGCCCTACACCACATTTAAATAACACAAGTTCATCCAAAATTTACATAATCAATGAAAAAAATTTACATCCCAGGTCTCCACTTTCAAAATGCATAAAAGCTTAAAGTTGAGTTTTATTGTTTTGAATAATTATTGTGGAAGTAAAAATATGATTTAGTGATCATAAAACGGTCCAGACTTTGCAATTTGATGTTGATTCATCTCATAAGTCATGTCACCTCTACATAAGCTGCCTTTAAAAGTTTAAAGTATCCGTATCGATATTGGTACTGGCCCTTTCTTTACCTGGTATCAGATCGATACATCGATATATCTGTCTATTGTGGAACTGTGGTTTCCAAGCTGAGCAGATGCACAACAGCTCCTCCAAGAGGACTTACTTGACATTACATACTATAAGTAACGGTAATGTGTTTTCATAATGCACACATTAGTCTTTTTTTTTATATGGTAACTCAACTTCCATCTATCTATCTGTGATGCTGTAAACAGATTATCATTGTCATCTAAAAGCACAGTCTTTCAGCAGGTAATGAAGTCTCTAGTGAGTTGTTACTGTTGGACTTGTTCAGTAGTGGATTGTTTGACTCATGAAGTCAGATATACATCTTTGTCACTCTTTCTGTAAAATATTTAAAGAAAAGGTAGAAATAAGAAGATCGAAGATGTGGCTTCCTATGAATAATGAAACAATAAAGATGTTGTATATAAAGTATTCCTTGCTCTTTATTAACTGTCTGAACATGTAAAATAACTTTTTGAAACTATTTGTTTCATCTTCTAAAGGTTGTACTTTTTTCTAAAATTATAGAAATACCTGAATCTGTGTTTATTATTTTCAGGTAAAAGCCAGGCAGGATGGGCATCATCAAATCTTGCTATGCATTCCAAGATTGCTGCTTTCATCACACCAACCCCGAAGCTCAAAATAGCTTGTTTTAGCATAATATCGATTTGTCATGAATGGAAAGAAGCATCTCTCGCTCTCTCTCCCTTTTGCATTTTTAAAATGTCACAAACTACATAAATAAATTATGTCATTTAAGAAATAATTTTGTCTGAGCACTTTTTATATCTGTGGTCTCATTTTACCTGAGATGGAACAGTGTTTTAAGGCTTTGTTGTCAATGGCCACGTTTTCAGAGCCACTTCTAAAGAAGGACAGAGAGGATGGAAACATGGAGGCGGACAAGGTGAAGCTGGCAAAGCAAAAAATCACAGTCCCAAGAGAGAAGAAATAAGACTTGAAAGAAAATTATCACAGAAAAATCTGAGCTTTCATTAAGCATTTGTGACATTAAGTCTCCGAATTCTTTGGAATTACCCATTTACCTAATTAAACGTAAAGCGTAAAATGCACTGACTGACACCTTTTAAAATCCCATGACACTGCTGATGTAACATTATACTCACCGGACACTTTATTAGGTACACGTTGCTAGTACTGTGGTGGACTGCCTTTTTACTTCAGCACTCCTTAATTCTTCATGACATGCATTCACCAAAGCGCCCTCAGAGATTTTGGTCCATGTTCACGTGATAGCATCACACAATTGCTGCAGATTTGTCGATAGGCAAATCACCAATTCCACCACATTCCTGGTGTGCTCTATTGGATCTAGATCTAGTGACTATGGAGTAGAGTGTCTCACTGTTAAATTCAAGAAACCCAGCCACTGGAATATAGGTACACTATAGTCTTAAAGGGATGGACATGGTCAGCATTAATACTTGGGTAGACTGTGGTGTTTAAAAGATGCTCAGTAAGCACAAAGTAGCCCAAAGTGGCCCAATGTTTTTTCCCTAAGATCACTACACAACCATCAGTCTGAACCATTAACACAAGGCAGGACATATCCATGTTTTCATGTTGTTTACACCAAAATCTGACCCTCCCATTTTAATGTCACAGTAGAGCTCGAGACTCACTCATGAAACAAGGCAATATTTTTTCCAGTCTTCTATTGTCCGGTTTTGGTGACACACTGTAAACTGTAGTCTCAGTTTCCTGTTCTTAGCCGACAAAAGTAGCAGCTATGTGTGGTTTTCTGCTAATGTGGTGTATTTAGTACAAGCTTTGACATGTTGTGAATTCAGAGATGTTCTTATGCATCTCTAAATTACAATCTTGGTTGTAATGAGTGGTTGCTTGAGTTACTGTAACCTTCCCATCAGCTTGAAGTAGTCTTGCCATTCTCCTCTGACCTCTGGCATTTTCACCCAGAGAACTTCGAGCTCACTGGAACTGCTCATCAGCAGTTTCTGGAATACAGCCCATCTGCTACCAACAACCATGCCATGTTCCAAGTGACTTCTTTCTTCTTTTTTTCCCATTCTGAAGATCAGTTTGGACTTCAGTAGCTTGTCTTGATCATCTAGATGTTTAAATAACTGAGTTGCTGCCATGTAATCGGCTGATTAGATATTTGCATTAAGAAGTTGAACAGATATACCGAACACGGTGGGAGTGTTTGACTAGATTTTGTTTCACTTCCCTTTACCCAAAGGGTAATGTTATTCAAAAATGTGGGAACTGGTGCCTGATAACATTCTGAATGCACGATTCCATTTTGGAAAAATCATTTCATCATCAATCACATTTGCACACCTTTCTAAACTCTTCACAAAGTTCTCACCTTATTTGTGCTCAATGAGCCTCAGTATCATTCATCACAGTTGGCAAGGTGACTGAGCTGCAGTCTGGGTCAGACTCCTTGTATCTTCAGCTTTGTAAGTCCAAAGTAAAGAGGAATAATTGTTACTACTTAAATTTATTCAAAAGCTTTATCTGGTACACAGTCTAAAAGGACATCTGACTTGAGGGCTTGGTAAGAAAAGAGAGAGAGAGTAAAACACCCTGAAAAGGTTAAAATTGATTCTGGCATCAAGAAGTCCATTTAATCAACCTTTTTAAGCAATGCAAACGGTGTTGTACCGACTGCTTGCTCGATACAGCTCATTAATGTTGTCCCAAAACTTTACCCATTCATCACAGGCTTTGTAGAAGCGATCCTCTGTAACAGAGCTCACTTCTGTCTGCCTTAGCAGTGTGTGTGGCAGTCTGGCATTTGCCCTCTTTGGAAAGAGCAAGTCCATATTTCATCACCACCATGCTACTGTCTAGTCAACAGAAATTTACATCCCATCTGCGATCTCGGTCACTATGCAGTTTCTTTTGTTTGGCTGGAGAGGAGGGGATGGAGGGCGGTCATTGATACGTTTTTGTTAAAGTGTCACAGATGTTGAATGTGAAAACTTTGAGGCTCTCTATCAGAAAACCGATCGCACTGTAAAATAATTTGGACTTTCTGTTTCTATTTTGAACGTGCAGAGGAAGTATGTGTATTTTTGGCATTTTTTGTGTGTGGAAGTGAGAGAGTGTATACATTCACAACTACCTCATGATTAAAGATTTGCTCGTGGAGCAGCTGCTGCTCACATGCTCTGTTGTCAGATTGGTTTGTGGCTCTCTTATAATCCATTTCTGTAGAACAGTTTACACTTCATTTAATCACATCAGTGGATCTGGGCATGCTGAGAGGACCGTTGGTGGGACACAAGTGATATTCATTGTCTTTTATTGGGTACAAGCATTTTATTTCAATGGTGATTCATGATTCCTTAAGCATAGCACCGAATGACAGAAGGATTAATACAGTAGGTGTGACTGTGAGTCATGATGAAAAAAAAAGAGACGTTTTCAAGGTTCGTCTAGAGTACAAAAAGAAGAAAAGGGGTGAAAGAAAACATATTGAATCCCAAGAGAATAACAACAAAGAAACATTAAAGAACACATACACAGATTATTTATTTAAAAAAAGATTTCAGGTGCTTTACTCCCCAGTTTAGGACTGTGTAAATCATTTTTGGTGAATGTTAATGTATTTTTTCCAAGCTCAACAGGAACAAGGCCATTTGCCGTTTAATGTCCTACTGACTGAATGGACTTACTAAATGTTTTATTTCATTGCACTGCAGAGCATGAATTTATTTAATGAACTTTTGATTTTATGGTGAAAGTAGCTTGAACTCCCACCTGTGCCACTTCATTTCATGTAAGCTGGAGACACTATGTTTGACACGGAGTACTGGGTAACTTTAGTCCAAGAGTGTGGTTTCAGTCAAATGCAAATAAATATCTCATCTGAATTTATTGTGGTATTTTTTGTGTTAAAGCAAAACGAAAAATTTCCCTTCCTAAATTTCAACTAAGTGTCCCAGACCTGGTCTATAGTCTGGTGTGCAGCAGAGCTGACGCTTTTAGCTAAACTATAGTGAGGATTCTGTTAACCAAGCAAGATGCTCAACCTCGGCATCATGACCGCAAGAGGTTGGCAAAGTGGATAATCTTGGACATACAGCGCTGTGAAAAAAGTATTTTCCCCCTTCTTGATTTCTAGTTTTTTTGCACAATTAAACCAAATAAATTTTAATATTAAACAGAGTTAACCTGTGTAAATACAAAATGCAGGTTTTTTTTCAACTTATTTGTACCTCCACCATGTTTGACTGTTGATATGATTTCTTTCTGTGAAATGCTGGCTCAGGTTTATGCCAGATGTAGCGAGACTCAAAACTTCTAAAGACTTCAGCTTAAGTCTTTTTGCCAAAAGTCTTGGGGACCATCAAGATGTTTTTTGGAAAATGTGAGATGAGCCTTTTCCTCGTGTTCAGCAGCGTTTTTCTCCTTGGAGCCATTTTTGCCCAGTCTCTTTGATATTGTTGAACTCTGCCTTTAATCGATGTTGTTCTGGATTCTGTTGTTACCTCCTGAATGACTGGGGATTTACTTGGGCACATGTCCAGTTAGATTTAAATAGCTTTTCTTAAAACGTGCATGATGGATTTACCTGGATTGCTTTTGTCTAATATTAACATTTATTTGATGAACTAAAACATACGAGTGTCACAAATGGGAAAAAAAGGAAGAGGATAAATAGTTGTTCACAGGACTGTATAATATGCATACAGCCCAACTCTGGTGGTGCTAGCATTGACCCAAAGAGTCTGTCATCTGGGAAATGTCTTAGTGGATGGCCTCGAGTATGGCTTTCAAAGGAGGGATCTTTTTGACCCAGGTTAGAGCAGCATGAACCTAACTTCACCCCCCAAACAGCCATAATTGACATTCATTTGGTCACAAGTTAAGGAGAAGCCAAAATGAATTTTGAATTGATTCCAGTGTCCTAGGCCTAACATTAACATCCTATTACCAAGACTGCAGTGCTGGCTTAGAGTTAAAACACTTTCCTCTTGGATTTTCAGCCCCAGAAACATAGTAGGTCAAAGATTTTGTCTCAACACTGACTGGAAGTGGCGATCAGTCGAGGACACTGTTGTTTCATTATCTAAAAGTGACCTCTTATCAGACAATTCACTGTTATCATGCACATCTTTTACTGAGGTTTATCACTGTCAGCTCTGATGCTACTCTTAAAACTTTGTGTAGCACATCATTAAACAATTTATGACAAAAATTGTGTTTCCAGTTTACATTCACAGCTAATGCTGTTTTAATCCAAAGTATTTTTGCTGTTTTATTGCCTTTTGAAGTCACCTTGTTCTTAAAAGTCTGAAAGTGGTCATTTACATGCATCTTAAAAGAGTTTTTCAGCCGCACCAATGAAAAATTAATGAATTCTTGGAAAACACTTGTCCAATCATTAGAAAAAGCAAAAACAAACTGTTATTGATCAAAGGGCTCATTTCACTGCTGTTATTGGGCAAGAAAAGTTTCTGTTCCCTCATCATTGGTGATAGTTTGTATCATCTTGCCAACTTGGGTTATCTTTAATTTCAATGGAAATGAGACTCTGGTCCTTATAGATCGAGGATCAGGTGCCTGATCAGTGCTGGATGAGCTTCTCCTCTCATTTGGTATGCTTATGTGTACGTGTGTGTGCGTGCTTTTCAAGTGCTATCTCTGTGCGCTTCAAACTTTCAGGGTTTAGAAAATGAGAGCATTTCCGTGATGGTTAAGATGGTTCAGGGTTAAATTAAAAAAAGTATGTCAAGTACAACTTTTTGGAAATTGTGGAGTTAGTTGAGTATATGTTTGGGTGAATATATAGCCTTTCAGAGCAAGATCGGACAACGTATCATCTGTTATGTTGGAAAAGTTGGGTTGGCACCCACGCGATAAAAGTAAAAATCAATAAAAGAAATCAATAGAAAAGGCTACAAAAAATAAACATTTACACTGGAGAAGATGTGCTTTCTAATGCATGTTTGATGCAAAATGTATTTCATTTGAATATGGAAGCAGCAAGTGTTTATTATTATAAATCCTAGCCTGTGAAAATGAAACATTGTGCTGAGAAGAAAGAAGATCCTGTAAGTAAGAATGTCTAATCCTTATCACTTATTCATTTAGTTCACATTTAACCTGCCAGAAAAATATGCTATTGTTCCAAAGCCTGTTGATCGTGTTAGATTAGAGGATTACATGATGCTGATATTTTTTTATTTGATCTATACTTACTTTTGTTTTCCCATTTGGATACTTCTTTTCATGTGTAGAAAAATTTATTAATTCTTCCAGGAATCTAACATTATAATTGTAACAAACAAAGAATAAAGTGTTTAAATTCAGTGCTGCAACCACAACACAACACATAGAGAGAAAACCCCAGCATGACCTCTTATGAGCTACTACCAAGCAAAAGTGGGAAGGAAAACCTCTCTTTGGAGAGGAAGAAACCTCCTGCATGACCAGATTCAGGCAGGTTGCCACCTGCTGCGATCAGTTGGAAAGAAGGTGAGGGAGACACAACAAAAGACATGCTGTGGAAAAGAGTCAGAGATGAATAATAATGATTAAATCGAAAGTGATGTATAAACACACAGAGAGTGAAAAGAGGTGAGTGAAGAAGAAGACTTGATATGCTGTGAACAGACACGAGCTTTTGCCTTAGTGTTTTTTCCAGGTTGTTGTGTATGTTAAAATGAATTTAAATGCAGATAAAGACAAAGATGTAGCTCTAGATAAAGGTTAGGATAAGGCTGAGGAGAATAATCATTGTTCTGAATACAGATCATTGCATGCATTGATTACGTATACACAAATAATGTGTAGCACTGCAGTTTGCCACTGGCCAAAAACGGAGGAGTGTGTGCAGGTGCATGGGGGTGCACATGTGTGAACACTTGTTAAAGTGACTGTATTCATGAGTGCCGACATTACTTATTACTCCCATATGTCAGCAGCAATATTGCACGTCATCTCCTATTTTCTCCTCTCCACTGGTTCCTTCCCTAACACCTTTCCTCTAATTACAAAAAAGATAAACTAAATTACATTGAGGTTGTAGGACATTTTTGTATCAAATGTCAAGATGAACAACTGTGATTCACATATTCATAATATACAAGCCTAAAGAGTTATTTTCCAGAATGAATGTAGATTTCCTCCCTGTATTTTAGGAATAAATCTGATGTTTTCTTATGGCGGTGTCACCACTATTAACAGATTGCAGTGCATCTGTTCATGAGAACACTCCCCTTTTCCCTCAGGTGGGGCCAGAAGTATAATAAACACAGATGGAGTGTTCCTGCCACAGGGAGCACCTGGAGAGAAACATGGTGGCTCTGAAGAGGAACATGATGAAAAACAAGTTATTGAGACTCACAGAATGTCAACCTCTAGGCAATAAGACTGTGTGCAGGCGACAGTGAGCAGACTCTCTTCCAAGTTCAGTTCTTCTAATTTTCTAAAGTGTGAGGTAGTGCATTTTTATTATCGAAGCATTCGATACACATGGTTGACCTTTAATTATCAGAGCTGTGGACTATAAAGCTGTGGACTACATAGAAAAACTACTGAGCACATTTGAGAGGACTTCTTCGAGACTGATGCATGCTATAAGCAGATTCACACTTCAAGTTCTCACTTTATTCTGTGCCAAACATAGATATTTGATTGATAATATAGCCTATAATATCTATAAAATGAAAGACTTGTTTGAAATGTGGCTTTCTTTACAAAGATTCAGGCAGCTCTGAATAACATTTGAAAGTATTAGGTTCTAAGTAGGCTCTGGGTTGATTTCCCCTCTCTCTCACTCTGGTGAAGAAGACATTGGTTGTGCTTCTGCCTGCTTTTTGCTTTGTCTTATCCATATACGGTATTTAAAGTCTGAACTCGGAGCACCGACTTGTTTCCCATTCGAGTCCAAAGTCCTTATCTCTGTTTCAAACAGAGTTAGTCAGTTACTGCGAAAACAAGGACTCCACTCTTGCTCACCTGCCTGCCCACTCCTCCTCCGCCTCCCTTGGATTACAGCCTGCCCAACTCCTACCCCTCCAATGCCCCAAATCCAAACTTAACAAGCAAGATCTCAGAGTTAAATAGGATGTCTCCTTTGCAAACCTTTATTTCCTGCTGGCCATCTCTAACAGTCTCTCTCCCTCTCTGCAGATCTCACCAGTCATGATTAATTCCTACCCCGTTGACCTCCTGCCACTTTAAACCTGTTGTCGGAAATCTGGGTCTCCTCCTTACAAACCCAACTGCAGTTCAAGCCCCAGTTTTGTTAGACCCACGTGAGCAGTTTCTGACTTTCTTGATTAAGTGTCACTCATCAACATCAACAAATGCACTGTACTATGGAGTCCACAAATTATTACAAGTATTACTGAAGCAACAGCCCAAACCAGTACATCCACCTCTAGTTCAGAAGCTCCTTCACAACCTCACACTTGCCATCTTGCTCCCCGCTCACCTGAGCCATTTGGCAGGGAGTTGGGATGTTGCTAAGATTTCCCGCTTCAGTGTACCTTGTTGTTTAAGCTCTTCCCATATGGTTATCACAAGATTTCACACATTAGTCTGTTAAAGGTTTACACTCTTCAGTTGGCAAAAGCCTCTATAATCACCAACCTCACCGAATCTGTCAGCTATGCCTAATTTAGTTTTTGACCAAGAGAAAGAGTTTGCCTGCTTTTTATTGAATCTTCTGAAAGGTAATAAGAATTCTCAGATTTCTCCTTATTTCGAGTTATGGCTGCCTAAACTGGTTGGGAAGGAAAAAGGCCCTCCCTAAATGATCAGATAAAAGATAAATTGTCATCTTGAGATGAACCAAAGATTTTTATTAATAATAACTGCCTGTGTGACATATTGATCAAAAGAGCTGAAGAGACCCAAACAAACACATCCTGATCTTTCTCTTATTCCAAAGGCGTACCGTGACTTGGGTCCAGTATTCAATAAAGAGAAGGCTCTGTCACTCCCTCCACACCAAACAAATGCACAATAGATCTCGTCTTCTCTCCACTCATCTATATAACCTCTCTCATCCCGAGAGAGAGGTCACGGAGAAGAAAAGATTAACTCGAAGCTGGTATAATTCATCTGTCCTCTTCCCTGGTAGGTGCAGAGTCTGAGACAAGATTCCCAGACCTTCTATTGATTATTAAGGACTAAATCAGATCGCAGTAGAAAACAAGTATTCATTCCTATTAATCACATCCACTTTTGAGCTCACATTGCACCAGAGCTTTCACTAAAGTAGACCTTTGCTACTGCTATTGCTTATAGTCATGTCCAGATCAGGAAAGAGGATGAATGGAAAACTGCACTTTGCATTTCTCTTGTTTAGTTTGAATATCTGGTTCTACCCTTTGGGCTCACTAATGCTACCACTGTCTTTCAGGTCCAGAAAAATGTGCTGTGAGAGACATCCTAAACATTTTTAGACATTTTGATTTTCTAAGACTCCACCAAACACCAAAGACATGTCAGACTTTGCTTCAAGAGACTCTTGGAAACAAACTTGTTTGTGAAGCCTGAAAAATATGAGTTTCACATCAGCTCTGTCATTCCTGGGTCCTAAAAAAGGTGAAGACGGATCCAGAAAAGCTAAAAGCAGTCACTGATTGGCTTGCTCCTCGTGCATCTTGTAAACAGCTGCAATGGTTTCTGAGGTTTACAAATTTCTATCAGTGGTCAATGCTGCAGCCAGATTGCCTCACTGATAAATGTTTCCCTCTTTCACGCCAATTACCTAAATGCCAAACACACTATTTGCTTCACTTTCATAACCTATTGCTCTAGTTCACGAAATGTCAAACCTGATGCTCTGTCCCGATAGTTATCTGCAGGCTCCAAACTGGCCCGAACCCTGCACCCATCCCCCCAGGTGTGCTGTGCTTCTGTGCACTTGCAGGTAATTTGCTTAGTCCACACTGCTAAATTTGCATGCCACCCCAAGGTAAGCTGAATCGTTTCATCGTTAAAATGTTCTTTTTGATGGCCCTCAGTAGACAATGATGGAACAGAATATGTTTTGGCATGCACTGTATGTGCTAGCAATAAAAGTGGCACACAACCACCTGCAGGTCATTTGCAACCACTATCCATTCCACATCGATCGCTGTCTTACATATGACTCTAGCTCCTCTGCTCCCATCTGAAGGACGCACAGCCATTTACAACTTTACCAAAGCTACCCACCGCTTCTTAAACTGCTAAACTGAGCAAGTCATGTGCTCAGGTTACACAGCATCTCTTAAGGCATAGTCTATGTGGCGGGGTGTGGTCTGTGGCTCAGGTGCAGGGGAGGCTGAAGGACAGCTGGCAATAATTGTCTAATCTCGCCTCCCTTATTTCAGTAGCGCACCAGCACCTGGGAAGTGAGGAATGAGAGCTGATGCTGAGTTTGGTGGTAGGACAGCTGGAGCCCTGATCTGGGATGTTATAGTTTGAAAAGATGAATCACTGTAAATAAAGAAACTTGAACTGAGTCATCCTCGTATGTCTGTGTGTGTGCTGGGACCTGTAGTAACTGGCAAGCATGACAGTCTCCAATAGGGTTTCTGTTTATTGCCCAAGTTTAGAAAAGCTTTAGTGAAGCTTTGGGTGATAATGTTTGTTTGACCTCTGGCTGTCACTCGACTCTATTGGACAAATCAAGAACTAAAACTGCTCTCTGCTTTTCTCAAACACTTCCTTGTGGAGGTCTCATTATGATGGATTGAATATGCTCGCCTCTTCTACCAGTTCGCGCCATGACAGGTCACTGACCTGTCCAGGGTGTACCCTTTCTCTCGCTTAACGTAGCTGACATAGACTCCAGCCACCCCGTGAAGTAGCAGTATTTGGAGACCAAGCTCTTCTATGGACTGCTGATGAAAATCTTGCCATCTTGCTAACAGGAAGAGGACCTGGGCCCTGCTAAATGTTGCAAGTCAGAATGTTTGATTGTCCTTCAGAGATATTGTTTTGCTGCCTTTCTTTGCTACTCTCATCCATGAAAAATCACCCAGCCTTCCGTGTTTCACAACTAAAGCCAGTCTCTTCCACTCCCCTGTGCCCTCCAGCTGACGCCTGCCTCCCATCCAGGTCATTGACAAAAAAGGAGTTTTTTCCTTTTTTCTTTCTTGTTCACTCTCTGTCTCTCTCTCTCCCTGTTTTTAGTTGGCGAATGTGAGTTGATCATCTGTGCCTCCACCTATGAATGGAGTTGCCCTGTCCTATAGACTTGCACACATGCACCTGCAGTGCAGTGTCTTAACAGCATATGCTATTTAAAGACCAGATTGTTGTTTCCACAACAGTGGTAACTTTGCTCTTCCTGGTTAGTGCTTGTCCTGGTGTATTTCAGTAGCCTCTCCTGCTTCCCTTCCTTGAGTTCATGATTTGTTTCCACAGTACTTACCTGTTTTCCATCAAGGAGTCTGAAGATCAGAGCTGCCCTCTTACCTCTTATGCACATGGAAGCTAGTCGATCACTGCGGAAACATGGGTTCTTTTGTTGCTCACCTGCCTGCCCACAATCCATCAAACCTCCTCTGCCTCCCTTGGATTCCAGCCTGCCCACCTGCTACCCCTCCAACGCCTCAAACCCTAAACTTAACAAATAAGATCTTAAAGTTGAATACAGCATCTGATTTGCAAACTTCTACTACCAGTTGTCGATCACCATCAGCCCACTAGTTGTGATTAGTTCCTGCCCTGTTGACCTCCTGCCAGTTTCCAATTCAATTCATTCTGTAAATAAATCTTTTAGACCTTTTGTCAGTAATCTGAATCTGCTCCTTAGGTCCAGTTTTTGCAAAGTCATGGCAAAAAGGTTCTTTCTAAACACCGCTGCAGCAATCAAAGGAGAATGTGATAATCAACATAATGTGCCAGGGTGCTGTTGAGTGTGTTTAAAAGAAATGTGACCTTTTTTTGCAATTTAATTTGACTTTGAATAAAATATACTGCTGTGAGACTACATCAGTAACATTTTGTTTCACTCTCACATGCCAGCGTCCCTCTCTGGAGTCATTTGATGGCAGCCACTTTAAATTCAGTCATTGTTGATACTTGGTTTACTTCAGTTTGGGGGGGGGGGGGGGGGGGGGCATAATGCAGCTTGAAAAAAAAAAAACAAGTATCACAAAAACAAACAAGAGCTGCTAATGTAACCAAATGATAGGCTGCTTTTGTTTTTGTCTGTTACCCCCCACTACAGCCCCTTTACCTCCCAGAGTGAGTGTGCTGGTTGGATCAACAGCAACACAGTGCTGTGCTGGGTTGACACATCACCCAGCGCTACTATTTGGAAATGCAAAACAACAGATTTTTAGTTTTTTGAATGTTTAGCTTCAAAATTGTGTTTAGCTTGGCAGACACTTTTTAGCTGGAGCCCGATACACTGAAAGAGTAAATTGTCCCCTTAGACAGAGAACAAAATCTCTTTACTACAGCCAAAGTGAAAGGGAAACTCACACATACACAAACAACATCTTTAGCTGCACCAGAGGTCTGACAGTGTAACCCAAAACAACCTAAAATATTAATACATTTGTGATTTCTTCTGGTGGTGGCAGGGTGGTGCGGTTATTGCCACTGCTGCCTCGTAGCAATGCTATAGCTTAGTTAAACTTTTGACCTTACAGGAACATTATTAAACATCTGGGTAAAGTTCTTTGAAAATCTAATTACAATATTTGTTTTTTGAAAAAGTAACATCTGGGAATGTTCCCATCTAGCTGGATTATTACTGTTATTATTATTATTATTATTATTGTTATAGAATATCTTTTTAAGCGTGGCCATGTCAGTGTGCCAGACTTTAAGCTCTGGAAATACACTGGTTAGAGTGACATGAAAGTGATGAACCCCTCCAGTTCTGGTGAGATTATACCATTTACTCTGACACTATCAAACCAAAATGTAAAAAACTGTATTCATGATAACAGCACAATAACTAAATAAACCTTGTCACATCTAGACTTTGGTTAAAACGTCAAGTGTGATGTTTTAAAACTGACATTCATCTGCAGTTGCCTCACAGGTCCTAGGGGTCAATCCTGGCAGGGCCTTTCTGCGTGGAGATTGTTCTCCCTGTGCCTGCATAGTGCCTTCCTTCTACAGTCCAAAGATATGTTTCTAAGGTTAACTGGCAATTCTATGGCTGTCTCTCTGCTTTAGCCCTGTGATGGACTGGAAATCTGTCCGAGGTGTACCTCACCTCTCACCCTATGAGAGCTGGGATAGGCTCCATATCTCCACCGACCCTGAACTGGATAAGCGACTAATTACATGGATGGATGGCCTATTCTTTAACATGATTTGTGCTTGTGTCATGCACAGACAGCTTGATTTTTTCTAACATTCTAACATATTACACATCAGACATTGAACTAATCCAAAGAATGACATTGCCAAATGGAAAAGGAAACAAATAAAATTGTACTAAACTCTAATATTGCAGCCATAGAGGTAATTCATCACAGGACACCAAGTCTGAACATTAGTGATGGTGACACTACGTTTTCACTTTTATTTTTGTAATGAAATCATTTTACTCTTCTTTTTTGTTTTTATTTCCACAAGAGGCATAAAATGTTTTTTTCTGTATTATCCAATTTATGGGGCATCACTAGGCTACAAACGATATAAATGGATTATAGTTACTCTTGGCAAAGCCCCTCCCCCTCAAAGAAATCACCCAATAATCTCCTTTGTGTCAGAGATGCTATGCTCAATGTGTTATATCACAACGAGGCTATTTATCAGAAGGAACAACTCACTGTGAAGTAGTATGCAAAAAAACAAACAAAAACTTTGTTTGAACAAATTGTTGGCAACACAGTCTGATGTTCAGGTATGTATAATGTACAGATGAAAAGATAATAAGGGTCCTTGGATATAGCTCCACTCCCACGTTCACTCTCTTGCTCTATGGTATCCATCCAACACATCTACTCTAATCAGCTCCTGTATCTTTGGTCTAAAAATAATACTTCTCTCCGTGCACATGAGAGTCTGTGGTAGCACCACAGTACGTGAGTGACTAACTGTGAATGAAGCACTTGATCTAATTTTGGAATGTGGCCCTGAAGAGGATGAAAATATCGAATGCAATGAAGACTGTGCTGCAGGAAGGAAACCTGCAGATGTGTGAATATGATCCAGACTCCAAATGATCAACAGATGAGGAGAGGCACCAGTTTAGTGCAGTGCCGTAAGATGTGATCTACGTGGATGTAGCTCCCAGACGTCCACACAAACAAACCAAACACATGAGTTTTCTGGCTCTGGAAGTTTCTTTTATTAGAAGAATCAAATGATGTTGTGCTTTGAATATAAACTGGAAGTATGGGCAAATGAGTTTTACTTCAAGACACGTGAAAAAGCTGAAGGCCAAAGGTCAAATCTGAATTTGCCTGTCTGGACTTTGGCATAGCCATCTGAAACATTTGAAAATAATAAAAAGTAATAAAATTGGAGCATCGTTCGTCTTTCTTTAAGGATGTTTTAATCTTATTTTTTTTATCCTTTTTTTAAATGCATCTTGAAAGATGCTATAGAAATGTAATGTTACTTACTTTAATTGTTTAGTACTTGTAAATGCACCATATCACCCGTAGTAGTTCTATTTAAGAATGTGAAGCAGGTTTTTGGCTCGAGGTGTAAAACTGTAACCAGAGTGTATTATTCTTGCTTGACTCTGTCATTTCATGGGGCCTTTAAGTGGAATAAATTGTACATGAGAAGGACATGTCACAGTATAATAACACAAATTATTATTTTTTTTTTTTTAAAAACTTTTTTTTTTTTGCATGCCAATAAACTACACAGATCTGGCCTTTTATCTGATCCCAGCTTCCCAGCCTGACCACGCTTTAGCAGATAAGTCGAATCAGTCTTTTTAGTTTCTGTGGGCAGAAACTGTGGTGATGGGGGGTACAGACACATACACATCCATATATGCCAAACACGTTATAAGAATAGGTATGGATTTAAACTTATATAGGCTGGATACATGGAAAACACAACAGAAATTGTTTTTCTAAGAAGACCAACGGAGCCTATCATAGACGCAGTTGCTAAAACAATCTATTAACCCTTGTGTGGTGTTCATATTTTTGTTACTCAGCCAGTGTTCATGGGTCTGGTGGACCCGCTAGAGTTTTGGCTTTCCAAATTAACACTATCAAACAATTTTATGTTAAATTACTCAACAGATGTTTACTTCATCCCAATTACAAGCCATATGAATAGTAAACATTGTTAATTTTTTTCCCCTTTACCTTTGTTAGATCACATTTATGAATTAATGTGCTTCTCGTTTTTTTTTTTTTTTGTTTTTTTTTTTATAAAATGTTATAAAAAAAATAAATCAGTTGTAATCAAGTGGAGTGAGTGGAAAGACACAACACATTTACACGTGAAGCAATATGTTTCACAACTAAATGGGATCAGCTGCTCATCAATGGTGACATTAGGCCCAGGTTTGTAAAACAGGGGGAGGTGGTGCACACACTTATCCCACACTGTCCTGATGGCAGCTAGCTTATCTCACTGCCGTCGAGCTGGTCTGTCGTCTCGGTTATCATAACGGATAATCCTGGGATTCTTTGGATTCCCCTTTGGACCTGAAAACTCCTGCAAGGATAAGAACCCCAAAGTAGGCCTTTGGGGTTCTTAGATGAATTTGGTCCATCTCCTTCCACCTCTCTCCAAAAACACACCTTCCTTCTAGATTACTGCAATCTAGAATAATTTTCTGGATGGAATCTGGGATGAAAAGCTCAAATGAAGACTTGATGTCCTGCACATGAGTAACTGTCAGCCGTGTTGGCCCTGGCTTATCACAGTAACAGCTCTGCAGGATGGCCCATTTCTTGGGCAATAAGACCATTTAATTTCACCAGTTATTGACATCCATATTTCTTCACTTGCTGTCTGGTGGGCTTGTTCTGGTCCTGAGCTGGCTGCAGATGGAGTACTCGTCTTCGTTTTGTTACTAAATGGTGCTCAACCTCATCCTCTTCTTCAAAGTCACTGTCAGACTCTGAATTTTCAGAAATGTGAAATATTCTGAAACCTCTTTGTCAACATCATCATCCGAAGCCTCTCTCTCTTCCAAAATCAATTGGATGGCCCTCGCAGCAGATAATCTTTTGCCATCTTGATCAGTTGTGATAAAGAACCACACTGGCAAAGTCTTATTTATAGTATTATGCCCCTAATTTGCAGGTGGGACAGGGTATGAGAAAATAAAATTTGGATCCCTCAAGAAAGAGGGTAAAATGTGCGGGAATGTAAGAGCAGACGGTGTTGATGGTTGAATTTTCAACAATGTTGCAACTTTGTGCGGAGCAGGAGGGGAAGAAAACACAATCAGCAGCACCAGAAAGGAGGAAGACAGAGTGTGGGAACACAGGACCTACACTTTCAACACTTTTATTAGACCTGGGTCCAGTGGACCCGAACACCTTGTATGTAATGTAAATGCGTGGGGGGAGGTACAGTATGAGGTCATTGAAAATTAGTTCGGATTTATGTTCTTCACAGAAAATAAGCCAAAGCCAATGAATTTCAGGTTGAAAAAATAATTAATTGTTTAATTTTTCTTTTGAGAAAAACTGAAAACGGGTCTCACAGACCCGAACACCATACAAGGGTTAAAGCGCTCAATAGCGCACAAACATCAGCATGATGGAGAGTTCCACAGGAGCAGCAATAGAAATTGCTCAGAAATTTGCTTTCTGTCTCAGAATCAATCACGTTATGTCACTGCTAAGTGATGAATGGCAGAAAAACAACAAGTGCACCGCCTTATAGCCCTAATGTTAATCAGTTAGATTAATATTATATCAATCTGTTAACACTAGCTACAGTTATTGATTAATCTATTGATCAGCAGACTTTTCGCCTCCTTGTGGACTGGAAGGGTTAAACCAATACTACTCTGTAAACCTGACAGCCCTCCACCACAATCACAGTGAATCTTTTATTTATCAGGAGCAGCCGTCCTTCGTTTCATGTGCTGGTTTCCCTCTGGGGACCCACGGCAGTGCGGAGGTCGATTCGCTGACTCTCTGTCCCCTCCCATCGGCGTCCCCTGTCGCCGTGCGCGGCCACACCTGCATTAAACGGGGGAAGTCCGTCCGGCGGAGAGGCAGAGAGACTGTGGGCTTTCACCGAGAGCGAAAGGAGGGGAAGCGCGGCACCCACGGCACATTCATTGCTCTGGACCCTCTCATCCAAAAGACGGCTGAAGGTATGCGGCGACATACGGCTGTGGGACTTTGATGATCTGGACAACGAGCTGGGAATTACTGAAAAGAAATCGAGCGCAGCTACTGCGCGGAGCTGAAGGCAGTCAGTGTGAACAGCTTAGCGCACAGGTAAGAGTGGCTTCTAATAAACAAGCTCCAAACACAGAAGAGTTTCAACTTTTTACCAACAAAGGGCTTTTTTTCTTAAATCCGATTTATTTAAAAACTTACATGCGAGTTTTTGTAACTGCTACATTATTCACGTTCCTTTATTCCCGAATGAACAGCAGTATTATAAAAGGATTATAAAAGAAGGTCACTGTCGATCAGTAATAATAATAGTAATAATAGCGCTCATCTGCGCAGTAGTGCAGGCTGGTGTCACGGACATAGCACCTTTATTTTTAAAAAACAAAATATTTAACAATTTAGTAAGTTGTATACTAAACTGTTAAAGTGTTATCATATAAAGGTCAGTATCCGTGTCTCTTTTTAAAAGTGTTTTTCTCTCTTGGCTTTTGTAAGGACTTAACTAAAAGACTAAATCTATCTATCTATCTATCTATCTATCTATCTATCTATCTATCTATCTATCTATCTATCTATCTATCTATCTATCTATCTATCTATCTATCTATCTATCTATCTATCTATCTATCTATCTATCTATCTATCTATCTATCTATCTATCTACCTTATGATAGATGTAAGCACTACTTCTTAAAGAAATCCATTGTATGTAGATGTAAGGTGCCTGGATATTGGTGTCACTTTTCCCACAATAGTTGCATTGTCATGCTCGTATGCTTTCTGGACTTTCCCGGAAGAATAAATTGTCTATTTTATACTGAGGAAAACAAGGAAGTAAAAGATATTGACATTATGCCATACCCACTAACCTTTGCTCTGGTAGGCTGGTCCACAGTTATCAAACACATAGGGCTTCAGATACGCTGTAGATCATCACTTCATAGGGCTGCTGTCATATACTCAGCTATCAGTTTTGCTGCATTGTGGAAAATCCATAAACCACATAGAAAGGGAGTGTTGTAGCTGTATTCAAGCCTTCGCAATTGCAACAGATCAATAGACTGTCCAGGCATGACCCCTGCTGCTTTGCTCATAACCTCTTGATCTGCTGGTACTAATCTAAAGGCCGAAGATGAATCATGGCAGGGCATCTAAATGAGCCGAGGTTACATGCTGACTGTCAGTCTCTCTACACCGAAAGCACTTTAAGGATCATTTAAGATGAGGTCTAACTCTTAAAAACAAGTCAGGCTGAAAACAACATGTGATAGACCTCGTTAAGAAAGAGCCTGAAGTCAACACAGAGTGCAGGATGAAAGAAGGAGAAAAACAAAGTGAGTCAGTGATTGAGTCTGTGGATAACCGTGCAACACAGGGTGCATTTTTTGTATGTGTTTGTGTGTTGGCTTTGAGACAACACACAAATCAGAGTAGAGTATCAGACAAGAATCTTAAATATCCCCCTTTCTCCACCGTCAGCAGATGCACACAGTCAGGTATGTAGTGTGGCATCGGTAGCAGCTGTAATGACTACATCCACTCCTGTCCCTGGGTATAATACACATCCATCAGTAAGCATAATGAATTCCATAAAGGGGTGAGATGAGGCTAAACTGCCAGACTGTGTTCAGAAAAGGCAATTCTTCCTTTTGTACTTGCATCAAATTGACGATCATAACTTTAAGCTGTTTGCACAAGATTGTTTTTACATCTACACGCATCCATACCGGCAGCTTGTAGAGATAGTGCTTTACCTCTGAACACCACCTCCACTGGAGGGGAGAACAGCGGGCACCACAATCAAGGGCTGAATCACTCGCAAAATGACTGCAGCTGGCTAAAAATATTAGATTTCACCACATCAGAGGATTATTTTGGCAATCTTTGCTGGTAGTTAATGTTAGCTATATAAGCATTCTGCTGTGGTTAGCGAAGGCACTTGCAGTCAAAACAGTGTCACTCGTATCATTCTGAAAAACGTCTGTAACACAAGCTGAATAATGTCAAAAATGCCTCAGCTTAGCCTGCAGAAATACAGTAAGCTTAAAATGACACTGATTTCTAACTTATCAGTGAGAAAATGCTTACTGCACACACAGACATAGCTGAGTGTCAGCATCCTGTATTCCTTACCAGTTTCTCCCGCTGAAACCCTCACATCATGTTGGCAGGATCCACTTTTGTCTCATCAGTGGGAGGTCCCACCTTTTTAAAAGATGAGACTAATAGCATTTCCAAACATGATTCAGGTTTTCACTTACGCAGCTTATAAAAAAAATACCATGTTGTTAGTGCAGTCTACGCTGGAGCTTGCTGGCATTATATATGAATCAATCAATTATTTACTTCTATAACAGACTGAATTGACAAAGAGGCATGTTTAAGTTTGATGAAGCCGCTGTAGATCCACGGGCTGCTTTTCCCTTTGTGATCAGCACTGCAGCTTTAAATCCACTGCTAACATGTTGGTGTTTTAGCACTTGCGTCATTGTTTTTAACTGGTTAACACATTAACATGTGTTTACTATTGCTAGAACGGTGCTATTAAAAAAACCCGACAGTGATGGGAAGGCTATTTGCTTTCCAGGTACTTGCGAGCAGTAGAGACTCCAAGAAGTTACAGATCAAGCCCAAGTACAATTTATGTAATAAAATAAAGAGCCAATGATCTGACAATCTCATAGGAGGAAGTATTTTGCGACAATGGGAAGACAAAGATCCATTTTAACAGGAAGATACCCTCGGGCAGAACCGGGCTCAGAGGAGGGGTAGCCATCTGTTGTGACTGGTAAGGGAGTGAGGGGAAGAGGAGATGAAGGAGAGCATGGGGAGAGATTTTTGAAACTTTATCAATACTCTGGCATGTATCAGTTTTCTTGCTGGCTCTCTGTCTGTGATATATATAAACATTATAGCAAGCTGCTCGCTCTAGTTTCATATTAAGCATATAAAAGTGTGGGGGCATCAGTGTTTTTTCAATCTTATCGATACAATAGTCATTAGAACATCTCACTTAACCGCAGGTGTCCTCCTCATATAGGCACTACAGAGAAAGTTGGGAGCTCATTATAGTTGTTAGGTTTCATCCTCCGGGGAACATAGATGTAAAAAAAAATTCCTGTCACCTAAGACTAAAAATCTGTATTAAAAGTTCAGCCACAACGTGCAGCTGCAGGATGGAGACATCAGTTCAGGTAGTGAGGAAATAGCCAGACACTGAGACAGCCATCTCATTCATTACAATTATCATCACCAGACAGCCAATATCAAATTAAAATATGTTGAAAATCACCTTTAAAACCCACAAGAGGAAAGGGTCAGGGTTAAAATAAACAAAGACAGAAGATGGGGAGGTGGGGGTGAGCCTTTTCCATCGTCAGCGGGAGTGAAGCAGAAGGGGACCAGCATGTTAATTGGTGATTTGATTAGCGTTTTAATATTGCAGCTGTGCATGACAAGGGAAAGCAACCGGCTGGACAGAGGTTCTTCCCTTTTTTCTTTTTCTTTTTTAATCAACACTCCTCCACTTCGGGGACCGAGGGTTATTACACAACTTAGTCATTATGCACGTCATTCAGTTAATTTCCTTCAACTTTCAAAAAAAAAAAGAGAAAGAAAGAAAAAAAATCTGGATTTCTGGAGTCATGGTAAAGGAGCCAGTTTGACAGAAGCAGAAATATTCGAGCCATTTTGAATTGCGCTCAGTGTTTAAAAGCCCCATTTGGCTCCCATCGTACCGGCTGAGTGAGATCCAGAGCCTCTGCTAAGCTGAATTAGACTGGTCTACATTTTTGTCAACAGCAGTGTTTCCAGTGAGAGGAAGAAGTCTATTTAAAAAGAGAGGAACACCATATTCCAGATAACAAATTTGTGCAAATCGAGTTTTGGCTTTGATTGTTAACATGTGTTCGCGTTGGGGATTAACAATACTCAGCAGTTTTACCGAGGCTGATGAATTGGCATATTTTTTAATGTTGGGAATGATGGGATGTGAATACAAGAATGATTGAAGGGAGAATAGCATCAGAATTTCAAGGAGAAAACAATGTAAACACCAAAACAGGGAAAAAGGTCCAGGTAGCTGTGTGCATGACACATGTTTGCATGGGGCTTTGAGTCAAACAGGCTTTTACCTGAATCCAGAGGGACCTCTGTGAGTAATCCCCCCTCCACACCCCATGCACATCTCTGCCTTCACAACATCCCAATACCCGAGCAGACAGAAAAGATAAGAAGTAGCCACACAGAGGAGCACTGGTAGTGAGACAGAGAACGATATGAGAGGCATAGAAAAAAGGGAGGAAACGTGTGTAAAGCTATGGAGATAAGGAAGAGTGTGAAGAAAGCAGATGGGGATGAGTGTGTGTGCTTGGTTGTGGATAAAGTGTCAGGGGGGAAGGTCTTGGCTGGTCGTGCCAGTCAGGGTGATATTGTGTCATAAGCTGAGATATAAAGCCCATTTGGGAAGGAAGAAAATCACCTGAGATGAGGCAGTGGGTAAGGAGGAGAATGAAAATGGGAAGTTTAAAGCATCTAAAAATATTAATATCGCTTACAACTGAAGGTCTGCAGCCACACTAGCTGCTCTGTGAAGCTGCCTAATGCATCAGATTGCAATGTCGACAAATTTTCACGTTAGCCATATTAACGCTAGCTAATTAGCAACAAAGTGCAGGTGGAGCAGTTGGGAATGCCATTAATGTAGAAGGGATTGGCAATTAGCCAAAGTTTCTGACAATAGATGAGGTAAGAAAACAACAACTTATTCATCCCAAAAGTTTGGAAATTACTGCGGTATATCTGCCAAAACATCGGAAACATGTAGCTCAATAGCCCATAAAGGTAGAAGATTATGCTAAAAGAAGAGCCCAGTTAAATGGATTATAAAAAAGTGAAGGAACAACAAGGAACTTAAATCTAAACTGAATTTGGGTATTGTGGTATGAGAGAGCCACAACCTCAAAAGCACAGTCACCATTTTTTTGTCTTTAACCTAAATCACAGACCTCAGGGATCTAGATGTTATGTTTGGTTGTAGTAATTCACTGACATACAGAGTTGTCTGACCATGGAGGGCTCTGAAAGGGCTTACCAAAAGTTTTAACTGAAGCGTAAACTTTAGGGGGAGCCAGTGTAAGGAAGACAAAATCTATATCCCATGGGACCTGGTGCGTGAAAGAGGCATTCCGGATCATTTGTAGGCGATCCAGGGATGATTTGCTCAGGCAGAGGAATAAGGGATAACAAATAATCAAGACAAGAAGCCATGCATAATTATCTCCATTTTACTTTGAGACACAATACATTCAAGATGGACAGAGGGTGGTAAGCATCTGTTTGCTATACATAGCTACCGACCACGTACACGGTCATTTGGATGACCTTTGTGGCAGCTGATGGAGGAATCCAATCGAGAAACATTGTTTTGCAGTAACATATCTGGTATTAAACCACTTTTTCTTTAATCACAACTACTGCAATCCATTCACATTTGTTCTTACCACTTAGATTAATGTCCCTGTCCACCCCAAAGGTCCCGAAGCCAGGTACAGTCGCACGCTGAAGTGTGATTGTAGCAGTTTCTCGCTGCAGCACTCCAGGAATCACATCAAACTACTTCCACTGTGTTCCCTCTGGGCTTAATCACACCTAGAGTAATTAATTAGTAATGGCACAAGATTAAAATTTAAGGCATCGACAGATTCATCATGAATCATCCCAGATGGTACTTGAACCACTTCTCATTTGTTGAGACTTTTCACCCGGGACCAAAAGTTCATCCTGACGGGTGGCGCCGGACAAACTGAAAATGACTGCCTGCAGTAAATTTCATGGTAGTCCATCCACCAGCTATAGAATTAGTTAAATCCAACCCACACTGCCATCTTTAAAACCCCAGTAGCTGAAAACAAACCATTAGTTTCTGAAAAAGAAACGTAGTTCTGGTTGCGGTGTTGCGGGGGTTCATCTGGGTATTCCGTTCCTTGATAATGTGCAAGATTTTAATTAAGCTCGTTAATCAGTTTGACGATCACGCACCGGTTTGTAGACTTGAAGCATCTTTAACATTTGAACACAGTGATTTGCTTGCCGTTAGAGGGATAGAAGCTGAATTTCAGTGGCAGAACAGGAGAGGAATGAACGTGTAAGTGCTTTTAAAGTGAACCATAGGGTTAAAGAACAGTATGTGCAGCTCCTGTAAAAGTCTTTTCTTTTTCTCTTAGGTTTTCCCTTGTGATGCCTGGCAGAGTGAGGACAGTAATACTGACTCTGCCATTGTCTCATCACTGGTTCCGGACACAGCGAGGCTCCCCGAGTGTCTTGCCTGTCCATTGTGACTAGAGAACAGACGAAAGATCCAGCTTGCCTGCATAAAGACCTATTCAGCATCATTCTTCTTTGCCAGCCACCTTTGTTATACCAGGAACAAGAGTGAAGTCTCAGCACTCTCCTTAGCCCCTAGCCTTTCCCTCTGTCCCTTTGCTTCTAACGCCCTTATCCCCAATCCACTTCCCTGAACCCCTTTCCCACTCCCCAGGCCCAGTTTCAGCCCCATTCGCAGTCCCAGATGACTGCTCAGAAACATCCATTACCCTCCCACTCCGCACAAGTCTTCTTTCCTCTCCCTCCAGCCCCCGTGGCGCTTGGCACCGATGCCCATCACATAGACAGATGGAGCCAACCCTGACCCCTCTCTTCGCCCGTGGGGACGCCAAGAGAATCAACGCCTGACTAGAGGAGAAGAGGGTGGGTGCGAGTGTAAAAGGGGGGGGGAGACAGGAAGTACAGCATTGCTTTGTCACCACAGCAACACATCGTCTAATCTCCCATGGACTCCCCTTCAGCCCGTCCTGCCGTCCTCAGATAAAAAATGCACACAGCAGGAAATTCAGCAGCAGGAGCAGAAGGATCTATCTTTTTTCTGACATATTTTCGCTTTGATTATTTGGCACTGATGCCTTGTTCTACATTTTTGCAGTAAGAGGATGTGAAGATTGGAAAAAAAAACTCTAAATATAGTGAACATAATTTAGAGGAAAGCAAATGAACTGCAAATACTGAAGGAAAGGCTGTCTATAGCACAACAAGTTTGGTTTTGAGCCCCAAACTTCCTCTTCCCCTCCAGTCTGTGTACTCCAGAATGAATTCACAGAAGTTGCAACAGCCTGGCAAACAATATTTCAGCTTTTTTTAAACAGCATACAAGCCACTTCCCATTGTGCTGTGCTTACCTGAATAAAGCTGTTTTCTCTTTTTTTCCTCTGACAGTCAAAACGTAATACGCATTGCATTCCAGTCCGAGCTTCCCTGGATGTCAACGCATGCTTTTATCTGCTGTAAGCTACCACGTTCTGCACTGCACCTTTGCCAAGCACTCAAACATCCACTTCATTTTGGGGTTATTGCGCTTTCATTCTCCCACCTGAGTCCCTGCATTTTTCTTTCTTTCTTTGCATTTTTAAAATAAGCAAAATTTTGCCTACTTCACTTTCTTTGGATGCTTTTGCTCTCTTCTATCAAACTCTGCTGACCGGCACTCTGATTAGCATACGATATCCTGACATCCAACTTTAAAAAGAACCCCTCATCAACAGTAAAACGAGGCACTAATGGCCGGTGAAATGAATTCAGCTGGCCAACATAACAGAGGCGGGAATACCGGAGTCCCAAAGCTTCCCAGGTAATTGGAGTGAGGTATACTGTATTTTACTCTAAAGCACAGCTCCTCTTGTGACCTTGTGGGCTGAAAACGTAGCAGAGACGGAGAGAGCGAAAGAGAAAGAGGATGATACTCTGTGTCCGGGGTTTACAATTACAGTGTCTTTGGGATTTTTAATGACTTTAATTAAGTTTTGGTTGCATTAGCAGTACAGAGAATGTTTTTACTGGTAGTGTCAGCCCATTTCAATCATGTCAGTACTTCTGCAGAGCTGAGTGTCCATGACACACTTATTATTCCTGTCACTTAAAAGACAGCCATCTACGGTGGTCTTCAGACACTGTGTCTTCTGATAAATTTAAATAATAATCACTAGAGTAGCTTTCAAATGCCTTTATAAGCTACTTTAGACATCAAGATGTGCTGATTTATAATCAGCACATTTTTGATATGCAAGTACCTGCCACATTCATAGGTCACGACAAGTGCCGGGATTGTCAGTCCAAATGAAGGGATGAAGCAGATTCTCAATAATGCTGCTTGTCAACTCAGCCTCGCTGAGTTTTACAGTCAGCGGCAGTAGTGCATCTGCGGATCTATATTTTATGAATATGCCAAGAGTTGTGGGAGTGTGAATCGACGGCTAAAGGTGTGAAGATTCATCGTTAGACATGGTGCACTGAAGGTTTTAGCGCACGGGTGTAAAACAGTGGGATGAAGATGACTTCGGGCAACAGCAGTGCCGCAAAATCTTTTTGAATTTTCAAGCATGAGGAGATGGCCCTACCTCATTCACAATCTGTGTCAGACTGTATCAAGGTTTCAGACTGACAACCAAAGATTATTTCAAGCTTTTACTAAAGAAAAAAAAGTCAACTTTTGACATTAGTGACTTGAGCAGAGCACAGTGGAAAAACTGAATAATTTGTTTGTGTAAATTATTTGTGCCTCTCTACTTCTTTTCTATTTCTTAAAAGGAGGCCAGCACAGAGTTAGGCAGTGAGTCAAAAAACAGAACATGAAGTAAGATATACTCGCGTCATCGAGGGTTCAGTTTCATCTTGTGTCACGTGCCGGTGCCTCTCGCTCTGTCGCCCTGTTGATCACGCGCTTCATGTTACTAGGAGCTTAACGAAAGAGTATAAATAATGTCTCATAAACGAGTTCAGCAGGAATCAAAGGGATAGTTTCACAGCTTTGGGTGGCGTTGTAGCGTCTTTCTTTTTTTCACCTTAAATCATATGTTTCTTCATCTCAGTGACTGTGCTGTGTTTTTGGCCTCACCTGTCAGTGACACTGAGCTCAAATCAGCTGGGATTAATTAGTGACTCAACATACATGCACAGGTGCACACACAGAGACACACACGTGCACATATGCGAAAACAAATGCAGATACTCAGTGAAACATGCACAGGCTTATCATATGATTAAACGTGATAAGTCACATGTTCTTTTTATAGCATTTCTTTTAACTACTTATCTACAACTGTAAAAAAGCCAACCACACACACACACGCGCGCGCGCACACACATACTGACACAGCACTCCACCAGATACAGGATGTGAAAAGCTTCCAGAACAGCATGTTGCCAATAAACACCCTCCTCCTCGGCTGTAATTACCTCACTCTTCATTTCACACCTTGTGTATGCAACTCATATCTCTCCGTGTCACGGTATAACTGCTCCACCTCGATACAAGGCGGTACCTGTCCATACTGACAAGAAATGTGATCTTGCATGTTTGTTTAGTCTTTTCCAAACAGCGTGTGTGTCTGTGTGTGTGTGTGTGGGGGGATTCAAAGATGCGATTTCAATTTCAATTTGGAACCACGACCGCTGAGGACAAACTGTGACTACTGTCAGCTTCTGTTGGACAGCGTGGGCCTGTGACTTTGATAGAAATAAAGCCGCAGACAGTTTTTTTTTTTTTTGAAAGACAAGCTGTGGAGAGCCATAACCTTGAGGTTGTTTGCTTGCTGTTTGTTTACATAACTGTGTTACGGGTGTGTGAAGAGGTTACAAACTACAGTGTGGACGCTAAATGTGCTGAGGTCAGCAAGAAGGTTAAATAAAGGGTTGGTGGTGATTTGGGGGGTTTACTCCAATTTGTGTTAACAGTGCATGTGAGGAAGGAAAAGAAGATTTACTGGACTCAAGGTAATAGAAAGATTCGTCAAGTGAGGCTGTGTGGGTGTCTGTTTGGAAGGATGAAAAGAACGAAAATTTACATTTGTGGATTAGCTGTTTGATTTTCAGTGTGTGCGTGGATAGGAATTGTTTATTCTATCGACAGCTGATGCTCCTTTTATCCAGCCGCCTCTGTAGTGGCAACTCATTACCATAGTGATAACGAGAGAAAGAAAAGGTTGCCGGTGTCAGCACACCAAGTTTTTTTTACATAGAAACTTTGTGTGTGTATATGTGTGTGTACGTGTCTTTAATTTGTCTGCTTTTTATCCGTTGCTGCAAAATATACACAAACTTAAAATTTTTAAAGAGAAACTTGACACCGAGCTGAATAACACTGTTTGTGCTTGTTGCTTCTCAGGTTTCACACAGTGTCAGAAAATAAAAGAGCAGAAACAAAAAACAAACTTGTTGGTGAATAGGAGGCAAAGAACTTCAATCTCTGGAGCTCAGCATGCAGAGGATTTTTAGCTGGTCTGAAGTTTTTCTTTAACTTATCTTGTACTGATCACATCCTTCAGGGTGTGGAAAACAAAGAGACCCTTAAAAACAAGAAGGAAGAAACAGAAGTAAAGTCTTCGTATATAAGCCTGTGTTTAGCCAGACACTGTTGAACGTGGGTGGTTAGAGCACCTTGAAGCGACTGTTGTTGTGATTTGGTGCTGTGTAGATTCAATTGAATTGAATTGAATTGATCTGAAAGTTAAGCTATTACTCCTCTCCACGTTGTGCTTGGGGAAGAAATGATAGACGAGCACTTCTTATCCATGCATTTCTGTGCTGTGACTTATTGTTTGGTTAGGAATTGAATCTATGTACTAGTTAGTAAGACAGTTATCTAACTAAGTGAGCTGGAGAGGCCACCTACAGCACTGAATGAACTGTATGTCTTGTCTTCCAGGTGACTGCTACCAACTAACACTTTTGCCGATGTGTGGATTCTTTGATTCAGAAACTAACGCATTAAGGATGACTGGGATCTGACTCTGTATCCGGTGTTAACTACAAGAAAAACTACAAGAAATTCCATGAATTTTCAGGAACAATACATCCAAACTAACTTTGTGGAACCTTTGAGTACAAACCATTGTGGATAAAATACAATACACTGATCTCAGTAAAATTTTTTGGAACATTTTTGGGGAATTACATTTAACCTCTTTTTAGATCTGCTAAAAATCGAAAAATTTCTGGATAATTTTGAGCAAATTCCCCCATAAAGCTTCTGGAATCTCTTGCTTGTCCTGATTGACCTGCAGTAACCTTTGGTAGATTTAGGAAGGACCAAAGTAACCTTGTGGATTCTCATTCCCTCGTTGTGGTGGTTGCATCCTTCTTCAGCAGGCTGGGAGTACCACTACAATGCCGGAGCTGGACAACCTTCCCCCCGCAAGGGAAGCCAGGAGTCCTGAACTGGGCCTTAATGGTCCAGCAGACCCAGCACAGATTCAGCACAGCATCCTAGAGGAACAAGTGGAGCTGTGGTGGTTCAGAGATCCTGGGAAGTCTTTCCTCTGCTACTGTGTCGCTGTGATTCTCATCCTGGGTTGCGGACTTGGGGGCGTCGGCCTTCTTTCGACTACCACCAGCGTCTCGAGTGAGTGGCGGCTCGGCACGGGCACAGCTTTGTGCCTGCTAGCCTTGGGAGTCCTGCTCAAACAACTTCTCAGCTCAGCTGTGCAGGACATGAATTGCGTTCGGAGCCGACAGCGGATCGACATGCTAAAGAGCGGCGGTTTATCGGACCTTCTAGTGGTTTTAATTACCGGGCTGTCACTGTTGATTTGTGGAGGGGTTCTACTGCATCTGGCCCTTGCCAACCGTATGCCAAAGCCTGGCCAAGCCCTTAATGACATGTACATTTCTGGAGTGGTTTTGCTGGCTGGAGGTGGAGCTGCAGTTGTGGGTGTTGGGATATACTCTGTAGTGGTGATCCTTCTTGAGAGGACGAGGCACGGACGGCGGTTTGTAGACCGGGTTTTGCACATCTTCACTGTTTCAGGACATATGGACCGTCACGCTCGAAGAGAGACTACCTCCAGTTTGGCTAACCTTATATGAGATGCAACCCCAATAAAGCTTTTTTTTGCCCACTGGCTCAACTAAATTAGAACTGGCTTTATGCCCAGACACAGATTCATACCATGCATGCTTCGGCAGACTGCGTACGAGATAAAATAGTTGAGTGTGTAGTATATTCTTAGTGAACACGTTAGTTATTGGCAGTCAGATCTCTGTGAGTAAGGATGCAAAAATGGAAAATGCCAGAAGAACCGAACACATGGTGATGGTCTGCTTTTTATCTATAGTGGGTAAATGTTACTCCATTCTCACAGGACAAATACTAAACAGCATGGAGAAGACACACAGAACAACAACAAAAAATATTTAAGCCAGTTCTGATAAATTACAAGCACAATTTTTATCCCACAGGAGAAGCAAGCTACAACTGAGTACAGCTAACCTACAGCAGGAGTAAAGTCCATGAATGAACTTTGAGCTATTCCCTGTCTATCAATTCCAAGAACTGTAAGCCTACAACCAAACAAACCCATCTTGTTCTCTAAAAGATGAAGTAATGTTTTTTTGAGTCCTCATTTGGAGGGCGGCACATTCAAATTTATGCATGTGATTTGCATCTGTGATAACTGACCAGGGACCACACATCTGACCACTACCTGCTCACTGAGGCTCTCGTAGTTGCGGATGAGAGTGTCATCTGAATGGATGAAATGGAAATTGAATAAGATGGAATCTGCAAGAAATGGGACAGTATGAACATGAACAAAATCCTATTTATAATTTTTGATTCATATCCCATCCTCATGATCTTCGTGTATATGTGAAAATATTGCCTCTGCAGTTTCTGGGATGATGAATACGAGGGATTCTTTGGGAGTTTTATTGCCTCGGTTTAATAATAATTTAACAAAATTCATGCTGCGGAGGTATAGTGTTTGTGGCAGCCTGTCAAATGTGATTGTTGGAGACTTGTATCACAGCACTTTAGAATGTATGAATAACTTGTGTTTTTTGTGCATCAACACTGTACTGTCTTAATTGTGACTCTCGCGGCGCTTTGTTATCTTAAACCAGTGTTAATCGAGATTTTTGATATCGTCACGGCATCGCATTCCACTGTGTACTGTAAAACATTCATTTAAAATAACGTGGAGGTCATAAAGAACAACCACCAAGCTTTGCAGACTCATTTAGTCTCGCTTTGTTGCATGGATTTCTCTCATTGTCCAGGTGGGCAGCCAGGGTGAGCATTAGAGTTTTGATACCACCAAAAAAAGATAATGCAAATCTTGCTGGATTAAGGCTTAAATAATAGGAGTTAGTCTCCAGTTCTGATTTTGTACCCACTATCTTGTGATGGCATCACATTTGCCACAACAATTTTCAACATGTTGTTCACATTCTCAGCCATGAATAGCCTACTCAGTATTCATTATTTCTTTATTAGATAAAGGATTGGCTCATGGCTGTGCTCAGACTGAGTCTTTATTTGATGTCAGCTACACACTTAAAATTTCATGGCTACATCTTGTGCTGTTGGACAAACCCACGTTCAGCTGCTTTCATGGTAGTTTTATCTACAGCTGGTGATGCAAGGGGCACATTTTACTCTGATGGCACTCTAAGGGAATCTGAAAAACAATAGCCAGTATGCTTTAGAGGAAAGGCAAAAAAAGGGCATCTGGACTTTAAACTTGGAACCAACAGGAAATGCAGAGATCCATAAGGAAAGTTGTGTGTATGAGCTGTGTATGGGAATGCATTTATCCAGTCTATTTAAGGTGTTTCCAACAAGAACAACATGACAGCATGGCAGAACTGGCCTCAAGAAGCAAATACGTTATAAGTAAGGATTATTTCATGAATCAAAATCAATCAGTGCCTCCCACCTAGCCAACTTAGAATCAACATTTTTCTTCAAAGTAAAATCATTTCATTACCTTTGACATAACTATGTGAAATTTTACCTTAAAAATGTGAATATTTTCTGAGTTACAATCCCTCAAAGTACATATTGGATGGTTTTGTGCTTTTTAATTTACAGTTTAAAGTACGGGAGATGATTCTGAAGAAACCACATTTAAGCCTTGTTAAAAATCGCAATAGAATCACCTTTTCAACCACTCCAAGTGACACAATGCGAAGCTAAAATCTTTTTGTTTATCAAAAATGTTTTTTAATAACCAACTCTGAGCATTAATCTCATGGGCTATATTATAGTTTCAGTGACAAAACTAGGCAAATTTAATGTCTATCACATAGAGTAGCAGAAACAAGCATTGGCACACTGGACGTTTTATTTACTTTCTGGCAATCCACTGGTGAAAACTTCAGAAGGTGCCTTTTGGGAAAAACTTCCCATGGGTCACATCACCGTGTGGGATACTTGGCTGGTCAAAATATGCTGTTGAATCCGAAAGCTCTCATTCCAATTCTCCTTTTGGCACTAGGCTCATCTTATAGCCATGATTTCCTTAAAGCTTTAGGTGATCCTGAAAAGATGGTCCAGAATCTTTGGAATGAGGATGCAGAAGATCACCTTGATCACAGATGCTTCTTATGAGAGGTCTTGTTAAGCTGCTGACAGTTTTCTTGTGGGAACCATGGCACGTCTCTTTGCGTTGCCTAACTAAACTTTAGAGAACAACATCCAGTTGGTGTGACACTCGTACTGACCTACTGGCTCATTACTCAGATCATGCATTAATCCAGATTTATTTTTAAATTTACAATAAAACTCATTAAGATACCAAAACTACCACTATTGCACTTCTCTAAATAATACTGAGACTTTACAAAAATACACTTTTAATTTAACCGCGGTGCATAGCTGGAGGTGTCATCTGTAGTCTCGGCACTTTGAATTTATTAGATGTGGGCTATTTCTGGCTCAGATAATAAGCCATAATCATTCCTCACAAAGCTGAGACGAAGAAAAATCAGTGAAATTAAATCCATTGCATCAGCCTGGCCAGTCATAGAATTTCAGTGCATTTGCAATCGTTTAAACTAGGTTGTCGATATGTCTACGTGAGTTTTTCTCTGAATTGGACAACTCCACGCTATGCTGCTGAAAATATAGCTTTGGTATAATTTAATCCTTCTTGTTTCCAGAAATATAAATATATATAAATATATATATAAAAAATATATCGCAAAAGCAATCATGTTTCGTCCTTTTGGAAAAGTTCGTTCGATACTTTTAAGACGCAAGGACAGAATCAGAGTAGAAGATGCAAAAGGTCATTCGTGTTTGCGAAACACTTACAGAAGAACCTAAAAAATGGCCTTGCATTGTGTTTCTGTTGTGTGTGCGTATGTAAGTCAGTAACGCCTCTTATCTGTCCGCACATACGCACAGGCTGCTGCCTTGAGAGAAAAGGGTCACACAGTTAACCATTGTTGGTGTGATGATGGACAGCAAGCTGAAGGCACAATGCACAACACAGTGATCTGTGGGGGCTGGCATAGACCAGCACCACTTTCTTTCAATACACACACACACACACACACACACACTGAGAAAAATAAAATAGCATGGACCCTGCTGGATTTTGACAACACACAGAAATCCTCTGACTTTTACTTACATAAGTTTGCCTTTTGACCTGCAGTGGCCTATACAGTAGAAATGACTGGCTGTGAACCCATGCATGACAGCCAGAAGAGGTGAACAGAGCGAACTGGGAGGCAGTTCTGATACTGAGGAGAGAGGACTGTGTGGGAGGAGAGGATTCAGAGCTTTTCTGTCAAGCTAAACAGAAGAAAGAATACAAAAACTGGACAAATTGTTTCTCTGCTATACACTGGATTTGAAAGACATTCAGACCGCTCTTCTGCTTGGTATCGTGTTGTTAAATTCATCTTAAAAGGATAAAGTGGTCATTCTTGTCCACAAGTTTACACTGCAGTAAAAACACGTTTTTTTCCACTGAAGAATAAAACAAAAAAAAAAAAATCCAAATTCTGATTTACTAAAATATTCAGACCTTGTACTGTGGCCCTCCTAACTTTGTTCAGGTGCATCCTGTTTGCTTAAGACTTTCCCCACATTGCATTTGAATGGAGTTCTCGTTTGATTCCAAAACTAGGCTTCATTTTGAACACAGTATTGCTGAAACGCCAAACAACATCTGTGGGTGAGACGTGAAGATGCATATGGCGGCCCTTCAAATTCTACTCACAATTCTTCTAGCTTAACGCTATGCATTAGCATGTTGCATACATTTATTCCAATGACTACTTAGCTGTCTGTGGTCTAACTAGATAACAATTATCCCTAACCCCAGGCAACCAAAACATGCCAGAAAACAAAAGAACACTTTTTAATCAGAGTACAGCATCGAGTCAGTTAAACCTCTGAGATATTGACCTGGTCAATTAAGTAGCAGAGAGGGTTTTTAATTAGTTTCAGCTGCTTTGGTGTTGATGAAATTAACAACAGGAGGGGCAACAGTGAGACAATCCCCAAATACAAATGGTTTTAGGGGTGGAGGCCACTAATTGTTTTTTTTCCCACTAATTTGGCATTTGGCTAGGGTCTGCGGTAATACTACTGGTAACACAAGGCAATACCAGGGCCCTACAGTGATGCCACAGGTGGTCTAGCTCCTCCAGCATGTTCCATTGCCAGAAGGTTTGCTGTTTCTCCCAGCACAGTCTTAAGAGTATGGAGGAGATTCCAGGAGACAGGCAATTACTCTAGGAGAGCTGGAATGGACTTAACTCATCAGCAGGACTGATATCTGGTCTTTTGTGCAAGGAGGAACAGGACGAGCACTGCCAGAGCTACCAAATGACCTCCAGCAGGTCACAAGTTGTGAATGTCTCTGATCAAACAATCAGACGCAGACTTCATGAGAGTGGCTTTGAGGGGCTGACGTCTGCTAGTTGGCCCTGTGCTCAGTGCCCGGCACCGTGGAGTCCGATTGTCATATGCTGGTGCAGTAGGTCCTGAGTTTCTCCTGGTGCACAACATAGCCTGGCCTCATGGGGCAGTATGTTTGCAGGCACTTCCTGGAAAATGAAAAAACTGATACCAATGACTGGTCCCCACCCTTTGCCTGACCTGAATCCAATAGAACACCTCTAGGACTTTGTTTCCATCCATCCAGTGCCACTAGGTTGCATCCCAGACTGTCCAGGAGCTCAGTGGTGCCCCAGTCGAGACCTGGGAAGATAGCTCTCAGGGCACCAACCATCATCTCATTAGGGGCATCCTCTGGTATTGTCAGAGCTCTACAAAGGGACCTCATGAGTGTCGTTATGAGTTGCTGAAATTAAATTTTGGAAAAATGGACTAGCCTACCGTGTAATTTTTTCACTTTGATTTTCAGGGTGTCTTTGAATTTAGCCCTCTGTAGGCTGATTATTGTCATTTCCATCAAACAATGTTGCATCATTTGAAACAGTACCCAGTCCATATCAGTATAGATATCCAGCATGTTTTTTTCCTACTGAAATCTCATGTATATTCAAAATGCTCCTTTAATTTTTTTGGTCCGTGTAGCAAACTGACATGAAAATGGCATCAATTACCTCATCTAACGTCCCGCAAGAATTTATTAGCATATTTCACAAAATGTCAGACTAATCATTTAAAAGAATTGCACCTTAATGTAGCGCCTTTATGCCGTTAACTCAGAATAATAATGGAGCACTAATCTGAGATCTGTTCACTAATGTGACAGATTGTTGATCTACATTTCAGAGCTGGCAAACATTATTTCACCCACAAATATTAAAATTTGCTTGACCAATGTAGTAAGGAACTATGTGCAAAAATTACAACCAAACAAACAAAACACTGATATCCCATAACAAGATACAAAATGTTTTATTTCCAAATATATCCCTTTGTTCCCTATGGACAAATTGTCCTTGATAAATTAATCAAAACACATAACACAGATCTATTAAAATCGTCACTGGGGTCTCAAACAGGTCTCCACATGAAAAAAGAAAAGGACTGATTGTAATAGTATGTTTTTGTTTTAACAGCAAACATGGTAAAAATGACTCAGGACTCTTCTGTGTTGTTAGCAATGCAGCTGAACTGATGTGGTGAAAAGCGTGCACAGTAGAGGGAGTCGAGAAGAATCCTGGGGGAAAGAATTCTTCACCATTTTGTCAATATTCTCACATTCTGCACACAAACTCTCTTCAGGTTAATTTTACCTTTGTACCCCCTTCTGTTTTCCTTTAAAGTCTCCTTTCCACATGGCAGTGATTAGTGATTACAGTATAAACAACAGATATAAGGATAAAAAAAAAGAAACCCCCAAACCCCCCCCCACCTTTTTCATTCCTTCAGTATGTGCTCAGAGCTGGAAGCTGATTTTGAGCACAAGGACAAGGTTACAGGCCCCATGAGAGTGTGTCGACGGTGTCGCGTTACACTGCCGATGCCTCTGACAATATTGTGCCTTATTAATCATTGATCTGGTTGCTGGTGTTAATTTCAGTGCACTGGAGTTCACAGTGCTAGGGCTGATGAGACGCAGGCATTTTTGGGGGCAATGCCTGCGTCTATTTATAAATAGATGTTTTTATATTTGGTATGGTTCTATTATATCTTAATGTTCTATTATATCTTAACACAGAGGTTCTAGAAAAAAAACATGCTCCGAGAGGACAAAAATCAACCACTGAATATGAAGGACGGGTCATAGGAGTGATTGAGAAAGACGAATGTTAAAGATGCTGACTGGTTTTGTGTTGAAGCTAAGATCCTGCCTGGAACCACATGTAACTTGAGTACTTGGCATTTTTCAATATAGAGAAAAATCACCAGTCTGCAACATTATGGCCCTTAAAGAAATAACAAGTGGTGATAAACAATCACAGCTGCTGTACACTGGGACTACATAATCAGTCAGATTACATAGTACTCAGCAGAAAGCCACTGGACAAGCTGAGCAGCCCAAATTGACCATGTTTCGAAAACTACAATAACATGTTTTTTCCCTTTCTGAAGAAAACTAGAAAAAAATGAGTCCAGAAACTTCACTCTAAATGAGCCCTCCATGTTCATTTAGAGTGAGGCTCAGTTTATTATTTACGCTTTACTGAAGACCGGAGGAATCTGAAATAGAAATTACAGGTCAGAGGTGTTGCACCACACTTTCCCGTCTGAGTCAAGTTAGTTTTAGAGGAAGGGATGACGTCCTGTTGCCATTCAGTGTAAGGGGAAGGAAAAAAAAATTGTCCTCCTGCACTTGTCCTCTGCTGTCCGCTGCAGAGAGAAATCTGGAGAAATGGAGGCGAGACGAAGACAGACAGAGAAAGAAAATATCCATTCATCTAGCAGCGTCTGTGCCCTTTAGTTCGTCCGGAGCTGGTAATCTGCCAAGAGACGTAACAGCAGAGCATTAACGTGCAGCTTGCTTCCCCTCAGTGCTCTTGCACATCACTACCACTTTATAATGGTGCCATTAAATCTCAAAACAAGGTGTACAGAATAATTACGATGCACGTGTGCACCCCCGGAGGTGTCACAAAAAAGATGAAACAGAAGTATGCGAACATCCCATTTGCATATGTTATGCGCTTTTGTTTTGACTCTTTTGAACTTGAACTTAAGGTAAATATCAGTGGCACAGAATACAGAGTGTGTGTTAACTGAACCATGCTCATATATATATATTAAATAAAAAAAACAACAAAAAATCCTGACAACACAGCCTTTGAATAGTTTCCCAGAGTTTGGCACATAATACTTACAAGACGGTGAGTTAAATATCAACAACTCAGTGAAAGAGGTGAGTTTAGGGTGTTTCCAGGGGTCAGGGTGAGCACAGATATGTTGGTAATAGCAGCAAGAAAAAAGGGGGATTAAATATCTGCTTAACTAAAAGTAGATGGTTCATTTACAAAGTAAGAGTGGAGAAAGTAAGACAGGCAGGACCTGAGGAGGGAAGAGGGATATATTGGGTAAAGGATGTTGAAGATGGAGCTGCCCTGAAGGAGGAAGAGGAAGACCACAGAGAAGATTCTCTATGGATGTAGTGAAGGAGGACATGCAGAGGGTTGGTGTGACAGAGGAGGATGCTAGACAGAGGGTGAGACGGGGGCAGATGTGGTTCCACTGAAATAAAGCAGTCCTTTATGATATCAAGAACCGGATCCAGTGACAACCTGGATCAGTGATGTGTCATGTTAAACATCCAGCTAATGTGCATCATCACCTGATCAGTCAGATATTAGTGGTCATCACAAGCAAATGCCTGTTCATCAATCATTAATGAGCCACTAGCTACAGTACACAGCATCAGGGTATTATTTAATCAGTGTGAGAGTGTCTGCCTGTAGTGTCGAGTGAAATGTGATCGCGCCCGTCTCCCTCTGTGTGCTGCTGATGTTAACAGTAAGAGAAAGGGAATAGCCATCTCTCCAAGTCACCCAAACTTCGTCCCCTTTCCTTCTCTAACTTGTTCTCGTCTTTTCTCCTTTCGATCCCTCTCGCTTTCTCTCCTTTGCTTCTCTGCTGATGTTACAGCAAGGTGATCGTAACCTTGGCATTTGCCAAGTTGCCACCCTGGGAGCCTCCTGGCACCCTGTGGTATCATTCAACCTCTGCATCCCCTGACTCATCCCTGACAAAGCCAGGTAATGGATATGATTGATGTAATGCAGTCAGGTTCATTCCTGGGGCAGATAGCAGGTATGAAACTTGAAGATTTCTGGCGGTTGTCCAGCAGAGGTACTGGACTCCCATCTCCATATCATTACCATTTGCTGAAACACTGAAACCCGTGAGCCTGTGTGGAGGACTTTGCTGCAGTCTCATCAATACACTGCAGCTTTAAACTGACCTGTTCAAATGACATGTGTGTGTTTGGGGCGAAGGTGTTGCTTTTTATTTCAACATGCTTTGCAGGTAACATCTCAGGTTAATGGGATGAAACAAGCTCAAAGCTGACAAACACTTCTTGGTCCTTGTCGCCCTTGTTGTCAGCAGCTGACGGATGTGGGTTCATTCCCAGGGCAGCAACTGAATCTCAAGATCCCAGGTGCTAACGTTGCTGCAGAAATTCGGCTGTTTCTGTTCAAAGTTGGACATTAAACACGCTACCTAAGCCTCGAAGAAGCCAGGTTTCTATCCTTGGCAACCTGCATTTTGTCACTCTAAGCCCCTGATGACATGGCTCGTGGTGATAGAGCCAGGTAATAGATATGATAGATGCTATCCAGCTGGGTTCATTCGAGGGACACACACTGAATACTGATGCAGTAAGACCGGTTGTGACTCTGATCTCTCTTGGGAATTTACTCCTCTGTCTTTCTAGGAACACCAACTTGGAATCCAAAAAAAGTTCAAAATATGCACCGTGTAGTCTTCCGACACTTGATGTTAATTGTCATGTTTTATGTGATGGTTTTTTCAAATTAGCTAATCTGTGGATGAGATGAGACACACAGTCCTGATGAAGCAAACTGTGTTTTTTCTTTTTTCCTCTAGCTTATAATGACCTTAAAAAAACGCTTTTCAGTTATCTTTATCTGAAACCTTAACCACCTGAGGTCCATGTTGTCACAGGTCTGCTACCCCCAACTATCTTAATGCTATTATTTGGACAAAGCTAAGAATGAGTATTTTTGAAAATTGTGAATATGTTTTAAATTAGAATAATTATTCTTGCTTCCCTGATTGCCTAGACTTTTGAGAACAATTTCCTAAAAACAAAAATGATTCTCGATATGATGACTACTTTGACTACATTATTACTTAATGAGAGAAATGCAATTTTAAATCCAAGGGCTTTCAAACCACAGATGCAGACATTTGCAGCTCTGTCGTACATGAAAGTTTCATCCTTCAAAAAGTATTTGTAAAATTCTCTTAAACTTCATCAACCGTGCTGCCAAATCAGAGCAGCAGCATTTCCAGTTAAAAAGTGGTCCTAAGTGGCCAATCTGCAGTGTTTGTGTTTGTTTTTAAGGGTGAGTTGTAATGAATTCCACTTCCCTGCGTTATTTTCTCACCTCCACTTTGCGTGATGTAGCGCACCCATGGCAACGCCTGGTAACCACTCTTCTCTATGATCTTTAGGTAGCGCACCTGGGGGAACATTGACATTTTAACTACAGTTATTTCACTCATTCAAACACATTATGAACCCTCATTTTCTTTAGTGGTTTGACATTACAGTTTACTATAAACAGACTGTGCGCTCAGGTAGCTTTCTGTCAGTTCATTTACAGCAGATATAAATGCCTTCTATCTAGCGAAAACCACAGATCTCCACATTTTGATTGTTTTTTCTTCTCACTAACTGAAGAAATAAAAGACATTCTGAAGAACTAAAAAATGTCTCATTTTTAATGGGTTGTAACAAAAGAGAGAAGGTAAAATTGAAACATGTGAACTCTAATGTAGTCAGGTAGAGCTCATTTATAAATGACCTAAATATCAAAGACATTGGAATGTGAAGGTAGTTTTGCTCTATGGTTTAAATTCAACAAGGAGTGAATTGAGACAAAGTGTGTAAGGAGATCGTTGCCATAAACTTAAAAGATGACTTAATAAGTTATCCATTTAATCCAGTAATAATTTTTACTTTACAGAATGCAGCTGTACAAGGAGGCAGTGAAGGCAAACGGTGCGTTGTCATCTCCTACCTGAATCCCAGACACAGTGAAATAGGGTATCTCAAAATTAACTGTGATTGGTCTCTTTGCCTCGAGCTCGTCACTCTCCACGCTGGGCAGCCCAAAGTGTGCTCGCATCACGTACTCCTTACCCCCCTAGACAGCCAAACAGAAAAGAGAAAAGGCCACAGAGCTGTTATTGGGTCTGTTAGGTAAACTCTTAAATTTAGGATGATGCCATTTATAAAGCTCATGTCTCAAGGGGGCGTCCCATTCCAGTTAATACACACAGCCACACGAGGCAACTACCTTATCATATCAAGGTGAATCAGATATAGGTTTTTTTTAGGATTTAGCATATACTATATTAAACACATGCAAGTTTGTTCTCTGGCTCGACTTTCTTGAAGCCTCCTATTCACTTGGTTTATAATATAAACCACATAATATAATATATTTACTGTTGACTTTAACCTGGGTGTTCCTGTTACACCCAAAGTCGACTAGGATTGGTTCCAGCTCCAGCCACCTGAGGACCTTTTTAAATAATAAGCAGCTCAAGCTAACGGTTGGATGGATTGATTTTAGAGTGATGAAGCGACAACTGGAGCATTCTTGTTCATTTGTTAAAAAATAAGAAAAACAAAAAACAAAAACTAATCTATTCTGCTTCACTAGTACTGTGCAAGTGAATTTCTTTTTTTCTGTACAAGTAGCCTGGCAACAAAGGAAAAAAAACAACACAAGTGTCATTACAATTTTGAAACGCTGTTGTATGTGACATCACCTTTGTCCGCCTGAACCCTGCCCACATCGAACCGAAGAGAAGAGCTCAGGCAGAAGCCCAAACACAGAAACACTCTGCTTTAAAATAACTATTCTAACTGTGGCGGAAAATTGTGCATTCATGCAGCAACCCATCTGTCACAGGAAGAAGCTGATTAAGCATAATAATCATTTGGTAATGTCGTTTCTAAACTTCAATAAACCGACAAACCGAAATAACTGCAAACAAAAAAAAAAAGCCTCATTGTTGAACTGATTATGAAACATTTTTTCTTGTCATTATACGGTTGCTATGGGAAACCTTATCAGCTCTGCCCTCGCTTAAGGCTGATAAGAAATATCCAATAAATGATAAATATGTCAAAGATACATATATTCATGCTTATAAAATAGCTGAAGGAAAATTGACTTATAAATGCTGCATAAACATTTCTGGTGTTTATAAAAACAGAGTCAGACGTAGCTGGGTGGAGCTCACAGCTGGTTGACTGTGGATGAGCGCTCTCTATAACCGCTTTCTGTTTGTTTCCTCAATCTAAACCTCGAGACTGGAGAGAATACGTCCTTTTACAGGGTACAAAGGTTGCGAGTGATGGAAAAATCCTCTGCACAGTCCGCAAGTTAGTCAACTATACTTTACAGCTGCAATTGCTAACCCTCCCTGACATATTAGATGTGTAATGAATTACAAAAGGGGATATCAAGACTTGACAGATAAAAGAACCTCAGCTTCAAGCCAGTTAAATTTCCTTTGAGGAGCCTACAGAGCAGAAACTGACACAAACTGAAAACAAAGTGGAAAATAGGGGAGATAAGATGTGATTGTGTCTGGTTTTGTATGCTGGGAGGTTGGCGGTAAAGTGATAAATGGCTGCTGTCTAATATTTGTCACAACACATCTTCATTTCTGACAGATATTCTGTTTCAGGATTATGTAGAAGTGCATCAAGCTGCTGCTGCTCTGCTTTCAAAGCATGACTTGGGAAAAGGGGAGCTTTTATATATATATATATATATATATATATATATAAAAAAAAAAAACACCCAGCACGCCCCTGCGGGCGGTTTATCCTTCAAGCTCGGGTCCTCTACCAGAGGCCTGGGAGCTTGAGGGTCCTGCGCAGTATCTTAGCTGTTCCCAGGACTGCGCTCTTCTGGACAGAGATCTCCGATGTTATTCCCGGGATCTGCTGGAGCCACTCGCCTAGCTTGGGAGTCACCGCACCTAGTGCTCCGATTACCACGGGGACCACCGTTACCTTCACCCTCCACATCCTCTCGAGCTCTTCTCTGAGCCCTTGGTATTTCTCCAGCTTCTCGTGTTCCTTCTTCCTGATATTGCTGTCATTCGGAACCGCTACATCGATCACTACGGCCGTCTTCTTCTGTTTGTCTACCACCACTATGTCCGGTTGGTTAGCCACCACCATTTTGTCCGTCTGTATCTGGAAGTCCCACAGGATCTTAGCTCGGTCATTCTCCACCACCCTTGGGGGCATCTCCCATTTTGACCTCGGGACTTCTAGGTTATACTCGGCACAGATGTTCCTGTACACTATGCCGGCCACTTGGTTATGGCGTTCCATGTATGCCTTGCCTGCTAGCATCTTGCACCCTGCTGTTATGTGCTGGATTGTCTCTGGGGCATCTTTACACAGCCTGCACCTGGGGTCTTGCCTGGTGTGATAGACCCCAGCCTCTATGGATCTTGTACTCAGAGCTTGTTCTTGTGCTGCCATGATTAGTGCCTCTGTGCTGTCTTTCAGTCCAGCTTTGTCCAGCCACTGGTAGGATTTCTGGATATCAGCCACCTCCTCTATCTGCCGGTGGTACATACCGTGCAGGGGCCTGTCCTTCCATGATGGTTCCTCGTCTCCCTCCTCTTTCTTGGGTTTCTGCTGCCTGAGGTATTCACTGAGCACTCGGTCAGTTGGGGCCATCTTCCCAATGTATTCTTGGATGTTCCTTGTCTCATCCTGGACTGTGGTGCTGACACTCACCAGTCCCCGGCCCCCTTCCTTCCGCTTAGCGTACAGCCTCAGGGTGCTGGACTTGGGGTGAAACCCTCCATGCATGGTCAGGAGCTTTCTTGTCTTTATGTCAGTGGCTTCTATCTCCTCCTTTGGCCAGCCTATTACCCCAGCAGGGTACCTGATCACGGGCAGGGCGTATGTGTTGATGGCCCGGATCTTGTTCTTACCATTCAGCTGACTCCTCAGGACTTGCCTGACCCTCTGCAGGTACTTGGTGGTTGCAGCCTTTCTAGCGGCCTCTTCATGGTTCCCATTTGCCTGCGGGATCCCCAGGTACTTGTAACTGTCCTCTATGTCTGCAATGTTGCCTTCTGGTAGTTCAATCCCCTCAGTTCTGACTACCTTCCCTCTCTTTGTTACCATCCGACTACACTTCTCCAGTCCGAACGACATTCCAATGTCATTGCTGTATAGCCTGGTAGTGTGGATCAGTGAATCGATGTCTCGTTCACTCTTGGCATACAGCTTGATGTCATCCATGTACAGGAGGTGGCTGACAACTGCTCCGTTCCGTAGTCGGTATCCGTAGCCAGTCTTGTTAATGATCTCACTGAGGGGGTTCAGGCCTATGCAGAACAGCAGTGGGGACAGAGCATCTCCTTGGTAGATCCCGCACTTGATGGTAACTTGTGCTATGGGCTTGGAGTTGGCCTCTAGTGTTGTACGCCACATCCCCATTGAGTTCCTGATGAAGGCTCTTAGGGTCCCATTGATCTTGTACAATTCTAGGCATTCCAGTATCCAGCTGTGGGGCATTGAGTCATAGGCCTTCTTGTAATCAATCCAGGCAGTGCACAGGTTGGTCAGTCTGGTCTTGCAGTCTCGGCTGATTGTTCTGTCTACCAGTAGCTGGTGTTTTGCACCTCTGGTATTCTTGCCAATTCCTTTCTGTGTCCCGCTCATGTATTGACCCATGTGCCTGTTCATCTTAGCCGATATGATGCCTGACAGGAGCTTCCATGTAGTACTGAGGCAGGTTATTGGTCGGTAGTTGGAGGGGACCGCTCCCTTCTTGGGGTCTTTGGGGATCAGGACCGTCCGACCTTCGGTTAGCCATTCCGGGTGTCTCTCGTTAACTAGCAGCTGGTTCATTTGTGCTGCCAGACGCTCGTGGAGTGCAGTCAGCTTCTTCAGCCAGTAGGCGTGAACCATGTCGGGCCCTGGTGCTGTCCAACTCTTCATACTGGAGACCCTTTCTTGGATATCTGCCACTGTGATGGTTACTGGACCCTGTTCAGGGAGGTCGCTGTGGTCTGCCCTCAGATCCACTAGCCACTGAGCATTGCCGTTATGGGTTGCATCCTTCTCCCATATGCTCTTCCAGTATTGCTCCGTCTCCAGCCTTGGTGGTGCTGTTCTCTTATTGTTCCCTTGCCACTGAGAGTACACCTTTGCTGGTTCTGTGGAGAACAGCTGGTTTATTCTCCTGCCTTCTATCTCTCTGGTGTACCTCCTCAAGCGGCTGGCCAAGGCTGTGAGTCTTTGCTTGGCAGTTTCCAAGGCCTCAGGTATGGACAGCTTGCTGTATTTCTTAGGCACCTTATTTGTCGCACCTTTCTGCAACTCTGTTAGTTGGCTAACCTCCTTCCGTGCTACTTTGATCTTGCCCTCTAGCCTCCTTCTCCATGGAGGGTACTGCCCCTTGTGGCTGTTCAACTTGTAGCCAAGCATCTCACTGATCACTGCTGCCGTATTGTAGATCAGCTTGTTAGTGTCGGTAATCGTGGTTGTAGGTATTGCCCGTAGTGCTGCATTAACATCATCTAGCAGACCTTCTGAGGGTACTTCACGTAATCTTGGTAACCGGCTACGGGGGATCCAGGTTTCAAGCTTGGCCATGATCCTATTTTTCAGGTCAGTTCCTCTCGCACTCAACGATCCTTCTCCTATCGCACTTGGGGCTATGTACCCAATCTCGGGTGGGGGTGATGATATCTCCCCCCTGACCTGGCGTCCTGACTCCTCCTTGCCGTAGCATTTGTGTTGTACCTCGTCAATCTCTAGCTGTGAGAGCAGTCCCTTCTTTCGAATGTTGGAACACTGAGCTACTAGTTGTTTCGCTGTCATTGTGGATGTTGGGTATTGAAGAATCCATAGGTCCCTCATCCTATTCATGTAGCCCCTTCCGCCGGGGTTACTTGCGTAGTAGCATTCCAACAACGCCCTGTTTTCGTCCCTTGCCCACCGATGCCTTCTTGTTCCAGTAGCCCACTTTTCGTCAGGGTGCCCTGGTTCCTCAACACCTGACGCGGACCTTGTTGATCCGGGCGACGTCCGAGCCGGCATGCCTTCATATTTATCTGTCTCGCTCATGTCTGCGGTAGGCTTGCTTAGCATAGGGGGTCTAGCCTTAGGACCCTTACTGGATACAGACGCCCCAGGCAGGAATCGAACTTGCGATCCTCTGTTCCAAAGGCGTGTAGTCTAACCACTACGCTATCCAGCTGCTTTTTTTTATATATATATATATATATATATATATATATATATATATATATATATATATATATATATATATATATATATATATATATATATATATATATATATATATATATATATATATATATATATATATATATATATAGTGGATCCATAGTTGGTCCTGAGCCACTACATTTAAAGCAAAAGCAGAATTTGCGCCATCTGCTGTACGTTTTGAAAAATGGACACGTGTCTAACATAGATCAGAGTATATGAATTATAGTATAAACAGGAAGCACTCTCAGAACGCAAACCTCGGTCAAGGCAGCTCACTCTCTGGGCAGTATTTACTTTTAAGGGACTAATATTTGATTTTGTATGAATAAAAGAATAAATGGAAAACACTTTTCCAAAACAGCTAAAGAATGTCTGTCGTTTTCAGTCTGATTTAATCTATTATTTATTGCTGCTTGTTGAGAAGCGCTATGCCTGTGAGTGTCTGTGAGAAAATATCAGTAATGACAACATGATATATTTTGTTTACAGGCCACACTAACAGGGAAAGATTTGATGTTCCACTGCACCACATTCTTCTCAGGCACCCACTTGGCGCTGCCTGTGCTGGTCTTGAACTTGGGTGAGTCAGCATCACTGGGCACCGGCACCAGAATGGACACGTTGTTGGCAGTGGAGCGGCTCTTAAACTGACTTTTAGCCTGCAGATGATGTCAGAGAACAGAGTTCAAGCGTCATTAAAGATCTTTATAACAAAAAGCACATGCACAAATTCAAATAAGACCTTGCAATTATGCAACAGTGTTGTTACTTTGCATCACCACACTGCGAACAAACAGATGGCAAACAGCAATCCATTGAATGTGTCATAAATTATAGATCAGCTTTAGTGAAGGCACTAATGCACTTTAAACCCAGATCAGCATATGGTGCATTTTGCTCTATGTGTGTGCATTCATATATTTGTGTGTCATTCATCGTTACCTTAACCTTGATCTCCACGCGGCTGTGAGAGAACTTCTCAATCACACTCTCAATCCATATGAGAGGCTTCACCTGTCAGAGATCGGCGAGGGATTCAGAGAGTGGACACAAGGTCAGAAATGCACCGAGCGCACAATCGAGTGCATCGCTGCACACATAACAAGACAAACAGTGCTGTGGCTGTGCTTGCAGAAGGCTGTAAATAACATTCACACATCCAGTCACTTTATCCTGGTTTTCAAAGACTCAGGGGAGTGTTTGTCTTGGTTTTAAAGTCGCATCATGCCATCTCGTAGTAACTGAAATAATTATTTTATCCAGGTTTCCTAACAGTATTTGTTTGTGCAGAAACTATTGGCTGAGCTGCTGAAGACCAACAGAAGTACTTAAACATTTTGAATGAAAGGTGAGGTGCCCTTAGCCACTAGCTACCTGCTAGGCATGACATCAGCTAGTTTGAGTTTTGTTGGTCCTTGGTCCTTTTTAGAGCATCTTAATCAAAGTTAAATGTCAAATAATATGGCCTGATGTGCTGCTAACTGTACTGACATAAAGTTTGTGGTTTGATATTTCTTTACCAATAATCACTATTTATCTGTGTATATGTAATACACCAATACTGTCTCATGGGTGCACCTTGCTAACAAAGCTAAAAAAAAAAAAAAAAAAAAAAAGGTCACTCCAACAAGGCTTAAGGCTTCAACCCCACTGGGTAACATTGTGGAGGCTCCATCTATTTTTTATAAATACAGTCAGCGACTCGGATACAGTAATGTCCATTCAAGTACACTAAAGGAGTGAAAGTTTTACTTCTTTATTGCGATTGACCAAAAAGAGCTGGGTAATGTTATTTTTAAAACTGAGTCTTTTAAAGTGTTGGATGTTAACAACTTTACCAATTTACTATGACTGTGAAGATCAGTTATGAACAGCAAGCTTCACTATAAGTAGATAGCTTAATACAACAAAAATGAACATCAAAGAGTACAAAAACAATAAAATAAAGACACTTTTTGGGTTGTCATGTCATTTGACCTAATGTGAAAAGAATGTGCTCTTTTGATAACGTTTATGTGTCCTCACTGTAGTGTTGAGGCGGTAGGACATGAGCTCGCTCTCGCCGTCAGGGGGGATGAAAGAGATGGTACGGTCGTTCTCAAAGCGTGACAGACGAACACACTGATGAAACTTCACATCCTCCAGCTCCACTGTCTTGCTCTTCTCTCCTGACACAAACACACACACAAAGATTGAGAGCTTTGTACACAGCCTTGGGGAAATCAAGGTCAAGGTAATGATGACTGACCAACATTCACTCCATCTCTCTCTCTCTCAGACAAACACACACTGAAAACAGTGTGTTACCAGCTCACAGTGCCTTCTTCTCATCCTCCACTAAACAATTAGTTTTGCTGCTACACACAAGCACACAGTTTGTATTTAATACCTGCTGCCATCATCCCCCCAAATGAAACTCACTGATTTCTGCAGACATTCAAGCGATATGAATGACTTCTGATATAGTCACACCTGCACTGTACGCACTGCTGTTTTAGTTGTTTATAACAATTTATTTAGTATTTCAAATGTGACAATAATGCCTCCATGTATTCAGATTTTTTTTTTTTTATGTAGCCAATTGCCCCCCAAAATATTAAAGTCACAAAAGCAAAACCATTAAAAAAGAAAATCCCTGAATAGACTCGGCACAAAAACACTCTCAAAGTTAAAGCTGCTACCTAGAGTGAACACACTTGCACTGTTGCAGTAATCAGTTACACTGTAAGGGGAATCTCTTTCATGGCAGCCTCTGATGCCTGCTGGAGAACGCCTGATGCTCACCTCTGCCGTGGTTAATTGAGGGTGCAGAGTGGTGAAAAACTGCTGTAATGACTGTGGGCCTGTGAGCCTTCAGCTAAATCCCCCGTTCAATAGTGAGCTAAGGCTTCACCTGCTCAGAATGCAACCCCGGGACCAGCACTGAGGCCTGTCAGAGGGAATGTGCCTGCCTGTGTGTGGATGTGCGTATTTGTGTATTCTGTGTGTATTCTTCTTCACTGTCCTCCCTCGTGAGTTGGTGTTCGTGCATGTGTTTATGCATGCCCGTTTTGCAGATTTGTGTACTGCGCTTGTTTCTCTATTGATTTTGTGTGTGTCTGTGTGTGTGACATTTTATAATGTGAAAGTGGAGAAAGGTGGATGCCATGGAGAACCCAACACTCCTGGTCAAGAAAAAGCAGGAAACGCTTCCTGTTTGTGTCCTTCTATGCCACTACCATAGACACACACACACATACACACACACACTTGTATGCAGCGTTATCAAGACAAGCAATGAAAGGTCATACAGGATACTGTCTGTCATTCCCTGGACCTCGGGGCCCAAAGAAGAGACAGGTGTGCGTGCACATGCCAGAGGAGGATTGAAGATGCAGCAGTGTCCCCTGTGGTTCACCCTTACGGCCACTCTCAGCATGTCTTTAATGCACAGTAGCAGACAAGAGCAACCTAATCTGTTTTTCTGTCCACTGTCACACAGTGGGGGGAAAAAAGACGTTATAGTGACAACTGATAAATGCCTAAAGCATCTTAATGGTGCTTCGAGTGGCCAAAGGAATATTTAATCGCCTTAAATGTGAAGATTGGTTAGTCTAATGTTTGATGTATATTATTGTAAACAACATACCTCTCCATTTTTGATTGTCAGTTATAAACGTAAGTAATTAAAAGCTGTCACCTTGGGCATTTTTATGAGTCTTTGACATTTTGTGGAGAAACTGATTAACTAAGAAAATGATAAGAGTGCAAACTGATAACAACATAATTGTTAGTTGCACGCAAAGTAGCCTGCAGCTCATAATATGATTATATGGGCTGCTTTGAAAACGTCTGTCATTTTTACCCAATCCACACAGTCTCAAAACCTAAAACTCCACTGACTTTAAACAAGCCATTGAGGCCACTGAGAGAGAATTTTGAATTACTTAGAGAATATGCGAGCAGCTGTGGACATTCAAGGGATAGAAATGATTTTGTTTGCTTGCTTTCAGTCAGTAAATAACACAGGAGTGACTTGTGTTATGGTTATTTCAGCTCCGTGTGGTGACAGTTCTGGACTTCTACCAGCGGAGGGCAGCATTAAATGATTTATACTTCCTCTTTCTTTTTTTGTCTGCATCAAGCTGTGACTAAAAAGTACAAACCAAGCAACTATGATAATCCAATGACTGGGAAATGATATGTAAAATGTAACTGCAGGAGATGAGAGTGCAAAACACTTTTTAATATTTAACAGTGTGTGTGTGTGTGTGTGTGTGTGTGTGTGTGTGTGTGTGTGTGTGTGTGTGTGTGTGTGTGTGTGTGTGTGTGTGTGTGTTTGCATCTGCCAGTGCGTCTGTTTGATCATTATTTCTGATCATTATTTCTGAGGATATGCTATTTCCCAGACTCCTACACACAGCAGGGGGATTGTGGGCTGCATAGGATAGCCGCGGACCCTCACCTTTCATCTGCAGGGCTGTAGCCCGGGGTGAGGATTAACGCAGAGGCAAAGAGGGTAGACAGTGAAGGAGCCTTTCCCCTTCACTAGAAACAGTAGGGGGGGGAAGAAATGAAGGCAAAGCAGAGGAGGAAGAAGAGATGGAAGAGGAGGAGGAGGATGTGCAGTAGGCGAGAAAAGATGTAGCAGTGGGAAACACCGGTGGAAAAATTGGTAGGCAGAGAGGGGGAGGTAGAGGTAGGAAGAGAGTTATGCATGGGATTTAGGCAGAAAGAGGAGCTAAAGCGTGAGGGTGAGTTCAAGGGGAGAGTGAAAAGCCAAAAGCTCAACCAGCACCAAACAAAGTAGAAAGTGTATCAAAAAGCAATAAAGCATTCTACTGATCGTTTAGAGGCTTACTGTCATTTCATCAGTTACAACAAATAGACTGCATACTACACCAATCAGGCAAAACATTATGACTACTGACATATGAAGTGAATAACACAGGTTATCTCTTCATCCTGGCACCTGTTAGTGGGTGGGGTATATTAAAGAGCAAGTAAACATTTTGTCCCCAAATCGATGTGGACAAAAAGCTGGAAAAATGGGCAAGTGTAAGTCTACAGCATGTCCAAAACAACACCTCTTGTGGGCTGTTACTGGTCTGCAGTGGTCAGTATCTATCAAAGAGGTCCAAGGAAGGAACAGTGGTTGACCCACAACAGGGACATAGATGGCCAAGGCTCAGTGATGCATGTGAGGAATGAAGGCTGGCCCGTGTACAACTGTAGCTCAAATTACTGCAAATGTCAATGCTGATTCTAATAGAAAAGTGTTAAGAGTACTCTTGACCACCGATGAAAGCAGGATAGCGCGCCCTGCCTCAAAGCAAAAATGGTTTAGGAATGGTTCAAGGAGTACAACAGCAAGTTTGAGGTGTTGACTTGGCCTCCAAATTCCCCAGATCTCATTCCAGTCAAGCATCTGTGGGGATGTGCTTGAAAAACAAGTCTGATCCACCTTGTAGCTCACAGGACTTAAAGGATGTGTTGCTAACATCTTGGTGGCAGATCCCACAGCACACCTTCAGGGGCTGTTTTGGCAGCAAAAGGGGGAGCAACACAATATTAGGCGTGCATAATGTTATGCCTGATCGGTACATAATAATGTTTAAAAGTTACTGTAAACACATGCAGGTCCAGCTCCAATTAAATTTCCCTCACTGACTTCAAGTGCTACAACCCTTATGTGTGCTGGATGTTGTTTTTAAATGTATAATACTGAGATAAATCCACAGATATACAGGGATTCTGATCCTTTTTCATTCTGTCAGCTGCCTGCACGAGTGTTCAGCTCTGTAATAAAGGCTTCTAGTGACACAAATGGCTGTGGGTGACTGTTACTTACTGCCTGTGAGCTCAAACAGCACTTTGTCATTGAGGCCCAGTCGAAGTTCAGGCATCCCTGACAGGACCACTTTGAGCTTGATGCTACCCACTATTTCACTGCGCAGGACACTGCCACTGGCACTCACCTACAGAGAAGAAAATAAATTTTAACATTAGTTTGTTTAGATTCTGTGAATACATATGCTACACAGTCAAATCTGCCCCTTGCAGCTGTGGAAGTTCAGTCTGATGATTACAATTACAATTTTCTTGAAACAAATACATATTCGTTATTTGAAGAATTACACTTTTCAGATATGTAGTTCCCAGAAGAAGAAAGCAACAAACCAATCGACCTAACCATTCAGAGGATGCACACAGTCTGAGGGACAAAACAGAAAGTCTTTTAGCATGCAGCGTAAGAACTGTAAGTAAAACACTGGTGAGGAAGACTAAAAAAAAAATGTTGGGGTGCTAGTTTCACTCACTGGGTGAGGAGGCAACCATTTACCACATGGCTAAAACCCAGCATCCTGGGTGTGAGTCCAACCCACAGCCCTGTGCTGTGTCTTCTCCTGCTCTACTCCTTACTACTTCAATAAAGCAGAAAATACCTCAAAATGAAAAAAAGAAAGAAATAAAACTCTGTCAACATTAAAAAAAAGTCCCTGTTCACAGAGAAGGAAGCAGTTACTGGTTTTTACACCCCTGTGTAGTGGTTGAACACCTCCACCAAATTAGTTTCCATGACTCATAACTGCAGTTGTAACTTGATTGTCCTTGAGGTGTTGCCTCAAACACGAGGCACATGAGAGAAGATCTGATTCTTTTGTGCATTTGAAGACGCAGCATGTTCACGTATTCAAACGTCTTCTTCTTTTGCTGCAGGAAATCTTAGACCTTAATAAAAATAGAAGTTCTTCTAATTGGGTCATGAAGCCTGACAACATCACATTTGCACACCGTGGTATTACTGTCCATTTAAGCCCGGTGGTGGTGGTGGTGGTGGTGGTGGTGGGGGGGGGGGGGGGGGGGGGGAGGGAATGTAATAACTGTAAAGAAAGGGAAAGTTACAATGTAATGAAATATTTTGGATGATAGCATTTACATACTTTTAGTTAAGAAAAGTGTTTTTCACCAAGTATTTACTGAAATAAAGCAGGTGGGCATTTGAACCTTTCTATTTTCCAGCAGTTAGACCATGAATTAACTAAAAATGCTGTACAATCATCTCACTCACAAGAAACATAGTGTGTGACTTGTCCTGAGGTATTTTGTCTGCTTGATTTACTGAGTAACCTTAGACATAAACTGAGTCATTCAATGAAAACACAACAAAAATATTGCACTGGAACAGAATGGATGATTATTGATGCAGAGACAATTTACTCAGCGATTCAATTCAAGGGAAGATAATTTTAGCAGTAACGCACATCCACTTAGCCTCAAGGAAGCCAAGTCTATTTGAACCGCTTGAGAAAGTCCAGCGATTTTAGACAATGGATTTAAAAAACGGATAATGGTGTTTGAACAATGTACGAACTGATAGTGAAATTAAAATGAGAGTCATGTGTTTTCTATTATGTTAGTTTACTTCCTGTAACTGAATTCAATGGTGAAAATATATATATAAATTCTAATGATAAAGAGCCATATTATGTACATTACATTTGTTTTGATGACACCATGGTCACCGCATGGCTGGAAATGAACATTCTTACTGTACAGCTCTTTATGATGCTGTGATATTGACTCACCAGAAGATTTACTGACTCTATAACATCCATAAACACTTCATTCTTTCTGTACTTGATGCCCTCTGACCGCCAGGACACAGCATTGGTGACGGTGGCAGGAGGTCGCGGTGCCCCGACCTCTAACTTATGGCCCTGCTGTGTAATGTACCTGAAGGAGACAAAGGCAGAGAGAAGCTCAAGTTGTGTTCAAAGTCAGTCTGTAATCCTGCTGAGTAGGACACCTGAAAACCCATGTACATCATTCATCAAGCTAGTTTGAAAACTAATGATCGCAGCCTTCATGAAGGTGTCTGGGAAAGAGGCAGCACTTTCTAATTTTGGAGGAGTACCATGATAAACTGCAGCAGGCTGAAATTATAATTTAATCTCCTCTAAAGACTGACAGCTTCTCAGAGGCCTAAGAACAACAGTGAGATCCTTAACTCAAATATATCTAAATGAAAAATGGCAACAAACAGCGTGTTTATCTAGCAACATGAACCAAATCTCTCTTGAGGAACGTTTCTACGCTTTGCATTAATCGCACCCCACGACTTTAAAAAAATGAGTTACTCAAGCGTGGATAAATTAAAGGAGCTTTGTATTTGTGCTGTACGAAGATTATTCATGAACGTAATTAGAAAACAGATTTACATAAATCAATTGGGGCTGTAGCCACGGATAATAATGCGATACATGCATTTGTTTACATGAGACTAAACAATGACATATTGGCTGGGTAAATACGAAACAACGAATCGAGTATCTACTGGGCCATGAGGAAAGACTGGGACAGCTGATTCAAAGGAACCGAACCTGCAGCGTGTAACGCATCTTGAAGCAAGTTTGTCAGTTTTCTTTGATTTGTTGAGGCTTCTCTGTAGCTTGCAACTGTGTTAGGATGCACTGACAGAAATAATGGAGGTTAGAGGCCTTTTATTGACACAATTTAGGAAAATTCTGATGGACAAAAGATGATCAGTTACTGGCTGAAGTAAAGCCTTTAAAGTTGGATTCATGCTTCTGCTCAGTTATATACACATACTCTGTTTTCAGCTCTAGTTTTAATGCCACCATCCAAGTCTTTAGCTGCTGCTGCATTCTGCAGATAATCAGTCAGCTCTTTGGTACTGAAAGTTAAATTAGAGTCTTAAGACAGAGATCTTGTCTACGGAAATGAGCTACCCTCTGCTTACTAAGACTGGCCAAGCCGAATCAAAACCTCAGATGTGAAACCAAACCAATGTGCTAAAAAACACTAAAAATGCTCAATACTAAGAGAGAATTATGGCACTTGGGTGATATTATTCAGGATACACCGACACAGAAAGCTCCTTTCCCAGTAAACACATACATTTACATAATTTAAGTGGTAGGCTGATGACAAAAATATTTAATGGTGCAACTTCTGAAAAATGTCAACGATGTACATATACTGCTCTAAATTAGGTCTAATATTAACTGTACTAAGAACAAATCAATAAACTCATTATACATTTTAACATGTAACTATTCTGCCTCTACCCGAGAACAGAGCACTGCATTACCTCATCGCTCTTAACCAAGCTGTAAAGCTTTGTTTCACCGGTCCTCTTCGACTCCAGGGATGTATAATGACTCGTCATGAGAATAAGAGGGAGCTGCACTATGATACATCATGTGACCAGGCCTCTTTTACCGAAACACCTGCCCCCCATCACTGTTTACCTCTCAGTGGCCTCATTCCCACTGCAGAGCTGTCTGGATATTTCTGCCTCCCAATTATTTCCCCCCAGAATATGAAGTGTAAACAGTTATTCCAGTTGAAGGGTTATTAATCATTTTTGTATTGTATGTATTTAGATACATACATACAATCGGGGTCTTGTTCGCGAGTGATGGGAGAAGGGAGCCGGAGATCGACAGACGGATTGGGGCTGCAGCTGCAGTAATGCGGACGCTGCACCGGTCCGTCGTGGTCAAGAGGGAGCTGAGTGTAAAAGCGAAGCTCTCAATTTACTGGTCGATCTACGTCCCTACCCTCACCTATGGCCACGAGCTGTGGGTAGTGACCGAAAGAACGAGATCGCGGATACAAGCGGCAGAAATGAGCTTCCTCCGAAGGGTGGCTGGCCTCTCCCTTAGAGATAGGGTTCGGCCATCCAGGAGGGGCTCAGAGTAGAGCAGCTGCTGCTCCACATCGAAAGGAGCCAGCTGAGGTGGTTCGGGCATCTGACAAGGATGCCCCCTGGGCGCCTCCTGGGTGAGGTGTTCCAGGCATGTCCCACCGGGAGGAGGCCCCGGGGCAGACCCAGGACACGCTGGAGAGATTATATCTCTCGGCTGGCCTGGGAACGCCTTGGTATTCCCCCGGACAAGCTGGAGGAGGTGGCTGGGGAGAGGGAGGTCTGGGCCTCTTTGCTTAGGCTGCTGCCCCCGCGACCCGGCCCCGGACAAAGCGGATGAAGATGGATGGATGGCTGTATTTAGATATATGTTAGTGTCTGAGTATATTATTATTCACAATGATTAAATGCTGGTACTTGGCAGGAGAAACTGAAATTAGAGTTCATCGTACTTCGAAAAAGTATCAGCTTAAATTGAATTTAATCAGTTTCTTTGACATTGGCACAAAAAAGACAGACTGACAGTGATCCAAAGTGCACTCTCTGAAGCAGCCGCTTATCTCCACCCTGAGTTCATTACTCTGACACTTTCTCCTCCCCTCTGTCTCCTCCTCCGTTTAGCCGTCTCTCATCTTTTCATTCTCCCACTCAGGCCTTCAAGCTTTCCTTAGATAAAACCACATATCAATGACCTGAATGCTCCAGGTGCATTTCCAAACCTCAAAAATCTCTATTTGCTGAAAATGAGAATCTCTAAAGCAGGTATGCAATGTTTATCAATTCACCTTTCATACTTTTCAGGAATATATTGAATGTAACCTGTATTATTAGTGCCATCTAAGCCACTGATCCAACCACTCAACAGTACTGGGCAGCATGGTGGTGTGGTAGTTAGCGCTGTCCCCCACAGAATAACGCTTACCGGTTTTAATCTCCTGATTGGCTCAGCTTCCTACCATAGTCCAAAGAGATGCATGCTAGGTTGACTGGTGAATTTAAATTGGCTGTGGGTGTGAGCTGTATGAATGCACAGCATCAGTGAAGAGTTAAAAAGAAATGTGACTTCAGTACAATGTTCTATAAGTGCAGGTACATCAAATCGCTGGGCATAATGTGTTACACTGTAACTACTTAAAGTACTAAACACTACTTTAATCTAATGAGTTCATTCTGAAAATCAATCATTTAGTTTAGTTTTGTTTTTGTGATCTTGGGTTTTTTTTCCTAATAAGCAATCCATTTCTGTTAAATATTGTATTATATTAGCCGTTTCATTTTGTTTTCAATAAAACAAATAAAATAAAAATTCCCTAATGTGCTAGCAGTGTTTCTGTCTCTGGCCCTTTCCTCACAGCTGCTTACTAGCAAAGAAGATCCCCTTGACACTGAAAGTATTCACATTGTGTGTATATGGATAATAATACTTCATAGCTCGACTTCAGAGTACTGTCACGTTTGGTAACACAAAAGTGCTCCAACAAGTTGCTTTTGTCACGTATCCCTGTGAAGTAACAGACTAATGCTAATGGCAGTAATCTTGTAAGGAGACGTGTTACTTCTAAAGGCTAACGTATAAAAATACTGTCCAGAAAATTAACTTTTTAAAAAGATGTTCTTCAAGCCTGCAATAAACACTTTTTTCTTAGCATCAAGGAGACAATATTGCTTAAATGTAGTATTTTTTTTATTACACAAAATGCCATCTAAAATATTTCCCCTTTTTTAGCAGACAACACCAAAAAAGGACAAAAATAAACAAAACTTGCTGTGAAGCCTCCAAAACTGAAGGATTTTCTTGGCAGCTCTCTGTGCTAAGTCTTACTATTCTTATTATAAAACTATTTAACTACGATTGTTCTAAACATACTTGTCTGTGAGATTGTGTGATTTCTAACTGTGTGAAATCCTGCTAAACAAAAAGAGTCTTGCTTTCCCTTAAAATCAAAATTTTCTATCTAATCTCATCCACAAAATGTGCCAAATAAACAAGTTTTGGATTGATTGACGGATTGAGGCGGAAGATTTTTCTGTGTTTTCTGCCCTAGTTCCTCCAACCTAGCGGGTCTTGAATGCATGCTGACATGTAGGAAAGTCTGTAAGTGCTGAGAGATGAAAGGCGGCGACAAGTGGGTTTGGGGTTGACGCCGGATTGTTTTGCTGCTTTGCTGTTTGTTCTGTTTTGCCCTGATTCTCCTCAGAAATGCTAATGAAAGGGTCTGGAAGCTGATTTGGCAGCAAACTGATGGATTAGCATAACAATAGCAGTCAAAGGAAACACACACACAGACACGCCTACACGCCGATGAAGATTTCTACGTATGTGCACACATGAACTCACTCACGTGCATGCGCAACCCTCCAGTCACACTTGCATCCACCCACACAGACACACAGTTATACTCTTGCCAGGTAGATAGTGTTAAAATGTAAGAGAAGAGCAGTGTTGGGGGCATGAAAAGGTCAGAGAACTGAAGTAGCCTGCAGACAGAGAGACAGAACGTGTGTGTGTGTGTGTGTGTCAGAGAGAGAGAGAAAGAGAGAGTGTGTGAGAGACAACAACTGTATGGCTCCTTGGGGAAGAGAAGAGCAGGGATTTCTGTCTGAGTGTCTTGAGTGTGTCCAGCTGATGGTGTCATTGTGTGTGAGTGCCAACAGGAGCCTGGTAATTATCAGCAGTACTCAGACGCTCAGACACTCATACGCATGCACGCGCTCGCACACGCGCACACACACACACACACGTAGCCAAAGCCAAACCTCTGTGAAAAAAACCACATTAAATTAAACATCCATCATGTATTACTACACATAAAACATGAAAAAGGTAAACAATACACTATGCAAATGTGAAAGTTTCTGATAAAGCACCCTGTAAATAAAGATGGTGACAAATTGTTACAGCAGCAGCTAATAGCAATAACAAAAAAAAGACAAAGAAATTGTGTGCACAATATATTCACAGCAAAATAAAATAATCAAATAAAATGCACACACTAACAGCCTATGTGCCTGTGGTGCTGTGGGCTTCAGAGTGAATGTTGATCCTTCTCCTGGAAACAAAAGTCTCTCTGTGGAGCCATGAGGAGGGTAAAAGCAAAACAACCCTGTGTACAGCTCAAACACAAAGCACGAGTGGTCCAAAGAATAGCAGTGGCTTCACTTCATTTCACTCAGTGTATAAAGCTGAGCCATTCATTACAATTTTAGTCACCAGTTGTGCTCAGTTGAATGAGAAGAAAAAAAATGGCCTAGAGCACTTCAAACAGAATCATCATTTGCTCTCATTCCCTCTCTCCCGCTAACTTGCACCATGAAATATGAAGCTGTTACCTCGCTGAAAAACTCCTGTTTTGTTCCCTGATGGATGATACAGGTACCACTTGAGTAAATGTGGTTACATTAAAACCAGACAGGAATGCAGCAATTATGGCCTTTGAGAGTTTGTAACTTTCACCTCATCAGCCTGATTAGTGTTCATTTTAAATGCCATACTGTTTCACCGTTTGTCCAATATAAAATCACCAAAGCAATTTCTACAAGCCCTCTTTTACTTCCACTGCACAGAGTGTAAGTTTTGCCACTGGGTGTCTCTCTGAGAAAATATCAAAAGACAGAGTTTGATGGTGTTGCAATGACAAAGGTAATGTATTAAAATTTTATTACTGTCGCGTTTGGCCACTCATGATGTCTTTTTTTCCTTTTTCTTTTAATGAAAGGTTAGCTAATACTTTCAAAATAGTTTAAACACAAATATCAAAGAAATATACCGTACCATGCAAAAATCTTTATTCACCACTCTTTATATTTTACCTCCAAGGAGCTTTCTCTTTTGCAATAGTCCTTCAAGGCTTTCTGAGGGTTTTCAGTTTTCTTTGGACATTGGCTGCTTTTTCACTCATTTTTAGTTCAGACGTGGACATTTTTGGAATGTTTTTTTTTTCTTTTGCACATAACTCAGTTGATGAACCAGTGTTGTATCATAATATTAGAGATGGCATGATACCACTTTTTTATGTCTGATACCGATATCATAAATTTGGATATCTGCCGATACCGATATGAATCCGATATAGTGTATTTTTTAATCAATAAAACAATTTTTTTATAAATATGTTGCTACATTTTGTTCATTCTCAAGTTTTAAAAACCAAAACACTAAAGCTATTCTGTTATACTTGTATGCAAAAAATACACTGCACCCAAAATATTTTATAGTTCAGCAAAACTGATCAATCTAATAAACTTAAAGCTGCACCATCATCCCTATTCTGGTATCTTAAAGAGTACTTAGCAGAAATATTAAACAACCTAACTAATAGGTTTGCCAACTCCCAGCAAAAATATTAACCCCCCCCCCCCCCCCCCCCCCCCCACCCTTCACCTCACAATGCTTAATCGACATAGTCAACTTTAATTTAATGCACGTGTAAAACAAATGCACAGAAATAAATTATTTTTCAAGAATAATTAAATAGATTCAACATCTTTCTACAACAGAATTGCAGACTGCACAGATGGTACCTTCCCATAGGAAAAAGTACTATAGATTACTAGGATGTATATTAGACTTAATAGTTACTATATACAATAATGGATTTCTATACATTTAATCAGATGACCACTTTGGTTGTAAGATTCAGATAATTATTTATTAAAAGTTCATCATTTTAAATGAAATAACAAAGAAAAGTATTTTTTGTGCCTCCCTTTCCCTGTTAATGCCCTACCTGGCCCCCTGGCAAAACTTTGCTAGATCCGCACCTGCACAGTTACCAGCTGTCAGCTACACAGAAAAGGATCCTGGTGTTATTTGTCTCTCAGAAACAGTTCATAGCTTCCCTTCCACTCATTCATGTCACATAACAGGTAAACCTGTTTGTCCATCACTGTTCAGCTGATGATTCAGTAAGGACATCTCCTGGTTTCATATTCATGTTTCCCTCTCACGACATATCCAAACGGATATCATGACCAGCAGCTTTTACAGCCATGGCTCCAGCAAACATCAGCTGATACTAGAAATTAATATTAAATCAAGTCTAACAACAGCTTATCAAGCAGCTGTTCTTTATCCGCTGGTCTCCTCTTTCTGGCGCAAAGTGGGCGATAAACAAACAAGTAAGACGGGACTTGCGACAGAAAAGATCATTGGTCAGTTCCATGATTGAAGTAGCAACAGGGGAGGAAGGGGGAGAGAATGAGAGAAGAATGGCAGCTGTGCAGCAAAGACAGAATAACTCCAGCCTTTTTTCGTGCCTTTTTTTAATTCTAGCTAAAGTACGGGACAAATCGCTTCCTTTTCGCCTCAATATGGAACTCCGATGACCAGTCCAGCTGTGGCTCCATATATATCAGTTGTTATGCTTAAAGTGGAAATACTATGCAAACATTCAGAGATGCACTTACACACTTTACTTCTCTGGGATAGTTTTCTTTGAGATGGAATGCCGCGGTTTGGAAGCACGTAACGCTCCAAATGCTCCACCAGACCACCGACATGTCTCGCAGACAACAGCCGCTCTATCAGGTGACACATACTGCTCCGATGCGCTGAGCTGGGTTACGCCAAGTAGCGCGTTTTGTGAGGTTATTTTGTGATACTTCGGATCGGATTACATTTTTTATTTCTCTCCTATATCCGATCCAGTAATTTAGGTCAGTATCGGATCGATACAGATACATAATATCGGATCGGTCCATCAGACTCCATTTTAAATTTGGTAACACTTTGTTACCAGCAGCCTGTCGCAAAAACACATCATTTGCTCCCATTTCTCCAGTTGAATCTAGAACAGATACCAAAGATAACACAGTTTCCCATATGGAAAAGATATATATAAATCTTATAAAGTTTGTATCTGTCTTGTATGAAACTTGTATGAAAAGCATACAAGAGTGAAAACACATATAAGATCCCTTGAAAAATTATATAATGAAATCATATATGTTTTTACTATTTCTTTTCCATATGGGTTGACAGGCATAAAATGGTATCTTTGCACCAACAAGGTGATTCCCAAAGAACCACGTGCCAAAAACCTGGTATGTCTTGCCATGGTATGCAGCATTACCTCAAAAATGTGAGGAAATTGGATAAGTGGAGGACAAAACAAGAAGTGGCAGGAAAAAAATTAAATAAAAATATCAACACCAGACATGCCATGTCCTTAGGAAATATGAAATTCAGCAAAGACCTGAAACTGGAACTGAGAGATGAACTACTACTGTTCACTATAGCCTCAATGGAAGAGTGGCTGCCAAGAAGCCATTTTTAAGGAAGCGAAACAGGGAATAAAGGCCAATGTATGCCAAATTACTCAAGTACTGGGCTGAAAATCAGCGACAACTGGTCTAATGAAGTGATAATCCAGATGTAAAATTCTTGGTTTAAATTTTTATCGGAATGTACAGAGGAGGACAAGAGATACTACTGTGTCTACAGTTGTCTGTAAAAAACAGTGGAGGCTCTGACATGGTTTGGGAAAGCATTTCAGTCAGTGGTGTTGGAGAGCTTGTCAGATTTTGCCATGCAATGCCATCGGAAGTTTAATTTTCAGCACGAAATTTTCAAAAAAAAGGCAGCCAAAATCTACAGAAGAGTTTGAATGTCCTTCAAGAAGAAATGACTACAAAGCTGCTTAAGAGAGTTCAGGCTGTGTAGAAGAATAAAGGTGGTCATACCAAATATTAACTTTTAAGCTCATTAGAATTGTATAGTATTTTTTGCATTACTAATTGTATTTACTGTATTTCCGTCTATGCTTACATATTTCGATAAAGTGCTGACTCATTATTTATTTGAATCTAAAATGCTTCCCAGTCTGAGGTATTGAGTTTTTACACTTGAACAAACAGACGTGGCGCAATGGTTTGTGGACTGTTGTCAACTTGTGTGACATTTGTCTTACTCTTGTAGGATCTTGCTCTCAGTCGTCTGAGGGAACCCAAAATCCATCACCTCGTCCATCAGTTCGTACACCGTCACAAAGTTGTCGCGAATGCTCTCCTCCTCAAGCTCCTTAAAGTACTCCTTAAATACCTAGAAACAGAAATACAAACAGCTACTATGAAAAATCCTATGCAAGCTGCTGAGCAGTACTTTTTACATTGAGTGCACACATACTGTATGTTATTACTATCCCACAGTAAGATTTTTATTATTATCTTTTCATATATCAGTGCTGAAAAGATATGTATAGGGGAAAAACAAATAGATACGCTTACACTTCATAGTCAACTGGTTAATACTGCAGTTTATTAAGACCTATTCCAATAATTTATACAATGAGCTGGTTACATTTATTCCTCTAGCAAGAAAAGAGCTGTTTGTTTATCTGGCCGTCTGCTAGCAGAATTATGCGAAACAGCTACTAGGCCATATTTCCTGAAATGTGTTGGAAAGGTAGAGGTGGAGATCAAAGAAGGAGTCTATTACAATGTGGTACCACTCCAGGTCACGTTCTTATAAATGTAAGAGTTTGGGAGGGAAGTATTCTGTGAGTGCCATTGTTGTTTTACCGTACATGTCACAAAGTACTTTGCAAGAAATACAACAAAACCCAAACCAAAAACCAAGACTGTCGGTGCAGAAACACCAACTGTTCCTGCATTTCATCAATAGATCAAACCAAATGTATTGCCTACATAGAAAATCAGACGACTTCATAATGCAAATGCAACTTTTCCATCCTTGGAATAAAAAGTATGAACTGTAAACATCACACTCACCTGTACTATTTTATAAAGGAAGGAGTACACGAGAGCAGCATTAGCATTCTTCTTAGTGATTGCCACCACTGAAAAAAAAAACTGTTAAGAAACAAAGTTTTATCTACAAGAGGCAAACGTTTTTTAATCTGTTAGAAGACATGAAGCAGGCATGTTTTATTCTTTACTGGGAGTGATTATGAGACGAATGCAGCATAATTGAAAGTTAACAGAATGTGTGAGACTTTCAAGCAACTAAAAACATGGCCACAGGGTGGTAAAAGAGCTCAGCTGTGTAATGCAGTGCACTGGGAATACTACTAACAACTGGAATATGTTCCTGAATTAATAATGTGTAAGTAAGACTGAGTGTGGAATATTGAAGACAGTGAATAACACATCATAGTGAACCTGTGTTCAATTTTTTAAGTGGAGAAGCTCAGAAGCAACCTGAAACACAGGACTTCATATAGATCTGTCCTGGAAAGATGCAATTAAGGTATATGTATTACATGCTGTAAATGATTGATGGGAGGGCTGTCACTTTGAAGAACTAAAGCAGGAATGTCAGCCAGAATGGAAAACTATACTGTGGTAAAGTGGAGAATTCACATAGATATTTATAGTGTCTGCAGTGAAGGCTTCGTTTTAGCAGGCACCACAGAGCACATCACGCAGCAGTAAACTCTCTTTGGATACAGTAAAGGTTGTTGTGTTTGATCCACATGAAGTGTGCGGAGCCATGGCTGATCAGCGGCGTCATCTCAGCGTCTTCTTCTCTCTTCATCAGAATGGGCATGAACTGGTCGATCACATTTATGTCCATGTTTCCCATGTAGTTACGGCAAATCAGAACCTGGATGAGTAACATAAAGACACACAAGATACAGAGGCAGAGGATGATATTAAAGAGGACTTTGTCATTAAATATTTATAGCTTTTGGCAAAGATACCAAACCTGCACTCAAGCTTAAAGAAGCTACAGAAGCCAGTGGCTGACAAAAACCCTCTAACCTCCTGAATGGGGGTTATATTTATTTTTTTCATCCTCTGTGGAAATGTGCAAAATGTGTTTCCAGCTTGAATTTCTCCTTTGTAGTTTTAATGGACTGATGGGTATCTGATCATGAATGATGAATGACCAACTTTTCAACTTGAAAGAAGAATAAGAGCAGACCTTAGCAAGGGTTGGAAGATTTCCAGGTTTGAAATGATAGCCAAGGCATGCAATGTCCCCAAGTCCTACTAGACATTTATGGTATATTCTCCTCCTTGCTGTCAATTGGCAAAAAATAAATCAATCTTAAAACCAAATTTAAAATAAATTTTCATTAATTCTTAGCCTTTCCCTTATAAAAATTCATTTTATGTCTGAAAGAAACAGTACTAAGATACTAAGTGATAATAAACTAATAAGAATTACTATCAGTTCAGATACCCATTCGCATTGATACCTTTAACCATTTATATGTTTGCAATTACCAGATAGCAACATTAGCCATTTCTTAAGTCATCATTGAGGTTGTGGCTAGTGGATAATGTTAAAAGGTACAGTGTGACAAATTTCTCCACTAGCTGTCCAAGTTCTGTTTTATTACCCCTCCCAATTCAAGTGCATAATCCTGGCTATGGTGGCCACTGTAGGACAAACAACTCTGGCTGCCATTTGTCTGCATTAAGTGTAGGCTGACAATAGTGTCCATGTCCATTTACTCAAGGCTTTAAAACTTTGTGAAAGGAGTCAAATAAGAAGAGATGAGTCAGTGAAAATTAGCACTGCTGTAGGCTCATAGCACTGTTAGCTGCTAATAGCCTAGTGTTAGTGAAACTTTGGTTGAAGTGTATCTAATGTTGTTGGACTCTGTTCCTTAGCAAATAAATGCAAGAGTGAAAAAATTAAAGGGTTTATCGGAGGGATTTTTAGGACACTCAAACCCAACATAAAGCAAAATGTTAGTTTGTAACCAGCTATTGTTGTTTAGCCAATTTACTAATAATAAGCAATTGGTATAATATCAAGAATAGATAGGCATGGTTAAGCACTTTTTTGTGTATTAGAGCCCCAGTTTAGAAAATATGGCTTGAAGTTAGAAGGAAGAGGATACGTTTTTCATCAGATGATCAGTAAAGAAAAGTGCAAAGTCGTGAGAGGCACAGTACTACCTCAAACCACCTATAAATATTATTGTCCTTCTTTTTTTTGGGGGGGGGGTTGCACCACGTTACATTACTTTATATGCCAGACTACTCAAAAACATTGTGATTGATGTTAGATTTGTATTGTACTAATCTTTACCAAAAAAAAAGAAAACCCTATTGATTTTTTGTCATTTTTTCCTTCCTCCTTTATTAAAAAAAGGTGTCAAATATTGAGTATTTTCCTGGGTATCGGTATCAAGTTTTAAATTCTAGTATCACGACAACTCTATTCATCACTATATACCCGCAACACTAATAGCACCTCCATCACTCACAGACACACTTTTAAACAGTGGAAAATGTGCAAACACACATCTAACAGACCTTTCCCAATGTGAACCTTGAGTCCTCCTCTTTGTCAGTGACTCAACAACCATCGAAAAAGAGCTGGAACCGGTTTGTAATAAAAGGCGAGTGTGAGCTTACACACCCACCACAGCTACTAATCTAGTTAAGTGAGTACATGTCTGTGATTGAACTTCTAAAAGTAAAAAATGAAAAAATTATGACTGCACATATTCTGTTTTTTGGGGGGTTTTTTCAGACCACTGTCACAAGAGATCCTGATATATTGACTTTGCTTTAGTTGACTTTATAAGCCAATTTGCTACATCTACACAAGACACAGTGTCTCCTTTGTGAAGAAAAAAAACTCCACTGTGGACACAATGAAAATAAAACACAGCATGAAAAAGAACAATATGTGACTGAACCAAGAAAAAGACCCAGAAACTCTTCTTACTCTGTTGTAAGTCAAGGATTTAAAATGATGACAAAAGTGTGCACGTTCATATCACACAAGTGCAGTTTTAAACTATGTTTGAGAACATTTTTCAGATCTGTTCTATATTACACACTGGGGGGTGGGGTGTAATTGTATCAAGGTCTGTCTTGAGACTTAAGGCTGAATGTTGTAACATCTCCAATCAGCATGCGATGCTAGTCACAGATATGACAAGACTTGCTTCATTCAGCCCAGAGAAAGCACCACACCTCCTAATTTTAATGAAAACATACATACACACGCACACAGACACACACACAGACAAACATAACAAGATGAGTTAGCAGTCTTTCTATTCTCCGGACGCACACGGTGAAGTGAAGAAAGAGATCAAAGCTTGTACGCTTCAGGGATCTAGATGGCAAGCATACACACATGCACGCACACACACACATGCATGCACGCACACAAACACAAAAAGCTTCCCATCTTCTTTAATAGAGGAGCCTCTGTTGCACAAAGGTCACAAAGGGCAGGTGCAACAAAGACAGGAGGAAATAAGAAATAAAAAAAGGACATTCCAGCAAAGTAAAGTAATCTGGGGGAGAAGAAGGATATGAACAGGCCACTGATCAGATTCTATGAGAGGAGAACACACACAGGCAACAGTTCAGAGGTGACCAGACAGAGAGTGAGCTATAGGCAAGTCTATATCAAAAAAGAGCTGCAATATTGAAAGCCCATGGAAGAGTGTCCTTTGAATTGCCAGTTTTAAAAATCACACCTTGATGGAAAAAACACCGGCACACATATGTTCCAGACTTGACTCAACAGCATGTTAACTATGTGGTGGTCATAATCATTTCTGGTTACCGCATCAAAAAGGGGAATAATTAATTACTTAGTCAACAGTGATTTTCCAACAGAAGATACAGACATCTGCTGAGTCCAGCATTTTTGATTTGATAATTCACTTATTTTCTTTGTTTTACATATAACAGTATCAATTTCTAATTGAAAAAAATGAAAAAATAAAGTATAAACAGCCCAATATATAACACTATAACACTTGCCTCCTACTAGGGCTGAACGATTATGGAAAATAATCTAATTGCGATTTTTTGCCCCAATATTGCGATTGCGATGCGATATGCGATTATTTTTTAAGGTCTTTGTCTTCTGTATTATTAAACAAAGACAAGCAATACATCATATAGTATGGCCAATACTATATTACATTAATTTTAAACTGTTCTTTCCTGGAAGACAGACCTCTGTTATGATGACATGAGGTGATGCATGAATTGATGACTGACATTTTTATTTAACTTCTTCAATCACAACAGTATATTTGAACATACACAATAGTTTATTTTTAGCTTACAAACATCTGAGCATAAAGTGCTGACAAGGAACCCTGGTGTAAACATTAAAATGAAAGTCAGTACAATGTGCAGATTGCAGAAATATACATAAAAAAAATCAGTGGCTTTACCACACTCAGTTTTTCGACATCTGTGAACTACTAGACAGTCATTCAATTAAAAAATAATATTAAATAAATAAAACTAATAAATAAAAAATACACACAGCTTACTGATCTCTGCAGTCAGTAACATTACACATAAAGTGCAAACATAATAGCAATTGTATAAACACACACACAAACACGCCTTTAAAGTTTAAAGGCGTGAAATTGGACGGTCTAGTTCTGATTAGCGTCACCGCTGTCTCGGTGGAGTTTAATAAACTCGGCCGTCTGCTTCTTGCTATCTAAAATATAACCAGACACTGGCGTAAATTCTCGACTGTCTCATACTTCTGTTTAATAAGTTTTCTGTTTGACGTTTAGTCAGCTGTGTGAAAACCAAGGAGGAACCCACCCGGGGGATTAATAAAGTTTTATTTTATCTAATCTAATAACTTTAATCTCAGCCAAACCGATTTACTCACGAACAAACAAAACACTGAAAAAAGCCCAACAATAACATTTTTAGGTTGTCTAAGTGACTTATATATTACGTTTAACCCGAGCAGCGAAACTCCGCGGTGATCTGAAAATGATGTGCCGGGAGTTGTGCCGCTCTCGGCCGCATCAGTAACCCTCGAGCTCCCGGCTAGCTGTCGAGCTGGTGGGTAGCAGACGCCTCTGAAAACGTCGAAGCACTTTTGCAAATATGGGATATCTTGATAAACCGAGCAGATATTTGATGTTTACACAACTACTTTCTCGCCTGAAAATATGTTAAAAGTTTATTTTGTGACCCAGAAAGATTAGTATGAGTAATTTTAAAACTTAGTAGCGGCCGCCATTGTTGGAAACTGGAGTTTGGCTGGGCCGCGCTATGAATTCTGGGATATGGTAGTAATTTGGACAGCCTTCGGCGCGTCGCTGTGACGTAATCGGTCTACAAATGCGGCCTCAGGAGGATGCAGCCCATGAATTTGGACATGTCCAGAGTATAATCGCAGCCTTTGCGGTTAGAAAATTGCACTTGATCATGTCGCGATATTATCGCAAATGCGATATATCGTTCAGCCCTACCTCCTACTGCACTTACAATGGCATATAGAACATGTGGACCGCAAAGAAAAGGCCACCAACATCGCTGGCCGTACACAACCAATGTGCACATACTTGACAAGTTGGCTGAAGTTAATTTCTATTTGAGACAATAAATCAATAAAAGACGAAGAAAGTTTATCACTCTTTTCATTTACTGTGATGAGCTGTGACGAGCTTCTTATTGACTGCTTTATCCACCAATTTTCCTCTGTGTAATTATCTCTTTTAGTGCATTGATGTCCACCTTTAAAAAAACAACACAAAAGAAAACCCACCAAATTTGCATCTGAGAGACATTTCACATCATCCGATTATGATGATTCTGAAAATAACTAGTCTGTGGTAACAATAATGGTGCCAATCATAAGAATGACTTGTAAAAACTTTTATATCACCTTTAGGAAACGGAAGTGTCAACATATCACTGCCGTGCCACTATGGTTCAAACGTGTGTCAGTTAAACTCGTATTTCCAGAAAAACAAGCAGTGCTGCACTGTTTTCAGCAGAGAACCAATCAGTTAGCATATTTCATGCCCCAAAGCAAAGCACTGCTACTTAATAATCCAGGTCTCTTTACAACCAAGTGGGAATGTATCCCTTTCAAGTTAACCCGCAGTAGTGTCTGCTTAAAGTTTGGGAAGTTTTGCTGGAATATCAACGTGCATCACAAATATTTTTTATATCTAATTGTTTTAAATGGCATTCAACTGTGACAGAGAGCTAAAAATCTTTATGTAGAACTTAGTTAAATTGTTTCAAAACCAAGAAATGTTGTTTTGTTCAGTGGGAACAAAAGGAAAAAACTAAAAAGGAAATAAGAACAATGGAAGCATAATATAAAAACTGAAGTATAAAATACAGCCAATTAGCCCTATTATAAACTGAATTACATGTGCTGATCCATTCTTTGTTTAATCTACAAGACAAAAGGCAATTCTTGGCGTTATAATTGGCTTTTACCAGCACAACAAAGTATTACATATTAAAACCATCAGTGGTCTTAAAAAATAAATAAATGAAATAAAACATAATCAGCCGGGGAAAATCGCTGTGGGGATTTGATGGGAGTTTGTTACTGGGTCACACAAGCCAATCAATGACTGTTTTCAATGTTTGAAATCAATAGAAAGCACTCACTGCTAACCTCTAAAGAAACATGGCAACAGACACCCCTCGCTGGGCCGTATGACCGGAAGGCAAACAGGAACAAAACAAAAAAAAACAAGAACAGTTTGTGTCACCCATCAACCCTCTTGTAAATTACACTAAGCCCACTAAGTTCAATCTGACTATGAGATAAATTCCTGTACTAAAATAAATTTCTATGTAGAAAATGTTGAATGACGTTTCAAAGCTGCTAGTAGTTAACAGTACACAACTTGTAGCTGAAATAATGAACCATTGAAAAGTACAAAAAGACACCACTGAGTTGGTCCATCAACTGCAACCATTAAATATTGTTAATACTCAAAGGGCCTCGAGAAGGGGGCTTGTTGCAGCTGCAGCATTCTTTGTCCAATAAGACTAAGTCTACAGTGGCAGCTCTATCAAACTCGTACTTCTGCTTAGCTGGTACAGTGTTTACTATATTAATCACAGTTTAGTGTGTCAGCATGCTAATATGATACCCAACACAAGCAGATGATGATGAGAATGTCATTTGTTTTGCATCTAAATAAGTGACTAAATTACAAATGTGATCCAGCTGTAAGTTAGTCCACAAACTGTTACACTGTTAGCAAAATGTGTATTACCCAAGTCATGCACATTCATCCTCTAAGGTCATGGAATGTATCTAAAACAATCTGAAGGTGATCCCTCCAGTAGTCTTTTCTGCCTGCATATTCTCCCTGTGCTTGCATAACCTTTTTCTGGGTACTCTGGCTTCCTCCCATTGTCCAAAGACATCCATGGGTTAGGTTAACAGGCAATTCTAAATTGGCAATAGGTGTGAAAGTGAGTGTGAATAGTTGTCTGTCTCTCTTTGTTATTCCTGCAAAAGACCGGTATCCAAGGTGTGCAGGGTGTAACCTTCCCCAAAATCATTACTCTTAGTGGGTGCGAGTCATAGAGGATGTGATGTATGGATGGATGGACAGATGGATAAATCAACCAGTATGAAAATAATTAAATTGGGATTCATGGTGGACGCAATTAAATTAAACAAATTAAACAATTAAACAAAAAGCTAATCGAAATGAGTCAGTCTTTGCACATTACCATTATGATGTTGATGAATGTGCATTGTCCAACATAATTGAATATATATTACAAAAACTAAGAGCTGTAGCCCCTTGAGCAAATATACTATATGTCTGAAGATGTTAGCCTCCAGCTATTGGAATCTGCCATTACTCATTACAACCCAAAAAGTCAGCTTGAGCATGTTCGCTCATTAAAAATTCTATTGGGAATCACAGAGAACAAATGATGCCATGCTGATTTCAATAGCCTGACATTTAGGTCTACCCAGCAAGTGCAGTCTAGCGCCCATGAGGAGGCACCGAGGGCTTGGGGTAGGTTGGCACACTTGAAAACACAAAAATGCAACAGACTTCTGCAGTAGCAATAGTTCAAAAGGTCTATGGATTTGTACAGTTAAGCAGGTTACCTATGTATCCATAACTGCTTTGGGTTAATGACTACAACCTTAATATTATTTTTTTATCTACAGTGTCACTGGGACTGTTCTCATGCTTTTTTCCATCTCAGATTTGTTTCACAATTTTCTGCTACAACAGAGGACCTCATCTAGTCAGGGCAGAGAGAGGGTGAAGACTGAAGGCAAAGAGATACTACTGATTTGCCTCAGGGCAGAGATAGATGGATAGAACGCAAGAGAGGGAAAGAGAAAACCTTTATTCTGTACGATAAGACATCCAGGCAACGACGGGACTGATCCTTCTCCCTAATGGGTAATGTTGTCAAGCATATAAGGCTTCTTCAACAATTCTTTTTTTTTTGGCCCCACATAAATTAACTCTACAAGCTAATAGAGTCATATGAAGTAGTAAGAAATTGTAGAAATACTTAAAAAAATACAAAAATTAATGAAAACAGCAAGTACTGCGTCATTTATGATCCTCATGACTTTCAGTATCATTTCCACAAACACTGTTTCATTGTCCTAAGAATAAGTTACGGTTAGAGAAAATACATGGTGAAGATAGTCTTATCCTTTTAATGAGTTATTGGGGTCATTTATAATTCCAGCTGTATATTTATATGTAACATTGTGATATTTATAATCCTAAAAATGTTTCCCACTGTGAATGTGTACAGCTTTTCATAGTGTTTTTCCAGGAAATAGGCTGCCGGTGGGGCAAGGATAATGGAAAGGTCTTTTCCAGGCTCATCAACAGACCCTAAAAACAAATATATATATTTATGCAGTAGTTTAACCATTTTTAGCAATATTGCTTTTTCAAAATTATTTTATCATTACTTTCCACTTTAATCACCACATTTTAATGTTTTACACTGGAGCACAGCTATTAGGTCTAGAGTAGCAGGAGCCCTGAAACTAACTCCAATCCTCTTGCAGAAAAATCACTGTAAAACTATAATTACATTAAACCATTTTAGAATAGCTGTCATAGATAAAGGAGAGAGTATATTTACAACAAACACAATAGGAAGTCTATACAACATAATAGGGTCAAAATTTACCACACTCTGTCATTTTAATTCCCTTAGAAATGCACAAGTGCAGATTCATGTAGATGGTGTGGAAATTGAAAGAGTACTTGAACATAAGTTTCTTGGTGTGATTATAGATGATAAATTAAACTGGAAGTCTCATATAAATCATATACATAACAAAATTTCAAGAAGTGTCTCAATCTTGAGTAAAGTAAAACACATTCTGGACCACAAATCACTCCACATTCTCTATTGTTCCCTGATTGCACCGTATTTGAATTACTGTGCAGAGGTTTGGGGCAATACTTACAAATGTTCGCTATCATCAATCTTTATATTACAAAAAAGGGCCATAAGGATAATCCATAAAACTGGTTACAGAGATCATACAAATCCACTATTCTTAAAATCAAAAATTCTAAAATTCACAGATCTGGTTCATTTTCTCACAGCACAAATTATATATAAAGCAATAAATAACCTGCTTCCTGACAATATTCTAAAAATGTTTTCTAAAAGGGAACGGGGATACAATTTGAGGGGGGAATTAAATTTAAAACATCCTCGTATCCGTACAACATTAAAAAGTTTTTGCATCTCTGTGTGTGGAGTGAAGCTGTGGAACAGACTAAGTAAAGATATGAAGCAATGTCCAAGCATGGCGCAGTTTAAAAAGCGGTTTAAGGATATGGTTTTTACAGGGTACAGGGAAAAGGTAGAGATTTGATAGGGTGTTCTTGTCTAATATTTTCATGTGTGTGCGCATGCACGGGTTTGTTGGTATGGGTATATATATATATATATATATATATATATATATAAAATATATATAAAATTGTAGGTTGTGTATCCTTCAGGTGTTAATGGGGTTATTGAAAATGTGTATATGTGCGTATGTGTGTATATACGTAGGTATGGATAGATAGAAACATATATGTGTATATATTAAAAAAAAAAAAAAAAAAATTACACATAACATATAATGTAATTACAAGGAGGTATTTCTGTAGTCTATTGATACTAGATAGTGGAAAAGGGGTGGGATTAAATAAGCTTATGCTTCTTCCTGCTCCTTTTTGAACATGGACGTTATTTGGAGTTGTGGTTGCTCGTTTTCCTTTTGTTTGCTTTGTTCATTTGTCTCTTTTAATTCTATTTTTTTTTATACTTTTTCAACATGTTCAAAATAAAGATTCAATCAATCAATCAATCAATTAATTAATCACTAAAATAGTTTGGTCAGGTGGTAGACCAAGCCTAGCATTATGGTTACAGATACTTGTTACTTGTTTTGTCTAACTAAACTTACACACATGTTAGAACTGAAACACTTAAATCAGGTGTTTCAGTATTCTGGTAAGATGATCAACATAAAAATAAGTATATTTTTTGCAAAAATAATAAATAAACTTGAGACTTGTCTCCTAATGTGAACGTTAGCAGGTTTTCTCAGGCTTTTACGAGAGCAAACCAAAACAGTGATGGGTTTGTAAGCTACCCAAACAAACTAGATCAACTAAAAACATCACATTTTGCTGTGGGTAGTTGCTTTTTATGACATTTATGGTTGAAATTATTAGATTGGACTGATTAAGGTTATGTAATAATAATAATATCAAATAAGTATTCATGAAATACATAAAAGTGACAAATCCTTACTTTTAGGACTGCAGATTTTTTGTAAGGCACCCAGCTAAATTAACTGATGAGTACAAATTTACAAATAAATGACATTTTCACCTTGAGATCACTAACCCTCAAGCATTTCACTTGAGTTTGTCTCTTAAGATGTATTTCTAATGTATGTCATCCTCATGTCCACACACATATCCCCATTATTTTAAACTAACCACTGTACGGTTTATTGCATGGCATGTAAGGGCTGCCCAAGGTAAAGTTTTAGACCTCGAAATAGGACACATCACGTACAATAAAGGCTGCATCGCTGCACAAGAACAAGCCCTCTGTGTATACTGAACATTGGTGAAACGAGTTTGACAAGTTGAGCTTCTCTTCCTGTCTGCTCTGTACGGGTGGTTCAGAGTTAAATTAGCAAAGAGTTTTCGACAAAGAAAAGTGTATGCGGCATGTGATGTACAGCTGCAGATTACGCCAATAAAAATGAAAATATCCTGTGCGACTTTCTTGGCAAACTGACTATCTTGAGGCAGGTGCTGCGTTGATAATGTCAACTTCCTCACCAACAAGTCGCCACAAACTTACCTTTCCCTTCAGGTCCAGGATAAATATCGCTGACGCCGACATCTTCACGGAGAAAAATCCTCGAGAACAAGAAGTAGGCTAAATAATATCTGGGTCTACTGTAAGATATGGGTCACTTGAGTGGAATACGATTCGCTCCCATCATCCTCGTTCCTCCTCTCCTCCACACTGTACAGTCAACGCGTTTCGCTGCAACTCGCTGCTTTTCCGGATCGTAGCATCAAGCTAGCTACTGTCACGGAAATACGACTTCCGGCTATTTTCTTTTTAAATAAATAACTCCAAATACCTTAAGCAAATCATATTTTAATGTTTCTGTTCTTCATAAATAATACATTCAGTGGCACATTACTTTAAAAATATTAATGGTTTCGTTTTTTCTACTCCCACAGCCCACAATAATTTTGCAGGAATAGGCTGCCATCTGATTTACATTACTGTGACATTAAGACGATCTATATCTATAGATTAAACAGCGTAAAAAATAAGTTTAACCTTTTCTGAATGAAAGGAAAAGTGATGATTAATGGGAGTGGTAATATTATTATAAGTATTATTTAGTCATTATTTTTTCTTGATTTTTGGCATGGTAGTGATGGGTGCGTGGGTGGGGGGTTTCTAAGACATGAGACACACCCATCGTAGCAAACAACGTTCAATTATCCATTTATTTTGAAGGCGAGATCGTCTTTTTCCGGTTTCGGTGTCAACTTTACACGCCGTGTTTCCGGGTGCCTCGGCTGACAGCTTCACAGACCTGTCAGCCCCTCTCATCATCGGCGTCGTCTCCTGGGATCCGAAGCGCTGCAGGCCTCTGCTCGAGGCGCACTTTCAGGCGTTATTATGGTTGTTTATAGCATCGTCGCAAAGTTTAAATGGACAGGTGAGTGTAATGATTCCATTCTGTGTCCAGTGAGACAAGCAAAATACACAAATTAATGGTGGAGAAATAGCCCTCAGAAATAACCCCGACAGATTTCAGTTGAAAATACATGACAATGCAGCAAGGGTTTCACTTACAGGTAGATATTTATTGAGGTCTAGCTGACTTTGTGTACACATCTCAGTGCAGTTTCTTAAAAACAGAATTCAAAAGGTTGAAAAGTAACTGCAAGTACTGCTTATGATATATGTGAGCTGCAGTACAATTTAATTTAAAAAAAATGACTGTGGCAGATTAAAAAAAAAAAAAAATAATAATAATAATAATAATAATAATAATAATAATAATAATAATGTACCGTAACAGCACAAATGAATGATATGACTCTTGTAATTTTCTTGTAAGGCAACATCCAAAACCATACAATTATTACAATGAAAGTCAGAAAAAACATTTTAAAAGAAAACGGTGCAAGTGTTGTACAGTACATGGTACTTAAAGTACTCTCACTGAGCAAAGCAATGTATGCTCTTGTTGTCAGTCTTACTTAACTATGGCTATGCGTCGGCATACGATTAATTAATTAATAATCCGTGCTATCAAATCAAATCAAGTAATCAGTTAATCAGCTAAAAAAACTGGCTTAGCTATGTTTCCCACACCAAATGCAGCTTTGCATGAGAGGCGTGAGAGGAAGCTGTACATCTATACTGTGTTACACTAAGGCCTAACAAATTGGGCAGCTTGTCACTAATCAGTCACTGATTCAGCTATGACCTGAGGCCATTAGAGTAAAGGGGGAATAGAACTCAGCACACTCTCAAATATACCAATGAAGAGAAATAAACGGAGTTCTGGAATGGGGGAAAAAATCTTTGAAATGATGCTGAGGTAATTGAGAATTTTGAAAGGACAAGTGATCAAGAAAATCGTATGAAGCTGATATCAGAGACTGGCAAAGAATTATGAAAAAAGCTAACTATCCCTGCTAACAGGAAAAATAGTAGCTTTTGAAGCTGAAGGCGTACTTCCTATTTTTCTTTTTTTTAAACAGGGTATACTTCCTTTTTTTTTACAAAAAAACAAAACAAAAACAAAGGTGTATTTCCCTTTTTAAAAAGGTGTACCTACGTTTTTTTTTAAAGGTATACTTACATTTTGTTTTGTTTTGTTTTGTTTTTTTTAAACAAAATTTACTTATTTTTTTAATGGGAGATTTGTTCAAGTACATTTTCAAAAATCCAGCAGTTTCCATGATATGTGTTTTTAACGCAAGCCTATTCTCATAAGAACATGTTGAAATGTTCTCCCACACTGAGAACTACTGCCATGATAATGCGCTTGACATCAGGATATTCCTTTCCAAGCTCTCCAGAAATAATGGATTTTTTTTTATCTTTATGCATCTAATCAGTTGTTAACCAAGGATCAGTTTTTGAGATAGAAACTATGAAAACCCATGGAAAAGGATCAGATGGAGTGAAACGGATAGCTCACTTCTGGCCCAAATACCAGAACAGTGGTTCAGAAGGTGTGGAGACATCCCTTCTAACCAATGCTAAACTCACTGTCATAAATCTCTTCCTCCGTGTCCTCTTCTATGTTCTCGGCCGCTCTCTCGGCCCTCTGTCTCTCACTTGTCGGGATATAGTTGTCCTCAATGAAGCCGTCGTCATCCTCCTCGCTCACTGGAGGCATACAGTGAGGATGCATTCCACGTCCTCCGTGCATGGTAAACCCCACTTCCAGGCCTGAAAACAATGAGAAAAGAAGAAGAGAGCAAATAAAAAAACCCACAGCCAAGAATCATTAGAAACCAAGTCCGGTAAGTCATTCTGTCCAACCATGTTATCAGCATTTGCAAATATAAAAAGACTCGCCGAGTAAGTCAACAGAGCGCAGACGGCTTTGGATTTGAGGTATCAATTTCTATGAGCTCTTAATTGCTGTATTAGCTCTTAAAGACACAGTTCTTCTAAACAGAAGATCTCCTGCAGCCTAATAAAAGCCTAATAAAAGATTTTCAAAAGATAATTGTGCAGTCTGGTTTTGCTTCAACTGTAAGTCAGCATTTCTCATTTTTGGAAACATTATACAAGCTATTTGCCAGGACATGGCATCCGAAGTACAAAAATTAATTGTTGCCGTGTTGTTATGTGTTCATTGGCTTAGATGATATTTTCATTTCCACTTGGAGGCAGTTCAATGCACTGTGAACACAGCACTGGACACTGATCTCCAGTAGTGTTTTTGTCTTTTTAAACTCAGATATTTAGTCATTGTTGTGCTGCGTTTTGGTCTCCCCCAGCTTCTAAGGACTGCTTCTGTTTTTATCTGCTTTTAATTTCTGACCATCTACAGGAGCTGGTTGTTTATTTTGTCCACAAGCAGCAGGGCCGGAAAACAAAGACAATGAGCTGGAAACCACTGTAGCGCTAACACTAACTGCAGAGGTAGCCTATAATTCCTGTCATTCATCATACACATAATCTTTTGGTCTATTGTTGATTTTAAAAAAAATGCTTTAGGCTGTGACAAAGCACACTATGAGCACAAGTACACTTTTTTCATATTGCTATTTTTCTTGTGTAATGCTTTCTTATCCAATCTGTTGCATGAATTTATAGATGTTAAATGTACTCTGGGCATTGGCTCGGCTTTCGGTTTTGAACATACAAACAAATGTCAGCATGCAGTAATCTCTAAAATTGAATTCATAAAAAGCAAACCTGATGGGTCACAGTGGCTAATAGAATCACTCTCCCTCAGCCGCGTGTGTCTGTAGCTCGCCAGGAAGCGCCGAAACACCTGATATTTAACCATAATGGCAATAATAACAGTGACCAAGATGGCTGCGACGAGGACGGCCACGAAGAACTCCCAGCTGTGACCGGTCTGTTTGGCTGTCAAAGTGTCTGTAAGAGAAGACAAGGAGTCCCATTCCAGTTAATCAGTGTGGTTTTGAGGTGGCACAACTGTGGAAAGAACCCAGATACCCGCATTAAGCTTCAACTATGGGGAACTGTATTTACTGTCTTCTGCCGTTAGAGCAGATGCAGAGACAAATTTCCTGCTGATAAACGTTCTATCTGACATTACTAAAACAACTGAACTCTTACCATTTTTTGCTGCTGTTGGTAAAGCTGTGTCATTTAGTGATGGTTCCATTTAGCTTTGCCTCTTATTTGTACAGCCTCTTCTAGAAAGAGACCTCCACTTTGTAGTTCAGTTTGCTTCTTGATGAATGAGGCTTTCCTCTTGCTTTGCGGCACCATTAACTCAAGCGTGAAACCATGGACTGCAGGCGTGTCAAACACATATGTCACTCTCTTTCGACAAGAGCCAGCAGACCCTTGAACTCCTTTTAATTGAAGCTGGCACTTTTCAGTGGTTTGTGTTATATTGCCTTGATCTAATTAAAGCCACTGTAGGATTCAGAAGTGATGTTGTAGGGCTGGCATCTCCCCAGATGAGGGAGTTAGTTGTCTGTTGACTAGTGAGGAGTTTAACTTTCAGAGCGCCGCTTGGCGGCAAGGTTGAGTGACTGGGGGGGAGGCCTCAGTTCAGTACCAGCTGAATGGTGCTGGTATCGTAATCGGTTTATGCATGCAATGAAATATGAGCTACAGACCTCTTGCTGTAGTTACATATGGATCTGGAGAAAGTAGAAAAGAGAAGAAAAGAAGCATGAATATTTTTATTTTACACACTTTCCTACAAAGGCATCTTACAAAACTGGGGAAAAAAGCTCCTCAGTTATGTAGATTACCAGTAAACGATACCCATGTGCATTGGTGCTTTGAAATCTTTGTGGCATTAAATGCATATTTCATAACTAAGCCACACAAAACGAAACTGAACAATCAAACGGCTTAAATATTTCACTAAGTATCTATGGAGAGTGAGTGTTTCATCATTAAAGGAAGCTCTTTTAAAGGTTCTTTTAAATACTGAAATTATCACTCAGCATGGGCTGTCAGGAAATCAGGAGGATATCATGCACAATAGGAAAAGTGTGTCACAAACAGGAAGTCCCACATACTGTAGAACCCTTCCTTTATGCTACACAAAACACTGGCAAAATGAGTAATCTGTGAGTGTGTGTGTGTGTGAAGGAATCTTAACTTTGCATGTTTAACAGCTTCCTACAAAACTTCAGACTTAATGGGCAAGAAGATCTTACATTTGTTGTTTATTATAGAAAAATTAAAATGGAATTTCATGGAAAATCAGTGCTGAGAGGAAATTCCATCTAATTTGAGCCACATGGGAAAAGTGCAGCATCTTGGGACTTCACTTCCATTTGTGTTGTGTAGCAAAAAGAAATGGGGAACAGCCTGCCTAGTTTGGCTGAAAGCCAGAACTCTCTACTGATGTCTGCAAAGATCACAATTTTTTAAAGCGATAAAACAAATCTTGCTTTTATGAAATGAAACAAACACATTATTAATACACGTGTGATCCTCCCTGACAGAGCCAGAATCGGCGTTTCCACCCACTTTTTCCCCTAAAAATTAGCTAACCAGCTGTCAAATGTATCATCATATTTCCAGAATTGGCAACGCGCACTGGATTATAAACCCCCATGTTCTGCTTACATTCAGGAACTCGCTTGTTCCACTTGTTGTATTTTGTTGACAGTAGCATATCAGCGATGTTCTTAATGCAAATACAAACCTGTCGTCCACAAGAGAACCTTTATGCACAGCTATTTGCAAAGTAGACTCATATTTGCATGCACAGCACTACGGGCTGACCCCCTGTATTTACACTGGAGCTGCAAAAATGCAGTCAAATAAGTTTTGCTCTTGTCCGTGATGTCCATTCTTAACTGTTTTTTACTAGGACCTACAGTATATGTTTATGTTTGTGATCTAGATTTTAGATCATAACATTTTTTATTTTTATTTTTTTTTTTTGGGGGGGGGGGGTTGCTAAAAACCTTTATATTGACTGTAGATAGATTTATAGCTCACTATAAATATAGAAATGTGTCTTAGTTAAATAAAAGAAGCAACACTGTATTGACACTTTACATCACAAGGCAATTGCCCTTTGCCTGTTGGAAGGCAGTCTTGTTTCCACATAATCACTGTGTCTCAGATGGACTACAGTTACTCTCATACAGATTAGAAAAGGTTTGCAAGTATTGCCACCAAATTTATAATTGCAGACAAATTGTCATAACATTCCAGTTGATCTGGGTTGGTTTGCACTGATGAGCACAGCTTGTCTGCGATGCATCTATCTGCACAGCCTGTTCTCACTCCCGACGCGTAATATACCGACGATTTGTCATGTCCGGAAGCGTTCCATGGGAACGGGAAAGGTGATATCGTGGATGAAATCGAATAGAATGACGCTCCTACGGTAACACACGTTCCAGCTGTGCAATTCAGCCCTAACCATGACCACCACCTTAATCATGTTAGATAGTGTTTTCCAAAGCGATTTAAGTAAAATAAGTATACATGTGTAGATTCATTTCAAAAGGTTCTCATGTTTCCTAGTTTTTCTGAACTTGTAATATAGGGACGTGTTGGGTGGCCAAAAGGATAATACACCGACGATTTGTCACCTAGCGTTTAATGTTACACTTTGGGAGTTGTTCTGCAATAGATGCATCGCAACCGCTTGCCAACCTCTTGGATTCTGGGTGTATTCCTATATAAAAACATGGTTGATAAGCACCTATGCTATTTTGTAGTTAAATCGTTGTCTTGCAGGGGCTACCTCTCTTTTTGTGGGCAAGTTAATGTGAATGTGAATTTCTATATTCTTATACAACAACAGATTTGTTATTTTTATCACATTGCCACAGATGAACCACTGTTTCCACTAGTGTGACTGTAGAAAAAGCAGTTAAGTGGCAGTAAAAAAAAATCAACATGTAAACTGTAACTGTTATAACATCTAAATTAATTTTTGCAAACCAAACTGATGCATCTTGGTTTGGTTTGCAAATTGGCTGGACTGATTTATAGACAGCAGTGATGGGAAGTGCTGGAGTAGTCATGAATATTGCAGCCTGATTTTATTCAGAAGGCTGACCCACTGAAATTAGGCCTTAGTGACTGGGTGACCTGCTCCGCCACAGTTCACAGGAAGAGCGCAGAACATTGGTTCCCACAATGTGACAACTATGACTTTGGTTTTTATGACTTTGTTCCTGTACCAGCTTCATAAAAAAAGTTCAAATCAACTATGGTTTATAAAGATGTAAAGACGAATTTACAGTGTCTTTCTTTCCCCCAAAATAGTGGTGGTTGTTTTAAAGGGCGTGCTTAAAGTTTCTTGTTCACTTTCTTGGCTCTGAGGTGATTTTTCACAGCAAGAGAGCTCCAGCTCCTTAGCTGTGGCCATTAGGCGACTTCCCCTTCATCTTCTTAGGCTATTCTCTTCAGCAGTGTTGGCTGTAAACACACCGACAGAGCTGCCTTTATCTCTTCCCGTTCTGTCCTCACACAGGCGTAGCAAAACATACACATCAACCCGGAGCCAAGAATATGTGTGTCAGAGTGTGACTGCGCACTGCCGCAGTACATTTGTTTGTGCTTGTATGCGAAGTTGCATCTGTGAAAAAGCTGCATTTGCGCCTGTGTTTGAATATCACTCTCAAACGCAAGGAGCCAGTTTTTTGCAGCCTTACTTTGTTTCGCCTCTCCAAATTGTGAGTCCAGCGTCAGTTTGTAGACGCTAATGATGGCCAGAGGGCGTGAAATGCTCTCCCTGTCATCAAACTGAATTAAACATCAAAATTATGTTCCGCTCACGGAGTGTGATGAGGCTCCTTTGAAAAGGCTAACTGTAAGCGGTTTGATGCTTTCAAATCTGATTACGCAACAGGAGGTGACACCAAATTATATGGTAAACTTCTTTCAACTTATGTAACAGCGAGCCAGAATCAGACATGAAAAACAGGCTTTTTGATAAGCACTTATCACAAAAATGGATTTACTTTTCAGCTCACACTTTACGCTCTCTGCCTGGCTGAAATAATCACCGATATTTATATTCAAACCACAAGCCGTCCTCTGGGTGACCCTCACCCCAACAATCCACAGTGCAGCGTGCAGGCCTCCCCCTTTGCCTCTTATCCCACTGCCAAGTTTTGTATTTTTGTCTTCCTTTGTAAATGTGTGGAGGAGTCAGGCCATGCTATTGTTTGTCTGTGATGATAGGCACAAGAACTAATTGAGCAGTGGGTTTAAAAACAGCTGGCAGAGACATTGTTTATTAGCCTGATTATTTAACTCACATACTGGAAGTATGAAAGCTACGCCCTGAAAAATGATTAGTGTATTGTGCTGGCGTTGTCTAACTATACCCAAGATCATAATAGCTTAAATGAACTCGCAAATGACATGTTTGGTTTTTGTCTTTTGGTCCTGGAATAATGGCAGTGTCAACAGAGAAGCCTCAGCCACACAAAGAATAAACCCAAGCTTAGGGATGGCTAATTAAAAAGATAATAATCAACCTGCAGCAAGACCAAAAACTACATTATTTGATATTTTAAAGTTACTTTTAACACTTCCTTAATGAAACTCCACACATTTAAAGTGGGAAATTATAGACATGTGCTGTTTAAAAGAGAGAGAGCCGTTAATGGTGTTCTTTTGTTTGGGGTAAAAACAGCAGGTGGAAAACATGTCAGTGAGTATTCAGCAAGGGTCATTCGGACACTATATGAGTAAAAGAGTTCATAAATTGTGTGCCATTTTGCCGTGACTTCATGCGAAATAAGGTAAAGGTTTGAGTAGCTTTAAAATGAGTAGCAACTACAGAGTGGGAGAAAGGGTTTAAAGGTTGTAGTGTTTGACTGTTCTCTTATAGGTTATAATTTTACCCAAACAAATCACTGAGATAAAACGTACCTGCTCCAAAACCTTTACATTCACCTTTGGTTAAAGGTCGGCATCAAACTCCTTAGGATCTTTGAGTTTTTATTATATCGGTTAAAATGTTTTTGCTGTTGTTGGGGTTGTTTTCTTGAGATATGAACTCTTTTAGCTGCTGTCATATGTTAAACATTAAAGTCTTCTTCTTTTTTCCCGTTTACAGTGACAGCTGGGTAAAAGCCACTAGCTAAACCTTAGCTAAAACTAAAGCTAATCCTCACCTGACTTGGCTACAATTTCTGCTGTCTCTCTTTGGCAGAGAACTCGGTGCTGACAAGTCCTACAGCTCACAGTTTACCAAGCCTGTGGTGTTTTATTCGGAGCCCGGGCTCCAATACAAACAGTATTGTAGGAACTACACACAGCAGAAATACTGCTTATTGCTTTTGTACATTTTGAAGGTGGTGCAGATGCACTCATTTTCGATGGTACAATATACTTTGAAATAATAAAGCACAGCAGTGAGCACACAGTTCTGAACCACTGTGTGCTCAGTTTGTAGGGCAGTGCAGGTCATAGAAATGTAAACACGCTTTGATATTGTGTTTTTTCTGTCTATAGAAAGAATGGCCTTCAGCTGCTGCAGCACTAAATGACTCCACTGCAGGAAAAAAAAATATGTTACTGATTTCCACTGTTAATGAAAACCATATTATTTTTTGATATACTTCGGATTTTTCTGGCAATGCGTTCAGGCACGCATTGCCAGTCCTCCTCCTTCAGTCGTAACCAGTCGAGTTGTAAATAAAAGTATGTTACACTTCATGGTTTTGGAACAGCTAAATACTCCTTATTTTATTTATTTATTTATTTAAATTTCTCCCATTGTGATATTTGTTGCACAATATTCAGAACTGAATATTGTGCAACAACTGATGTCTTGAACTGAGATATAATTCCTTGTCTCAGTTCACAACCAAACCAAAACACATATCCCAGTGTGTGGAAGACACTGGCTACCTCTCTCTTCTACAAGCTGTTGATTTAAAGCCTTACCTGGTCACCTGTCAGAGTAGATCTCCGTGGCTCGCACATTTCATGTCGACCTTAGCCACATTTTCTCCTGCCTTCCCTATGAAATGGAGAAATGTTATGCAAAGGTTGAGCGAGGTGTGCTCAGCAGCTGCTTCCGAGAACATCCAGTTAATAGGTAACTTTGTAACTAAGGTACGCTCTCTCTCACTCCCGCCTCCTGCCTCTTTTCTGGCCAATGGCACGGCTGACCTGGATGGAGCCAATGTTGTTGTTTTTGCACTGCCAAACCAGGAAGAGGTAGAATTTGACTTATGAGCTGTATTCATATTTTCTTTATATGTAAATACCCACATACAGGTGCAACTATATGATCTGGTCTAACCTGTTTTTGGTTTTTCTTTCTCAAACACTGGTATCCTGTTGCTGTGGATCATATAATCTTGTTTGTTACGTGCTTTGTGCGTCCCCTCTTCTTGTGTATCGTAACTGTAGTTTAATGCCACCCCTTACTATTTAAAATGCAAACTATTATCCAAGACCTCCTGAGATCAGAAAGGAAATCAGACAAGATAGATTTTTTTGGGTTGACAAGGAGTCATGTTTATGTAAGACGCCGCCCGCTGGAGAGGACAGACCTCTGAAAGGCTCTGAAAGGAAAAGCGAGGTGACCCTGAAAACAATAGGGCCACTTCCTGGCCACTCATCAGTGCACCCTGCATCTTTACATCTCCCTTCCTTACTCTTCCTCTTTCCCTCCCTCCCTCCATATGTTCCAGGACGCTTCAGCTGGATGTCTTGGAGCCGATGACATATATGTAGATAGGTTGGGACACTGAAATGATTGTGTGTGTGTGTGTGTCCACCACCACGTCTAAGGGCTGTTTGATGTCACTTTCAGCCGTGCCTTGCGTAAACAGCATTCCGTGTTTTAGTATATGCTGCAAAGACCTAACCTGTGACTACACTTGTGCATTGTGGGAAAATCAGTGAAGTGCAGTAGCAGCAAAGAGTTAAACTGTGAAAAGGGTGTCTTCCTGTACATGCTGAGTAGACACAATATTTAATGTCACATCTGATGATGAACATGTTCAGTATTTCCTCTCATTTCAACCCTGCTTCGTTCTTTTCTGTTAAATACATCGGTATATTAACCAGCTAACCACTTACTTGATCTGCTGTTTGATGCTGTAGTACACAGTAGGCCTACATAGCATTTTTTTTTCTTTAATTCTACTTTCTGCCACAGTTTGAAACACCAATGATAAGAACTACAGGAAGGACCTGAATCAGCAGAGAATACATAAGACCATAGAAATGAGCTGGAAGATGTTTAAAGATGCTGTAGATGAGCTGCTTCAACAGACTCTGGGAATGAATGACGTTGTTGTTCAGTGTGAGTGACCTCACCCTGAATCGTGACTTTTAACGTTGTTCATTTTGCGTGACGTGCTGTAAAACATCTACTGTATTTAGCATCTACTGGATTTGTCAGTAAGTTTGGCAAGCATGTGTTTTTCTTTAAATCGCTGTCTTTTGGTCTGAGTGCTATTTCAATAAAGTAAAATGTGAACAGAAAAAAAATCAGATAGTAAAATTAAAGGTTTTTTTTTCAGAAACCTTTCAGAAACCAGAGTTTAGTGGTGAACCAGTCATGCAAGTCCAAGGATGAATGCTTCTTCAAAGCATCTACTTTAATCAAGCCCTTACCTAATTCTACCCTGCCTTAAATGTAGTCTTTGTTAAAATAAACATATTAAAGCAGCTTTAAATGTTAGCTTTAGTGGAAGTACTACACTTTTTTGCTAATGAGATCATTTGTTGTAAAGAAATATGCCATCAACAATGTAATTTGAAGTACGATTTTTCTCAAAGCATGCAAAACTTTATGTAAATAATGAATTTGCTAATACATTACTCGTTTCTCCTCTCCTTATTGCAGTTATGTCTGTCAGAACTTCATTTATGTTATGTCTCAACAAATTTAAAACTCATAAAAGGTTCAGGACAACATATTTACATGTGCAGAAGAAAATCAGTTTGTTCAAAAAAGATCCAGATTTTTCATGATAAGATACAAATGTTTTGCTGCTAATGCTTTGAGTCCATCTACAATGTAAACAAGGTTAAGGACATCAGTGGCAGGTCTGGAACTGTTCTCAGACTCTGGATAAGACTGTAGAAGGAGGCCAGGGGCTTTCCCCACTTGTGCTGGCATGGGATGTTTATTCTTTGTCCTCTAAGTGAAGTGTTGGGATCTGAGGTCATGGCCCTTTCTGTAGGGAAGATGGGAAAGCCTTGGTAGGTCCTTAAAGACGAGGGAAATAACAACACGTGCTGAATTGTACATAACAATGGACACTTGGACATGAGGAGGAAGTTATATGTGAGAAACGAACACACCACTGGACATTTAGTGTGCAGAAGAGACAGTCGCACAAAAAAGCATCCAAGTTTTGTCTAGATTGTCTACTCCAATTTAATTTTCTCTAAGTGTATTTTTTTGAAGGCCATGCATACATCTGTATACATTTGTGGGTTTGCATATGTAAGTGTGCTCCACCTAGAAATATGATCATCTGCACAAGGCCGTCTGTACATGTGTTAAAAATCTGTACATTTTATAATTAAACTGTTCTTTTCTTTTTTTAAATTTGTAATTTTAGGGGGTCCTTTATTAGAATGATTGCATATAATCACTGAATTAATATAATTCAGGTGTCTTCTAATGAGTTTCTGCAAAAATAGACCCTTTTGTCCTTCTTTCCTTCATATCCTTCACTCTTCTGTAATGACCCAGTTACAGCGCAGAGGTTGTGAAAGTTTCATCCAGTTTAATCTAATATAAGAGTTTCCTCACTAGCTCTTCTCATTTGTGTGATGTTACATGCCTCGCTGGCACTAGCATACAAAATCAAGAGTGTGTTTGACTTGATCTCCTTCCATATCTTGCAGGTACAGTATTGTATACACCGTTAGAGAAGAAATGGATACTCTCAGTATCACTGTCCCAGCTTCTCTCTTTGATCGTGCTGCAGGGTATTTATTTTCTGCTCTTTTACTCTTCAAGGTGAATGAATACTACTTATCAAATGACCTACTGCATGTAAAAACATAAAGCTGAATACCTGCCAACTTTTAATACATTGAGGTCCATGTTTAATGACCTGAATGTTTCCTCTTTGAGGAAAGTGACTTACCCAAACGCTGTGTTAATCAGTAGGTGCTATCACTTTTCTGTTTGTTTTGGATGTTATGGTTGTGTGAATGTGCAACAGACTTAAACAGCACCCTGACTGATAAACGCACTGCTTAAAAATGGCCCCAGTAGCACAGAAACACACCCTATGTGGAAGTGAAAATATTAGCTGTGTTATAACTCTGTAATGTAGACCTGCTAGTGTTGCAAAATCCATGTAAAAGTCAACTTGTAGTCAATTTTTTTAATAAGCTCCAACTGCATTTTTCTAATCCCTCCGTGAAAGTTATAAGAATATTTATGTGAAAAGTGAGAGTGTGGCAGGATTCAGTTATGGCTCAGCAAGAAATCTGACTTTTAATTATAGACTGAAAGACTCCTTTTTCAGGTTTGCCATGCAGAAAAGCACCCTCTCTGCTAGTATCCACTTTATTTAGGGTGCCCACTTCTTAGGTTTACACTAATATTAAGGTTTGCTGTTGGTTACGTTTAAAATAATGTTACATGGAAACCTTAAAATATTCAATTTAGTTCTGTTTTATTTATGTTATATTAATGCACAACAACACTCAGACACTCATTTGGGGTCATGCTGAATAAAAAATTGAGTCTACTTTGAAAATCTTGGTCGTCCTATATTTCAAGATCTGTGCAATGAAACCGCACACTCATTGGCTAACAAACTGTCAGTCACAAATCAGTAGCCAGTGTGAATGCACCCGCTCTATTCTCTGTCCCTGTTTTTTCACTGCCATGTTGGTGACAGGGGAAATGGTCATGTCAACACTTCAAAACAGCTGTTTACAAACCAAGCTACATCTAGACCCATTTTCTCTAGCAACTAGAGGTTTTCAATGAGCTTTAAATTGTAGGTTACAAGCCCTACAATATTAAACAAACAAAAAATTAGAAAAAAAAATACACCAATCAGATGACCTGATAAAAGCAAACAAGCACTTCCCGAGAAAGGGAAGGAAAAACTCCCTTTTAACAGGAAGGAACCTTTGCCAGTACAAGCCCAGGGGAGGGGAAGCCATATTCCACAAGTGGTTAGGGGTGAGCAGAGAGAAACAGGACTAACGACATGCTGAGGAAGAGAGCTACTATTTTTGAACTAATAATTAAATGCAAAGGGATGTATAAACGCATAGAGTTTAAAAGAGGTGAGTGAAGAGGAAACACTTGTTGCATCATGGGAAGCCCCCAGGAGCCTAGGACGATTGCCGACTAACTAAGGGAGGGTTCAAGGTAACCTGAGCCAGAGCGTACTATAAACATGTCCAATAGGGAGGTTTTAAGCCTGATCTTAAAAGCTCTGCTGTTGGTTCCACAGGAGAGGGACCTTAAAGTTGAAGGCTCTGCATTCCACTTTTAAATATACTAGGAACTGCAATTTAGCCTGCAGTCTGAGAGCAAAGTGCTCTAGTGTAATATAAGAGCTTTACGGTGTGATCGGAGCTGATTTTTTAATCTCTTGTATGTAAGGTGAAGGACTTTAAATTTGATTCTGGATGTAACAAGAAAGGATTGAGGAGAAGATAAAAATAGAAGAAATAGTTTCTGTCTTTCGGGTCCCCGTCAGTACTCTTACCACAGCTTGAGCCTGAAAATAATAAATGCATGAACTGGTTTTCAGCATCAATAATAATAATAATAATAATAATTGGATTTATATAGAGCTTTTCAAGGCACCCAAAGCGCTTTACAATGCCACTATTCATTCACTCTCACATTCACACACTGGTGGAGGCAAGCTACGGTTGTAGCCACAGCTGCCCTGGGGCAGACTGACAGAAGCGAGGCTGCCATGTCGCGCCATCGGCCCCTCTGGCCAACACCATCACTCTGACACGGGATGTTTCTAATTTTGGAGATGTTGTACAAGTGAAAGAAAGCTGTCCTACGTATTTGTTTAATTAAGCCTGTGTTTCTAAGCTAAAAAGAACTAAGACATGAAAAAAGTCATGCCTAGAAATAAAATTAAAACTGTATTTTAATTTTTCAAACTGAATATCCTATGCCTCATTCTCCTCTTCCATCTTAAATATACAGTCTTTTGGTAAGAACAATGCAGTGTAGCATGGCAGACTTTGTGGATGGGGACCTGCTCCCTCAGTAGATATGAATTACTCCTTCCAGGGTACTCCAAATCTTACCTGATCAACCTTGACTTCAAACAGCATCGCCAAACCAGCGAAAAATTGTCTTTAAAAATGGCTTTGCATAGCAAAGTGTTGCATTTCTTGGAGGTTCCTGGTACTTTAAAAATAGTCAGTTTCCTATAATAACAACACTGTGTTAACTTTTGCATGTAATACAACTTAATCCGAGACTTATCACTAACTTCCTCAGTAAATGCAGGGGCATGCATGCTTTGGCACAAGCAGCCATCCAGATCTCACTTGCTGTGTCCCTCCTTCTCACCAGACGCTGGGAACAAGAAACTATGGCCCCCAGACCTGTGTGGCTGAGTGTGCATTTGTGTGTATGTGTGTTTGTCGAACAAGCTATCAAACAGGAGCCGAGACCCGCCACCTCCACCCCCGCCATCACCTCCACAGTCCTTTTCCTGCCTGTAGGGTGATTCCTGCCCCTGCGCTCCCTCCACTTCCTTCACACACATATCAGCCTCCAGCAGCAGTACCTCTTCCTGAATCTGGCTCAAGTTCTCTGGATATTCTCTGGACAAGCAACAACAGCTCATCCATCTCTCTGTGTGTGTGTTTCCATGCCTCCATGCACTCTCTTGCTTTCCCTCTCACTTGCTTTCTCTGCTTGAATTCTCACTTAAAAGGAACGCAGCCTGAGAATATTTTAACACATTATCTTTCATCATGTGTCCCCAGGTGACACATAGTTGACTTCCGGGGCCTCTGCAAATATATTCTCAACATACATATGCATAAAATCTTACACTCCAGCTTAGCACTCTCAGGGTGTTATTTAACTTCCTCAAAACTGCCTATAATATTCCAGAGACACGTTGGCTGTACTCAGTACCACTCCCTTTCCACAGTTTCCTCAATGCCCATGTTCACGTGGGACAGATAGTCTATTTCTGTAATTAGGATTTGTAGCCCTAACTTGTATGATAATACTGATGAAAAACGAGCTCAATATATAGTGATGGCTAGCCAACTAATAAATCACAGAAAAATTAAGCACAACAGCCATTCGGCGAGTGGTTTGAATTTGATCACATTCATACAAAGAATGTGGATTTCAAACAAACCCAATAATATGAATAAAAGGTGATTTCAGTGCTGTAACCTGAACTGGAACCAAAACTGTGACCAAACCACAGAAAGAAGGACAGGAATTTGGGATATAACAAAGGTCTTTTTCTTCTGGGAGTTGTGTTTAAACAAAAAGGGTTCAGGCTCTCAGGATTATATGTGACATTTGCCTTTATAAACACCACAGTAACAGCAAAACCATTTTGCCTGTTCTGGAAAATAATCCCCCCTCCCCAACCCCCTTTTTAGTTATCTGGCTGTGTCTGTTGACTGTCTGAAATCACGTTATCCTCTGTGATCCCATGGTGAACTCAGAACTTTTTTTTTTCACATTATACCTGCAGGTCGACTCCATGCTGTTATGATTAGGGCTTCCTCAGTCTGATCCAGAGGCTTTCCATAACATCATTAATGAGGTGTGTGCCTGTGTGTAAAGTCTATCTACCTGTTCAGGGTCAGAAGGGGCCATAACATCAACATCCATCAACATCCTGACAACATGGAGGGTTTGGTTGGTGTCAAAATGACAGGTCACTGTGCTCTACAGCTGGTGATGGACCCAGATCACTCTTTTCCCATTCGCAGTGCCCCGACCTCACCCCAGCAAGCAGATTGCGAGAATTGGGCTGGTGGTAGGTTGCATACCCTCGATTCTGGACCATGTTTTCTTTTCAGTGGGTCTGATGAATGAGCAGGAAAATAGTCGCAGCTTTTGTAACAGTATTGTAGTAGTACTAGTACTAGTAGCGTGGTGTTGTAGTTTAAAAAATGTTTTATAGTGGTTTTTAAATTACTGACACACATCCTCATGTAAGTGAATAATGCATTACACAAAGATATTTTTTTAACCCGAAATCATAAATATTATCAGGCTTGTTAAAAATTCTTTTCAGAATTTTCTCCAAGCACAAAGTTCAAGATTTGAGTTAAACTGTGTGAAGTCAGCACACTGTAAATGTCACAAAATGATCAACTAGCCTATTGAGCAACATCAGTACTTTTAACAGGACAAATGGGTAAACTTGAGTTACTCATACTTTTATGATGCGCAGTGCTTTGTGAAACATGTAAGGCTTACAGTATCATACTGTCATGAAAAAGGAAACTTTTCATGGGGCTCTATGCGGTCCTGTGAAAACCGAAGTGCACCTAATGATTCAATAGCTTGTACAACCAACTCTAACAGTCATCATTTGCTGTAAGACTTTATCAGTCTCTCGGAGGAATTTTGTCTCACTTTTCTTTACAGCGTTCTTTCATTTCACTGAGGTTTGTAGAGATCCCTCTTATGCACGGCTCTTTAAGGTCCTTCTACACAATCAAGATCTGGACTTTCATTGGACCGTTGCGACACCTTGATTCTTTTGTTTTTCACCCATTCTGTTGTATGATCGTTGTCCTGTTTTGACTATCAGACAATCTCACATTTAACTCTATAACTTTTTGGCATACAGAGGAGTTCATGCTCACCATAATGACCAGTACCCAGGTCCTGGGGATTCGCACTGATATGCTGTGTTTGTCTTTCTTGTGGCCAGACATCTTCACTTTGGTCCAAAGGAAATTGTTGCAGAAGGCTTGTGGCTTGTTGAGATGCATCTTTGCAAACCTACGCCGTGCTGCCATGTTCTTTTTAGAGAGGAGAGGCTTTGTCTTGGCAAGACTTCAAAACAAACTGTGCTTTTCCAGTCTTTTGCTGATTGTGCTGTCATCAGCTTTAACATTAAACATGCTAAATGAAGTCTGTAGAGTCTGAGATGTAGCTCTTGGGTGTTTTGCAATTTCTCTGACCTTGGTAAATTTCCACTCTTGAAAATTTTATTGCATTGTGTTAAAACACACCTGAACCCTCCAGATCAGAAAACTGCCAAATTTCTGCTTCAACAGAGGTACTCACACTTCCTGATGATCGTTTAATTATGTACGTTTTGATTACCTAGCTGCTATTTACCCTCTTAATTCCTATGGAAACTGTAAGGGTGGACTTGGTTTTCAAAGAACTGTGAAAACTTTCTTTCCTACATTTCTGTACATCTTGTAAGTCCTAATCTAAAAACTCTTTTTTAAAAGTTTTATTTTTTTTTATTTTTTTAAGATTTAAATACCAGTTGTGGCATGTTAAGGCTCTTTCTGCCCAGACAAGTTTTATTTGGTGGAAATGGTCAAAAGACAGTCCTGCCAAACCACACTGTTGGTTTTTCATAAATGTGACAGTGTGAACATAACCAATTTTCTTTTTTATGATAGGATGTGATAAATATGACAAACAGCTGTGGAGTGGGCCAGAAACACTGGCAAGAACGTTTTCCCTCCATCAGTGCTGATTGGAAAATGTATTTATATATCCAAATTCATTACATATACAACACAGTCAGCTTTACTTTGTGAGACAAGTGGTAGAAATAGAAACATAAACATGAGAAAACATCATAGAAACACATACAAAATAAGTGTAAGCATGAAATGCTGAAATTGCCACAAATCATATAGTGAGTGCTGCGAGTGCCCTTCAAACATGCCACACACCCCTTCGCCCTGCCAAAATGCGTGCACACACACACACACACACACACACACACACACACACACACACACACACACACACACACACACACACACACACACACACACATAATGCTGCATGCGTACAAAAGGGGACAAGGGACAAAAATACACATTTATACACACAGTGATCTGATAGAATAAGCTTTTAATGTTGTCTAATATTGGGCCTAATGACATGCTACTATTGCCCTCACATTAATTGATATTACACAGACTCTTGAGGACATCTATTTGAAAGAAAATAAGGAGAAGCAGGGACTTGTAATAGCTTTTTAGAAATAAGATAATCATGGCTGGTGCATTACCAGTGATACAGTGATCTTTTATCTGCCACCTGATTAGAAAACACAATGATGCTCACAGTCATACCCACTTGTGTCAAAAGCATTAAGAGGTGAACATTTCTCAGATAGTGAGAAACAATCTGCCAGCTGTCAGTTTACATTTTCTTTCTTTGAAGCTCGAGACACTTACAAATTGGGGTAATAGCATTCTGGTCACATGGTCCACAATCACACAGGAATATCTGGATGGTAACACCATCCCTGCTATCTAAAAGTTAGTCTATGTTATGGCTTGAATTAAACCATCAAGTTAATGTCTGTATAACTCTATTACAATGATAATAAGATTGCTGGTGGAGCCTGAGGAAATGGGAGGCATAGAAAGGAAGTGTTCCTGTCATGGGCAACTTGAAACCTGAATCACGAGGCCCTAAAACCTGCCAGTAACTCACTTTGTATCTTCCTCCCAAAGGAGAAGGTAGTTTTTGTGTGCATGTGTGGTAAAACAGGGGTGAGTGTCTATACGTGCCTGCAAGTGTACATTTAGATCAAATGTAGCCCACTACTACATCTTAGCAACTTTTCCCATCCCATGCTCACCCCATCCACACTGACGTTGTATATTTTTGTACCCTGTCATGTCATTTCCCATCATTCTATGTCTTGAGCCATCTGTTGGCAGTATTTACCCCTTAAGGTTACTTAAGTGGCAGCTTTTCTTTGTGTGAAAGTATACAGTGGAAAGTGACAGGAAAGATGGGAGGGAAAGGGAAACAACATGCGACAAAAGTCGAGATCTCATGTGCTGTGATCTGAACTTCTGTCTTCACATCTTTGCTCCAAGGAGGTGAACAAATCTCTCCAGTCACTTTTTTTTAACAACCAGATTTAACAGCTGCACCTTTCAGATGTGTTCCTGCGAACGCAATAACAGATTTGAGTTTCCGTGCTTCAAGTGTTTGCACCACATGTGTTTCGCTAAAGTCACAAATGGTACCAATTTGCAGCATGTTTTGACTGTACATCAGATCTTCGGTTCAGATACCATTTTTGGATTCATGATTGCTCCTTGATGCAAGTGTTGGAGAAATAAACAAAGACACATATCTGAAAAATGTATGTCAATTTGTGGCTGAGCAGTTGCAGCAACTTTCTGACCCCTGCTGAGTTAAAGTCTGTGCCAAAAAACGAAACAAAAAAATACTTTAGTTTTTCATTTCCAGGTAAAAAAAAATCTCATTGAGATTAAAAATCTCATTTCTTCACATATTAAAGAATTACAAATGTAGTAGTTAATCTGTGGTATTTTTGGATATAGCTTCTTTTTTACTGACTCGATTTTTGGATATAGCTTCTTTTTTTACTGACTCGTACAACAGATTTAAACTAAAAATCTGATCTTTTGAAAGCATGAATTTATGTCAATAATAATAAATCGTCACTTACAACAGGGATGATCCAGGGTCTGAGTCACAGCTTCATGCAAACCATAGTTGACCAAGGTTAATGGTATGATGGGCATGGGTGACATAAAGCATACTCTGCACACACAAGCTATTTTTCCTCACAAGCAGACGTTCATGGGAAAACTGGAAGAATGTTTATTTATTTTCCAGCTTTGTGGCACATGCTTCACTAATACCAGATTGCACTCCCTGGCTGCTTTGTTTGGTACACCTGTTCACCTGCTCCTTACAGCAATCAGCCAATCTCACAGTAGCAACTTTGGCATGTAGAAATGGCCCAGATAACCTGCTGAGGTTCAAACTGAACATCAGAATGGGGAAGAAAGGTCAGTTAATGACTTAGTGTGGCAGGGTTGGTGGTGTTAGATGGGTATGGGTCTGAGGATTTCAGAAACTGATGATCTACCGCAAATTCAAACACAGTTATCTGTAGGATTTACAGATGGTTCAAGAAAGAGAAAATATTCAGTGAGCAGCAGTTTTCTGTGCTAAAATGGTCTGTGGATGCCAGAAGTCTAGAAAGGCTACAATGACTCATTTAAACACATAAAATCAGAATATTCAGAAGAGCGTCTCTGAATACATAACATACTAAACCTCAAAGCAAATGTGCAGCAGCAGCAGAAGAGCGCACTGGTTGCCGCTCCCCTCAACTAAAAACAGGAAACTGAGACTACAGATTGTATGAGCTCACAAAAATAGAACAATTTGAAAAATGTTGTCTGGTTTGAAGAGTCTCAATTTATGTTGCCATATTTGGATGCAAGTGTCAGAATTTGGCATGAAGAACATGAAAGCATGGCTCCGTCCTGCCTTGGATCAGTGCTTTAGGCTGCTGCTGGTGGTGGTGGAGGATATTTTAGTGACACATTTAAGGCCGCATGGTACCAACTGAGCTCTGTGTAAATGCTGCAGTCTGCCTGAATACTGTGTTTGATTGTGTCCATTCCTTCATGAGCACAGAGCACCCACCTTTGGATGCCTGCTTCCAGGAGAATAACACACCATGTCACAAAGCTCAAAGTGTTTTTTGAAGATAACAGAGTTATCAGTGAGTTTGCTTCAATCTGAGTTAATAAAAAGTCAAAAACTAACTGTGACACTCTGTATTAAATTCATATTCATATTCATATTAAATTCAATTTAATTGTCAATTCAGTTTCATTAATTTGTTGGCAAATCTCATCAAGAGCAAGCAATTGGTGACAGTGGGAAAGAAAAAACTCTCTTTTAACAGCAAGAAACCTCCGGCAGAAGCAGGCTCAGGGAGAGGCGGCCATCTTCGGCATCTAGTAGGGGACAATGAGCGAGATGGGACAAAAGACACACTGTGGAAAAAAACCAGGGATTAATAATAACTAACGAATAAATGCAAAAACAAAAGGCGGGTGACAAATCAAATATCCATAAGACACTGTACCACAGTGTCTACGGTGTGTCCACGCTGCATGTGTATGCATTTGTCTTCTCCCTGTTGTGAGTGTGCTGTCATATATGAGTGGACAGCTTCGGCAGGAAGTATTGGAATTGTATTTAGCTCCATTCACCTTTATGATAAATACTCTTTATGCATTCTCTGATCTGTGAAGTGAAGGCTGTATTTATTTATTTTTTAAAGTTGAAAGCTGAACACCTCTCAGTTCCACTGGAGCATGATTGGCTTGCTGCCCATTTTCTCTAAAGTGAGTGTGAAATATAGCTGGGATAATAGTTTGTAAACCTTTCAGGTTGTCAGCACAAAGTGTTGGAAATCCTGCTTTTAAGAAAAAAACTGTTGAGAGATGATCTGTACGAGAGCGTAAACACATTTAAAGCCTACGCTGAAGTAGTGCCGTAGAGTTATCAGCCCCGTGGAGCTCATTATCTTTGGGGAAATTCGACTTGATTCAGTGGAGGTATTTAGATTCTACCAATCATTTTCACACAAATCCCAGAATCACCCTGTTGCTGACAACATATACACAAACACCCTAATCATGCATGATTTACATTACTCTAAACATCCACGATCTTAAGGAATGTTTATCAGAGAGCACAGCTTATGGTAAAATGAAGGTCAGGGGGGTTTGTAACTGCAGTTGGGGAGGAATCAAGGGGGTTGTTTTAGGGGGCCTGAGAGGTGTGAGTGACACTCTTGCTTAGGCTCCCAGGGCCCAGTAGGATCAGTGCGTGTGGAGCCAAGCCAGCTCGCCACACAATGAGGGGAAATGGGAATTTAATACAAACTTTCTCACAAAGTCTCTCAGACCTCCCGCCTCTGTTGCCGGTTTCACTTCCAGACACCCCCAGCCTCGCAATCACCACCTCCTCCACCTCAACTACAACAAGTTGTCAGAAACCTCTAAGAGATGTCGAGTAGCGCGCTGCCATGAATTTACCACTTGACACCATTTTCCCTCCAACTACAATAAATAACGTAAATATTAAAGCTCACGATAACATGAGTTTTAGATACAGCAGTTCAAACATTGCACACTTTTCTTTAATTTTTTTAAGTGATTCACACACAATTACAAGTCGGCACAGTATATATGGTTAAGAAACATCACATTCTCTGTTACTTGCTGCACACAACAGTGCACGAAGACATGCTATTGTTTGTCGCGCTGTTGGTAATATTGTTATTTTGAACCTGGACAGAAGACCCACTGAGCCGTGTCTTTGTCTGGTAGTGTCATTAAGCGAGTGGCTTTGTTGTTCCACAGTTCATAATTACTGTGGAACAACAAAAACTAGAGGATACAATGGCTTGTGTTGGGTGAGCAAAGATGAATGGCTGCAGTTCTGCATGCTTACCATACTGCATTTCCTTCATTTTTATGTACAAACAAACAGTATTCTGTTCACACATGCAGTTGCACTGCATATGCATTCAATAGAGGGTTGATTCACTCCAGTGTTCCATCATAAATGGATATATAAAGCATATCTGTGCACAGATATCAAAACACACACACTGCACACTGAGGCATCTGTGTTGACCTAGCCTTTGGTCTTTTCCCTTCTGGCTTCCTATAGTGGCTCCACCAAGCTGTGTCTGCAATACGGAACTTTTTTATGTCCTTGAACGTCTTCCTTTCTGCACGCCTTCCTCAGTTGTTTCTCTCAACTGCAGTGACATAGTTTGCAAGACTCTGCAAAATAAATATGTGAAGAGTAAACGAATGAAAAAAGGCTCACAAGGGTGTGCACAACTAGTTTAAGGGTACACTTTGTCGCACATTGCTCTACTGTAAACTTTACTGTTTGTCTTCCACAGCAGTAAGAGCCTGTTCACGTGACATTTCACTATCACTGCTCTTCCTTATTCTGAAGCACATGCAGGGGAAATAAGAGGAAATAAGAAGTTCTGATTTCTGTGCAAAACAGGACCATGCCTCCCACAGCCAAGTGTGAACTTCACGGCCTTTTGTTTGCCACAAGGCCCAAATGGAATCACTGTAATGTGTAGCCAAAATAGTTTGAACCTGTGTGTAACCATTTCAACTTTTGATTCCCCCCAACTTGAATCAACACCACATCTCTTTATTCTGGATAGTATTTTGACCATTGGATATCGTTTTATTTATCCATTAAGTATCAACACTTTACAAAGCTTATAAAATTGCAGCCTTTGTTTTGTTTTTTTGGGTAATACAATAGAATGTTCCTTGCAGTCTAAAACAGCCTGTGTGTGCTCCCGAAATTGAAAACAGGAAATCTCAAACAATAAGAAGTTGTGTCAGGTTGTCTGAAGTTGCAAGGGAAAAAAAACACTACACAAGTCCGACAGTTTTTGTGGAGAGAATTAGAAAAGGCGTGTTCAGTTTTTTTCCAAATGGACATAGCAAAGTGAGAGCACTTTTAAAAAGTTGGGATCTGAATAGACACAACAAGCATATTGTTCATCATTTCCTGAGGCTGAATGATTGTGAAGGAAAGAGACTGACTGGCCATAAAAGCTGCAGGGATTGTGCGCTACTCATTGAAGTGAAAGAACAAAGCTGTTGCATTTGGCAAAACGTGATTTTGGCTGCCGAAGTATTTGGTATCTGCGCAAGGGCAGCAATTAGGTACAATGTCCGCATTGGAAGATGTTTGGGAAGTGCAGGGTATAGAAGTCAATATATTTTAATAAAATGCAATCATAACTCCTCAAACAGTGTATATTTTAAAATGCTAAATAGCTGATATTTCATGTTTTTGTTGTTGTTGATGAAACCTAAAAAAGTTTCATCCTAAATCCATCGTGCACAGAACAGCTGTTCTACTTCTAAAACATGATGTTCAGTGTATGCAAAAGCAATTAGACGAGTGCTTAACGTTCAGCATTGTATTGGAACAAAAAGTGACAAAGTTTGAAGTCATATATACACTAATCGTGGATCGGGGAGTTCTGGAGCGCCAGCAGTCCTCCGCTGTCTGGTGACGCTCTTCCTTCCTTTCCCACCCAGAGAAAGCTGAGCTTCACCAAAAGTTACACTCTCTGCTTAGAGTGACAGTAGAGTGAACTCCTAAAACCAGCTGGTTACCGACGAGATTTTACAAACTGAACGGGAGAATTGGAGGCTTCGACGAGTTATGCGTAAAAAAGCGCACCGTCGTGACGCAGCGTCACCGTTTTGGATGCAGAGCTCACCCTGAAAAGAATCACACGCCGGCAGTTGATTTCCAGCTTTCCCCAATGAGGATTACAAATACCAAGATGATTCTGTGGGTGTTTGCGTTGTGCTTCTTTACTTTATCAGGTAAGAGTGAAACTATTTCAAAACCTGTCTGAGTAGCGAGTAGCTTACAGATGGAGCAACATTTTCGAGAAATCTTATATTAACGGTGTGTGTGTGTGGGGGGGGGGGGGGGGGGGGGGGGGGAATGAAAGAACTAACGTCCAAGTTGTACAGAGATAACGCAACCTTCATCCACTTATAGTTTTTAAGCTTTTTTTTTTTTCGATTGCCTGAGAGCGATTGTCAGCACAGCGCGTAGATCTATGTACCCTCAGGGAATAAGGAGCTCATCCATGTTTCCTTCCATTGTTCTGTGGATTTGGGGCTCACATACCAGGGAGAAGGAATGCTGGGCAAACTCATGTTATTGGATTTGGCACTTTTGTTAATGAATCACTTCAAGAGGCGTTTATGTTTGAACCCAAACCCCAATCGGTATTTTCGTTAATCTTCGTTGATCTTCCCCATTTTAACGCAATATGAAAACAAGGCGTTATTAACAGAAAAAAAGAGTTACAATTTTTCCCTTAGATTCAATATTTATTCCATGTGTCTGATAGACGAGTTTTATGAAATTTATGAAACTAACTTGACACAATCATCTTTAATTTAATGCAGAACTTCAAATCTGACACTTGATCAAAACTGGAATGAAACAGTAGTTCCACACTGCTAACGACTGAGAACTTTAACAGCTCCAAGATGACAATGGAGTAATTTAGTAATGTGTACATTTCTAGGGAAAAGCAATACAAATTGAAAAAAATATGTAAAGATGTAGTGTATGTATTTTCTGTCACTGTGTGAATCACTTAACAGCTGATTAAAAATTATGGGTCTCCCCCCTGAAAAGACAACTCTCCATCTCTCTGAATAATTAAATAAGGTTTGTTACACATGATTAAAAAAAACTCACACTGCTGCCTTACATCAGAGAATGACTAATGCTCTGTTTTACAGATGCTGTGATCGACCTGACCATGTTCTCTGCAGCCATGATCAGAACACCCGAGAACTTCTCCATCTCTTGTATCAATGGAGAGCGCAACTCTGCCCAGGCTAAGTTGGACATTAAGAAGGACAACAAAATCCTCATGTTCTCCAGTGTCCCACAATATAAAATGCACAAGTCCGGAAATAAAATGGTTGTGGCCAGAGACTTTAGTCGCCTAGAAAACATTGGCATCTTCTACTGTGAATCTTCTCAGGACTTTCCCCCAGTTGAAAAGATCACAATGATTAACAACCTTGACAACGGTGTGTTTGCACTTCAAAAAACAAGACTTTCTTCAGAGAGATTTATTTTATTGCTTAAATCCATTATGCATGAAATACATGTTTAAATGCAACTACTTTCAAGGGTGTGCCATTAAAAAAACAAAACAAACAATAACAGATTCTTTGTTCCTTACAACAGATTTCGTTCCAAATTCCCTCACACTACTTGCTAATGTAGGTGAGACAGTTCACCTCACTATGCACTTGCTCAACCCCCAAAGGAGAGATGTGACCTGGAAGTACAACGGTGAGTCAACGTATGCAACTCGGTACAGAGGAAGGACATTTTTGTGCAAACGCAGGCTCAAACAATGACATTAATGTTGTCGCTTGTTTCTTGCAGGAAACTACTATTATATGACACACTGGATTGACATGTTCAATGAAACTGTTGAGCTAACGGTGGAGAATGTAAAGCTTGACAATCAAGGTATCTACAGTGCCAGCTACGTTGGAGACACCCCTCTCAACGGTGCCTGGATGAGGCTCATTGTCAGAGGTTTGTTGGGTCTCACACACACAAACACACACAATCAATCGGTGTCAGATTAAATCAAGGGTTTTGTAGCATTTTTTGGCTCAGATGTGCAGCTGAACTCACAAAGAATTACACAAGACATGCTAAGGTTGACTCAGTGCACGTTCTGCTTGACTGATTGAGATGCACAAGATTCCCCAGCTCAAAATCTTTCTATTTATATGGAAGCTTGTGGAAAGTTACTGTTAAATACTAGCCTACCCTAAACTGTGAATTCACTATAGGCTACATCTGCACATCTTATTTGGCAAGGCATGTGCAGCACATATGTTTGTGTCATTTCCTTTATCTCAGTACCCCAAAGAAAAATTACAGCATTAACACTATCCCCACCCTCCACCTGCAGCCGGCTTTTTCTTTTTTGTCTCCACCAGATGCACATTTTACTGTCATTTAGCATGCATTCTGTACTATGTATCCTTTTTTTCATTTAAATAGGTCACATGTGCTTAAAAAACACACAAAAGGCAAAATACATATAAATGCTATCGAAGCTGTTTGAAGTCTCTGTGCTGTTCTAAGTAAAGAATATGTGTTTCTTTGCAGGGTGCCCCAGTCAGAAGTGGGGTCCTAACTGTATCAGAGATTGTCAAGAGTGTCTTAATGGTGGCGTGTGTCATGAAGTGAACGGAGACTGTATCTGCCCTCCAGGATTTATGGGAACACACTGTGAGACAGGTTTGTACTCTACTCAGGCAAACATCTGCATCTGCAGTATTGTATAGGAGAACTTTCTGTTTGTGAATGAGATCAATAAAAAGGGAGATAGAGGAGGATAATACAAAAAGGGTGTGCAAGGTGAAAAAGCAGTGTTAATAAGTCACATGAATTATGTTGACTCACTTACACATTTGGTATAAATATGCACAATCAGAGTCAAAGCCTCGCAGTCTGACTCCTTAACATAAACACTACCAAAAAGAGACAGACAGACTGTGGAGCCTAAGGTTGAAAAATGAATCAGCAAAAACACTGGCAACCGCGTTAGGCTGATCGAGTTAAGCAGCCATTAGAGTGATGGATGTTTTAATGGTGTTTGTATCACTAATCAGCCTCTGTGCAAATGACACTGGTTAACAAAAGATTGTGTATTCTGGAAAGCACCTTGGGTCACGTACTCTCAAATGCACAAATAGCCATAGACTCCATTACTGTCATTATCTGTATGCGGTAGCTATTTTGTGCTACATGTTTTTCTGTATGCACTTTATTGTTAGGGTTATTATATTTAAAAGCACATCTAGCAAGAGGCACATCAGTTTGCTGAAACTATGTAGCATTAGTTCATACTACTTATGCATGAATGAAGTAGATTAGCTTTTAACTAAGCATCTGATTTCATACATCAACCAATCAGAAAAAAAGAACTCACTAAATGTTATATTGTAAACACACACTAAAATGAGTTCACTCATTAACCACTGGTAGAAAACTAGTAGATCATCAAAATATAAACATATAAATCTTTTTTTTACATTTGGAAGGAAAAGGTTGAGCAGAAGGGTTGAGTACGTGAGTTGCGTCCATGAAAAATCCTCTTCCTCATGCTGTGGGATGTCATCCCATTCTTCAACCAGTATTATCTCCAAGTCCCGGTGTGGCTCTGCTCGTCACTCTGGCACTAACAGCACACCCAAGCTGATCTCTCAGCTGTTCAATTGAGGTCAGGAGTGCAGGCGGGTAGCTCCATCCTCTCAACTCACAAGTTCTAGAGTCTCTTATAAAGCCCACTCTGAACGGGTGAGCGCTGTCATCTTGAAGGACAGAGTTTGGTCTGTCCTTCAAGATGGGATGGTCTTCTCTGGCATTGGCAGAGAGGAGTTTTTACAGGGGAGCAGCTCACATACTCAACTCTGCTGCTCAACTCATAAATGCATTTCCTCATAAACGTGGCTCCATTTAAGGTCAAATGAACAGGCTTTTCAACATAATTGAACAAACATAAATTTCCTAACTTGTTCATGATCATTTTTCATTTCTATTTGGTGAAGTTCACCCAGCATTGTCTTGTGTGTTGAGCTCCGTTATAGTTATAGATAGAAAACTACACATGAGGTACACTGAATTTAAATCTGTCACTAGAGATACCTGAAGACAGCATATTCTACAAATTCTGAAGTTCTTGGCAGTACAGTAAAACATTTAATGCAACTGTGAAACCAAGAAAAAAAGAGTTTCAGAGTTTTAAGGCATGATACCGCAAAACATGAGGAATTTAAACAAACAGATTTGTAATTTTTTTCTTTCTCTGATGACTTGCAGCCTGCAGAGAAGGAATGTTTGGTCAAAACTGCCAGGAGACATGTGGTTCCAAGTTGAACTGCAAGGGGCTTCGATTCTGCCTACCAGACCCCTATGGTTGTTCCTGCGCCAGTGGCTGGTTTGGGAGCCACTGTGAGAATGGTATGATACATAATTTAAATAAGATCATGTGTTTTCTTTTTTTTTTATGACATTTTCTTTTAATGGAGTTTCAATAATGACCTTATCGAGTCTCACACTATGAAGTTTTGTTTTCTTCTATTCTGTTGTCAGCCTGCCATAATGGCATGTATGGGCCAGACTGCAAGTTTAGCTGCAAATGCCAGAACGGAGGCGTCTGCAGCCGTTTCAGTGGATGCCAGTGTCCCAGAGGGTGGAGAGGACAGCACTGTGATAGGTCTGGTAGGTATCTTAACAGCTACAGTGATATGCACGTTTTTTTTTCTCACTATTTCAATATTATTTGCATTCTTCTTGAAATATTGTATATAGACCAGCTATGCAACTTAATAAAACTGTTGCACACACCACACACAAACCATAATGAATGATCTAACTGAACAAGTTACTCTTGAATGTGCAACCTTTTTTAATGCCAAGGGTCACACAGCCTTTGTATTGGCACCTGAATTTGTCAAAAGTGTATTTTTCCTATTTCATCACACACAAAAAGTACAACCACTAGGGGATGTGATTTCAAAATTTGACCAACGGGTGTACTTATATAAATGTTTTTACAAGCAGAGTTGCTGCTGTTATGATCTCTTTCTTTACCGTGCTCATTAGTGAAGCATACTTTTTTGTCTTTTTTTGCTGTTCCTTTCTTTTCGTTTCCTGTCCCGTCTCTCTCTCTACATCTTTAGACTGGGCTCCTCAGATTTTGGACTTGGATAGGCATTTGGAGTTGAATCTCAACTCCAAAGCCATGATCCTTTGCTCAGCCACAGGGAACCCCCTGCCCAGTCACAACAGCATTGAGTTGCGAAAGTTGGACAGCACAGTACTTAAGGTAGGAAGACCAGCAGTTGCCAGCAGCACTCCGGCAAGGAAACCTCACAGTAAGCCTGAATACAAGAGTGTTAGTTCAGGCTGAATATCTTGGCAGACCTCCGTGTCGGCCCATATCAGCTAATGGTTCACCTGATATCCTTCTACACATTCATCTAAGTTACTATATGATATTTGCCAAGTTCTTGCTTGAGCTGCTTAATGGCTCAGTCACATTAGGGTAAAAGCAGTACAGCAACCTCTGTTGACCAGGAAAATGATGTGTTTGCTTGGTGATTACAGTGATTTTTTTTTCCATTCAGCAGCTGATTACAAGTAGTTGCAGCAACTAAATAGTCATCCAGTTGGAGGAACCATGCCTCCAAACTATCATGGTTTGAATCAGAGTGACTGCAATCACTGTTGGACAGACTGTTGAACATTTGCAAATAACTGCTGCCTAATTAGTAAACACAGACTGCATGCCAAGACTTTGCAAACCATTTTTTTTGCCTGCAATAGGAGACTCAGCTCAACTAGTTGCTAAATGGTTATATTGTGGCTATATTCCTAAATAAACTGTTCGCAGTTAAATCACTACAGCAACTACGTCACTGTTAGTGGATTCTGATTGGACGAAATGTAAGCAGTTAATGAGAATTTCTGTTTAATATTAATTTCTTCATAAGTGGATGGCAGCAGATTTGCAATAGATGGTAACGTATTTGGGTTTGTTTTTTTTGCTAATTTGTCACAGTTATTTACTGTATAAAGAGCAACCCAAACCCATTTAGTCCCAAAGACTGACTGCAGACCGACTCTGTCTTATCGTGTCATTTTATCACCCCAAATCCACTTTGAAGATAGCAACTGACTGCGGGTGGTCACAGACCTCGATGCAAGGCTTGTGTTGTGGTTAACAACTTTCCTGTAGTGTGACTGTAGCATTAGCTTTCCCACATTTTTTGCACATCTGCAAGCTGCTTTGTAGCCCACCGCAACCTAGGCATCGCCATCTGATGTTACTAATGCCTGCTCTATTCTGGAAAAAGGCATTGAAGTCCCTCAAAAAGTGCCATTCTCCCAAATATGGACTGTGCAAGTGGAAATAATCAGTTCTGATTATACTGAATAAGGAAAGATTTATTCATTTAGGACCAAAATTAACTAAAAATGTAGGCCTGGTTAGCCAGGCTAAGATTAATTAGGGCCGGATAGCTTCAGTGATAGAAAGTGACATAGCTGGCCAGCTATATATTAATTGTATTAGTTTCTTTTTTAACTTGTAGTTCTAAATTGGAAGATTATTGTGATATTGAAATATAAAAATAAAATTATATTATTTTTTTCATCGCTCAAAATAAGCGTCGCACTTGCGGAAGCCGGTATGCTCGCCCAAACGCCGTGCATTTATAGAGACTTTCAACCCCAGATAGGCCAATTATGGATCTTCGGAGCCACCTTATGTCAGCAGCTATTCTCAACCGTGAATTATGTTAAAAACAAACACCGCTCACGCCTCACAGATGACAGCTTACAGTCCTGCGTAAAGATGAAAGTGACTTCGTACAGCCCCGGTCGATTTCCAGACGCTGTGCGCAGAGGTTCAGGAGCAGAAGTCCCATTGTAAACCTATCACGGCAGACCCGACGATGTTTCCATGAACACGCTTTTCAGCATCTCTTTATTGACCACTTTTCACACACGGTTGCTGTACGCATACAGCCGGCTGTAGCTTTTCAGACACATACCAACAACAGACGTTGCACAGGCAGCGAGGCGTGATTGCGGGTGCCACTCAGGTGCGTCCGCCTCCCCTGGAGCGGCTCTGCAGACCACGCCCCGCCACACACATTAACCAGGTAAAATACATATTCAGGCAGAATTTTAGTTCAGCTGGGTGTCTTTCCTTTTGTTATATTTCTTTAAGAGTTCAAAATGTGTTAAATACATAAATAAAATGTAATTTTCTCTGTAGCGCTTCATGGATTTCTTAAGCAACACAACTTTGTTCACACAAAGCATAAAGCTGAAAAACAATATATATATATAGTGTTATCTGCATTTTAGATGTCAAAAAATATTTGCGGTTCCCAGTGTTTTCTTTTGCGTGGAAACCGGGTCCAAATGGCTCTTTGGGTGTTAAAGGTTGCTGCCCCCTGTTCTAGTGTAATCGAGCAAAAAAATTTATGAAGAGTCTTCAAACAAGTCCAACTGTTTCTTTAAATTTGTAAAGTCTCTCTCTAAAAAGTAAAGAAAGTGTAAAATAGAACGAATGAAAGAACTTTTATTTGGGGTTTAAACTTTGTTTTTATGTCAAGCCCGATGAATGCAAGCTCGAGTCATGTTCTGAGGAAGTCAGCAGCACAATGGCCCAACCAGATAAGGCTGTATCACTCCACAGTGCAGCAGTCACCATGTTTTGCCTTTAAGTGATATGTTCAGTTTCTGTGTTATTGTTTCTCCGCTGTTTCCTTGATAATAGACACACACTGTTTAAAAAAAAAGAAAAGGAAAATTTGACCACCAGAATTTTCTCAAAGTGTTGGAAAAAGTCAAAATGATCCCAGCAGTTGGATCTAAAAAAAAATATATATATATATTGCAGCATATTTCATTGCCTCCCTGTGTTACACATGTATTTGCAGGCCTCTCGTACTGTCATGGACTCAAACAGGAGCACTGCTGAATTTGATATCCCTAACCTGAGCGCTGAACAAGAAGGCTTGTGGGAGTGCAGGGTGTCCACCGATGGAGGCCAGGACTCGCGTGAATTCACCCTCACTGTTAAAGGTGAGTGATTTACGACATTTTAAAGTTCTGTACAGACAGGTGAATTTCAAAATAATAAAAAAAGATCCTGCTTCTTTTCAGTGCCCCCGATGCCCATTACTGCTCCCAAATTGCTGGAAAAGAGAAGCAAGCAGCTGCTGGTGATGCCAGTGTACACCTCTGTGGGAGATGGCCCCATCATCTCAATCAGAGTCCTCTATAAGCCTGTGGAGAATAAAAATGAAGACTTGTGGTCCTCCATCATAGGTATACGGGAAAAACATATTCATGTAGTCATGCAGTCAGTCTTTATCAGAAAGAAGAGCAATCACAGATAATTATTTTTTTTACTTTTTCTTTTATTGCATTGCAGCAACAAAAACAAAGATTGCGTAAATCTCCGTTATTTCAACACACTCTCAGTTCAGCCAAAGATATAATGTATTAGCTAAAGCAAGAAGCATGATTAGGACAACAGATTGCACAAATTTAAAATAAAAACTGTTCTCAATGGAAAATCTAAAAAAGTTAAAAAATAACAAATTGTATTTGTTAAAAAAAACACCCCAATCGGGTCTATAAACAAAAGAGATCTTCTCAGAGACTGGACATCGTGTTCCGTTAAGTTTGAGTTCACATCTGTTTTTCCCCCACCTAAAGACAACAAATGTTAAACATATGTGTTGAAGTGTATGTGTGTAATGTTATTTAAAACACTTCAGACACTCTGTGTTTCTGCTTAATAATCCTACTCTAAAAATGAATGAAAACTTTGGCTCACCAGCCTATCCTAAGTCAATTTTCCTTTCAGTTTATAGTGACAAAGAGCCTATCACACTTATGAACCTGGAGCCCTCAACACGCTACTACGTCCGTGTCCAGCTGAGTCGTCCTGGGGAAGGAGGAGAGGGGGACCCGGGGCCGCAAGCCATAATGGAGACCGACTGTCCTGGTGAGACCTGCAGATAAATTTTACAGACCACACAAACTTTGGACATGTGTATATTTATCTGGGAAAAAATATCAATTTTCCTGACCACAGAACTTAAGCGAGCTCAATTATTTTAAGTCTGGTTAGTGTAATAGTGAAGTGTTTTTCCCATGCCTGACTCAAGTTTAGAGCAAATATAGAAAAATGCAAGTGGAATGATTTATGGGTGTTTCTTTTAAAAACAACAACAACAACAACAACAAAAAACGGAATACCATAGAAGGTATTAAAAAGTGTAATTTTTTTATCAGCCTATTAGAAGTCATGACCCCGTTTAAAGCAGTAACAACCTGTATTCAAGAAGCAATAGCAGGTTTATTCCTAAGTGAAGGCTGGGCAGAGGGAGAGAGCATATTAGAAAGAGCAAGTGCAGAAAAAAGAACATGAAAAAGTGTTTTGAAGTGCAGTTAATCGTAGTTCTACTAAGCTTGAGTCTCTTACAATGTCTGAGGTCCGCGTGTGAAATGGATCTAAAATGATCTGTTGATGATAGTTTATGCCTGTCTCTTGCACAAACATAAACTATTGACATTAGTGTAAATTTTGGAAAAGCAACACTAAATAGATTCTCCTGGCTGGACTGAGGACGTTCCATTAATGTTTAAGTCAAAAACTGGAATGGAAAATGAAATAAATAAAACTGTGCATCAACAAATACTGGATTTATCTTAGCCATTTGTCCATTTTATTTTGAAATGTACTGCCATAAAGGGACTTGAAGTCTACCTTTGGGGAAAATATAGCATTCTGAGCTGGTTAATCACAGACAAAAGGACAGAGTAACGAGGTCCATATAACTGAGGGGCGGAAAGCAGACAAACACAGCGCTATTTAAAGCTAGCGCTGTTGTAAACTAACTGCTGCTCACCCCATTTCTGTGAAAACTCAAATTAACATCAAGAAAATCATCCATCAATTAGGATACATGGGTAACACTAAAATATGATCTGCAACTTAATTCAGCTTAATTCCCTTGTGATGGAATGGAATTTAAATTATTTTATTTGAAATTATAATGTAATTATGTTACTTACAAAGCAGGTGCACTAGAATTAGGGGGTTCAAATTCATTTGTAGTGAAAAAATCCAACACAAAACAATATATCCCCGTCTAACTTGTAAGTATGGAGGTAAAGGGCACGGGCCATATTATGGAGGGGGTTAATCTTGCCTTTTTACATCTTTATTTAATATTCATTATATTGGTTGCATGATAGATGTTTTATTATTCAATATTCCCTTTGAATTTACAAATATGATTGTGCATAAACTGTTCTCCTTTTTTAACTTTTCACTGTTGAAACATACATATACATATACACACACACACACACACACACACACACACACACACACACACACACACACACACACACACACACACACACACACACAGCTTTGTTCTGCATGGCACAGATAGATTCTGCATGGCCTACCACTCGGGTAGGTAGCCGTTTTGGTTCAGGGTGCCTCTCACTCTGTACAACTCACCGACCCTGGACCATCACACTTCCTCCTCTAAGTTTGACAGTTGATGCCACACACTGTGGAACCCTCCTTTTGCCTACTTGATAGCACACCAAGATCCTGCGTGATGAACCGAAAATTTTAAATTTCATCCTTCCATCTATCTATTTGCTTCCGCATATCCTTTTCAGGGTTACGGGGGGCCTGGACCCTATCCCAGCTGTCTTAGGGTGAAGGGCAGGGTACACCCTGAACAGGTTGCCAATCTGTCGCAGGGCTAACACATAGACAGAGACAACCAATCGCACTCACATTCACTCCCACATTCACACCTATGGGCAATTTAGTGTTTCTAATTAACCTAACCCCACTAACTGCATGTCTTTGGACTGTGGGAGGAAGCTGGAGTACCCGGAGAGAACCCACGCATACATGGGGAGAACATGCAAACTCTCTGCTGTGAGGCAACAGTGCTAGCCACCATGCTGCCCAAATTTTGATTCATTAGTCCATAATACCTTCTTCCAGTCTTCAATAGTCCAATGGCGGTGCTTCATGGCCCAGACAAGCCTCTTTGTCTTATTCTCACGTCTTAGCAATGGTTTGCTCCTCGTCCTGTCAAACCTGCAGCCTGAAGTCTTCTCTTCACAGTGAAACTGAGACTTGCTTACTACGACCAATATGAAGCTGTGTTTGAAGCTGTTGTCCTGTGAGCTGTCTATCACACAAACTTTTAACTCTCAGAAACTTGTCCTCTGATTCAGTTGTGGCTTTGGGTCTGCCACACCTCTTCCTGTCAGAGTTTCTGCGGAATTAGTAGCACCAGCTTTCAGTGCTTAATCCACCATCATTGCTGCAGAACAGTTTTAAATTGGTATCCCATTTTGTGCTCCCTGAAAAAGGCCTTACAGTATAATTCTGAAATGTACATTATTTTTCAGTTTTGAGTAGCCCTACCTTTTTTAAAAAAAAAAACAAACCTCTGGCATATTCATTGGACTTGAATGACTTGAATTGCAATAAATAAGTGGAAAAATTGGGGTGCTCCTAAACCAGTAGTGTGTATATAATATATTTATAAATTGAACAATAGAACATCCATCCCAACTTATTACCTCCTTATTCTTGTGCACCTCACTCTAAGTATTTGTTGGTAAATATAATATAATCACAATTTAATTTCAAACACAATACATTTGAAGTCCATTTAATTACAGTGAAATGTTTCATATTATATATAAAGTGTTACCAAAAAGTGTACCAATAGATCGTAGTCCCCACAGCTCATCTTGTGTTCTCTGTTGCTGCAGAGCCCACAATTCAACCTGAGATTGACAGCAGCTCGGTGGAAGGCCGCAATGTTACTGTACGTTGGCGATTACCCGGCAGCAAAGCCATTAATGCTGGCAGAGCCACTGGCTTTTTAGTGCAGCTCTTCGGGCCGCCACGTTACAGTGAGAAACTTCAGGAGGTTGACACCCTGCTCAATGTGCTCTCCACCAAGTTCCACAACCTGGAGTATCAACAAGACTACACTGTGGTGGTGCGCCTCATCAACTGTGGCAGCCAGGGCCCGCCCTCCAAACGCTACCATTTCCACATCAACAGCCAGGGTAACTAAAACCTGCTGGTTAGAGAAAAAAAAGCTGCAAAGAAGTTTTAAAATGTAAAGCAGTTCATCATTCACTTCTCGCAGCTTGTGGCACAACATTAAGTGTATTGCAATATATTGCGCCCTATAGGTTTTAGCCTTGGTTTAAACACTCAGCTGTATTTGGAGCTCGCCTTTTACTTAGCAACTCTCTCTCTGCCCAGAAGTTGTGTGTAAATTGAAGGGGGGGAAATAGCAGCTGATAGATGTAAAGCCATAATCTATGCATATGATTCTTTTAAATCCTTAATAGTCAAACGTTCCTCAAGTAACCAGTCTTGAAGTGTCTGGATTAGATTACCTGCTTGATTTCAGAATGTGTGGTAAGAAAGATTATTTTTGATTGATTGTAACAGCTCTGTTTCTGTATCTAAGGTCCATCATCCCCACTCAACGTCAAGGCCGTGCCTCTGTCCATGTCAGCCATTCAGGTGAAGTGGCAGCCCCCTGACGACCCAAATGGAGGTATCATTAAATATATCATAGAGTACCAGCCAGTCGGCCAGGTGAGCCCCCACCCTTGGGTGGACACAGACGATGGGAACAAGACCACCAAAGATGTGACGGCACTCAATGGCAGCACAGTCTACCAATTCAGAGTGAGGGCTTTCTCTAAAGTGCCAGGAGAGTGGAGCAACTATGTTCAGGCAAAGACACAGGGGGATGGTAAGCAGGAAGCTCCTCATAATGATCAAGTCACATAGAAGGTAAAATATAGACGGCAACATGCAAAAGGTTCCAAATGAGACTGTGTTATATTCTTAAGTTTGATATTTTTGATAAATTTTAAGTCTCAAATATGGGACCTCATAATCTTATGTCCAACCTCTTCACTACTGTATTTGGTTGGCTCCTCCAGTTGACCAGACCACCCACACATGGATTCCATGTTTCCAAAATTCCATATTTATCTCCCCCGTATTTAAATCTTCTTTCTCTCCTCTTCTTTTTTTTCACTCTGTCTTTTTCCCAATGCTAGAAAAAGCTTCTCCAACCTTTACCCCTACCACCCTGGATGTGATTGGCCAGCCCACTGACAGTTATCAGCTGTTAATTGCGGTGGTGGGTTCAGTGACTGTCACCTGTGTGACTATACTGTTGGCACTGTTGGCTCTTTTCTTCATCAGGAAGACGCTGCTGAACCGTCGCCGCACGTTTACCTACCAATCTGGATCGGTGAGCATTCATTCTATTCCGGTTGACTTTGCAGCCACTGAGAGAAATTATTTTGCTGACTATACACTGTTTATATCTCCAGGGGGAGGAAACTATTCTGCAGTTTAACTCAGGAACTCTGACCCTGACACGAAGGCCAAAGCCCACGCCAGAGCCCCTCACCTATCCAATCCTTGAGTGGGAGAACATAAAGTTTGAAGATGTCATTGGAGAGGGAAACTTTGGCCAGGTGTTTAGACTTTCTGAACGTTGCAGTGTTCCCTGTGGTTGCCATTCTCTTCGCAACACTTGAGCTAACTGTGGTTTCAATAACAGGTTATCAAAGCCATGATCAAGAAGGACGGCAACAAAATGAGCGCAGCCATCAAGATGCTGAAAGGTATCTGAGCCACACATTTATCATTAAACTGATACAGATATAGTCGTTAGACATAACATTAAGACACCGTACGGCATTCTGATGTGTAATTTTCATTTCAAATACTGCTTTGCTTGCACTTTGCTTAACAATGCCCATCATGTTGTTCTTCCTGCAGAGTTTGCCTCAGAAAATGACCACAGAGACTTTGCAGGAGAGCTGGAGGTCCTGTGTAAACTAGGCCAGCATCCCAATATCATCAACTTAATAGGAGCCTGTGAAAATAGAGGTGAGTGAGCAACATCTAGTGGCTGTAATGAGCATTGACGCACTATTGGCTGTTCGGGAACAGTAATTCACAGGTGAAACAAACTGCTGTTTCAGTGTCACAAGTATACGACTGCCTTACAGTTTAGTGACCAGGTTGTATAAACTGTATACTACAGAAATCTATACATCAACAATCTGATGTTTCCCTAAACAAATCCAGCTGAAACCCAACAACCATACAATATGACTTTCCTCAGCAGATGATGTTTGGTCACTTCTCGTGGAAGCAGATACACCATCTAGTTTGGTTGTTGGTGTGATTTCATCTGTAGAATATATACCAAACTGCGTGATAGATACATTGGTATGTGTCAGAAAACACACCTAGAATCGCTCTAAAGATTCAAATAGCCTAAAGAAGGTTTTCTTTAGAGAAATAGGTAAACAATATGGTGCTAATATACAGCATCTTTATATCTTTATCAAGATTTAAATGTAATCTTATACAAAAGCCTGTGTTCAACAAACTGTACCCTCAGCAGATTCCTTATTCAGCTCATTCCTTCTTAATATGCAGCGCTGTACTTGAACAGGTTAAATTCTTCTTACTTGAGATGCAAACAGATACGCCCGTCCCATCTGACTCTCTGTCATCTGCACCTGGAAAACCCCAGAATGTGTCCAAACGAAATAATCTTCGCCTGCCAGAAGCATTTGCGCTATCACATGTGTTTGATTTGTCCGCGCGCCTAACAACCAAACAGCTGTGGCATGCATTAATGTATTTGTATAAGGTTTCCTTCATGATCCCTACCTCGAAGTATCAGTTTACGCCAGTGTCTTCTAAATTGAATCATTTAATTACTTCTGTTTGATCAAAGACTGGAAGCACATGAGAAGCACCTCTGTGCACCTCTTGTTACAAACAAGTCGACCTTGAAAAAATAAACGCTCGCTTCGAAGTAGCGCTTAGCTCTGCAGACCTTATCTCTTCTTTGTTTACACCCTTGATTAATAATCATGAACATGCATGTGCACACAGATGCAGCACACATACTTGAAAAGATTTAAAGAAAACCTCGAGTGTTTTCTTCATTTAATTTCATGGAAAGAGCAACAGAGGAAGGAGGGGGTGAGCACGAGGGAAAAGAGGTCAGGAGGGAGGAATGTTTCAAGAAAGTGGGGAGAGAGGAGAGCGAGCAAGTAAAAATTTTAACATCAAAGAAGATTTCGACGAATGGTCATCAAGAAAAAGTGCTAATTGGCAGGAAGTATTGCTACCGTCTGTGTAACTGCACTTCCTTTGAAAGGAAAGCTGTAAAGAAAAGTCGCTGGCTAGAAGAGGAAACACAAACTTGACTTTTTGTCAGTTTTGCATTTAATGTCTTTAAGGGAGAGATTATGGTGTCGTTTTCAGCTCTCACCCTATCTCGTCTTACTGAGATCTGGAACAAATTTGCTCTCCTCCTGTACTAGAAAAACAAGGTGTGTCCGGAAGGAATTCACCGCTGAGCTACTGAACACAAGAGGAGGGAATAAATTCAGATGATATTTGATATACTCTTAAAAGTAGAAGATAACGATTGAACGAAAAGGTCACGCCTCTCCACAGAGCTTTCATAGCAGTCTCTCTCTCTCTATTCCAGCTATGTGCTAATACTAACATGACCTCACATTCTTACTGAGCTTGGTTATTCTTCAGGTGATGGGGGTTTTGGAGCAGATGACCTGTCACCGTTCCATATTGAGAAACTCTTCTTTTGCAAGAAACATGGCATGTGCTTGATTAACAGACGCTTTTGTAACTCACAAGTAAAATAATTGTATTATGTTCCAGTTCTTTGACCACTCTGCCCATAAACCCGTTATTCTTTCCTTTCACATATGGTACTTAGTAATTGTGTTGGCACTGTCCCTGGTCCTAGTGAAATCAACATGAAACTCTTCCAACAACTACAAATGCCTGTAGGAACTCTGGCTCTGGCTGGAAGCTGTAATCTATTAGCAAAGCTTCAGCCATCTGGTTGAGTTCTGTGAGGATTTTACAAAAGGTCTGGTGTACATCTGCTGTGTCAAAGACCAAAGAGTTGAAGGTCAAGCCCAGTACAAGCTGTAGCTGGGTCTCTTTCCAGGCAAATCCAAGCGAGTCAGCCAAGGTCAAAGTCATAGTATGTTGTAAAAATAATACAATTTCATTAAAATGGTCTGTCTGAGCCAATAGCAGTTTGCACAGATGGAAGGTAATATGTTTATTAGCAGGTGGCATGGCCTTTTCTTATTGACAGAGATATCAGTCCATCTGTCTCTCTGTCTGCTCCAGGTTATCTGTACATAGCCATAGAATACGCCCCCTATGGTAACCTCCTTGACTTCCTGAGGAAGAGTCGGGTGTTGGAGACGGACCCTGCCTTTGCCAAAGAGCACGGTACTGCTTCCACCCTCACCTCCCAGCAGCTGCTGCAGTTTGCTGTGGATGTTGCGAATGGGATGCATTACCTCAGTGACAAACAGGTAGGAGGAGGAAGGATGAGCAACCTTAGCTGCTGTTTTGTGCCTGTTGGTGATGGTGCTTTTTTATTTCTGAACAAATGATCTTAGATCTGATTAAAGTCTCAGTTTTGCATGAAGTTGTGACCTAAAACTAGATTTTTTTTTTCCAGATTTGTTTACAGGTTCATTTTTAATTTTGCTTAAAATTGTTGTATCTGTATCTTTGTCATGACACCGCTTCCCTCCCCTCCTCTGCTCTCTTGGTCCTAGTTCATCCACAGGGATTTGGCAGCGAGGAATGTTCTTGTTGGGGACAATCTTGTGGCTAAGATAGCAGATTTCGGTCTGTCCCGTGGTGAGGAAGTCTATGTTAAGAAGACAATGGTGAGTGGTGGGGGTTATGTTTTGGTTTAGCCTTGCAGAAAGCACCGGTTGCTTGAGACTAAAACAAAGCAGTGTTAGATGTTGCCCCCCCCCCCCCCCCCTTTTTTTTTTTTCCTTTTATTAGAGTGGATTGCATGTGTTGTTCTCACCTTTCACATGCTGAAAACGGCAGAAGACAAAGGAGCTGTACAGCAAAACATTTATCAGCAGGCTGCTGCAGTCTGTGACTGCATAAAGCCATATCTTTAGGCTGTCAGCGTATCTGTAGATCTGCATTAACTCACATATGGTTAGCTAAAAAGATTATATCAAGCTGATCAAATGAAACAGTCCAAGGGGATAAGAGGTTGTTATTTTTTTTTTTTTTTTATAATTTCAGCTGTTTTTGTTGTTTTTAATGGTATAATACTGTTCAGACAGTCACTAATTTTCACAATAATAGAGCGCCTGCAGAGGGCAGTCATGTTTAGGTTTGTAAACTCCAGCACGTGCAGTGTTTGTAGAGCAGATTACCATCTTACTGTAATGGGCAATAGACTTAATAATGTAATGTGGCACCACTTTATAATACAGTTTAAACCCTATTTTTCTTATTATCATTTCATGCATTCATCTTTTTTATTTAATACTCAAACATAAATGATGTCAGAACAAGATTAAAACATGCCATAACACACCAAAGCTGCAAGATTTGACATGAATCTGTTGTTGCTTCACTTTCAGGGGAGACTGCCGGTACGCTGGATGGCCATTGAGTCCCTGAACTACAGTGTTTATACAACAAAGAGTGATGTGTAAGTTTTTTACATTTTTTTTTTACTAATATGCTGGGATATATTATTCCTCAGAAATGAGAACTATTGGTAAAGTGGTTCACAAACACTTCCTGAAAAACATGGTTTCCGTATTACAATACATAGGTCTTTATAATCATAATTCCTCCCTCTATTTCTTATTTAATATCTTCAGAAACCTTATTTGCTACTACTCCTAGTAAAGTTTTGATTAGACATGCCACAAAGTGCCTCACAACAGAAAACAACAAATCATCCGTCTGTCACTGGTGGAGTGATAATAGTGTGCTGCACAACTGATAAGCACAATCAGGAAGCCCTGGGTACAACTTAGCAGGCAGACAGACATGTTGGCATGTCAACTGGAACCTATTTATACACAGCAGAGAGTGCAGCATGGCCAACGGAAAAGTGTGAATGCTGCTCAGAGGGCCAGAGAGTTGTAAACATTTGTAAGAGACACAATGTGAGACGTCGCGAAACGTGCTGCGGGGAAGAAATCGAACAAAACAAACGGACAGGCTGACGGCACGAACAACACTTGTCTGCTCATATGATCTACCACACTGTTCTGTGACAAATGAAAGCCGTGGTATTTCTCTGAAGAGAAATTTGCTAATCAGATAGCAGGGAAGAGGTTGTTTTTCTGACGCTCGGTTCCCCTTAAGTTTCTGCGTTCATTTTACAAACAATCTTCATTTTAACAATTAAAGAATCAAATATCCTCCTGTTATTCTGTTTGATGTTTGTGGTTGTGTTAAATACTTCCATTTTGAGTAAGAGGTATCTATATTGCTTGTAAAAGCATGATAATCAGAATCTTTCAGAATCTTTTGTCATCTACAATCTGTATATTTTTGCAGCTAGCTGCTTTGCAAGGCACCAGATATAATCAACAAAGATATGATCGACAAAAAGAAACATGAAAATGCTTCCAAGAGCCAGTATTTAAATTGTTTAAGCTTTGTTACAGTTTTACTAAGCTTTGTGTCTTATCTTTGTATCTTCTCTAACAGATGGTCTTTTGGAGTTCTTCTCTGGGAAATTGTAAGCTTAGGTAAGCATACAGCCTCATATAGTGCAGAAACTACACCATTTACTTCTATATTTTTAATACAGATGTCAGAGCCACATTGTGACAGGCTAACAAAAGTTGAATCCCCATAAACTGTTTGTAATGAAGCATCTGCTCTTTCTAGGGTCTATGGGAAAGAAAAAAATAAATGATCTGAATTAAAACCAAATGAAAAACAGGATGACTTACATTTGCATACATGTGTAAACACATATGTGCATGTAAATACGCGTGACGACCAACCACACAGTCAACAATAAAGTTTGCAGTCATAATCAATTGTATTTATACTATAATGTTTATGCTTCCTCTTTGTTACTGTTTAAAAGGCAGTACAAAACCAGTACACTTCCCCTTATAGACCTGCGTCCAGTGGCAGTCCTAGCCTGTTTGGCGCCCTGGGCGAACACTCCCTCTGCCCCCCCCCCCCCCCCCCCCCCCCCCCCACACACACACACACACAAAACATATTAAGGATTGTACATTAACATAAAACTGTTGTACACACACACAAACACATATGAAGAGAGAGAGGGAGAGTATGCATAGTATGCAAACGGCCACCAAACAGCCATCATAATTCGTCATACAATGAGAACTGGACAAATCAACAATTGACAATGACTAATTAATAGTAAAATCTGTAACATAATGTATTGTTTGGAGTTTAGTCTGTTACTGTTGCTATTTTTTACCATTTCTTCTTGGAGCAACTGTAACCCACAAAATTTCCTTAGGGATTAGTAAAGTATTCTGATTGAATCTGATTGATTCTGATGCCCTTACTCCCAACAAATGGGCGACAGAAAACCAATCGGTGCCTATGCCATTCCCAGTATGCGCTGGCTGACGTCGGGGCAGCATGAGTACGAGCATTTATTTTTTATTTTTTTTGCCGATGCCCGGGATGCTGCCCCAGGCAACCGCCCGTGTCGCCCGTATCTAAAACCGCTACTGCCTGCGTCAATGTTATGACTCAGAATTCTTTAGAACTTTCATAATGTGTTTTCATATTCAGGGATTGTCAAAGCTGAGGACCTCTGTCTTCAGGTGATGTTATTTAAGTCACATGTGCAGTTTTACAGCAGCCATTTTTTCAAGAAAACATTTTACGACCTCAATTGCAAAAACGTCGGGACATTGTGTAAAATCTAAATAAAAGCAGAAGGCAGTCATTTTAAATTTTATTTCATCTTTTATTCACAGTAGAATATAGAACAAATATCAACATTTTTAAGCTGTAGCATTTTACTATTTTATTAAATATTAGAACTTGAGTTGAACTACAAAGACATGACTGGAGGAATATTTTATAACTAATTAGTTTAATTAGCAACATGACTGTAACATGACTGGGTGTAAAAAGAAGACCTTACACAGACAGAGTTTCTTAGAAGTAAAGATGTAAAAATCTGTGTCTACAAATTGTTGAACAATTTCAGAATAATGCACTCAGTGTAAAATTGCAAAGACTTTGAACCATGTATAATCTACAGCAGCAGTCCCAACCTTTTTTGCGCCACGGACCGGGTTATGTCTGACAATATTTTCACACACCAGCCTCTAAGGCAGGGGTGTCAAACTCAAATACACAGTGGGCCAAAATTCAAAACTGGAACAAAGTCGCGGGCTGACGTTAATATTTATTGAAAAAAAAAAAATCTTCCTCTAGATATAAGAATGAATCTTTTCTTATGGACTCAAACAAGTTTTGCTGAAAAACTGAATATGGAACAAGCAAAGCTTAATACTAAACAATATATATATTAGCTCTATAATACCAGTAGGCCAGCTCTAATAATAATTTGGTATGGCTTCGCGGGCCAAATATAATTAGGCTGCGGGCCAAATTTGGCCCGCGGGCCAGAGTTTGACACCTATGCTCTAAGGTGTCGCGGATAAATACAACAATATAAAACCAGTACTGGTAACAAAAGAAGACGATTTATTTATAACACACGGGAAAAAACCCAGGGAAACCGAGTTAATGATAAAAACGATAAAAACCAATAAAACCCCTGAAAACCATACATTTCACACCTGAGCCACAACTTTCGCAGCGCGGTACCAAACGACTCACGGGCCGGTACTGGTCCGTGGCCTGGGGGTTGGGGACCGCTGATTTACAGTACATAATAGAGTACATCGACAAAAGCTTCAGGAAATCTGGAGAAATCTCTGTGTACAGTGGACAAGGTCAAAACTCAATGCTGGATGCCTGTGATCTTCAAACATTTTGAAAGGTGTCATTAATTAAAGATGTATACAGGTTTTAGATCAACATATGCTTCATCCAGACAGCATCTTTTTAAAGGTAGACCTTATATATTTCAGCAAGCTAAGCCTAAGCCGCATACTGCAGCTATTACAACAGCACAGAGTTTGGGTGCTGAACTGAGCTGCCGTCAGTCCAGACCTTTAAACGATTCAAAATATTTGGTGCACCGTGACAAGAAAAAAAATGACCAAGAAGACCCAGGACTGTTGAGCAGCTAGAATCATATGTCAGACTAGAATGGGACAACATCCCTCTCCCAAAAGCCAGTAAGCTGCTCTACTCAGTGCACAGACTCTTGTTTAATTAAAGAAGCGGAGATGCTACACAGTGATACATAAATATATCCCTGAAACATTTTTGAAATGTGGTGTTGCCATCAAATTCAAAATGAGACAATATTAAATAAAATACGGGTCTGTGAGAGTGTTTTTAATTGACATTTTACACATCGTCCCACGTTGTCCTATTCAAGTTCTATGACGTTCTGTGTGTATGTGCTTCAGGTGGCACACCGTACTGTGGGATGACATGTGCTGAGCTTTATGAAAAACTGCCACAAGGCTACAGAATGGAGAAGCCCAAAAACTGTGATGATGAGGTGTAAGTAGTCTGTATCTTATAGCTAGTGATTATCAAATTACACAGCCCATTATGGCACTGGGTTTTACCATATTTATCACTGTGTTAATGTTTGTCTCCAGTTATGAGCTAATGAGGCAGTGCTGGAGAGATCGGCCCTATGAGAGACCCCCCTTCTCCCAAATCTCTTTGCAGCTCAACAGGATGCAGGAGGCCAGGAAGGTAAGGCTTCATTTGCATTATGTTGGTAGAAAGGGAAGAATAGAGAAAAACATCCTGTTGTTATTATTTGGGCATAAAAAACAGAACTAGAAATGTGGGCTAAAACAGGGTTTTTGTTGTTGTTGTAGTAAGACACTTCACTTGCATTCACTTTCTTAATCATGAGGTTTAATCTGTTTTCAGGCTTATGTGAACATGGCTCTCTTTGAGAACTTCACCTATGCTGGGATTGATGCCACAGCCGAGGAGGCCTGACTACCAGCCCCCCCAGACCCTCGCAGGCCACAAAGCTCCAAGAGAAAATCACAAGGGAGGCTGCCACGTTACTGCCACCCCCCACCAACTAGGCGTCAAGACAGGAGGACTAGGCGCTCTACTTCAACCACCCAGCTATAGATGGAGGACTGTGAAAGGACACTGTCTGGAAGTACTACAGGTGTAAGGAGAAGAGGCGTACTGCTGGGTCCTTGATGGATAGATGTGTCTGCTACTAACCTTGTGGGAACTATGAACCCCTGTCACAAAAAAAGGAAAGAAGACACAAAGTCTTAGAGAAACATATACAGCATTCCATCTTTTCCTTTTCCAGCAGTTATAATGATGGAAGTTTTTCTCTGAGCACTGATATGGAGCTATGTGACTTGCTGAAACACCACAGGGTCTGTGGGGTGTCCGTGCTGGACTTTTCCCCTCCATTTCTCAAAATGGAGAACATCTTTTCACAGAGAGAAAATAAAAGAAAAAGACAGTGCTGTCAAATAAGACACGACAAGTTCTCAACGCCGCTCAAGTGTCAAGACAATCAATTGTGATGGAAAGATGTCCAATGTAGCACTTAAAAGTAGCTTTACGCTGTCATCTTTGTGCTTTTACTATTTGCCTATCACTGCCATATGGATGTAACTGTATATACTTGCCTCATTTTTAATAGATCAAACTCTCCTATTATAGGAATATAATCAGAGTTATAGACTGATTTAAAAACTATGATGGATTTCGTGTGTTGCATGCAAATTTCCATCGCAAGAGAAATTATTTGGAAGCCTACAAGTAATACAGAGAAGTAACCTTTGTAGTTTTTTTTAACATTATAAAAATGTAACACCGACGATAATCCACTCTGTGAGTATGTACAGTATCTGTTCATTAACTGGTTTCCTTAATAAAGGTTTTATGTGGTGACTGGATTCATCGCCACAAGTAGTTTAATTCCTTTTGTCGTAGTTCAATTTTGTGCAACTGATCTTTTTTTTCAACTTCAGAAAGAGGTGATTATTTTGGTGTGCTGGCCCTTTTAATAGTTAAGATGATGGGAAGAGGCCAGGCTACTGGGGACCAAAGTGAACTCAGGAACACTGGCTGCCTGCACTGAGCTGATCTGTCACTGGGTTTCCTTTACACACCAACCACAAGCACAGAACTGTCAAACATCGTAAAAGCCTGCCAGCTTCCTGACTATGGCACATGTGTAACAAGGGAACAGCAGTGGCCCTAGATTTATTTTTATACCATATTACTCAAAAATCTGACCTTTGAACTTAGGTTGTCTACAGCTACTTCTGTTATCCAATAGTTTGCCTGTGTTGAAAAAAAATTACATATTTACTTGTTAACCAGCTGCAGGTTTCACCTTAAACTGGGTTTTTATAAAAAGGTAACTGAAAAAGAAAGCACGGCAACAGACTTTTTAAAAACATGGGACCTCCCCTGACTTGCTGACAGGCGTATTTTAGATATCTGGTCCATCTAAGCAGTTGTCAATAGAAACAAGCAAAGCTAAGCAGCACAGTTGGCTGTATTAAAGTTATTATTTTCAATTCAATTCAATTGAATTCAAATCACAACAACAGTCACTTCAAGGCGCTTTATATTCTAAGGTAGACCCTACAATAATACATACAGAGAAAAAACCCAACAATCATATGACTTCCTATGAGCAAGGACTTTGGCGACAGTGGGAACAAAAAACTCCCTTTTAACAGGAAGAACCCTCTTACCAGTTGAAATCCAGGATTTAATCTTTAATGGGCAGATATTTTATCATTCTGGGTTGGCTTCTGTTCTGCTACATGATTATGAAGAGAAAAAGCCACGTTTTTATGCCCAGTTTTGGTGGAGAGGAGTGTGGTGTGAGTGCTAATGTTAGCTTAAAACATTTATAGCTACCCAGCCATTTTTTGTACAGTATAAATTAGTCTTCTTTGTTGATTCTTTCCTGTGTCACCAGTGTGCTTGTTAATATTTTGTGATTATGTTGATCGCCTTGAGGCAACTGTTGTTGTGATTTGGTGCTATATAAATAAAACTGAATTGAACTGAATTGAATTGTTGGCCTTCTTGATAGTTAGCAAACATCTTGGTGTTTGGTCAAAATGATAAGGTGCTTATGTCAGGGAAGAAGACTCAACTACCAAGCCAGCTCACCTGAGTTCTCCCACATGCAAGACTCCATCCTGAAACAAACGGTTAACTTATTAAAGGCTTTTCTGTTTCTTTTCCAATTCGGTTTGTGTGATGCTCCACTGAGATGGCTCTTTTTGTTGTACTATATTTCTGAATTTCTTCAAGGATCCATTCGAAAAGGTGCAATAAACTCGGTGGACCTCATTTCACAGCAGCAGGTAGCTGACTTGCACTCGCAAAGTGATGCAAGTCCACATAAGCATGCTTTCCAAACTTTTCCTGGCCAATCTATCCACCACTCTTTAACTGGTTGTGGTAAACCACAATACTGACCCATTTCCATTACTCAAGCTTCCCAAGATTTTGCTGGCAACACCAAGAATTGCAAGAATTCCGAACAACTTGTAAATTGAACCAACAACTAATAGCTAACACCTGTCAGCAGAAAGGATACGCTTTGATTGTGATCTTAAAAATAAAAGTGCTGGACTCACTATTGAGTCACACTAATGTCACACTAACACTAACTCCACATAACCTTTTTCACACACCTCAAATGTATTTATTTATTTACTGTATTGGCCAAGACACCATTTGGCATTGTAGAAAGGACTTCAGCTGTTGCTGACCTATTTTGACCTCATTTTGTACAAATTGCTCTTAGATCCCAGTAAAGCGCAACTGCTTTCTCTTCTGTGGTTTTCCTTAGAGTGAAAGTGGCATATCTAGGTGAAGAGGTACTAGTATTAGTTTTGTTACTTAGCAGTACTTGCTCTTATTGGCCCATTTACAGCTCATCCTACCCTTTGTCCTAGAGGCATAGGGTCCATCATTTACATTGTTTACAACTTGTAACATGTTTTTTGAAGAGCTTAGGATGCTTTAAACAACAAACTAGAAGCTTCTCTTTTCAGCTTCTGCTTACAGTGGCTTGCAAAAATGTGACAAAATGTGGAAAAGTTCAAGGGAGCCGAATACTTTTGCAAGCCACTCTATATGTACATATTTTAAACAGCATTCCTTTCCAATGGAAAAATCTTTGTAGGTATTTCACTGTAATTTTTTTTACAGTAGATTATGTATTTTAGTGTTTTGCCCAACATGCATGAGTTTTTCACTGCACTGTGTCTTAAAATTTGTGGTTGTTATATTGTCATAGTTGTGATGCATATTTTCCTCTTCCTTCCCCTTGTTCCCCTTGCATGTCCTTGTGCAACAAATTTGTCTGATCGGTCATCTGTGACACAGCCAAAAATGGGATGTGTTGCAATTTTCGTTACTAAAGTCAACCATAATTAGAGGACAAACATCTTTCTATCATCTTGTAAAAAAACTTTGTGATTGTGGCTTTTGTGTTGGCCACACTGATCATTTCTTTCAGAAAGATAGTATCCATCATAGCTTTGCAGCATACATTTAAAAAAATGAGTAGGTATATAAGGATTCTTCACCTTCAAGTTTGAAGGCTGTTCAAATGTTTTGGTGCACAAAAGCTTCACCAAGTTTGCTTTCAGTTTGTTCAATATTGTTTTCCTAGATACTTAGAATCCATGTGAAAACAGCCATTAACTAGCTCTCTGGGTTCACCACTAGTCGTTTGCACCAATTAGACGAGACATTATATTGCATCAGTGCAGTCACCTGGCCCGTGCTCAGAAACAGGTCCTTCTGTAATTATAGTCAGTGTCCAGTGGCTACAGGATACCTCATTTGAGCTCCTTAATCATTTGCTCTGAGATATTAGCTTGCTACACTTGGCTATATAAGGTCTCCACAACATTGCCGTTGGTAGACTTGACCATTGTTTAAATGATTACAGTGCTCATGCTTCATATTTGATGCTAGGTTTCTTTCACATTTTGCTTACACTGATTCCTTGTGTTGAATTTATTACTAACATGGAGGATGTCTAAAAGAATTTAAAGCATCTGATGTTACTGTGGCGCTTTCATATACTCTTAGCCCTTAATTCAGTTTTCCTGATTCTTCAGTGTCTGCCTTAAGGTAAACTGACTTGAGGATGACATAAAACTCCAATTTTTAGAAATATGTTTTCTAATAATGTGGATGAGATATCTGGAACTGTATTTCTTTTTTTACATCTTTCTTCTACACATTTTTCAGTTTTGAGTATCTCAAAGGATTATCTCAATGATAAATAAAGTAATTACCTCAGCAAAAGACTGTAACACACCTGGCAAGAAATATATGAGCCTTTCTTCCTTGAGGTGCACACAGACATCAGCAAAAATACTTTTTTTGTTTTCTTCTTCTTTTGTATTTTTATTTATAACTTTACAATGAAGTGTTTACAACTGTAATGGCAGTGTCTGTAAGTGTAACAGGACCTAAAAGTGACGAAGACGACTTAAGAATGCGAAAAGTTAAGCAAGAGCATAATTTATTGTCTTGAGGTTGAATGCAGAGTCGAAAGTATAAAATCCACTGAGTGTAGACAGACTGCTCTGCGGAATAGGGAAGTGGAGACACGTGGGGGAATTGAGACACAGGTGCTGATAATAAAAAGATACCTTCTAAACGCAGACAGGAAACTCTCACTGGAACATGCTACAAAAATAACATGGAGGAATCTAGACAGAAACCTTAAAGCATAATATCAAAAAGCTAAAACTCCTTCCTAGAATAAACAAGCAGTAAAAAAAAAAAAAAAAAAATCTAAACCTTAAACACAGAGAAGAAGAAAAAATAAAAAGCAACCCAAAATTAACTAAGGATTCAAAACTTTCAAAATCACCACAAAAGCCACAGAATACAACACAGTGCCTATTCATTTATAACAGGAAGTCTACAGAAAAATAGTCTTAAATTCTCTCCAGCTGTCAGAACCTGTTATTTCTCAGTCGCTCATACATACCTTAACAATAAACAACAACAACATAAGTTAGCTTTTTTATATTCAGTCAAGCCAACAGAAGTTTAAACTGAGCATCAGAATGAAGGAGAAAGGTGATTTAACTGACTTTGACGTGGTTGTTGGTTCCAGACAGGGTGGTCCGACTATGACAGAAACTGCTGCTCTACAGGGATTTTCATGCATGGCTATGTCTCGGGTTTACAGAGGTTTACTGAGCATCCGTTTTCTGGATGAAAATCCCTTGTTGATGTCAGAGGTCAGAGCAGAAATTTGAAGGAAAAAGGGAGTCAAGCCAGGTACTAACAAAATGCATCACGTGAAGTAGCAGTTGAGTGTAAATGTAAAACCTGTCTTTTCACAATCTGATAAATATCTTGAACAGGATCTCCGTTAGTCTCAGTCGTAGCCTTGGCTTTTGTTCCTGCGCTCTCCAACATACCTTCACACACATAATCCGCATTTCTCAAACACATAAACACATACAAGCTTTTTTTTATAGAGCTAACATGCAAAATTCATGTCAGAGAAAAGATATTTTTAACAGGACATTAAAATATTTCTGCTACTATCTAAATATTGATTAAGTTTACTAATAAACACAACTCCACAGCAAAGCTTTGGTGTTTAGTTGCAGTTCAGACAATCTTTGTGGTAGGTCCTCAGCCTCAGGTGTGTCTAAACAAACAAACAAAAAGCCAGTCCTCTCAGAGATTGGTCAACTTTGGTAGCTGGCAAATCGCATGGCATCAACCATAACCAAACATTACGCAAGGTTAATAGTTTCTTAATAACACAGTCAAGTATGTGGATACCATTAGTGCATCTCAAATTATAGTCTATGATTTTTTTTGTTAAATAATTCAACTGGAAAGGGTAAACTTTCAAATATTCTCTATTCATTACACATAAAATGAAAAAAAAATCCAAACCTTTTTTGTTTTAATTTGGATGATTATGGCTTATAACTAATGAAACTCTGAAAAGCAAGTTAGTTAGACTCAAGGTTTTCATTTCATGGTAGCAGAGATATATCAGACATATCTGTGGTGTGGTCAGCACGCATCAAATGATAAGTTTGCTTTTCTGCTCTCACGTGTTTCATTATTACTGTGTTCTAATGACATAAGGTGAAAATTATTTTCTTTTCTATACACGTCTGTGCAAAACAAACAAACCGCCCCCCAAAAAAAACTTTAATATAGTTTTAAATAAGATCTTTCGGCGCTTTCCAGTTGCAAACATCAGAGGCATCACTATACAATGTATATACTACTATACAATATAATCCATACTTTTTCTTGTGGATAAAGCCAGATTTTTCTTTTTTTTTTATTTCCATCGTGACAAATAATAAAAATTATTTAAACAAAGTTAGCTGGAGGATGAAGTTTAGACGTAAACATGGACTTTTTGAGATGTTTTTGAAGTTCAAAACTGTGCACTGCGCTCTGCAATGCTGCAGTAAGTCAGGAAGCGGTTAATTAGCAAGGTTTTTTTTTTCAGAGGTTAAAACCTCGCTTCTCTGTTCATCAGTAGGAGGAAAACATTGGCAGACTGAATTAATATCTGTTGAAGGTGGTCACCAAAGAATTTGAAGCACCCGAAGAACCTCATTTGTGTTCTTCGGGTTCTTCCTACATTTTCCGAGGTGTCACATTCTCTGCTCACCGCAACCTTTTTGTTTATTTACGTCTAATCAGTCCATCTGCCTCTTCTTGGTGACTACTTCTGCTGTACAGAAAGCTTGCTTCCTGTTTTAAGCACAACCCTTCAATCCTTACCCACCCTTGCCTACTTAAAACCATGCATAGGAAACAGCGTACACACTGTATATACACAAGCCTGCACCGGTGTTAATTTGATGGCCATGGTGGTTTAGAATTTCACAGCGCCTCAATTCAAGATGAATTTCCTCTACAGATTGGGAATATTCCTTAATATTCTGTGGATACAAGCTTTCTTTGTGCCTGGATTACAGTGTAATCTGTCAGAGGAAGGTAGGGCTTGAAGGATGGTTTATTTATCAACACTGGAGTATAAACTGATACTATGTAACCACACACTATTGCCAAAATGTGAAAATGGGAGCAATACAGATACTCAGAGCATGTTTCTTTGTTAGCGGGGCATAAGGCATTAATATGAACTTTGGGCTCCTTGTTAACTTGAATGCAATGCCCACAATGTCTTTTTTTTTTTTTTTTTGTATTTCCAATATTCTTCATTTATTGTGTTTGTCATTTTTGGAGCAGATGTTTTGTTCTTGAAGGATGAGCCTAATCCAAAGTGTTTCTCTCGGACAACATTTGATTTCACCTGCTTCTTCGAGACTGCAGACAACAGGACTTATAATTTGTTCTACTCTATAGAGTATGTTAAACACTGTGAATCTACTGAACTTTCTGTATTATGAAAACTATTAAATACTATTTATGCATTGTGTTTAGACACTTTTTGATACTTCTGGCATGCTACTGATATTTATTTATTATTCTATGTGCACGCTTCTGCTGTATACTGACTACATTTTTAGGAAAGTTCTTAGTTAGTTAGTTTTTTTATTGATTGACCATTTTAATGGTTTATGCACGATAGTCGCCTGTATTGCATTTCTTCTTACCCGCAAGGCAAGATGTTTAAAACTGTTTTATTAGCTCATTAATGAGCAGCCCTGCCTGCTGTTTTTTTCTTTCATCCCAATCAAGCTCTCCAGCGCAGAGGTGTGAATTATCCGTCCAGAGAACAGAGAAGGGAACTTTGCTGCACATCTGCTCTTTACCTGAAGTTATGTGGTTTGTTGACTGCATCCTTACAGTCACTGAATCCTTTACGAACGCCACCATCTACACTCGGACTGTCTTTATGAACAATCATGGTAAGACATCTTGTCTTTTCAAAACTGAATTTTTCATCACATAAAGAGTATTGAAGAAACTTTACTTAGATACTGTATATTACAAAATTTAAAACATTTTCATCTTTTGATAAAGGTGACGAATAGATGCTGAGTGTTATGGGTTAGATCAAAAATAAGTTGCAGTGAACTGGAATTTAGGTTTTGCATCCTTGAATCCTAGTTTAAAGGACGGAAAGGCTTTAGGATGATTTGCAAGGAAGTAACTATGTTGATTAAAAAGAGAGAAGAAAACACAAATAGCATTGCTAACTTATTGTGGGTATCACCAGTTAACTAGAAAGTCAGGGGCCACCTCAACCTTTGCCAAGGCACTAGTCAATTATTCCCACCATCTTCCCACCTATAATCCAATACTGTGTTCTTCCTTCTGTGATGATGTCCCAGCCCCAACTCCTAAACCCGAGTGTTTTTTCTTTTAGTTCTTTTAGATCCACCAGTTAATCTGTCTTTACACCCAAATGGCCAAGTGGGACAGCTGAATCCTTCATGGACTTCAAACATAAAAGACGTACTAGTGAAGTACAGAATTGAGTACTCCTCTGAGGTCCTTTACAAGGAGTTAGATCTAGAGGTACACACAGCTGCTCTCCTTTGTCTTTCAGCTGTTCCCTTTAGGAGTTGCTGCAGCAGATCATCTGTTGTCATCTGACACTACACCCAGCATCCTCTGTCACACCAACGCTCTGCATGTCCTCCTTTCATAAATCTTCTCTGTGGTCTTCCTCTTTTCTTCCTGCCTTGCAGCTCCATCTTAACCTTCAATTGTCCGATACATCCACTGTCCGTCCTCTGCACATGTTCAAACCATCTCAGCCTTGCCTCGCTAACTTTATCTCCAAACGGCTCAACCTAAGCTGTCCCTCTGATGTGCTCATTTCTAATTTTGTCCATTCTGGTCCATTCTTGCTTCTACTGACTTTCATTCCTCTTCTCTCCAGTGCATACCTCCATGTCTCCAGAATCTCTTCCACCCGCTCCATGCTCTTGGTACAGATCATGTTGTCTGCAATCATCATAGTCCACAAAGACTGAGTAGTCTATTGTGTTTTCATCGGTCACCCATTGTGAAGCCTTAGGGTGCTTCACAAAGCAGCTTCCCTTTCTAGACCCTGGGGTTAAGACCATCTTTATAATTCTTCAAGTGTTTACGGCTCAACTGCTGTTCATGACAACTGCATTGGATGTGAATTTTTATACAGCTCCCCAAAGTCTATGAAGGTTTGAAGTTATGCATTTGGTGGTTAGTTGTTATAAAAGTCAGTCTAAAGACTGCCTAAATATAGAATTCCATTTACTGTCAGTTTGCTGATAACCAGTGCCAGAATTACCAAATGATTCCTGAGCTCTGCCTTCTGAGACTGACTCATCTCGTTGTAGCTTATATTTTTGTGGTTACTTTTTTCAAACAAAGCTTTATGATGATGCTTTTGATTTCTACCTAAGAAAGAGGACACACTGGATTCTCTAAAAGAAGGCGAGGAGGTTAAAGTGCAAGTCGCTATTAAACCTGATTCACCTTTTGATGGCCTTTGGAGCAGGTGGTCAGATCCTGCGCGAGCTGTGGTCCCCCAAAGTGCAGGTGCGACCAAGCGAGAATTACAGAGAGAATAAAATGGTACCCATTGAACAGCACCTGGTTGCTCAGTAATGATCTTTTCCATGCTTTTCAGATGACACTGCACTTTTATGCTTCACCTCTGACCTGAAAAATGTCACCTGTCACTGGAATTCGAGCAAATATGATAAAAACAACTTTGGACTTTTTTACCAAATCCTTCACAGGTAACACAAAACACTCATTCATCACTTCATGAATTATTACGCACAGGTCATTTTTCCATCCACCTGTGTTGTGGCACAAAAGCATCCATCCAAGCATCCTTCCATCTTATTGTCACACAGTTTGAGCACTAAAATACTCAAACTAATCCAGAGTTTTGAACGGGTCAATTCAACAGAAATGTATATGAAACTTTTATTTTCTGTGATTTGACTTTGTTACAACTCTTGTAGCAAGACCTCGAGGTGGACGAGTTGGACTGAATGTGTGGCTGATGAGAAAATCATTGACCAGTGTTGTTTCCATGGAGGAGAGTCCAGGGAAGTCAGGGTCAAGCTCACAAACATCTCATGTCCAAAAAGGAGGACTTTCTACACTGGAGCATTTACACTCAGCAACTCCAGTGAGTGGCATTTAATTGTTTTATTTCTATCATTCTTGGTTATTTTGCATGTGCGATCTGTGTTTAAACTAAAATTGTTTTTTTTTGCTTTTTTTTTTAAATCAAGAAGCAGCTCAGAAAAGTCCCCATTATTAACCAACTGTGCCATGAATGACTAACTGCTACTTTAGTTTGTATGCTGAAGTTTTGCTTCTAAGAACATGCTCATACATTTACTCAGATCTTTCAGTCATATAAGTGATTAATATATACAACAGTCCTCTGGTCAGTTGTGAACATGTTCAGACTTGGTTTACCTTTCAATTTGGAGGAAAGGCAGAGGTTTGTTAGCTCTTAAGCTTGCCTGGATGTCTTGAAGGAAACTTTCAGTTAGGTTTGTGGGCTTCCTTTTCACTGATCAAACCTGAGACAAGGTCTTATGAAAGATTTTTTCTTTGCAGTCAAAACATCCCCACCAACTCATCTGAAAAGAATCCTCAAGAAAGATAAGTTTTGCTTGAAATGGGACGCTCCTCTTCCGTCACTGTCAAATTACCTACAGTATGAATTTGACCACCAGCTGAAAGAATATGAAGGATGGAAGGTAAGTAGCTGTGTATGTGTGCACTGTCTTTACTGACATCCAAGGGCCATGTTTGAATTGAATATATCTTCCTTCCTGCCCTTTAGATTCCTTTCAAAACTATTTAGAATTATCATGATGGCACATATTCTGTTTGTGGACCAATGATATTAGGTCTAAGCAGTGTCAAGCAGTGTGAAGGCTGCTTGATCTTTCCAGCAGATGGCGCCAGCGTTGAACTTTTTCAGTTTACGTGCAGCCAGCCCTTTAAATCACATGCATGAGTGCATTTTAAGAGAAATCTCAAAGGTGTTGTCAAAGAATGCAAAGGAAATAACAGACTATAATCATATAATAATGTGATTTGGTTCCCTTTCTGTTTCAGTATTTCCGTCCAGAGATAGTAAAGGGCCCTAAGACAGAAGCATGTGTTGAGGTTCCAGCAGGCAGCCAGTACAGAGTCAGGGTCAGAGCTAAACCCGCTGGGCAAATTTACTCTGGCTTCTGGAGTGACTGGTCCAATGTGTTCACTGGTGAAAACCCCCGTGACTCCCTCAGTTACACAGGTAAGCCTCCAGCAAGATCAAAAATTCAATAAATACAAACTTGACCATAAAGTAAAATAAAAAGTATCACTAGGTAGAGATGAGTAGATTACTCCTTTCTAAGAACTAGAAGCAAGTAGTTTATTTAACTTTTAGTAGTTTGAAATGTTATCTTTAAGTACAATGATGTTCTTTGTTGCTGTAAGGGAACAAACAGATATGATACATTTCAAACTTGGATGCATTGCATTTTCAGGCGTGTTGCTCATCGTGTGTATCCCAGTGTTTATACTGATAACAGCCACCATCAGCACCATCGTGTGTGCCCTGCACATCAGGTAGATTTTATTTTTCTCACAGCTCATTCAAAATTTTAATCACCTATAAGAAAATCCAAACCAAGATGTTCCCTTTCTTTTATAAGGGTTTTTTTTTTTAACTAAATTTTATGACATAAAAAGATTTAAGGACATGTTTCCTCTCTTTTGTGCATTTTTATAGGAAAGTCAAGCAGTATTTTTGGCCACCAATTCCAAACCCTGAGAAAGTCTTGCAAGGCTATCTGACAGAGATCAACACGCAGAAAAGGGTAAGTTATTTAACTGCATTACAGGTACTTTCATCCTTGTTTTCTTGGAAAAATGGACTAGAAACAGATATTATGTGGGATCACAAAACTCCTGCAGGCCCACCCATAGCAAAAAACAGCAACTATTTATTGGAATACTCTGATCTGTATTTTATTTGGTTTTGGAAAATATCTACAGTATGAATTTAGATTAGTTTTGTGACATCTTTGTGGCATGATGATAAGGTTTCACACTCTCGTTGTATAAAAAAGTGCTTGCTTTTAAATGAATTAATATTAATGATACTAATAAATGGTGATCTTTTAACTCATCACAGTATCTAATACAGTAGAAGTCTATACTGACAGTCAAATTCATGGTGGAGAACTAGAGGCGTGTCCCTCGTGATGCTAACCTGATGAACTACCTTCTTGTAGACTTCTCCACTGAAAAGTGCTGCTTCGTCTTTGGGCTGTAACCGTAGATTCCGCTCTGATCACCAGTGTTACACATCAAAGTCAGCAAGGATTTAAATGCATTTTTTACATTTAGATGTCAAAAAATATTTTGATCAAACTAATAGCAGTATGTTTTTTGTTTTTTGTAAGAAAAACAAAAGTTAAGCTTGCTCCAAATGAAAGCACTTTTCAAATGACATTTTTTTTCCTTATTAAAAATAAATCCCTGTACACTATAGGATCATCCTGTTCTAGAAAAGCTGTGCTCCGAGGAAAACACTACATCTGTAGTGGAGATCATGTCTGAAGAAGAGGTTTCCGAGTTTAGGAAGCCGTCAGAAGAATTCGCCGAGCTCCTGTCATCAGAAGGGAGCTTCACCAGCAGCGAACTGGTAGATGGAAGCCCGGGGACAGAAATCTTTCCAGACTACGTGACTCTCAACAAAGACAGTATCTTTCTCTGCTCACCAGCAAACATTTACATACATGAGCATGTGACAGAGAAAGGAAACCATGAGATAGGAGATGAGTACCTTCCCACGTGTTCCTGCTCTGATGGCTCCGTCTGCTTCTCACCTTGCTTATGCAGTGACCTTCTTAACCATTCATATTTGCCTCTGGCAGAGCCTGCAGAAAAATTCAGCTGCAAGGTCACTGCTGCAAGGAGTCCCGGAAACATCTATACTAACTTTCCATAAGAAGAACAAAAAGTGTAGCAAGTGTTTGGTTTTTTTTGTTTGTTTGTTTGTTTGTTTCCATCAGTGCAAATCTTCTGTACAGTAATCTCTGCCCTTTGTACTGTTTGGCTGTAAAAAAAAAAAAAAGGCTACAAAATGAAAACAGAGCTCAGCTATGAATTATTTGAGCCTTAACACATTGTTTGGCCCAAGTAAAGAAGCGATTCCACAAAGTCGTCATCAACGGTCAGCCCTGATATGTAGTCTTTTAGGATCAGATGGTATCAGATTTGGAGTTTAAGTTTTTGGTTGGCAGGATTTTACAGCGACTTTCATCTTACTTTCCATCGTCAAATTGTATATTGTATGCAGGGCTGTCTCTATCTTGTGTGAGAGAAAATGGTGAGACTATGAGTCTGTGACTGCATTCAGTGGTGTGACCAATTAAGAATCATTTCTGAGTCTTGTGCTATACTCAGCCATATGCTCACAGGATCCCTCTGCGACACGTTCCGGCTCATTCACACTGCCGCTGTTTATGGAGCAGAGAGTCTTCCGCAGCTGCTTATATTTCATATAATTTAAAGTTGTTATGTTAACATTTCTTTTGGGGGAGTTTTACACTATTGTGATACAATTTTGTACATCGCAGTAATGGAATGCAACGGAGTTTGCTTTGGACCTTGGTGTAGAAGATGTACATTCTTTCTGTATGCTGTATAAAGCAAATTTCCCCTTAAATGTTACATTGTTGCCAAGTGAAGGTGACACCCGAGTGTTTTTTCCCCTTTCACTGTCCTACCAATGTTGTATAGTGATTGTACGTGTTACTTTTTAGACATTTTTGCAACTTCCTTTCTTTTTTCTTTTTTAAAGAAAGTACAATAATAACTGAAAAAAGTGTTAATTATGCATTACAATGTTGTTTTCATGTTTTGCAGTTTTGACAATAAAATTTAACAAAATTATATTCTTTTTGGATTTTCTGTAGTCACTGAACCATTTAGGCTTTGACTGGTATTACATTTCAAAGCGAAACCCAGGAGATGCTCAACATTTTACATATTTGCCTCTGGCTGGGCCTGCAGGTAAGTTTAACTGCAAGGTCACTGCGGCAAGGAGTATCAGAAACATCTATATCAAGTTCCCCTAAAAAGAAAGAACAAGGTAAGAAGTGTACTTTGTTTCCAGTGGTGGAGATTTCATGTACAGTACAATATGTAAAGTTGGCTGTGAAAAGGATACAAAATGAGGGTTAGGGCTCAGTGGTGACTTATCGGATGATTAAAAGAAGTGTTTCCATAAAATAACAACGATAAATTTTTTCTATTAAGGCTTTTAGAACAAAAACGTTCACGTCAGACTTCATCTTCTTGCTTTTCTTGCCTCCACCTAAATAACAGCTACAGTATCCTACCTTGAGATATCTTATTTTTATTTTTCAAAGCACAAGCAGTCTTTCTGTGTGTTATACTTTTACTGTCAGTAGGTGGTGGTAGAGATCAGCAGGTGGGCTGTTGTCACAGTAAGTCCTTCTCAGACATGTGGGCAGCTACACTACATGACAGAAACTGGGAGAACATTTAGATTTTGGCCGAGTCTTAAGTTTGTATTTTTATCATACATTCACACACACACGATATCCCCGTAAGCAATATTAACTTTGTAGTAATATGAGTAAACTGGTGAGGATGTTTCACTTCAACTCTGTCATAAAAAACAAACAAAAACCAACAGACACATTACAGCTAGATGTTAATTTATTACACAAAATAATTGAAAGGCTCAATGTAAGATGATTCAAATAATTATCACTCACAAATTGTACTTAAGACCTGAGATGAAACATGGGAAATCACAACATCACGACCACTGGTGCGGACGAGGGAACCAACAAGAAAATGAACAAGAATTCTTTAACAAAATCACTGCACTGTTTGGGAACACCGTCTTCAAAAAGCAAGAACTGCATTAAATGTTCATTCAAACATTTATTGAATATTTTGGTGTCACTCGGGGAGGTTGATGATTTTAGATAATGCCAGCTCTTGACACAGTACTAATCAGACAGTGTATGACTGTATCACTCACTGGTTGAGAATCACAAATGGCTCTGCAACTACTGTATGCTATCACCCCGCATCCAGCCAGCCGCCTTCTGTAAAATATACTGCTGTCGCACTTTAATGGCACATCTACAGCGTTCGCCAGACTGTATGATATCATGGCCATAAATTAGCCCACAATCGTCTATGAGGCAATCGCAGAGGGTGGGAGAAAAGCGAGCTATGAGAGGGAGACAGTTGAGAGAAAGAGAGAAAGCTTAAAAGAGTCAGTGTTTACTGGCGTACAAGCCTCTCCTCCCAACAAGAATTCTTTCCATGTTTCATCACTGCCCACTTGCCCATACACAAATGTCTGTGGAGGGAGGTTGACTCACCTCATGATGTCATTTCCTTAACTTTCACTTGCAATCAGGGTGAGAAACGACATGGTTTGAAATCTGATGGGCTTTAACATGCATACGGTGTAACACAGTATACGTGTTTATGTATGCTATGTTGCCATGTTTACAGGCCCTAAAAACGTGAATTCAGCAACAACAGGAATAAGGCCACCGAGGCAGGTCAACCTTTCAGCTCCTACTGGGACGCAACACATGGAAACACAGCAAACAGCTTGTTCTGTATTTGAGTACAAACTCTGACTGCAGTGACATTTGGTCCTACTGGGTTCTGTGAGACAGACAGAGTTTCCCAGCAAGATCTTAGTCAACAGTGGAGTGAAAACTGCCATACAAGGGGGGAAAAAAAGAAGAAAAAATTAGAGTAATTAACGACACTGGCACAGTTAATGATGTGAGAAAACTACACTGCCTTCAGAATCATTCAGCAGGATTGAAGTCATTGATTTTCCAGAGAGGCACTGTAGATTAAAAGAAGCAGAGGTGTTCTGTTCGAGTAAATGAAAGTCTAGGTCAGAGTTTAATAATGAAAACACTAATTTTCCACCTCTGTCGGGTTAGGGTTTCTAAGTCTTTCTTACATGTCTGTCATCCCCTCTTTGTTTATACAATGTTTACATCAACAAAACGTTACAAAACCACTGCAATATAGCATCACTTGACCAGTTACTGCCATAGACTGTATATAAAAGATGGATACAGCTACACATTGGTTTGCAAGGAGCATTTTTGTCATCACCATCTTAATGTTTTGAACCTGGACGAGCAAGAAGTAGATCTGACTAAATAAAACAAAACAAAAAACAAGTAACATTGGACGCTAAAGAATATCCTGCTTCATCTTTACCTTTACGTGTTTTACCCTAAATAGATCATCATTTAAAATCAATTAAAACAATGCCATATTGTTTTAATTGATGCCGATACGACGGCATTGTTTTATCGGACACCAACTGAGACTATAAACTCATCCATGTTTTCTGAAGTCATACAACAAATGCAAAGTAGGATCATTTTCTTATAGACTTCCATACAATCCATGATCTTTTCTTCTTTTTTTAACAAGAGGTGTCGCCCCCTGGTGCCCATTATAAGTAATGCAGGTTTAAGGCACTTCCACACATGCGTAATTTTTTTGTTTTCTTTTTCCACCGGTCTGGGAGGTGACATCCATCTTTATATATAATCTTCAGTCACTGGTAGCTTCTCTATCAGGTGGCTTTAATAAATAACAAGTTATAATGCAAAAAAAAAAAAAAAAAAAAATCACTGTAATCACACCAGAATCTCACATCTTCACAAGGCTTTTCAAGTTTTTTAAGAACTGTATTTTCAGAATAAGAATTATTTTCAGAATAAGAATTCACAATATTTGTTTGAATTAATAAGCAATGTTATGGTTTTGGAAGTTTGTTTTAGCACCACTTGTAAAGGAACAGTACGGTGGCCCTGAGAGGCCAAACGGACTGCAACTTAAGAAAACACCAGAAATAGGAAAAATGACAACGGAAATAGGAAAAAACACAAGGGAAGTGTTTCTGGGGAGACAATAACCTCACGGACCAGTTGCAGGAACCCAAAACATGGTAGGCGTGTTTTATCATGATTCATATAATACTAATGACGGATTTTCAGGCTAATAGTCAGGCTAACACACTTACCTCTCATCTTTTCTTTCCACACAAAACCAATAGATTCTCCACTTCTTTTAAGTGTCTCCCAGTGCAATCTTAGCATATTTTGGTTCCTGCAACTAGTCCGTCGGGTTATTGTCTCCCCAAAAATACACCTCCCTTGTGCTTTTGGAAATCTGTTCTTTGCTATTTCTTTTTTCCTATTTCCGTTGTGTTTTGTGTGCTTTTGAAGCATTTTTCTTATTGCTGGTGTTTTCCTAAGTTGCAGTCCGTTTGGCCTCTCAGGGCCACCATAGAACAGAAGCAATTTGACATACAAGAGGAAAAAAAAGTGTAACTGCAACAATCACATTGAGATTTTATATCACATCGTAGCAGGACTTGCTCCAAAACACAGTTCTTGAAGAATTAGTGCATAATTCATTACATAAGCAAACACACAGAAAAATTAAATCACAGTTAAAAGGGTGACCATAAACAATGCACATCAATTGTATCATTTTTATTTGTACCCAAATGATTTCTGAATTAGCTGAATTATTAATACATCTGAAGTCAAATGTTGGTAAGACCATACTGTACAGAGACAACAGCTGACAGGTCCCACTGGGTTTCACCAGCGCTCTGTTCTGTGTGGTTCAGAGTTGTAAACACTGGACAGTAAGTAAGTGTGGTTCTACTAATGTGGTTCTACCTGCTGTGCAGGTTAAAGGGGAAATTCAACATGGCACATGGTTGACTAATCTGATCTGGGATCAGGTCTTTATCAGATACACTTGTAATTAATGACAACAGCTTGTATACAAGTGAAGCAGCATATGCTATTGGAAAATACAAATGAATTAATAAGGAGAAAATTTGACGAACATATTGTATTTTAAATCAACTGAACTATTCTTTCAAACTTTTAATTTTATTTTAGTGTTTTGGAGTGAAAGGGTAGACAGATTACTCCCTTTGCCCCTCAGCAACATTAAACTTCCCTACACCTCCTCTGTATACCAGGATGGTCAAACCTTGGGATCCATGGTGATTAGTTAAAGGCTCCGCGTGGTTACCATGCACTGAGAGACCCCGAGTGACCCCGCTCAGATGTTTGCCTTCTTGTTGATCAGTACAGAGCAGCATGTTAGGGCTCCATCCACTTTGACCTTCTCCAAGTTGGACATGGGTATCAGCATGTGGTCCTTCAGCTTCTCAAACACCTGCAGGACACACAGACAGGAGCGCAGCTAGGAATTAGCTAATTTTCTCTGTTCATTTCAATTCAGTAGAATTAGAAAAGGCTAAAGAACAATCTAATGTAAAGTAGTTAAGTTGGAAGTGGAACATACGTAACACTTAAGTTTGTTTGCTCAGCTTGTCAACTTGTAATTCTCCGTGATATAAAAACTCTGCAGGGAGACGCAAATTGTGAAGAACAAGCATTCAAGCTTTCCTGGTCTCCCGGCAAAATATAAAAAAAGAAGAAGAAAAGAGAGAGAGAAGGGAGTGAGAACTATGACGACATTCTCAAAAGACCCTTGTAAAGTAGTGTGTCACTGTGTGGACACCTTCCAGAAAAAAACTAGCGTTTTCCTACCACACTTCCAAACCAAGACAGTTTTCTCTATAAACTCTAACTTCAACCCTGCTGTGACTTTCAGTGAGGCCTTATGGCACAGCCAGAGGGACCAACTAAACTAATTTTTATCTCATGATGCAATTTGGCTGATAAAGCCTCTGCTGAACCAGATGCCATGTGTAACCTCACCTCACTGAAGTTCTGTCTAAGTCTTGATTCTTTTCTGGGACATTTTGTGTAACACGGCCAGCAGCACAAATCAGAGCTTTCCTGAAATATTCTCAACATTGGTGCTGACCAGCTATGGACTCCTGTAACAATTATATACTATTTGTTAAAATATGTTAATTCTTATTTATATGTATTAGAATCAAACTGAGAAAACCTGCTTGCCATTTGCTGTTTTTTTAAGGATCCGCAGGGCTTGAAGTGTGGGGAGTGGCCAGTCTGGTCCAAACTGTGCTATTTGTGCCTTTTAGGGCATTTTAATTGAATAAATGAAATAACATGGTCTGAAGCAGCATGCTCGGCCTGTCCAAGAGGTCCTTCAGGTTCAGGTTTGCTTGTTTGTTTTTTTTCTTAGTCTCTTGGGCCCTAATTACACTTATTTCCAATAGAGACCAGTCTGTAACCATCTGCCAACCACATGAGAAAAATTTCTATCTCCCAATTTGTTGGCTGTGAGTTGCTAAAGTATGCTGGTAGTCACTAGATGAAACATACAGTTCTGTGCTAAATACATCCTTCCTGTTGCTTTGGTCGTTAGCAGATTGCCAAGGTTGCTCATGGTTTGCAGGGAAGAGGCAGAGTGGTTTGTAAAGCAACTGCTGTCAAAAAGTGCAGCAAAAGCTGGAAACAGACAGTTCCCCTTCAAAGTAAACATGGTGGCTGCAATGGTGACTCAAAACGTTCACATTGTTGTTCATTTTTGGCTTGTATTGCACTTTTTCAAGCTTTATTACTGTTTGGGTAGCAGTTAGCAAGCATAAAGTCGGCATCTTCCAAGCAAGCTACAACAGCTAGAATCTGCTTGTGACCAAAGTAATCATGAGGAGGTTTTTGGTGCTCTTTGTGAACAATTATCTATCAACTGTCAGCAATCTCCAGCACCCATTCAACAAGTGGTTAGGGAATACAGATTTTTTCCGTGCTATCACTAGTTGCCAAATAGTGGACAACCCATCTCTAGGGCTTTACAATTACGGATTTACTTAGGACTATTTAGCAAGTATCTGCAGTTTATCGAGACAGGTTTTACTTGACAACATTAGCTGATAACTTGGCACTTTAGCCTTTTGATGAAACATTGCTACCCCCATCCCCCAAAACAACAAACAAACAAACAAACAAACAAAGAAGAAACCCACAATATTGTCACAGATAAAATGCTGAAGTAAAGGCTCAGAACCCAGGGAGTGATGATGGTTAGCTCCATCTTTTATATACAGTCTATGGTCTACAGGCATGGCAGCAATGCTTTAAACTAAGCAACATGCTGACAAGTGTCGTCAGTGAATACAACAGACAACTTAGCCTATTGCTAAAGCTAATAATACAGTTTGATCAATGCACTAGAATTGTGGGGAATATGAATGGGTGCACTTATTGGAAACCTGACCCAAAGTTGTAAAGGTAGAAATAAAGACAAAGTCAAATAAAAATAAAATGAAATAAAAGCTTCATGGGGAAAGAGAGTGATAAAGAAATACATTTGAGGTCACTAAAGTTAGAATGATTTTCCCTCTGGAAAACAATCCTGGACTAACCAAGCAGAACTGCCTCTCAAAAACATCTTAAGTTTAGACCATATAATCAGACATAACTCAGGGAAAATTAAGCTTTCACAGTATTCTCCCAACATAACATCACTAAATCCTCTGCTCTTTATAGCACCTCTGAAACCAAAGTCTCTCTTTTTTTGATCATTTCCAGCTGAGTTCTCATTACTTCAGTTGAGATTTATATGCTGGGTCAGGGTGGCATGGTCTCAGCAAAGTAGTAGTTGCTATATTTCACCGGACCTTTTGTCTGCTTAGTTTCGATGTGTCCAAACAGAGCCCTCAACAGCAGCTGCCAGCACTAACCGTTAAAGGTGCCCCATCTCCACCCCCATCCGACCCTACCAATCCTCTCTCATGACCCCCTGCCTTTGTTGATGTGGAACTATTATGTAACTTCACGAGCCAACTAAAAATAGACCGGAGATCAGGCCAGACAGTGTTTAGAATCAGAAAGCAGCAGACATCTTGCAGTGTCTTGGTAATTGTGCTGACAAATCTCTACATCTCACTGAGGGAACAAGCAACAAGTTCCCCTGGGAACTGTACTAGACAGGATAGTCAGTTCAGATAAAACTGCCCTTGCTATATTACGGCTTGTATTATCTCTCGGAGACTGAAAGCATGAATGGAGATTTGAGAAGGTGTGTACTGATATTCATTTTAAAGAACAAGGGTTATGTGCAGAGCTGTAGTAATCACAGAGGGATAAAGTTGATGAGCCATACTATAAAGATATGAGAAAGAGCTGCTGAAGCTGAAGAGTTGTTAAGAAGAGAGGTGATGATCAGTGAGCAGCAGTATGGCTTCATGCTGAGAAAGAGCACTACAGACCCGATGTTTGCTTTGATAGTGTTGATGGAAAAGTACAGAGAAGGAGCTGCACTATGTCTTTGTGTATGTAGAGAAAGCAACCGATAGGGTGCCAAGAAAGGAACTGTGGTACTGCATGAGGAAGTCAGGAGTGACAAAGAAGTATGTGAGGCTGGAAAGGACATTTATAAGGAGAGTGAAACAGTGGTGAGGTGTGTAGTAGTAAGAGTGACAGATGGGTTTAAGGTGGGTGTGGGATTACTTCAGCTCTGCGCTCCTTCATGTTTACATTGGTAATGGACACGTTAGCAGATAAGTTCAGGCAGGAATCTCTGTGGACTGTGACGTTTAGAGACAGCATTGTGATTGTAGTGAGAGCAGAGAGCAGGTGGAAGAGATTCCGGAGAGGTTGAGGTATGCTCTGGAGAGAAGAGGGATGAAAGTCAGTAGAAGCAAGACAAGAGTGAAAGGAAAGGTTTAGAAGATGGTAGTGAGATCTGCTTTGATGGATAGCTTGGAGATTGTGGCGAACCCAAAAAACAGGAGGATGAGATGCTCAGATTTTACTTAGAAGTCAGAGAGGCAAGGATGAGATGGTTTGGACATGTACAGAGGAGGGATAGTGGATACAGTGGACAAAGGGTATTGAAGATAGAGCTGGCAGGCAGGAGGAAAAGAAGAAGACAACAAAGAAGATTCATGGATGCCGTGAAGGAGGATATGCAGAGGGCTGGTGTGGTAGTGAAGGATGCTAGACATTGGGTGAGATGGACGTAAATGATCTGCTGTAGGGAACAGCCAAAAGAAGAAGCAGTAGAAGTTATATCTTGTGCTATTAATATTTTTCCACTCTCTTCAGGCTACAATTTCTAAAAAGACAGTTTTTGGAGCCAAAACTGTGTTCCAGGTCAATTTCTGAAGAATTTGAACCTTTGAAAGGAAACTGGTTCATGGAACTAGCATACATATCTCAAATAGTGCTCCAAATGTTCTGTTAATATGTGCTTTCAAAAAGGGAAGTATGATATGCTCAAGATTTTATTATGTTCAAGTTGAATTCCCTCAGTTAATCTTGTTGACAAAAGTCTTCACTGTGGATTCTAGTCCAAAGACGCATAATTTGGTGAATTTTTCCTTCTAAAAATAGCTGGCGGAGGTTGAGGTTTCAACCACAGAGTACATTTTGAGGTTTGAGTACTGTCTCTGCAGATTGCAGGTTGCCAGGTTCAATCCAGTGAGAATTCTTTTGACTTGTTGTGATGTGGAATGACCCCAAAGCATCTAAATAACAGTTACGGCTCAGCCTGTCCAAACCCCAAAGAGACGGAGGTGAGACAATAATATGTCATTCACGTCAAGCGACTGTAGCAAGTACGTGTAACGGGTGAAAGGCACATCTTGAAAAATAAACAGCATGTAAGTAGGTCACTGCATGTTTCAGAGATATTTGAGAAAGCACGTAGCTGTGTGTATCCGTGTAGTGAAAATGTACACGGCGAGACAGCCGCTGAGCCCACACGGTTTCTCAAAGTTTGTCAAAGACGTTTTATTTGCAATATATTTGATGAATAGAAGTCTAATATTCAAAGGGCAATTAGTCCTGATCTTTCGGGAGAGAAATGTTGGTCTATGAAGTCTGCGACGCTCACCAGCTGGCTGCATATTATGCTGTTTGTGCTGATTGTTGCTGGGCAGCCACAGTGGATTTAACACTTTACATTTGAAACTGGCCAGAGTGAACCAAAACAGTAAAACTGGAAGTCATTGAACCTGTCAATGATATTAAACCAATTGTTACAGCAGCTGATTTGAACAACTTTGCTCAAGTTCTGAGAAAAACAAGACCTCAATGTCTCTGGCTCCTAGCCTGCGGTCTGATGCTCACAAAGGACACTTCTCATCAAACTGCAGGTTCTTTTGTTAAAAAGAAATTACAGCTCTGGCTGCGGTTAGCCTGCATTGGTCCACTAAAACAACCATGTAGCTTTTGTAGGGTTTCTTTCCCCAGTTGTTTTTCTCAGAGGCCTGGACAAGATGAACAACAACAAAGACAAGTGCTCCTTAAATCTAAATCGCTAAACCAATTTGGTTGTTCTGACGGTGGTCCTTCCTGCCAGGATTGTGGATGAATGTGCTTTATCGTCAGTGATACAAAGTTGCTGAATGTGGATGGGGAAAAGCACCTTTGCACTCTCTGGAAACTCCTCTGCTGTGCAGTGTAGAAGCACGTGTCCCTTGCTGGGCAGGTTCATGTAGATGCAGTTGGCGGCGAGGTCGTCGGGTACTGTCAGTTTGTCGTAGCGATGGTCACTCATCTGCTGCATTATCTACGCAATTGGGAGTGAGAAGACATGACAGGAAACAGACTTTGAGGCAAATGCATAAGTGAAAGTCCACATAATGTTCAGAAAGACAGACACAAGCCAGGCCATGAGAGATTTTGATTCAGAAGCGAGGCCTCAATACCAAAAGTCAGCGCCACATCCTTCTGCTGGCCAAACCGCCACAGGGGCCTGGGGGGGAAGGGGGCCGGGTGGGTTAATGGAGAACATAGGAGCAGATAGACATTCTTTCTCAGCAGATGTCATGTTATTTATGTAATCTGAAGGAGCTGAAGGTGGGACCGGCGGTGGGGGCTGAGAAGACGCTCGCGTTGCCAGGTGGAAGTCGGCGGGTGAGGATGTTATGACCAGAGGAGAGGCAGGTGCCTCTTAATGTTTATGAGCAGAACATCTGCAGATGGTTACCTCGGAGACGGGTAAGGGAGGGAAGGTTAGTGGAAAAAAAAAAAAGTCAACATTCAGAAAAAATATTTTGAGAAGGGAGATTTTTCCCCTGAATTAAACATACATACATATACATACATACACACATATATATATACACATACACACACACAAACATATATATACACATACACATATCTATCTATCTATCTATCTATCTATCTCACTAGCTGGGCCCACGTCCTCATTTTAGTTTTGGCAGCGTTTTAGTAGGTAAAGGCGAAAGCTTGGACATGAATTGAGCTGCGGTTTGGGGAAGGCCTCGAAGAGGACTGGCGACAGCTCCTGGACCTGGCAGATCCCCATGTACTAAATAGAAGTGAAGAAGTTAAAGAACTGAAAAGGGGAGGGAGGGGCACGTAAACAAGGATGAACAGCTGGCAGAACTGGCGGAACCTATATAGATGAGAACCGGAAGGAGTGTGTTTGGAGGCGTGGTCCTGCTCCTGAAATTTCGATAATCTCCAATTACATACAGGCCACTGCACTGCATCCAAAAAGTGTGACGTCTGCTTGACGTACATAAAGGTTTAGAGGAGTGACTGTGAGAAAATGCGATGACACACTACTACAAATGTGGGAGAAAAACTGGTGCTTTGTGAGCACAGTGGGCTTTGTGGCTGTAGATGTTTTCATTTCACTTCCCACTGACAGGATCCATTGCACCAGGGAAGACAAAGGCATATATAGAAATTGGAAAAGGTCAATTACTGCAAGACCATTATATAGAAATATACATTACTCTGAACGTTTTATTATGTCCATTGCATTATAAGTCAAATATACTCACACTACTCACAGAAAAAGAAAATCAACCTTTTTCCAGTGTGAATAGTCACCTATTCCTATCCAAACAGCAAATGTGCTGTTCTAAATGCTTTCCTGGGAAAGTATTCAGGACACAGGAAATGCCAGGGTTTCTGGCAGCACCATCATTGTTTGGTCAGGGTAAAGAGAGAAACAAGTGTGCAGTTAGTAAGAGCCAATAGAAAACTTAAGAGATTCATTGTTAAATGGACATGAAATCTCTAGAAGGTGCAGCATGTAAAGCAAACACATTAAGTAACCACTGTTTATATCAACAGAGTTGGTATAAAAAAAGATTTCACTGCGTAATATTATGACTGCTGCATTATAAAAGTACACTAAACTGCCAACAAAGCTACTGTTTTTGTACATCTATCAGCTATAACGAGTTTTTCTATTTACAAATGGTACAAATGGTAAAACATCAGCCACAAATGGCACTCCTGGGCACAGGGCTGCGGGACGAAGCACAGCAGTGTGCGCACATATGTCGGCAGATGCGTAATCAGACATTCCCAGGTCACTCGTGGGAGTGTCATGTGACTGCAACTGCCCTAAATGAAAACACTCAAGTCCATAGGGTGAGGGCCAACACGGTCTGTGACACACGCGAGTATTAAGAGTGAGTAAAATGTCGACTCCACCTAAGATCCCAGTTGTTCCTGCTTTACTCTTCATTTTCTCATTAAATTCAAGGGGAAATATGCGCATAAGGGAAATGACATACAGCAAGATTTCCTCATGTTTCATGTAAAATTTTGATCCATGAAATTCAATTAAATCCTCACCTGACTAATGAAACAGCTGGTTTTCTGTTCACTGCCAGACGCTGCAGCCAATCAATATAGGGGGCAGACCTCTTTTGTGTTTTTCTAAACTTAAAGATTCTTTAATTGAATCAAATCTTAAGCCTAAAGAACTGAAACGTATGGGAAATTATCCTAGATACCTTTACACAATAGTGGCTTTTAACGTCGTCATTCTGGATCTTCACCAAGTGTTAAACTACAGTCAATCGACACAGACTTAATTCGAACAATGGCTGAGGTCCAGCTAATGCACAAGAGTGGTAACTGGGCAGCAAAATGTAGTCATTCAAAAGCTACTCGAACTAAATATTTACTGGATGGTAATAAAATCCCTCTGGGGCAATGACAAACCTGAGCAGTCTAGAAAAACACCAACAATTTCCAGGACCTTATGTGGGAATCAGCAGAATCTTTATCTTGGCACCTGGTGTGAACATTTCTAATGCTCACTTTAGCAATCCTTCCCAGAAACTGCTTAAAACTTATGCAATACAGCTTCCAGATCTGGACAGGAAATGAGACTGAAATTGCTTCCTGTTGATGGACCATAAATGTTTGGTATTACTGGTCTAGTATTTTATTGCTGCAGTGTAATGTTTTCAGTGGAAAAGTACACAGAAAAAGGAAACGCAGGGGGAGGATGCAGGAAATTTCAGATGACATTTATCTAATGTTTAAGGCTGCTGCTATCGGCGTCTACAGCTGATTCAGGGACACAGTGGTATCACAAGAGGAAACCTAGAACATGCTGTGAAGGTCTAGATCAGGGTGTCAAACTTGTTTTACATTATGGGCCACATACAGCCAGAAAAAGAAGTACAGTTCCACTGATATGTCTTGTTTTCGCTACATGATAAGAATAAGAATAAGAAATAATTGTTTAAATTTACAGAAAACGTTCTGTTAGTACACGGCGCAGACTGTCCTGTAATTATTACATTTTTGTTTTTCTTTGTTTTTTCTTACTGAGTAAAAATCTGGGTTTTTTGCTTTGGATTTTTTACTTATTTATTTTGATATGCACATGGGGGAGGAAAAGCTATAAAACCACTTTTTCCAAACCCTGGTGGGCCGATTCTGGATCTTGGGCCTTATGTTTGACACCCCTGGACTAGATAGTAATGCCAAGTTTTATATTTGCTCAAACTAAAATATTGCGACAGCTATCAGGTGGATTGCTGTTCAATGTTGTTCGGACAATCATGGTTCTGAGGTGATATAAAGTCAACTTAGCTCTAGATTTTTATCTATGACTGTTTTACATGGTAACAGTGGTATGGAGTAAGTATGTAGTATGGGAGAAACAGAACAAGAAACAAAGCTTCAATATATAAATAATCCAAATCTGGAACCTACATTCTCCAACACTGGATTTGGCCATCAAAAAAAAAAAAAATCTCCAACAGAACCTTCACCATGCCGTCACCTCATTATCTATAAAATTCAAGCGTGCAAGCATCCTTGAGGTGAAGATCAGACTCTGACCAAGAGAGAGCAATGAGCTCATGAATCAAGCTAGGCTGGGTGAAGGGGCCACTGATGATCTACAGCCTGCCGGGCAGTCTGCTGTAGGAAGGAGGGGGGTAGTGCGAGATTACAGGGAAAGGGTGCTGCAGCCTCTGACACAGGCTGTATTTTGGGATGATGACTTCATGAGAAAAGCTTGACAGTGACAGCAACAGATGGATGATGAAATCCATCCGGTCATTCTGCTAAACACAGATACGCGGTGCGCTCAGCCTTCCTGAGCATAGCCGAAATACAAACTACAGATCGTCGATGCTATTTTGTGATTGCAAATGAGTAATGCGTTACTCAACCCCGTAATAAAAATAAGGGCAGGTCCAAATTTTCTTGAACGCCAGCAAAGCGCAGCTCCCTAAAGACAGAATGAATTAGCTGGGCTCCAACTTTAATTTGCACAAAGTGTCTGCTGCATTCGACAAGGAGCCTCGTCGCCAGAAGAGCTGCATCTACATCCCAAACGAACAGTTTGGATTCATTAAATCTGCATTCATAAGATCTCGTTCTCCCTCACACAAAGAACATTATCTAATTACAAATCCAGGGCTGTTAAAGGCCCTTTAAAACAGGAGCTAATTGCTGCGAGAGAGAGGGTGACGTAAGCCATAATTAGAAAGCGAGCAGTCATTAAGTTTCGCTAGCGGCCACTCTTCGCCCCAGTAGCTAATTACTGGGGTGATCAAACAGGCAGGAATCTTAATGAGCTGGCACTGGATTATAAATTAATTCTATTATGCAATGATGCATAGGTTCCTGGGAACACTTTAGCAATGCAAACATGCTTACAAAACCAACAGGGCCAACCTTGTGCTTCTCTCGAGTACTTCAGCCTTCTTAGGAAGAGCTGCCTGATGTTCTCTGAGATACACTAAACGACTTTTGCTTGATTTACAGTAACTCTGTTTAGTACTGAGCCAGCAGGGGGAGATATCATACTAGAAGGCAAATGAGGAATACTGCCAGAGGGAACCTGTCAAGCCCAAAGGTGTATGTGCTTGCCTGTAAGTCTTCATACTTATGTAATTATATATACACTGCCTGCCTTTGTGTTGTGTAAATACACATTTCGCTGAATTTCTCTTGTTTGTGCCACTGCAAAAGTTCACATGCTAATGTTTGGGAATTTTGGGGGATAATTCCATGGGAGGGATGGGCCGAGATTTATTGCACTCTCGGTGCAAACGAGCGATCCGTCTCTGTCGGGGTGTAAGCCGTCTCCTCTGTTCGGTCTTGGCGGTCCCCGGGTTTCTGTTGTTGGAGCTCGATCGATACAGGAGCCTTTTATGCAGTAATGAGCTCAAGCTGTTTAATGGAAGGACAATACAGTCGTAATTGAAGCTGGAGTGTGAGCGCCAGGGGCAATCCCCGCAGATTAGCTGAGAATATGAATTAATGGGGATGGATTTAGGTGACAGGTGGTTTCAATGTGCCTGGAGTGGGAAGCCGCCAACAAACTGTAAGTAAGGGAGTCTGCTCTGAATCAACACGTGCAATGTCCTGTCTTGTCGCGTTATTCTTTCAGGGTTGTTCATACTAACGGATCAAGCAGAATGTCAACCAAACGATGAAACAAAAAAAAAAAAAGGAAAAAGGATCCACTACTTCAATGTGCGTCAAAGTAAAGAAAAGACTGCCAATACATCAATTCACAGGTTTCCATGACTACAGCTAGGGAGAGCATAGTTACGGTGTACATACATAAACACACATACACAAGCTCCATACTTTGAGGGCTTTCTGTGCTGGTTCACTGGAGCCGATTACAATAAGGCCTGGTCCTCCCATGCTGCAGAAGCTCTTCAGGTGCAGGCCTTCGAGCACAGGCACAGTGGAAACAGCATAGTCCTGTAAAACACAATATCATTACAAACGCTTAATAAGCTCAAATAACATGACTTTCATTTCATGATGATAGGACAGGGTCAGGTAATGCTAATCATTTGGGGCTTGTAGCTTTAAATATTTAACAGGCTTTCTCATCACCTGCTAACAGGTTTCCTCAAGTAGTTCTTTACTGATAAGACAGAGCTTTTTATCTGAATGTAGGTGAACGAACGGTTTTAAACAAATGATACAAAAGCACGTTACTACTCAGCAACAATGCTTCTCCATCCATTAAACTACAGTACAACAATGAGCTAAAACATCATTCATTATAATATAGGGCTATATGTATATGTGTGTGTAAAGTTTTACTGTAGATTGTAAAAGCTCAGCAGTGATCTGTGTGGTATCATGGGGCCTAAAGTGGCATTGAAATAAAGTATTGTACAGCTCAGTAGCGGAAAAAGCAAGATAGTCTGAGAGATGCTGTTGATCTCAGGGCTCATGGGGAGATTACGCAGCACCTTGTAGGAGCCAGTTCTTAAAGGCTTTTTCTGGCTGTGGGACGTCTGCAAACCAAATGTTGCCATTAAAAGTGTTACAAAAACACACGTTACATAAAGGGTACTTAGAAGAACTGGCAGCGATAACAGTTTTATTAACACCTGGATGCTGGTTGGTTTTCACAGAACCCCTGGAACGTTTCAAATGTTAAGTGTCTTACGTAAGAATCGCTTTAAAGATACTGCTAAACATCCTCATTTGTTAAGACTGTGTGGGAGGGTTTGATTGGATTTATAGCGACATCGTGACTGCCATCGCATTTTTCTTTACACGTTTTTAAAACCTGATTGGTGCACAGAAATGCAAAACTCGGCCCTGCCTGCCAGTGACCATAGCTGTTTAAACTAAGGCAGAGAACTTTAGCGTTCATGCAACCACTTCTAATGAGAAAAAGAATCATACAGGCTTCTAAAGCTCCAACCCCAAGGATAAAAAACAATAAAAATAGGATTAAAGAAATCCTATCTGACAGCTATATGGCTTGTTTTTGCAGATGAACAGAACTGTTTTGGAACCTATAGTTTTACATTTACCTTTAGCCTTTAACGGTTGATTTTGGACTAAGAACTCTCATTAAAACATCCGTTGAAAGCCGCCTTCTTTGCAAGGATTAAAGCCTTAAGGCCACGTTGGAGTTGCAGCATATTTAACGGAAATATTGTTTTACCCCTGACTTTGTTTTGTTTTACCCAGCAGAAGGAATCGAGCGATTAAACATTAGATGCAAGGACTCAGGCCTTTATGTGGGAGAGACTTCTTAAGCCGGAGACGGATCCTACTGTGATTCGTAAACCTTGAAGTGAGACCAAGATGCAATTTAAAATCTGACAGGATAAAGAGACTCGAAGCTTATTTTCTAAGACCTTTTGTTCCTGAATACATTTGGATGACCTTATAAATTCAACTTCGCACCTAAGAAAAGAACTTTTCCAACAGACACCCATGTGTTTTCTTAATCACACAATGTGTTTTGAAGGGGTTTTTATAGCGTTCAGCTTCATAAAACTTACAAAGGAAGTGTACATTTTCCATCATTACACCCCATTTTTTCTTTCAACTATATGCTAACAGTTTTCAAGTAAATATTTGTATGGCACCAATAAAACAACACCATAATTCACCCAGTTATTGTGACTTCATCACACGAAAGACCTAAATTACCCCCTTTGCTGATGTCTTCCTAATTTCCAGTGAGAACAACTGAATTGTATAATCTTTTTATCATTCCTTATCCATAAACAGGAAGTTTCTGCGCAAAATTGGAAATGCAAGTCATGCATTCGTCCTTACCAAGATAAATCCTTAAGGGAAGAAAGGCTTGCTTTTCATCTTCACCAGCTGCCATGTTGTTAGCTGAAAACATGACTGACTGAAGAAAAAAGGTAAAGCAAGCTGAGCTGGTCAGCACTTCTTACCCATGGCAGAAAAGAGGCGGTTTAACCTCTATATTACTTCCAAAATAAACGGACCCCATCAATAACACCAATTACTCTGACCTCTGTGCGGACCATAAAGAGATAATCAACATCTGTATGCAGTTGTGGAGTAGGCTACTAAATAACCTGGCAACAAAGTGATCCTTAATTTGAAAATGAAAGGAAAAAACAACAGCGACAGGAGAAATCCATCTGATATAAAACGGAAAGAACAACAATTGACGCTTAAGTGATTTTTCCTACTGTCTTTTGCCAGAGACGCATCATTAAGTCCTGTCTTATCAGAGATAACAGAAAACACAGAGGAATCCATAATGAGGAATTCAAATCAGATACAGATGGGAAGATGGAAGCACTACAGTAAGGCCATTCAGGCTATGGTAATGCGTTCAACTCTTGAACAGTATAACCCACCTCTGAACTTGTGTGTTAGCCAGCTTTTTGGATTTGTCATGACTGTTCAGAGGGAATCCAAAAGTGTTACGAATAGGTCAAGCAGAACATCTTCACTTTAAAAGAACAGCCAGCAGGATAGACAGGTTCAACCTTTGTGACCAACCACTGTGATCCTGTTTGCAGCCTGCATGTCCAAGTCTTCCCTGAAGCTAATCTCTTGGTTTAGCTTGAAATATTGCTTTTATGTTGTATTTTTTTCCCATGGATGTAGTAGTGAAAAGCAAGCCATGGCTAACAAATCTGCATGGAAACTGAGTGAATCTCTAGAAGTCCTCTAAAGGCACCGAGTAGTTTAAAGCAGCATTTTTTGATCTAGGAGTATCTTGACAATGTTGTCTGGCCGTAACTATTTGGCCCTAACAAAGCTGCTTGGGACTCCACTTCTGTCTAAGAGGACAAATGTTTCCTCAGCTATATCTCAGAACACTTTATGCACAACCTGATGGAATAAATGAAAACTAAAGGTTTGGGGGGGGGAAATTTGACTACAACGTAGCCCACAATTAGCACAATCCAATGTTATTTATCTAAAAGCTCAGTAACACAATAATGAATTAAGTATCTAGAATGAAGCACAATTAATGATGATGGCACTATCAATTTACATCAGCATTTTCTAATTAGGATTTATTTATAACAAACAGAAACAACCTCATACCACGTAACACATTACACCCAACAAGTGGTGTTTTTTTCACGTCTTTCTCTGAGAAATTTAATTGGCATAAAGAAATTAATCTCTTATTAAACTTCATCCATCGATTCTCTTCCGCTTATCCAATTTTTAGAGTCACAGCGGGGCTGAAGCCGATCCCAGCTGTCACAGGGCGAGAGGTTGGTACACCCTGGGCAGATCCCTGATCTGTTGCAGTGCAAACACAGAGAGATAGAAAACCATTCGCACTCACATTAACACCTATTGGGCAATTTAGAATCACCAGTTAACCTAACTAGCTGCACGTCTTTGTGCTGCAGGAGGAAGCCGGGAAGTTTCTTTTTACCTGTGATAAAACTTTTGATGGAACTGTGAATGTCCTACAAAAAATGATTGCCCGAAAACTGGGATTACAGTTTTCCAGTAATGTAACACGTAACTGTCCTCAATTTGGACATAGCATCAGCTCTTTGTAAACATCTGGACGGCTAACACAAAGCTAGCGGAATAATGTTAAAGCTGAGTGTATGCAGACCCCAGATACGTCTATATTGTCAGTTGGTAATTATGTGGCAGTGTGATTCAGGCCACTTTGCTGAGAAGCATAAAAATATTGTAAAGGGAAGTGTAAAAAATACTTTCTTCAGAGAGTACTGAGTAATATTTGATACATTGCTTTTTTGAGTAATGACACTGACATGAGAATGCTGAGTATGAGAATAACAGTGTGTCATCACTGCAGTGATGAGTGAATGGAATGATTGAGGTTAATAATGGGACAGGAAGAAAGTGCCTGTGAACTAATTAAGAGGTTTACTCACCCAAATCAGCTTCATTTGTGTCATCAATTACTTTCTTTAATCATTATATACAGAGGTGGCAGAAGTTTGCACCAGCACTCGATTAAAAATGCCTCAAAGGCAGATGAAATCTGGAACTAGGATCAAACTCTTAATTGCTACAGGGACTTTTTACAGCTGCACTAATCAATACTCTCAGAGCGCAGTGGAGCTTAATAATAAAAAGTAGAAAGACCTTTTAAAACTTTATTTTTATTCAGTGTTACACCCTCCGTTATGTATATATTTTGGGATTCAGAACTCATTGAATGCTAATGCTGGCTTACAATAAAAAGGGCTAATGTACCTCCATGTACACTCAGTGGGATGTCCTGAAAGGGTTTTCACATCTCCTAGCAACAACTGGTATTTTTTATGTCCACAAAGTAGCCTCAATGCTGACTGGTACATCGGATGTCCTCAGAGGGATTTGCAAAGTGAATACAGCAAAGGAAGAAGTGAAAGCAGAGATGGAAGACTATATACGATGAAGATATATAATGGCTCAAAAGGAAGGAGTGAGGCAGAGATGGATGGAGAACAAAATGGAATCAGAGAAAAAAAGGGCAGCAGAGCTTAATGAAAAAAAAAAAAAAACCAAGATGGAGTGATGATACTATTACCCTCCTGGCCTAAAGCCTCCATGATTGATATCATATTTATCTCCTCCTTTCTTGTTTGAGATTTATAATTGCTTGCAGAAGGCTTTAAAGAAAAAGATTATTAAAAAGAATGTTTTCATATTGTCAAGTCAAGTCGGCTTTATTGTCATTTCAACCATATACAGCTAGTACACAGTGAAGCGAAACAACGTTCCTCCAGGACCAAGGTGCTACATGCAACATAAATTTACAACATAAATTAACAGAAAACACTAAACTAGCTAACTAAGAGGCCTAGTTAGCTGGCTAGCAGAGACAAGACAGACTGACCTAACATAAATTACAACATAAATTAACAAAAACTAACTAACTATCTAAGGAAGACTTTTTTTTTTGTTAACAGACAGCAGACAACAAAGTGCACGTGCAAATGTGCAAACAAGAGCAACAAAGTGACAGTGTGACAAAAAAAACCACAACGTAACATAATAATAAGGTTTTGTGATGATGAGTTGAGGTAGTGGAGGAACAGTAAACATTCCTTAGTGCAGCAGCAAAAATTAGGAAGTAAAGAAGTTAGTGCAACAAGTCCAGTAATAATACTGTGCAAAAGAGCATTTACAGGTTGGTGTGTACGATGGTTTGGTGGTGTAGGTCAGTGTGTTTGCGCTTGTGTTGATTAGTCAGTCCAGTCTCAATGTTTTGAGGTAGTTGAGTTAAGCTGAGTGATAGTGTGTGTGTGTGTGTGTGTGTGTGTGTGTGTGTGTGTGTGTGTGTGTGTGTGTGTGTGTGTGTGTGTGTGTGTGTGTGTGTTTATCAATCCAGTCCCATTTTGCTGAGGAGACTGATGGCTTGTGGAAAAAAGCTGCTGCACAGTCTGGATGTGTGTGCCCGAATGCTTCGGTACCTTTTTCCAGATGGCAGGAGTGTGAAGAGTGTGTGAGAGGGGTGTGTCCGATCAGCCACATTGCTGGTGGCTTTGCAAATGCAGTGTGTGGTGTAGATGTCCTCAACAGAGGGGAGAGAGACCCCGATGATCTTCTCTGCTGTTCCCACTATCCGCTGTAGGGTCTTGCGGTCCGATATGGCACAGTTCCCAAACCAGACAGTGATGCAGCCGCTCAGGATGCTCTCGATAGTTCCTCTATAGAAGGTGGTCAGGATCGGTGGTGGAAGCCGGGCCTTTCTCAGTCTTCTCAGAAAGAAGAGACGCTGTTGGGTTTTCTTGTGCAGGGAGCTGGTGTTGAGGGACCAGCTGAGGTCCTTCTCCAGGTGGACGCCCAGGAATTTGGTGCTGTCGACGATCTCCACAGAGGAGCTGTTGATGCTCAGCGGTGAGTGGTCGCCTCGTGTCCTCCTAAAGTCAACAACCATCTCTTTTGTCTTGTCAACATTCAGAGACAGGTTGTTGTCTTTACACCAGTCCGTTAGCCTCTGCACTTCCTCTCTGTACGCTGACTCGTCGTTCTTGCTAATGAGACCCACCACGGTCGTGTCATCAGCGAACTTAATGATGTGACTTGAACTGTGTGTTGCTACACAGTCATGAGTCAGCAGTGTGAACAGCAGAGGACTGAGCGCACAGCCTTGTGGGGCCCCAGTGCTCAGTGTGGTGGTGCTGGAGGTGCAGTTCCCGATCCGTACTGACTGAGGCCTTCCGGTCAGGAATATATTTAGGAAATATATTTGAGATACTACTTTTACTTCTTATGTAATGGATCAGTTGTGAACTTTTCCAGTGACAAGCCTTTACTTTTGCTTGAAACAATGGATTGAATTAGAATTGTGACTACAGCTTCCCTCACCTACACAGAACATTTGATGCTTTTCAGCCTATTATCTTTAGGTACAATTCATCCTCAGCCACTTCCCTTCTTTCCCGATCATTTGTAGTTGAACAAATGTTGAGCATTCGGGATCTTAAACATTATTCCTGACACTTTGTTTCAGTCCATGACAAAGACTTTTTAAACAAAAAGAGACTTCTATCTTCTTCAGTGGCCACACGTTACAAGCTAAAGAACCAACAGCAGCACAAACAAACAAGTGTAGCCCACATTCACCAACTTATTTGCATTTCCATGCAAGAATGCAGGCACTACTTTGCTACATAAATTCACCTTAAATGCATCTGCTAAGATCTCTGCTCCTCTCTGATTGGTCCGTTTGGAAAGTCCCACGAAGAACTCTCGACCTGTAGAGAGAATCTTTTAAGTATTTGAACAGAAAACCAGCAATACAGCAAGCATGAGAAGCTACAGTAGCAGAATACTCCAGACAGCACACCGTGTACTTTATGCATGCCTGCGAAGGGGGGCCAACTGTGGTTAGTATGGTGGCACATAGGCAGAAAGCCTTGAATGCCTGGCGAGGTATTGAGCAGCACACTGAGCTAAGGGATGGGCTCCTAATGTTGCTGCTGAGCCTTTACACTATAAGCCATTAGCACATGCCTTGCCAACAGGAAATGTTTCTAGCTCTGCCATGTGAAACCAATTTCAGCTGGAAGGAACAACAGCACAGAGCCAGTGTCTAGAAACCCAATTAACTGTACTGTGCATTTTCCTAGTGGTCTGTGAAGCGGAGAAGATACTGACCCACATTTTAACTCACGACTGTAAGTGAACATACAGAAAATCGAATAAAAGACCACCATGCTCTTGCTTGCACCGTGGTCTTACTGTGCAGAATGGCACATGACGGTTTTGTTTGTCGGTGGGATGTACAGCTAGGTTCACTGAGGCACCGGGTCATCGAGGTCACATGGAGGAATGCCTGTGTGGAGGATCTCAAAGCACAGATGCATATTTACAGACACGCAACTGTCTGCTCACAGAGTATGAACTAGAGGCTACCCTCTGCCATTTCACTACATTTCTAACAAGTAGAGTAGTCCTCATACAACCTAAACACAGCAAATCACCAAGTTCTATGTGTTGTTAGTATGCCTGTGAAGGTTCAAAGTCATCCAGGTCATCATAGTAGAAGATACTGAAGGTCTGGAACTGAAGGACCTTAGAACTGAAGAAGCTTCTCGGATGAGAGGTGAAACATCTTCAAGCAACTTAAAGAAGTCCAGGCACTTTTCTTTCCAAGCTCCTTAGACTATGTGTTGTTAGCTACAGAGTTTCTCCTCATCCCTTAAGATATTTATTCCAACAGTCATGACTTCAAATTTGCATGATATGAGACATTTCATGCTTTCAAAGACTTTGTTTTAAATATAAAGATAAAGGCCTCACTGTCAAATTTGTGTTTGTAATTATTTTAAACACTTTTTAAATACTTAATTGCACCGTATACAAAAATGTAGGTGGCCTTAAAAAGGTAACTTAAACAAAATGGTGAATGGCTGAAAAGCATGTCCAGCATGTAAAAGGCACTATTTGTTTCCAGATGATAGCATTATACTATATTTCTGGAAACAAAAGGATCACATGACTCCTCTTTACCTCTCTCTGTGACACAACAGGTTGGCCTCTGGTCATACACATTAATCTGTAGCAAAACAGCCATTCCTGAACCTCGATGAATTCAAACTACAAACTAAGGACTTGGGTTTCTTTGTGAAGTTTTTTTTTTAACCTGTACAGGTCTAAGTAAAAAAGTAACTTCCTCAAACTGCTCAGTGAACCATTTGACTGCATGACCCCCAGTTATTTAAAATGCAATTCATGAATGAACTGCAAGAGATTAAATATCAGGATGCTGATATTTACAGTGGATGAAATAAGTATTAGATCTCCTGCTGAATTTGTACATTTATAGTCGCAGACTGGAGAAACCAGTTGGCAAGCACAGCATTAAGATGTTTCCACCAGGTGTGCACACATCTCAGAAGAGATTTTGGGCCGCTCGTCTTTACAAAAACTCTCTAAATCTTTTAGGTTTCTTGGCCGCAGCTTGGCAATTTAAAGCTTCAGCTCTCTCCACAGATTTCCAATAGGATTGGGATTCTTTAGATCATATTCACTATTTCTCTTCCCTTAAGTATAGCGGGAGCACGTAGTTTTTCTCTGAATTGTTTAGATGTTCACTCACAAACTTAAGATGAGCCTGTACATGTGCCTCCTTGAGCAGGGGGAGCACTGCAAGATTTCAGTCCATGTGCATAAAAGTGTTTAGATATTGTTAAGGGTTCAAATATTGAGGAGGGATAAAGGAGGAATTCCAAAATAACAACAATGATCCGGCCGGGTGGAGTCAAACGATGATTTTAATGAACACACGCAGCGTGGGGAGATGCACACTGCAAGACACTTCAGATTGCTTTTGATTCATCAGGGTTAACGCCCCCTCATGCGTCACCAGATACAATACATGCATACGTCAAATCAAAACCACAAGGACTTTTAACACAGTTTGAAAAGAACATTGTCTCCGTCTCCACGGCAGGTGCTTCCTGTCCATCTTCTGACTCTCGCTTCTCCAAAACCTCGGGCCATGCTCTGCAACAAACTAGCAATTCTGCACGCACAAAAATGCAGTTGCAAGTAGGGTTGCCAACCGTCCCTTAAAAAACGGAATCGTCCCGTATTTAGAAACAAAAGTACACGTCCCGTATTGAGCTAATAAGGGACGCACTTTGTCCCGTAATACAGTGAGAATCAAAAGTAGTCTATAAATGTTAATGGAATTAACGCTTTGTTTGAAAACATAATTCCCAGCCCCTCTCCTGCTTTGTGACCAATGAGCTGACAGCACACTTATGACAATTCGAGTATGACAATTCAGATTACCGCTCATCTCATTGGTCGAGGAAAGGTCGCTTACGGAGAAAATACCGGAAGACAACAGATGACCACAACAAGAAGCATGGCCAACAGGGAAACAAACGCCGACACTGCGGTGCAAGTCTCGGACGACAGTACACCTAAAGCTGGGCAGACACTGCGATTTTTTTCAGTCACGTTATTCAGCTCCTGCTCAAACTGCACGATTGACTCGCAGGGGTTAGAAGTTGGTAGGTCACGATGCAGGGTTTCACACTATACGACCCGATGCTCTGATGCGACCTGAGTGCTCACACTGTGCCTCCATAAAATGAAGGTTATAACAGAAAATCTGTCGCTCGCTCTCGCTCTCTCTCTCTCTCTCTTTCACTCACACAGACACACCACCACCAACTTTGCTAAATTGCTAATGAAAAACATTGATCAGGCAGCTGTGATTGAGCAGCAGTGTAGATCCAACTATTTTCACGGTTGTTGTGGTCGTGATAATTTTGTGATGCCACATCGAAAAGGCTCGGATGAGCTTTCCAAAGTTCTACAAGTTGTGCCTCCATCGCTGGTGTCCAGATCACACGCTGCACAGCCGTGCTGCTCCGTCTTTTTCACAGACGTTTACGTGTTTGCGCGTGAGCAGTGTGAGCGGCTGTGTCACCACAGCCGCTTCTCGTTACCCCACGTATACTAAACGATGCACGATGAAGGCCAAAATCGGGCCGATCACCAAATCGGTTACACGACTCAAAAATCGTCTCAAAATGGGCCAAAAATCGCACAGTGTAAGCCCAGCATTAGAGCAGCAATGTTTGTTCGCTCAGAGAAAGAAAAAAAGGCTGCAAAAGTACAGGGAGGAATGGGAAAAGGAAAACACCTGGCTGGAAAAGTGCACTATAAAGCGCACTGCACTGTGTGCCAGTGCACTTTTTCCATAGGCATGCTTCTATTGGTGGGCACATGAAGAACATGAGGGGCATGAAAGCTCGGGGAACCCTTTACCAATTTTTTGTCCGCCAGGCCACGGCAGAAGCAGATATGGTATGTAAACATTGGTTTGTTTTTTTTAAACCCTCTGGTTAAGGATATGGGCATGTGCAGTGAATATCAGGGCTATGTGGCCAGAAGTGTGATAATATAATTTATTTTGTGTAATAAACAACTGCAAGGATAGATGATTACAACAAATAGATGACTAATACATAAAAGTAATACATATTTTAATAATGATGATGAGTTATGATGCGTAATCATGGGAACAAGTGGGTTTACAAACAGGAGCAGCTGATTAGCATTAGAAAAGCTGAAATAATACCTCAACTGAAGCCAATTGTACTAAATGCATATGTGCACTGTTACAAGAATATTTTTCGTTCTATTGTTTTCTATTAATTTATATAATTTTAAGTTAAGCAGGACAGAGTTCTTTTAAAGAAAGATTTACTTATATTCTCAAAAGTTAAGCATGACAGGCTTCTGTTTAAGAAAGAGACCTGTTTTACTGTGTTAATGTTGTCATTTTGAGCTAAAAATAAATGGCTAAATGATCATTTGTTTCCCATATGGTCATATCACAAAGAATATGCATCTGCTTAAATCAAATTCAAGTCAAATGGTTAAAAAATAATTTCACACACAAAAAAAAGAGCTACAAAATTCACCACACTGGGAAGGGTGAACTGGGTTGCCCGGCCCTGGCCACGAGGTGTCCCTTATTTATTTTTCAGGGAGTTGGCAACCCTAGTTGCAAGCAAATATATCTGAACTCTCACCTAGAACATAAGCCTACCTACAGTGTGTGCAGGTGTATGTGTGTATGTGTGTGTGTGGCTCGACCTCACACAAACTTTGTCTTATGAGAAGAGAGGCCAATTCTCATGTGCATAATAACCAGTGTTGGGACTAACGCGTTATTAAGTAACGCGTTACAGTAACTACGTTATTATTGTGGTAACGAGCACGGTAACTAGTTATTATGCCAAAATCAGGAACGCGTTACTCGTTACTGGGATTTAGATAGGGTCGTTACTCGTTACTTCGTGTGGTGGCATCGCAGAGCTTCCACAGATTCAGTAACATTAGCAAGTGGTGGAGGCCAGCAGGTGGATGAAGGAAAAGGGAGGCAGAAGGAAAAGAGACCCGAGGCGGCCGCCGGTCCAAGTGTGAACTGAACTTCAGGTAAGAAGTTATGACCTGCAGTCTCTCTGGGTCAGATATAAACCAAGTTTAGGTGGAGTTTATTTTCGTTATTCTGACTTTTTCCGTACTGCGTGCTAGCTAGCATGACGGAGTTTCTATACAGCTGGGTGGGTGCTATGATGTTAATGATGTTGAACTTTATTTTGTTCATAAGTTATTAGAGTTGCCAACCGTCCCGTCTGGTATTCAGAGAAAATATTAAGCGTTTCTTATTGAGGTGAAAAGGAACAGTTTGTCCCGTAATTCAGCTACAATGGAAAAGACACAAAGCTGGAGTTATTCTGTGTCTTTGCTGCACAGCTGCCTCTTCTTCTTTCATTCTCCCCCCTCCCTCTCCCGTTTCTACTTCAATCATGAAAACTGATCAATGATCAGCTGATCGGCTCTCTTGTTTGTTTATCGCTCACTTTGCGCCGAAAGAGGAAACCAGCGGATGTCGCGCTAAACAACAGCAGCACGTTTAAGCTTGATCAGCTGTTGTTAGAATTTATTTAATATTAATTTCTAGTATCAGCTGATGTTTGCTGGAGCCACAGCTGTAAAGCTGCTGGTCATGATATGGTTTGGTTATCTGGTGAGAGGGAAACATGAAGATGAAACCAGATGTCCTTACTGAATCATCAGAGCTGAACAGGTGATGGAGAAACAGGTTTACCTTTTAGGTGACATGAATGAGTTGAAGGGAAGTTATGAACTGTTTCTGAGAGACAAATAACCCCAGGATCCTTTTTTAGGTAGCTGACAGCTGGTAACTGTGCAGGGGCGGGTCTAGCAAAGTGTGGCCAGGGGGGCATGTAGGGCATTAACAGGGAATGGGGGGCACAAAGAAATACTTTTCTTTCTTATTCTCATTTAAAATGTCTAGCTTTTAAAAAATAATTATCTGAATCTTACAACAAACAATTGATAGATTGATGCATATATACCATCAAAACAGTGTACATCACTGTCACAACAGTGTTTATTTTCATTCAAGGGCTTTATGATTTTTCCTATAATGGTGGGCCAGTCTCTAGTCAAAATGCCCGGGACGATTTTCTGTCCCAGTCCAGCCCTGTATGCAGCTCATCTGCAGTCTGGTGTTGCCTACATCTTCCTATTCAGAAGGCAGAATTTCTGAGTTCTGAGTACAATCGAAAGCACCACGACTGCAGTTTTTGTGTTGGATGTATGTGTTGGATGGCGCACATGACTGTGACGTAGGCTAGAATCATGGCAGCAGTCAATGACGGTCCAGGCGTGGGATTTCTCTCGTGGAAATATGCACATTATCTTTTCCTTTCTATTGGTCGGTGGCACAGTGCACTTGTGGCAAGTAAGCAAGCTAGAAGACTGGCAAAGTTATGGAAGAAACACATTAACAAGAGAATTCTGAGTAAAACCAAAGTTACTTTCCCTAGTAACTAGTTACTTTGAAAGTAATGAGTAACTTGAAGTAACTGAGTTACTTTTGAGAGAAGTAACTAGTAATGTAACTAAGTTACTATTTTAAAGTAACTTACCCAATACTGATAATAACCTAACTGAAACTATATCTGTAATATGTTGAATAAATGTTTTAATCAAGAACCTCTACTAAAAGCTTAATCAAAAGATATAAATGAATAAAAGACAATAATGAATAACCTGGTTATTCAAATAGCATCCTCCCAACAGCTCCTCAAAGTAACTCACACTTAGACTCTGCTTTAGTTTCACTTTCACAAACACGCTCTGCAAAAGCTTGCGCTTCTTGTCTACTTTGGCACAGAGCGTACTCAGAGTTAGGCCTTTCTTTTATAATGCAATGTAATCTGCATATAAACATTTAAGATTATAGATTCAATTCAACAGTTTAAAGTGGTTATCACTGCACCTGTAATAAAGGCTAATTGGGTGCCAATATGTTTAAACATCTGAATGCAATAACAATACTGCAGATTGTATTATTAATGCAATGGTAATGATGATGATTATGACCAATAGCAGCAAAATATTTTTCTAATCCCCACAATATATTAATATCTTGGCTGGTTCAGATCTATGAAGTGGTGTTATTGATGTTGTGGGACTCAAAAATAAGAGGGAAGTCTCAGTTTGCTGGTTTGGAATGACCAGACAAAGGTTAATGAATAATCAATAAAATACAGTGATTGAAGAGGCAGAGTGACGTACCCGTAAAAAGGACATCTCCTCCATCCAGTGTCGCATTCTCATCAGTCATTTCCACAATGTTCAGATTTAAATCCTTCAGAGCCCCTTTCATTGCCTCCGTCTGGCAGAAAGACAAGGACACAAACAGAATTAAAGTTAAAACATGTGTGCACATAAAAAAAAACAAACAGAACTGTGATGACTTACAGTAAACTACTTCAGCATTTCCTAATATTATGATATGATCCAGGATCTAAATACTGGTTCACGAGATTGTTTGTAATGAAAAAAAACTTTTATCCCCAACAGATTATGGTGACATTACAGTGAGCCATGAAATGATGTCATTTTGTAAGAAGTGCGTTAAAACTTTTACAAGGCAGAAGTTGTGGAAAAATAGGTACGGTGAATGACCAGCACAAATTTAGCACAAATACTTCCTGCTGTCCTTCTGTTCTGGGTCATCTGTCTTTAATACGCTTAAAAGGAAGGGAATGTAAGGATGGCTGCCACCTGGTGATTATTAGCATATATAATGGAATACATCTCCCTCATGTAATATTACGGGAAATCCACACTTCACCTGTATGTCCCCTCTGCTGAACTCAAAACCTGGGGGAAAGAGCTGGTCTGTTTTTGGCTCAACCTTCAGCTAATCTCCTCTCTTGTCTGACCGCCCAGTGCGATTTTACTGTCCTGTTTTTTGGGGTTCCTGCGGGAGTAGTTTCCAAGGCCAGTCATGTTAGCAGGAGCATCAGTGTTTCCACAGGCCCTATCTCACTATGACCTCAGCCTGGCCACTATAATGCCTTTGCTTCTCTTCAACTGCAGAAGGCCAAAGCATGAGGTCATCCAGGTAGACTGCCATGTGCTTCCAGATAACACTGGGGAGGCCTGCAAATACACAGATTTACCTTCTCACCTGCGCATACATCGGCAGTGGTGCACAAAGGCATCCAAAGCAGGTGTACTGGAATCGCTAGCACCTAGCAGGACATTTGGACAACTAAGTGGCTTTATGGCCCAGTGATTCACAACCCGAATGGCAAACTTCCAATCCACTCACTTTCCAGAAGTAAAACTGTGGAATCCTCCATGTTTCGTCTATATTGCATGTTCATCTCAGTTAACCAGGAGGAACACAGCGTTCTTCCAAGAAACTGGGGTTCACAAATTCATTAGTGGTTTCTTAAAAGCTCTGACAGCAAAAGCGTGCAGTACATAAAGAGCTGTATAGGTAACAGTTAATCCCATTCATTTTTCTTTGTGCGTTGCCAAGCCACACTCTGCTTTCTATTTAATTAGGTTTGTAGATAGGTTATGTGAGAAATAAAAGGTTGAGTCAGGTCCCGAGGAACGATCCAGATGGGTGAGAGACATCTTGTGCTTTTGATGTTTATTCGGTTCATGTGTTATGCTGCCTTTGTGTGTCATGGCGTTGGAGTCTTGGCATGTCCTGGCAAAGTTTTTCCTTGTGCCATCACCAATTCATCACACATAATAAAACTTCAGTCAAATGAGTCAATTCAGACACTGATTGATATGGTTGGAAAAAACCCTGTTAGTGATGCCAGGTCTGCACACGAAAGCTGAAAAGAAGTGACTATTTATATATGTAAGCAGGCATACTTTTTACCTACTGGGCCTCACATACCAGCCAGTGTTTCCTTCTTATATAAGGCATCCCACTACCTCAGTACTCTGGCATTTCCTCTGGAATCACTGGAGATGATGTGACCTGACCCAAAGGGTCCCCAATCACCACATGAACCATAATGGCCCCCATGAAGTGAAAGCATCTGCCCTGTGGGCTGTGCTGTTCTGTGTGTGGCACATGTGGACATAGAAGCTCACATGACTGAATTACATTTCAGTACAAATGGAAAACAAGAATAAAAAGTGGTTTTGTAGAAAAATCTGACTTCAAAAATATAATGAATTAGTAACATGTCACCACAGATATATTCCTACCCAAAGATGGCAGGCTACAGACATGTTTTCCTTTAAATCAGTGGCGTAGGTACAAATGTTTTCTGTATTTGGAGACTTTGGCCAATCACAGATCTTCACAGTCAAGATTAGGGGAGTATTACCAAGTCAAGAAGGGAAACAACTCTATGTAGGAGCAGATTAAAAAGGGGACTGCCGTCTGGGACAATGGGGTTTGAATCGTGAGGTTCTCTGATGGGAGAAGCAGGCTTGCTTACAAGTCCAGAGTGACTTGGGAGATATGGCTTTCAGAATATCTGCAGGTGGAGAGCATCACAGAGCCCACACTACAGATTGGCCCCTGGCAACATAAAAAAAATTGAACAGGTAAAACTGGGATGCTCTGGATTTTAGCCACTAGTTTGGGGCAAAATGCTTATACTTTTGACGAAATGCTTTTCATAACATTCAGATACAAAGAAAAGTGTAGTTAACACTCCAAACATGTTGTTGCAACTCATTTAAATCAATCAATCAATCAATCACTCATATTCTACAAATAATAATAAATATTTCAGGTCCTTTGGATTCAGTCTTGCTTGGGTTAGAAGTACCGTTCTCAAAAGAAGCACTACAGTGACAATAAACACATGCACCTGTTTGTGTGTGTTTGTGTGAACTAGGGCTGCCACGATTAGTCGACTAGTCACGATTACGTCGACTATCAAAATCGTCGACGACTGATTTAATAGTCGACGCGTCGTTTGAAGCTTTGTAAGATCACAAAAGACGCAGGAATAAGTAGCAGGATTTAAGAGTGTAATAACGGACTGAAACAGAAGATGGCAGCACTGCATGTACAAGGATGCCAGCTGCCGTTAAACCCCGAAGAAGAAGAAGTAGCTCCGTCCCAGAATTCATAGCGCAGCCCAGCTCTGTTGTCAACAATGGCGGCAGCTAGTTAGTTTTTATATTACTCTTATTATTCTTTCCGGGTCACAAAATAAACGTTTAACATATTTTCAGGCGAGAATGTAGCTGTGTAAACCTCAAATATCTGCTCAGTTTATCAAGACACCACATATTTTCAAAAGCGCTCCGACGTTTTCGGAGACGTCTGTTACCCACTAGCTCGATAGCTAGCCGGGGGCTAGGTCACTAGCGCCGTGAGAACACCGGACTCCCGGCAAATCGTTTTCAAACCCACTGCCGTCACTTAGCTTAAAATGTTATTGTTTGGCTTTTTTTTAGTATTTTATTTGTTCCTGAGTAAATCGGTTTGGCTGAGATTAAAGTTATAGTTTTTACACAGCTGAATAAACGTCAAGCAGACAGCTGATTATCAGAAGTGTGAGATGCTCGAGAATTTACTCCGGTGTCCTGTTATATTTTAGATAGCAAGGAGTTTATTAAACTTCACCGAAACAATCTGCAAACTTCATTAAACTTTAATAAACTATCATCTTGTCTTTATTTTTAATTAGCACTTAACTTAAACACTTAAAGCTGTAAGCTAATGATAGTTATATAAGAGCAGATGCTGCTGGTGCAATAAGCTGTACGCTGTATGTCCAATGGATGATGATGTGATTAGTCGACTAATCGCAAAAATAATCGGTGACTAGTCGACTATCAAAATAATCGTTTGTGGCAGCCCTAGTGTGAACGTGCATTCATATCTTTGTGGGGACCAAAATCCCGGTCCCCACAATTTGAAGGCATTTTTGAGACTCAAAATGTGGATTTAGCATCAGGGTTACAATTAGGTTATGGTTAGGTTGAGGGTTAGACATTCATTTTTGATGGTTAGAGTTAGGGTAAGGGGCTAGAGGAAGCATTATGTCAGTTAGATGTCCCCACCAGATATGAAATACCTGACATGTGTGTGTTTGTGTGTGTATAGATTTTCTATGAGCTTTGGTATTTCAAAACACCTCTCTGTTGGCAGCGGCAGGAAGTTTTTCTTGGCTCATGTGCGGCCCGCTTTCACATCTCCATCTGTCTTCTGCTTATTGTTGATGGCCGGTTTTGAGGTTCCCTTCAGCCTGTTGTAACAAATTCATTTGCGTAATATATTTGTGTATATAGCTGTGCATAACCAGGAGTATAAAATCCCTTTTTCTGCTCTCATAAAGACTGATAGGAGCAGCGAGGATTCTGTTTTGATATGGTAACCTGCAATTTATGTCTCGAGGCTTTATTTTTATACATCGCAGCTGTATTCTGAGACGTTAGAACTTAAAACACGTGTGGTACACATGATTACATTATACTAAGCGGTTTCTAAATCTTAAATCTCTGTGTCTGCTGTAGGTCTACTGGAACACAGCTAAATTATTCACCTTGTAATTTTGCTTGTGTTTCTTTAGATAGTGGCATGAGGTGTTTCTTTTTGAGATCTTTGAACCTGCTTCACTTTGTCACACAGGTTCTGATTAAGTGATTTCTGGATTCAACAGGTCTGCCAGTAATCAGACCTGAGTGTTTAGTGAAACTGAACCCAGCTTTCCAAAAAACATGGATAATCACAGTTAATTCATGATTTAACAAGAGGGGCAAATACTTTTTCACACAGGACCAGGATGTTCTGGATAACTTTTCTCCCTTAATCAATTAAATCATCATTTAAAAACTGCATTCTGTATTTACTTGGGTTATCCTTGTCTAATATTAAAATGTCTTTGATGACCTAAAACATGCAAGTGTGACAAAATATTAGGAAATCAGGAAGGGGGCAAACACTTTTCACACCACTGTTGTTCAGCGCTTAACTCAGTATGAAGCCCCGCCAAAAAAAGGTTTACTGCCACTGTACACACAGCAAAATCATAATTGATATCTGGTGTGCCATTTCTTGCCACGCTGGCTCTCCCTTTGAGACAGATGTCGATTCGGCTCTGTGACCAGCCGGTTGAAAGGCGTAACAATAATGCCGTCCCCATTCCTTTTCTGTACCTTTCACACAGACCGTCGAGGCAGAATAAAGGTGCAACAGTCCCGCCTTAAACGGGCTCTGTGAAAGGGGCTTCTGTCTCTCACATTCCCTCTATTCTCTTTAAGCCCTCGTGGCAGGGTCAAGAATGCTCCTACAGTGACTTCTCATGCAGAGTGGCCTATTATCTCTCACTGTGAGGGACATCCAATACCCGTCCTGCCTAGGTGCCAACTCGCTTTGCCAGTCCTCCTTCTCCTCTCCCTCCCGCAAACCATCCTGTGTTCCTTATTCTCTCCTCACCCCTTCCCCCTTCCTCCTACTCCCCGTTGCCCACCAGAGTGCTTGGCCAGGCGGCATGCTGTTAGCCAGCACCCTGCTTTGAATGAAAAAGGCCTTTTAAAATTCATTAGAGGCTGAAGGCTCCGAGGCCAGTCGGTCTGCCTGCCACATTCCTGCCGTTCCTGCACAGGACAGGGGAGACGGAGCAGAGAGAACAGCCCTTTATTTGAGGCTTTTTATGGACCAATTCTCCCTTCTCTCGCCCCTGGTACCCGTGGATATCGCATTCTGCTAAAAAGGACCATCAGTCTGATAGAGCGCAGTGCATTTGGAAAGGGAATTGAGTACATAACAATAGCATTCCTGGGGGTCATCCTAGCCTCCCTACACCAGGCAACAGAGTCCCACGCTCCAGTATAATAGGGATACAGCATTCCTGAGAGTCTAACACACAAGGAGGTGGAGTGACAGTCAACTGGTATTGTTTGTCAGTTTATAACGCACATAAAAAAGTTGGCATGTAGTGCCAGGTGGTTTGTGGTTTGGCTACAAACTATTATTTTTCTGATATCTTGGTTTGGATGAATTTGACATAGTTGAAGATTCCGTTAAAACAGTTAAAAATAACATAAATGGAAAAATATTTATCTTCATTCTTCTACCTCTGACTGCTTAGGAGAGGCATAACAAGCACAACACCATGCTAAACACTACACTGGCAATCTTCCAAACTGGCAAAATAATCAGCAAAAACACATACATACACTCAGTTTGTCTCTTGTGGTCAGACAATTTATGATCAATATCAAGCTGTTGTTGCTTGTCTGCGGTTAGTCAAAATCAAAAATGGTGAAGATTATGAAACATGGTGGAAAATGGGTAAAAGAATCCATAAAAAACATAAGTGTTCGATGTGGATCATTTTTCATTAAAGTCCAAAATACAACACTGGTGGAGGATATTCTTGTAGTTTAACTCTGTTTGGGTGACCACAATCTCAGAGAAGATATACAGAGACGATGAAAGTTATTACCCCTCCTACTGAATTTAGAGTTGTCAGAAATTTCACAAATGCTGTTTTTAGAAGAGGAAATGTTTTTCATCAAACTGTTTCTAAATATACCAGTTTTCTTTAGAAAATAACAGAATTAATTAAAAAAAAACAAAAATTACCAGGGTCAATATTATTAGCCCCCTGAAAAACCTTTTAATTGAACCCTAGCAGAAACCACTGCTATGCAATCATATGTTTTAACTTTGTAAAAAAGTTAAAACTGAGGGTTATCTTCGAATTTCCAAAGGTTTGAGCTGCCACGTTAGAAAGCATTATGGCATAATCAAAATAAATCATAGGACGCGTTTCCAATATATATATATAATCACTGGGTGTCTTTCCTTTTGTTATATTTTTTTAAGAGTTCAAAATATGTTAATTACATAAATAAAATGTAATTTTCTCTGTAGCACTTCATGGATTTCACAAGCAATAGACCTTAGTGGTTCACACAAAGCATAAAGGTAAAAAAACAATATATACAGTGTTATCTTCATTTTAGATGTCAAAAAGTATTTGCGGCTCCCAGTGTTTTCTTTTGCGTGGAAATCGCGTCTTAATGGCTCTTTGGGTGTTAAAGGTTGCTGACCCCTGGTCTAGACTGTCATTTTGTTTTCCAACATGACATTGACTCAAAACATATATCACTCCTGGTGAAGAACTACCTCCAGAAACCCAAAGTGAATTGACTGACTTGCACAAAGCCCTGACTTGAATCCCATTTTAAAATCTGAGAACTGAAGACCAAGGTCCATTCCAGTAGACCACCAAACCTAGAGAATGGCTTGGATTGCTTGCTGGAATTGTGACATAACTGACTGTTAGGTTTTGTTTGTTATTAAATAATTTTGTTTCTGTGTGCAAATTAAAATAATGTAAGCATCCAAAATATGTTGCAAAATCCTCGCTCCGTTTAACAGCACTTGGGAAACACTTAAAAAGAATTACATTTTCATAGTTGGAGTTAATAATTCTGACCTCATCAATAGCTGGCATTTTATCAGGTAAACTAAAAACAGGTGCCAGCTGCAAAGTTATCGAGAGTGGACAGTACAGCTAAATCACTGAAAAGTTCCACAGAGCTTAGGGAATCTGCAGACTCAGATGATTACGATGTAATTTAATCCATCAATACAATAGGAGCAGCCTTAACATTTCTCTTGGAACCTGAAAGGATTCATAATAATAAACAACCAGTCTCTAATTCAAATAGCTCAATACAAAAAGTCAATAAAGAAAAATGAGGATTGCTTGCAGTGACATATGAACGCGCGTTTGAACAGGGAGCCTTATGCGTCACAGCTGAAAATTTGGCTGGACATCCGGGACGCAGATGACGATCGTGGCAGATAGCAAATGCCAAACACAGAGAGATGTTCAAAGACAACAGAGCACAAAATGGGACTAATGACTGCCTTTTAGTCCAAACGACTAGACAAAACTGACAAAAGGAGACATACAGAGCATCACAGATGGGTGCATACATGGGAAAATGTGCCCACTCTGATGCTGCAAAAGTGGTCAAATGGCACATTCTTAAAGGAAGCTAACGTTGAGGGCTAACAACAGCATGAAATGACAAAAACTCATTTCTTGTGCAGCCACAAGAAAACAAATCCTCTGTGGCCTGTCTCTGCATTACCTAAACAAATCCTTGATGTATGTTGGAACATACCTGTGGTTAACCAAGCCATGACATCTTCTCTCTTTTTTTGCAACCCACTCTCCTTTAGCTTTAGGATTACATAAATGCTAAAAAAAAAAGTAGGTCAACACAAAGGCTTGCACATTTAACAATAGCAGATCACGAGACCCTTGCCCTACATCCACCACAAGGTTCTGGCAGCCTGCCTTATTAAAAAAGCATCTGCAGCCAAACCTACTCCACTGTCAGATAGCTTTTACTTGGGTCTGCCAAAATGTCAGAGCTCTGAGGAAGAAAGCGACACACTGTAGTCGGGCATGGGCTGAGATTGGTGTAAAAAAGAAAAAGTAAATTGAAAAGGTGGGACCTTAAAGCTAGGCCAACATTACAAAAATCTCTTTCAAAGGGTCAAAACGCAGGGCAATGTGTGTGATTGTTAAACTGGGTGTCTTTAGCTTTTGAAAAGAATATGGTTTCTGTGAAAAATAATTACGCTTGAAGAGCAGAGAAAAGCAATCCTCATAAAATTACACATTATAGTTCAAAACAGCATAATATGGTATAAGGAACCTCTTGATCATAAACTGAGACTTTTCTGCAATTAGCTTTCTATTAATGCTTTAGTGACTGTACATGATACACTGATTATTTTTCAGATTAATAATAATAACTAATAATAAATAAGATGGACTTTTAACACAGTGTCTATTAAAAATAAATACATCCCTTGAATTACCTCTAGTCGACAGAAGATTTAAGGATCTTTTCACCAAGTGAACTGTAAAGCCAATGTGATTACAAAATCTCTTCCACATCCTCAAAGGTTTGTTCAGTGTAACTGATAAGCAGTATAACTAGAAATGACGGGAGATTAAGAAGTACATCCGTTGAATAAAGAATCCCTCTTAGATAACACTCTTAGCCTCTGAAATTATCTGTTATCATGGAACAGGGCCAAGCACATTTGTCTGCAGAAGAGCAAACACATCGATGGGATTAGAAGCCTGTCAAATGTGACGTTAATATGTTGCTCAGGTGAAGTAATACGCTAAAAGGAAATGTTGAGAAACTTCATCCACAAAAAAGGTTTGACTCAATTAGCGTTTTGTGTTGTGACACCTTGCTGGTCACAGTGCAATCTCACAGAGAGACTGAAGCAGAGCTGAGTACTGTAAAAATAAGCAGAAATAAGAGCCCGTTTGACAAGTCCAATGTCTGTCTCAGAGCAAATAAAGCACTCGCTCCAATCTGCTGTCTACCTCTCACTGTGATGGTTCCACAAATACAGGAGAGCTGCAGGCTATTGGAAAGCAGCAGTATGGACGTGGTTGGTTACAAACTTACGTGAGTCTTCACTCTGGGGTAAACCAGAGGGGGCCTTCAGTAAATACATCTTGACTTGGCAACACTCCTCCATGTTTATTGGGTTTGACCCCCACTGATTGGACCTCTACACCCAAACAAGGGAAAAAACCCAATAATCTTTCCCACCTCAGGGGCAAGTACACTTTACCCCTTCCCTAGCTAAAGTGGTCAGTATCTTATCAAAAAAAAATAACAGCACTGAAAACTGAAGGACAAAAGCAGCTACCACAGAGAAGATCAATTACACATTAAAGTCTGAGTGCAGTGATGGCTGACTGGGTTCAGCAGCATGTTCCCCAGCTGAATGGCATACATGAATAAGATCATAAAACTGGCATCAATTAGAAAGAAAAATAAAAGCCAAAATGATAATCAGTTTTTACGGAGTACAATTTGCATTTGCTGATGATCTTTTTATGCATAGTATAGTAATATTAACCTGAAGAGATAAAAATAGATTATTCTATTGGATTTAGGTCAGGCAGGCATGGAGGCCGGTCAGTGGTATCAATTCTTTCATCCTCCAGGAACTGCTTACATACTATCGCCACATGAGGCCAGGGATTATCATGCACCAAGAGGAATCCAGGATCCACTGCACCAGCGTAGGGTCTGACAATGGGTCCAAGGATTTCATCCTGATACCTAATGGCAGTCAGGGTGCTGTGCCTAGCCTGTAGAAGTCTGTGCGTCCCTTAATGACAGACCACCAAACTGGTCAAACCGAATAATGTTAGTTATTCACAGCTTCTCCAGATCCTTTCATGTTTTTCACATGTGCTCAGGGTGAACCTGCTCTGTGGCGGTATTGTAATTATGGCATTGTAAGGGAAATGCCAATCGGACTCCATCATCCAGGGCTGTGAGCCCTCTATAGGATGTTTGGCTCTCAGTTCACTCCCTAATGAAGTCTGTTTCTGATTGTTTGGTCAGAGACATTCACACCAGTAGCCCTCCTGGAGGTCATTCTGTAGGGCTCTGGCACGGCTCATCCTGCCCCGGCTCTTGTACAAAGTAGAATATACTGATCCTGCTGATGGGTTAAGGGGCTTCTTTGGCTCTCTCCAGCTCTCATAGAGTAACGGGCTGGCTCCTGGAAGCTTCTCGATGCTCTTGAAACTGTGCTGGGACATCTGAGTCAGTGACATCTCAAAACACGTGCTCTGCTCCCTGAGACATGAGTTTGCATGAGTTTGATTTTTGTTCTGTGCTATGCAACATTTCATCACCTTTCTGCTCACACACTTAACTATACGCACTGTTACTGGTTTAAGTTCCTCTCTTATATTCCTTTTTATTTAAACACACAATCTTTTATTTGAATTTTGGAGTATATTTGTTGTCTCTGTGTGTCCAGTCTGTGATATTACAAACTCACTACAATCACAATATCATTGGAAATAATGTAAAGGTATCACGGAAGGATCAAGGAAGCAAAACTGTTTCATATCTATAACAGTGTGAATGATCATTATTTTATAGAGTTTAGCAGTTTAGGCTTGAGTTCTCAACAAAAACACACATTTTGCCAGTATTACCCAACCCAGTACAGGTGGGGTTCATGAAGGTTATAAAAACTATTTCCCTGTAGAAGATAAACCACAGACACAAGACCTTTTATTGGAAGGGAATTCTATCCTGACCAAAAGGGACGCCTCTTTGTACAATATCATTGCGTTACCATTGTATTATATTGAGCAGGACAAATACATTACTATCTAAATTTCAAAAGGTTGCAAAATGCAGACAGAAAAACAGAGCAGTATGCTCCTACAACCACCTGGAAAGTATTGCGAGCTGCCTGAACTGACTGGAGTTTGTTAATAAACATTTAAATCAGACAATTATGAAGGACATTCAAAAACAATGAATTGACGTATTATGGTAATATGCGTCAGTAGTCATGTGAAATGGAGGTTTTGTGGAAGTACAGATGGATCAAAAGTTGAGTGGAAATTATAATGCCTGACAAATGTCACCAGAAATCATTTCCCATAACCTGCCAGGCTTTCCGAGCTCTGTGGTATAACCGCAGCTCATTACCCTTAGACAATCAAAACTTGGCATTTGTCTTACATGTACCAAAGATGATTCAGCTGAGATGATTTAGCTGAGATGATTTGAGTAGGAATCACCGTTGAGTTTGTTTTAGTTCCATGGGTTGAGGCTCATGGAAAGCCAAAGTAAAAATACCCAGAGCTCCCACATATTTAAGCTGTTTCAACATTTGCAAGGCCCGTGGTACGCTACAGAACGGAATGTCCGACCAAACACACACACACACACACACACACACACACACACACACACACACACACACACACACACACACACACACACACACACACACACACACACACACACACACACACACACAGTGAAGGTTTGTCTGAATTTATGTGGCCAATGACTTGACCCACCACTGCCTTTTCCAGAAGAGGAAAAATGCATATGGTGCTTTAGGAGTGCACGGCCGCGGACGAGTCAAGAAAAGATGCTTTGGGTGACTCATGTTTAGTTGAAGCTATTGCAAAGGCTTTCCCCTCGCTCTCTTTCCTCCCACACAGGGAGTCCTCTTAGTGTATGGTGCTGGCCGACTGGGAGAGAGGAAACCCGAGCTAAAAGGTCAGGAAAGCCACAGACGCGAGGAGGGAGGATAGAGGCAGTCAGAGAATTTGAAACTCGCTGGACATGAGAATCCTGAGTGACAAGAGTTGGTTCGTTAAAAATCCTTCCTCCACACATTTGCCGATACTGTTAATTTTTGTTCAGGCTATTAATGTTCAGAATATTTGCATGAAAATAAAGCCAAATTTAGCTGCAAACTTATATAACCACAATATTTGGCCACTGTCTGACGCATACTGTCTAGATTGTAAGAAAATCTGTTGATAGCTTTTCATTTCTGCATTCTTTGCATTGTTGAGGTGTTCCAGCGGTTGTTCCTCTTTGCTCCGTCCAGAATACTAAAAAGAGTCTGGAAACACAGTGCGTTCTGCAGAAAGAAAACACCATACACACAGTTACACCCACTTTTTCCAAAGAATGCAATGGATGTGATCCGAAAGGGGAAAAAATTACAGTTTGCCAGGCAAACTATAGACAAACTGCCCATTATAAGGGATTTCCCAAAACAGCCAACAGCATGTGATGTATGGGAGGGGCTGGTATGGAAAACTAGGAAAAGGAGTATGTGTTTTAATCTTAAAAAGGAAAAAAAGACAATATGGGCCAAAAGGTTTCCCATAAATGTTAATGAAGGGCTTTCCCAGAATTTTTTTTTTCCTTCTTTCAGCATGAAACAAGAGGTCAGGTGCTAATGTTAACCAGCAGGGCTGGATCCAGGAAACTGCCTTTCAAGTGTAATAGACCATGTGGAATTAAACATACTGCAGGGATTTAGCAGTTAGGTAGTTAACTTTGCATGCATGATGATGTGCTAAAAGAACAGGACAGGCCTCACCAATAGAGGCACACATGTCTGACGAAAATCAATGCGACCGACTCATTTTTATTTACAAAGCCTTTTGCACAAAGGTAAACTTCTTTCGATTCAATTTATACATTGAAAAAGCACCTAGAGTAAAGACTCTACAATAATAGACAGGACAAAAGACACACTGTGGAAGAGAATCAAAGATAAATAACTAATTTAATAAACAATGGTCTGTGAGAGAGGTGTTATGCTAGCGTATGACACCAAGATTGTTACTAAGTTTGTCTGTTGCCCATCAACAAACATGCTTTATGTAAGGTATGCTGCAGTGCATTTGCAGGTATGTGCAGGTATCTTAGATTGACAGAAATCAATCAAGAATGACTTTTTCTGTTGTCCATAACTGCTTAGCCAGTTACAATTCAGTTTTTGTCATAGTCAATATCGCCTTCAGGATTTATTCAAGCAAACACTATGCAAGTGCAGGCCCAATGTAGTGAAAGCAACTTCAGCTCATCTCTGCTGTCAACAGAAAAGCTCTACATATCAATTCTCTGAAACAGCTGAAGGCTAAATCCAACAAATCATCTGTGTTTTGTGGATTCTGTTGCGTAGCCACAAAATATATGCACAAATATGATCCTGCAGGCTATGAGTCTGCAAAGTTGCACCAGCCTGATGTTTTTTTTTTCCTTTTTTTTTTTTCCCAATTGGCATTGGAAAAAATGTGATGTCTTCATCTCTGTGCATATCAATGTAGGAGTTATTGTACAGCAACTATGCCTAAAGAATAGCAAGGAAATCAAACTGTAACCAAATCAGAGGAAATGCATGGAATGGATACTGACAACCAACCAACGTGGTCAATCACAGGTTATTTCTCATTTAAATAAATAAAATACAAATGTGGTCTCAACTTTGAGCACAGTTTGATCATGTAAGTTTAATATAAGTGTATAACTTTTACTAAAATGATTGATTCTTGTGAACCGTGGACAGACGGACAGATTACAGACACAGTAAGCCAAAAAATGTCAGAAGCAGCGTTTCCTTTTGTTGTGATAACTTTCATATTGAGTTCACAATGAAGTAACAGAAATGAAATGTAGGATCTACTTCCCAGCTAAATGTCATCACAGTGGGAGACTACAGAGACAGCTATACTCATTAAATGTCGAGCACTTCTTTTTAACATTTAAAAACCCCACAAATCCACTTTCAGTCTACAAAGTAGTATAAGTAATGTAACCCGTGTAACAGTGTGTGGTCAGGACAGCTCAGTCTGTTCACCTGAGGTTTCCCAGTTCTGTAGAATCAGGAAACTGTGGAAAGTTAGCTAAAGTCAAATCCTTTTCTTTGTTATTCATTAACAGGTTTTGTGCCAGCTCAGTTTTTATGCACTGTACGTTTGATCTTTGACTCGTCTACTGCTCTCGACTGTGTTTTGATAACTTTGCACATTTGGAATCTGCTTCTAAATAGGACCACAATCAAAAAAGTGAAAGTTGGTGGTTGTTACATTTCAAAGGGTCTAACTTGTAATTTAAACAAAATAATTTTATGTTTCTATAGTGAATGTAATAAATTATGCACAAACTGTATCAAATTTAACAACTTACACTTAAGTGTGTATCCTTTTCAGCCCGTTTGGCCAGTGGCCTTTCTGTGTGGAGTTTGCATGTTCTCGTGTTTGGTGGATGGATGAACAACTACGCAACAACTATGTGAATTTTGTTATAAATCCACTTGATTGAAGGGAAAAAAAAACACACATGACAAGTTTTATGTTAACCAGACTTATTAAAGAAGCTACATATTATAAAAATGAAGATTCTGAACCTTGAATCATGCAAAGCTAGACCGGTAGTCCAAGAATAAAAATGTCGAATCAGAAAACTGATTCTGTTTAAGATTGGCATTATAGAGGCTCTAGCTAATTAAGCTGATACTGTCCATCCATCCATTCGCTTCCGCTTATCCTTTTCAGGGTCACGGGGGGCGCTGGAGCCTATCCCAGCTGTCATAGGGCGAGAGGCGGGGTACACCCTGGACAGGTCGCCAGTCTGTCGCAGGGCCAACACACAGAGACAGACAACCATTCACGCTCACATTCACTCGCACATTCACACCTAGTGACAATTTGGATTTTCCAATTAACCTATCCCCACAAGCTGCATGTCTTTGGACGGTGGGAGGAAGCCGGAGTACCCGGAGGGAACCCACGCAAACACGGGGAGAACATGCAAACTCCACACAGAAAGACCCCGGCCTGATGGTGGAATTGAACTCAGGACCTTCTTGCTGTGCGGCAACAGTGCTAACCACTGTGCCACCGTGCTGCCCCCTAAGCTGATACTGGATAAACAAAATAAAACTGTCCCAGACTTTAGTTGTTGAGTTTAGAGGCCTTTATTCATTTGAAACTAAAAAAATAATCAAAGCAAATCATTTCGATGGAAACTGTCAGCTGACGTTGCACTTACTTTGTGATATTACTCACTTGCCTGCTACCCTGAGAGTGAGTCTGATGTCTAGCTGACCAGTAATCCTGTTATTTCTCCTCACAGACACCACAGTTATTTATCTAACTAGTTAGACCCGAGTCTTTGGCAGCCTCCTTCTGCTTTCCTGTCAGAGATAACAGCCTGCCAGCAGTCAGCCTGACTAGCTATGTCTTTGAAGCACCACATGTAACCCATCTGTGTGTGTGTGTGTCTGTCTAGGAGAGCCACAGCCACTCCCCACCTCACCTTAATACTGCTGAGGCATGGGCTCGAAAGGCCACAGAGATCAACTCTTGCCCCTGGGCCTCAGTGCAAAAACATCACCAGTGCTGCAATGCAATGAAGTGAGACTGACAGTAATGGAAACAGCATACTTTTCAGACACCGCAGGGAATAGCAAACATCTCCATGTCCTGGACAACAGGACATCTCATCCGTCACGATATAAACGGGCAGGTTTCACAATGATTAAATTACATTACACATAATAAACAGTGAAGTCTGAGCATTTTTAAAAGATAACAAAAACATAATAAAAATAACAAACTCATTAGATTGTTTCAAAAGCAACCAGGATATTATGGCATGGTTTATTAGTGTTAGGTTATTACTACACAGTTTACTTGAGACGTACAGACATTCCTCACACTCATTTCCGAATTTTGTGTTGCATATTGATCACCGTGTGATTAAAGGGGATTCAAAATGTCTTAACTTCCCAAAGAGATGTGGAACAAATATATAAATTCTAATCATCTTTTTGCTAATATCACTTTCAGACAATAGACCATTCTGGATTTATTTTGTGTAAACTGCAAATGTGTCTTTTGTGACATCTGTCTGTGTAGTTCTTACTAATATCTGAGATTGCAGTTTCTCTGCCTATGATGGTAGAAAAATTGCCAAGTAAAAATTATTGGTCAGTGGGTGACATATGTTCAACTTTTGATGACATTAGCGTCAGCTGTGCCGACCAGACAGGCCCCCCCAACATGGGTTTAACCTTAGACAGCCACCACAAAGTCACCGATTGGTTTCTATACTTTTCTTGTGTAGCTTTCAGATTCTCTCTCTCTCTTTTTAAGCATGTCTAGATAAGCCCTAAAACATTCGGTTTAATTTATAAAATGCTGTATGTAATGAGACTTGAGACATATGACCATGAACTCACTAAGTCTGTAAATCAAATGAGAAGATGGTTAATTCTCTTATGGATTTTTCAATAATCACAATTCTTTTTGTGACCAGAGGATTTGCAGGTTTAAAGCACTTGCTTTACTTTTTACACCAGAAGGCTACTTCCATCTTTTATAAACAGTTTACCTGTTTAATCACCCGTCCTGACAGGATATGTTCTGCAACACTTCTCTTGTGATTGATTAATAAGCGTCCCCTGGATTTACAGATCCAAGGGACGCTTCCATAACAATAACAGCTGACATAATCATGCAGCATAGGCAGCAAGTTTTTTGCTCAAGTGAATTTACAAGCAGAAATGCCAAATGTTCTCGTTGTCTTGGGTTTAAGCTTCTCAGAAGTTGTGATACATCGCTCTCTCCTATATAATAATATACTACTTTCTTTTTTCTTTTTTTTTGGAGGGGTTGGCATAGCAACACTTTAGATTTGATAGACTAAACAATGAACCGATCACTAAAGAACCCACGTCAGATTTAAAACTACAATGTAAATAAAACAGTGTTGGAAGTGAAGACCTGACATGTGCTACAGCTTGACTGCAGATTAGAGAAGCAGCTTAAAGGTAAAGAAGCGTGTCACTCTCTCCCCCTCCTTCACTCTCCGTTACAGAAGTCGATAGCTCTTCGAGCTCCCCTTCAATCTGATAACATATAGAGCTGCTCGGAAGCTCTTAAACTTCACCATATTTCACATTCTCGGGATTCTGAATGGTGTGACCTCATTGGGTGAGAAGAGCTGGTAGGAAAATAGCCTCGGGCAGATTCTTTGCTTCAACATGGAGACTTAAGCTAACAAAGAATGCATGACTATGTGCAAACTTGACTGAGGTATACTTGCGAGTGAAAACAACACACTTTCCTCCGAGAACGCGTCGTCACTTCTTTGAATACACCAGCTTGTAGGAAATATAATGTCAGTCGATACTTGTTTACATTTTTGTAAACTGGCACTGAGAGAAGCAGCAGCTACTTTCGGCAGCTACCTTATTCACAAGGTCTCGTCAGGAGGGGACGGTCCACATGTTTCACTTGTATTTTTACACCGACTGTTCCTTATGGTGCACCCCCAAAAAGAGATCTGTCTCTACTCTGAGGATTGAACCATGCGCCCTAACAAGCTGCACCTCAACCAGACCCATTTTGGTAGCGATCACCGATCATCTGTATATTCAACCATTCTTCTTGCTGCCAAGAGTTAATTAGGAAGGAATCCAAGCTGCAGTTTTGGACATCTGGCATGTGACATCAACAAGATGAATGGCGTATGGAAAATGCACTGCATTTAAATATTGTGTTTAGAGTCAAGACATTTTACACCGCAAGCTTCATTCACACAGCACTTTTTCTGTCACACTCAACAATGAGACACCGGGATCAGTTTTAGTGTTCAGTATCCTGCCCGTGGCTGCTTTGACATGAGGATTAAAAGAGACGGGATTGAACCCAGATGGAGGTGGTAGGAAGTACAAGTGCATGAATGAGAATAGGAAAGGAAGGAGGATGAGCAGGAGGCAGTGGTAGCTGAGCAGCTCTGATGGCAGGAAAGCAATTTTATGGAGCTCTGCTTTATGGAATCTTTCTGGAATACAGAGCAACCATTAGGTTTACTAATCAAGCCGAGTGTGCGTCCCCGTGCGTGTGTGTCTGTTTGTGTATGCACGTGGTGAGTGAGCTGCATTCCTCTCACTGAAGCAGGTAATTACTAGCTGGTGATAAAAAGAGGAGAAGGGGGCATTGTGGGATAGCTGTGGTGTGAGTCGCCATTTCTACCAGAGCTTATTGAATGGCTGGAGGTGGACATGATTAACTACACAGCTGGAAGCTCAGGTATGCACCGACACACATGCTGACACACATGTGCGCACACAAACCCACACAGGCACATGCTTCTTCCACACAGCGACATGTGTACAAAGTTATGTGAAAGTCGATGTGAAAATGCTTAGAAAATATCTAAGAAAGTATGTATACACAACACGTCACGTCATCTAAAGTGTGCAGCATACACATACACAAGCAAAAACACAATTTGGAATATATATAGTCTTTTACGTAACATGAGCAGCCAGAGGGTCTGAACCACAGGTTCCTGTTAAATTCTCAGTTCTTTTGACCTTTGGGCTGAAGGAAGGACAACACTCGGTGTATAAATGCTCAATCAACAATCATTTTATTCCATACAACACTTTTGAGCGCGGGAGGGTGTCCGCCTGATCTCAAAGTGTCTGAGCGTTTCTCACATTCTTATACCCTCAGCCCCCCTCCAAAGTCATAAAACCTAAACATCCACATTCTTTCTCTCTCTCTCAGTGAGCCCAAGCTATGACCTTGGCTTCCTGTGCAGTATGTTCTGTTCTTTTCTAATCAGACAAATAAAGCCATGATTCTCTGAAAACAATATTTCTTATAACTCAGCAGTATCATAAAACAATATCATCCATTCACAATAAATCAGCAGTCTAATGTAATACAAATCAGTTTAATAAATGTAATAGTTATCACCTTTTTATAAGTCAGGAGAATAATGCAAACTAAAACTACATAATTTCCCAATCTTTAATTAGGGGTATAACGTAGCACAAGATAATAAAATAATCTCACACTCCATACAGGGAAGCAGAGAAAACAAATGCTGCAGGATGTCCTTTCAGCATAATTGATGCATTTCCCAGCCACAAATACCGACGTTAGCCTGGGATGCTGCAAAACAGATTCACAAAAACCCAACCTGTGATTTTACCTTATAAGGGATTGAATGTTTAGTGCTAGGTTGTGTCTATAGTGTATGTCTGGGTGAAAGTGTGCTCCGAGAGCTCGGTTTAAGTTCAGGTGAGAGCATTTCGCACAGCAGGTGAGTCTCTTATCATCTTGAGATGGCGCTGCTGGCTGCTTCAGGGGCGGTTTGGGAAAGCATTAAGAAGATGAACAAAAACAATTCCACGGTTACCACATGGTCTAACACTGTTCCACTGCTCCGGTCTATGCCAGCAACACACACAAACAGGACCGCCTGGTGGTAGGTCTGAAGTGGAACATTGTTGTAATTCTAGCAGCGTCAAACCCAAAGCCTCTTTTCGTCTGCAACTCTTGAAGATTCTGCACCATTACAGTTAATATAGACACAGCTGTCTGCTCCATCCCTGCTTGAGAAAACAGTTTCGCACTCCAAGCATCACAGGAAAAAAAGCTTCTCTGATCATTGTCACAAGCCACCATCGCTTCTGTTTTTTGCAGGGGGATTTTTTTTAAAAGGCTGCCCGGCTAAAATCAGGGGTTCAAACATGCTCAGAATAGTAATTAAATATCACACTCCTCTTTCTAAAAATATATTGTCCATGATTAAGTTTAAATGAAGTGCTGCTACCAATAAAGACATCTGTTAGCGTAGAGGTCTTGACACATACTTTCTCAGTTATAACCTTGCCAGTTCAATTTCTTGTATTCTGGCCTTGGCTGTTTGTCTTGTTGTCTTATCTATAGTCAATTACACAAAGACAGAGCAAACTGCCACAGATTAGCAGTAATTCAATGCTGACAAACTTTAGACAAGGTGACTTCACAAAAAAAAAAAAAAAAAAAAAAACATTGCAAAAAGAAAAAATCTGCATTTTCTTTTTAAGACTGGGACTACTAGAAAATTCAGATGTCATCACTCTTCCTTGCTGTTGCAGAGCAAAGCTAAAGTGAACCTATAGAATGTAGATCTAATTATGGTGGTTCAGACACAGCTGCAGAGCTGAAACTGAATACTGATTAAGCCACCCAAGTGCTTTAATAAACCCAACATATGAACGAGAAACCTAAAGTTCCTTCATTACCACAAACACGCAAGGTCAAAGCATGCACAGAGTACTGCGTTATGGGGCAAGGCCGACAGTTTGACTTTAAACTCACGTGCAGAAAAGACAAACAGCAATTCAGAGAAACAGTGCAAGCTCACACAGCTCCTATAATGACTCAATATACAGTCCAAGTGCCCTATCAACAGCTGCTGAGCTACATACGCAAGTATGCTGACTTCATGCCAATCATAAGAGTAATATCTCACTTTGGAGTCACCGGTCACAGCCAGACATGATGACAAATAGCTTGGTGAGTGCTGAACAAAGACTGTTCATTTAGGGTCCCCAGCTAAGTTTAGCCTCTGCTCAGGGCATGCGGCCATTGGACTAAAAGCACCTCCGTGCACGGTAGCACACATTTGACATACTTTTTCTACCCTCTCACCAGCAGTGACACCACACGTGACTCACAGTGTTTGATTTCAGATGGTTGGAGTGACAGAGGAGAGCGGTGCAACAGCTGACGCAAAGCTGATGCATAGCAGAGCCGCTTCATCAGGGGCGTTTCCGGGATTTTTTTTTTTAGCATAGTTAGCAATATTCAGTCCAAAATATTTAATAAGTATAGAAAACTGGTTTATAAGCCACAATTTCCAAGCTATGCAACCTTGCCTCCTATTGGAGATTTATCATGTGAAAAGTAGGAGTTACAAGTTCTAATTCTTTTTTTAATTAGCTTAAAGTTCACAGGTTGCATATTCAAATTTATTGAAAATAGTTAAAGTAAATGTGCTCATGTGAAATGACACTTTTTGAAATCATATACACGATATTATTGGGATATAATTATATATAGCTTTCATCCAGTAATGTTGGGAATTGTCAGATTAACGGGCGACACACACGCAGGCACGCGCACACACACTACCATCTGTTCCCCTTCTTGACACTCCCCTGAGCTTCATGCAATAAAAAGCACTTTACAGAAAATGTTTAAAGTGTTCATATGTATTAATAATATTTAACTCGTAGACTTTTTCACAACAACAAAATGTTGCTTTCTCCAAACTGAAATTTTTTGTCAAATAAATTTCCAGAATCTCCACACTTCAACTTCTTGGCTGACATGTTGCTACAGCTGTAAATTATGTTTCTGCACCACTGTAAGAGATCACTGCCAACACTTGTATCAACAATCATTGTTTAGGCTGTGAAGTATTTCAGTGGTAGCACTGAAAACAAGCCTCACTCCCATTCTCTGTCCTAACTGTATAGATACCAGATTTGCAGAAAATGACAGGAAATCTGAGGAAAAATGCAACAAACACGTGGACTCCGTCTAGAGGTCCCCGGACAGTGGGACCTTTCGACTGGAACACCTGTCTGTGCTGTTGTATTATCCTCTCCATCTTTAATTTATCATTCCTGTGCAGTTAAGCTCTGAGTTCAGATGGCTGAAATGATGAGTTCAGACCGTGGCTTATCCCTGTGACTAATCACGAGCCTGCTGGTTCAGTTCCACTTATTCCATCATTGTCTCCAAAGACACCAGAAACCCCTGCAGAGTGGCTTGAAGAATCCGCTAGACAGTTGCATAATACAGCAGATTACAATGTGAAACAGAATAACCACATTGCATAAAGTAAACTGACAATTTAACTGTTGGTAGACACAACATGCTTTTTTAAAATTGAATACACATTTAAGGTTTTAAATCTGAATTTGAGTGCTAACAGCAATTGATGACACAGTGAATTCAATGGAAAGTTTCTATGGTGAGATTGTGCAACCTGGAGGCTGTTCTCTATTCACAAAGAACCCTAAATGAACTTCTGCTCTGAGTTAATGGGCCACGCATGACCAGCTCAGTCCTTCTGGTATAAGCACTGGAAACGAAGACCAAATGTTCTCCTGCAAAGAGTTACTATAAGGGAAAAAGATCTGACGTCTATTTGTACATCATAGCAAAACCTTTCCACATCCTCTAAACTTTGTTTTGATTTTTGCCCCAATCTATTTAGGAGCTTTCCCCAACGAAGCCATCAGCCCTAGTCTTGTTATCATTGAATGATGTCATGGGCCTAATCTGAGATGATTACGCAAATGGTGGAGCGAACTGTGTTTTAGCCAAAGGAAAATGTGGATTCCTATGACAAAGTATGGGAAGAGTGACAAGGAATTTGGCTTCACATTAATCTCTTCCTCTTGCTTTGGAAGCTTTGGATGGACACCAAATTGTTCCATTGTAAATGCTCAGCGTTGTTATTGTATTTCTCATAACAAAAGTAGATTCTTTCTAAAGGCATCGGCAAAGAAACAAAAAGAATGAGTCAGACACGATGGAAGGGGTTGCATGCAGAAAGTCATTCTGTGCCAGAACAATCAATGCAAGGCACTCGTGCTCTCTTATGTTCCATTAGTCATTGTCTGAATGGGAATGACAATTGAAGAGGAAGAACGTTGCAGTTTCATTAAAGCAGTTCCTCTTCCATTACACATAAACTTAGGTAAACAAAAAGTGAGCAATGAAATGTGGAATTATATGACAGTCATATAAGTCAGATTTTGCCATTAGGTGTAAAATCACATGTTTTACATTCCTTGTGTTTGGTACACTGCAGCTTGTAGCTGTTCCAGCATCTTGAGTCTTTACTCCTTACCCGTTCCATAAATTGCCAGTCTAGTGTGCGTTAATCCTAACTAATTCTTAATTATTGAAGAGCCACTTGTGGGCCACAGTTGAAGATGAAGTGTAAGCAGCATGTGACATTATTAAATCACCAGAATAATCATACCTCAGTGTCTGCTTTACCTCTTTGGCTCTGAGATAGAAAGTTAAGCAGCTCTTAGTCCAGCTTCAGCTCTATCATGCAAACATGAAGGTAAATTTTCTTAGAAATGTCCGGATGGTCCCTCTAACAAGGCCGTAACGCTAAACTGTTTCTGGTACAGTTAAGTCTCAGAGTCCAAGGTTAAACTTGTGAGACCAACATTTAACAAGAGTTTGAGGTGAGATTGTGTGGATGTGCATGTGTCTTAAAAGGATGGACTAAAACTCTTTAAAAATGAATGATCACTATTTAGTGTAACTTGTGCCACCTTTGACGAGGTATTCCAAGATCACATAGCTTTGTTTTCAGGGATTGCACGATGAAAATGATCAAGGAAACAGTAGGTGTACCCACCATTCATTCCTAATCTATGAGTGTGTACGAGGAGGCCATAGATACAACACTGAGTCATGATCCATTCTAGCACCAGAACCTTACATGGTCAATCTGTCTCTTTATGCATCTCGCAGGAATGCCGGCTTGTGCAGAGCAGGTGAAGGCCAAGAGCTCTGTAACATTCTTGAAGAGACCTTGATGCCACACTGCCATGACAAATCATTCCTACAGGCCTCAGGCATGACTTTTAAAGCATGAGGTAACTGTAGAAATCGGGTTATGGGCGTGGGATCTAAGGGCTTATATATGGTTCAAGCACAGATGATTTAACATAAGCCTATTTGATCTGTGAGGCAAAGACAATACTTTCATTTATTTTAAAGCATACTCAGCGCTCCTCCTAAATGTCTGACACAACTCTGAGCTTCGAATTTACATAAATTTTAAAGTCAAACTGAAATTTATATGCATGCACATTTTGAGCGCTTCTATGGCAGCACTTAGTAGATGAGCTGTGAACTTCTCCAGTGCACACTGACTGGAGCAAGTCATAGTCATTACGACCTGTGAAGATGTTTTTTTTTCCCCTCTACAGTAAAAGGGGATTTTACCACTGATTCATGTGTATTCATTTATTCTTTTCATTCAGTCAGTGGCAGCTCTGGCATACTCACGGCTCTGTGGGTGGCCCACTGAGGGGTCTAGCTAGCATCACCGGCTTCTCTCTTTTGGAACAGCAGCTGTTGATACCAAAAGTCTGTCAAAACTCACAAATCATCAGGTAACAGCCTATGGCAGGGGTGTCCAAATCCAGGCCTCGAGGACATCATTTGATTCAGGTGTGTTGACCCAGGGTGATATCTAAAACCTGCAGGCTGTTGAGGCCTGGAGTTGGTCACCCCTAGCTTATGGGGTTCTCTTAAAAAAGTAAAAACACCTTTTTCCTATTAAAAACAAATCTGTTACAAATACTCATTTCTTATATGAATTTCGCTACACATTGACTTTGAAAACTGTGTAACTGTCAAAGACAGAAGTCTCATAATTTAGCAAAGTTACACATAATCTTTTTGGATTTAGTTATACTAAATAAAATCTGTGCTACAATGTAGCTTGCCATCACCAGTGTGTGAATGTGTGTGTGAATGGGTGAATGACTGGATATGTAAAGCGCTTTGGGGTCCTTAGGGACTAGTAAAGCGCTATACAAATACAGGCCATTTACCATTTACCAATAAGACTGCTATTAGTTTGCATTTGAATGGGCTCCAATTGGCATTTAAATACAGCCTGTTTGTGATAATATGGCAATTAACTGTGAAAATGGTTGCCAGATTGTTACCATACACAGATATTAATATTCAATACTTACATTCAGAGTTCAGCGAGTGTCTCAAAGATTTCAAACAGAAATCTCTCTGAAAATACTGATATAATTACTCCAAGACAGCAATTTAATTGTAAAATAGGACAAACAGTGCTTGGCACCTTTGCTTTTACACAAGAATACAACCAGAACACAAGATGAGCTCATTAGTGCAGACTGACTGTGTTTATAAATGTCTTAGGATGATTGTCGTCGATTATTTGTAGACAGGTTGGCTCTCATCACGTGACCTGAATAATGATCAAGAGAGCTGGTCACCTCAGCTACTTGCAATCAGTTTCCGAATGTGAAAAAAAATTCAATGCAATCACTTGGCAAGCACCAATTTCTCCGACTCACAAGAAGGTTGTCGTCCTATTTTTATTTTAGTCTGACTGACCCATGAGCACTGTTCCAGACATACCCCATCCCTCCACCATGGTAATGGCACTTCCAAATGGCAGTGTCCTTAAAGTACAACGTGTTCTGCCACACCACAAAAACTGTCCAAGAATGGCTCAAGGAACATGACAAAGAGTTTAAGATGTTAACCCCAGATCCCAATGCAAACTCCATATCCAACAACGCCACCCACAAGAAGCAAAGGATCCATTGCCAACATCCACTTGCCAAACACCACAGCACACACACAGAGGTGCTATATCTATGCCCTGATGGGTTTTGGTGACAAAAAAGCTACCAGCATAATATGAGGCAGGTGGTTTTCACGTTGCAGTGGATTTGTGTATCACAGTCACGTTGTTGTAGTAGACAAACTGTGCGGTTTTGCCCACTGTGTCATTATGTCATACAGTTCTTACTTTTACTCTGCACTAAAAGAGTCAAAAGCAATTGAGCCTGAGTCTATAATGTGAAATTGTGCATTTAATTGTAATTTATTATTACTAGACTTTCTCCAGTTTTCCATTTAGTGCGCATATGATTTCTATGAGTGACCTAATGAAATGTCACAGAATGTCACAGAAGACATAAAACAATCTTAAAAAAATAAAAATAAAAAATCAATATCAAAACCGATCAATAGCAAACCTCAGATTGATCTGCCAAGTGTGCTATGAAACAGTAACAGCTAATAACTACCTGAAAAATCATCAGGTTTTTTCCACATGGCAGTCAAACCAAAACAAATACGTTTTTCAAACCAAAGGTGTCATTTTTTTCTTGAATATAATCATATAAAAGCAGACATGCTGTCAGAGGACTGGAATGTGAAATGGAGCACAGTGGGAATGTCTCTCAGCTTCTGGTGTGTGTGGGCGTGTGTGTAACTCCACAGGTCTGGCGCAGGACAGGTGTGCTCCTTGGGACATAACAATCCCCCATTATTGCCCAGCTAGCATTCAATTACCATCATGTACTCAATCAGTTGGATGGTAAACAGGTAGAAGAGAACATCCATCAATAATTCTGTGCGATGATACCCGACTCCTGCCAGCTAAACACACACATACAAAAAAAGACCAACAACACTAAGAGTAGAGTGTATTTTTGGAGGACCATTCTATTTTTCCAGGCATGTTTCTGTCATTATCATTCCTGGAGTAGCTCATGTTTGAAGTCAACGGGCTGTAGAACAGCACAGCGCTCAGTCCGCACCGAGTGGGAAGAGATAATGGGGAAACCAGGTGCTATGATTGGAGCTACTCTAGCGCCAGAGAGTGAGAAAAGAGACGGCGAGAAATAAAGAGCAAGGGGCAGAAGCTGCAACAGTCAGAGCTTTCTGACCCTATTGCTCTGACTGGAATACATCTCTGTCTGATTAGTTTTTTATTTCCACTTTCCCCTGTTATCTGATCGGCTGGTTTCACCTACCATGCACATGATACATCCGCCTGTCGACTTGTGTAGCAATGAAGAGAAGGGAAGCTTAAAAAGAAAAAAGAGATGCAGTCATGCCAAAAGCCTTTTTGCTCCTTTGCTCACACTTGCACTTTGACCTTATCAGCCTTAAAAACATCTTCAATGAGTACAGCAAAAGAACCACCTAAACATGTGCATCATTATGGGTCGTACACACCAAGACAATGATCATTTATTTAGTAAAGGGTCTTCAAAGACCACCCCTACTCTGAAACACGCAAGAATTAGAAAAACTGGCTAAACTCTGTTGGATGTTTACAATATTGCCAGACTGATGCATTGATCAATGTGCAGACTGGAATATCAGCCAGCACCAAAACCATCTGCACTTGACTCTGCTTGGAAAAAATCCACATTTTCACAGCTGAAGAGGTCAAACAAAAGAAAATGTGAAACAATGTTATCAGGTCTTTCCTACATTTTACTAGGTTTTCTTAAGAGCATCTCATCAGGTTTCACCTGCCAGGCATATTTAAGCCATTTTTTGTGAACACACTGTTTAAAAAAAACTTTATACACCACGTTAAATACAATTAGCTGCTCAACTTCTGGTAAGAAGCTACTCAAGCAGTCATGTGAAAGGGAAAAACTAAGCATACCTCATCATTCATCATTCATCAGGTTGTAGTACGACTTTTAATGTTCATTGAGGTTTGTGGGCATTCACTCGTGCACAGCTCTCTTAAGGTCCCACAGCAATTCCACTAAGTTGAGGTCGGAAGCTTGACAGGACATTGCAACAACTTGATTCTTTTCTTTTTCAGCCAGTTGTGGTTGTGGTTCAGATCATTGTCCTGCTCCTTGACCCAATCTAGGCCAAGCTTTAGCTGTTGGATACATGGCCTCACACTTGGCTCCGCAGTACTTTGGTATACAAGGAGTTCATGGTTGACTGTAAGGTCCTATGGCTGAAAAAAAGCCCAAATCATCACGCCTCCACCACCGTGCTTGACAGCTGGCATGAGGTGTGCTGATATGCTGTGCTTGGTGTTCACGAAACGTGGGACTGTCTCCACTTTAATCTTGTCTTGTGGTTTGTTCAGATGCAACTTTAAAAAGCTCCCGTAACCAAAAAATACTTGTTCGAATCATACTGTCATGAACCCTTAATGTGCTGACTGAGGCCTGTAAAGTCTGAGATCTAGCTCTTGGGTATTTTTCCATGTTTATAGAGGTGCTCACAATGGCTTTTAATTGGTTAATCAATTGTATTTCATTGGCAGCACCTGTCTGCTACTAACACTCTTGGTTCCTATGGAAGCACCAAGTGTTTACTTATTTTTCCACAGGCCTGCACAGAATCGTATGGAAACTTTATTTTTGACATGGCCATATATATTTGTATTACTTTCTCTTCAGATGAAATGTAGGGAAATCAACTACCTGCTTTCTCAGTCTGCCTCCCTGCCAGAACTACCATATAACTAATGGATGGATGAGACAAAATTAATTAGGTTAAGTCTGCTCATGTGTAGGTACACAGAAAAGTAAACTAGGAGGAGGATGGGGATATTTTGTCTGCGCTTTGTAGGGAGGAATTGCCTTCAAGGAGATATGGGACTGATGTCATCTTCCTGGAGCCTGGAGAAACAATCAATGCATGAGCAAAGGGGAATCCATTAGGAGAAAAAAAAAAAAAAAAGAGGGGGGTGCAGGGGTGATGACAACATCTCAACCGATGATGAGTTCAGAGGGCAAAGTCATGTTACTTTACTGATGACCTCTACTAAAAACAAGCCAAGAGAAGCACTGTTTACAGTTGATGACTGCGTGCAAAGAATGTGCTTGAATGCGTGTGCATATGACACAAAGCATGTGAGTGAGTTCAAAGCTCAGGTGAGCATTTCAAGGAATGACCTTTAATCTTAGCCAACAGGCAGACCCTCACACATTTACATCCAGCTATTCAGTAACAACAGAGAACAGATTCCTATTTCAATTAAGACCAGGTGATTTAATAATACATTACATAATGCTATGTGACAAGAGTTTAATCACTAGATAAAACAGGCATAATCATTGTCATTAGTTCGGGTCACAATTATTAACAGCTCAGAAAATAAGAGTTTGTAAACAAACTCTGAGTGCTACAACCTCAATCACAAAAAAATGTCACAGCTAGGCGCACAACATCGCTGGTTCTCATTTAGCATTCATGAATGTAAAGCCTTTAGTGACACCAAAGCCATTCAGTTTATACATTTTACTCTCCTTGCTATTCATAGTGGATTTGCGAAGTGAATACTGAGTGACGCGGCAAAGTCACATTGGGGGGCTTTAATTATGCTGCGATGAAAGGAAAGCTGGCACAGCAACTGCTCAGAGGTCTGAAGCAGGAAGAATGAAAGTTCAATGGATGTTTCGTACACCCGCCTAGTTTAATAAGGCAGGCTAATTCAGTGATGCGATATCAGGATTCTAACAAAAATAACATTTTATAGTGAAAAGTGGCAAGACCATTATGTAGCAGGCAACAGAAAGCATTTAGACTTTGTTCAGTTTTTACTTTTGGATGTGTAGACAGTGTCTATTAGGCTCAAGGCAGTCTACATAAAATGTAGCTGAAGTTCATGAAGTATCCAGGACACTGCTTTTGTGATCAATAACCACTCCCAAGGCTCAGACTGTATTGTTATATGTCTATATGTATTAAGAGTTTTGTTCAAGTTCACTTTACTATATGCTGTGGAAAAAAAGCTAACAAAAACACAAGTGCATTCAGAGAGTTGGCAGGAACCAGGTATGAAGGTATTTTTACTGTAATAGTTAAAGATGGCATCACAATTCTGTCAGATACAGGTAAATGCATCTGGTGGGCCACACAGAGAATATTTTTAATGGTCTAAATGTTGCAGAGACCAGCAGAAAAGCCACAGTAAACATCTCCCAACTCCATCATCTGTCAGAAACATTCATGATATACCAGAACTCATACAGAGATGAAAGAAAACTCACACTCTTGTCTTGGGGATAAATCTTAATATGTGAGCCTGAATGTCTCCCAGAGAGCCATCTTCCAGGTTTGACTTAGTAAAGTCAGCATAAAGTATTTGTTCCATAAGTGCAATATCATCATGCCATGGGCTAAATTTCCATCATCATCAAAAAGAAATTTCATCAGAAATACTGCAGCATACGCATGTTAAACATTAAAAGCTCAACATAACCATGTGAAAACAACAACAGACACTTAAGAGTCCAGCTTATTGCTAGTTTACCCTAATGTTCCCACAAGCTACATAAACATGAATTGTTGAAACACTTTTTAAGGCTTCAAAAAAAAGATTTTTAGATTTTTATTTTAATCACGCTATGTTGCATCCAGTTACCCTGTCTTTCGCGGGTCGTCACCCGAGTTGCTCCGTGGTTGCCTGTCAACTACACCAGCATTTACATTATATAATGCAGTCCAACACTGCAGCTGATGATATTACATAGCCAGAGTTAATGAGGCAGATAAATTAGCAGAGGGCCGTGACGCCTCAGGGCAGATCTCTGACAGGAACATATATAGAAGCCACTGATCAGATAAATTGGTATTCAGGTTCATATTGTAACAACACACACACACACGCACACACACACACAAACACACAAACATACATAAGGATGGAAGCAGCAGCTGACCTGATGCTCTTGGTTAATAGGTCAAACAATACTATTCCAGAGCAGTAACGATGAGGAATTGTGCAGTCTGTTATGGCTGGACAGTACATGCAGATTTCAGCCAAGAGGAAACAAAGCGTTCCCTGGTGCATGCTGGGACACATCAACCTGTGTGTGTCTGGAAGGGATGTCTGTGTGTACTGGTTTGTTTTTTCAGTGACTGGAAGAAGCTTTTGAAAGTGTGTGCTGTTCTTTGGACGTTTGTTTTGGAGATTGGTCTCTTATCTGATCGTTTGTGTGTGTCTGTCTGGTTTTGAGCACATTTGTGTATTATTCTGTCTGTGCAAGTGTAGAAGACTCCAGTACCATGTAAAGACGAAGGCTCGCAGTCTTGAGCTCAGCACATTTTTAGTACTTCCCCTGAGACTGCTTATGTCAGGACTGTCTGTGTAGTCTACACCACTGGCTTTCAAAGTCTGACAGTGACAACTTCCCTCAAACAAAATGACACACCTGCATCCTCCAGACACAGCTTTGCATTATTTTAGGTTTGTGTCTATACGGTCACACTGGTTTCACGGGGATAAGCTATGAGAATGTCAGTGTTACAAATATATAAGCACCACATTGATAGGACATTCTTGACTATAGTAAAATTCAAACAATGATAATGCAGCATGAGAACAACTGAAGGGAGTAAGCTTCAAGTTTGAAACTACAGTTCCCACAATCCTAACCTGCAGGCACTAATGCAGCCCATTCATTTTCAGCTCATATTTGCTCACATTTTGGCAAATGGGCATTGCTAAAATAATACCAAGTTCAGTATGAGGAATTCCTGATTGCAAAGTATTTAGACACAACTACTTGGTGATTGTTCTGAGCTAGGTTGCACTATGGGGATAGTTCCATGATTCATGCAACAGTAGGAAGTGTGATAACCTACCCTGGTCTATCCTATCACGTGTTTCAACTTGAATTCAAGCAAACTGTGTGTGCTCTTTTTGTTACTCTTTACAAAAACGCCCCATAAAAAAAATACAGTATCAGCTGAGCTCCATCATGTGGGTGTGTTCAGATATGAGTGAGTTAGTACACTGAGCATTCACATGACAGCACTATGGGTTTTAAAATACTGGAACTGCTTCATTAGCTGCGTGTCACAGCTGGTAAAACTGTTCCAAATCCTAATAAGGAGGGCAAATCAGACCTCAGATGTCTGAGAACATGTAGTCTATATTGTACAGTACATATAGGTCTGAATATAACGTTGTTTCCTTCTATTTGTATGTTGAGCTGCACTCCTCTGTCTGACTGGTGGTTAGAAGACAACTACCGAGGTACTCCTGAGTCATTTTTCTATTTTTGCAGCTGCTACTGCTGAGTGAACCTCTCACGGTGGTTTGTTCTCATTATCTCTGGCAAACAAGACGCAAAACATGACCTTGTGTGCTCCTCTCCATCACATGTTCTTCTCCCTTGAAATCACACTTCACTGCATAGGCTGATAAATGACTTTCAACAACTGTTTGTGAACAGATTTCTCAATGTTCCATCTTAAATAAATCAATTTTGCAGCAGAGCTAAAGTCTGATATTCGGGACTGACTGCAGCAGGTGCCGGCAGCAACTCTCTCTTTTATTACGTATGAAAGTTCAATTTTTGCATGACTACTGTCATGCATCTGCCAATATTATGCAATTATCATGGAATCATCAACCAGACTTTGCTTTAGAATGAAGATTATTTCTGCAGTGTAATTTAAAATGTATTCAACCCGGTGCTATCCATGTGCCTCAACCTTTGCAGCAGAGCATGCTTAAAGGTAAATGGACCAATTACAACCGTGGAAAGGATGGCAGAATCTTCCTAATAGCTCTGCTGTAATGACACACGGCATTGTGATGTCACCAAAACATTACTAGAGCTACTTGGCTATCAATCAGCCCCGCTAGGTCTCCGCTGAGAATTGTGAATGCGCTGATAAAGCGACCCACATGCATAAAAGATCACAACAAACCTAAATTAGTTCTTCTCGAGCTTATTTGCCTTCAGGCTTTTTGAGTAATCACCACCTTTCAAGTCAATCACAAATCCTCCTGCGAGGCTTTTTAACTAGGACAGTGACTGAGTGTGACGTGCCTGTGATATATACCTTTTAACAACAAAGACAGCAGCACATCACTGGAGCAAAATAATGGAACGTGACTGTAAACACTGACTTTTCAGTTCCTCCGTAGGAAATCATTTAATCAACACTTTATGAGCTGTTTGAATAATTCACTGTTTTGAAGTGATTTTTTAAGGACATGGTCAAAAGTAAATTACGTGTTTCTGATTCAGGTGCTTTCAAATGTGAGCAGAGACTGTTCAAGTAAAATGGAAAGACATGATTAACCACTTCAATGTCGACTCCTGGCCTATTTGAGTTTGACCTTATGTCGTCACTTTTTTCCCGTCGTTTGTTTCTGGAGACAGAGTGACCACATTTGGATCAGAGTGGAGTGTGACGTTATCAGCTAGCAAGTGACTTTGGTTGGCAAAAAAGCCTCCATAGACTACATAGAAGTACCATTTAAACATGGGAAACTAGTGCTACTGATGTGGGGGGGAAAGCTTAGAAAAAAAAGGAGGGTGAGCTTTTACTGTTGTGGCCTGGAATAAGTTGCCCCAGGCTGCACTTTTTCTTCCATTAAAAACACCTTTTCTCCAGTCCTTTCAAGATTAATACCAGAGTTAGCTTCTAGTCAGTTTTAAGTTACTTTTTAATCTTTTTTGTTAGACTTTTTATTTATTGTAAATTTAATGTTTTTATTTGTATTCTTCCATGTTTTATTGCTATTTTGTCATGGTCCTGTGTCTGTTGACTCAGGGCTGTTGTATTAATGACTCTTATCTTGTGTTCTGGTTATGTATTCTGTTAAGGTTTTCCTAATTAGATTTTGGTTTTGTGCTCCCTCTCTTTAGTGTCGAGTCATCCCGTCCCATGTGTTTCCTCTGTTCGCTGTCTGCGTATATTTCCTGTTTTACTTTGAAGGTCTGTGTCTCTTGTCTCGTCATGTCAATTAGGATCAGCTGTGCCTCGCTCCTGTTTTGCCATTCCTCATTCCCCTCCATCTGTACTTATAGTGTGTGTTTTCCTGTGCTCGTTGTCGGTTCGTCTGCGTTAGTTGGCGTTTCTCCGCGTCTCTCTGCCCTCATCCAGTGTTTCTCCCTGTTTGTTCTGTGTTTCTCCCTGTATGTTGCATGTTCCAGGTTTATTAGTTTTTCCCAGTTTAGGTTCATTTCTTAGTGCTGTCCTTACCACCCTCGCTTTTGTTTGTGCTTCACCTATTGTAAATAAAACCCTCACTTGCATCAAGCCAGTACCTGCATTTTGGGTCCTTTTCTCCCACATACCACACGACCTCTGCCGCAGCCGTGACATATTTATTTTTGTCTAATATGTGTTTTTAAAGTGCTTTAAGAATAGTTGGACTGGATTGGAATGAATTAGGTTTGGGCAATCTGTTGCTGCAGCACAGAAAACTAAATTATTTGTCAACTTATTTCAATAAAAGTGACCAACAGCACAGAATGAGGGTCCAATTCAGAGACTTGAATTATCTATTTAAAGTGGCCATGACCAGTTACCAGTTAACAGCTGGTTAAAGGTATCAAGACCTTCATGTAATATCGTGTAATATAAAAATTTACAGTAGTCAAGAAACCAAATGCAAAACAGTTTTTGTACAATCTTGTAAAAGTTTTCATTTTTGCTTCTTGAGAATGTGAACATAAGACTTTGACACCTTTGGGTTATGAACTGGTGGTTATCTTTTGGTTTTATCTTGTGGAAATCACTACAAATTTAGAAAAGACACCCTGCCGCACTAGCACACAGGCACTCAATTATTGCTGCTGACCTTTAAAGCTGATACTGGCAATCATGCTTCCTGGAGGGTTAATGTGCTGATCCAGTCGAATAACCAGCTGCTATGAACATCCTCTGCTGGCCAACAGGATTCCAGTTCCCCAGTCTGCCTCCTGACCCTGCAGCCCCTGATCTGTGATCACCTGCCAGGACTGTTTCCAGTAAGGCAGAGACTGGTGTGACTTCTCCCCCACAGTGTCTGGTCTAATGACACAGATAAGATGGCACACACACATAAACACACAAGCAAATACATATGTTTAAGTCTATCCCATCAAAAGTCTGCAAAGGAGAAGAGAATTAGCCAATAGCAAACGTGGGTCTGTACAAGGAGCTGCATGAGGAAAAGTTTCTGTTTGTCAATGATAAACTTACAAGCTCAGTGTGTGTGTGTGTGTGTGTGTGTGTGTGTGTGTGTGTGTGTGTGTGTGTGTGTGTGTGAGACATGCGTGAGGCTTTTTCTTCCCAGTTTTCCGGAAGTCTCCTGGAGCCTCCCACTGCTGTGGGCCCCAGCAGATGACTTCTTATTGTGGGTTTGGAGCCTCAGAGCAATTAGATGAGTTTATGGTAAGCACTAAGAAGCGGAGAACCTTGTCATTCTGTCAGAGCCGATTTCCCCTTCGCGCTAAACACCGACCTCTCCGAGCTGCCAAGGGTGGACGCGGGCCACAGCAGAGATTTAAAAACAACAAAAAAAGGATGTTTTTGAAACCCTGGAGTCAATCAACTTTTACTTCCTGTAGCTGCATTTTGTTGCTAGGTGATTTCAAAAGGCAAAACATGCCTGCTGCTTGCTGAGGGCAGCTGTATTTAATACTTGGTAACAACATTAAGATACAAATTATATGCGCACCAAAATGCACGCATGAATTAAGGAGCATCAGCTGCGGTGAACCACAGCCTGCTGTCATTTTTACTGTGTCTATCATCATATAATCCAAGTATTGTGCAAGGGTGTAGGTCAGGGGTGCTCAATACGTCGATCGCGATCGACCAGTCGATCGCAAAGGTAGTATTGGTAGATCGCATGGCATTAAAAAAAATAGATGCCAGCCTATCATCCATCCCGTCACTTGATTGATACAGGGAAGCCAGTCAGATGACATCAGATTTTTTCTGACGCTTAGGTCGCTGCGCATGCGCAAACAGCGGCGCGAAGTGTAGTAAAACTGACAAGCTAGTCAGCGAGTTAACTCCAATTTTTAGCTCTCGGTTTTTTCTCTTAAACCTGGCCGTCAGCAGCTACTGTCCGGACTATGCATCCCTGGCTGATTCAATTCAGTGCAAGTCATCAGAGTAAACTCAGGTAATGACAAAAAATTTACATAGTTAATTGTGTTGTGAAATATTGGATATTGCGGTTATGCATGTATACATTGTAGATATAAAGAATCCTCAATATATTTATAAATAAGTATATGTTTTGGATTTTTGTAGTGGGTAGATCATTTTGACTTGGTCATTTTATAAGTAGCTCACATGCGGAAAAAGTGTGAGCACCCCTGGTGTAGGTATTCACAGGCTGCACAGGGAGTCTGTATAAACATACAGCAGCTTCAAAAGAACCCAACAGAGGCAATATAGGATCAGATAAAGGTGAGGTATTTGGCCACAGATTGACACAGGAGTGAAATTCGAAAATTCTTTCCACAGGGAAAGTGAAAACATTATACACAATAGGAGCACTAGCATAGCATTCTCTACATGAATGTAAAAGAAAGAAAATGCAGCACCTCCCCATGCAGTCCCCAGAGCATTTCCCAACACTGTTGATGTCTTTTTTCCAAGTGCAGTGCCAACAAAATACTTCATCTGCTCCACCTCAGAGGCCTGTGTATCCTCCTGAGCCTCTCTACGAGATTCACCTCTTTACCAAAGCATTTGCTGGAAAACCAAATAAACACAGTTGCACAATGGAAAGGGGGGGTCTTATGTAACTAACACTGGCCATGCCGTGGCCCAAATGTAACAATTTTCACGGCTCTGAACTTGAACACCTTCTCTTGCACACACAAGCATGCGTACACACACACACACACACACACTGCCCCATAGGAAGCTAACCAGCTATGTAGCGTGTAGTGCTTTTCTTTTCTATCTGCAGGGATTATTGAGAAATAACAGTAGGTGGGCAGACCTATGTGAGCAGAGAGACAGCTAATGCGGATTTTACGTAAAGAACAATGAGGTGCAGACCCATTCACAACAAGCTAATATTCAATATACCAGGGGGTTACTGCTAAACTTTACTGTGCACATAAAATCTCCTTCCAGTCACGTTCATCTTTTCAGCATCTAATAATATGTTTTCTCTTTGGCGGACCCCAGCATAAAGTTATGAGATGAAGTTGTTTACTGACTGCTTTTAAACATTTTTTTTAAACATTTTTAGATCTTGCTTAAGGACCCGTGTGAAATATATTGATGCTGGCTCCAACCCCTACTTAAACTATTCTTGATGTTAATTGGGTGTTTTATGCAGTGACACAATACCTCACATACTTCAGTGCTTGAGACCAGACTGATAAGAGTTTACTTTCTAGAATTAACATAAGAGACTTTAGGAGGAACACCAGTTAAACTCACAACATACAATACTTCATGTTGTATTGTCTTGCACATAACTGTGGCTGTTGTAGTAGGCGATACAATCAGTGTGACTACGCAATCAAGGCTGTGTCATTAACATCCGCCCAGCCTGACAACAGAAAGGGGTCTAAATGTAAAGAGCATTTTATCTGACAGTGTAAGGTTTAATAATTGTAGCAAGAAATAAAAATGTCCTTCATTTTTTAAATATGAAATAAAAAATAAACAAGAATCCATCGTATTCCAAGATTTTCAATTCTACAAGAAAGATTCCCCCGATTTGAGAAGCCGACAATTAGAAAATGTTTGGCAGAAAAATAATTTAATGAGTCAATTATTTGCTAACTGTCTGGATTATTCGACAAATCATTTCAGCAGTGACACAGTTTGGCTGCCGCTGCGAGTGCTGTGTGTGTGAAGGGTAACATAGAAGTAGAGTGTGTTTTCAGTATGATCCTTGGCGTGAGAACTGACTGAAAGCGGACATCACACCACACTGTGACAGCTGAGGGCAGACAGAAGAGGCAACACACATCTCGTCACTCGCCACACCAACCACGCACATACAAATTCTCACCATCATACGCATGTGGTAAATGGACTGGTTCTTATATAGCGCTTTTCTACTCTTTCTGAGCACTCAAAGCTTTATACAACTAATACATTTACACCCATTCACACAAGCACTTTTTTCTGAGTATTAAGTGCTAAGTATCTACCATTCATACACATTCACACTCCGATGAACGCATCAGAGAGCAACATGGGGTTAGTATCTTGCCCAAGGATATTTGGCATGCAGACTGGAGCAGCCTGGGATCGAACCACCAACCTCTGGTTAGTGGCTGACCTGCTCTGCCACATGAGCTACAGCCACACATGTGAATACAAGCATATACAGACAGTTAGGTCCATAATCGTTTGGAAAAAGACGCAATTGAAGTATTTCTGTCTTTCTACACTATCAGGGTGGATTTTAAACATTCATTAAGCGATTACAGTGCAGGATTTCAGCTTTAATTCAAAGCCTTTACCAAAAGTTTGCACTAACTTTTATACGTGCTCTCCAATCGTCAGAGGCTGAAAACTAAATGGACAATTGTTCCCTTGTGACAAATGAAGCAGATATGATATCTGAAGGTGTTTGTATTTTATAGCTTTTCACTGTAATTGACAATATAAGGCCTGAAGAGATGTTAGCACAAGAGACAAACAAAGTAAACATAGCAAAAACTTTAGGAGTGGCCAAATTAACAATCTGGAATGCACCGGCCAGCTCAGCAACACCAAAAGGTCGGCTAGATCACAGAAGACAGCTGAAGTGGATGATGACAGAATTATTTCCATGGTTAAAAAACAGAACTAAAACCATTTAGCCAAGTCAAGAACACTTTTAGAGGAGGTAGGCGCAGTATCTTTGTCAAGGTCAAGAGGCACCCTCATGAATCGAAATACAGACGGTTTACAACTGGGTGTAAACTCTAGGCTAACTAAACTGAGACAGATTTGCTACTAGTATTCATTCGTTTATTTTTAGACTGGGAGGGGGTGTTCACATGTAGGCCTCTGCGTAGCCTTGTGGTATATGGGTTATCTATATAACTCATAGGTGCGCTATAGGAGCACTCTTGCTACTACTTGCTTAACCTAATTTGCACAGATTACACAGATTTCTCACACACAAAGGTGCAGTATGTGAACATGTCCAAAAAAAGGAGAAAGAAACTGCAGCCAGACATTACCACACATTACCAGACGTTAAATCAAGCATCTATGAAAATACATAGTTAAGAACTGTTAATGATTATTTTGGCTGAGAAATCTTCTTCAAGTCTGTGCACTCCTATTTTCAATTACATAAATGCAATATGACATCAGAGGTGTTGGCAGAAACAGTGACTGCGACTGTTTAGTAAACCAGTGAACATGAAGGTGAGTACAGACATGCTTTTAGCCCCGAGCCACAGGACTACGATCAAACTTGTACTCCAGAAATTGAGCTTTACAGAGTACTTCTTTCAAACCTAGGGATGAATGGCATTTTCTAAAGTGGGAAATTTCTATTCTTTAAGACATTTTTTCTGTAGAAAGGTTTGTTAATGAAAACTACATGGTTTGAAAAGGAACTTTGCATCCTTGTTTACCTTACACTGGGACCTGATATGACCCTTCAGTTTATCCATTATCAGAAAAAAAAACAAACTTTTTTCTACTTTTAATTCATTACTTTTCTGATTGGATGCCCCTTGTAAACAAAAGGTTTGAATAAGAATTGGATGGCGCTTCAGTGCCCACATCCACAGACGTGAGCTATGTGTGTATGACCGTATTAGAGATATCTGTTCTCAATTACATGCAAGAGTAAACTTAAACTCTTAAGTGTTTGAAACAGGATGGATGACTTACACATTTGAGGACTTTATTAGAATTTTTGACAATTTAATGTAATGTAATATAAACATCCACTAATGTATCAGTATCTATAGGATAGAAAACACAGATAAATGCAGCATGTATAATAGCAGCACAAAGAATAGATAAAACTCAAACACGCAGTGTGAGAGTTAACAGCCGATCTCACCCATCATGTCCTCTACCCTCCTACCCTCTCCTGACTCACCCGTGTTCGGCAGACACCAGCGTATCACCTCCTCTGTCTGAGAATAAATGCACACGGTATAATCATGTTTACTTGAATAAAGACAAATAATAAGAATTCATGCAGACCACCAAGCAGGAAACAGCATTTACTGTCTGCTTCAGTCACTCTAGCCTTTATACAGCTAGTACATGACCTGGAATGCACTGTGCATATGATTAACTAAAGAAAGAAGCTGAAATTGGAGGTGAACCTATACTCTAATTATCAGCTGAGGCCTTTCCTTTAAGAAACATTTCTGTAATTTAGATTCTTTGCTGTGCTAGCTTTCTGGCCTGAGTATGTAAGAAACGGGACTAGCAGCACCTAGCCACAGTTATTGCGAAGAGCTCAATTCAAAAAGAAAAAGATGCGTGCTACCAGTCTTATTTTTCCAGCATATCTATGTGACATCCTGATATTATGCAGTACTGTGCAGAATCCTTGAACCACACTTCATTTCTATATATTTTGCTAGAGAAACGGGAAAGGCGTATAATGTTGCAGCATTGGCATTGAGCTTGAGATTATTTTCATCTTGAAAAATTAAGTTGTTAATCAGATGGCTAAAGACCTTTGCTGATGTATTTCTCTCCTGACCTCCTCCGCACATATTGGTGATGATTTAAACCAAAATTTCCCAATTTGGATTCAATACTCCACAAGACCTGTTGATTTCCAGTTACGTTCTTGTGTAATTTGGCATTCCTCTGGCTTTACCCTGTTTCTTTTCATTAAAAATGGCTTTCTTGAATAATAGATTTACTGAATGAAGGGCCAGATGCATCTCTTTGCTGGATTTTTATCCATTTATTAAGAACATGACTTTCAGATGCTGTTCATCTGCTGAAGATGCACAAGGTTTTTTCTTTATGTCTGGCACGTCTTCTTTTGTTCTCCACTTGTCCAGATTCTTCAGATTTTTTAAGGACAAATTACACACCATGCCTACTTGACTTTACCTTACAGCTAATAGCTCTTTGGGAATCACAATGCTGGTGCTATAATGTTATTTTATGCCTGTAATACTGTCTTACCTTTGACACGATCCCATGAAATTGGTGTTTATGTTTAAATGATTCATAGGTCAGTGACTTTACAATTTAAAAGGATCCCTTGAAACTGTTCAGATACAAGACTGGACTGAAAATAAGGGGGGTAAAAACAGCCAAAGTCCAAAGAAAAAAAACAACCATATTTTTAAGACCACTTCAAAAATTACACCGATATAGCAGCTTGGAAGCAAAATACAAAGGAATAAGGTGTAACGCAAGACTTTTTGGACGGTACAGTAATGTCGACCAAAAAAGGATCAAACACTCATAGTGAAAGGCCAAAGCAGATTCAGCTAACTGAAGTCCAATGGTAATGCAGATCTACTTTAAGCAAATCGTTTGTGAAATACATAAATTATTACCAATTAATTCTGACACCCTAAACCTCTGTGGCTCTAAGCAGAATTTTGATATTGTCTCATGGTTGGAATGGAATCACGTGAACTCATTGGCTGACAGCATTTCTGCTCAGAAAGCATCCAGTGCATAATGAATGTCATCTTCTTGAATCCTCTAATTAACTGCATCATTAGCTTGGCATCCACTTACTTTAAATTGCTCACACAATTGAGGAGTGTCATGCAATTCCTCTTTTGGGAATAGGAGTGGTGATGGTATCATTCTACTCAGAAACATGACAATAAGGCACAGCAACATGGCCACATATTGTTCAAATGCTGAGATTATCTCATTACATCGGCCAAGATTCACTCGCTGTTAAATTCAATTTCTAGTGTGCCTTGTACGGCGGCACAATTAAAAAGTATTCTGCAAACCGCATTAGTCAGACTAAATAATGGAGACCAAAAAAGTGCTAACTCAGAGAGGGCGGCTCTGGAGGAAAAAGGGCGCCTGAGATATATCACTTTCATCAAAGACCAATGGGTGGGCCTTTCCAAAGAGGCAGAGAGCAGGAGAAGTTCATACAGAGACAGAAGTATTTGTTCCAGGCTGTGATGGATGAACCAAAAATTAAGCGAAGACACGTGAAGCATTCATCATTGACAGAGTGATGATTATCATCAGTTTATGATTAGTGAACATTTCAACAAGTGCAAAGATGCATTCCTGTTCAGTCGTGGATCTTCCATACAAATCTCCAGCAGTAATACATGTAGGGCTGCCACAAACGATTATTTTGATAGTCGACTAGTCACCGATTATTTTTGCGATTAGTCGACTAATCAGATCATCATCCATTGAACGTAAAAGTACAGCTTATTGCACCAGCAGCATCTGCTCTTATATAACTAGCATTAGCTTACAGCTTTAAGTGTTTAAGGTCTGTGCTAACTAAACATAAAGACAAGATGATAGTTAATTGAATTCTAATTAAATGTGCAGATTGTTTCGGTGGAGTTTAATAAACTCAGCCGATTTACTCAGGAACAAATAAAATACTGAAAAAATCCAAACAATAACATTTTTAAGTTATCTAAGTGACTTGTATATGTTTAACCTGAGTAGGGCGGTGGGTTTGAAAACGATCTGCCGGGAGTCCGGTGCTCTCATGGCCCCCGGCTAGCTATCGAGCTAGTGGGTAACAGACGCCTCCGAAAACGTCGGAGCGCTTTTGAAAATATGTGGTGTCTTGATAAACTGAGCAGATATTTGAGGTTTACACAGCTACATTCTCGCCTGAAAATATGTTAAACGTTTATTTTGTGACCCAGAAAGAATAATAAGAGTAATATTAAAACTAACTAGCTGCCGCCATTGTTGACAACTGCGCTGGGCCGCGCTATGAATTCTGGGACACAGTTTCTTCTTCTTCGGGGTTTAACGGCAGCTGGCATCCTTGTACATGCAGTGCTGCCATCTTCTGTTTCAGTCCGTTATTACACTCTTAAATCCTGCTACTTATTCCTGCTTTTGGGATCTTACAAAGCTTCAAATGACGCGTCGACTATTAAATCAGTCGTCGACGATTTTGATAGTCGACGTAATCGTGACTAGTCGACTAATCGTGGCAGCCCTAAATACATGTTTGTTGTGGAAAAAAGAAAAAAGAAAAAAAAAAAAGAAAAAGGACATTTTGCAGACAAGAGACAACAGGAGAGATATGATGACAGGAATGAAGGGGAAACTGGAACGTGCTGCAGAAACAAATGGCTTCATGTTCCCGTCAGAAAGATAATTTTGAAACAATATTGGCTCTGTGATCTGAGAGCTGAGCAGATGTAAAAACATTGTTTTTTTGCCTGGGCAGTGCTCTGGAGGCTTTGCATATTCAACTAAAACGAAGTAGAAAACAGAACTAAACCCAGGACTCAATCCAGCAATGAAGCACAAAATCTACACGACACGACTGCTGTTCACATCAGAGACAAAAGATAAGATGGGGAATATGGCCTTAAATACACGTGTCTGCAGGCGGAGGTGCTTTTCTATGGGTGGAATTGAACACACACATTCATAAGCAGCATATGCAGCTCTGTGTGAGTGCCACCTTTTTGTTTTTGGTCCGCACAAAGAGTAGTTATATTGTTAATTGCTAACAACAGTGTGAAAGGCTTACCTAGTTTAAGCTGCCATCAAGGGCTTGGTTACGCTTAATCTTCTGATGTGACCACAAGCACGTGAAATAAAAGGGTTAATAATTTGTGCCGTGTGTACTTCCAGTGGAATTGACACAGAAGGCCTAAAGTTACAGTAGCACTTGGAAAAATTAAAGTAGTTACAAAATCCTTGAAGTTAAGCTTCAACTTGTGCCTCATTTACTTTTGTTTTTAATTGGTTGAGTTCAATGTTTCATCACTTACTTCACTATTGATGTGGCTCCAGGTTGCCAGGAGCGAGGCACTGTTTCGAACAGAAACCAAGCGCCAAAAGCAAAACAGTTTCGACCATGTTCTATCAACACTATAATGAACCTTGCTTTTACAACACTTACTGATTGTGTGTAGAATTACATTATTTCAGCTCGTATGAGCTCATTGGAAAAAAAAAAAAAGTCTATTTAAGTTAGTAGCCTGATACAGACTTCCTTTAATGTTTTGTCGGTTTAAACTGCCAACTGAGGAAAAAACAGCATCACATCAGCGCCTGGTGATAATTACATGCAGGATATGAGCAGTATTTTGACAGAGTCACACCTGTAAACCCACTGTGGAGACACATTTTTAGCTTTTTGGGGTACTTTGAACGCGCTTTTCATCAACACAGAGTCATCTGTCTGAATGTTAAAATCCAGAAAAAATAAAAGCAGTTAAAGCTTCAGCAAATGATCAGTTATTATAAAGAGACAACAGCAGAAAGTTCTTTACCAGAGAAGGTATAAGCCATACGTTCTAAGCATGCTAGCTGCTTAGCTTTGTGGACAATTTTATTCCGTCGCTCTGTTGACTTATCCACCACTTTGGGTTGGATTGCCTCGAAACTGCAAACTTTCATGGTCCTGAAGGAGTAAATCTTTATAGCAGTGAATATCCACCAATTTTTCTTCAAACACATGGAACAGATTTGTCTGAACACTTGTGGTGGTGACAAAAATCAGTATAGAAACACAATCCTCATATTGACCCTCATTTATTAATAAGTGTGTCAAAAACGCCCCAAAAGTCTGTTTGCATGCCATATCAGGTTTAAGGCATGTGGGCACCAGCAGATTATCTTCTTACCAACATGCACATGTTAGTTATTCTAAATCAATAGGCTCAATCTGCGTACTATGTGCATACAGCCACACCCCCATTTTTCTACATAAGGAAAGAGGTTTACCTGGAGGTAAAGTGGAAAGAGTCGATATGAAGATATAAGAGAGAAGCTTGCACCTTTAAGGCAACAAAGAAGGAGAAAATCTGAATTTAGAAACTTAAATAATAGTGTCCAAAGAGGTAGGCGGGAAAGGGGGAGCTTTCCAAAGTTTTTCCGCTCCAGGCCGACAGTCTGTAACATTCTCATCTGGTTAAACGCAGTCTGTGGACTCCATTCAGCCTGATGGGCAGCACTCTGTGTTAATGCTTATTAGCATGCTAACATAGAGAGCAGTAAACAATTGTTTCACCACTATTGCTGGCTATTCACCCTCAATTTATCACTTTTGTCTTCACATAAAAAAGAAAGGAAGCAAACTAGGGTCAGTAAATCTCCGGCTGTCCTAAAATTATTCAAATAAATATATCAAAACTATAACTAGCATCTCATAGTCACCAAGCAAAAGACTTTGAAGGATTTTAATAGCAGAACAACAAAGTTTAGCATCATATGTTTTTTTTATTAGTTTTACAGGTTAATGACCAGAAAAATGTTCATGCAGAATATCGTGGTGTTTCAGTGAAGATGACCTTTAACCTTTTGCATTTTGAATGTCAGCTCCAGTGCATGAAGTTGTTGTTTAGTGACAGCGGAGGAAACTCGGCATTTAAACACAACTGTCAAATAGCCTGACAGACAAGAGGCTGTAGCCTGGAAGGCTTGAGATATTCCCTTTGTGTCTCTCAGAGTATTTTGTTTTTAAGATTGAGAATAAAAGATACGTGTGAGAGTGAAAAGTCAAACATTGAGAGAGAAAGCAGAGAGAAAGATAATAAAATGAGCATTAATATATTTCAGTTAGCCTTCTGACTTCAGCTTGATTTACTAACTGTAGTAAAATGTGGCAGAGGCAAACATTTTGTCATCAGCAGCTTTTAGTTTATTACGGGATACCAAGATAAATGCTTACTGGCGTTTTCAGTATTAGAGATGCTTGTTGTGTTTCAAAAAAAATAGACATGGTCAAGACGACCCGCTGAAGTTCAAACTAAGTGTCAGAATGGGGAAGAAGGGGGATTTACGTAACTTTGAATGTGGAATGGTTGTTGTGTCAGACAGGCTCATCTAAGTATTTCAAAAAACTGTTGACATGCTGGGATTTTCCTACACAACTAAGTTAAAAAGGCCTCATTGATGCCAGAGATCAGAGGAAAATAGCCAGACAGCTTCAAGCTGATAAGAAGACAAGAGAACCTCAAATAACCACCCACTACAACCAAAGCACACAGAGCATCTCTGAATGGACAGCATGTCAAACCTTAAAGGAGGTGTGCTGCAGCAGCAGAACATCACACGGGGTGTCACCCCTATCAGCTGAGAACACAGAACTTGCACAGGCTCACTAAAATGAGACAATAGATGACTGGAAAAACATAGCCTGGTCTCATGAGTCTCGATTTCAGTGACATTCGGACAACAGGGTCAGAATTCGGCATGACATTTCTTGAACATGCCAAATTGTTCTGTGTATCTAAATGGCCTCCACAGTCTCCATATCTGACTTGGACAGAGCACCTTTGGGATGTGATAGAACAGGAGAGTCACATCATCTCTCAATGTTTCCAGCACCTTTGTAATCGATGCACTGATGAATTAAGACAGTTCAGAAAGCAAAAATGGCAGCTAACCCAATATTAGCAATGTGTAACTAATACATGGTCAGTGAATTCACATCACTTTAACACTTTTTCCATATTAATGCATGCCTCAGAGTACAAATCCCCAAAAGCAAGCATTGCTCCACTTATAAATGGTAAAGTCTTGAAGTACAGGTGCTAAGAGGGATTGTGAGCTTACATATTTACTTTCATTGGCACTCCTGGAATCAAAGGTCAGTGAAACTTCCCTTTAGATGTGGTAAAAACGGCAATGCACCAGCTCAAAGCTTAAAGCAAATATTTCAAATCACAAGAGAAACATTGCTAAGACTGCAAGGGCAAGGACATTTTTAAAGGAAATTTAAATTATTAAATTAGAATGAAAAATTCTTTGCCCACTGAAAAGTGAAAATATGTATCAATCTCCACTTAGTATTACTTTACTCTGAATTTGTAGTCTGGTGGATCCGAGATCAGAAAGTAGACAAAAGTAGAAAAATGTTCAAAAGTAAGGAGAAAACTACACAGCACATCATTTTTCTAAACTAAATGGGCCTTTCTCACATTACCAAAACTTCAAGTGAAAAAAAGGACAACTTTTTTTCTTTACTTATTCTGCACCCTTTCTGACCTCAGCAAGGCTGTCTATGCCTGGCCTACTTCCTATGTCTTCCACTGCTTGGTCTCACATACCAAACCAGACATTCGCACACCCACGGTGACGGCCGAGTGTGACCGGGTCATCCCGCGAGGCTGAGAGGAGTTCCTGTTCACGAGTCTCCCACATCTGTCTCCCAGGCTGCCGCGCTGATGCTGAGTTGGAGGGGTTGCGGTGGGTGAACCTGGGGCTAAAAGTGGGCGTGGTCCAAGATTATTGGGGAGGGTTGTCTAGGCTGTTCACCCACTTCCATCTTTGCACAACCCACATGAGAGGCAAAGCCCCGGCACGTGCTGGCTGACCCATGCAGAAAACTAAAGAGGTGGATCACTTAACGTTCGGTGTGGTTTGATTTGATTTACTACACCTTTACAAATTAACTTATTTTATCTAGTAAAATGTGTGTATTTTCATTTCAAGTCAGCGAGGGAAACATTTATAGCACTTTCTACACATCCTACACAAGTCAGTCAAAAGGAGACTTATAGTTTTTGAGTGGCGAACAAGCTACATTACTAAGTGGGTGATTTAACACAACAGTTAGTCCATTAATATAAATGTAGGCAATTATGTGAGCGAGACTGTACAGCTAATGCTTTGACGGTCTCAAGAATGAATGAGGATGGGAGAAAGCAGCGGCACCAAGATGTTACGAATGAAAGATCCAGACGAGGAAATCAGACAGGCAAACAGCGGGAGGAAGGGCAAGTTAAATGCGGTAGGAATGTTACAGACAGTTGGGGAATGCACGTAGACCCCGTCCCACACGCTGCTGGCGGATTTCAGATGTCTCGCCCTTCTCCGACGTTCGCACTCGGATGTTAAGTCTCCGCAAAGGAAGCCAGTTCAGTTCTGTTAGGGAAGTCGTATAAGAGCAGGGGAGGGCAGCGAGGAATCGGCATCTGCAAAAGGCCGTCTAGTCAAAACAAGGCTCATGTGCTGTCTGGTGTTCGCTTGTGGGGGTAGCTACACGAAGCATGACCGGAAAAGGGGGCCCACGTGGAAGCATAAACTACGTGGACTGAACCTAAATATTACGTCTATAAAAACATGACCTAAATATTGTGTCTGTGGAGCAGGATTTTCCATCCTGTCTCCACACCTGGAGACATCCAAGTCTTGTACACTCAGTTATGACAGATTTTTAGCACTTTTTAAATGATTGCTATTTTCCAGGCAACTTGCAGTCGCCCTTTAAGCCGTGTGCTATTACAAGATACAGTAGGTCTCAAGTAGCACACTCTAAATATTTAGGGGCCACACTTAAAACATCAGTGTCAGAGGAGGAGTTCAGTAATTACCTCACTGAAGCTTTGAATTCTACTTGATAAAACTAAATCCCGCACGCCTGCCTGCTTAGCTGCTGCAAGTTAAGGTCTTTTTTTTTTGCCTGAGCAAAAACATAAAAAGTGAGGGTCGAGGATCAGAGAAGGGATTTTCTTTCTAGGCAATTAAACTCGACTTTGCTGTCAGACTCAGAGGCTGCCAGCACAACCTGATGCTCCAGGTAAGAATACGAAAAAAAAAAAAAAAAAAAAGTCAGCTGTCTGTAGTTACTGGGGCGACAATTATACGGCGCAGTTCAAAAGTTCAGCAGAAATCACTACTGTGAAAACACCTTCTATCCACCAAGGCGTCACTCCCAAGGATTGAAGAGCATCTCCATCCACCCTACGAGAGGAAGCAATCCCAGAGTGAGACGCTTGAAAACCACGAGTCTGCTGAAGCAACACTGTTACGGCTGGCTAATTCTCGAGCAAAAGTTACAACCCAAATTTTATCTACCTTTGGGTTCTCACAGGCAGAAATGCCACATTTCCGTGCTTGTGCCGTAATTATGAAAGTCTGAACAACCTGCTCGCTCGGCAGCAGGCGAAGTGATGAAACGGAGGTTATGGTTCGAGCAGATTAGAGGTTACAGTGTAATTTTAGAACTGTTCTGCCGTGAAATTGCACTTTCATCTCCAGCTTGAAAACAGACAAAAAGCAATATTTAAATCTAAAAAAAAAAGAAAAAGAAAAAACATATCTTGACTCGAAACAACATTTTTACACACAATCCATGTCACATGTTCAACTTTGGCATCTTTGTGGCCAGACAGCAGATCACCAAGGGCAAAGGAACCATTTTTTCTAATGTGCACTAACGGGCTGGACTGAATGTGAAGAGCAGCAGGTTGACTGTGATTACTCTGCTCTGCACTCTGTCACAGAGAATGAACCCAGTTATTCTCTGGAGGAAAACTAATTTTGTTGTGCCATGTCCAACAGCTGCCTGTTTCAGAGGCCAATGCGAGGCTGTGGCCACAGTGAGAGTGGAGACTAAATGATAAGATTCTGTTTGGTAGTGTGGTTTTCTTACAGCAAGGGTCAAATGAAGACATTTTTTATACCCTGACCAACATGTTTGGGATAAATGTAAAAGAAAAAACTGGCAATAATGAGAACGAGCATAAAAATCATAGAAACATTTTTATATTATATTGATCTGGGGAGCCTTTTTTCCTCTTTTTTTTTTTTTTTAGCCTCAGGTCTCATTTGTACTTTTGTGTCCGTGATGCGTCCTGGATCTCCCCAGAGAGTTAAAAGAGCAGTCCACTGTGTGCTACTCAATTCCAGTGGGAACGTCTCACTTGGACAACTCAGGATGTTACAGCAGAACTCCTCATCGACAGTTGGGGGCACGTCTGTAACATGAATGGGAAGTTTAAGGCCGTCATGTCCCTCTCCTTCCAGCTTCTAGCTACTGACTCTTCAGCTGCTGTTCGGTCTGGGTCACAGCACAAAAGTTGGTACACATATACGCTTTCTTTGGTACCCTCAATGAAATCACATATGTGCATACACAAGACAGAACCCCCAAAGAGGAACATTTTGTATCAGGTATTTCTTTTTTTGAACTGTTAAAGAACTTTTCTTATTTCCACATCGACCTGATTTTATTGCCCTTTTGACTTCTCTTTGACCTAATTTTGTTATCACTGTTACTTATCTCTAAGAAACACAAACTCACTCTATCACATTTAGGGATGGGTATTGATAAGATTTTAACGATTCCGATTCCATTTTCGATTCTGTTTAACGATTCGATTCTCTTATCGATTATTTTTTTTTTTAAAAGGAGAACACTAAAGTCGATTAGCTTAGAACTGTGTTTTATATCTTCTCTTTGAACAAGATAGAAATTTAGGAGTAACATGGCCTTACAAACCCAACAGTGAGATCTTAAGAGATCCACAGCCTACGGCTCTTCAATGGGGTGTCACGGGGTCCCCAGGAAAAAAAATGTATATGTAAAATAATAAAATAAATATTCTCCTGTAGCAATAACAAAGTTTAACATAAATTATTCTGGCCTGAAAGGAGACGCTACCGGTAGACTGCAGCGAGAACTGCCAGCATCTGAGCCAGCCAGACTCTGTCTCTCTCATCATGGTTATCTAAATGCAACGCACAGTAATAGCAGGTTTTGTAATAAGGTAAATCACGCTAACATAATGTGCAATGCTAATTGATTAGTTACCTGCAGTATTAACGGGAGAGGACGTGGAAACGCTACCGCTGCTGCTGGGTTGAGCTTCGCTAGTCCGGAGCGGATCAAAAACACGACATTCGTTGAACGCAATCGCGTGTTTTTTGAGCAAATGCTTTTGCATGTTCGTAGTGTTTCCTCCCTTTGATGAAATCTCTACTTTGCAAGTATTGCACGTTGCCCTGTTGTCATCCTTTCTCATAAAGTGTAACCAAACTTTTGAGCGTTTGTGCCGCTCAGGCGCCGTGTTTCCTACTGGGTAAAAGACGCTACTCAACGTGATGACGTCATTCGGGGCGACTGGAATCGATAAGGGAATCGTTTATAAAAGTGGCAAACGATTCCAAGGAATTGAAACAGTGGGAACCGGTTCTCAACAAGAACCGGTTTTCGATACCCATCCCTAATCACATTGAGTGGCTGGCTGGTTTGACTCACACCCTTTACGCAGTCAGTTTCTGCTTTCTGGATGCCGGCCTTTAGTCCCAAAATGCAGGAAAAGCCACGCTTTGCTCCAGCAGCCATCAATCAACCAAATAAAAATAAAAAAATTTTAAACCCACATGATTATTTACACTTTGTTATGCTGTAAATGAGTTATCTGTTGTTTGTTGTCTGTGTTTAAAAAAAAAAAAAAAATGTGAGCCAGCCCAAATATGGAACTGATCACACCTTGTACTTGGGGGACAAACTAGACATATTTCTAACTTGTGACCTTTTTATCCAAAAGTTAACTTCAGTTCAGTTGAATAAGCTTGTACTTTAAAATCCCTTTAAAAATCCTTTGCAAAACTGTCCTCCATGTAAAGATGAACCTGAGCTGCTGCTGAAAGCAGGATCAATAAAGTATTTACGCAAGCGAAAACATGCGAGTTTTGATTGGCACGAGGACGCCAGCAGTTCAAAACCTGCGTCAGAGCTTCTGAAGAGAGGAACAACAACACAATCATGCAGGCTCATCCACAGCACATCTGCAGCACGCTCATTTCTGCTGGATTCACTTGTCATTAAATTATAGGCTGAAATGTGGTCAGTGGGTCACAGGGGTATTTTCCTTTTCCTTATTTATTGTTATTCATTCTTTGCATGCAGAGCACAGCTCAGTGAGACTTCCTGTTGTTGCTGTGCTGTCAGTACTTTGTGTGAGTCCTCAGCTCGCAAGCGGTCAACACCAGTCATGAGCCAAGTGGGCCATGGTGGCATAGGACTTTACATGCAACAGCTCTGGTGAAGCGACAAGAATGATGGTTAAAAAAAAGACTCAATGAATAGCAGAAACAGACAAAAAATTACCAAAAAAAACCTGATAAAAACATCTGTCACAAAGAGAAAGTCATCCTTAATACAAAGCTCTGCTCATGTTTGTCACTGGCCTCGAAAAGCTAACCAATTTGCCGTAATAACACAGCACAAGGTGGCTGTTTGCAATCTGAAAAGGGAAGCTCGCAAGCTGTCAAAGCAAAATCTTATAATTACTACTTTTCTGGGAACAAAATGCATTCAAAGCTGAAAACTGTATTTCAGACGTATGTTCTTGGGGACCTTGAGTAAATATTTTCCATCTCTGTTTTTCGAAAATGTTCGACATTATACGCAAACGGTTTGGCATCCCAGCTCCTCACGGAGTAACTAAAGCCAAAAAAACAGAGCCATTTTCATTATGACGCATAAATGGGTTCATAATAAGCAAGAAATTAAAGGTCATATGACAATCCACAGCTCCTCTTTCAGTGAATTCTGTCAGTTAAGCATTCATACTAATGCTCGGCATTCAGGGGAAAAATAGCTTCGGCTCTTTGTTGGAGTGGTTTATACAGAGCTCCAGGCTGTAGTACCCAATAATGCAATCAATTTAGACAAACATTTCTCCTCATAGAAAAGCTTTTAAGCAAAAGCCTAATGGAAAAGATTCTAGCAATCTTTGAGAAATTACAGAGCTGAACAATTTTAAAATCTACAATGCATTTGATCAAATGCAAAAAAAAGTATCCTGAAAAACAGAGAGGAAAAGTCAGATAACACAAACCAACTTGTTAATCTGCCATGTAGTGACAAGAGGATTGCAATAACATGAGCAAATGAAACTTGATGCAGATCTAATGGACCAGAAACCAATAACCAAGACTAAAATAATAACAACACAGCAAGTGACACCTTTGAATTCCCACATTAATTTCCTCGTGTCATTTCACACGAGCTCTCTAAAGCGCTTGATCAACACACTTTACATTCGGAACAAAGTTTTGCTTTCCCTCGACAATCCAAAGGACGTGTACCCCGGGGGTCCCATTTCACTGCAGGGCAACCTGCATGTGGCGAATAAAGCTTTGATTGATTGATTGGTTATTTCAAAAGAATCAATGATAGAGGCTCGCTTACTTTCTTAATCGCGAGCGGCGACGAGGCTTTTCCTGAAACCTGCACTGAGCCTTCCTTCATACATCTTCAATAAGTAAAAATCAATAAACCCTTGTCTCGTCTGAGCAAATTATCAGCAATAATTGGTAAGGAGAGACATGAATATGTTGTAGTCGAGCTCTGTAAGCATTGACTTTGATAAGAGCGTGAAGAAAACCGGACTGTGTTTGAATGAAAGGCAGGAAAACAAGCTGATGACACATGTTTTGGTGATACGTGTGCAGGAGATACAAGGAGCAGAGCATTTTGTCCATTTTTTAAAACCCTATAGCTGTGTTAAAAACAGAGCATTACACTGGGAACGGTTGTTCAGCTCCATGTATATATAAAGTCCCAAAATGACATTACACAGAAAAGCTTCTCATCTCTGCACGCACACATAAACAAGCAGAAACATTCCTTTATCACTCACTGCCAAGCTGCCACATAACATTAACTGTGGAACAAAAGCTTTTCTGCTCCCTTTAGTGTGGAAAGCCATTTGTTGATTTTTCACAGCGTATCCTACGGCCCACGGGGCTTTAACTCGCACAATCATAATGATGTGTCATTTGCGCTGAAAATTATATCTCATTACGAATATAAGTATCCAGTTCAGCAAAGTCATTTATAATTCCACCCAAGACAGGAGTCATTTACTCATTAGAATCCATCTGTGGCTGTTTTGCAAACATTTATGTTCTTATATCTCAGAAGTTTCCAAAATTTTTTGCTTTTTTCTTTTAATTAATGAAACTTTCCCATGAGCTGAACACAGGCTGGACACCAAACCGCTGCAATTTTGTGTATGAAATCTAGAAGAAAAAAAAAAAATCACATTTAAAGGTTATAAAGTATCACAGTGAAAGTGCGCTGATGGCTTTGGAACATGTTCACACAAATATAATGGGCAGTGCGCTCAACATAAATGAAATGTGGTGGTTGAAGGTAGCAGCGCCGAGCTTTTCAATCAATATCCCCGCCGCCAGTGAGGCCGGGGACCATTAGCACCAGTGAGCCAAGCAAAGTAACTCTGATGTGAAATGACAGGGGCTTTCACAGAAACCATCCTACCATTTCCCTCATTGTCATTCACACACACATAAACACACACACCCTACATTTCAGCCAGCCTCACTAGGCAACCAAGTGCACTCATACTGTTGTCTTGTTTCAGAAAAAATGGATTGATTGATTCATTTCTGTGGAGTCCTAAATTCACCTCCCCCTTGCTCTTCCTCTTGACATCTCATCAGACTCCTAATCAGCCAGAATCTGAGCTACTTGGCTTCTAGGATGCTCTGACATTAATGCTCTCCATACCACAGAAACAATATGATGTTAAAGTTGGCAATACATACTAAAAGTGCATGAACATTCAGCATCTCAGTTCTTTTTAAACTGTCACTTTTTTATATAGTTTTTGTAGTGTGCTATGTTAAAAACAAAAGCAGCATTGTCTTTAATATGGGCGTTGCCTCATATAAGTAATGAGCATAATTCCTGTTTAAAGGCTGGTGCACAGTGCACTGGGTTAATATGTGTTGCCTAGTATACATACAGCTGGTTTCACGTATAGCTTTGAATAGTGCAGCTCTTTTCCAGGCTGTAAAATTCAAAATCTGAATCCAAGCTTGTTTAAGGATGAATTAAATACTACACATCCGATTTTATTTAAGTTAATTAGAAACTGACTCATGCTTACGTTTTCGTTGATGTTATTAACTGGTAAAAATATATGTTTATAACCCACCTACGTGCTGTGACCCTCATCACCCACTTGTATATCTTGATGCCAGTGCATCCAGCTGCTTATTCCTGCAGCTTAATTGCATGCCAAGTGAGCACAGCGGACAAAGGAGGCGGGAGGACGCCTTCCTTTCCACTTTCACATCAAACTTTATTTTCGTCGTACTGAATCATGCTGACACTGCCCTACCTCTCCTCTCCTGCTCTCAGCCCCGGGTCTGGTGATGAGCGCCGTGTCACCGCACACCACGGCCGCGTCCTCCACGAACACGCAGTCCGGGAGCGACTCGTCCGCGGGGAGCTCGACCACCTCCAGCCCGAGCCTCGTCCTCAGGACCTCGACGTAAGCCTCTTGCTCCTTCACCGCCTTGGCCAGGTCCACCTCCGTCTGGCTGCTCCGCAGCGCTTCTTTGGCCAGGGACACAGGGATTCCCCGAACGACGGCGTGGGTGTAATGACCGAAAGCTGCCATCAAACCAGCCATGTTTTGCGTTCCCTTTACTTGGCACGTTCAAATCTGGAGAAAAAAAACACCCTGAGAGACAACTCGGCGAATGAATGCGAGAGAAAAATACTAGAGTCAGCTGACTCGATAATTCCTAGCTTGCTTATTTGTTCCCTGTTAGTTTGTTGGGCTTTTATTCTTTATTTACAGTAGCCTGCTGCACACAGTGTCAGTCAGCCCTGCTCCAGTCTCCAGGCGAGCGACAGCGCTTCGGTGACGCGCACCGACCATCACGTGTAGCCTGAGTCTGTCAGCCCTCAGCCAGGCGCTCAGCCCAGGACCCCATGAGCCTATGGCTCAATCAATTATCCACTGGATCAACAGAGCAAAACCTGATAGTAAAACCCGAGTTAACAGTCTATTCAAATCATTAACAAGGAAAAATACAGGTTCCATATCTCTGTAGGGACAAATCAGAAAACAAAACAAAAAGGGTTTGTTAGATTTTTTTTTTGCCAAGGAAAATGCAAAACACTACCCGGATGTAGCTTTTCAGTTATAGAAGGACATACATTTCCCTTCATATGTGGTTGTAAATAATGCTGTGGACTGTTGGCTGGTCAATTAGAATCAGAATGTCTTTACTGTCTTTGTCACAGGTACAACGAAATTAAAAGTGGTCTGCGATCAGTGCATCATCCATAGAAATATAAAAATATAAATGAATAATAAAATTAATAAATGGAATGCTTAGACCAGGGGTGGGCAATTCCAGGCCCCGAGGGCCGGTGTCCTGCAGGTTTTAGATCTCACCTTGGGTCAACACACCTGAATCACATGATTATCATCATCATCATTGAAGGAAACGGTTTCCAGGGCCTAATCCGTGGATCGACTTCCTTCGAGGCGTGGACGTCTATCAGCAGAGAATGTACCTTCACCTATCAGCAGAGAATGTACCTTAGTCTGTAACACAGTCAAATATATTCTCAAGTAATATTCAAGCATGCCATTCAGCGTGTTAGTACGAGCTCGGGAGCAGCTTGGGAGAACAAGAAAACAGAGACTGCTTCAGATTGTCTTCCCAAATTGACTCAACTTTATTCACAAGTATAACAGTTTATATAGAGGGTAAAATTCATGAGACAGCAGATTATCAGTTTAAACCAGTACAGACCAAGATAAGGCAGCGTCTTCCTGCCCTTGGGTGAAGAAGCATCTTTTGTGTAGTTTATTAGTTCAGCTACAATTGTGATTATCTCAGCGACATATTTTCAAGGCACAAAACAAAGAGTTCTTTCATTAGTGAAATCTGAAACAAACCATTTGGCCTTCAACAGGCGTCTAAAAGATTAAGAAACTAATGTAGCTGAGGGAGTGATCTCTGTGGTATTTCAACCTTGTACCAGCCTGTGATTCTCACACATCAATTCTTGGGTCAAAGAGAAAAATAACTAAAACAAAGGGGCCTTATTGAATGACAGAGTTTTCCTGTATAATGTCACTATAAAACAATATCCAGTAAATGCTACCATGGTACTAAAATACCTAACAATCATCATCAACTTTATTTATAAAGCACTTTAAAACAACCACAGCTGACACAAAGTGCTGTACATTGGAACTGTAAAATAAAATTACATGAGATATAAATAAAAAACAAATAAAAGAAGAGTGAAATCATTCATTAAATAACTACTGCATTAAAAAAAAGAAACTAAGTCTCACTGAGGTTAAAAGCCAAGGAATAAAAGTGGGTTTTAAGACGTGATTTAAAAGTGGACAGTGAAGGGGCCTCTCTAACATGCATGGGCAAATTATTCCATAATTTTGGAGCCACAATAGAGAAGGCCCTGTCCCCTCTGAGCTTCCTCCTGGATCTCGGTACCTCCAGGAGCAGCTGGTCAGCTGACCTGAGAGACCGACAGGGTATGTGGGGATGAAGAAGCTCAGAGAGGTAAGGCGGGGCAAGACTGTGTAGGCATTTAAAAACAAACATAAGAATTTTAAAATTAACTCTAAAAGACACAGGCAGCCAGTGCAGAGAGGCCAGCACGGGGGTTATATGCTCTCTTTTTCGAGTTCCTGTTAGGAGTCGTGCAGCCGCATTTTGAACCAGCTGCAGACGTGAGAGCAATGACTGACTGACCCCCACATAAAGTGAGTTACAGTAGTCCAGGCGGGAAGAAATAAAAGCATGGATCACTGTTTCAAGGTGCTGCCTCGAAAGAAAAGATTTTAGTCTTGCCAGTCGCCTTAAATGATAAAAACTGGACTTCACCACTGCTCTGATTTGGTTGTCCAATTTAAAATCACTGTCCAACTTAAAACCAAGGTCAGTAACAACAGATTTAAAATAGACTTCCAGGGATCCTAAAACAACAGAGGAGGACTCACAGGGACCACTGGGTCCAAACACCAACACTTCTGTTTTCTTTTTATTAAAATTTAAAAAGTTTCGAGCCAACCAAGCTTAGACGAGCCCCCATTTATGTTACGCCCCTAGTCTAGGCGGGTAGGGACGCACATAAGGTTGGAGGAGAGAGAGACAAATCCCCGCCCTGGTTCCCAAGCCAAACATCCAAACCAGTTGTGAGTAAAAAAAGTGATTTTATTTAAGGACAAGAAGCATAGCTCCAGGGTGAGCCCAGGCCAAAATAATAAACAAAACCAACTAAGTCCCACCAGAAAAGACTAACTAAACCCTAAGAAAGAAAAAAGAACAAACAAATGACAGAGCTATCCCTCGCTCCCTGACCAAGAAAACAGGAGAAAACGATTCCAAAAGAAAAGGCAGCTCACCCCTTCCGCTTCAGCCCACGAGTGCCTAAGCTCTCAGCTAATGCACTAGGAGCGGCTTTTACAATTCACACTCCCACAAATACACAAGATAAACACAGGCTGGGAAAACCAGGGTCAGGACTGCGACGGCTGTCAGGCTACTCGCTCGTTCCACACTCTCTCTCTCTCTCTCTCCCTGGAGCTGTCAGAGCGGCTTTTTGAATGTGGTCACCTGTTCCATGGTCCAATCAGCTGCTCACTACTCTTCATTAGGGGAGGGACCTGTAAAGAGTCTTAAACACAGTAAAGAGACACAGAACAAACAGCCCACACAGTGTTCTTATGGCCACAGCCGTAACACCCCCCTTCCCAAAATCAAAGACATCTCCTTTGTAGATGTTTTGGACAGTCATGTTTAAGGGAAAACACGGGATAGGGCATCCGCTAACACATTCTCTGTGCCCTTTTTATGACGGATTTCCAAATTGAAGTCCTGCACCAGGAGGGACCACCTCATCAGCCTTTGGTTCGAGTTCCGCATCCGCATTAGGAATACCAAGGGATTGTGGTCGGTATAAACAATCACAGGCGAGGGACTGCCACCGACATACACCTCGAAATGCTGCAATGCGAACAGCAGAGAGAGGGCCTCTTTCTCAATCGTGCTGTACCCTCGCTGATGGACATTGAATTTCTTTGAGAAATAGCCGATTGGGTGATCCACACCATGATGGTCTTCCTGCAGCAATACGGCACCTGCCCCGTTTGCACTGGCGTCCACTTCCAGTTAGTTCGTTACCAGGCCTCTGGAGAACTTCAGGACATGTTGAGGAGCTAATTTAGCCATTTAAATCAGCTGTGTTGGTTCAAGGACACATCTAAAACCTGCGGGGACACCGGCCCTCGAGGCCTGGAGTTGCCCACCCCTGACTTAGACCATTTTAGCTTGTTGGTGTTCCTGTTAATAACACATTACAGTTATGTGGGGGGACATTTCACAGGATGCAGTCCTGTGAAAAACTATGTCCCATACTTCCAGGGTAATTATGAGGGTAATCAAATTTGATTCGCACTTGATTTGATGACCATCAGCAGAGGTGACTGCCTCTACAAAAGCAGACGTTCTGGCTGCTTGCTAGCTTGGAGCATTCAGGCCAATGCCGCAATTTTCTCGGAAGTGGGTATCCTGGAAAATTCACTTCAAGGTCAGACAGCGCAACGGTCAGAGAAACTGAAAACAAACAAAAATAACAAAACTAAATCCAACAGTCACATCTCAGACTCAGTCAGCATGTGAAATGTTAAAGTTCATTATAGTACAGGAATGGCTCATTTGGACCTGGACACCTTGCAATCACCAAGGTGGCTATGAGCTCCTCTGTATAACAAAGTATTCTAGAGTCAAATGTGAGGCCATCTATGTGACAGCTAAAGTTTGCCTGAAATTGGGTCATTCAAAGGATAATTATCCCAAGAACAGCAGCAAATCTAAAACAGAATGAAAAACAAAAGAATAGAGGTTTTACAGTGTTCAAACATCAACCTGACTGGCAGGACCTTAAGAGAGCTGTCCATAAACATAAACCTCAACGCATAGAAGAAACAGTGTAACAGTGACGTGAGACGCAGAAAACGATTACTCCAAGTTATTACCGTAAAAATTGGTTCTAGGAACTACTGAATTATGGAAATGCTGTCATTGTTCACCACTGTATGTGGTGTTATTTCCTCTGATTATGATCCTCATTGTGGTAAATCGATATTTATATTAAACCTGCAGTAACTACTTTATGACTCCTCTTGGTGGTGCTTATCAAAGGAACAAGCAGAAAGTGAAGGTTAGTTAGTTGCACTGAAAAAGAGCATTTAGCATTTAATTTGGAATTTAAATGTAGGAAGAAATATTAAAAGCACAAAACTTTACTTGACTTTACTTGTCATCAATAAAAAAGCAATAAATAGTTGATCATCATGCCTTGAATGAAGAACAACAAGCGTCTTTACAACACTGATGAGATTGCACTGACAGATTGATAATAAGTATTCCCGCATCTTCACATTTTAGGTGAAACAGCTCCACAGTGTAATGTCAGAAGAGGAGCTGCCAACAAAGTAAGGAATCTCCTTGACCTCAACACTAAGTTTGGTAATGAAAAAATAACTGTATCCCTGAGAAATACATTTCACAAAAGACCTTCACTACAAAAAGAATAGCGTATGGATCTTGATAAAACTGGGAACATAAAGACAGATGAGTAGCAGATATCTATTTGATTCCCACACCATTCCAACTTGGGTCAAAATACATTTCGAAATGAAGGAAACGTGTGCACACCTTCATTCTTGAACTTGATATTCTTGAGACGTGTATCTGCTTTCATCTTGGCAGACTTGAAACAAATACTGCACACATAACTCAAAGGGAAAGACTATAAATATATAAAAAGAGAAGTTTGTTGTATGATATGTAGGGAAAGAAGGATTTGAAAGGAAGCTCACTGTTAAATGTGTATGTATAGAAGGAATGGTGCATGGGTGGAGGTGGGCTGGTGGAGCTGTATTCCCTACGGTGCCATCTAAGGAAGGTTCTGGGCCCGGTGAAGCTGTCTGAATGGATGGAATGTTTCTTCAGACGTCCCAGAAGCACATTCTTCCACTGCGGGACCTGGGTTTGTCTTTTCTTGTTCCAGATTCACTCAATTATCCTCGACTGCTCTAAACATTCCAGTACATTCCAGAAGCCCCGCATTCCTTCTTCTTTTTTCCCCACCCCAGCCAGGATCACCAACCACCACCACACTTGCCCAGCTTTAACACCTGCCCCCACTCAGACTTCTTTTTTTCCCCTTCCCCATCATTCCTGATCGCAGATGGACGTGGCACAAAAGAAAGCCTCTTTTTTTCTCTCTCCAAGCTGAGGAATTTGGCTTACTTTAGACGAAGGAAAGCCCTCATACTTCAGGCACACCTGGCTGGTACAATGTGCAGCTATATAATCAAAATGGTGAAAGCAGACACGGATCTGAAGCGGCACAGCGGGCTGCGGAAGCAGTTATGATTGAACTCATCATAAGATCGTAGATGTCTGAAGTGACATGCATGATTACACAGGTGATCGAAGGATGTTTCACTCTCTGTGCCTAATTACAGAGAGTAATATAAAAAAAATTAAGTAATAGGATAAATTTCATACATAAAAATTGATCATTCTAGAAGAACAGCAATGGATATTCTATTTTACATAGCAGCTATACGAGTTTCCTGTGAATGAAACCTTTTAAACAGCATCAACAAGCCAAGTTTCACTGAAAGAAGAGGATGCAGTAACATTTATCATCATTTACTATAGTTAATCGACCATATACAGGCACTTACACCCACAGTTGAGCGCAATCAGCGTATTCAGGGAATTGGCCTTGAGATAGATAGATAATCCTTCAGGTATAAGTAATTGCTATTACACCAAATGTGTATTAGTTCACAGCCAAACATTGTTCCCAATAAATTTAGCGATGACTTCTACACTGGTGTAGGAAAAGACCCAGACACTCTGTCTGTTTGCACAGAATCTGTTAACGTTATCCGTCATGTTCATTACAATCAGAGCAGGCAGGTTGAGCAAAATCAGACACACCAGTACATTTAATCTCCTCATCGCGCAACAACTCCTGGAATGCACTAAACCTCAGAGAAATGTGGAGCCAAGTATCAAAGAGAATTTTTACCTTGAACTTGTCTTAGCTATAATTAATTTAAGATGAAATGGAAGACATGTTTCCGTGTTATCAGATGTTTTATGTTTTTTGGACAAACAGGAGGTTCCTCTTTTGTCATTTGCTGACAGAGCCAGAAGGTTCTTAGGACTGCTGTGGAAATGGTCCGACTATATTTCAAGATTAGCATGTTCTCTGGCTTTGCTGGTTCACGCAGTAAATAACATTTCAACAGGAAGCAAAGTACGAGTATACAACAACGGGAGGAAAGCAAAGCTGGAGTTACTGTAAGTATTCAAATAGCCACTGGGGAAAAATGTGTGTTTTCACGCAAAACTGATGCGTCGCTGATGACTAAAAAAACAAGAATGCAAAAGACGAAAGATTCCTCCCATCTTTTACCAAACACAGAAATGCATTTGGATGTGCAAAGGAAATGACCTGTTATGGGCAACTACGTGATAATTAGCACCCTCGGTTTACTACATCTTTGTGCAATGTGAAACTACAGCAGATTACAGAATCAGAACATATTTCAGAGCACTAGTAAGCAAACAACAAAAAAGGAAAGCACAATCCAAATTATCATCAGACCCAAAATGAAATTATCTTTCGAAAAATATCCCTGAACAACACCGTAGTGAACACTGTCTGTGCCAATATAACAATGATATAACAGTTAAGCACTTGAGGTCAACCTTCACTAAGCTGATTTCCTTCTTAATGAATCAGGAAGTCTGGTATCACAAAGTTACATCAGAAATTTGTGTGAAAGTGTGATCTCATGTGTTTGTCTTCTTGTGAACTTGTCAGATTTATATTTCTTCAGAACTGGACTCTGCGTTTTAATTGCTTGCTTAATCTAAGCAGCCATTCATATGCGACCAAGCTGTAACTCATCAAATTTCCTGCTTCTCCGTGAGCTGACAGAAGAAGGAAATGTTGCTAGTACAAACTGCATGCTAGTTATGACATCTGTCTTGGCTATAGTACAATGGAATCTGTTGTTTAAACATGTAGATCCTGGTCCATCCGTGTCTTAAACATAAATAAGGAAGCTGAGGGCTGCCACCCGTCTAGACTTCCTGAAGGTCATGCAGTCCTGATGGGTTCTGATAATGGGCTTCCGTCACAGTGAGCCTTGGAATCTCTCAAGCATTGGTCAACGTTGAAACTGCTTAGACTTCCCAGCCAGAGGCTTTGAAGTCGCTCAGATGCAGAGCAGTGACAACAATCCAATCATCGATTCTGTCAAGAAGGAGAGCGAGTCCCTCATCATCACGAAGGTCAAAGGACTGTATTGTGTGCTGTTTGCGTGAGGGGCTCTCCGATGGCTTTAGTGGAAACTATTTGGCAAGGGCAATTACAACAAAAGACGCACATCCAGCTTTTGGAATGTTTCCTAAAATGAACGGGGAATAATGGAATGAATATTGCTGCGTGTTATTCTCCACTGACGTAAAATGAAAACACTGCTTCCCATCATTGTAACACTGGGACGGATGCAAACATGCTGTCATACACACACAGAGGTAGGCATAAAACCATTACAACACTAAAGGACAACTGAGAAGTGGACAATCAAACAAAGCAATAATATAAATGACCATTAAAGGAGTGTTCTCCCACTTCAGTGTTTATTTTTACATACATTTGTGGAATTAAATGCACGATTAAGCTTAAAAAAAAATCAACTTTCCTCATCAAGCCTGCTTAACACACTGTGTCTTTATCCGGCCTAACCATGCTGGACGTGTGTTAGAGGGTCTCAGTGTGGGATATCTACGGTTGTCCTGAGAGGTCAAATGCACTGTAACTTAAGAAAACATCAGGAAATTTAAAAAGAAAATGACCACAAAAGCATACAAAACACAATGAAAACAGAAAAAATACAACAGAAGTTGACAAAAACACAACAGAAGGAGAAAAATAAACAAATTCACAAAAAAGTACAAGTGAAATGTTTCAGTGGAGACAACGTGACCAAACAGCTGTGGGAATAACAAGAAAGGAAAACATGCAAAGGTTTGCCCCTTAAAACGCTTCAAGACTTATTGGATTTGTAACATGTGTTTTAATCACACAACTCATATAATATTGTGCATGTTTGATGTTAGCTACCTACTGTTTGCTTGTCACTTCTGCAGCTGGTCCATCAAATTATCTCCCCAAAATCACTTAGATTGTTTTTTGAGTTTTTTCTGAGCTTTTGCTGCATTTTTCATTGTATTTCTCTTGTTTTCCTAAACTTCACTTGTGTTTTTTTCTATTTCTATTGTGTTTTATTTGAATTCTGTTGCGTTTTGTGCGCTTTTTGCAGCATTTCTTACCATTTGTTTATTCAACTTCCGTTGTGTTTCATTCAAATTCTACTGTGTTGTTTTTTTCTATTTCTATTGTACTTTATTTAACTTCCGTTGTGTTTTTCCGTGATTTTGTAGCTGTTTCTAAATTTTCAGTGCGTTCTGTCAGGGCCACAATAGAAATCTCCCTTTAAAAAATTGTATAACTGCCACAAAAATAGAGACCCATTTTCATAATACAGCGTTGCAATGCACACAGGAACACTACACATGTGCTCACAAAGACACACCCCCTATCCAAAAAGGCTGCACCCACACGTCCATCTCCATTCTGAATACTCACACAGACGTGAGTAAGAGGCTTCACGGACAAGGACTGTTATCACATGAATACGTCCTCCTCTATTTAAAGATGGTTTGACGTTTGGATTCTGGTCAGTCTTTAAATTATAATAATAATAAAAATGGTCATCCACCAGTTATTCCTTACACATCACCATCTAGTGTCTTGAATTGGAATTATAAAAATATGGCCACAAAAATAACAACCACGACAATCAGTCCACGTGGGGAAACCTATAGGCTATTAAAAGATCTTTTAAAAAGTGTCTCTTGCGAGAAAACAAAGAAGAAGACGCTTTACCAAGGGTTATTTATTTTTGTGGCTGGTTTTTTTTTTTTTAGAAGAAATGTATCTGCTATGTTCTATTATCATATAAAGGGGATTTTATTCTGAGGGTAGCCACCAATGTTAGGCTCACTAGAGGAAAATGAAAATCAAAACAGAACAAAAAAAACAAAGGAAGTCCAAACTCACCGGAGAGGCTCTTCAGCCGTCTTGCTCAGTGCTGCTGTCTCACTGTACCGTTATGTAAAGTCTACACATAAGGCTACAGGGAAGAGGGGAGAAGTGAAATGTCCGATCCTTACAAACACAAACTCTTTGCCCTCATGCAAAAAAGAAAAGAAAAAAGAAATCCTGTTTGGAATCTGCCATCCCGTCGTGACAATAACAACGGTTTATATCTCGTCTTTACGCATTTTGCTGCCACCTGGTCAAAGCTATTATAACTCGGAATCATTTCAAAACTCAGGTGGAAGAGACTTATTGAGACTCGTGTTGTTAAAAACTAAGACAAAGACCCAAGTGTTTGTCTCCCCCCACCAAACACCACTAACATCACCGCATCTCTTGCGGAAAATTAGATCACTTCACCTACAGCAGGACCCACTTTCTTTCTTCCCCCCACGAAACATGATGGACACATTGTGTGAGTGTGTAAGGGGGGCAAAACTGCTTCAAAGGATGAAAGGAAAAGGAATTTCCCTGCATGAAGAACATATTTAACAAGCCTTTATGCTGTCAGGAATGCTGGCCAAGGGGGAGAGAAATATGTTAATAATGCAAGCTACTGCCATACCAAATATGGCAATATTGTTACGTCTGAGCTCTGGTGCGCATCTGGTAATGCTTAGCTCCCCTGAATAAAGGCACCGGAGAGCCAGAAATAGACTGTTCAACGTATTTCTGCCTACACCTTTAAGAGAAAAGCTCGTACGGTTATTTTAAACGTGTTCATCGTCTTGTAAAAGTGTATTTAATCAACTGATCTGCGCCTAATTACTGTGTAGGCAAAAGCATGCCTGACACAGTAATCAGCAACAGTCGAACATGTTCAACTGCATAACTGACACTTAAATTGATCCATAATAAAGTTTTGTTCAAACTTCTGATCTGATCTTTAAGTCTTGGGATGCTATTTTGGGGATATTCTGCGACATGGCATTCTTATATGAAGACAAGTGACTCTAAAATTCAACGGCTGACACACACACACACACACACACACACACACACACACACACACACACACACACACACACACACACACACACACACACACACACACACACACACACACACAAAAGTGACAATAAAGCATCTCAAGTTCACCACTTCAGAAAAAAAAACCCAAATGAAGCTGATGTGATAGACGTGAGGGGCGAGCAGAGGAAGAAAATGAAAGGGGGGATAAACAAGAAGGGAAAAATGTGAGACGGAAAAGTGTGTTCAGATGGGATCCAGGGGGGAAAAATCCATTTGGGAAAGAGAGAGAGAAAAAAAAGAGAAAGGTTTAGACAGGGTGGAGCTTAGGTCTTGGATGGAAAATGCGCCGAGAAACATTCCTGGCATAGTTTGGGAACAGTTCAGCAGGCAGGCCAGCGACGACGTCAGCTTCTCACTATAGTATAAAAGTACAGAGGTGGCCGGACCTCAGCAGACTGCAAGCGCTTCACTGAGAGCTTCTTCTACTCTAAAGGAGCCTCTGACGATAGAGACTACCAGCAAAGACATTAAGAGAGACAAACAGCTAAGAGAGGGAATACTTAAGGACTCCTCCGAAGACAGACTTTTCCTTACACCGAGAGCAGGATTCCTTTTGAACGCGCACAAGAAATTTATCCAAGATGCTGGTGCTTACTGTTGTCGTTGCCTTCCTCGGAAGCTTTAACCTGGTGAGTCTCCCTCTCTCACTCTTCACTGAAATATAAAGAGAAACGTTTTGCGGTTTTAATTCCCTACATTTAGTTAGAGAGAGGAGAAGCTGCTCTTTTGAGACTAAGTTTATCTTGTTGTAAGCCATTCTATGTCGCTTGATTTTAAACGTTTCTAAAAGATGGTTTTGTGTTTTTCTTTTCTTTTTTGGTTATACAGGTCCTCTCCTCCTATTCCTCCACCTCCTGCCCCTCCGTGTGTGATTGCCCTCGGGAGATGCCCCAGTGCGCACCCGGCGTGAGTGTCGTCCTGGATGGCTGCGGCTGCTGCAAAGTTTGCGCCAGGCAGCTGAACGAGGACTGTAGTCTGACCGAGCCCTGTGACCACACTAAAGGACTGGAGTGTAACTTTGGGGCCAGTTTTGCTGCTGCTACTACTCGTGGCATCTGCCGAGGTATGTATAAAGATCATCCTCCTCCAGATGTGCATGCCTCATGACTTAGCCTGAAGACTTTTTTTTAATAAGAGGGATTATTATTCAAGAATATGGGAACCTATGTGATTTCAACACTATGGAATGCAGCTAGGAGGAAAGTAGTCTGAACCTCAAAGCACAGGCAGCCCACTGTGGAGGGAAAAAGACTCCTCACAGGCAGCCTGAAGAATTTCACAGTTTAACTGATCCTTATCTGGCAGCCATGTGATGTCTTCAGCAGACTTCTTTGAGCAAAGCAGGAAAGAATAACATTCCTCTCCCTCTGTTTTTTTCCTTTTTCTCCCTGCTTGCTGCAGCCAAGTCAGAGGGCAGACCATGTGAGTACAACAGCAGGATCTACCAGAATGGAGAGAGCTTCCAGCCCAACTGCAAACACCAGTGCACATGCATTGATGGGGCAGTGGGATGCGTACCGCTATGCCCGCAGGAGCTCTCTCTTCCCAACTTGGGCTGTGCCAACCCCAGGCTGGTCAAGGTAGCAGGCCAGTGCTGTGAAGAGTGGGTGTGTGATGACAGCAAGGAGACAGACACCCTAGAGAAGATCTTTGGCAAAGACTCAGTGATGAAGGATTTGGAAGATGATCTCACCAACAGGAATGAGCTCATTTCAATTGTCAAGGGAGGGCTGAAGTCCCTACCAGGTAAGAAAGCAGTCTTTAATTCTGAAGGTTTTTCTTCTGGGTTCAACTGAGATGGTAAAATAAACTGCATTCAGATTCACTAATGTTTTCATTGCTTCTTTTTAATCATAGCATACAGACCACAGCCGGAAGTCCACCACATGTTCGAGAGCCAGAAGTGCATCGTTCAAACCACACCCTGGTCCCAGTGCTCCAAGAGCTGTGGAACTGGCATCTCCACCCGAGTCACCAACAACAACAGTGAATGCAAGCTGGTCAGAGAGTCGAGAATCTGCGAAGTGCGGCCATGCACCCAGTCACCTTACTCCAGTCTGAAGGTAAGCTCGAGCCAGCTAGCTGAACCAATCCAATGGAAGCACGCATGATGCTGAAGGTATGCTACAGCTGGGTCTCAGTGCGCAACTGACAATTGTCGCTCTTGTGCCCATTCTTCTTGCAGAAGGGAAAGAAGTGCAGCAGAACTAAGAGATCGAGCCAGCCGGTGAAGTTCACCTACGCCGGCTGCTCCAGCCTGAAGAAGTACAGACCCAGGTACTGCGGAACCTGCATGGACAGCCGCTGTTGCAGCCCCCACGACACCAGAACCATCCGCGTCAAGTTCCGCTGTGAGGACGGCGAGACCTTCTACAAGAACATCATGATGATTGAGTCCTGCAAGTGCACCTACAACTGTCCCCATGCCAACGAAGCCTCCTATCCCTTCTACCGCCTCTCCAACGACATCCACAAGTTCAGAGACTGATTGGTGAGGAGCAGCCAAAACCCCTCCGCGAGAGAAAGAGATCAGCAGCAGCAGCAGCAGCATCATTGGCAGCCAATGGCAGTCTAGATGAAAGCAGGGGTGTAAATAGACCACCAATCAACTACCAGCTTCTTGTTGTAACGAGATTCCCAAGGAATTGTTGGCTTACATCATGAGGACTTAATGAAGTGCACTGTTTGCTGTGACTCAGCATGCCTAATATGAACTGCTTCGTATTAATTGGAGCATTTGAAGTAGCTTCGTTAAGGAGCAAGATGTAATTAATATTTGTACATTAATCTTAGTCGCTGATATCGATTCACTGTGTATATTTTGATCCCGTACACCAGACATGACCCAGACTGTAGACTTGTGTGTGTATATGTAGATATGCACATGCGCAACTTCAATTAGCATTATCATGTTGTATCTTTGGTTTGTTTTTTTTTTAGAGAAAGAAAAAAAAGACACCAGACGATGAAATGTAAACTCTCGACTTGTTTAACAGGCGCGCGGTTTCATTCCTTCCTGACGTGGGCATTATTGTTCATGTTTTGTGGCAGCTATTGACCTCCCTTCATGAGAAAAAAAGAAAGAAAAAAAAGACAAAGCGAAACATGTCAAAGGATGAATGAATGTTTTTTTTTATTATTATTGTTATTAATATTATTTATCAAAATAAAATAATGTAGCTACTTTATTTGGATATTATGTGTCATACTGGAATAAATTGTAAAATGATTTAATTTTATATGCTACAATAAAACTGATTTATTTATATGAAACACGACGAGCCCAGAGTCGAGTCTGTTCAGACTGCACTGCGGGACGGGACAAACAAACGGCGCACCGGGGATATTTAAGCCCTCTGTTATATCATTCAATAGAGCCAACAGATTCTCAGACAGACACCGAGCGGCTCGTTCTGCTCTTATATAACACAACCTTGGAGGCTTGCTCTCCTGACTTTTTGTGCTTTTGGAATGCCATTCTGCAGCGAGCTAGTTTGCTTTCATTTGATCTGGCTAAGCCACACACTTGACCGATTCTGAGAAGAGGAAAAAAAAAGATTAAGTTCATGAGTAGCAATGAGTATGGGAGTATGCCAAGAATCTTAAGTGCTGCGCTGAATGGGCTGGGATTAGACACCATGCAACAAGGACAATGGAATTATTGTATATCATGAATACATTCCCAGTTACCCTTTTCTTTTTATTTCATTCTTGTTTTCTTTTTTTCACACAGCATTACCAAATTGACTACTCTTTAGCAGCTACCTTTAAAAAGTGAATTAGATGCATTGGCCCCTGCTGGCTCTTAAATTGCAGGGGTCTGCTAAACAGTTGTAAACAGTCAAACAGAGCAGGGAGGACTTAACTCTCCCTTCCAGGTTTTGGTTTAAGAGGCATGAATACTGCTATGAGACAGAAACAAGCAAAGAGCAGGAAACAGGGGTAACACAGTTGGTATTAGAAACTGTGGTTTTCAAGGGCACTAAAACAGTGTTTTGCTACCATCACATTAACGCTTCTCGACTCATATTCTGCTGTTTTATTCTTTAATAGACTCATTCTGTATGATTTAAGCCTCCGATTTAAGTTTTATAACCTTAAGGTTCATGAAATCCATAAAAGTACGGAATGTATGATTGAAGAATAACAACCTGAAAAAAAGAAAAAAACTTGTGCTAGTTCTCACAGGATCTGACGTTTGCACAATGGTAGCCATTTAGAAGCATCGCGCTGAGGAGAACGACAGGGAAGGGTTTTCTTCTTCTTCTTCTTGTTTTTCATCCAGGTAGAGGGAGCGGCTCAGGAATGCAGCAGTGGCTCAGAAAGCAGACATCCTGATGGGTGGCAGATGTTGGAAAATATTTCAGTGCAACATGTTCACTTCAGCTGAGGAAATTTTCCAAATATACACGAACCCTCCCGAGTTCTCGTTTGTGTCCACAGAAGGCATTTTTATCTCCTGGCAAGTAAGGGAAAAAAAACCTGTCTAATCTCACACAATGTGCCACTTCCGCATAACTTTCCCACATAGCTCCTGGAAATAAATCTCAATCGAGTGTATTTAATGAGAGGCCGAGCAGGACACGCCACACACCGCACAGGATGTGCTCACTGAAGTTTTACACATGAAAGGCTTCTGAGGTCTACCTAATCACAAAGATGTGTGACTAAAGGGTCTAAACACTTTCAGGGTGCTTTGTTTTTCTTTTTTCTCACTCTTTCCCTTTCTGCTCCTTCCAAAAAAAGAAAATTTCCCTCCCTGTCTTTCATGGCTGGGACGTTGCAATGCAATCAGACTCATTTGTTTTGATAACTGAATGCAGCACACTTGGTTATGTAATGGCATCTGTTCGTTATGTGAGCAGTGCTTTTGGTCAATGTAGAGACTTACAATTCCTCAGCCTTTACTATGTCAAAAAAGAATTCCTTTTCCAAAAAGAGGGGAGTGTGGGTGAAATAACTGTGGTCTTCAAGCAAACACAGCACAAACCTGTAAAATCTATCGCTCTCTCTCACACAGGCACCCCTGCAATTAAATTGCTCGGTGACTACCTCACTCCCTAAACCAAAAAATAAAGTGTTTATATGACAAAGACATTAGCATTAAAGTCTCATCAAGCAACTACGTAATGCAGTGCAACCAGAAGCTAACAGGACTGAGAGTGGCCATTACAACCCGCTGGATGCTGCTGAGAGCTGATGTCAACTCTTTTACAGCCCTTTGCCCCCTCCATCTACAACCTCAGGTTAATGCTCACTGTTGTAAGCAACCCAGGAGCAAGGAGAAAGAAGGGTTGCATACAGATACTTGTTTCATAACCTACCATCTGCTGGACAAAGGAGGAAACAGCATGCTGTGTGTGATTTCTGTCTAGACTCACACACCTGTTAAGACCTGCACGTTTTAAAGAGTTGTTGCTGTGAAATGTGTGTCTGAAAACTTGCTCAACATCATAGGTATCATTGTAGCGCTGCTATTTTGCATAATACTCTCATGGTAAAAAGAATGATGTAAAAGGCACCCTTTTTCCCCCAGATCCTGACAGGGTGTGGGACCCTTTCACACAACGCAACAGCGGCAGTAAATATCTCCTGACACACCCACCAGATACCCTCTGGCAATTACATAAGAATAAATGATGAGTGGGCTTAAGGGAAAATCCGAGTCAGTTCCCTCCCAGGCTGTTGGATTGTTTGGGATGTCCCAGAGGGACGCTGGCTACTACCGTGATTATTAGCTCTAACAAGCCGCACATTGATGGGAGAGGCAGAGCTTAATTGTTGGGCGTCTCGAGTCTCAGACTAATGGATTTCTGCAATGAATCATCTCCAACTCTGTCAGCTGAGCTAACACTGGCATTTACTCCTCTTTCTATCGTTCGACATGGGCAGGCTAATGAGGTCACACAGTCAGGAGCTGTTTGTCTCCCAACACTGCAAGTTTGACATTAAGGATAAATAGGCTGATGGTACTGAAAGCCCCTCTTATTGGCAGAAACATTCTTTTGTTGATTTTTCAAGAGGGTTTGCCTTTTGCCGCGGTGCCATTGTAAGAAAAAAAAGAAAGAGAAGAATGTGAAAAGTGACTCAGAAAAAAGTCGGCACATTGTTATTGGGTGTTGATCTTCAGCCAGCAGGTGAAATGAAGAGACTACAGATGGAAAGTGTGGCTTCATAGTATGGGGGATTCACAAGCTAGTGTCCTCGCCACCCTTATCCACTTCAGGGTGGCGAGGGACTAGGGGCCATAGGGCAAGAGGTTAGTACACACTGGACCAATCACCAGTCTGTCAGAGGGCTAACAGAGAGACAGACAACCAATCACACTCATGTATGGACAATTTAGAATCACTAGTTAACCTAACCCCACTAACTGCGTGTATTCTGTGCAAGGAAGCTGGAGTACAGTGGGGCAAAAAAGTATTTAGTCAGCCACCGATTGTGCAAGTTCCCCCACCTAAAATGATGACAGAGGTCAGTAATTTGCACCAGAGGTACACTTCAACTGTGAGAGACAGAATGTGAAAAAAAAATCCATGAATCCACATGGTAGGATTTGTAAAGAATTTATTCGTAAATCAGGGTGGAAAATAAGTATTTGGTCAATAACAAAAATACAACTCAATACTTTGTAACATAACCTTTGTTGGCAATAACAGAGGTCAAACGTTTACTATAGGTCTTTACCAGGTTTGCACACACAGTAGCTGGTATTTTGGCCCATTCCTCCATGCAGATCTTCTCGAGAGCAGTGATGTTTTGGGGCTGTCGCCGAGCAACACGGACTTTCAACTCCCGCCACAGATTTTCTATGGGGTTGAGGTCTGGAGACTGGCTAGGCCACTCCAGGACTTTCAAATGCTTCTTACGGAGCCACTCCTTTGTTGCCCGGGCGGTGTGTTTTGGATCATTGTCATGTTGGAAGACCCAGCCTCGTTTCATCTTCAAAGTTCTCACTGATGGAAGGAGGTTTTGGCTCAAAATCTCACGATACATGGCCCCATTCATTCTGTCCTTAACACGGATCAGTCGTCCTGTCCCCTTGGCAGAAAAACAGCCCCATAGCATGATGTTTCCACCCCCATGCTTCACAGTAGGTATGGTGTTCTTGGGATGCAACTCAGTATTCTTCTTCCTCCAAACACGACGAGTTGAGTTTATACCAAAAAGTTCTACTTTGGTTTCATCTGACCACATGACATTCTCCCAATCCTCTGCTGTATCATCCATGTGCTCTCTGGCAAACTTCAGACGGGCCTGGACATGCACTGGCTTCAGCAGCGGAACACGTCTGGCACTGCGGGATTTGATTCCCTGCCGTTGTAGTGTGTTACTGATGGTGACCTTTGTTACTTTGGTCCCAGCTCTCTGCAGGTCATTCACCAGGTCCCCCCGTGTGGTTCTGGGATCTTTGCTCACCGTTCTCATGATCATTTTGACCCCACGGGATGAGATCTTGCGTGGAGCCCCAGATCGAGGGAGATTATCAGTGGTCTTGTATGTCTTCCATTTTCTGATGATTGCTCCCACAGTTGATTTTTTCACACCAAGCTGCTTGCCTATTGTAGATTCACTCTTCCCAGTCTGGTGCAGGTCTACAATACTTTTCCTGGTGTCCTTCGAAAGCTCTTTGGTCTTGGCCATGGCGGAGTTTGGAGTCTGACTGTTTGAGGCTGTGGACAGGTGTCTTTTATACAGATGATGAGTTCAAACAGGTGCCATTCATACAGGTAACGAGTGGGGGACAGAAAAGCTTCTTACAGAAGACGTTACAGGTCTGTGAGAGCCAGAGATTTTCCATGTTTGAGGTGACCAAATACTTATTTTCCACCCTAATTTACGAATAAATTCTTTACAAATCCTACCATGTGAATTCATGGATTTTTTTTTCACATTCTGTCTCTCACAGTTGAAGTGTACCTCTGGTGCAAATTACTGACCTCTGTCATCATTTTAAGTGGGGGAACTTGCACAATCGGTGGCTGACTAAATACTTTTTTGCCCCACTGTACCTGAAAACATCCCACGCAGACACAGGGACAACGTGCAAACCCCACACAGATCAGGTGGTGGATTTGACCCCAGGACGTTCTTGCTTTGTGGCAACAGTCCAAACTGCTGTCCACCAGATTCATGGGAGCGTTGCGTCACTCCCAGCTGTAAAATTTGAGCTAAATCAAACGTGGATGCAATGTGCAGCAAAGAAGAAAAGTAAATGAATCATATTTCAACAGCACTACTTCTACATGTTTTAGAGGTATTTGGTAGATGACTAAATCTCACTAGATTTTGGGATTCTCAAAAGACTATGGTGCCATCATCATCTGTCACATGATTCCTTGTGTTTCTTCTCACTGAAAACACTCGTTACACATGCTGAGGCTCATGCATTTGGGACCCGGTGGTTCTTAGCACAGACGAGTCAAGATACATGATTTGGTTATATGAAATTGTGTGAGCAATCTTTTGGCTGTTCCCTTTGGGGGTCACCAGAGCAGATCATCTGCATCCATCTCATTCTGTTCTCTCAGATCAACCATCTACATGTCATCCGCACAACAGTGGTTGTAGTCGGTAAGTACGGTTAAACCTACATAGTTTTTTGATGTTCATTATCACCTGTAAATCATTATTACATGCTATTCAATGCACCACCTAATTCCTGGGATTATAGTTTAATAAATCTTTTAATATAAAGTCATGGAAATAGAAAATATGACAAGTTATCTAATAATCTTCTGAGAAAAATGATTTTGGGAGACACCTCAAGTCCTTAAAACTTTGTGAAGTGCTCCATCTGTTTAATCTTTAAAAATAGTCAGTGTCTCAGCTGGATGACCAAATATCTTTAGACCACATTGCAGATCGTCATACCAGCTGCAGGCATTTAAACAGAACAATTTCTCAAACAGAAACTGATTAGTGCAGAAAGTTCTTAAAAAAATAGAAATATATTGGACATTATTTCCCAAAAGCAGATGCTATAGACTTTAATGATCCATGCAGATATGCTCCTAATAGACATTAAAAACTTCAATGTGTGAAACATAAGTTCAGAGAAAATCAAGATAATTGAAATCTGCTCCACAATATCTAATGCAATAAAATAAAAATTCTTCTCGGTTAGCATTTAAAAGTGTGCTTTGAACTCTCGAGCAGCATTGGGCTGCAGGGTTTGCTGATGTTGCTGTGGAACACTAAGTGACAAGGCTTAATGCATTTTCCAAGTCTTTTGTTTCCCCCATGCTGGGTAATTGCAGCTCAGTTTCCACCATTGTGAAGGGATAAGGGCTTGAAAGTCTTCAGTCATTATATTGCCACCTACTTTCGCCTGTAAAACCATTTCTGATGTTTTTTCTGCATCTTTTGATCTCTGGAACTGACCACAGCTGTAGCATGGAAAAGTAGCTAATGAATGGTAGCAGTGACTTTAGGCTTCGTGGGCTAAAAAGTTCCTGCATTTCTCTGCTTTTCACAATTGGTAACTGGGTCAACACACAAAAATATTAAAAAAAGAGACACGTATACGCTTACTAAATGCTGTCTTACAACTAGCGCTCTTAATGCCAGCTCTTTCAGATAGAAAACACAGACTTCGAGTAGATTCGAAAAACTCCCATTTGAAAGCTTACAATCCCATTTCATATTGCAGGCAAGGTGGGACTTATAATGACATCCACAGGAACTCTTTCCAACAGAACTCTTTAAACATTCTAACTACCTTGGCTTCTTTACATTCACAGGAGCAAGAGTCTCGCTGAGCTTCATCCTGCTGCGAGAACTCTATATACTCCCACTGAATTCATGACTATAAATGAGGTCTGAAATCTCGATAGGTATTATTAAAATGCCCGCATCACTCCAAATGCCAGTGCTGCACCAGTCTCCATCTTGCCTTTGATGGCTTTTAAAAACTTGAATTCCTTCACATGGAGCAGCATCTCCAACTTAACCACAACAGCCACGACAGCCAAAAGAAGGTTTAACATGCTTGATCAGTAAAGTCAGTCAGCTGCCAACAATCACTTCGTAATTTAGTCTATGACCAGCACAAGTCTTTCAGCAGAGCTTTAGAGTGCCTAAGCAGAGATCTCTTCAAGACTAGCACTCCAATACAAGGTAATCACATAAACTCACCAGCAGGTGCATTAGGTTTAACTGTTTAATTGCTCATTTATGCAAATATCAGCCAATCAAAAGGCATCAAATCAGTGCATTTACACCAGTAGACATACTCAAGATAGCCTGAAGAAATTCAAATCGAGCATGAGAACAGGGAAGAAAGTTTATTTAAATGACTTTGAACGTGGCATGGATGTTGGTGGGCTGGTCTGAGCATTTCAGAACTGCTCATTTCCTGGGATTTTGCCACAGAATCATCTCTAGGGTATATAGAGAAGAGGCAACAGCAATTCAAAATACCACTCATTACATACAAGGTATGCAGAAGAGCATCTCTGTTGAACCTTGAAGCATATGGGCTACAGCAGCAGAAGACCACACTGGCTGCCATTCCTGTCAGCTAAGAAAAGGAAAGGCGCCTGCTGAAAGGCTTTCAGCAGAATAATGCATCCTGTCTTTTTCATCATCACTGTGTCCCATCACATTAAATCAGTGCGCTCATTACAGCCACATTTTGCATGTGATTAAATATAGTCTCAAAAATGGTTTTAATATACATTTGCATTATTATTTCAAGAAGATGTAAATCTGTAAGGCTACATCCCACCAAATGCAGGACTAATGGAAAAATCATAATGCTTGTGCACAGTTCCTACACTGACGTGTAACAGAAAGTACAATCAGAAAGAAACTCAGGATGATTTCACCACGATAACCCAGAACTGATACCAAAAGGATAATAGACATCAAGCATGCTCTGTTAGTTCAGACTGTCAGGTTGACATAAAACAGACAAAGGGAACAAGTGAATGCATGCATACAACTGGGAATGTCTGTGGAGCGAGTCCAGAGACAAGATTTCAGCCTTATTTTTATTTTTTATTCATATTCATGTGAACAGTGTTTCATTGTAATGGAGAGACACAGAATACCAATAAAATATTTAGAAAATAACCCTGTTACATAGAAGTTATACATTGATTTGCATTTGTCTTTTGGTGAAATAAGTATTTTATCCCCAAACAAAATATGACTTAGTAGTTGGTGGAGAAACCCTTGTTGGCACGCGCAGCGAGATGTTTCTTGTATCTGACCACCAGGTTTGCACGCATTTCAGGAGGAATGTTTGGGCCACTCCTCTTTACAGAAACTCTCTGAATACTTTAGGTTTTTTGACTGCTTTTAGCAACTCGAAGCTATAGCTCCCTCCACAGATTCATATGGGACTGAGGTCTTGAGACTGGCTAAACTACTCTATGACCTTAAAGTGCTTCTTCTTTAGACACTCTTTTTTTCTTTGGTGAGATGTTTTGGGTCATTGTCATGCTCAAAGACGCAGCCACAACTCATCTTCAGTGTTCTGCCTAAGTAACATTGAAGGGAAGGAGGTTTTTGTTCAAAATTTTATGGTACATTGTCCCTTCCATTGGCCCGTGAATGCGCGAAAGTCATCCAGTGTCCATATTAGACTATGGGTCTTTGGGTCACGGCAACCTTGTAGTTGTTGCAAGATATCAGTCCATCAGTCCGTGTAGTTTTGGGCTGATCTACCACTTTTCTCATGATCATCCTCACCCCTCACTCGCATGGAGCTCCAGACCAAGGACGACTGATGGTAATTTTACATTTCTTCCAATTCTCTGTAACCGCAGCAGTCATCAACTTCTCATCAAGCTTCCTGCTGATGGACTTGTAGCCCTTTCCAGCCTTATGTCGGCCTATAATCTTTCCCCTGACATCCTTTGACAGCGCTTTGGTTTTGCCCATGTTCGTGAAGAAGTTGGAATGGAAAAAACTGATTCTGTGGACAGGTGTTTTATATATGTTATATGAGTGTCTCAATAGATAACAAGTATCTGTGATTCCAAAAGGTGGATTCTGTTCATCTGAACACAGAATCCTCCTTTTTAAAGAGAGCAAACTTACAAATTCTGCAGGGGGTAAATAATTATTTCCCCACTGTCTTCAGTATTTGTGTCTATTCAGAGGATGCGAGCTTATGTTGGTAAATGCTAAATTTCAGCTTGTTTGGTTGTTTAACTATTAGTGACGTGGCTCTCATATCTTGTCTCCAGTTGCAGGAAGGTTTAGTCTAACATGACAGTATGACAAGAACTATGAATTAATTAGGTGTGGAGTTATGCTATCCTTTTGCTCATGCTACATAAAATGTTACTAGGAGTCACACTTTCAGAACTCTCTCAATGGGAGCCTTCAGGCACAGTGTATCCTTGAAAGTGGCTTAATATGGCTCTGTGCAAAATTACACTAAAGTACTCGCACATAATTCCATCTTACAACATCTCTACATGCTGAAAAGGTACCGTCTGTTGACCAGAGAAAACTTGTAGTATTGCAAAATAAGTGGCTTCAGATTTCCCATTAGCTCTATGAGCTTGATAAAGAACAGACCACAGTAAATTATTACTGTAGGATGATCCAAAATGTCACATAATATATTTGGGGAGAGCAAATGGCCTCGATTAGTTGTACTTCTGTTCACTTGGAACACAAATAAGCTTAAAAGATTTCATTTAAAAATGTGAAGTACGCTTGCAAAACGTAACTCTTAGGATGCACAATGTGCCATGCAAAGATGTGTGACATCTGGCTCTTGAAGCATGACTTTATGCTTCAGTACCTGCCTTAGGTCACCACAGCAGAGCCATATCCCCAGAGCTGGTCTTGTTAAAAGAAAAACAGCTCTGCACGCAGTACAAGTGAGCCTTACCCATCAAATTAAGAAAAAATTAAGTGGGAACCGACTTCAGAAATTTCAAAGGCAATTTAGATAATATAGAGGCATTATTTCCAGTGCCTGTGCTATCCGCAGACTAAAAACAGCCTCAATTTCATTTTAACAGCAAGCAGCAACAAAGGCACAACTTTTGTGTGGTCACATTGAGTAACTTTATTGGGACAGGAAAATTAAGAGAACTGCTAAAATAAAATAGATGGTAATTCAGCACAAGAAGAGCCATGAGAAAAAACAAGAAACAGATGAGCCAGGAGCAGCCACTCTTTAGTACTGTACTGTAGCGGTAGTCTTTGGTACTGCTCAGACAACAGATCTTGAACAATTTCTAAATATTAGATTGTATACTGTACACAGTAGGGAAGAAGCTACAATGCAGCAACAGTGTACGGGGTATGAAGTGATCTAATAAAGCACCACTATTTTTTGGTTGAAGGACAAAACACCCCTACTGGTTGTGTAGGCTTTGTGCGCCAGTCAGTATAAAACACAATTAACGAATCATATCTATTAAACTCAGGCAACTGGTGGGAAAAAAAGACAATCCGACTGTTTCCGATACACGTAGGCAGATTTTTTAAAAAACTTTTAGACAGAGCCAAGAGAGCTGTTAAAAACAGTTTTTTTAGAAAGCATTTTCAGATCTGCAGCAGTAAAATTAAAAGCTGTAAGCCAAAACATTGAACAATGCTTTGGGCTGATAATGTTTACATGGAAAAGTGTTTCTAGATTTATCTGGATATGAGCGTGTGGTTCAAAACGTATGCCCAAATTGGAACACAGATGCTAAAGTTGCACTACTCATTTGAAGCGTTAAGGCACAATCACTTGTGAGATCACCGCCCTTAACTGCAAAAGGGTGGAAAATGCGTCATCACAAGGCAGACATCAAAGGGTAGCCGTCCATCAGGGTTAACGTCCAAAAAAAGGTTAGCAAGGGGTCATAAAAATACATCCATAAACATGGGCCCCACCAATGGGCTGCACGGTTAGTTATTACTGGCACGCTGTTGTGTGGCAATAAACTAACATTAGGTAAGAATACAGAACATGGAGGCACCATATACGTAAGTACATTTACACAGGGAGACACCCTGAGGTGTCAGGAAAAACAAGCATGTCAACATGAATTTTTATTAGTTGATGGAAAAACGAGACTAATGATCTTAGTGAAGCTTGACAGAAAGGAGAGCTGCTGAACTTTAAAGGTGACTGAGGAACAATTTTCTGGTTTCCAGAAGTTTTCACTTAAATGAACAGAGGGAGACACTGCTCAACGAGAGTGAGACGGGCATGAGTTCTTTTCTGCATTTTTTGGTTATTGTTAGTTTAGCTATTAATTAGCTTTGGAGTTTACGATTATATCACATGATCTCTACAAGCACCGTTTCTTTTGTTCAGTAGTTGCGGTCCTTTTATGAGTCATGTTTTGACTGTATCCGAAACGTGACCAAGTGTTGCTAGACACCGGGCTTGATACTCACCTTAAAGAAAAGTTGAGTCACCCCCTATTTCTTTACGTTTTGCTAGGAAAATGGAAGGTGGGTGCACCAAATTATTGAAACATGTGCAAACATGCATGGAAATAAAGTACATAAGGCAACAACAGAGTTTGTACAATTCTACAATTCTAATAATTGTAAAAGTCAATAGTTTGTATGACCACGTTTATTCTTAAAGACAGCCTTAACTCTTTATCAGCTTGTCATTTTTTTAAGCAGTCTTCGGGAATAGTTGTCCAGGCTTCTTGAACGATATTCAAAGCTCCTCTTTGGATGTTGATTTTGTTCCATTTCCTATCAAGACGATTCCACACAGCTTCCCTGATGTTGGGTCCAGGCAGTGGGAGGCCTGTCCATGACTGATGGCATTTTATTGTATTTGTGATCCGAAGGAAAACTTTTTCTGGACTTGCAGTGTGTTTGTCTTGCTGAAAAATTAAGCTACTGCCAAACAGACTTTTTTCAGATGGACCTCCTTTTTTTTCCTTTTCGTTTCGTAAGGACTTTCACATACTGCTAATCTAGTTTTTTTTTTTTTTTTTTTTTTTACATCCCCCACTTCTCCAGTTTCCTGAATTTCTGAACGAGAGCATATAAAATTGGTTCTTTGTGATGTTATCAGTTATGTGGAGACAACATTGGAGAATCCCTTGAGATTTTGGACAAAGTCAGCATTAAGTGGCTCTCTGAGGATAATAAGATACAAGGACTAGACTGAAAATTAGTGAAAAAGCCCAGTGAACTTAATACATTACAAATACATATTCAATACAAGTCATTTCTGGGCTTTTCCTGTTGTCCACCATATGGAAGCAAATTTACATGTTTCCACATATAGAAACTAAATAAATTGCATTGAGCTTTTGTATTTTTGAGTGTCAAGTGCCCCTAGAATTTGAAGATTTAACATTATGCAAATTATTTTATTTTATTTTTTTTTAAAATCACAAACCCTCAAAGAGCTGTCAAACAGCTACATCAGCAAACACAGTGATGGCCTCAGAGTTTTGTTTACAAGATTTTCTATGTTAATAAAAATATATTTTTATCTTTGCAGTATGAGAATTACACATAAAGGGGAAATAAGTATCATGAAAACCAACATTTCCAAACACTGATTTTATTTGACAAAGCAGAAGTCCAGACAAATATAAAAACTGAATTTAAAAACACACAAATCCTAGTACAGATGATGGTTTTTAAAATAAATTCATTTAATAACAAAACAACATTTTTAACAGAATAAGATGTTATTAACACATTTATTTTACTAACATATATATATATATATTGCTTTGAAATTAAAGTAATATCAAAACCCTAAATATTATCAGTGATTCACTTATGAAATCAGTCAGTATAAAAATAAAAACTGAAATGATTCTAAGTACAAATAATAATACATTTCATTAACAGTTATTCTCGCTACTGAAAATGACCTATATACAAATACTGAAAAAGGACTAAAGTAAACTGACAGAAGACTGATGACTTCCTGTGACGTGTGCAGCATCACAGCCTCAGTATCTGGATACTGTCATTCCAATCCCCCGGCTGTCAGCAGCATTAGCTGACTCATTTTCATCTCCACAGGCAGGGATATGAGAATAGCCATCGGCTCTTTAAGAGCCCCCTCCTTAGTCATGCTGACCTCCGCTCTTTCTTCAGTAATCCCCTCATCATTCACTGATCCCTGCTGCTGTCACTGTGTTCATTAATAACAACACTGTCCACCACCGACTTCTACTGCACTTCATCTTTAGTCACTTTCGTGTCATTATTGGGATCTTTGGCATCGTCGCAGCTTTAATCACATGGGATATTTTTATCGTCTTCATCACTACTGTCTGTGATCTCTCCCTCCTCTTGCTCCTCATCTCCTCTCTTTGCCTTTTTCTGTGGTGGGGGTTCCATCTCTTGGGCAGTTCTGCTGATGTTGGTTTCTCCTGTTGTGGGAGATCTTTGTGGCGATGGCGAAACTTGGGTCGCAGTTTCCTTTTCTTGGCCAACCTTGTCATTCTTTGCTGCAAAAGGAGCACAAGCTGATGCAGGTTCAGCTGAAACAATATAATCCCATTTTTATAAGGTGACTGCACACAGTTATTTCCTATAGTAAAACTCTAACAGGTTAAAACATGTACATGAGAGTCATGAGAGAAAAAGAGAAGCATTGGGAACAACTTGTGTTATGTTGAAAGCGATATGCAACGGTAACTACACCCTGGCTAAGTTTCGTGAAACTGGTTCAGTGTTGGATTTGCCAAAATGTGGACGCAAGAAAACTGTCACTAATGAAGACATATCAGTGGCTGTCCTAGCTTCATTCAGCAAGAGCCCACAGCGTAGCACTCGCCGCATGTCACTGGAGAGTGGCATTAGTCGAACATCCCTTCGGCGGATATTAGCTACTCACAAATGGCACCCTTACAAACTCCAGCTGCTGCAGCATCTCAACAAGCATGACCCAGATCGGCGCACAGAATTTGCAGAATGGGCAAAACAAAAATTGGAACAGGACCCTCAGTTCATGCAGAAGATTTTGTTTAGTGATGAGGCAAACTTTTATGTGAATGGTGAAGTTAACAAACAAAACCACCGCTATTGGTCTGACACTAACCCACATTGGATGGATCCCTCCAAGACTGTTGGAACAACAAAAGTGATGGTTTGGTGTGGTATATGGGGTACATCGATAGTGGGTCCATTCTTCATCAATGGAAACCTCAAGGCCACTGGATATTTGAAATTGCTACATGATGATGTGTTTCCCTCTTTATGCACTGAAGCTGGCACGTTCCCTGAGTTTTTCCAGCAAGATGGTGCACCACCACATTATGGGTGCCAGGTCCGAGCATTCCTAGATGAACAGTTTCCTGGAAAGTGGATTGGTCGTCGTGGGCCAGTTGAATGGCCCCAAAGGTCTCCCGATCTGACCCCCTTAGACTTTTATCTTTGGGGTCATCTGAAGGCAATTGTCTATGGTGTGAAGATACAAGATGTGCAGCACCTGAAACTACGGATACTGGATGGCTGTGCTGGCATTTCTCCTGCGGTGTTGCCATCAGTGTGTGAAGAGTGGGAGAAGAGGGTTGCATTGACAGTCCAACACAATGGGCAGCACATTGAACACATCTTATAAGTGGTCAGAAACTTGTAAATAACTCATGAAAGAATAAAGTTATGTTGAAACCAAGCACACCATTGTTTTTCTTGTGACATTACCAATAAGTTTGATGTGTCACATGGCCCTCTTCCTATTGAAAAAACAAACGTTTTATTCAAGATGGCCGACTTCTAAATGGCCACCATGGTCAACACACATCTTGAGGAGTTTGCCCCCTCACATATATTAATGTGCCACAAACAGGGCTTTAATATCACCAACCATTCCCATTTTATCACGGTGTATCCATATAAATGGCCCACCCTGTAGATCTGACACCCAAGAGTGGTATTGCAACATTTCCAGTGAAGTGACGAGTGAGCTCTGCGCGACAGAAACCCAAAGATAACTGACTTTAACCTTTTGGCTACGTTGGGGCTGCAGACAGTACTTTCTAAGACTTCTGTCATATTTCAGGTCTGTTTATAGAACAAAATATAGAATTCAGTTTAAACTGTCTGGCTGCACGGTGCATGCTTGGAGCCTGCCAGACCCCCAACATTACTTCAGCAGATACAGTCGCTGCCACGCTGTCCAATTGCTTGTTATCATTTCCCGTCTAGCTTCACAGTCCATGGCATGTGTAATCATCAGTGTGTTTCTACAGCTAACCTTATAGGAAAACAGCGTGGTACCGAGGCCTTATCACTAAAAACACAGACACGCACACACTCAGACTAAAAATGATCTCATTCGCCATTCGGCTAGTCTGGCTCTGACAGTAACTGTGATACTGTGTTTGTGTGGTCTTTTGTGATCATACCGAAAGTACTGCGATAACCACAGCTGGACCGAACTGTACACATCTCACAGGAACCAAACGGATGAGCGTGCTTTTCGTGACACGCTGTCCTGTTTTGACGCGACTGATGGTTCTCGACACTGAAAACCCAGCAGTAGTGGAAAGTGACGCAGAGGTGAGAAGAAGCACGGACTCATCTCCTGTTTTCTCGTCTATTCTCACTTCACAGCTTATGAGGTCAATCTTCAGCAATAAGCCATGTTTGATCCTCTTTCTGGCCACAATTGCAGTTGAGGTTAAGGTGGTGTAAGTGATGTTGAACAGAGCACGCTCATTTCCTTTTGGGTAGCATGTTGCCATAGTGAAAAATAAGGGAACAAAGTCTTAAAGCCTCAGCTGGAGAAACCAGGACATGATACAATGCTGCTGGAATCGGGGGAGTGGAGAGAGATTGGCGTTTGGGGGCTACATAGTATTTGAACTCATTATATATTCATCCTGTTGTTTAGTTACTAAAAGTTGTTTGGAAATCAGCAGAAAAGCATGCATGCAGGGGAAAATAACAGAAAGTTAGATGAGATGAGAAAAAGGGCTGAGATTAGGGTGGGTGTGTTTGTTTTTTTACCTGGTCCTTTCAGTGGATAGTCCTTCCAGTGATCTTTGAGTACAACATGCAGCTCAGGATATTCAATCAGTGTTTTGTAGCTCAGGTTATCCCTCAGGCTCTTCTCAATGTCCAACTCATGATACCTATTTTAAATCAAATGAAAGCACAAAAGAGACCAAACGAGTGTTTATAACAAAGAGATGTCATGCAAAAATAAAGTCACATCACTACTGTTGGACCTCCTAAACCGGCAACTGCAGCTCTTTATTTCTCTTGTCGCCCGAGGCACAGTGACTGCTGACGCTCATTAAAGGATTGATAGAGATTTGAGTCATGGCTTGGCAGAAAAACGAGATCCTGCTCAGTGCCTGTCTCGTGGAATGGAAACTGACTTTAGTTGAGAGTCGACGACATCTCTCAAGCACAGCTTTCTTACCGCTCCTTTAACTATTTGCACTTGATGACATCAGCCTAGCTTTGTCTTAAAGTAGACCTGTGGCACATTAGAGATGGTCATAAATCACCGATCTGAATAGTTGACTGGATTCTTGGAGACATGAGCTAGCAACACAGAGCCAGCTTAGGTTGCTGTCACCAAAACACAAGACATCACATGTGTACTGTCGAACCGTAACTGACTTAAGCCATTGTTTGTTTTGGAAAAATCACATGAAAATTAGATCCACCCAGGTATCCACCCACTACGCGCACCGATCAAAACACTGCTATAATGTGACATTTACAGGTCATTAATGGAGATTATTACTACTACTACTACTACGCATTATTTTACATATTAACAGCCACAGCACATTTTTTCCTGAAGTAAAACAAAGTGACGTTTCAGATCAAAAGGAGAATCCAGTGTGAAAAGCCACAATATGCAAGAAAGTAGCATACTTACAATGACTGCATCCACTTTGATGTGCACACCAAATATCTACTGTTTCCATGTCATTCATTTTTATGTCTTACTGATAAAGAGATTACTCTTAACGGATGTTTTTTACATTTTTTCTCGGGGGGGGGGGGGGGGGGGGGGGGGGGCTAAATTAAAACATACATGTTGGTAAACAACCATTTAAGAGGGGTAGCTGGCAAACAGAGAGAGTGGCTCCCTGCAGTGTTAAATCCTGGATATTTCTGAAGATCAAGACCGGGTGGCTCAGCCAAGAGCGTGCACACATCTGGTCTCTATATAATGTTCTTGTGAATGAACAGAGGACACACTGATGTTCTCTTCAGGGAGGTTCCCATTGTTTTCCTTCTGCTGCCGAGTCCCATCAGCAAAGAGACAGCTGTGTAAAATGGGAAGGACATAGAGAAACTGCAAATATGACCACTGAATACATACACCAATCAGCCACAACATTAAAACCAACAACAGATGAGTCAAGCAACATTGACCACTCCGTCACACCGCAAATCTCTAGCTGGAAACCTTCGGGCCTGGTATTCATGTGGATTTGAACTCTGGGAAACACACCGAACACCCAAAAGTTGTTGCCTTACCTGGCAGAACAACACAACAAAATAAACTGGAGAAAGTCTTTAGGAACATGACAAAGAGCTCGAGGCATTGCAAGATCACGTGCAAGATTGAGCTGTTTTGGGGATGGACGGCCATCGCAATATGAAACTGGAGGTTTTAAATGGGAACGATCTCTGTACTGTGATGTTGAAAACTATTAGATTAAGATATAAATCTATTGCAAACATACAATTACACAAGTCCAGTTGCACAAGCGTTCTACAGAATAACACTGCTGTTAATTGTTAAGACAATCTTATTGTTTGAACTGATATTGACTCACAGGGTGCGGCTGGCTGCAGAAGGTTTCCGGGATTCCTCCAAAAATTTTTGACCTCAGTTATTTTTCCTCACGCAATGACAATGTCCCCTTTCATTTTTGTTAACTGCTAAAAAGTAGGCACTCAGAAAAGAAAATGTGAATGCAAGTAAAAGTTGCAGCTGTTCCACCACATTGCTGATTTGACCTAAAAATAACCTAAGGAAATGGTATAAAATACAGAAGGCGTCATCAGATCAGACATGGAAACCAAACTATGTTGAAATCACACAACAGATCAGCACAAGCCGAACTCTATCAACTCCACCTCTGATGGTAAATCTCTTATCTTAGAGATGAATGATTTTTCCCCCCAATGGTTTCCCGGAAATACACTGCTAAAAAAAATAGCTCAAAAATAGCACTCAGTAAAAAAAAAAAAAAAATACAGCAAGTACGTTGTATATTTTTAAGACACCTGGTCTCCATATTCCACTTCAAGTGCTCTACAATTTAAACAAATGGGATTCTGTAATTTTAAGGAAGCATTGAATTGACATCATTTAAACATAGACACAAAAATAAGCCTAGAAGTCAGTCACTTTCCAAAATTCAGAAGCACTACACGTTGCCAACAGCTCCACATTTTCTCCTGCACCAAAGGACTCAGCGTGCAGCACCTGTCCTTCCCGTCCTACTTCGGTTCACCTCATCATCATATTTTGTGTCACAATTTAATTGTTTAATTGTTTGTGTTTAACAAGGTTTGTGGCCTTGCCACATTTGTCACACACCGCATCTTGGCTGTTTGTGACTCTGCCTATGATCCTCAACTGAGTGAGTGCGCCCACTGATGCATTTATACAGCCATATTTTGTATATCACTATGACAGGCGGAAGAAGTAGTTCCTAACAATCATTCAGACAATTTCAATAATATAGTTACTTTCCATTGTGTTCCTGTTAATCATGAACTACAAGTTTACCTGAAATCACTAAAATATCGATATTTCAATATGACATTTGATTCTAGAACATACATTTCTGGCACTGCAAGAATCGATACTTCAGTAGCAATTTGCACAACACTACTCTACTTGCATATTCTCACAACATGAGATAGGGAAGTATCGTGCACCAGGAAGAACCCAGGACCCACCGCACCAGCACAGGGTCTGAAAATGGGTCCAAGGATTTCAAGGACAAAAGAGTGGAGATGAGTCCTGTGCTGGGAGACAGCAAATCTTCTGGCAAAGGCACATGTTAATGTGCCATCCTGGAGGATTTGGACTGCCTGTACAACCTCTGTAGGGCCTTGCCTCATGCTAACAATAGTGACATTGACTTTAGCCAAATGCAAAACTAGTGGGGTAAAAAAAAAAAAAGAGAAAGAAGTGAAAAAAAATGTTAGTGACCTCCATCTGTAAAACTAGGATGTGCAAATCAGGCTCTTTCTTTTTGGGCTATAACACCAAAACACAATTTTAAAAAGCTGTTTTAATGGCTTTTTTTGTAATGTTGCTTTGGCATAAAAAAAGACAAACATAATTCATATTTTGCCTACACATTCACATTCATAATTAGATCGTATTTTCAGAGTAATTCTTTGTCAGAACTGCATAAAGTCTTATGGCTGTTAACTCTGACTAATAGCTCTACCTTGATGTCCACATTCAGTACAGGTCAGCCAGTGTCCTAGGCAACCATCCCTGTCCACACTTTATACACTTAATTGCACCTTTATTCCTTAATTTCAGGGTGTAACTCCTCTTAAGCCAGGTTTGGAAAAGTTTGCACTACAGAGGTTCAGTTTAAAAAGTAACACAAAACTGTTTCAGTGCAGACCTTCAAGCACCATGTGTCTGCCCATGTTCTCCCAAACAAAAATTACAGCAAATTTTAACCAAAAGTGACAACTGAAGATAGTCAAACAGTGCTTTTTAACAAACACTATTTCACACTGTGTGTTTGTGTAAAAGCTGAAGTCACTTGAAAGAAGAAAAATGTCATTATTACCTAATGAATACCTTAGAAATGCCTTGCTGTTCAGCAACCAGCAGGAGACCTGAGGTAAGCATCTGCTGTGCAGAAACATACTTGAACGTAGCATTAGGGCAAGCCGAGGGAGAGCAGATAGAAAAGCTCCAGGGGACTAAGGAAAGCACTAGCCACAAATATGTGAGAAAAAGAACAGCTTCAACAGGACAGGAACATCACTGCCTTAAGGCAACAGCACAATACTGGTTAAAAAAACTAAACTAAAAAACCCAGAAAGCAGAAAAATACGGTTCGCTTTGTAAAAAGAGCAGCTCCATTTTAGACATCAAGGATGCATCCCTCTCCGTCTGGCAGACTGAGAGGAAAGGCAGTGGTAAGGGAAAAGAGGAGAGGGCATCCCCAGGATCACATGGGAGGAATGACTAAAAAAAAAATAAACACGAAAAAAAAACAACAACCCCATAAACAAACATCAGAAATGTGTGAATGGTTCCCTTGATGCACATGCTCACCTTTCCAGTAAGAGGATGTGGGCTATACAAGCGCCACTTATTTTAGCACAAGAACTCCTTTATTGGAGGTGGTTGATATTCCAGTAGACAACAAAAAACACGCAGTCATACCTTTTGTGTTAGACGTGGCAAATGACCACTAAGAAGCCATGACTACTTCTATCCATGACTTCTTAACATTAATAACACTGTAAAATTAGGGGTTTTCCACCAAGTCTGCATTATTCAGAAAGTAGAGGCTTATTTGTGGTTGAAATAATCCGACCGGATTTGGAACCTCTTAAACAAGATACAAGCGCAGATAGGGCCTCTCTTCTCATTAAAGTAGAACCTGTTGACACAAGACTGAGATGCAGAACTGTACATAGTTAATAAGATTATTACCCTAAAAAATATAGAATTTTACCCTCTTCTATTCATTTGGATTCATAACTAAAAATTGTACTCTGAATTAACAGACACTTAAAACACTGTTCTGGCAGATACTGAGGAGAGAATGTCAAATAGATTGATTTGTTCATGCTGCTCAGTTACTCATTACTAACGACTACTAAATGTGTATCAGGCCAAACGCTGTTAAAAGTCACGTATAAGACCTTTTGAAAGAAATGATCTTCTGCCAAAAATGACAAAAGTAGTGATTCATTTATGTAAAAACGAAATCTTAACAGGAAATTCCTGTGCTATTATTTCCACCTTGACATGATCACCTCATATGATGTGCCCCGCCCACCTAAACAGAACAGCCTTAGGGGGGAAAAAACAAAAAAATGACTTTTGATACAACGACACTGGATACATTTATGCAAATATGTAATAAAGTAATGTTAAATGGAACATTACAATGTGTTGATGCTGTAACATAACAAGTGCAATTTGAAGCATCATTGTAAAGAAAGAAAGGTTTTAAATGAACAAAGTTACGACGCACACATTAGTCACACTTCTAGAAAGCACAGCTCCATCTCTAATTTGTTCTCTAAAAACGTCCTTTTGAATTTACTTTTATGTTTATAACATCCACCTCAGCTTTAAAGTAAGAAACACGTCAACATGATTATTAAAGCTCTCGGCAAAACTCCACCATCATCTTCTGTGTCACTGCCTTTCATAAAAAGTGTATCAATATTTTATTAAAACTATGATGCTTTATGCTTTCAGATAAAACATACAGGGTGAATTTGATAATGTACCCCGCAACACTCCAGAAGTACTTCAGGAATGGTTTAAAGAATGCAAAAAAGGTTCCCAATTCCCAAGCTTCCACTTTAATAAAGCTCTTGAATCATGTGCTAGAAAACCATGTGCAATCCATACGGACCCTGACTATCGTCTTACAAGGCTTCAAGTATGAGCTGCTGATAAAGGATTCAGAGTCCATGCCTGAGCAAGTCAGAGCTCTGATGGCTGCAGAGCACTGACTTTCCCTTGTTGTTATTATAGATGCTTGTTGCTGTCCCTTCTCTCTGTATTAGGTTTAAATAACATTAAGGTAGGACACGAGTATGAATTTTAGCGTGGTTTATATTAGAGATGGCACGATACCACTTTTTTATGTCCGATACCGATACTGATATCATAAATTTGGATATCTGCCGATACCGATATGAATCCGATATAGTGTTTTTTAATCAACAAAACTGTTTTTTTAAATATCTTGCTGCATTTTGTATAAGTTCATACTCAAGTTTAAAACAACAACTACACTAAAGCTATTCTGTTATACCTGTATGCAAAAAAAAATATTTCATAGTTCAGCAATACTGATCAATCTAATAAACTTACAGTTTTTTTACAGACGCTAGGACACATTTCCCAATACTTAGGTCACTTTTGCAAAACTCTTCACACAATCCTCCTAACTGACCGTCAGCTTGGCAAAGCAGTTCATTTCACATTCAAAATGCACTACAACTACCAAAACACTTCATTCAGGTCTCAAATAACCTCATTCTTCCAGAACACTAGAAAAGGTTGACAGCCGACAAACACACTTTGTCACCCACAAAACAATGACCTAAAAAACACTAACAACATGTAGCATTACAGTGTTTTCTTGTGTAAAACAAGGACACATCTCTGTTTATAATTTCAATATATGTTACTGGAATGAATCAGACATCATGCAGAATTCGTTAATATTTGTTTATGTATTTTTATTTTTTTGCACTAAGTAATCCCAAAATACAAGAATTTGTATACACACCATCCACTGATACACATACAATAGTAATGCTATTCTACTCGGTCTTCTCCATTTGGCCACATCACATCTTATGTCATCTAGGGCAATGCACCTAGGAAAGAATCTTCTGGCATGCCAGAATTGAAGGAGTTGAAAAATTGAAGGAGTAACACCTGTATAGATGTTCATCTACAATGAGAATAAGCTGTGGCTGGTTAAACTGCATTTTTAGATTTAAAATATGTTTCAATAAAATATTGCTGTTGGATTTTGCTGTCTTTTCAAGTTTTGCATTGTGTTATTGTTTTGGCCATAAGTTTAACAGTTTTGAAAACAGTATGTAAGCACATGCAAAATGTCCTGTACGTACAAAGATTTTTGGCAGTTGTTGTGTCTGAGTGAGAAGATGATTCATGAAATTTGAGAGATGTAGTCATTGAATGCATTTTGTGCCAAAACAATGATAACTGGTCCTCAGTTTAGCCCACATAGACTTCTGTTGTGCTCACTGTGTGAGGAGTTTTGCAAACGTGACCTAAGTATTGAGAAATGTGTCCTAGCGTCTGTAAAAAACTGTAAACCTGCACCATCCTCCCTATTCTGGTATTTTAAAGAGTACTTAGCGTAAATATTAAGCAACCTAACTAATAGGGTTCCAACTCCCAGCAACAAAAATAAATAAATAAAAAATGGGGAACCACCCCTCACACTCCACCTCATGATGCTTAATCGACGTAATCAACCTTAATTTGATGCAGTGTGAAAAAAAATGCACAGAAATCAATTATTTTTCAAGAAATATTAAATAGATTCAACATCTTTCTTCAACAAAATTGCAGACTGCACAGATGGTACCTTCCCAAAGGAAAATGTACTATAGCTTACTAGGGTATATATATTATACTTAATAGTTACTATATACAGTAATGGACTTCTATTCATTTTGCATCAAATTAAAACTTTGGGTGTCAGATAATTATTTATTAAAAGCTAGACATTTTAAATGAGAATAAGAAAGAAAAGTATGTCTTTGTGCCCCCTTTTCCCTGTTAATGCCCTATCGGCCCCCTTGGCTAAACTTTGCTAGATCCGCCCCTGCACAGTTACAGCCGTCAGCTACGTAGAAAAAGATCCTCGAGTAGAAAGTAATATTAAATACATTCTAACAACAGCTGATCAAGCTTAAACGTGCTGCTGTTGTTCAGCCGCTGGTTTCCTCTTTCTGGTGCGAAGTGGGCCAAAAGCAAACTAGAGACACGGACTCCCGACAGAAAAGCCGATCAGCTGATCGTTAAGCAGTTTCATGATTGAAGTAGCAGCAAGAAGAAGCAGTCGCTCCATATATCGCTTGTTAAGCTTAACGCAGGAATGCTTTACAAACATTCAGAGATGGACTTACACACTTGCTTTACTTCTCTCGGGATAACTTTGTCGGAGATGAAATGCCGGGTTGCTAGCGAAGCTCCAAATGCTATCCAGACCACCACAGGTCCCGCATGCCACAGCCGCTCTATCACGTGATGCATACTGCTCCGACGTGCTAACGTTCTGAGGCGAGTTACGGCGTGTTGCAAGTTTTGTGAGGTGCTTTCGTGATATTTAATGGATCGGATTACATTTTTTATTTTTCTCCGATATCCGATCCAGTAATTTAGGTCAGTATCGGACCGATACCGATACGTAATATCGGATCGGTCCATCTCTAGTTTATATGTATATAACAAAGTGACTAGTAGACTATACTATACTGTGCTACACTTTATAGAAATTTGTAATGGTTGGAAACTTACTGCCTTTATGAACTTATTGTAATACACTAGCTTGTACAAGGTTCATATTTGTGGCCTCAGAGATGAGAAGAATTTAAAACTATGCATTAAGGATAAAAAGGTAAGGGTCTTGGTAAATCTCTTATCCCTCTATATGCTTTTATAAAATTTAATTTATCTCCTGAGAAGAAGTGTGCAGCTGAACCTGCTGCTGCAAAGCAAAATGATGGTGTGTGTGTGTGAGACAAGAATGAAGGATGGGAAGTTTTATGATGTCTCATCTCAGCCAGGGGGCAAATATAATGAGCACCAAGGATCATCATTCACTTTGTCACTAAGTAGAAACGGAAGGCTGCCAAAGAGCCTAAAAGTAGGCGAGGCAGATGGGTGCTACCATCACCTCTCCCTGACCCGTTCAAAAAATGAATGCACAATTTAAAAAAAAGAAAAAAAAGAAGGCGCATGCAAAACAAAAGGTATGCAAAGTGGAGAGAGCCCAAGTCTAAGAAGCAAATGTCAAATTTTTAAATAACTTAGCTAATTCACAGATGTAAAAAGAAAATTATCACCACATGCAAGCTGTGATCAAAAGATGCTGAGGACTTCTAAAATACTAACAACCACCAGTGCTATCCCATAGCCTTGTCCTACAGTAGTATATACACCTATGGTATCAATATGAAGCTCCTACGTCGTCTTGTTCTCGAGGTATCACTTTCACAAACTTAGCTGTGCGCGCCCGCTCGCTCACCTGGCAGGGTGACAACATTACACCATCAGCCTTTTACGGCTTAGGGGTAAAGATCAAAAACCCCTGACCAGATTTAAATTTGCCCAGTGTGACACTTTAGGTTGTTTTCTCATGGACTGTTTTCAGCATGCCTGCCGTGCCATCACTGTGTTGTTAACTCCCCTCGACATGAGTTTCTGTGATACCAGGTGAATTTCTCCCAGAGATTCTGTCTTGCTTCCCTCAAAAGCAAAGCAGAATACATCTGCATGAATGATATAGGAGGCATAGATGAAGATGCAGGAAAAAAAGATAGTAAAGATAGAAGAGTCTGAATATCTTAGATCAATCAATCAAAAACAACAGAGTGCGCAAGAGAGGTGACGAAGAAAGTAAAGGGCCACAGTGAAGAATCATGGATGTAGAGAGAGGAGATACAGAGGGGGATGCTAGGGATGGAGTGAAAGAGCATCTCACCTGACAGAGTTAGCCTTTCTTCCCTCCACTTTCATGAAGACTTTGACATGATCAAACCGAGCTTGCACATACATCTTCAACCTGAAAAACAAACTCACATTAACACCAAGAACTAAACATATGGCCACAGTGACTAGCTTTAAGGTAGTGACGAAAAGGGTCAAAACACAAAGAGCTCATTGACTGAGCGTGGCACAGCAGTGATCCAAATGTACACTGGTATACTGACTGACATATGTATAGGCTCCCACTGAGGTTCCTATGCAAATTAAATCACTGTATGTACTGTCAACCACAGCACCTGAGCCTGCTGCGAACAGCTAGCCAATGGAACATGCAGAGTTGAAACCTCACTGGCTTGAAACTAGAAAGAGCCTGTGTATAAAAGATTGGCAAAGACTATGTCACGTCTCTATTTAAAGAGCTGTACACCTCTACACAATGCTCTTGATGTGGATTTTGCAGTAAGGCACTGATCGCTGTTATCAGTATAAAGCTTAGGTCAGAGGAGTCAAATCACTGCTCTGTAAGAGGTTCAGATAAGAAATAGTGCAATCTAAGAAGCTGCCCTGTTCAAAGACTACTGTTCAGGATGGGAGAAACAAGAGCTTGGGAAATGGAAAAAAAGAGCAAATGTATGTCAACGTGCGGAGACCCCGACCACATCCTGTGTTACTGAACTGTACTGAGCTGATCGATAACAAAGAGCAGCACAGAAGATTACCTCTTGAAAAACAGCTTCTGTGTGCAGGGAGATAAATTCAACTTATTAAAAGCTGACAATCTATCCACTCTGAGAAACATGAGCATAGCTGTGACAAAGCACAGTAGCAGAAATCACCAGCGTTACAGGCAACCCATCTCATTCACATTCTACAGATAACTTTAATTAGATACAGTAATATTTATGAAACTTCCTGTGGAACGGTGAACTGTAGCTATCAAAATCTTTTATTGAACATGAGCCTCCCAAGGCTTTCAGTTTCATTAAGGTTATGAGGGTTGGTCTTCCTTGGTCTCTTGTGTTCTGGGGGCCTCTGGATGTCTGGAGTCTTGATCTCCTCCATACCTGCTTCATGCCCTGGAGGACGGGGCTGTGGCCCCCCCACACCCTCTAGCAGATCATTACATGAAGGAACCTTTTAAAAAAACAAGCGCGTCCATGCTCACAGGTGTACACACGGGTGATCACACCCACAAACTACACCCTTTTTGGCTCCTACCTCAAAGCACACTGTGTTCTGTTGATCTTATGTGCTGCACAATAATGTTTAATATTTAGTATTTACTGTCATATTCCCATATATCATTGTGATGCTGTTTATTCTATTACTCTTGTTCTCTTCTGCTTGTTTTCTTTTTTCTTTCTCAGCAGGTGACCCAGGTGACTGATATATGCATTTTTTTTTCTTCTTTTTCTTCTTTTTCTGCTCATTCTGTTGGTTTTTGGTTTTTGCCCTTCTCCCCCGTCCCTCTTCTCAGCTGTTTCTCTTTCCCTCTTTCTTTCTCCCCTTCTTCCCCCCAGTAAAGTCTGTCCCATATTCAGTAAGTGAAAATAAAATAAACAATAAAAGGTGAATCAAATGGACCATTATGGCAAGGCTGGGATGGTCAATTTGGTAAAGTAAATCCGTTGGGCATCTTTCTTTGCCTTTAGACAACAATTCTGATGGCAAAAGAGCCAAACGGGACAGGCAAAAAAAAAAAAAAAAAAGAAAAAAAAAAAAAAAGGTTATGAGGGTTTACTACTAGAACTGAACCCTGACTACACAAAAACGTAAAGCTTATATTAACTTTATCATCAGCAGTTTAAATTTGCTATTTAAAACACACTGTGTCTAAGGTTTTCTAAAATTTGAAGAAAGTCATTTTACCACCAGGCTGTCACTGTTGTCAGATGGTTGGAATGGCCCCAATGTTGTTGAGGAGTAAAACATGAACCTCAATTGCACATCAAAATGAAGACAGCGAGAGAGGCACATTCTGCTGCAGTCAGTCTAAATTATCTGGATTGCTGAGCTGACTGAAGTAGCAGGCTCATGTACCTAGGTGATGTTGGTGGTGACCACCGGTTCCCTTTTCATAAGCAGTCTAAAAGGAAATCGATATTCACTCATTACCCAAAGATTTTTAGACTCCATGTGGGACAAAACCTGTAAGCACACCATTTGGTTTTAGTCATCCTCATTTTAGCTCATTGCTAGGATCATTTTTGAGCTCCTTTAGTCAACTTTTAGAAGCTGTCTATGTCCACCAAAACTACAGCCCAATTCTTGTCTTTTTTCTGATCATCAGGACATTTTTAAAAGACTAATATCATTTCCTTTGTTTTCTTTCACCTGGAAATCACAAACAAAAACAGTAATGTGTGTGTGTGTGTGTGTGTGTGTGGTTTTTTTTTTTTAACAGTTAATATAATGGCCCAGAAATAGCAACTTTGTAATGATAGCTCTGCAGTGCAACCAGTTTACATCATCCACCCAGGGTCCATTGTACAAGAAAAGTAATGATAGTTTTTGTAGATCAAAATAGGTATTAAGTATTGTCAGAGTTCAAAAAATAATGAAAATAGTGAAAGCAGTTTTAAAAGCATGATTTATAGCAGGAGAGCTTTTACAGCGTATTAAGACCCACAGTCAAAACCATGGTTCTATTTGAACACAAGACTCTATTGTGCTGTTCTGCTGTAGCTGATTCAGACGCTTAATGTGACAGTTTACGAGACAATTTTGGGCAATGCAAAAATCTTGTATACAATGCATTACAATTTTGAAGCAGGTCAAATTGGATACTTGACATTAAACCATTAAGTATGAATGCCACCATCCACATTTCAACTATAATTACTGTGAATGATTCATTTGGCTTCCTTTTCTCCGCTCTCTTTCTCAACTATGAGAATCTACGAACAAAACACTACTTCAAACTCGCTGCCGACAATAAAAAGTGCTCATTAAAACTTTTCAACAGAAAACAAAGGGCTGAGCAGCAGTCATTATCCCCGAACTTAGAGGTCTTTCAAGCCATACATCAAAGAGGTGTTAACTTCTAGGTCTATTATCACATTGTTATGTTTTCTATTTTTATTCATGGGTTTAAAAAAAAAAAAAACTAAACAAATCGGTGTGAGCTGAATTTCTATTGCTGAATGAAACGGATTAGTTTATGATTTCCAGCTTTGCTGCAAGATAAAGCTGGAGTTTTAGCAGATTTATAAAAATCAGTAACGCTAAACACAAGGGATCACATACCTGAAATTACTCCCAAGATCACAGAAATAGTTTTCACTTTGACGGCAAGTCACTAGTACTATTCCCAAATGAATCAATGCACAGTTGCTGCTTGTCCACACTGCCACAAAGCAAGGACAAAGTTTTATCTAGGAGCACATTCCAAAGCAAGGAAAGGTACTAACAGCTCACGGGAACTAGATTACTCGAATAATTGTCTACTAGGCCGGGCCATTGTAATTCAGTACTGTCAAAGTTGTCCCTTGACAACTGACAGGGAGTACTGACAGGGTCCAGACAGAGAGAGCATATTTCTCCCACACTGGCTTCTCTTAATTGCTCCCCATTAAATCCAGAATCAAATTTAAAATCCTTCTCCTCACATACAAGGTCCTGAACTTGTGGGTATTTAAAAGTAGAACAGAAGAGGCACAGCCTGCAGCCTTCATGCACCTCTTCTGTGGAACCAGCTCCCAGTTTGGCTTTGGGAGATAGACACCCTCTCTACGTTATTCATCTCTGGCTCTCCTGCACAGCGTGTATTTGTCCTGTCTTTCTCCCCCATTATTCCAAACTGGTTGTGACAGATGGCTGCCCCCCCCTCCCCAAGCCTGGCTCTGCTAGACGTTTGTTCCTGTTAAAACAGTTTTTCCTTCCCACTGGCACCAAGTGCTTGCTCAAAGGGTCTGATTGCTGTGGATTTCTCTATATTATTGTAGGGTCTTTACCTTGTTGTAAGGTAAACAACCCTTGGCTGTAAGGTGTGATTGTTGTTGCTATATAAATAAAACTGAATTTAATTATCCTACAGTTTTAAATGTGTACACAATATGTACACATGAACATGTTGGTTTTCCTGTTCTAATGATGAAACTTTAATTACAGACACATTTCTGTGTGGCTCTGTTAGTGTCTCAACCTTCACTTAGAAGTGGTTTCCTTTTACAGACTCAGTTTCTTGAAGCAATGTTTAGAGCTTTTACATCATTTTTCAAATAAATATCTCAGCTTCTAAAAACAAACTGAACCAAAAAAAAAAAACACATGTTCTGTTTTCAAATGTGAGGGGGGAAAGCTCACTTCTGACGTGTGACAGGGTCCGACTCTGTAGGGTGAATATAAGAAGTCAAGATCTGCTTCAAGGTTTGTTTGTCAGACACCCTGCAACAAAAATAGGCATCGTTAATAGAGAGGCAAATGCAAGAGAAAATAAAGGATCAATAATGGTCCCAACTTCAATTCAATATCAACACACTTTGGTTTCAGGGCACACTTAAACGCTAAAGATTTAGAAGAAACTTTTGTGATACACTATTGAAGAAATGTAATTATTACTTGATTACTCACCTCCTCTGAGTGAACTCTGAACTGCTCTGAGGAAATATGAGCTTCAGGTGCCACAGAAACAGTTTTTCTCTAGAAGAGACAGAAATGCACATTTTTATTTGCAGCTCATCAAAAACAGTGTTTTCATATAAGGTTATTGTTATTCTCACTGTACTCAATTCACAGTCAAACACAAATGCCCTTGTTTAATTTCAGAGCACAACATGGACACGGCTCTAATCTGTCCAAGACAATACATCTGGCTGCTTCCAAGATCCTGTCCATCTGTGTGACTGCGTGCAAATGAAAAAACCAAAAAGAAGAAGAAGAAGAAAAAAAAACAGTCACCATGGAAACCGTGACATATACACTCAATACTAGGACACCAGCTGGCCAATATCGCATAATAATCACTTCTTCTGGGGTAATGCTTTGGGCAGTAACTGTGAAATGTGGTCGGGTTTTCTGGGTTGCTGGGTGTGCTCTACAACCAAACAATCATTCCCTAAGCAGCTGCAGTATTCTACTACTGCCGTCAGATAAAGCCAACAAAACCTAATACATCAAACCGTTTGGGAGATAAGAATAACATGATGTATGATGATCTATTCCTTAGTAATCTCTTACAGAATCTTTTGGTGGATTCACAACACTTAATATTCCACATAGCTATTTCGTCAAACTATAGCAGATCATACATCAAGTGATCATCATAAAATAAATATAATGCTGCAGAGGAAGAAAGGACTAGAATAAAACCTAATGGCACAAGCAGCAGCATGCTGTTCTCTCCAGAGTCATGCCACAGAATAGTGAGTGCTAAACCTAACTACAAGGACTTGTGTTAACCAAGACCACAGAGTTTGCCATGAGTAGGGTGGAGCTGAATCATCAAACACTTCTACAGCAAAGCAGAGGACTAAAGCCTTAACAGATCTTAAAAATGAAGATGAAACATTACCCTCAAAAAGTCCCAAAGCATAAATGTAAGGAGAGCAAAGGAGACCTTGTTATTAGGGCTTTGCTACTCACCAAGATTGACTTGGAGCACATCATGGAGGTTTGTTTTTGTTACGAGCACCATCAGTGCACCAGCACGTGCATCAACCTCCTATTGTCTGCCATTCTCATCAACCTGCTCTTTCCTCTGATGTATTCCTACCTGAGTGGCTGCAGAAGGCTCACTCGCAACCGTATAAAGCCAGTGAAGCTACAGCATGGAGGTTGGTAAGTGGTGTCTTGATCCCTCTTATTTACTCCCTCATCTCCATCACCAACAGCATCATCCCTCTGCTGGTTTTACAGTTTCTGTTTATTAATAACAAGTTGAGGTGGGAGTTACTAGCAGCCCTATACAAGTAACTCTAAGCTTAGGGGAGAAGCCAGAATCTGACGGTTTGTAGTCTTATTCCTGTTATTGTTTCTTTTTGCTGGGGCTCCCATCGCCCTTATTTGTATTGTTTGTTATTGTTATTTGTAACTAGCTATATTTTCAATATTGTAGGATTTTATATGTTAGGTTAATTTGAGCCATAGAGGTAGGCACATTAACAGTTTTAATCACCAAACTGCTGGGCTTAGGGGTTGCTCTTGGATGGCAGTGATGACAGGAGCTATTGACAGTGGTTTAAGAGAGGGTTATCTACAAAGCTTATCACTGCTCAGGGATAAATAAAGGCCATCTTACTGCATACTGTCAGGTTATGACCTTTTGGCCAGATTGTCCACTCAATTTCAGAACAACGAAAGCTCAATTTTAAAGCCAAGCCAGAGAGATTAAACCATCTAGAAAAAAGCCAGCATAACAGTGTACTGTCAGTGTAGACAATGGAAGTCATCCAGAAAAACTTATGAAACATCTGCTGATATCTGGTTGAATTCATTGTGTACATCCACAAAAAGCAGTAAACCTCAGCAGCAGAGGTGTGGACTCGAGTCACATGACTTGGACTCGAGTCAGACTCGAGTCATTAATTTTATGACTTTAGACTTGACTTGAAAAAATGTTCTAAGACTTGTGACTTGACTTGGACTTTTACACCAATGACTTGGGACTTGAATTGGACTTGAACCGGTTTACTTGAAAAGACTTGATATTTTACCCCAAATATAAAATTTAACATGCATATTATATGGAGATTGAAAATGTGACGTCATTCACGGGTAGAACCGCAAAGGATTCTGGGAACTCGTGGCAAGCGGTACTATCGCACGCAGGCTTTCAATTAAAATCAGTCACACAGCGATAAAAAGAAACACAAAAATGTCAAGAAGCTGTTGTATTATTAACTGCAATAGCCGGTCACATGACAGCCACGGGAAGCCGACGGGTAAAGAGATCGGTTGTTATCGGATTACGTCGTTGAAGAGAAATTGTTCAAGCCATGTTTCCGAAGTAACAAAGACGCGACGGATGGTCTGGATTGCAGCCATTCAAAGATCAAATATAACGTCCTAGAACACTCCAGCTCACAGGTTAGTCTGCTCCAAGCATTTACACAAAGGTCAGTCTGCTGTTGTAGTTAATGCGTCATTTTTCTTAACATAATTGGTGATATAGGTTACAAGCAAGTCTGGCGCTGAACAGAAATTGTCGCGCTATGCTCCTTTATTTATTGTGCATAAATAGTGAATTGTCCTGACACAATATTGCGTTTCGCTTCTGTTATTATGGTACATTGACAAAAACACATACTTTTATTCACAGGATAAAACAGGTTTTTTGTATCACTAATTGCCCAGTGCGATTACAGCATCCAATATTATTGTCACTGCTACATTTCTGTGATGCTACCAGAAATTATTTCCACTACTAATTAATTACCGTTGAGCTCAAAGGTCCTATTAATAAACGGTTAACGAATGTGTATTTATGAAGACGATTTGTGAGACTGGTAAACTTATGATACGTACGATGGTCTTTCGTTCTACACGGTGCATTTCAAGGTCCTGCACCCATCCGTCGGTAAACTGTACCTGGGCTTGTTGCAGTGACCGGAAGTTACTAAACTTCATGAGTGTATGCGCTCACTCCAAGAACCGTATGATTATAAATATGCATATAAATATGCTACAATGAGATAGCTGACTTCATCTAACTAGCAAATGTTTTCCAGGCTACGTTGGTGATACAGTTTTTTTTAATGTGTATGATATTTTTGTCATGCGATTTTAAAGCTGGTCCTACAACCGCATCCAAGAATAACATGCAGCGTATCTCAGAACTGTCGGTGAAAATTATTCTTGGAGCTAAGTTTAATTGAGCTGCATTTTAAAGAGGTGCAATTTCACAATTTGTGTATATTTTCTAAGTTCACTATTTTGTATGTGTTGAGAAAAACACAGATTTTAAAATTACATGGTCTAATATTTACATTTAGCATAACTGCAACATTATTTTTTCGTTTGTTTTTTTTAAAGACTCGAAAGGACTTGAAATTCAAAGTTTCAGACTTGTGACTTGACTCGGACTTTTACACCAGTGACTTGAGACTCGACTCTGACTTGCCTGACATTACTTGAGACTTGACTTGAGACTTGAGGATAAAGACTTGAGACTTACTTGAGACTTGCAAAACAATGACTTGGTCCCACCTCTGCTCAGCAGCAGCCCAGATGATCACCAGCCTGTACACTAAGAAAATCGACTGAGCCATTACATTATTAATTAAAGAAGTTGATAGAGTACTTCAACTTTTACTGGAGTATTTTTTTTAACAGTAGTATCTGTACTTCTACTCAAGTACAGAATGTCTGTACTTTTGCCACCTTTGTACAAAATAGAATGAATAAGGCATCATCTGCACTCTACTGGGAACAAAGTGTCCAAATATGAGAGCTTGAGCTCACAATGGGTTCACAGCTGAGCAGTTCACTTGCTGAAGACACATAGGTGAGTGACAGATAAAACAGGAGAATATTGTGATTGTGGACTAAACTCTCCATAGGTAAATGAAATTATGTCCTGTGAACAGGATAAATATTTAAATGAAAGTAAAGCGGAACTTTAGCTAGTCTGTCAGTTAAACCCAGAACACAGAATAAATCAGCAGTTTAAATTTGTATTTTCAGAGGTAGGAATGAGGAAAATACAAGTTCACTACATTTTATTTGACCATACTTAAATAGTAACAATGCAACTAGCCTAACAACAAAGTTCTGGTCAAATAAATAAATTAGTAAATTAGTAAATAAACTGTATATTTGGATAAATGTCCAAACCACTGACACGTCCTGCTAACTAAAAATCCAGGCAGTGTTCTGTTGTCGGGTCCACATGGTAGCATTATACCATAGATGGCTTTTTTCTCCCCAATGCAAACAGAAACAGGATAAGGAAAAAAAACAAAAAGACCAAATGTGTGTATTTATACACTGAACAAAAATATAAACGGAACACTTTTGTTTTTGCTCCCATTCCCCATGGGATGGACGTAGAGACCTAAAATTCAATCCAGATACACAATATAACCATCCCTCCCAAACAGTGGTCACAAATCAGTCCAAATGTGTGGTAGTGGGCACATCTGCTATATTGAGATAATCCATCCCACCTCACAGGTGTGCCACATCAGGATGCTGATCTGACATCATGAGTAGTGCACAGGTGTACCTCAGACTGCCCACAACAAAAGGCCACCCTGGAATGTGCAGTTTTTTGCGCTATTGGGGGTCTGGGGACCCAGAACCGGTCAGTATCTGGTGTGACCACCATTTGCCTCATGCAGTGCAACACATCGTCGCATGGAGTCTATCAGATTGTCAATTGTGGCCTGTGGAATGTTGGTCCACTCCACTTCAATGGCTGTGCGAGGTTGTTGGATATTCGTGGGAACTGGTACACGCTGTCATATACGCCGGTCAAGCACATCCCGAACATGCTCAATGGGTGACATGTCCGGTGAGTATGCTGGCCATGCAAGAACTGGGACATTCTCAGCTGCCATCTGCCCTGAACAATGTGAACCATGATTCATCCGTGAAGCGCACACCTCTCCAACGTGCCAGACGCCATCGAATGTGAGCATTTGCCCACACAAGTCTGTTACGGCGACGAGCTGGAGTCAGGTCAAGACCCCGATGAGGACGACGGGCATGCAGTTGAGCGTCCCTGAGATGGTTTCTGACAGTTTGTGCAGAAATTGTTTGGTTGTGCAAACCAATTGTTCCAGCAGCTGTCTGGGTGGCTGGTCTCAGACGATCTTGGAGGTGAACCTGCTGGATGTGGAGGTCCTGGGCTGGTGTGGTTACACGAGGTCTGCGGTTGTGAGGCCGGTTGGATGTGCTGCCATATTCTCTGAAACGCCTGTGGAGACGGCTTATGGTTGAGAAATGAACATTCAATGCACGGGCGACAGATCTGGTTGACATTCCTGCTGTCAGCATGCCAATTGCACGCTCCCTCATTGCTTGTGGCATCTGTGGCATTTTGCTGTGAGACAAAACTGCACATTCCAGGGTGGCCTTTTGTTGTGGGCAGTCTGAGGTACACCTGTGCACTACTCATGATGTCAGATCAGCATCCTGATGTGGCACACCTGTGAGGTGGGATGGATTATCTCAATATAGCAGATGTGCCCACTACCACACATTTGGACTGATTTGTGACCACTGTTTGGGAGGGATGGTTATATTGTGTATCTGGATTGAATTTTAGGTCTCTACGTCCATCCCATGGGGAATGGGAGCAGTAACAAAGGTGTTGCGTTTATATTTTTGTTCAGTGTATGTGCGCACAACACTGAGTAAAAGGTTGAATTTTCACTTGGTTGTAAGGTGTGGGGCAAAGTGAAGGCCCCAGCAGACAGGAAGACAATGGACTGGGCGGTGATTTCCTACTTTGGAAGGCATCTAAGAAATCCACCCAATTTTTCAAAGAAATTTATGTGTTTGCTTAGTTTGGGCCAAGTTTCTTGTTTAGTGCGTCAGACTGACTTGCACAAGTGTCTGTGTGTTTCCATGTGTAAGCAAATGAGGGTGGAGCACCAGGTGTGATGCCATTACTCTGTCATTATGGCAAATGGAAATCATGTCTTTCAATGGAAAAGAGGCTTGCCCAAATATGCAGGCAATTGGGTCAGGCCAGGCCAAAATGCATACCTGTGAAAGGTGCCATCATTATTAATCACACACACAAAAAACAAAAACTGGAAAGAGCTGCATATAAAAGTCAAAATCGATCACGCTACTTAGACCTTTAACAGTTTTTACTGATAGCACTGGAACAAGACTGAGTTTTAACAAGATCCAACAAAGCCTATGATCTAATCTGGGAGTAAAACAGCAAACTCACAATTCAGATTCAACTTACTTTATTCTCACTCTGAAAACTCACCGTCTTGGCAAAAAGTGTCTTTTAAAAAAAAACAAAACCCTGATATGATATTCAACAGTCTGAGTAGCAAAGACGGATATTGCAGCACAATAGCAGATTTAGGCGAGCAAATAATTGGAGGATTTTTTTTCCTTTGCTCACATTAATATTTGTGAACAGACAGTCACTCCAACTAATCACCGAATTGAATCTTTGCCTTGAAGAATACCATAAATACATAATGTGTGTGGAAGGGCTGGGCGATATGGCCTAAAATCCATTTCGCGATATAATTTAAAGCATGTGCGGTAACGATATATATCGCGATATATTCTTTTCTTCTGTATAGCGTATTTTCCACACTATAAGGCACATCTAAAATCCTTTAATTTTCTCAAAAATTCAGAGTGTGCGTATGAATTCTGGTTGTGCTTACTGACCTCGAACTGATTTGGGCGTGCAGAAATCCGTTAAAAAAATGTTTTAGTACTACTTTGGTAAGCTACACTGCTTGATGGATTGTCAGAGCATTACGGCTGCCGTAGTGAGGAGCTTCGCAGAGTAATCTGGGTCCAAAACTCCGTCCATTTCAGGTCCCAAAGTCAAACGAACACAGAGTTAAAAACGGTCTAAATTCTTTCATCTTTAATAAAATTATCAGCGTTGCTGCTTTACCAGGTGTAACAATTAAGTTTAACATCCAGGCTTCCACGAAAACAGAATTTATTAAATTTAACAGAGTTAGAAGTTAACAGGAAGTTAGCTCGCTAGTTTACACCTAAACATTTCATACCATGTTCTGACAGAGATTTTTGAAACTAATTAAAACGTACAGCTCTGCTACCACTTCCAACATAAATGAAGACAGAAAACTAAACAGCAGTGGCGTTTGCAGGGTTACTGAAGTTGGACTACCTGGTATATAATGTTGTGCTACGTGATTGCTAGCAACACAGCTATGTTAGCATAACATTAGCACAGTGAAGCTGAAGGATGAACGCCAACTTTTTTCCACTCGATAAAAGTTAACGTGAGGGATTCTGGTGGTCAGGGACAAATGCAATTGCATAGCAGGATGCTATGCACGGGCCAAACTTCAGTCAGGAGAACAACTGAGATTATTCATCCACAATACGAAGTTAGTTATTAATATACTGCAACAACATGGGAATAGAACAGTTGCGAGAGAATTCAACATTAATGAATCAATGTTACGGAAGAGGAGGAAGCGCAGTTTTTGGCTTTCCCCATATTTCAAAAGTGCTTCATCTCTTTGCTATGACTGTCGACCTCCATAATTTGCAGATGATAATGGTTGTAGCCGCTGCGATGCGCAGCTTGGTGACATCATCAACATGCACTATCGCGATAGAGCGGTATAGTCAAAATCTCCATCGTTGGCCAAATTTATATCGTTTCTATCGTATATCGTTTCTATCACCCACCCCTAGTGTGTGGTGTGTATATAATAATGTGTGGCCTTATAATCACTCTGGGGTTCGTTTGATCCTGTGTTTTTATCTTTCAATTTCTTTTTAAACTTGTTTTTATATGAAAACCCGCTAAGCAGCATAATGAACGAAACAGACAATCCAATAATCAGGTCCACTTTATGCATTAACTGGTGAGGTTTGAAAAGAAAGGTCCTGTTTCACATAACTATAATAGTCCCTATGACTGCAAGCTTACTTTTCAACAGTTTATGTTGTACAAACTAGTATGTTTTAAGCATACTGAACCTTTGCTATTTGAGGTTTGGCTACTGCTTTATACAGAGTCTGAGCAATTGTCCTGATGTGTGGAGGACACTACGAATGAAAGCATGATCGGGGGAGATGGATCAATTCATTAACCAGAGTACACACTGTTGGTTTAGTAAGTGATTGGTGTTGTGTGTGCTATCCACAGCAGTGAGCAGAAACCCTGACTGGTGGTCTGGCAGTCGCAGCAGAAATCCATCTGGCTGGATTAAGGACTGGACCGATCCAACAAAAATGTCACTACACGTGAAACCATGTGTGCTGTGTTTCTGATGGTCAGAGGCAGATGCCAGGATCTGAGTGGCAAGTGGGTGCTAGTAAAATTAGATGACAGGATTGTGGGGACTGTCTATTAAGATACAAAAACTAAAGTCAGAATTCAAAGCGATAGTTGTGTCCGCAACCTCAAAGGGTGGAGCGACAGAGCGGCTGATGGAAAGAAGGCAAAGAAAAGAAAGATTACATGCAGCCGCATCACAAGTGTTCTTATTCGAGTCTCTTACACTCTAGCTGTTTGACACCCTGCACAGGACTAACCTTCCCAAAAAGTCATGAACACAAATATGTTAACACGTACAGGCCAGACTTTGAGTGCGACTTTGGCTTATGTTAATCTTAAATCTGACACAAAGGACAAAATGTGAATCATGCTGTTAGTGTTGCAATAGGCTGCTAGTAAGAAATGCCCAATAAAACAATTTAAAGCTAAATCTTTATCCAGTTGTCTGTTATATATAGACAACGCTGGCTTATCTCTCGAGATAGGTGCCCTTTTTATTTATTTATTTTTGTTGTTTTTTAATGACGTCAGTGTTGCATGGTCTAACAAACAAACGTGCATTGCATGAAAATGGTCAGGTACAAGGATTGAACTGAAAAATGAAACATTTTTAAAGAACTTCAGACAGTCTGGTGACATATTGTTCAAGACTACAATTACAAGAAGGTCTTTGGAATCACAATATAACAAAATGGCAGGTGGCTCAAAACCTTACACAGTGTGTGTGCGTGTGTGTTTGTTAATAGTTTCATTTATAAACAGGAATCATCGCAATAATAACCGAGTTCTTCTGGCAAAGTACAAAACTATGTGAATAACGAGTGAACGCATGTAAAGCTTTTTACCCAATTCCAACATTTTACCCAAATGCAAGTTTTTCATGTCACCTGCATCTATAGCACAATCGAGTTTCTGGTCAATTTGCATTTTGGAATTTTGCCCCTAGTCAAGAGACTGATGTGTGGCCCTCGGATATGCGGCCAACTGTGATGACAGTGTTTGTAACAGTGATGCAGCTTGCCATTCTGATGTAAGGTTTGCCTCGGATGGCGGCAGGCACAGATTCTGCTCTGTATCAAGCCAAGCCAGCCAAAAAGCTGTCGTTTGGAGTCTAAAAAAAAAAAAAACACAGACTAAAGCTGCTGCTGATTGTTTCACTTGAACTTGGAAAGCACAAGTGGTAATGCAAATGAGAGTGAAGTGATGAATAGTCGTCCCCTGCCATGAAATCCTGCTTTAATCCATTTGTGTACTCATTCATCACATGCAACGGCTCACACATCACTTTGGTTTCTGCTAACCTGCGATGAATATCACTGCCACATTACGGCATTTTCAAAATTGCATTAATTGGTCTAATAGAGTTACTAAAATTACAGCCCTTTTCCATACTCTCAGTGTGGCAAACTTCAGCTGCGACATGTTCTGCATGTGAATTTCCACTGCACCTTCACAGCAAGGGATCGGTGATATTTTCCACTGTGCACGGCAAACAAATGCTTTATCCCGCTGAGAGCCAAGTCATCGACGGCATTACTAACCAGAGAGTAAATTTAACCCTAGGCAATCATAATATGTATATTTTGTTTTTTAGTGCTGGCAATCGGGAACAAAGAAAATTATTCTTCAAACTGGGACATTTTTTTTTTCCAAAAACACAAAAATAAAGAGACTGTTTTGCCATTCCCCAAATATAGGGTTAGGGATACCACCAATTGTAAATTAGACCTCTGAGTAGAGCAGGGCGATATGGCCAAAAATATTTATCACGATATATATTTGAAAATTTGCGATAACGATATAACCGACGATATAATTGATGCGAGACAAAATACAACTCCACAACATTACTAGCGCAAAAAGACAACCTTCCATTTATTTTCACTTAAACAAGAAGCTGGTTTTTATGTACATTAAAGCTTTATAAAAATGTAACAGTGCAAATGCAAATTCCTTGCTGAAAGTTTAACCAAAAGGCATTTCCAGTAGAAATGGGCTGACATATCCTGAGCATAACCATGTATAATATCCACTGAAGTTAAAAAGAGGTGCTTTGCAACATTAAACTGCAGTGTGCAGTACGCATTTTTCGGACCATAAGGTGCACGGGATTATAAGGCACATTAAGCGAAACAAAGCAGTCAGATAAATCAAACTTTATTAAACTCATTCTTCTTGCTTCCTCCACTTCTGTACCATTGATTCATTATGGTTGAATTCTCTGGCAGCTGCTCTATTCCCATGTTGCTGCAGTATATTAATGACTAACCTCGTATTGTGGATGGATTATCTCAGTTGTTCTCCTGACTGAAGTTTGGTCCGTTTACAGCATCCTGCCATGCGATTGCATTTGTCTCTAACCATGAAGAACCTTCACGTTAACTTTTATAAGTGGAAAAGTGTTAGTGTTCGTCCTCCAGCTTCACTGTTTATGTTATGCTAACATAGCTGTGTCGCTAGCGATCACGTAGCACATCATTATATACCAGCTAGCCCAACTTCAGTAACCCTACAAACGTCACTGCTGTTTAGTTTCCCGTCTTCATTTATGTTGGAAGTGATAGCAGAGCTGTACGTTTGATTTTTTTCAGAAATCTCTCAGTCAGAACATGCAATATCATGCTTAGGTAACTAGCGAAACTAGCGAGCTAACTTCCGCTAGCTTCCTGCTAACTTCTAACTCCGTTAAATGTAATAACTTTTGTTTTCATGGATGCCTGGAAGTTAAACTTCATAGTTACACCTGGTAAAGCAGCAATGCTGATCGTTTTATTAAAGATGAAAGAATTTAGACAGTTTTTAACTCTAAGTGATGCTGCAGTGTTGTTTGACCTGAAGAATACGGAGTTTAGGACCCAGATTACTCCCAGATTTAAGAGCATCTTAGTCCGACAAATATGACAATAACAACGGCCGCTTGCATGTTCTGCAAAAAAATGTGCTTTGTTGTGTATCTGATGGACAAACACCAAACCAGTTCCACATCACGGAAGTTGCACCATTTTTACAAACCAATTCTGGTTCATCTGTTTCACTCAACAATCGGCCATGTGCGTATGAAAACAAAGGCACTGCGCACGCGCGTTTTACTCCCATTCTATCGCGATATTTCATTTTCCTATCGTTGCCTAACATTATACCGGTATTACCGTGAACGGTATAATATGGCCCAACCCTACCTCTGAGGGATAAAAAACTACCTCCACTATTCATAGTTTACACGTGATGTCACATCATTAGACGAACATCCACCCGCATAGCAAGAAAAAAGTATTTTTGCTGCCTGACAGTTACAGTCAATGTAAAAAGAAAGTACAGTCACTTCAAGCTCGTTTTTTTGTATCAGAATCTAGAAACAATGTCAGGTCTTAAATTACAGAAATACAACCTCAGATGAAATACAAATTGTGACATATAACACTATGTCATTAATTAATTTAAAAAGTCGAAATGCAGAAGTACTGCATGAAAAACTAAGTACACCCTTACTGCTTCCATAAGAATTAAGAGGATAACCAGCATCCAGGTGCATTTTAATCAAATGGACTTGAGTAACCGATCATCAGCAAGTGTGAGCACCTATATAAAAAGCAGTTTGCTGCTCGTGAGCATTCAGGTGTGTGTTCATACTAGGGCTGCCACGATTACGTCGACTAGTCACGATTACGTCGACTATCAAAATCGTCGACGACTAATTTAATAGTAGACGCGTCGTTTGAAGCTTTGTAAGATCCCAAAAGACGCAGGAATAAGTAGTAGGATTTAGTGTAATAACGGACTGAAACAGAAGATGGCAGCACTGCATGTACAAGGATACCAGCTGCCGTTAAACTCCGAAGAAGAAGAAGCTCAGTTTCCAACAATGGCGGTAGCTAGTTAGTTTTAATGTTACTCTTATTATTCTTTCTGGGTCACAAAATAAACGTTTAACATATTTTCAGATGAGAATGTAGCTGTATAAACTTCAAAAATCTGCTCAGTTTATCAAGACACCACATATTTTCAAAAGCGCTCCGACGTTTTCGGAGACGTCTGTTACGTCGTTAGCTAACTGGGGTTACAGGCTCACTAGAGCCGGTGAGAACACCGGACTCCCGGCAGATCGTTTTCAAACCCACTGCTGTCTTTTGCTACTCAGGTTAAACATGATATATAAGTCACTTAGATAACTTAAAAATGTTATTGTTTGGCTTTTTTCAGTATTTTATTTGTTCCTGAGTAAATCGGTTTGGCTGAGATTAAAGTTATAGTTTTTACACAGCTGAATAAACGTCAGGCAGACAACTGATTATCAGAAGTGTGAGATGCTGGAGAATATACTCTGGTGTCCTGTTATATTTTAGATGGCAAGGAGCAGACGGCTGAGTTTATTAAACTTCACCGAAACAATCTGCAAACTTCATTAAAATTTAATAAACTATCATCTTGTCTTTATTTTTAGTTTGCACATACCTTAAACACTTAAAGCTGTAAGCCAATGATAGTTATATAAGAGCAGATGCTGCTGGTGCAATAAGCTGTACGTTTTACGTCCAATGGATGATGATCTGATTAGTCGACTAATCACAAAAATAATCGGTGACTATTCGACTATCAAAATAATCGTTTGTGGCAGCCCTAGTTCATACAATGCCATCAATGATCTTAAAGAATAAATTGTTGCTGCCCATCAATCTGAGAGAGGTCATAAAGTCCACCGTTGTACAGTGAGAAGTATTACGTGTGAAACATTCATCACAGTAAATCCTACCAGGTGCAAATTCACCCCAAGGTCAGACTATACAATGCTCAGAGAAATTCCAGAACACCCAAGTGCTACATCAAAAACAATAAAAACAGGTATGGCTTGTTGGGAGAAAGCCTCTTCAATCTAAAGAGGACTAGATTTTTTTTTATGAACTATTATATATTTTATTTATAACAGGTTTAGTTTTTTCCATTTTAATTAAATAAAAATGCCAGGGAGTTTTTAAATACGATACACCATCGAGCCACCTGACTTAACTGATCACAAAGAGTATAGCACTGCAAACAAACCCTGGCATATCGGGCCAATCATTCTTTGTCCACAGTAACTCAGGTTATCATTGATAGGTCAGTTACACTGGACTTGGTTTATAATTAGATTTAAGTCATATAACCTTTCAAAGTATTGCTGTTCCAGACAACTGACTACTGTGACCCTCACCCTCATGTCCTTCACCTCCCAAACAGCAGCATAATTAACCCACCCAGAACAAAAACAGTCTGTACTTTGGTGCACTTTCATCTTACTAGCTCTGCAACAGCAGGGATGTTTCCCTTGGAAATGTTGGGTGGAGGAATACCAGAGCTGCTTAAAACTATCTTAACAATATCTAAAGTTAAGCTTATAACTCCTCAGGAGCCTGCACACTATTGTCACATAATAACATTTAAATTTTAAAATAAAATCTGTAATTTCCATTTCCTGTCATATGAAGTAAACCCAGCAAGTGCTCCAGCTCAGTCGAGCATTTCGTTTACGTTGCATAGCACGTCACCAGCTGCTCATATCTCCTTCTTGTGTGCCTTTTCTGGTTGTCTTTTCTTTTTGCCATCAAATTACAGCTGTGGATCTGTCTATGGACCTTGTCAAATCATCAGTAGAATAACACTTAGTATTATGTTGTTGCTGTTTTACATTCCCAGAGATAACTTTATAACCATCAATTTAACTTCCAATCATGCTACAGCCACACTGAGGAAAACAGTGGTTGGAGACCATGGCATGACCAAAACTTAAGCAAGTGTGCAATGATGTAATTGCTGCAAGACAGTGACTTAACTGCAAAATAACATAGGCACTTGGCAACTTTTTATTTATATATGATTATAACCAGAATACAACCCATTCAGTTGAGTGACCTATTGCAAAGAGATGAGTCACAGACGAAGGAAAGACGAAGGACTGGTTGTACGAAAAGCAGTAACAGACAAGAAGCACCCAGAGTGCAAACCTCAGCCAAAACAGCTCACTTTCTGGGAATCATTTTCTTTTAAGAGAATAGCATTATTTTTTTTATACATTTGTTTTCTTTGTTCTTTTCATATAAACCATAACAAAAATTGTAATGCAATAAAAACAAGCACAAAGTGCAGGCTTTTATTTTGTAGGAGTAGTTCATAGAGAAGAGCGTGGATATTGATTACTATATAATCTATTAAAAATAATAATAATAATAACCAGCCGGTTCCTTCGCTTTTTTCTTGACAACACTTTCTTTAAAAGGCATAACTAGGGCTGCTCAATTAATCGAATTTTAATCTAAATTACAATCTGGGCTTTCAACGATCATTAAAAATGACTGAGCCGATTATTAGCACCTCCCTCGTACTTTACTCTCATGTTGCTCCGTGTGGCAAATCGAGCGCTCCTCTCCGCGTTTCGAACACTTGTTACAACAATTAAGAGGACCCGAGGGAAGCTCGGAAAGCTAAGCAGAAGTTATTTGGAGAGGAGAGTGACTGCCGTTGGTTGAAAAGAGAGGTAAAAAAAACTTCAGTGGTGTGGAAACATTATGGGTTCGCGGAGTCAGACGTGGATCAATAGTGTGTAAACTTTGCTACAGTGTCATAGCTGCACCACAGAGCAACACTGCAAAGTTCACTAAACATAGAGGTTTACATTTTTCATTTATTTCTTATATTGCAAAAATTTGCACTGTTATCAGTATTTGCACACTATTTTATATTATTTTTGACAATCTTTAAAGTCATTATTCAAAACATTGTTATTGTTAAATAAATAATAAAAATCTCAATTGCAGTGAAAATAATCGTGATTATCATTTTTGCCATAGTCGAGCAGCCCTAGGCATAACACATTTTGGGGTCAACTTGAAAGAAAAGGCAGACCCTAAATGTTAAAGTGAGATCAGAGAATATGAAATTTAAGTTTGATGTTATTTGACCTTGAAGCAGTCATATTTGGATCCCCTCCATTCTCCACATGCCCCTATGTTGTCAGTACAAACAATGGCAGTCAGAAAGAGGAAGTTTTAAAGCTCTATATAGCACTGTTATCACTTTGACCTTCAGATCAATCTATGGACCTTGAAGGAGGAGGTCAGAGGTCAAATGTGACACAGAATTGAAATATTTATACTATACTTTCTATATGTTATTAGAATTCATTCTAAACTTTTTGAGCTATCGTGTTTACAGACACATGAGCTGCCAAAATCAACCTCCTTGGTGAAGATAAAAATGCTAAGTAATTTGAATGGACTTTCTTTAACGCAATTTAAAAAAATTAAACAACACAAGATATGCCAAGCATTCAAAATACCTTTATAGTACATTAACTGAGCCTACAGCACATATGGGATACCACTGCTTTTGTCTACAAAGCTATTATGTTATCTTCTACTGTCAATAAGAAACACTTCATTTTGGATTTCACTGTTCAACACCTGTCAATAACTGGGAGCAAATATAGGACCACTCTCACCCAGAAAGCTGGGTTAATTAAGGCTGATTCTCCCAACCCAATATATGGGAAAGTAATACACAGGGCATGAAAACTGCTGCAGCTCATATTACTAATCATCCCAAGCTATTATAGAAATATTTTCAGTTATTACATGCAATAACTGCTTCTGCAATGTGTTGTCCAGTCCACTCAAGTCATCTGTGAGGAAAATTCTCTGACCTGCCAGGCTGAGACTGTAGAACACATAATTCTATCCTAATACAACTACACCCAATGTTCTGCCAAATGTCAGCTACTATCCTCTAAGGACTGGAGTGAGAGGCAGCCTCAAGTTTTTTCTTTACTGTTCTTGCCTTGTTTTTTAAATTAGTCATTGGGTAAGAGGTGGAAAGAAAGTAGCTGCACAGCCATTATTTTGCATACAAACATGTAATCAAAAAGACACGTGCTCCCAAGCTCACCGCATATACATGTACACTCACACGTACACACACCACCACCAGGCATGAAAACCCTCCAGTCAGCTGTATGCCAGTAATGATCCTTCTCTGGCACTGTGAGTGCGTAGCATGAATATGTCGCTAACCAGCTGCACTCACACTGTTCACACATCTGCTTTTTATATTATGTACTTGGTACATTCTGAAACAAATTCTCTCTCAGCCCTTTGCCATTTATTTATTATATACCTTTACCCCAACCCTTGTGTCTATTTGGTAGCCTGTAAATGGTGCAGTGTTGCGGTTAGTTGAAAAATCTAGTGAGACAGTTGGCTGGTGATTCCTCTACTGATGCTAGGCTAACAGGACGATGAAAATATATCATATCTGTATCCTTCAGATAAAAATTTGTGCAAACAAAAAAAACCCTAAAACATCTGACAACTGTTGAACTGAACACACAGAGTATGAAGCTGGAGTCTGCCACAAGAACCTGACAAAGCTGATGTGATGTGCTCACTTAAATCAGCACCTGCAGAACACCAGACACAGACATGACAGAGCAGTCGACTTTACAGATGGAAAAGAGGGTGGTGAAAGGGAAAGTAACAACATAAAACCAGCTGGAGGGAATGACAAAGGTTTCTTTTAGTGGCAATCCTGATTGGCACCTAATGTTGTCCCTGGGCATTTCAAGACTCGTAAAACTTTAATGTGCAGTTCAATAACAATTTCCCCCCCTCTTCCACTTCTTTATTCTTCCACTGTGGGATTAGAGAGCCAGGGCCAAACCTCAAAGAAATTGCAAAATGAGTGGCACAAGGTTGTCCAGGGAGTTAGAATAGCTGCCAAAAATGACAAGACAACCAGCACATTTGAACAAATTTGACCAAAATAAAAAAAACCAAAAAACTAAATACACGCTATTTCTAAAGAAAACAATAAAACCTTCGTGTCTAAATAACTGCAAGTCTGCAATATTAAATAAGCTGAGACTTTTCTGAAAGTCTCCCTGCATGCCATTTGGTTTTGGTTTTCCACTGTGCAAAGCACATCGTACCTGGCAAAAGAGGTACTGCTTCAGTCGAGATTCTAAACCATGTAAGCCAGAACTAAAAGGCAACATGTAAACACTGCAGGCTGCTGACAGGCCAGAAAGAAGCGACATATGTGCAACATAGGATGTGCAACATGGGACATGAAATTACTCAAACCTTCCAGTTTTTTCCTTTTAGCAGTCTTTTTTTCCTCAGTTCCTTCAGCCTTTACAAGGATTTAAAACCATCCTACCATGCCCCTAAACAGGAATGGGTACTATGTAAATTACTGAGTCGAGTTGAGCCGTGTCATGCAATAGAAGCTGGGCAAGAATGGAAAAAATTAACTGCAAGGTGTCCACCAGCATGGACTATGATGCCACTGATTCTCTGCAACAAGCTGGCATATGTGTCTGGCAAGCTCTAACATCATGGTAATCATCTCAGCTCATGTCCCATTTAGTATATTATAAACTCCTTTATTAACGATTTAAAGACTCTCGTGGGGAATGAATCTTTCATACACATGGTTAGAGATTCAGGATTCATCACCATGCACAAGACTGCCATGAGATAAGCGTGTGAAAAGCCAAGTCTAGATAAAACACTTCACGAGAGTGCCATCCTGTGGTAAAGTAAAACAGCACTAATCAGAAGCTTATTTTGCAGCAGATTAAGCAGGGCTTTACCAGAAAACACTAAAGTGCTGTCTTAGACAGTATGTTCAACAGTGCCTGAATGTCTTTGTAAGGCTTTTCATGGTATTCCCCTGAAAGAACTCTAAACACTTATGTTACCTATTAATATCACATTTGTTTGTGTGTCAGCAAGTTTTATTTTCTCTGGACCCTGTATAGGATGTGTGTGGGAAAATCTTCATCCTGTACATCCTTTATTATGGTCAAGATAATGACAGGGCCTTACTTTACAAAATGAAGAAAGTTACTAACTTACCTTAGATATATTCCAAAATACACTGACATTTAACTCCATCCAACAGAATTCAAAATATAACATTAACAATAATGATATTTTCTGCATTTGAGCAGGTGTATGCTTACTTTGTAAGGAAGAAGGTGGAGTTTTCTCTGCTCTTAGAGAAGGTGATGGGGAGGAATCTCAGGGTGATGTTCATCTTCCTGGCATTAGAGGCCAGTTTCTTAGACTGAAGAACAGAAAAATAAAGATGATATAGTTTCATTGCAAAGTTAAATTAATCGTGTCAATCAGCAATAACTATATCATTAATTTATTGCCATTTTAAGCACAAGTAGCAAAAATTATATGTGGTCTTTTTCAATACATTTACAATTTAGAATACAAAATGTAAAGACAAAATAGTCTTTGCAGCCCCATCAGTAGAACAACCCTGTACAGCAGTGACTCCCAAGCAGGGGTACAAGTTCTCCCGTGGTACTTCTGCAGCCAGGATACATGAAGGATGGGAGATGGGAATATATGCCAAATCTATACCAACAGCTGAAACTGTCAACTAATAAGTGTGGGTAATGGTTGGCTAAATACAATAAATATACAATAGGTAAACATTTATGTTAAACTGGTACCGAAACATAATGTATAAACCATACAAAAGATTCACTACATGCCATGAAATGAATAGCTGTCAAAAAAGTATGAATGGATGGATGAACGACTGAAATGATAAGCTGTAGTTAAAATGGTTAAATAACCAAAACCACACAGCTGAAAGAAGTCAAGATAAACAAACGAGTTCCAAAGCACACACCTGACCCTAACCTGTGAGTGACATCTGTATGAACAAGATTGGGAGCCAGTATTTTCTAGTATCCTGATAATTCCCATTAGTTCTACAGTACTGTGGAAAAGTGTTAAACCATTCCTCATTTCTTTATATTTTGGTTCCAAGAAGCTAGCCCTTTTTTTCCATTTACCGTAATTGTCGGGCTATAAGCCGCTACTTTTTGCACAAGCTTTGAACCCTGCGGCTTTTAGTCAGGTGCGGCTTTTCTATGGATTGTCCATGATTTTTGTGATATCGTAAGACGATTTGTTTTGTTTGTTCTGCTGTTGTACGGCACTACGTTGCCTGGCGGAAGGATCGGGGTTCAAGAGTGGTATGTTGGTCACATGTCCATCCGCCAGGCAACATAGTGCCGTACAAGTAGCGCGAAAAACAAACTTCAAAGTAGCGCTACGCGTTCAGCGGGAGTCGTGGATGACCAGCGGCGATAAACTTGCGAAAAGCAAGTTATGCTCAACACCACCAGTGGATTCTGACAGCGTGGAAAAGTGTGAAAACATCCACGATCACCAACGGATTTCGAAGGGCTGGACTGCTGCATGATGAAGAGGAGGACACCGCCACGGCCCTTCTGAGGGTGTTCGACTCTGACACTGACAACGAGGATTTCTTTGGTTTTGAAAGTGACAACGAAGGAAAGAAGCTGAGAGTGGATGACGAAGCCATCCTGAGCCTGTTCGTTTCCGACACTGGAGAAGAGGACTTTGGTGGTTTTAGTGCGCAGGAAGATGGTGGTGAATGACTGACTTTTCTTCTTGTTACAGCCGTGTCACTGCACCTGAGCCTAAAAGGTAGTCCGAATCTATTTTTCTGGTGTGCTGTAGGTTACTGTTATGTACTACATTTGTTACTCATTTATGAAGCACAGCACATGTGCAAATATGTACCCATAACTTGTTTTTCAAAATATTAATAAAAGGGGTGTGTCTCCAAACAGCCATCTCTTTCCTGACAATTCCCTTTGTGCATATTCTCTTACATATGATAAGTCAACATTGAAACACCTGCGGCTTTTGGTCAGGTGCGGCTAATGTATGTACAAAACAGGATTTTCCCCTGATTTTAGCTTGTGCGGCTAATATTCAGGTGCGCTTTGTAGTCCGGGAAATACGGTAGTCATTTTGTTACTAGTGGTCTGCCACCTAATGATAAAACCTAATGATTTGTTCCCATTTTGCAGTGTAATTAAAAAAAATGCCAAAGAAAACACAGCAAAGCAGGAATAAAAATAATATTTTTGCACCAACAAGGTGATTCCCAAATAACACTTAGATGAAAACTTGGCACATCGTACACTGAGGAAAGTGGAAAACAAACGAAGTAGTGGCAGGACTAAAAAAAGCTATGATAAACTGTCCTGGAGAAATATGAAAAAAATCCAACAAGGGCCTGACAGAGGACCTGAAAGACACATCTGGTCCTTCAGTTGGTCCATCTACTCAGGTCTCATGGGGAGGATGAATCCAAATTTGACATTTTTGGTTCAAATTGTAATTATGTATAGAAGAGGGCAAAGGGAGGAGGGGGTACAACAGTGAGAGTTACAGCCATCTGTAAACGGCAGATGCCCTGGCATGGTTTGAGTATCTTGTCTAAACTGATGGAATTATAAACATAGAAAAATATTTTTAACAACTATGCAATGCCATCTGGAGAGCATCCAATTGTCAATGGCTTCATTTTTTTTCTGCATGACAATGATCCCCAACACATTTGGCAATGCAGTAAAATCATACCTGGATAGAAAATCACAATCTGTCATGGACTGGCCTTCCCCAAGCCAAGACCTCAACAAATATTGAAGTGGCTCATCTTGAAAAGAGAACAGAGAACATCCAAAATGGCCTGTATTTGTATAGCGCTTTACTAGCCCCTAAGGACCCCAAAGCACGTTACACATCCAGTCATTCACCCATTCACACCCACATTCACACACTGGTGATGGCAAGCTACATTGTAGCCACAGCCACCCTGGGGCGCACTGACAGAGCTTTGTCCTTCAAAAAGCCTGGAGAACTAATCATGAAGAAACTATGAGAAAGCCTGTCTAAGAGAATTCAGACTATGTTGAATATTAAAGATTGTCATACGTCTGTGAAGGTTCTCAGTCATACAGGTCATCATAGTTTAAGGAGCTTGGAAAGAAAAGCATCTGGACTTTTTAAAGTTTTCTTGAAGACGTTTCATCCAAGAAGCTTCTTTAGTTCTAAGAGCAATTGGTGGACAGTTCCAGATTTTAAACCCTATGGGAGTGTCCCCAAGAGGGTCATGGACCTCCTATTGATCCTCTACCTAATCACATGACCCAAGGTGTGAAATGAGGTGTGGGTCACAATCAGCCAAGCTATCGGGTGAACCCACCTAGCCCCACCCTGCCACGTGATTTACTGAGGTCATATAGCCCAGGATGTGAGTGGGCATTAAGGCCTCTGGGAAGGGATCTCAAAACTGGATTATAGATGGCAGACAGTTGGAGTCGTAAGCCACCGCCTCTGTTCAAAGATGGTCGTTCACAGTGGATTACGAACCTTCACAGACATGCTCGTTAAAGACTGTCATACCAAATACTGCTTATTAGAATCTCATCTCATATAGAGATCGAAAATGTGACGTCAAAACCGCAAAGGATTGTAGGTACGAGTGGCAAGTGGTACTAGCGCACGCAGGCTTTCACAAGAAAACAGTCACACAGCGATAAAAAGAAACACAAAGAATGGCAAGAAGCTGTTGTATTATTAACTGCAAAAGCTCGTCGCATGATAGCCACGGGAAGCCGACGCGTAACGGTTTTTATCTGATTCTGTCGTGGAAGAGAAATTGTTCCAACCATGTTTCCGAAGTAACAAAGAACTGACGGATGGCCTGGATTGCAGTCATTCGAAGACCAAATATAACGTTCCAGCACACTCCAGCTCACATGTTAGTCCGCTCCAAGCATTTCCACAAATGTAAGTCTTCTGTTGTAGTCATTACATAATTTATCATAACATAATTGTTGATGTAGGTTACAAATAAGTCTTATATTGATTTGAATTCGTTGCGCTATGCTGCTTTGTTCACTGTGGCTTTGCGGGCTAATGTTTGTTGTGTTTTGTAGGAAAACCAGCCTACAAAATGCTGGAATGCGATTCAGACTGGGCACCCTCTATCAACCTGGGTCATACAGAGTTTAAAGCTGCTACCACAGCCAGATTTGATCGGTTAAGAGAGAGAGCGAGATCAAAACAGCCACGAAAAGTCCTGCATATATGTGCCCAAGTGTTGTATTGAAGCAATCATGTGATGAATAACTGTTTTCCAGTATGTTGTTTTGATATGGGTTTTTTTTTTTTTTTTTTCCACAGTTGACTTGTTTTTCACCAAAGCAGCTAATAAAGCACAATGGAATACAATTTTGCCTTTTTCTTGTAAGATTCTATAATAGAATAAAACAATAATGCCAGTTATAAATAAAGACAATAAATTGAATGAATTACGAAACACTTATTTTTATTTCTATTGGATCTGAAAATGTTGTGTAATACTACAACCTGAAAAGACAAATAAATTGCGTTGGCCTGTACAGGAGGTAAAGAAAAAAAAATTTAACAACAGCTGTAAAATGGAATAGTCCAAATCACCAAAGTAAACTGGACCTGAGCTTGTTGCAGGGATCTGAAGATACTAAACATTTTGTGAGTGTATGCACTCACACTTGGGACCATATAGTTATAAATATGTGCGTGATGAAAGCTGTGCAGCACGGTAACATCTTTAGTCCACTCTGTATGCTCGTATGGGTCTAACCCTAGGGCTGCTCGATTATGGCAAAAATGATAATCACGATTATTTTCACTGAAATTGAGATCTCGATTATTTGACGATATTTATTTAACAATAACAATGTATTGAATAATGGCTTTAAAGATTGTCATAAAATAGTGTGCAAATACTGATAACAGTGCAAATGTTTGCAATATAAAAAATAAATGAAAAATGTAAACATCTATGTTTAGTGAACTTTGCAGTGTTGCTCTGTGGTGCAGCTACGACACTGTAGCAGAGTTTACACACTATGTCTACTTGATCCACGTCTGACTCCGCGAACCCATAATGTTTCCACACCACTTAAGTTTTTTTTTTTTTTTTTTTTTTTTTACCTCTTTTCAACCAGCGGCAGTCACTCTCCTCTCCAAATAACTTCTGCTTAGCTTTCCGAGCTTCCGCTTCCCTCGGGTCCCCTTAATCAGTGGTCCCCAACCCCCGGGCCTCGGACCGGTACCGGTCCGCGAGTCGTTTGGTACCGGGCCGTGAGAGTTGAGGCTCAGGTGTGAAATGTATAGTTTTCAGGGTTTTTATCGGTTTTCAGCGTTATTTTGTTATCGTTTTTATCGTTTACTCGGTTTTCCTTGGTCTTTTCACGTGTGTTAGTAATAATGTTTTCGGTACCGGTACTAGTTTTATTTTGTCGTATTTATCTGCGGCACCTTAAAGGCCGGTCAATGAAAATATTGTCGGGCATAAACCGGTCCGTGGCGCAAAAAAGGTTGGGGACCGCTGCTCTTAATTGTTGTGACACGTGTTCGAAATGCAGAGAGGTGCGCTCGATTTGCCACACGGAGCAGCGCGAGAGTAAAGTACGAGGGAGGGGCTAATAATCGGCTCAGTCATTTTTAATGATCGTTGAAAGCCCAGATCGTAATCGTGATTAAAATTCGATTAATTGAGCAGCCCTATCTAACCCTTTCACTCCTTTGATTTTTACCTCGTACTTTTTTTGTCTTTCGTCAAGTCTGTCTTTGTACGGACCTGCCGTGTTCTCCTTCGTTTTGTACACAACCGTTTTTGGGGCAAATAAAATGTAAACATGGTGCTGGAAATGCTAGCGCTTGATGCAGTGTTTTGAATTTGCTGCCACTCGTACCTAAAATGCAACGCGTGAAAGTCACGTGGTCTGTCAATCTCTGTTTTCATAGAGAAATATAAAGCAATGAGGGGTCCCTCGAGGCATTATGAAGATCCCAAAGCAAGTAGAACCAAACAGCTAGTAGACTTTAAGAAATATCTCTGCAACATACATCTAACAAAACAGCTGTCAATGAAACAGGAAATGGTGTTGAAGACAGCCTCTATTCCTAGTAAATAACAGATACGTTGGATCCTAGGCTGACCTTCCAGTTCTGTGAAAAAGTCGTTGGGGCAAGGGGGTATTGTCACGGTACAAATACATCCAATTACCAAACATCTGTTTTACGCCAATAACTACAGCTGTGTGAGTTTCATTAGCAATCAAACCAAAGATGGCCTGAACTCCTACTGCCCTCATCTAAATTTGAAAAGACAAGCATTTCCTTTCTGGCTCCTTTATCACTTCAGATTGGCAGTAAGAGACAGTAAAAAAGATTTATTAAAAAGGTGCGGATATACAGGGCCAGTAACAGATTACCGCACTTGCAATGTTCTGGAGAAAAACCCAAATCCCAGAGCTCATCATGCGCCAAGCCTTTATCTTTCCCTGAGAATAAGCCTCATTATTTTGATTGATCTATAACAGCTGAAGCAGTGACTGCTTCCCATAAAAGAACACAAATTACTTCAAGCTATCAAATGCCACTTGAATTGGGCTGCAGTAAAAGAACAGGTAATAGCTGGTATGAAGTATTACACAAAAGAATGTCAGTGGTTTGAAGAAAAAAAAATGTTTAAATTGCGGAACTGCAGCCACAAATTACACAAGCAAAGCAATAAAAGCACAAAGAGAAAAACACTTATGGGATATTGGATATGTCTGATGTGGATCTGACACTATTATTACTTTAAGATGTATATATCATATCGGTACATTCATCGACCATTTTCTTAGGTACACCTGTTGAACTGCGCATTGACCCAAATATATAATCAGTAAATCAAATCACAAGTACAAGGCAACGAAATGCAGTTTGCATCCATCCAGAAGTGCTCTAGCAATAATATAGATATATCACAGAATATGGGTCTATTATAGGTAGAGCTGGGCGATATGAGATTTTTTCATATCACGATATGTTTTTTTCATTTCAGGCGATAACGATATCTATCACGATATAAGCCAAATAACTATATTTGTAAGATTTAAATGTGCCGTTGCTCACAAGTAAAATGTGAAATAATCAGCAGCTTGTTTTTATTTAAATATTTATTTCCCATAATAAGTTCAACAGGGTAGATGTACTTAAGGAACATGAGACTTTTTCAGATAAATAAAGGCAAATATTGCAAACTACACAAAAGGCAGCCGCTAAAGCGTTTAAGTTTCAAAATAGAACAAACGAAACAGACTAAATTGTCAATTCCACTTAGAAACAAAATATTAATTCTAAAAATAAATCTTAGTTTGTTTTACAGAAGAACAGACAAAACTGACTAACTTTTGTCAATATCAAATAAACTGAGAACTAAAAGGAAATTCTCAATCTCTCCTTGTTGTATAGCTTAGCTTTTCAAACAGTTTTAACAGTTACTTTAGTCTGACAAAAGCCGAATGACGAATTAGCGCTTCCAGTCAGAGACTGAGGCTACGTCCACACGTACACGGGTATTTTTGAAAACGGAGATTTTCCGTTTTCGTTTTAAAAAATAATCCCGTCCACACATAAAGGCAGAAATGAAGGAAAACGCTGCTATGAACATGCCAAAGCAGCAGGTGGCGCTAGATTCCTAACCGTGCAGAAATGTTGGCCAATCAGAAGTCTAGAAGCCTCGGTGGGAAAAAGTAAACAAAGCTGGGGCATAGAAGCAGAACCGAGTCGTATGTGTGGAGGGACAGTAACTGTGTGTATATGTAAGCATTTAAACACTGCAGAGAGTAGAATTAACAGTAACAGTATTGTAGAAATTCATTTCACCGAAACAATAATGTGGCGCACAGTGTGACGCATGCACCAGTTTATTGTATTTCCAGACTTGCTTTCGGCACAATTTACAGTGCACGCTACTCTGCTTTTTGTCAGACTTGAAATAGCCGAAATACCTTCACACTACGGAACTTCTATGGCTCTTCCGTTCGACAATCTCTCCGGCATTGGAACCATCATCTGTTTTCTCTTCGGTCACGCTCGGTTGATTTTTCTAGTCGGCACACTCATTTCCTCCATTACGCGCTGGCTGCTTCCCAAACAAACACACGTGCGGCTTGGCACTTGTGCTGTACGTAACAAGTCACGCGACGTGACGCTGCGGCTGTGATTGGTTCGGCTCTGCGCTACTTAGTTTGGATTGGCTGACCTTTTTTTTTTTTACATTTTTTTTAATTTTTTTTTATTTTAAGAGGACAAGAGCGGCGAGGTCCATCGCGATAGCTTAATTTCTCTATCGAGTAAAAGTTATATCGCGATACATATCGTTATCGTTCTATCGCCCAGCTCTAATTATAGGTATGTTACAATGTACAATGGAGGTTATAAATATGGTTAAAAATATGAAAACTATACAGAAATATGAAATATGAAAACTATACAGATTGTAGATATACAATTGCGAGTATTAATAAACAGTTGTAAAAAATATAATTATTGTATTGTACAGTATGATTGTCTATCCAGCATTTCATCTCAATGATCTCAGTTGAGATCATTGAGATGGATATGGATAAATTATGCAGTAGTTAGTTATATAAAGTGCAAGTGGTTGTAAGTTCAATGGTTCAGTGTTATTATTGTATGTATGAGGGTACAGTTGGCCATTTGTTTGTTTTGTCCAATGTGTGTGTGTTCTGTTATGGGCGATCGTGGCTCAAGAGTTGGCAGTTCGTTTTGTAATCGGAAGGTTGCCGGTTCGAGCCCCGGCTCCGACAGTCTCGGTCGTTGTGTCCTTGGGCAAGACACTTCACCTGTTGCCTACTGGTGGTGGTCAGAGGGCCCGGTGGCATCGGTGTCCGGCAGCCTCGCCTCTGCCAGTGCGCCCCAGGGTTCAGTCCCTGCGTTTAATGTGGGTGCGATGTCAGGAGGCATGGTGATGGTGAGGAATATCAAATGAGGATCTTTACATGTGTGTATTGCTGCTGACCATGTGAATTCCTTTTTGAGCCAAGTGTTCCCTGATGGCTTCTGATGGCTGCTTCCAGTAGCATAATGAGCCATGTCACAAAGCTCAAATTATCTCACGCCAATGTCATGATGATGAGTTCACTGTACTCAAATGACCTCCACAGGTCTCAAATCAATAGAACACCTTTGGGATGTGGTGGAACAGGAGATTCTCATCACAGATGTGCAGCAGCTGCCTAATGCTACAAATTATGAATCAGAGTTGGAGGAATGCTTCCATCACCTTGGTTCAATCTGGTACTAGCAAAGTGTATTTAATAGAGTGTCAACTAAGTGTATGTGCTCCACACTTTTAAAGGGTTTTGGCTTTTCTACAAGGTTTCACCAGGGGTCATAAACAGTTCTCCAACAAACTGTGCTTATCTGTTATTCTCCTCATCAGGTAGCTCCACATGTTTGATTTGGCAGATTTTTGACAACTGTCACACTTCCTTATGAAGGGATTTGGGTCTTCTCCCAGATTTAAAAAAGGGATTTTTTTTTTGCTTGTTAGGTAAATATGTAAACCACTACACTATTGAACCAGTCTATTAGGACAAGATGAATAAAGGTATATGGTTCTAGTAAGCACCATTATTTTAAATAGCACACGTCCTCACCAAAGCAACCCACCCTATTTTAATTTATTATACTAACATTTAAAACTCATATTTAAATCTTTTTTATGTTTGTAACATCATAAAACAAATAAAGGTATACATCTCCCCCAAATATTTTATTACTGGGCTTACTCTGAGGGGCAGAACGAGTTGAATTCAGTGGAAATCTAAGCTAGAATGGGCCACAATTATTAGTGTTTGTTACTAAAAACAATACAAGAATTTATCTGTACTCCATTCTGAATTCATGCTCACATATGCCCAAAATTTTAAAACAAAACAACATTCAACACACTAAATCTATCAACACAGGGCTTACTTTGACAGTGACACGAGGAGCCTGGACGAGGTTGTCTCTGGTGGCACCATCAGCAAATCGGCCAGTATCCTCCAGAAACCTGTAATCTACAGTTGAGACAAAGGGCCAATGGTAATTATGAAAATGAGAAAATAGCACATTTCTATGATAACACACATTAATAGAATGACTTATACCAGCAAAGAGGCTGCTCACCACTGAGAAGTGCCATTTCATCAAATTGTGACAGTGTCACAAATGCTGTTTTATTTCTAACGCCACTGCATCCTGAAACTTCCTTGTGCTTCTTCACACACGGCAAGCTACAAAAGATAAACGGACAGTCATGGTAGGCAGTCATTTCCTTATTCAATTCAATTCAATAAAACTTTATTGATCCCAAAGGTTGACCCCGAAGGAAATTGAGTTTAGGTTGGAATGATTAAGCCAGTTCACAAAAAAGGGCACTGTGTGAAATGTAAATAAAAACAGAATGTAGAATTGTGCTAGTCAATGTAAACCATAAATCCTTGCCTGAAAGGGAGCCAAAGAAAAATGTTAAAAACAAACAAACTGTACTGTTTTTTTGTTTTTTAAAATAACCCAAAGGAACATTGGGTAATACTGCCTGACGCGGGATGTTTGACATTTTTAAATAATACAAGATTAAAGATGATTTTGGTAGTCAACTAACCTGTCAATTTCTCTTTGATCATTCAACGATTATTTCAGTATCTCACCTGCTCAACTCTGTGAATCACCCTGTTGTCTCATCCAACAGCAAATTAAAATAGTGACCCAGGGAACACATGAATTCAACTCAAAAGGACCGTCAGAATAAAAGTAAAATAAATACAAATATTAAGTCCAAAATAAGAAGTTTCCAAAGTTTACAGATAAATCAGTTCATGGATTCACAATTGCAGTGGACATGCTCTGGAGTGAGGCTTGCTCTTATCTTTGAGATGATGTTCCCAGCTGCAGCTGATAACCAGGCTAAACATGCTCTCTGTCATGACTTCAAGTGTTGTTTTTGAAAGATCTTAACCCTTTAAAGCTTGTACCATGAAATAATTGCCAGGAAAATCCTAATTTTTCAAAAGAAAAAAAAAAGGAGTATTTATTTAACCTTCTGACGTTAAAAAATACAATAAAAAAAAATCTTAATTTGTATAAATTAGTTTCGATTTGTATCATATTTGCTACACGTTTGGCATTTGTTTAAAAATATATTGTGCAGTTTATTTGGGGTTTTTTGGGAATTGAACTGATGATGCAGAAGTCTTAAAAGCTCATGTATAAAAGGAGATCTACGAGGCGTTGGGGGGTTAAATATAAAAACTTACACTCCTTCACACCAAACACAAAAACCTTGGGATTTCACCTGAGCATGACTAGGCCAGTTTTCGCACTCTTGCTGAAAGACGGATATCTGGCCCAAGTCATACCAGAGACTGTATTCCTAGAAACTATGTAAAAGGAATGCTGAATGATGCCCAAAACAACAGGCAACAATACGAGAGTGGAAAGCACATTTGTTAGCCCCCGTCAGATAAATCTTAAAGAAATGTTTAGCAATATAATTTTTGTACTATTCAGTATTAGAAGGTGAAGTTGTAAATGCTTTAGCATCGACAGAATTCCAAGAATGGGCAACGGACCATTGAGATTTTGTGAGGCATGCTGTTCTGAGGCATGCTGATGCTGGACATGAATCAAAGGAAAGTTCAGAAAGTAAAAACAAAAACACGGCCATCTGTCAGTCATCGATAATATTTATCTGCACGTAAGGGTAGAAGATGTGGAAGATTGTAATTCTTAGGTTACCGGGTATTTTTTCCTCTGTTTTTTAAATAGCGATGGAAAACAAATGGAAGACAGAATTATGCTATCCCAGTGGAGCTTTAACACTACAAACACAAAATTGTCTGTGATGACATTGTAAATGTTATGTCTCTTTTTTTTCCTGCATGAAATCTTGGACCTAATAAATTAATAAAAAAAGATTGTGCGATGTGATTAAATGAACAGTTAACTTCAAAAATGTTGGAACCATTTTCCATCAGTGCAATGGCCAATCTAGAAGGTAGTCATTTCAGCTTTTTGCCAATGACAAAAAGCTGAAACTACCACAGCACTATTAATTGCTTGGCTGAAAAAATGGGAACCTCTGGTGTTATTGGCTATGGGTCAGACTCTGGCAACTAGTTTACAAAGGACTGCCATACACAACCCGCTAACTCTGTCATGAGTTTCTTTGGACAACTTGTCAAAATGTCTGCTTCTCAACTGCACTACCTTAAGGGAAAAGAGGTAATGACAAAGGTTTCAGAATTGGGGGTCCATTCACAGGTGCAATTTGAAATGAAATGATCACAGCCCAAATACAGTTTAGAGTGTCCACCACATACCTCATTAACCATTGAGGAATAAGTGCCATTTCTATATACAGTCAACAGAGTATGAGAGCTGGAGTTAAAATGTGATTGGACCTCACTTATGAATGCTGTCCAGTACACTCATGCATACAGAAGTACTGTTTATTCTATGACAGTATTTAAAACTTAATTGACATAGATGACTTAAGATGCCAAAATCTGTCCTTTTCCATGGATTATTATTATTCCACAGCACCACACTGTGCTCTCTGATAGGTGAAAGCAAACAATGCAACACCAGTGGGACACTTTACAAGGTGAAAATGTGTTGCAGTTTTAAATTACTTCACAATAAGGTCACTTTCTATTCCACTTAAAATATTTGTATATTAACAAATTTTTAAAAGAGTATCAATAAATCAATAACAGCCACATCCTGGAAGAAGGTCATGAAAGAATAAGAGAATAAACTTCTACATTTTGAATTTATAAAGGTCTAAAGAGGTGAAGTCACCCAGTGGTTTACAAAAGCACAATTAGTCCTAACCACATTATGGATAAGCAGCTTCGTTTTTGTGTGTATTTGCTGCTAAGGCTTTAGCACTTAATCAGAGGATATTCATCTCACCTGCAGGAATGAGTAAGGCAGGCTGGACACCTGTACTTGGCCTCCTCTGATCCGCAAACACCACAACTGCAGGACATACAACACGTCAAACTGTGAGTGTGTTTAACAAGTAACGGTGCTCAACACGCACACATAACCTGTAGTTGAGCCAGAAAATGTTTTGTGTGACAAACTTTAGGAGATATACTTAATATATACTAAAAGGTTAAAGTAAGTGTTAATAAACGAAGAAGAAACAGAGTGAAGAGTTTGGCTGTGGTGGTCTCACTTGAAGCTAACTAATAGCCTGCTAACTTCATAACTGCCTAGCATAAACATATTACGATAAGTAGCATCTGGTATGGGACAGCAGATGTATCTGCTACTCGGTTAACAAATATTAGGATTATGCCGACTCTGAGAAGTGAAGCTGAGCAAACAATCTTTACAGCAAACGCAAAATATTGTCCTAGTTTTGTGGCTGAGCTGCAGTCGGTTTAAATCGCTTACCTGGAAAGAGACATCTTTCTTTTCTTCCCTCTCTCCTCTTCTTCGGTGCTGCTATTTTCGACTTTGTTCTCCGCGGATGACATTATGTGTGCTGTTGGAAGAATTACTGCGCTCATAACGGGAGAATTGTAGTTGCACGCGGACGAAACGACACGCCGGGATCAAAACAAATGCTCTTCCGCCCCGGTGCCAGCACGTGGATACAAGTTCCGGTTGGAAAATGTGCTCATTGGCGCCTCTCGGTGTCTGCGCGTCAGAAATGCATCCCATGATCAGCTCGCCAGCACTGTTTTTGTTGTTGTTGTTTGTTTGTTGTTATTTTTGGTCTCTGTGCCTGCCAGTGTATCCAAGCTTAAAATAGATTGAAAATAGACACGGATAATAGAATATGCAAGAAGTAAGAGCAATAATGGGTCGCTGGGCAGGATAGTAGCTACATCAGACCCTCTCACAAGCTCCAGCACTTATTTGAGTTTCTTTTCTCACGAGATTTCTATGTGTGTTTATATAGGCTGTGTTTATTAAAGGAGTGAGTGATATGAATTAAAGAAGATTTCTTTAAGCTGTGTGTGTGTGAACAAGAGGGTACATGCCCATGCACCATATTCAACATCCCTCAAAAAACTGATCAGCAGTTTAGAAAGAAAAGTGAATTCATCCATCCATCGATCTTCTTAATCACTTCTCTAATTGAGGATCGCAGAGAAGCTGGAGTCTATACTACCTGCACTCCCTGAACTGGTCGTCCTATTGTATGACCAAAACATAAAAACAACCATTCATGCTCACATTTGCTCCTTGATTTAGAATAACCACTTAATCTAACATGCATGTCTTTGGACTGTGGGAGGAAACCACAAGAGGCACAAGAGGAAAATGCAAACTCCACACAGAAGGGCCTCAGTAGGCCACTGCATTCGGACGCTATTACTGTGATTAACCGCTGCATCATTGTGAATTAATTGAATTCGTTTTATAAAATGACAGTGTCACTTTTTAAAGTTAAATAAAGACTTTGAAAACTCATCAGATCTTAACTGGGAAAAAAATCGCGCTGGATATTTATACTGATGTGGACTGGGTAAACGAACGAAAGGATGCTATATCAACTGATACCCCAAAAGGTGAAAAAATGACACAGCAGACTAGTCCATTTTGGGGCGTGCTGAAAACATCAGAGCATGCTCCTAATGGCATGACAGATGGTACCCTGGAGGAGCTTCACTCAGATCTGTACATGACTGCGCTGCTGAACAGCGTGAGAAGCAAACTGACAGAACTTCCAGAGCCGTTCTATTGGATTCAGGTCAGGCAAGCGTGGGGGGGCAGGCAATGATGTTGATTCATTCATCTTCCAGGAACTGCCTGCTTCCTCTCACCACATTGTTGTGCACCAGCAGGAAGCCAGGACTCACTGCACCAGTATAGGATCTGACAATGGCTCCAAGGATTTCATCCTAATATCTAATGGCAGATGTGTCGAGATGCCAGACGATGTTACAGGCAGCCTAACACTCTTTACAGTTTCTCCAGACCCTTTTACGTCTGGCAGATGTGTCCAGGGTAAACCTACTCTCAACTGTAAGAAGCATGAGGTGCCAATTCTGGTTTTCTATGGCAAATGCAATTAGGGCTCTACAGTGTTGGGCAGTGAGCACAGAGCCCACGGCAAGATGTCAGGCCACACGCCACCCTCATGAAATCTGTTTCTGATAATTTGGTCAGACATTCACAGCAGTGGCCTGCTGGAGGTCATTTTGTAGCTCTGGCAGTGCTCATCCTATTCCTTCTTGCACAAAGGAGCAGATACAGGTCCTGCTATTGGGTTAAGGGCCTTCTACAACTATTTCATCTTTCTTAGAGAAACAGTCTGTCTCGTGGAATCTCCTCCTTATCTCTTAAGACTGCTGGGAGACACAGAAAACCTTCTGGCATTGGACATATCGATGTGCCATCCTGGAGTTGAAGTACCTGTGCGAGCTCTGTAGGGTCCAGGTATCACCTCATGTAACCAGCAGTGACACAGACCTTGCCAAATGCAAAACTTGTGAAAAAACAAAAGAGACGACGAGGAAAAGAAAACACCTGTGGCCTCCACTTATAAAAACCATTCCTCTTGTGCAGCTCGTCTTATTGTTGCCCCGCTAGTGTGCCTGTTGTTAATTTCATTAACACCAAAGCAGCTGAAACCCCCTCTGCTACTTACCTGACCAGATTAATATCCCAGATTTGATGCTGATTAAAAAGTGTTCCTTTAATATTTTTTAGCAGTGTATTTTTATGGTTGTAACATTAGGGGGGAAATTTTTTACTTAAGTAACACTGGGTGCAGATCTCAACCTGTTATTGTGCACATCTGAAACTGATAATGAGGTATTACTCCACCACTCTTTATAACAAGTATGTCCTTCATTCAAAAAAAAGGTAACAAAACCACATGTGGATAAAATGTCCCATTTATTTGTTTCTAAAATTATTTTTTATTTACACATTTGCATCCAACTTTGTCCTCCACAAACTTTATATAATTACACTTAATTAATGGTAACATAACTTAAGAGTATGATGACTGTTTTCTGTGTTTTTTGATTTTGTCCTCCCGTAGCTGCATTTGACTTCTGAATGAATTTATAAAGCAGTATGATGAACACACAGTCACAGGTGTGCATGCACGCACACGCACACACACACACACTTCAAACATAAATACTCCTCTAGACCGAGCTGTGGTTGACCAAGTAAGCAAGTTCTCTGAGAGTATAACTTACTGTGGTACAGTAATGTGACCAAAAAAATAATAATACCAAATCTAAAAACAAACCAAAAAAAAAAAACCAGGTTATAAATAAACATTGAAGTATGCTGTCAATATATACACAGGAAACGTTGCAGCACCAATGATAGGTTTCCCCTGAGGAAACTACCACATAGTAGGAAAAGCTATGAAAATATGTTGTGTATCAAAAAATGGTTCATAAATTAGAAGTGACCAAATCAACATAAGCATTCAAACAACATAACAAATTCTGATGTAACCGGTACATACAAAACAAAAGGTAAAAATGACTAATTTGACTATTTTTGAAAGCAGGTAGAGGTAGAGTACCATCTGTCAAGATGTACAGGTCCGACTGGATGGGACCGAAGACAAAAACATAATGAAAAACAATATCAAATATAGCCTCTGATTGGACAATGAAATATTTAAAGCACACACATTTTCCATATGCTATTGCACCTTTAGTTAGACAGTGCCCTCTGCAGAGGCCTGGCATGATCCTTTGGATTCGACCCCTTCCAAGGATGGTGTGTTTGGGAGTTGAAGGGGTGGAACATGAGTGAATGGCAGGTTTGAGTTTTGGGTTTTGGACAGGCTGCTGCAATGTGAGGCCCTACCCCCGTCATCAGGAAGTAAAATGGGTCCATATGCAGTGGCCCAATGCACCTTTTGAGTGAAAACTAAACAAATACTTTACACATTGATTAGATAAATATCAGTATACACTGTCCTCTTTGGCATGGGTGTTCCACAGAGACTGATTTCTCCCAGGTAGAGCTGCCTGCCGTTCGATGTTGGGTTTTTGTTAGTCTCACAGTAAGTCCTGCTGAAGCTCTCCAGCAAATGCAACAAGCTCTCAGGGATACAGTCTGCCTTGCTGTGCCAGCATCTCTTTGGTAGGAAATTTTAAAAATCTGCGGATTTAAGTGGTTTATAAAAGTGGCTTCGATGATAGGGATGTTGGTATCAGAGGAAGCAGACTGGACCGATTTCTACGTTTCGCTGACTGTTGATTTGTGAAGTGGGAAATTCCTCTATGTCTACAATTGGTAGCTGACCACTGTCCTGAGTATGGAAGAGGAATCGTGACTGGTGCCAGCTGCCATCTTGGATCTGGAACAGGACAAATGGGGGAGGGGAGCAGATTCTATTTATTTGTGGTAATGACTTTTAGTAAATACAAAAATATATATATCTTTAGGAAGTTCTTTAAAATTCTGCTGTCACCTATTTAATTACAACCAACAATTTATCACCAGCATAAAGAATATATCAGAGCATATCATCAGGATATCAGTTTACATTTTCAAATCAGTCCCAGCAAGTCATAATTTCACGAGACAGTCCTATTGATATGCAGAATTATGTGCGGGTTTCTGTAAGAATAACCACAGAAAATGCTCATGACTAAATCAAACTGCCCTAACGACGAAAACAAAGGCACATTTTTTTTTTTTTAAACACCACATTACCTTGCACTCATCTTGTAGCACATGTGGTTCAAGTAGTGTGTCTTTCTCAAACATCTGTTTGTTCCAGCCACGAAACCGAAGCCTGGTGTTCTCTTTGTGTCCACTGGAGCTGAAGCTGTCTGCGGTGCTGGAGGGTTGAGAACTCAGGCAGTGAAACGTGATGCTTTGGCTAGCCTCACTGCTCAGTAAATGGAGAAACTTCATCTGGACATTTCCTATGTCAAATACCATCTGTTGGAGAGAGAAAGTGCACAGACGGTGTAGATTGTGAACACTATAGCATCATGTCAAAAGGAAAACAAACCAGTTTAGACTTGGAAAAAGAACTGCTGATGCTCACAAAGCAAGAGATGGATATGCAAAGAGCTGGAGTGAGAAGTATCATCAAGAAACTTGGAGACAGCCACACAGTACAGAACAACCCTGTCAATGGAAGGAAGTGAACATTTTCAAAGAATCTGGAAAGAAAACCAGTGAGAGATGTGTCTAAAGACCCCAGAGCAACTGCCAAGACAGCAGTGAGTTACTTAGCCAAGTCAAGAAGTAGTATTTAAGACAGTAACTAGAACCCTGCACAGGAATGGACTAAGAGGTTGGAGACCAAGAAATACTGCACTTCTTCAGAAGAGACACCTTCAAGCTAGAATGAAGTATGCGAAAGACAACCTGGAGAAAGATTAAGCAGCCTAGAAAGGTGTTCTTTGCTCAGCTGACACAAAACTAGAACTCCTTGGCTAAAGAGAGTACAAGGAAGTACAACCCTCTGTCATAGTTTTATAATTTTGTGAATAATTTTGTTTCAGTGTGCAAAGTAAAATAATATAAGCATAATGCAGTATAGCAAAATAAAACTAACTCTAAATGAATCAAAATGAAACTTTTCTTGTACTGTCAGTGTTAAATACTATGGTCTGAATCAGGGGTTGGCAACTCCAGGCCTTGAGTGCTGGTGTCCTGCAGGTTTTAGATGTGTCCTTGATCCAACACAGCTGATTCAAATGTCTAAATTACCTCCTCAACATGTCCTGAAGTTCTCCAGAAGCCTGGTAATGAACGAATCATTTGATCGAGGTGTGTTGACCCAGGATGATATCTAAAACCTGCAGGATACCAGCACTCAAGGCCTGGAGTCGCCCACCCCTGGTCTAAAGTAAGAGTAAAAGTGTCCTTTTTTCCCCACTCGTTCAGTGTTACCTTATCAGTTGACACTGGATGTAAACAAGTCTGTCCCCCTGCTGTAAAGTTGCAGAACACCTGGAAGGCATCAGACGTACAGCCCAGGTTTGGATCAACCCAGAACCAACCTGAAAAGAGAAGAATATTAATATTAAGACCTGCTACCTGTGCAAAATAGTGTCTTCCATGTATGGGTGAAGACACTCACCGTCTTTTAACTTGTGCTGGCAGTCCAGCAGGTCTTTACAGACACGAGCTGGGTTCTCCTTTGTCCCGAGAGGCTGTTTGATGCTCTCGATCACACTGCTCAAATACTGTAGAGTCTTAAGTACTTCCGTGTTCTGGTCTGGCATGCTCATCTCCATATTCTGGAAACTCTAGTTAAGTACGAGGATGATAACACTGTGAACTCTCAAGTTTTAACCTGACTTCACAAATCTACTAATCCATAACTTCTCTACCCATCCTTATAAAGTGCTTCACCTCAGTCCTCAGGGCATCATTGGAAGCGGATGGACTGTAGACTGCTAAGTCGTCATATAACACCCTCTGTGGATTAAGAATCACCATATTCAGTTCAATGAAAACAATTCAGTGCCTTCATTATTAAACTGAAAGATTTTAATCTGTCAGCTTGCTCATTGATTAAAGTAAATATGGCAGCAGAAAGACATGTCCAGTTTAGTGAGAAAACTTTAACAGCGTCAGTGTACACTTTAATACCACACAAGGGCAGAAAAATAAGTCTTGGATCAATAAACAGCCACATTCTTGATTTTGGCTGCGGGAAAATTAACAAATTCCCCTCAGTATAAACACCACAGCGATCACTGAATGTGTGTACACAAAAAAGGCAGCTGAGTTGTTTTAGGGGGGTTCTTGGAACTGTTTGAACAGGAAAAGGTCATGTAGAGAGCAGAAAGCTGCATGATATCCAGAATCTGGGACAAACAAGAGTAGCCACGCCAGAAAAGGCTTTGTCAGTGCTACTGAAAAAACAATCACAGGGATCTTAGTTATTATTGACATACACCATTTGTTGGCTCATCTAGAGTAAGACAGGAAACAGGTGCTTGTCCTGGTTCGTTCATACCCTGCCACTCAGAAAAAAATGGCTTGTATTACTTATTTTTTACTAAAACGTTTATTTAAGCTTGAAAAAGCACATATCTTAGGTTTCAGGAAAGAAGAAAGAGAGAGATGTAACTCATTTACCCCCCCAACCACAATGAGATATAAATACCTACAGGCTAGGTAATATATATTCAAGAACTGTACATCATTACAACATCTGAATTTTACATTAAAGCAAGACTCCTGCTGTCTAGGCAATCTTGTCTGCATTACACAAAATACTTACTGTTGGACCAGGAGCGCCAGGGGGTCCCTGGGGTGGTAGAAAGAAAAGGACAAAATGAGTAACACACACACAGAAATGATCTCATTGTGGTTGCCATCATTTCACTTTTTGGTTTGTCATGTATGCGCCAATGGACTCTGAAGAAAATGTACACTGCAGGAAAATGGTAGAGTGTACAACCACAGAACTGCCCTAACCCCAGCTCGCCATGTCATTCTCTGAAGTCTTGAGTCACTTCTCACTTCTTTACATTTTGCTTCCAAGGAGACAGATTTGGACTCCAGGCTTTCTGTAAATCTTTCAGAAGTTTTCTTTCGACACTGGCTGCTTGTTCACTTATTTTTAGTCTAGTTCTTGCGCTTGAACATTTTTGGAGGAATGTTTTGTTGACGTTGTTTTTTTGTCTGTTTGTTGAATCATTAAAGCATCAAAGAAGCATCTAGTGTTATGTGTAGACCAATTTTAAATTGTTGCCGTCCCCAAAACACAATTTGTGGTGAAGGTGAAGAAGAAGAAGAAGAAGAAGAAGGTGAAGAAGAAGAAGAAGAATGAAATGAAAACAACGGAATTAGAATCAAAACAATGGAATTTGAATGAAAACAATGGAAGTTTAAAACAAACAGTTAGAATGAAAACAACGGAATTAACATGAAAACGACGGAATTTTAATGAAAACGAGTAGAATTATAATGAAAACAAAAGCATTTGAATGAAAACAATGGAAGTTTAAAACAAACAACAGAATTAGAATGAATAGAACAGTTTGAATGAAAACAACGGAATTTCAATAAAAACAACGGAATTAACATGAAAACAACAGAATTTGAAGAAGAAGATTATTTGAAAGGGTTTCTCCAAGACTCAGGAGGTGAAAAAGAAGGAGTTCAAGAAGAAGGTGAAGAAGAAGGAAAAGTATGGTCAGCATAAAATGTTTCTGCACTTTTGCAACAACATAGTGAGCTATTAACTTAACATAGTATCTGAAACTTATGCCCTTAAGAAACAGGACAAAATCCAACAAAGACCTGACACAGTAAAACAATGGCAACACCAAATTTGAATCTAAATCATTATCAATATGTAGGGGGAGAAAGTCAGGAGAGAGGTACCACAGGGAGCGTCTACAGCAAACTGTAAAACATGGTGGAGGCAGAGATTTTGATCTACCATGCAGTACCATTTGGAAAGCATCTGATTATCAAAAGCTTTTTGACCTTATTCAGCATGGAAATGATCCCAAACATGCTGCCAATGCGGTGTAATCATACCTGGATACACACAATGATGTCAATCACACATGGACTGGTCTCCCCAGAGACCTCAACATTATTGAGGCAGTGTTGGATCATCTCAACAGAGAACAGAAAGAAAGGCAGCCCAACATCCAAAGAAAAGCTTTGGATGTTCTTCAAGAAGCTTTATGAAGTTCAGAGTGTGCTGAAGAATAAAGGTGGTCATACCAAATATTGATTTTCAAACACATTAAAAGCCCACAAACTGAGTTTTTGCCTTTCATACTATATTTCCATGCATGTTTGCACATTTCCATAAATCCTCGCATCTATTTCTTATTTTCTAATAAAATATAAAGGAATGAGAGGTGACTCAAAACATTTGCACTTCTGTATATTTGACCTGTGAAAACTCTCATTCATAATTGTTCATAATCCAAAATAACAGTGAAGTATATACAGTAGTTCTGTGTATACAGTAGGAATCATTCTGTAAAGTGATAGTGTAGTTAGCACTTACTCTGGGTCCAGGGCTTCCCTGTGGTCCCTGAGGCCCCTGAAAGAGTCAGGCACATAGAAAATACGCATTAAAATGGCTAAAATGATTACGATACACATACACTTCTACATAAATAACACACACGACGAAAAATAAAATAGATTAAATAAGTGCAGCCTCACAGTGAACAGAATGGAAGAGATTCGTGATTCATCTTCCTTCGAGCGCCTTGAAGCGACTGTTGTTGTGATTTAGCGCTGTATAAATAAAATTGAATTGGACTGAATTGAACTGAATCCTTCTGAGATGCTCTGTAGAGCGACAGTAGTATCACACACATACTGCCCCCTCTGGTGGACTAGGGACAAAACATTGGTGCAGCTGAACTTCATGATGTCTGTAAGTGGGATCTCAAGTCCTTTATATCCATACCATATTGTGAGCACATTTTAACAGCATCTGAGTAAAGCCTAGGATTAGAGGCCCATTGAGTACAGTGTGTTTGCGTGTGGTAGGGTGAAATGCAGAGGGATTTGCAAAGAACTGACAAACTAACTACCACAACCGAGAAGTGACTGTGTGGATTACACTGCGGCTTTCCCTGCTAACATTTTGTCAAGGCACTTCCTCAGCATTGTTTACACAAGAGGGCCCCACACTGCGCTCCAGGAGAGCGTGCTCATTATGACTCAGCCATAGCCTTAGCCTAAAGTGTCATACAGCACCGACACTTTAAGAAAGCCGTAGAAACAAAACTACCACTACACCCTAGCTCACATTCATGTAACTTTCATCATCTACAGCTCTGTTTTTACACGCACAAACGGCTTTGAGGTGGCCGCTAAGACAACCGAGTGTTTCTCAGTCAGGAATGTTTGACACTTTGGCAGAGTGCAATCATGACATAATAATACAGAAGACTTTCCAGGTTTTGATTAAAGGGTTTGATTTCATCTCACCATTTCACCACCGTTTCCTTTTGGACCCCTTGGCCCCTGCAAAAAAGGATAACATAGCATAAAGACACATACAGCACTGTATTCCAATCTGTATTATCAATTAACTGTCTTTATTGGAAATTAAACAATACATACAGTGAAAGTCTGAATGTCAGAGTGTAATAATTCCTTTTTCTTTGTACAAGTCTTACACACACACATACACAAAATGAGAAAAAAAACCTACAGGTTTTCCCATTGGACCCATTTTTCCTTCAGGGCCTAGAGGTCCAGTGAAGCCCTGGAACAAACAGTGACATTGCTGAAAAAGCAGTAAAAACATCTATAAAGACTTCAAGGTGTACTGCACATGTGTCTACATTCATGTTCTCTTCATAAACACTTTGACAACAGGGAACAAAACAGAAATGTATTTATATTTCTGAAAGTTCTTTCCTGAGTGGGATTTGATTTAAAGCAGTACTTCTGAAGAAAGCACCATTGTGTGCCTACCTGGTCCTATTTCAGTTTCTATTAAACTCACCAAAGTACCCATAGGACCTTTAGGACCAGGGAAACCTCTCAGTCCTAAATCACCAGTTGGCCCCTGTTTCAAGGAAAAAGATATTTGTTATTTCTTATTCTAACCTACTCTCCTGTTATTTTTTATCGTTTTTCTATATGCTCTTAATACATGTTGGCCACTCAGTTGTTTACCTTAGGTCCTGGTAAGCCCTGTAAACCAATCATGCCCAAATCTCCAGTTTCCCCCTATAAAAAACAAAAAACACAATATGCAGAAGATGGCTCTTTTAAAAAAAAATTTCTCTTATGTGATGTAATCGGGGCTGACAGCAAATCTCTCAACAATATCCTCAGTAGAATTACGGAGATTTACTCATAAAGGTGGGTGCCTAAGACAAATAGGTCTTAAGACACATGCAAAACATAAAGCCAACACTTATTATTGACAATAGAAAATAAGTTGTTTATTTCTTTCTTCTCCAATGGAGAAGAAAGGAACTTGATATTTGTTATTTAGTATACTGAACATCCAATAGCAAATCTCTAGCCCAAATTCTGGGCCCCATAAGTCTGAAGGCATTTTTGAGGCACAAAATGTGGTTTTAGTGTCAGGGCTACAGTTAGGTTTAGGCTAAGGGTTAGGCATTTTTGATGGTTAGGGTAACGGTAAGTGGCTAGGGAAAGCATTATGTCAATTAGATGTCCTTACTAAGATATAAAAGGCAAGTGTGTGTGTGTGGAGGTGGGGTTGATTTACTTGATTTTTCACCCAGTTTTAATACCAGACACAACAGGGACACTAGGCGAGCCTTATAAAGACCCTTCTTTTCTATTTCAAAAGAACTGGGGCACACACAGAAGACTTTCTGTCAATCTGCGGCAGTCTCAGTGCACACACTCACATGACCTAGACACACTGTGAGGGGATGGATGTCTGCGTCCTATCCTGTGTCTAAGCACATGCCTTCCAGGGTGGCAGACAGTGTTTGTACAGCCAGTCTTCCACATTCTTTAGACAGCTCCACTTTGAAACCGGTGACTCTGGCCCAGAGACTCTATTGACTAAAATGTGTAAAGGGATCTGACCCAAGGGTCTGAGTCTCCTCTCAGTTTCAGGAGCATCAGTGGAGATAACTATAGGAGGGGAGAGCAAGGGATTAAATGCTGTTTCTTTTTTCTTCTTCGGGGAGTTACATAAGTAAAGCAGAGCACCTCTTTTTCAGGTCCCTGGAGTGTGAGGATCTTACATAACTTGGCCTCACCAAGTGGAATGTTTCCATTCCTAGTCTCGCCCAGATAATTTGTTACTCTACTCAGGTTGGAAAAGTGTCAGGCACACATTGAAACCTCACCAAAGATTGGCTTCATATGTCCCTGAAGCTATATTTAGAGAGGTATTAAAGAATGTATATAAGCTTATAAAGCCATATTTCAACAAGTGCATTCCAGTGGAAAGTAATGTATATACTCTACCGGGTACATGAAAAAAAAAGACATGACAAGTATCTGTGAAAAACACACAGGCTGAAATAAAAACTGTATAAATGTGAAGATTAAAGAGTTACAAAATGCGTCAGGCATAGAATTAAAAAAAAATCTATATTGTATCTTGATTTAATATTATGCGATGGAGCTACTTAATTTGATTTTGTAGCACTGTCTCTAAATGTGAATTCAGCTACCAGCATCCTGGTCCTGGGCCCCAGCATTGTGAGTTAGATGGAGCTTGAAGTTTTGGTTTGTTTAGGGGTTACAGTTCATTTATTTAGCGTATTTTGTTGTATTCCTTGTTCCTGGCTGTTTATTCCTCCCTCTGTGTTTGTCCTCTTGTGTCTAGTATTCTGCATTTAGTTAATTTATGTGTCTGTGCTTCCCATCCGTTATCACACTTCTTGCCTCCCCTGTGCCTCGTTGTGAAGTCTTAGAATTTGATATTCTCGTCTTTTGATTACTTCCTGTCCTGCTTTGATAGTCCCTCGTCTCTTGGTCACTGTGTGTAGTTTTGTTTCCCTTGTCTTGCTTTCCCAAAGGAGTTTCAGCTGTGTTCCCCAGTGTTTCCAGTCTCCCTAATTACCTGCTGCGTGTCTATATATTCTCTGAGCCTCCCTAATGCCTCTCTTATTGTTTGTTTTACCCATGAAACACCAGCAATAAACACTGTTTTAAGTTTAAGTCCTGTCCTGCATCAGAGTCATAATCCTGTCTTCTAAACACTGTCCATGATGAACAGAACTGATCCTCAAACATACAGTTAGAGCCAAATGTTTTGCACACTGAGACTGTTTCTGTGCACCACCGCAGTGGATTTTAAATCAAAAAGTTTTTAAATTAACTGTTAAGGAATTACAGCTGTTTTTATATATAGGCCTAATTGTATGTCAAAACTTTGATAATAAATCACAGAACTACCACACAGTTTAAAACAAACGTTCTCAAGTACTATTAAAGATTGACTTCCATTTTAGGACTTTGCTTGCATGTACTCACAGACAGCCCTTTGGGTCCTGGGTCTCCTTTCTTTCCCTGGTCACCTGCAGCTCCCTTCATGCCTTTGATTCCAGGGCCCCCCCTGTCTCCTGGTAGGCCAGGTTCTCCCTGATCCAATAAAAGGTCAATTAAACAGTTTAGGTGCATGTCACAGTAGCATTTTATCTCACCGGAGATGACTTTCTTTTTCACAAAGAAAATGGGTCTTTATAATGATTAACATTTCCACCTTGTGACCTGGCGGTCCCCTTTCTCCAGAATGTCCAGGAAGTCCAAGTTCTCCCATTGGACCTGGCCGTCCAGCAGGCCCTTCCAGTCCCACTGAGCCCCTCTGACCCTACATACACACAAGAGATGATTGAACAAATCTTTGCCAAGGTTAAAAAGGTACTAAAGTTAGTGTGCTTCCTCAAAAGGCACAACACAAAATCCACAAAACATTATGCCACTGTTTAAAACACTACTCTACAATAGTAAATGACATATATAGTGACACATTTGAGGTCTATCTTATGGGTGCCTCTTCTGTTTAAATGTTGCTATTAAACAAATGACACTCAAACTTCTGACAAAGCAGACAAAACCACAAGCATAGTCCTCTGCAAAAGCTAAACACAAGTGTATAAATGCATGTTGGAAAAATCATTTGGAACTTGAGTGTTAGTGGAGAGGGTTATTTACTGATGGTAAATATTGACATCTACTACAATTAGCTGCTATAGAGTACAATGAACACTATTTCCAGTGTTTCATTATATAAACAAAATTCTAAAATTGTTGTGTTGAAGCAATTTTAGAACACGGGTCCTCGACAGCGTATGTCTAAAGGCTGTCCAGAAAACCTGTTAGTGAGTTGTTTTTTACTTTGTAGACCACAGTGGTTTCCTGCTCCATCAGCAGTGTAGGTGAGGCAGCAGGGAGCCTGAGATTTTAGAATAACACACTCAGTGAGTTGTTGCCTCCCATGTGGCTGACAGTGAAGAGACAGGATACTTTAGGAATTTCGGTGGAATTACACCACCAGTGGTTTACTGGATGAAACCCACAGTATGCAGGTGTGGCAAACCCTTAGATAAACCAAGGTCTGAACAATTTACCCTTCACCTTTCCCCACATACAGGAATGCGGGTAAAAGGGGCTATGTGCCATTTAGAAATCATTTTAACTTCTAATCAAAAGAAAATGACTTGGAAGGTAAACATAAATTTGTTGAATTTGAGCCCGAAAGAGACGGATTTTAACTTTTCAACTAATTTGCACACAAGAGGGTCTGTAAATGTCACGAATGGCAGACCAGATTAAACCTAGATAACAACATCCATGGACATCTGGTACTTGGCATGTGATGCATAATCGGTTCATCATTTTATCATATTAGAAATTAATGTTGTGATTCTTTTTAACATGAGCATGAATTGTTAAGTTATTTCCAAAAATTTCATTTATGATGTCACAGTGAATTCTGTGCCAACTTAGGCACAAAGGGCAAAGACGATAACGACAAAAGGATTTATGAAACCTGACAGTTTTTTCTTGGCAGCTTGAGTGAAAAACTAAAACTGATTCACAGAAAAGCTGAAAATTATTTGAAAGGGTTTCTCCAAGACTCAGAATCAGCCGCTTTTAAGCAGCAGTTTGATTTAAAGACTTGAAGTTAAGGAGTGAAGAATGTCCTTTATCAAGTAAAACAACAACGGCCCTCTACTACAGCAGACCTGAAAATTTGCCTTCTTGTGGAGCTGAAAGTAAAAAGTGATGCAATGTCAAATCATTGCATTACTTTTTACACAGCAATGTAAGACATGTTACTATATTTAAATTAGACAGATATAATTTTAAGGGATTATTCACGTTCTTTCAACACCAGTGCAGTTGGGGATGTTACCAATGGGAAACTGTATAGTTTTAGTTCATCTGAAAAGCATCAATGGCTAAAATTAGCCTCACTAGACTTTCATACAACATTATCTAAATGAAAGCCAGACCAGTAGGACTTGGCTTTCCAACTTGGCTAAAAGGCCTTTTGCACGCATGTAATCCCAGTCCACTTTGGCTGCATATATATTTGGAGAGGCCCAAAATGAAGAGGCCAATCAAATCAAACAAGACATTTAATGATCAGTCCAAGTCTCCAGTCCCACTCATACAATAACAGATGGAAGGAGCTGGAGTAAATCTTTGGTCACTTGCAATTCCATGAGTCCCATTTGTTGATTTTTGTGGTGCTACAGAAAGCACGCCGCAAGTCTCCAGTAAAGGAACTCCCCTGTTGACAGTTTAGCTGTGCAACTACGTCTTTCGACTCCTTCTGCGACCAACATTAACAGTGCTCATGGTAAAAAACATTCAACTGAACTCTGCTTTTTAAATATATTTCATTAATGTGAGACTATTGAATTGCCTAAAATAGTAAGCTAATCAATTACTTAAGGCTACCGTAGTTAGCGTTTGCTATAATGTTAATCCCAACACCAAGGAAACGCTGCTGTCTATATGTCACCGATTACCTGTCGACCTTGTTTTCCTGGGAGTCCTGCTAAGCCAGTTGGTCCCGGGGGGCCATCAGGGCCTGGATAACCCTTCATTCCTGTGAGCCCAGGTAAACCAGTCGGCCCCTGTTAAATGACAGTGTCAGTTTCAGCCAGAGGGGCATTTAAAAATACCATCAATCTTTTCGTAAAACATCACTTTCCGTCAATAATCTCGTGACTATATTTACACCTGTGATTCTTCCTCTGATGCTTAGCCTGAAGCACTGAAGTCCACCATCTGGATCGTTAGAAATTACAGTAAAATATTTATCCTGGTCTTCTCTGTCTTCATATTTGTCAGTTACTTTGTCTTTCAGTTACTTCGTTTTATTTTGAAGGTTGGTTTTCTTGTGTGTCTTGCTCTGGGTTTTGTCTCCTGTCTTTGTTCCTTTCCTGCCTGTTTATTTCCAACTGTGTCTCATTGTCAGTCATCCCTAAGCCTGTATGTCTAGTCTTGTCTTTCTCTTTGTGTAATCATCTGCTCCCAGATGTCCTACTTTTGTCTTTAGTGCCTTCCTCATAGTTTGATTTAGTTTAGTTTTTGCATTTTTATTGCAATCATGTTGGGTTTTGGCTTATCAAGTTTTTTAAATTAAAGCTCACATCTGTTTATTTTCTCAATGATCACTGTTGATCTTGTGATTTTTTTTTTCTTTTAAAGGAATGAGAACCGTGTAGACATATGCAATAATTTGATGATGCAGAAGTAATGTAAAGAGGCGGCTGCTTCTCTTTAGGCCATTCACTTAACTGAGCTAATATGATGCTTACTTCAATGCCGGGAGCTCCAACCAGACCTCTTGCACCTTTCTTTCCAGCCAAACCCTAGAAAAACATAAACATGAAAAATAACATGTGCATTAAAAAGAAAACACAAATGTTTTAGTATATCACTCTCTACACAGTAAAAATGTGATTTTTACTATACTTCACAGAGAAATGTTTCAGATTTTAGTGAAAATCACTGAATACTGTTGCAAGAAATGTCCAGTTCAAAACCTTTATGGATACTTTAAAACCATAACAGCTAAAAACATCAACCCAGTGACAGTGATTTATTCATAGTCCCAGAGAGATATTGTTTAAGAAATGCTTTATCAAAGCTGTTAATCTAAAACAGGCAGTGTTTCCTGGCAGGCTGCTAAGTTCTCAGTGCTTCTAAGCATATGGAAATACAAGTTCCATGTTAAGGTATTGCACAAACTTAATTTGAACTCGAGTTTGGCGAAATCCACTGAAATGGTTGGATAGTATGTGAACTGCTTATATAATCACTCTTCTATACAAGCTGTTTCGCATGTGGTGGCGAGTCAGTCATGTCTGTGACACTTCAAGATTACAAAAGGCCGTATGGAACCTGATCAAGGAGCGTCAAAGCTGTTGCACAGGGAAATCATAGTTATGCATAGTTATGCAATTAGAAAGCCTGTGAAGACTGAGGGCTCTAAAGAACATGAGACTAAGCAAGCAAACCTGTTAGTTCAAGGTAGCACATGTTAGTAAAACGTATCTGCATTTTAAGTATCAAAGAACAAAAAGCAATGAGCCATTAATAAACATCAGATTAAATATTTGAGAAGTTTAATGGTGCATTCAGGGTGTAAGGAAAAGCTGCAGTTCCCTGGTTGCTGTCCAAACTTCATTGCTCCAAGCATCTTTTTTTTCTTCAACCGCCTGCTTTCTATCTCGATGAAGTAAGCAGAATTCTACCACAGCTGAGCTAAAATTATCTAGCGTGACAAGCAGCTTAAACATCTGTAGCAGCATGCTCCTGTGGTGACAGCTAAAAAAATGACAAATTGGGGATTTTGGTTAAATCTGTTTGCATCTGGTTTTGTACATTTTCTACTGTCAGGTGTAAATCAATCATTCCACACAGAGAAGAGACCAAATTTAGTGATTTCCTAAACTATTCACATTATTGAAAAGCTGTATTATGCTGTATGTGAATGGTGTCAAGTCTCACCGGAGCTCCTTTTTCTCCTTTTGGGCCTGGTTCTCCGGGGGAGCCTGGAGATCCCTGTGCGAAGGAAGAATACACTATAAAGTAAGTAGAATATAAACACGCAAAATATTATCAAGCTGTGTAGATCTATATAAAAATGATATGCAATATTATGATTATAAGGAATATCCTTGTTTACCCTACTTCTTAATCGAGTCACTTTTAACACTCCACAGCATATACAGTATATCCCACAGTATAGATCCTAATCTAATAGGCATTTTCCTGTTAGGAGAACAATCACACTCTCAAACTGAATAAAAAGTTTTGATTTAAAGACGTACTTATCTGTCACCCTTTGAAAGAACACATTTAGATATTTCATATATTTATCATCACCACAATATGGCCAGCACACAGTAGAGATATTTAACTGTGGGTAAATGTAAAAAAACAACAGATTAAATAGTGTTGCTACGGCTGTGTGGGTTCTCTGCCATTAGGTCATGGTAGTCTTAAGCTTGAAAATAAAAAGGCAACCAGACTTCTTTAAGTCTTCTTTAGCTCTCATCCACGAGCCTTCTTCAGTCTAAAACTTCGGTTTAGTTCTTTGTAAATTTTTAGGCAGCTGTTTACTGACTTACCGGTGGGCCTTGTGGTCCAGAAGCCCCACGAGGTCCAGGGGTACCGATATAGCCCTGAAACATAATTTTCAGATTTGATAAGTAACTTTTTATTTGTGAATAATACATACACATCATTCTCATGTTCTTTACTAAAGAGGGAGCCCAAAAGCATAATTAATGTCTATACCCAAATGCCTCTTTTCCACCTGCAGTAAAAACTCAGAGGCTCCATAGTATCAAAACTAGGATTTTTTTATATTATCTATAACTGCACCGAATTAAGCTATTTCATCCATTTACTTAACTAACCAGTCTGTCTTTTGTCCTGTCTAAGGAAACTACAGAATAATACAACAAAAACAAATGCATCTAAAAACCAAAATGTTTTATATGTTAACGACAATGAAGATTTTTGAATTTGGAGACGAGTTCACAGACTAGCACAGACCCCCCCAGTTAATACGTTGCCATCACCGTGAACTTGTGCTCAAGTGTGTGTACTTCTTGGGAAAAAGCAACAGATTTTCTCAGCCTTATTGCTCGGATTTTGGTAATCCTCTCCAACATGTGTGGTCTGCTCTTCATGCGAAAGGGGCAGCGTGGAGTATAAACAACAATCAAGCAGACTGAGCGGAGTGCCGTGTGTCTGACGTTTAATGGTTCGTTCCTACCTGATAGCCTTCATCCCCCGACTCTCCACGCTCTCCTCGTTCCCCTGGAGGCCCCTGCGTAGACAATGAATGCACACACATGAATGTGCATACTGCATATACATACATGACTGTCTTTTACCTGCACAGCTTCAGGTGAGCTGGGCACCTACTCAGACTCACTCCCCACATATCAAACACATGAATCTCTCTGAACGTGATTACAGGGTACAATAAAGCAGAGGCTGGCATTGTATTGCTTATACTATACACTGCAATTCTGTGCCAACTTGAAAATTCAATACTACTGACGTGCAGACAGCCAATACCTCCAACTGTTCATGCAGTGTAGCCTCTGTCAGTAGTCATCATGACTATTGCAGGGGAAATGCATCTTAGAGAACACAACTGTTGTATGACTGCATGACTCCGGGGTTTCTAAAGCCGCTTTATGCTGATCCTCCTTTGATATTAGTTTAAGAATGAGTCACTGTGAAATATGCTGAATCCTTGTGGTGACTTAGGTATTAGGAAGAAAACTTTAGCTGTGCCCTGTGTGTGAGGTAGCCGTTTTGTCTCTAACTTCTCAGTCAGTAATTAAGACACAGAAGGTTGATAATCGCTTCATGCACATGACAGATTTAGGATAAGAAACTTTAACATTCATTTTTTATCAATGAGTGCATTTGGTGCTAAAATCAGGAGCTGATCAGGATTAACTTTTACATCCAGTCTCAATCTGGTATTTAAATTGCTTTGGATAAGCAGAGCAAGGAGAGTTCAGAATGGAGAGTTTAAAGGAAAGCAAGACCTACTGGTTCACCTAAGGGCCCTGGCAGTCCTGGGGTCCTGTTGTCCTCGCCTGGGTAACCCTGGGATGTAGCAAACGCAAACATACAATCATAGATGAGTGGATGTAGATTGCAGGCAGATAATTTAGTACTTTAAAGAACTCTGAATAACCTAAGAAATCCAGTTAAGGACATAAGTCACAAATTCAGGTATCAAATTACCTTTTCACCTTTGGGTCCTGGCGGGCCAACGGGCCCAGGCTTTCCAAGGTGCCCCTAAAGAAAAAAAAGAAAACCTGACTATTGTACGTAATGGGGCTGCCACACTTATGCTGGCTTTTAATCAGAACTGTTTTTTAGGGATAAACAAAATTCCATATATTATGTCAGATTCAATCAAGTCTGAAGGACTCTAAAAGCACACATGCACACACAGATTCACAAAAAACATTAGCAACAAGCATTAGGCTCTATTTGTGTAGAATTTGTAAAGATATTTTCTGATATCTAGTGTTTTTGAGGATATCTCAGGCTACCGAGAAAAGCAAAGAAGGATGACTGATGTGTCAGTCATCCTTCTTTCTTCAATAACTGTGAGTAAAGTGTTCTGGCATGAAAATCTCAGGGCACTGTACTCATGGGGTTTTGTGCGTTTCTGAGCATGTGCACATATGGTTGTTAAGTTTTCGTGTGTGTGTGTGTTTATCCCACATGGTTATACAATACACATTCATGTATACACGAGTGAAGACAAAAAGACTGTTTTCATGAAACCAAGTTTAGAAAAGAAAAACTTACTGGGTATCCTGGAAGTCCTGGTTGCCCGTCTATCCCCATGACTCCAGGCTGACCCTGGAAGCAATGCAGAAAATGCGAAATAAGGCCTTGAATCAGTCATGGTGCTTCTGCTTTGCTTTTTAGGTCTTCTCCAGATAAATATATCTTTGGCAGGCTTATAAATCGTTGATCCACAGCTATATCAAAGTAGTCTCAGTGGTTCTACTGAAAGGGGAGCTGAAAAAATGTCTGGCATCCTCCTAGCTTGCCATCTCTTACATCTTCTTGCTTTGGTTTTAACAGTTTGCTTTGGTTTTAAAATTCTGAGTTCGATTGACTTCAGCAGTATAAAGAATTAATTATACACAAGATGTGTCTTTTTCCCCTCTCTAGCCCATTATAGCTAAAGGTTCAGCTGATACAATTCCACAGATTCAATTAATTAACAAACATCATAGACTGCAGGCCACACCTTCAATATAAACTGTGGCTTGCAGTCTTCAACACCTACAGTAGTAGAAGAAGAAATGGGACCTTACAGATGTGCCTCGAGTTCCCCTGGCACCTTTCAGTCCTGGCTCGCCCGGCTGGCCGATGTCTCCCCGAGCGCCAATCTCCCCAGCAAGACCAGGAGGACCCCTCTCTCCCTGTAAAAGATTGTAAATATAATTAAAAGACATAAAAATTAGTATTATTAATAAATCTTGCTGTTTTCGTTTTATTGTAAGCAGGTTACTTTAAAAATAAACTATAAGACTAGATGCCTCAGTGGCTCTCTGTGTTAAATGTGCCCTTTGTGTTAAATGGAACTTGGCTGATCAGGATATTTACTTTCTTTCCGTGCCGTCCTCTGTTTCCTGGGGGACCCACTTTTCCTTCTGGACCCTGTAAAGTGATTGCCAGTAAATTATATTGCTTAAAATACGTTTTAAATTATCCCAGAACAGACTCTGTCATATTCTGGATTCTATCTCACTTTATTGCCCGATGTTCAGATTAAACACTAACCAGCAGATACTGATACACTAGATACACTCTGAATCTGCGTCCTTCCCTCCAGATAACAGTGACCTTCTTGCTCCTTGTCACCCATGGCTAGACTTGGATCTGTATCTCCAAACACCAAGAACCTAAGATCTGCAGCTCTCAGACCATGCTACACATCCAAAATCTCTGACAAGGTAAATTTATCAACCCAGTAGCAAAACGTTTTTATTGAAGAGCAGAGTGACCCCTACTGGGAATCAAAGGTATTATTTACAGAAATGTGTCTCTAGATTTCCCTCATTTACATGAAGTTTGCTGTATTATCTGAAAGTTAAACTTTGGGACCAATATTAACTTACACGGAAGCCCTGTTTCCCAGGCTCTCCAGGTGGCCCCAGGGGTCCAGGATCCCCTTCTGTCCCTTTCTCCCCTGGCTCCCCAAAAGGCCCACGCTCTCCAGGTTCACCCTGGCAATTTGACGTAGAAAGAGGAAAACAGGCACACAAGAAAAGAGTAAAAGTAAAGACAATTCAGCAACAATAGAATAAGCTTTTATTATATTACCACTAGAAAGATGGAAGATTTGGGGCAAACTAACATTACTTTCACCCGCTTCCGTAGATTTTAATATCATACTCAAATCCAGTGTGAAATTAAGTGGATATACTAAGTAATGCAATGAGATTCAATGTACCACTGGGATGACCTATTTTGGAATCCTGAGCTAATCTGCGGATGTTCTAACATTTTGATTTACTATCATAGGGTCAGTCCTGCTAAAATAAATCTTTTGCCTCCCTGGTTCATTTGATCAGAAATAATCAAGAACACACAAGTCAACAAACCTTGGCTCCATCTTTTCCCTGAGGTCCGTCTTCACCAGGGGGACCGGGAGGACCCTTAAAACATAAAAACAGTTTTAAATACATCTGCTGTAAAAAGTTAGAAATCAGCAGTTCCTATTACATCTCAACTCAAGTGCCAAGAAAACTACAATGCATCTATGAATTTTTACTTCAGTTTTAATTGGAGCCGTTTATGAAATAGACATTGATTCTTAGTAACAGGCATGCTGCTTCTGGAAATCCTCGGCAAGTTTAAATAATACTCTGCACAACTTCACATCCCTTGGTAACACAAGATTGTTTAATAATTTGTGTAACCTGTGGTTACGTGTGATAAAAAAAAGCTCCCAGCCCGACCTAATCCAACCTACTGCATGCATGCATCCTCAAATATACTTGCACATCACTTCAATGTGATGAGAACTAGACTTTATCTTGTATTTATAATGTGTTTGTTTAAAACAAAAATACATTAAGGGATAATTATTTTTGCGTAACCAAAAGGCAAAAATCATGCAGCGCTCTCTAAAATGGAAATAGATTCATGAAAAATTCAAATTATGTTGAAATCCACAATATAATCATTTAAACTATAAAACCTAGACCTCATAGAACATCTGCACTGGTAAGATCTCCATGGAAACAACCATACTGCCACATGTCACATATGATCCAGGTTTTTGTTTTCCATCCAAGTATTTGATAGAAAAGGATTGCAGATTTAGCTCGCTTCCTCTCACACATTTTACATAATCAAAATAGTTTTAAGTACATATGAGGAACTTAAAATACATGAAATGATGAAAGGAAGATAGAGACTGGGGCATAAAGTGCGTGCATGTTTGACAGAAGCCGCTTGGCCCCTCTGCTGCTGACAGCTTATATCCAGTACTCATGGGCTGCATCGTGCCATTCTTTGCAATAAGCCTCGACTTAATGAAACACTTATCTAACACACAATGTTTTTGAATGGATCTTGCACAGTTAAGCCCTGTCATGTTAAAAAATCTGCCCACGGACAGCCAGCCATTCAAAGCTCTGCCTAATTCTGTGCACAACACGGGAAGATGAAACTAAAGCAGTCTGTTCCATCTACATATATATATAGTTTATACATCACACAAACACTCTTGTATTTCTACTTTCTTCTGGCAAGCGGATAAAACATCTCTGTCAGAATGAGGGGGGTGAGTAAATATACAACTGGGTTAGGGTTACCCGAACACAGGGAAGGAAGGGATTAGCAAACTGCAGTCACTCACTCTCATTCCCTCCTGCCCCTGCTCCCCTTCAGCTCCTGGAGGCCCAACATCACCCTACAGGGAGACAAACCACAACAAGAAGCTGGCTGGAGGTCAGAACACACTTACATATTTGCATCACCCGCTGTTTCACTTTCAATGAGCGTGCCCATTGATTTGCAAATTAGTGGAGCAGGAAGAAGGCAAAGGTTCAAGAATTATAACAAGACAGTACAAACCTTTTCCCCTGGCTCTCCAATGGCACCTGGTTCTCCCTCTAAGCCTGGTAAACCCTACAATGATGGGAAAGAGAACCATAGGCAATATTTCATTTGTATACATTTGGATAGGATTGTCAAATAATACTCATAATCAATAAAGCATCATGAGCATTTAATGTAAAGTACTTCAGGTCCTTGTTCTCCATCAGGTCCAGCCTCTCCAGCAGGTCCTCTGGGTCCCTGAAAGAAAAAGAACCACCATGGCTAAAGCACACAAACACAATGATTCAGGAATCTCATTAACTTCTACATCAGGAACTTAAAACAAAATAGAACAAAATAGATATAATAAAAAATTCTAGCATGTAATGCCCCAACTTTTAATTATATGTCTAGTCTAGAAAAAGAACTGAGAGATGAGATTGAATGAGTCTGAAATAAAAAGACTGAAGACCAGCCAAACACACAAGATGAGACCTATAACATAAACCGAGCATCTAGCATTACAGAAAGCTCTCACCCTTATAAATATCTGTATCTGACTGTTTGACATTCCTCCTGCCCCTGTGGGGACTGAAGGAGTTCCAGGCAAATTAAGAATTTGAAGACTAAGCCAAAAAGGGAGGCACAAGGTGGGGAGCATTCAGGTGTGGTGAAAGCAGAAGAGGGAAGAAAATAAAGAATATCAAATATATACTCCCTCCCCCGAAATGATTCTCTTTCTGCTAAGATCAGAGCTTCTCGTGTGATTTAAACTGTAACAGCTTCTCCCTCGCGAAACTCGTGCGAGCATCTACGGGCGAGCGCGTTCTCCCCGCTGTCATTACATGTTCTGCTGAAGGTGTTTTTCACAGCATGCGGTTTGTTTGCAGTTTCCTGTAACAACCACATCAATGCAGCAGGAAAAAAGCACATACTTACTGGTTCACCTTGGGCTCCCCTCTCCCCGGTGCTGCCTGGAATACCTGGTTTTCCCTGGAAACATAATCATGAGCTCAGTGGTGATTCACTCAAACATCCTGTGTAGTTAACAGAAGTCATGCACGGCTTCTCGTCATTACCAACACCACCATCATTATCACCACAATTTCCCGTGTGGCCACACACACGCGATGGCTGAGTTTAATATTTCAAGGTTGCCTGACAGCTACAGACACAACACAGAAACTCCAGGATGAGACTCTGTTTGTCGTAGTCCAAACATTGTATAGCCAAGACACTCCAATTATGTGACCAATGGCATTTGTTTTTATGCCTGTGAGCTAAATTTGCAACATCAGAAGTTTTGTGGCTCATGAAGCAGAGCAGGTCATCTGCTAATTTAAAGGTTGGTGGTTTAATCCCTGGCTACTCCAGTCTATGTGCCAAAGTATTCTTGGGCAAGATACTGAACCTTGAGTTACTTCTCGTGCACTTATCGAAGAAAGTATTTAGACACAAAAAAAAGTGTGTATGTGATGAGACATGAGGTATAAAGTGCTTTATACAAACAAGTCAATTTACTATTTAATTCAATAAGGTAAGTCCTTTGGATATTAATTTAGAGCAGCATAGCTGGTTAAAGTCCAATAGTCCCAGTCAAAAGGACATTCAACCGCTAAAAATCATTTACTGGCATTCCTGAATGGAAACATAACTGTAATTTGGCATCTTAATCCAGAAATAATAACATCATTTACCATTTACTATCATTTTGATTAAAGAGCTTGTGCACAATGGTGGTTTAACCACTACAGAAACATAAAAAATGATTTTGTTAATTCCCAGTGCTGTTAATTTAGGGCTTCTGTAGCATTGCTTCCGTCTACTGAAAAGGTTAGACACAAGGGAAAAATATGTTTTCAAACTGTACACGAGGTGAGTGAAATGAACTAAGGGGAGAAGTACAAAAAAGCACAAAAGCCAATGACAATTTTTAAAGTTCACTTACTGTTTAAAAACAAGAGCCAGTTAGAGTAATGGGCTAAAAAAAGAGCGTGGACCACAAAAAGATTTATGAGCAGCAGTCACAACCACTGTCAGCTGCTTTAACTTAACAGAACTGCCTTCGACTGTGAGCTTCATGGGACATGACATCACAGATAGCATCGTTTTCTCGCTATGACTCAATTGGTTCTTTTTTCTCTTTTTTTTTTTTTGCACAGAGAAAATAGGAATTAGAATGAGTTACAAGTTTTGAGAGATATTTTATTGGGCACAAGATGGCGCTAAGACGTCAGAGTTGGAAAAATTGAAACAATGCTGCATCTTTGGCAGCAGCAAGGAAAGGTAGAGAAAGTTCCTTTAAAAGAGTGCAGTAGCAGCAACAGTGGGACAAAAGCTACTGTCAGCAGAAACTCCTCGCTGTGAGGTGAGGATGCAAGCTGTGTTTGGAAAGCACACAGGTTGAAACAAGTCCCAAGTTTGTGCTTGATGTCCCGTCCAAAGGATGGCACGAATGTACTGAACGAGTGTTTCACTGTACCGATGGCTGACTGAGAGAGAGAACGCAGGCCCAGACGCGTCTTTGTAGGTGTTTGTCTGATAAGAATGATTACCAACAATCCCAAAGCGTCAAATGTTCAGCCAAGACATGATTTGTGGGCAAGTAAAGAAGCTCATTTGTCAGTGGTAAATGAAGACAAGCCAAACAACAGCACGAAAAGAAATGAAGGTGATAAACAGCATATATATCTATATCTATCTACATATACACACATACATACATATTAGAGAGAGAGAGTAGCGAGCTAGACAGATAGATATGACTGCTGTGAAGATCATCACTCCATAATTAACCAGCCCACATGGAGCCATTTTTGATTGTGCCACTGATCTCTGCTGTTTACATGCTTTTGCCATCTGTTGATCAGTTATTGCAGCCTTTCGCAATGCATCAAAACTGCAATTCATCATTTGATCAATAATTAATTGTAAAGACCAAAAAAGGGTTGGAAAAAAAAACAAAAAAAACAACAACCTAGGGCTCCTAAAATCTGCCAAAAGTCTGACTGTGGCGTGACCTGCTGCATCTATTTGTTCAAATATCCCACTGAGTATTTACTGTGGTCACAGCTTTTTGATCAAAAACACTGAAGTATAATTGTTCCACTCTGCATGCTTAAAAGTATCCTTGGTGAGATACTGAAGCCTGAGTTGCCCTCCATGCTTTCACTGGAGTGTGAACGTGTGAATGTTAGATATAGCGAGCACTCAGACATAGAAAAAAGTGCTGGAATGAATGGGTGACTGAGCAATGTTATACAAAGCACTTTGAGTGATGAAACAGAGTAGAAAGGTGCATTCCATTTCTCTTAATAAACCCTTATCTAATCTGCAACCACGAACTGGATAAACAGTTAAGAAAATGGATGGCTGTGATTAAATGAAATGAAACAGGTCTGGATGAATGTCTTATTTGGACTTTGAACACTGTAAACGGGCTTAAAGTAGTGAAGATTTACTCCTTATTTCTTAAATATAAAAGAAGGAAATTGTGTTAGCAACTGAGACATAATAATTTTAGTACCGCGCAACGTGCGAAACCTTGAAGTCATGCCAGACGAGCAGCAAGGAGCGCATCATCACATGCTGATGAAGAGCGCAGAGTGTGTATTGTTAGTGCAAATAAAAAGATTCTTCATGATAGCTTTAAAGTACTATTCTACACTGTTGCTTCTCAAAAAAAAAAAAAAAAAAAAGCTTTAAGAGACAAAAGGAAAGAAATATTACTCACAGGCTTCCCAGGAGGGCCTCTCTCTCCTGGATTTCCAGCCTTGCCCTTCAAGAAGAAAAATATACATATGAATGATTAACGTGTATTGAAATACGTTAGGTTAACTCAAATCAAACCCATTACCATGTCTGATGGTGATGCAGTTCCAGCTACTACCGCACAGCAGAAAGACGGATGTTTGACATTGACCGCTCAAACATCGAGTTTTAGGGAATTTCTCCCATATGAAGACAAAAATGTGAGTGTTTTGCAGGAGGAATAAATAAATGTGTTGTTCATTTATCTTCAACTGCATGATGGCGCAAAACAGCCCAAATGTTTACTTTCATCCTGCTACTCTTCAGCTTATTGAGATCAGGTTTCTTTTACTACAGACCGCCAGCAGCACAGGCGAATTACATTTGCGTCTAATCCAATACATTTGCAACTAGACCAAAGCCTCCCTCTGAAGATAAAAACTGCTTAAAGTCTGATGGAGCTTGTGCACCGGGCAAGCCGTTGTTGTTCTTGATGCTGTTTGAAATCAGACGCACTCGTGACCTTTCCACGAAGTGAATGTGCATCTTCAAGAAGGGGGGCGTGCTTGTTGGCTTGTCCGATGAAGCTGGATGACGCATATTTTATGACTTTTTTTATTATTCTTGGCTTCAGACAAATTAAGCTACGTAAATGTACTCAAAGGCCTTCAAGTATATGTAAAACACACAGCATTCCCTGTTTCTCTCTTATACAGATGTGAAAACACGTTGACCTAAAGACTACTTACTATTAAGCTTGGCTCTCCTTTAGGTCCGATCTCCCCCTTTTCACCCTGAAAAACATACCACCGTTTGGAACGAGATTTAGGATAAAGCCTCAGCTAACACACAGGAATTAGTGTCAATTTCCTACTATATCTATACCATGATGTTACCTTGATGCCCTCAGGACCCAGTTCTCCCGGTGGGCCATCTGGACCTCGGGGTCCCTGTGCAAAAACAAGACGAGCCACACCACTGAACATCACTCAACAAAGAAAGAACAGTACGTTGAGCATCTAAGCTCTCACATGCCAACTATGGGTAATGAAACAGCACCACCAGCAAAGTAATTAGTCTGTATTGTTTGTCTGTTTGGGGAGGTGTTCCAGCCTGATGTAGCAGCCTCCCACCCCCACAGAGATTCAGGGGTTTCACAGCATTGTAGCGCCACCATACAGAGACAACGATCTATAACACCGACACCCTCAGCCCCCCTCTTTTTTTTTTGCTCCTGTCCATGCTTTTAGACCTTTCAGCTTATCTCTCCATTGAGTCTTATTTTTATATCTCTTCCTTTGAGGACAAATCTGCTGCTATTTTGCTTGAGCCTCTCGTGTCACTCTGCTCTTTTATCTTCCTTGTAGGATTTATCGTTATATTCTTTTTCCTTTTGTTCACCTCTCCAACCTCAGTCTTGATTTAAACACCATTGAGTCATTTGGAAATTTGGAAAAGCTGCTTATGTGTTAACAATTAAACGATTCTTCGGGGACTTTTCTAAATGTCAAGATACAAAACAAAAGAGTTTGTTTCCAATCAAATAAAAAATCCAATCTTTTTTTTGAGGGCAAACAGATTTCTGTTAATACCACAGGACTGCAGTAATCTTATTAAAAGATAGCAGGACATGCCGTGGCATGTATATCTGCCAAGTTGGTTCAGGATTTAAATTTGCTTCCTCTTTAATTTCTGCTGCTGCAGAATTTAAATTCTTAGAAAATCACAAGCACAGAAACCAGAAACTGTTCTTTTGCCACCTGTAGGTGTTGTTCTTCTCTCTGCCACACGATGTCCCACCAGCATTAAATCACCTCACTGGTTTGACCTTACAATGATGTCTTCTAACACTAGATTCATGGTGCTTGTGAAACAGTTGTAATTGCACCTATAAAGAAGCTTGGGCCATGTGGAACGACATCCACATGTCTTTTAATTGCTTCAAGCTCTGGTTTATGGGAAAGAAGATGTGATGTGAAACAGACAAACCAAAGGTCTGATGAGGGAAGTTTTTTTTAAGGGACTGATGCAGCTTGTGCCCAAATGTTACAGTCTCCTCTTACCCTTCTACCCTTTGGCCCAGCAATGCCTGGACTACCCCTCGGTCCCGGTGGACCCTGTCAGAAAAAAAAACAGTGTGGATATAGAAGTGAAATTAGTGAGAACATAGACCAGGAAATTATAAGAAGAAGGGAAAAAATAAGAATAAAGTTTGAAGGTTTTCATAATATTTGGTGGAGTTATGGTTATAATATTTAGATAAAATAACTATGCATCTTCTAACCACATCATCACTAATGCTGTGAACCTACGGCATGCTGCACAAACAGCTCGGTGGAAATGATCTTCAGCCAGTTAGACGCACTGTTTACTGCTCCACGCTAAATTGTGAGAATGGGGGAAACTGATGTATCAAATAGCCCTCATAAACTTTGGGTGTTTACAAAGATGAGCGTGATCCTTCAGCACAGTTTAAGGGCCCAAGAAAATCTTGCAATTTAGGTATTTACAGACATCCAGCCGAGACACTTGGTACAGAAGATGAGATTCATTAATACACAGGGAGCAAAAAGTACTCAGCAAAGGAAATTGATGACAAAAAATACACATATAGGGAGGTATGCATGAGGTTAAAATCCTGCATGTTTTTGTTGCTCCACTTACAGGTGCACCTTGCATGCCGATGTCCCCTGGGCTCCCTGGCAACCCTGGATAACCCTGACACCAAAAAGAAAGGGGAAAACATGTCACTCTTTATTGATATCATTTTTAAAAAGTAAAAGCGGTAACACGACATAAAATATCCAGGCTTATCTGCACTATGCTTTGGGATCAGCAGCTAATCTGGGGCAGCGGTGAACAGAACTGTGTTTCATATTATGTTGTCTTAGAATGGGCTCCAGGCTGTTCGGTGTTGTGGTTCTCACCCACATTTTACAGTATTTTCCTATAATTATCTATGAGGGAATAACACCCAAAAGTCAAAGAAAGTCACTAAAGACTAGAACACGTTCCAGAAAATGCTAATCCTGCAAATTGTCTTTGAACAGAAACAGAATTTCTGGATAAGATCATTGTAATCTGTGATGATTACACAGCACAAGCCTCTAAACTCAACCTCCACTCCTCGTTAATGTGGCTACATTACACCACCAACTGGTTCACACAAATCACTGCAATCCCTCTCGCAGCTCACAAACATCTCTCTCCTTCTTAGCCAAATGTGCACGCTAGCCTTTTGACTGCCACCAGATTAGTTAGGTCAGGCCTGGGGCCCAAAGCCACAGACATGGAGTCAATCCAAGGCCCCTGGACAGTGTAGGATGTAGGCCAGCTTCTCTTGAAGATTCATGCAGCATTACAGCACATATAAGAAACACTGCTGCACTGGACACTGTTTTTACTCAGTCTCAGTAACCCACAATCAATGGGCACTATGTTTACTCAGTTTATACACAGCTAGGTTAGGTTTTGGCTCTCTTTAGTGTTACAATGAGGTACAAACTGTGAATGACTGTTAGTGGTCTGCTACACTGGTCAGATTCTCCATGCCTGTGGGTAGCTCTAACTAATCCTTCAGTACATTCGATAATATTACCTATCTAGAGATTAGATAGGTGTCTAAAAGAGCTAAAAGATTCTCGTAATCTCCAAGAATATAGTATCTGCACGTTTATTTGCAGCAATACTCTATATTGTGCTGCTGTCAGTATATTACTGCAAATTTACAGTGAAAGGTTTCACTATGCAAACACCTTCAATAACAACACTGTGGAAAGATCTATTTTGCAAACATTTGTACCTTCAGAAGTTGCAACACGGAGTAATCTGGAACTTGGGTCTCTAGAGGGTCTGCCTTCATTTCCAGGAACTAAAACATGTAACATCTGCCAAAGCTTACAGCCAGCATCGCTTAGTGGTTCGAATTTAACTCATCATCTTTAGCCATTAGTTTACTGTTTTAGTCTATTAACCCTTTTACCGTAGGTTTGTGAGCTGTCAGACAAGAAACGGAGAGCTGCAGAATATCCTGAGTGACTGCACTTACCCTGGGCCCCTTCTCTCCGGCTGGACCTGTTGGACCTGGTGGTCCCCGGTCACCCTGGAGGAAAAGGAAGAGTTGATCATTAAACCATGACCTAAAACCTCAACACGCATTCACATACATTTCTACTTAATAAAAGCCATGAAAGTGGAGAGGAGCTTCTTTAAGTGTAGAAGGTAAATGTGACAGTGGTGTACAAATAGCAGATACTAATATATATATTGTCTTTGGCCCTCTGCACAGTATAATAAAAGCCAAAGGTAAGCCCAGCTGATCAGTAAAGCTTCCAAGGGCTTTTTTTAACCTCTGTAACACTTGTTATTCCACCTTGTCTCACACAGGGATCAGACTATTCGTATGGAACTGTTTTGGAAATACTTAGAGCAGTATTAAACAAATATTATCCATATATCTATAATGTGAAAAGAATTTTTAGGCTGTCAGGATACAGCTGGTGATGACAGATTGAACCAGGAGGAGGATTTTTGTGTAAGAGGAGTAGGAGGACAAGCAAGAATCTGACAAGCAGATGGCTTCCCACCACAAGAACATGTTCTGACAAACGGGCCTTCTGGATAGGAAGGAAAAGGGGCTGCAGGTTGAGATAGAGGGAGGGAACAATTTACTGTACAGAGATTAAAAAGGTGTGTAATGCTGTGCACGTTTACTCGGCATAAGCTGAGGTGGAAAAAGAACTTTTAAAAAAGCACTGTGTCAGAAACAATTATATTTTGGGAGTTTCTAACATCCGTAGACAAGCAAATTTGTCTAAAGAGTATTGTAATCAAATGTTCACTTTCATTATAGCTTGACATTCGGCAGAGTGCAGGAGGGTTTAAAGGAAATAGTGGTGATGTGGATTTGACAATATTGTTATGGATGAGGATGTGAGAGTGTTGAGTGTTTATACAAGCACGTGTTCTGGGGCTCGTGGGCCTCAAGCCATGGCCTAATTATATAGGTCTGCCACTGACAGGCAGGCAGCTCATGCTGTCTGACAGCCTAATGACAGAGAAACACACACCTCACCTTTTCACCAGGAACTCCTATCACCCCAGCTATCCCAATCAGGCCTGCTGGACCCTGGAGAGGAGAGGGATAGCGTTAAACAGAAACACATCACGAGAAGTTATATCTGCGCAAAAACCCAATCTTCATTCATCTAAGGGTTACTTCCCGACTAGTCATGACACCTGGAATGTGAGAGGTCATAAATTACAATCTAATGCTTACATAAGCAAAAATGCAGGTGCTGCAAAGATGAAGAGAAACCTGAAGGGGTGAAGATCATTTTTACCATCTCGACTTTCACGAGTTTTTCCTGGAAATAGTGCTTAACTAAAAACACTGAGAGAAACAAAGGAAAAGTAAACACATCAATATGTGCCAGTAACCATGCTATAACAATATTAATTCCAAATCCACTTCACAACCCATGTGGTATTGATACTGGGCCGTTATTCAACAAAGCCAGAACAAATGGCTGCAACCTTGTTGTGACTGCTGAAACTAAACTGTTGTCTGGCAAAAAAGAAAAAAAAAGTAACAAATAACACATTTTTTAATCGCACAATTGCAGTGGCTCACGTACTACGTTCACACTGCACTCAGCGTCAAGAAAAGCTATTTTGCGAATGACTCCTTGTGGGGGAACCACCAGAAAATGTAAGTATGGAAGTTATTAGAAGAGCTTAACCATTTCCAGTTTAGTCATGCTGGGACGGGAGAGTGGGGGGTGGGGGTGCTATAGTTTGAAGCGGTGCCAGCTGCTTCACTGGATAATCTGGAGTAAAATGGCAAAATGTCTCAGTGGCTGATTTGACATTCTGGCAGAAAAGCGCAGTTAAAAAAAAAAGAAAAAAAGTTTGTCCTCGGGTTTCTAAATATGCGAGTATGTAAAGTGAGAATAAACAGGAAGGAACGATGTGAGATGTGCAATTATCACAAATCAGACTGAAGCCTCAGGATTAAGAGTGCATGCATTGCAACACCAGATTTCTGTGTAATAATTCAAACGATTGCCCGACAGCAGAACACGCCGGCCAACCACTAAAGCCATTGTGGTCAGTCTGCTGCTGTGGCTGTTGTGTGGTTCCCATGACTGACACAGTTAACACACTGACACAGACTCTTTGGGAGTGCTGTTCTTACTTTCACCGTACAGACACATATATGTATGCCTCTAAATGTAGAGGAAGGAGAGAGTCCGAGGCTTAGACCAAAGTGGCAGACAAGAAACAGACCATGATGACAGACACTTTTTTTAAAATGTTTTTTCTCCATTTGTCTGGGCCTAACAGGCTAACAGCCTGAAAGTTCGTATTATGACCTTGGGGTGGGGGCTGGGGGGGGTGGGGGGGGGCTTTAAATTGACCTCAAATCTCTTAATTGGGATGTGAAGCAGGATATTGTGGTGCCCTGTATCACTTAACAGAAAGACATGGCTTCAAAAGTTTTTCCATGTGAGGCCTTGACAGGAGAGCTTTAACGGCAATGTTTTTAAGGCCATTTGGTCTCTGAGCCACAGCATTAATAAGACCTTACAGTCAAGGAGGAAATACAGCCAAAGTTAGATTTTAATAAGAAATTCTTTTTAAGAAGGATCTTTAAATGAATGTGAGTACACTCTGAGTCAGTGACACACACGCGCGCACACACACGCACAAAACATAGGTGAAGTTAGTTGTGAAGTGGAGACTGAGATGAAAACAGAACAATCAGCAGATAACCTCAAATCAGCCAAACTATGATCTTAAAAACTCAAAATTAAACTGAGAACAGTTTATGGGAGGCCTTAGAGCATAGATGTCAAACTCATTTTACATGATGGGCCGCATGCAGCCCAATTTAATGTTAGGCAGCCCAGACTCCTTTTTGACTGTGTAAAATAGTCTAACTGCACATGTAAAGTTACAGAAAAAGTTCTGGCCAGAGGTGTGGACTCGAGTCACATGACTTGGACTCGAGTCAGACTCGAGTCATTAATTTTATGACTTTAGACTTGACTTGAAAAAATGTTCTAAGACTTGTGACTTGACTTGGACTTTTACACCAATGACTTGGGACTTGAATTGGACTTGAACCGGTTTACTTGAAAAGACTTGATATTTTACCCCAAATATAAAATTTAACATGCATATTATATAGAGATTGAAAATGTGACGTCATTCACGGGTAGAACCGCAAAGGATTCTGGGAACTCGTGGCAAGCGGTACTAGCGCACGCAGGCTTTCAATTAAAATCAGTTATACAGCGATAAAAAGAAACACAAAAATGTCAAGAAGCTGTTGTATTATTAACTGCAATAGCCGGTCGCATGACAGCCACGGGAAGCCGACGGGTAAAGAGATCGGTTGTTATCGGATTACGTCGTTGAAGAGAAATTGTTCAAGCCATGTTTCCGAAGTAACAAAGATGCGACGGATGGCCTGGATTGCAGCCATTCAAAGATCAAATATAACGTCCCAGAACCCTCCAGCTCACAGGTTAGTCTGCTCCAAGCATTTACACGAAGGTCAGTGTTTTTTAGTAGTTAATACGTCATTTTCATAACATAATTGGTGATATAGGTTACAAGCAAGTCTGGCGCTGAACAGAAATTGTCGCGCTATGCTCCTTTATTTATTGTGCATAAATAGTGAATTGTCCTGACACAATATTGCGTTTCGCTTCTGTTATTATGGTGCATTGACAAAAACACATACTTTTATTCACAGGATAAAACAGGTTTTTTGTATCACTAATTGCCCAGTACGATTACAGCATCCAATATTATTGTCACTGCTACATTTCTGTGATGCTACCAGAAATTATTTCCACTACTAATTAATTACCGTTGAGCTCAAAGGTCCTATTAATAAACGGTTAAGGAATGTGTATTTATGACGACAATTTGTGAGACTGGTAAACTTATGATACGTACGATGGTCTTTCGTTCTACACGGTGCATTTCAAGGTCCTGTACCCATCTGTCGGTAAACTGTACCTGGGCTTGTTGCAGTGACCGGAAGTTACTAAACTTCATGAGTGTATGCACTCACTCCAAGAACCGTATGATTATAAATATGCATATAAATATGCTAAGATGAGATAGCTGACTTCATCTAACTAGCAAATGTTGTCCAGGCTATGTTGGTGATACAGTTTTTTTTAATGTGTATGATATTTTTGTCATGCGATTTTAAAGCCGGTCCTACAACCGCATCCAAGAATAACATGCAGCTTATCTCAGAACTGTCGGTGAAAATTATTCTTGGAGCTAGGTTTAATTGAGCTGCATTTTAAAGAGGTGCAATTTCACAATTTGTGTATATTTTCTAAGTTCACTATTTTGTCATGTGTTGAGAAAAACACAGATTTTAAAATTACATGGTCTAATATTTACATTTAGCATAACTGCAACATTATTTTTTCGTTTTTTTTTTTAAAGACTCGAAAGGACTTGAAATTCAAAGTTTCAGACTTGTGACTTGACTCGGACTTTTACACCAGTGACTTGAGACTCGACTCTGACTTGCCTGACATTACTTGAGACTTGACTTGAGACTTGAGGATAAAGACTTGAGACTTACTTGAGACTTGCAAAACAATGACTTGGTCCCACCTCTGGTTCTGGCAGCTTTTTTATTTAATTTATAGAAAATGTTCTATTTTATTGATTTATTTTACTTTGGATAGAAAGTAATAAAAAAATAAAATAAACCCCCGCATTTCTGCAGTAGATACTAAAAAAACAGGAACTGTAATTTTGTCTGTTACTTCATTACTGTACTATGAATGACTGTGGAGGAGTTCTTTATCAATAGGACAGGCTGTAAAATTTATGAAAATACATTTAAAAGCCTTCCTTCCCATTTTCCAAAGACATCCATCCAGTGGGCCGGATTGGAGTGTTTGCCAGGCCAATTCTGGCTCCCGGGCCTTATGTTTGACACCACTGCCTTAGGGTGATATAGATGCACTCAGTGAAGACAGTTTGACTGAAACCCCTTTGGATCGACTCAGGGCTTGGAAGTTTTCTTTTTTTTAAGCATCTTAGATATCTAATTTATCTGGAAAGTGATGTAATGGCATTCATTAGACCCTCCATATGTTTTAGAGGGTTTTTTTTTCCACTCTGCAGAGCCCCATGGTTCCTGTTTGGCTTCAAAGGCCCTTCTACTCAGTAACTGCTCTCATATGTGCAGTGCTGCAACAAAGTCCAGCAGTCCCACTTGGTTGCCTCCACTATGCACAGAATGCAAATATTAGCATTAAGGGGCCTCTGGGAAAGACCAGCATACTTTGAATGGTCAGAACAGTTGCGTGCGTACGAGAATCTTACAATTATGTCCCGGCATTTCTCTACAGTATCTGTGTCAAGTATAAAACCCAAAGACAGACGCACGAAAGTGTGATTTTTGCAGTTAGTTGATTTCTTTACAACCAGTCCTGACACAGATGTTTTTGGGTAATCGATAAACAGTCCAACATTTCTGTGTTAACAATTTCTCTGTAAGTATGATTCATGCACAACAGCGTGTCAAAAAGGCTTTTACAGGCTTTGAGCCATAAAAAAAATGGACAACACAAATGAGATCACTTCCACAGAGGATATCTGTTCTACTGAGAAGTTCCACCAATTCTGATTTAAAAACAGTACGGTATTTGGATCGCAAGAAGAGAGATCCAAAATTTCTTAGCCTCAAAAGTAGGTCAGTAAAATAGTGATGCATGAGAATGTGTTCCTGTAACCACTTCCACAGTTGCCACAGAGAACAGTTAATTTACTGGAAGCACTTCATCAGTATAAATCTAATAAAAGCTATACCACAGCCCTGCACTCTCTATAAAGGGATCCAATGGAAAACTACTAATCCACAGTACACCGTCTGTTAGCTAATGTCATTAGAGGTGTGAAAGAAACTTACTTGTGGTCCAACTTTTCCAATATTTCCCATGTCCCCTTTCTCTCCCTGCAAGCAGTAAACATCAGACAATGTGCTGGTTAGCTTCCTGTAGTTAAACAGATCACTGATTTGGTTCTCACAGGATATTACAAGTACAAAAAAGATCACACACATAGACCATGGGACTACATGTATGATTGCCATCATGTATGATGATGTTTTTTTGGAGAAAAACAAACTCCAGAATAAACTGCAGCTCTCTCATAATTAAGGGCATGTTTACAGCATTATAAGTCTAGGCAATAAGCACCTCGCAAGGGGAGGAAAGCATGAGACCAATAAAATCTTGATGTACATAATACTAAATTTATTATACCACATTACAGCCAATAAAAAATAAAAGAGTAGGGAAAAAGTCTACAGTTGACTATATTACAATGTAACGCCATTTTTACAACACTTACGATTTTTCAGTGAGATGATGATGTCATGTGGCATTTGAAATTGCCACAAACATGCACTTACGTATACGGTGATTAAGTGATGGGATCTCACCTGTAAACCCTCGGAGCCAGGTTCACCGATGTGGCCTTTCCTTCCAGGTCTCCCCTAAAGGTCGACAGACACATACACGTGAACGTAAGTATAAATGCTGATCGAATGATGGCAAAGCTTATTTTATTCCATCCAGTCGGAGGTGATTCATCCTTATGAACCACCTACAAAAGGCTTAGCATGAGTTACAGTGGAGCAAAAAAGTATTTAGTCAGCCACCGATTGTGCAAGTTCCCCCACATAAAATGATGACAGAGGTCAGTAATTTGCACCAGAGGTACACTTCAACTGTGAGAGACAGAATGTGAAAAAAAAAAAATCCATGAATCCACATGGTAGGATTTGTAAAGAATTTATTCGTAAATCAGGGTGGAAAATAAGTATTTGGTCAATAACAAAAATACAACTCAATACTTTGTAACATAACCTTTGTTGGCAATAACAGAGGTCAAACGTTTACTATAGGTCTTTACCAGGTTTGCACACACAGCAGCTGGTATTTTGGCCCATTCCTCCATGCAGATCTTCTCAAGAGCAGTGATGTTTTGGGGCTGTCGCCGAGCAACACGGACTTTCAACTCCCGCCACAGATTTTCTATGGGGTTGAGGTCTGGAGACTGGCTAGGCCACTCCAGGACTTTCAAATGCTTCTTACGGAGCCACTCCTTTGTTGCCCGGGCGGTGTGTTTTGGATCATTGTCATGTTGGAAGACCCAGCCTCGTTTCATCTTCAAAGTTCTCACTGATGGAAGGAGGTTTTGGCTCAAAATCTCACGATACATGGCCCCATTCATTCTGTCCTTAACAAGGATCAGTCGTCCTGTCCCCTTGGCAGAAAAACAGCCCCATAGCATGATGTTTCCACCCCCATGCTTCACAGTAGGTATGGTGTTCTTGGGATGCAACTCAGTATTCTTCTTCGTCCAAACACGACGAGTTGAGTTTATACCAAAAAGTTCTACTTTGGTTTCATCTGACCACATGACATTCTCCCAATCCTCTGCTGTATCATCCATGTGCTCTCTGGCAAACTTCAGACGGGCCTGGACATGCACTGGCTTCAGCAGCGGAACACGTCTGGCACTGCGGGATTTGATTCCCTGCCGTTGTAGTGTGTTACTGATGGTGACCTTTGTTACTTTGGTCCCAGCTCTCTGCAGGTCATTCACCAGGTCCCCCCGTGTGGTTCTGGGATCTTTGCTCACCGTTCTCATGATCATTTTGACCCCACGGGATGAGATCTTGCGTGGAGCCCCAGATCGAGGGAGATTATCAGTGGTCTTGTATGTCTTCCATTTTCTGATGATTGCTCCCACAGTTGATTTTTTCACACCAAGCTGCTTGCCTATTGTAGATTCACTCTTCCCAGTCTGGTGCAGGTCTACAATACTTTTCCTGGTGTCCTTCGAAAGCTCTTTGGTCTTGGCCATGGCGGAGTTTGGAGTCTGACTGTTTGAGGCTGTGGACAGGTGTCTTTTATACAGATGATGAGTTCAAACAGGTGCCATTCATACAGGTAACGAGTGGGGGACAGAAAAGCTTCTTACAGAAGACGTTACAGGTCTGTGAGAGCCAGAGATTTCCCTTGTTTGAGGTGACCAAATACTTATTTTCCACCCTAATTTACGAATAAATTCTTTACAAATCCTACCATGTGAATTCATGGATTTTTTTTTCACATTCTGTCTCTCACAGTTGAAGTGTACCTCTGGTGCAAATTACTGACCTCTGTCATCATTTTAAGTGGGGGAACTTGCACAATCGGTGGCTGACTAAATACTTTTTTGCCCCACTGTACGTGTGCGGCTGAGTGCAAATTCAGTGTATGAATTTGGGAATTCTTACAGTAGGGCCTGGCCCGCCGGGTGGGCCGAGTGGTCCTTCGTCGCCCTGCAGAAACAAAGTTTGTTCAATCAAAAGTTTCCAAAGGCATGTTTCTGAAAAGCTGTAAATAAAAACGTGTTACACTGATTTGAAAATTGTATAAAGCATTTATGTCTCTTCACAAACAGATGTTAGAACTTATATTTTTATTATATTACATAATACCAGGAAGTTTAGCACACTGATGTATCACTTCTTCTTTTAACAAAATTTAGAAAGCATGTGCAAGGATAACAATTGGAGAGTTTTTTTCCATTCTTAGTGGTAAATGATTTCAGCTCCATGATGGTTCAGGGCTTCTTTTTATTAATTATTAACATTATTATTATCATGATTAATGACTAATAGTCATTTTTTAAGCATAGGTTCAATCAAAAGTGAGCCATCAAACCTTTAAAAAGTGGAAAACCCTTATTAATGATCAAACGTCCCTGTGCAGTGATTTCCACTGTAGCATTGTGCCAGCAACTCTGGGGTCATCTTGTAGCACTGTGTTACTCCTACCCATGTTTTTTTGTTGCATGCAACATTTCCCCTCTGAGCATCCATTATCGCTAACAGATGAAGGCAATTCTGTCTGAATTGGTGATGTCGGCACATTCCCTTGTCTACAGTACAGGAACTCCACAGGGGGCTGTGCTTACTTAATTCCTGTTTACTCTGTACACCTCAGACTTTCAGCAAAACTCCCGGTCATACCACCTACAGAAAATCTGATGATTCTGCAGTTGTCTGATGTCAGCAGGAGAACCACCGCTCACTAGATTTCTTTTTTCTTTCTTACAAACCATAGTGTGTAAAATCCCAGCAGTTTCCGAAATACTTAGACCAGCTCATCTGGCCTTAACCCACTCTTCTCCCTCATTCTGATGCTCAGTTTGAGCTTCAGTGGTTTTTTGTTTTTACTGTGCCTACATTTCTAAAAGCATTGTGTGGCATGCTAATTAGATATTTACTTCAATGAGAGGCTGAACAGGTGTACCTAATAAAGTGTCCATCTTAGTTTCTTACAAGGTCTTGCAAACTGGATATGAAAAGGTTTAAATTTTACTCAAATAAAGAGAAAAAATGTATATATCTTGTTATTTCTCAACATCATTGTTTTGGGTAAAGGGCCTGCATTTGTATAGCGCTTTTCTAGTCCATAGGACCCCAAAGCGCTTTACACTACATTCAGTCATCCACCCATTCACACACACATTCACACACTGGCGATAGCAAGCTACATTGTAGCCACAGCTGCCCTGGGGCGCACTGACAGAGGCGAGGCTGCCGGACACAGGCGCCACCGGGCCCTCTGACCACCACCAGTAACAACCTTTGTCTGCATACTCTGCCGTGTGTGACAGAAGAATACATTAGCCAACTCTACACCGTTGTGTATGGAGGCCAGATCAATATTCCAACATTAAGCACAATAGAAAACTGTGTGTTGCTCTACACTTTCCAGTGGATTCTGTTTCTATTTACAGGGCTGGAAAACATTTCAGCCTTGTTTTCATAAGCACCTGTTGGTGAATCATGACTTCACCTGGTGGAACATGCCCTGAGAGATATAGCAGGGGGAAAAAAACTGAGATCTGAGCTATACCTGTGAAATATGAATAGATGTTAAATGAGAGGGAGTGTGCTAATTCATCTTGCCTGATCAAATGGAAATTCCTCAGTGAGCTATAGTTTCCACTTCTCTTCTCTGAGTGAATTGAGAACCTGGAAAGATAAGTTAGGTGTCAAATTGTCTCACCTGTATTCCTTTAGGCCCTGGCGGACCCTGGGGTCCTCTCTCACCCTGCAAACCCTGAAACACAGGTGAATGTATGACTGGATGAAATTAATGAATGAGTGGATGGATCGAGAGAGTGGAAAAAGAGATGCCGTTGTACCTTTGGACCAGGTGGTCCGTTTGGGCCCGGCGCTCCAATGTCCCCAGGAAACCCCTTGCAAATTCAGGAGAGAACGAATATTGTTATAGAACATTATTATTAAGCCAAATGTTTTGATTCCTCTGCATTAACCTGTATAAGACAGAACTGTATAAAAATAATGATGGATTGCTGCTGAGCTAATGTTCTCCCTCAGGCAAGCCTGCCATGACACAATCACTCATCTCATAAAATGTGCTTGCGAGCTGCAGCCTTTGTGACCTTTGATGACGTAGCAATTCTGGGCAGCTTGACTTTGACATTGTCGATGTGTTTCACATACTGTGCAGTATTAACAAACACTTTAACAGAAGGTGAGATATTCTGCATAACACCTAAAGACAGAGTGCTGGCAGACCATGACAGAGCAGGAAAATTTTAAGGACATATTAACATTGTGGAAATGTAATAGTTTTGACTTAGAAACGCTTGTGGCTAGCAAGATAATGTGCTACATTCAGTTCAGTGCTATGTTGTTGCTAGTGGGAGAGCTAGCATAGCATAGAGAAGATTTTCCAAGTACGTATTCAGGAGTTTTTAATTTAACCACAAACTGTAGTCAGATGAGTTGATGCCTGCGAAAAGCTCCAACAACAATCCCACGCTGCTGCTCTTTCTCTCTAGTAAAACGCTTGTTTTTAAGCTTTTAATGGAACTACTACTAATACAGTTATCACGAAAAACCCCAACAACAACGTTTTAAGCAAAGCAAGTCGATTATTGACTTAAAAAATTAAAGAATGTAAAATAATTACTTGCCTCTTCCATGACAAAAAAACCAATTCAGTCTCTATTTGTCAGAGCATCTATAGCTAATTTTAATAATTCAAATCAACATCAAATTACAATTTTTAGCAATTACAGGGATTATGAATGACAAAGATAATGTTTTCTGAGTATGAATAAATAAACTCAGCCCAAAAAAGGAACAAAAGAATGACAAAACATGCAAATACATGTACCTAATATGAGCGACTTTGCCCACACAGACACACTCAGCAGTATAAGACTCTGTGAAGTCATCCGTTTCTGTTTTAAGATTTATATTAAGCTGTTCATTATCTTCTAAATTGGTAGATAATTTGGTGTGAAAGCAAACGGAATAACAACCATAACAATCCCTTCGAATCTAAGGTGAGCCAGCATTTGCAGTATATGCACCGTGAATGAAAATACTTATTTTACAGCCACATGGATTTAGCTTAAATCCTATATCTGCTACCTGCTACCTTATCCCCCTATGCTGTCTTTGTCTTTGCATTATCATAAGTTTGACTTGGAGCAGCCATAAAAGAAGCACTCTCTTGGCAACGTGTCCATTGCATTACACACTCTATTAGGAAAGTAGCTGTACCTCAATCTGTCTTTACTTTAGTCAGCATACTCCACTGAACCAAAATACAGCAAAAAAAAAAGAAAAAAAGAAATGCTGTCAGATACTACAGTCAATATTTTAAGAAGACAAAAGCTGAAACATTTTACTCTGACCTTCTTATACTTTATACTGGACTGCTGAATACTGGCCTCAGTGAAGATCATGTTTTTAACAGTAGCTGCCTCTGACTCCCCTTTATTTCGTGCAAGCGCAACAAATATTAATAATAATAATTTATTTGTACAATAATTTTCAAAACACAGAGTTACTAAGTGTGTCACAGTTTGAATAAAAGCTAACCATAAGTATACATGTTCCAACATACAGATACATAAATGGGAAAATATGAATGGAAAACTAACCTGTAAAAATAAGAAGTCAGTCGCTCTGATATAAGCAAGAGCCAGTCAATGTAGAGCTTTATATGTTAATAATTTGATGTTAAGGTGGATTCTGAATGTCACTTGGACCCAGCAAACGGAAGCAATAATAGCTGTGATTGGTGAGCGTCAGATAGCAGCAAGGCTGCTAACAAAAGCTATGTTCTGCACCATCTGGAGAGGAGCTTTGGAGGACTGAGAGATGCAAGTGACTGACAGTAATAGGTGGGAGAAAATTAAAGTGTATATTAAAAGCTCCAGATAAAAGAATGAGTCTTTGATTTTTGCAACATTTCTTAAATGAAAGAAACATGACTGGATGAGATTTGAGATGCAAGATGCAAAACTCAGACGTCGTTCAAAGATGTGCAAAGATGCAGATTTCTAACGTTGCTGACTGATCTCCTTAGAGAAACTGTCAAGAACCTGTTTTACCAGGATTGAGATGAACGAAATTTGAATACATCCACTTAGAAATGGCAGAGAAGCATTCACTGAGACGGGAGATGCTGTTAAGGTTTTAGGGCTTAACAGAAATGTACAACTGTGTGCCATCTGTATAGCAATGGTAAGAGATTCCTTTGAAACTATTAAGAAACATGTATAAAGAAAACAAAATTGGTCCAAGATTAAGTGCTGGGGGACTCCACATATGAGGAAATATATTTGTTAATATGCATTGGTAAGTATCTGTCAGAAAATTGTGATGAAAAAATGCACAACCATGTATGCCTTACCTCTGGTCCTGGAGGCCCAGGTGATCCAGTCACACCCATTTCTCCAATTTTACCCTGACGAAAAGAGAAGAAAGACATGAACAATTTGCTCCTCTTGTGTTGTGCGGATATAATCCCGAAATAAGTCACTGACACCACTTTGATGATGTATTCAAATGTTAGATCACCAAGGGGATCCTACAGAGAGTCTAAAGCACTCAGATCATGATTCTGCTTGCTATAACTGTCAGACAGGACAGGGTATAAAAAAAGAAAGTAAAAAGTAAAAAATTAGCCAATAAAGACTAATAATGTTACTTCATATTTGCTAATCTGTGGTTGACAAAAGATTTTCCAAGCAGTTTCTGTCACTCCATTTTAAATGTTTGTTTCTTTGCTTTGATTCACTACAGATAGCCGTTTAACTTGTGCAACTTTCCTGCCATTATGTTAACACACTAATATTACAGACAGCTGGGCACCAGTCTGGGTTTGGTGTGGAATAATCGCTCTAAGCGCTTCAGTAACAGTTCTTAGTAAGTCAAAGATGCAGCAGTTTGCTGAAACCACAACTTATCTCTGATTGGCTGGCAAGAGACAAGAGCTGAAAAAACCCACCTGAAACCAAAGATTGAGCCAAAGGGATTACGTTTACACATGCTAACCTCTTTATTTAGCACTGGCTGTGTTTAATATAATTATCCAGCACTGTAACAGTATACATATGACAGGAAATAGCAAAAACCCTTTAATCATGTAGACTGCTAACTACATGTTAGCTTTTTGTCTTTTCTTTCCTCTTTACACTGGGCTAACAATGTCATTATTCTCATTACGTGACTTGTTTAGATATCATCCTGCAGGGAATTTGTAATGTTTTAACTTAAAAGAGATTAATTTGCTCTAATGGTTGCTTGTGCTGATAAGCAAACCCAGAGCTGTTTAAAGACATTAATTTCACATTTATCTCCTATCACTGAATCTCCCCTCCCAGAAAATCTAAGATAAAGGTAATGTTTTCTGAGTATGACTAAATAAACTGAATCCAAAAAGCATGGCAAAACATCCACGAACATGCAAATACATGTTCCAAGCATGAATAACTTTGCCCACTCAGACACACTCACACAGACATACCGGTGGCCCTGGTTTCCCTCTGGGCCCAGGAAGACCAGGAGCACCAGCAGCACCCTGAAAGACAAACACACACCATTTTTGAGTTGATTTCACAAAGTCTGTGGTTGACTTTTCTTGTTTTTTAATCAATCTCTATGTACCGTAATGGAGCAAACACAGGTAGAACCTATTGGTAACAGCAGATACACACATTGCATGGTCACATGGCGTGCTATGCTTTGTAAGGACGCTTACCTTATCCCCCTGGTACCCCATCTCTCCTGGCTCGCCCCTTTGTCCGGTTTCACCCTAGATTTCATAGTATCAAACAGAGATATAACACAACACTGCACTGCCGCAATAATCTGAAGAAACCACAAACAAAAAAACGGCACACACTATACAGAGGCTGTTTAATGCACCAGCACTATCAAAATTTAGTTTGATAGGTTGAGTTCAATGTCGTGAAAGCAAATGAAGAGTCTGTAAAGAACCACTGGAGCAATATCAGCGTTTAACATGAAAAAATGATTAAACACTAATACATAGGACTGAGTTTGCTGGATGTGTTAGCAAAATGTCACAAGGATCTTATATAGTACGTCCAAGTCACACATTACACACAGATGCACTGCAATAATATAAATATTTAGATCACCTTATCACCTTTCAATCCAGGCAGGCCGGCTCGTCCTGTTGGGCCCTGTCGCAGAGGGAGCGGAACAAAGGGAAGGAAAAGTTTAACATTCAATCACTTAGGATTCTCCTAAGATGTAAAAAAATGGTAGAAGCAAATATCAGGCCCACCTGAGGTCCCACCATACCAGGCAGTCCTCGTGGTCCCTCGGGCCCTGGGTCTCCCTGCGAAGAGAAGGACACAGTGGAATTTATGTATCACAAATAGGGATGGGTACCGGTGTCCGGTTCTGACATAAACGGTAGTAACCAGACCGAAAAGCAGCGCACATTTCGGTGCTTTATTTCGGTGCTTTTTTTTCCTGAGCTGTGATACACTTTAGATTCTAGCCAATCATTTTACGTTTCCGAGGATAGTAGGCGGGGCCAGGTACATACGTTCTGTTAGAGCAGAGCTACAGATTAAAAATGTCCAAGGCGAAGCGGTCAAAAGTCTGGCTGTACTTCACAGCAAAATATGCAAACTCAGCAGCCTGCAACAAGTGCTTTAAGCTGATACTGTGATACTGTCAAAGGAGGTAACACCTCAAATCCGATGAAACACCTGGCGACGCATAGCGTTTTTTTTAAAAGCCCAGAAATGCGCCGTATTTGATAGCTTGCTGCGAGACCTCACACCGAGCACATCTACTGCGGGTGGGTTGCCTGTTATGCAACATCCCCCAAAAACACGAAGAGGAGAGTCCTGGCCCCTAGCCCTGCCAGTGTAGCAGAAATGATGACGGATGATGGTGGCAGCAGCCGTTCTTCTCTGCGTGAGTAGCTAATTTACGTTGAGTAGGCTAACCACGTTATTACATTAATGCATGTAAGGTGAACTAGCAAACATCATCATAGCTACATGCGGCTGTCTTCTTGTTTGATGGCAGATACTCCCTTCACCCTGGCTAAAAAGGCTAAAATGACCAAAGAAAAAGTGGAAAACAGTTAAACATGAGAGGTTTAGGACAAAGTTTGTGTTTTTTTCCATTGTTTAAGCACTGCTTCCAGCCAAGAGTGATACCATATATGCCCCATAGCTGCAGAAAAGGCTAACATTGTTATATTTTTACAAAAAACAGCTGAACATGAGAGGTTTTTGGACCAATTTTGTGTTCTCCATTCTTTAAGCACCGGTTTGAGCACCGTTTGAGCACCGGCACCGTTTCAAAAGTACCGATTTGGCACCGGTATCGGATAAAACCTAAACGATACCCATCCCTAATCACAAATATGTATCACAAATACACACACGTAGTACTTGTAATATGAGTCCATTGTTGTTTGATAGTGAATGGCAGTTTTGCACAAAATATTTCTGATCCATTGTTGACATTGTATTGACATGCAGCACATTCCTGTTTGCCACAACCCTATGAGAAACATAAGCAGTGTTGGCAGAGTATCCAGTTGTTTTGCAGCGGTTTGGGTTGCCAGGCCCCAACAGTCAATCCACTCTAATTGACAGAGGTGAGGGGAGACTGGCCAGAAAGTGTGGCTGGACCAAACAGCAGACAGGCTGCTCAGGTAGCTTTCACCCTGTCTGCAGTAATAGTCAGAAGCACTGATGTGATGACAACAATTTGTATATGCACAAGTATGTGTGAGAGCATACGTGCTATACTATTCCCACAGACACAGCAGTTACAAGTTACTCTGGGTTTTTTCCCCCTCTATGCCTAAAGATAGTGGAAGCAATACCATATTTGCTCGGTAGCAGCAATGTCTGATGCAACCAACAAAAGCATAGTGAATACAGATGGATACAAAACCAAAATAAAATCCAGAATTTTGCACCACTCGTCTGCAGAAAAGGCCTGAGAGCAATAATGTTACTGAAAAACAAACCTAAAAGAATTAAAGAACCAACCACTAAAAACAATCAATGTGTCGGTCTGACCAATATGCACAAAATCAGTAATAAGCAGTACAGAATACTGTCTATGTTGCATCATCAAAGACATGTGGCTTAAACTATAAGTCCATCTGGACCCCTTAAGGTCAGTGTTTGATGCTGAGGCTCCGCTGTGGTATCGCAGGAGGACACACACAAATCACATGCCTTCCATCAAAAGAGGCTTTTAACAGTGGACACATGAAAAATGATGCACTGAAAGAAGGGGGAAAGCACAGATAGAAAATGTTCCCCCATTGCCCCCACCCAAAAACTCCAGAGTCCACTGGCCGAGCTGAAACAACAGGGTACATCAACATCCCACACAGAGCCTTTCCTCAAACTGCTGTCAAGATGAAGCCTGTCTGCCAGGTGGTTAAACGTCATCCAAACCGCTATCTGCTCGCCACGTGGGGAAGACAATTGGTTCGAGGCTCGATCAAATCCAGATTGCTGCATTCCTGTACATCATGTTTCAACACAACCGTTGTAGCCTCAGAAAATCCAATTAGACATAGAAATGTTTCTACACCCAGGACATCATAATCCCATTTAAGCGCGCCACTTCAAATGCCTCCAATTCAGACCCAGACAAGATTTAGTGCATTTTAATTTAGACTTGGCCACAAACAACATGTACCTCTGTTAGCCACACACCAAATCTGATTGGCTACATACCAAAAAAAGGGTTGGGCCTCCTCTGGTAGCTTATGTGCTTATGCCGTTAAAGCGATTAAGTATCTCCTGTAGGTGTAACGTGTAGGTGTCCCTTTTTTCACCACGTAGTTTATGTGTAGACAGCTGTTATTCCTTGCTACTGCAATAAGACATATACCAATAGCTAATTTCACTCTAACTTCAAAGTAACTTCAGAAGAATAGATGAGAAGGTATAAATCTAGAAAGTTAATCTAGTTCCTGACACAGTCACAGTCCAGTATAGCTAAATGACTTTGGTGCAAACTACTGAACTGCAATGCCCATCATTTCCTGTCTGTCTTCAATATCATGATTGCTACCTTCATGGACACATTCACAAGTACTTTGAGTGTAAATAGAGCCATTCCTAAAAAAAAATGCAGGTAGTACAGTGGGGCAAAAAAGTATTTAGTCAGCCACCGATTGTGCAAGTTCCCCCACTTAAAATGATGACAGAGGTCAGTAATTTGCACCAGAGGTACACTTCAACTGTGAGAGACAGAATGTGAAAAAAAAATCCATGAATTCACATGGTAGGATTTGTAAAGAATTTATTCGTAAATCAGGGTGGAAAATAAGTATTTGGTCACCTCAAACAAGGGAAATCTCTGGCTCTCACAGACCTGTAACGTCTTCTGTAAGAAGCTTTTCTGTCCCCCACTCGTTACCTGTATGAATGGCACCTGTTTGAACTCATCATCTGTATAAAAGACACCCGTCCACAGCCTCAAACAGTCAGACTCCAAACTCCGCCATGGCCAAGACCAAAGAGCTTTCGAAGGACACCAGGAAAAGTATTGTAGACCTGCACCAGACTGGGAAGAGTGAATCTACAATAGGCAAGCAGCTTGGTGTGAAAAAATCAACTGTGGGAGCAATCATCAGAAAATGGAAGACATACAAGACCACTGATAATCTCCCTCGATCTGGGGCTCCACGCAAGATCTCATCCCGTGGGGTCAAAATGATCATGAGAACGGTGAGCAAAGATCCCAGAACCACACGGGGGGACCTGGTGAATGACCTGCAGAGAGCTGGGACCAAAGTAACAAAGGTCACCATCAGTAACACACTACAACGGCAGGGAATCAAATCCCGCAGTGCCAGACGTGTTCCGCTGCTGAAGCCAGTGCATGTCCAGGCCCGTCTGAAGTTTGCCAGAGAGCACATGGATGATACAGCAGAGGATTGGGAGAATGTCATGTGGTCAGATGAAACCAAAGTAGAACTTTTTGGTATAAACTCAACTCGTCGTGTTTGGAGGAAGAAGAATACCGAGTTGCATCCCAAGAACACCATACCTACTGTGAAGCATGGGGGTGGAAACATCATGCTATGGGGCTGTTTTTCTGCCAAGAGGACAGGACGACTGATCCGTGTTAAGGACAGAATGAATGGGGCCATGTATCGTGAGATTTTGAGCCAAAACCTCCTTCCATCAGTGAGAACTTTGAAGATGAAACGAGGCTGGGTCTTCCAACATGACAATGATCCAAAACACACCGCCCGGGCAACAAAGGAGTGGCTCCGTAAGAAGCATTTGAAAGTCCTGGAGTGGCCTCGCCAGTCTCCAGACCTCAACCCCATAGAAAATCTGTGGCGGGAGTTGAAAGTCCGTGTTGCTCGGCGACAGCCCCAAAACATCACTGCTCTCGAGAAGATCTGCATGGAGGAATGGGCCAAAATACCAGCTACTGTGTGTGCAAACCTGGTAAAGACCTATAGTAAACGTTTGACCTCTGTTATTGCCAATAAAGGTTATGTTACAAAGTATTGAGTTGTATTTTTGTTATTGACCAAATACTTATTTTCCACCCTGATTTACGAATAAATTCTTTACAAATCCTACCATGTGAATTCATGGATTTTTTTTTCACATTCTGTCTCTCACAGTTGAAGTGTACCTCTGGTGCAAATTACTGACCTCTGTCATCATTTTAGGTGGGGGAACTTGCACAATCGGTGGCTGACTAAATACTTTTTTGCCCCACTGTATATAAAAACAACAACAAAAAACATGGTGGAAGAATTGTAAAGAGAAAAAACAAGGGTATTATTACAACTACTCTGGTCTCCATCTCGCCCTACTGTTTTTCTTTCAGGCTATGAAAAAGTGTCGGGCTGCATCACATTTTGCCGAGTCACACACTGGCAGAGACATCAAGTGCATACCAGAAGGAACACTTGCTGTTTATGTTCTCTCTGCGATTACTCGAGTAAAGGTTCTAACCACGTGCAATAGGCTTTTAAATAAATGAGTGAGCACAACGAGAGCCTCAACGGTGTGACTGACAGTGAGACGTGAAAATGAGTTTTAGATGTCAAATTAAAGTTCTTTGCGAGATTCATACAGCGTCAAAATCACCCAGCTGGAAAGTTGAGTGAATATGATTTATTACATCAAAGGCTGGATTAAAGAGGTGCGGGGATTTGGGCTCTCTAGTATGATTACTCAAAAGTACTTACTGGCCATAACTTGTCTGAGAACTGCATCAGCTTTAATTATTAATAAGTCAGTTACCTTCTCCTTTTTTGCATTTGAGTAAAAGTATATAAATTGCAGAAAACTATCTTATCACTGACTTCATTTGAGTAGTAGCGTTTGACATTGCTCCGGACAACACAACCTGAAAGTGTTAAAGCGTTCACATCGGAGCTTATGATGAACATCACTGAACACAGTGAAGCGCAGTTCGTCAGATACAACTGTGAAGGAACAAAACGTGGTGGCACCTTGATTTCATTTGGTCAGAAATGTAATTTACTGTTTTTCTTTGGTAGGAATTCGTGCAAACTTCAAAAGGTATTTCTTTGTTATTAAATACTGTTGAAAAGCCTGTTTATTTCCCTTATATCTTGCCAAGAAGCATTGTTGGCAACAAAGGAATAATCAACAAAACACAAATTTCCTTACTTTTTGAGCTAATTTTAAATAGGCACAGGAAAGGAAAGGAAAGCCCATTCACACACATACAAGTGTGTAAATCAGTGTCACATCCTTTTCTTTTTACACCAAGTGGTCTGCAGTTTCTGAATGAGACCTGTCATCAGTTAAACACAGCAAGTGCCATGGCTAGCAGAACTGATATAATCAAAAGCAACTATTTATTTTTGCATAGCACATGTAAAATTCTGCATGATATTAGGTTTGGGTTTTTTTTTTTTTTTTAACCAAAACACTTGAAGATGGTGTGTGCATACTTCCTGTCTGGCTGTTTCAGTAGGATGAGTGACTTACAGCCAGTAGCTGAGGTGAATGCTGAGAAATCATTCCTCCAGCTGTGTCTAGCGCCACTCAGTGACCCCTCAAAAATCCCCAATAAATTCAAAGATACGAGGAACACAAACCAGTGTAAACGACACTTGAAAGCACGGGACAGGTGCTGTATACAGTTGGATCAGGGTGGCTGACGTGAACATCTGGAAGTAACTATAGACACACGATACTGCATTCTGCAGTAATGGAAAAAAAGCTTGTTCTCTTTTAGGCCTCTGATGGTCTTTCCTTAATTTAAATGTATTTTAACCTCTTTATTGTAACTCACTTTACCCTTTAACAGCAAACAACAAGCTCAGCTCCAGTACTCTACACTCAACCTGACATTAGACTAAAAAAAAAAAACCAAAAAAACAAAACAAAGCAGGCAGCTATATATTCTCTTTATTCTCTACACCCTGTCTGCATGTGGCAAGTTTCGCTTTCACTAAGGTTTCCAATGTCTGGCTCTCTTTAACATGTAAGCCCATGTTGACTTGTGAATCTCATCACATTCACATCCTATTTATACGAGTCCCTTACTTATGGCCTTACCAGTGGTTAAAGCATGAACATGCATAAACAAAAAGAAACCCACTGACAGTCACCTGGCCTCTACTAAACACAACAAGAGGAGGACGAGACACCAAAGCTGAAAATTTCCTCCACATCAGGCATGAATTAACTTTCTGGATGTAGAAGAGCTCAGAAAAGTAAAACATCCTTCCAAAGATTCCTGGATCCAGATCCTTATCATCTCCAGAAGTTAATCACCTTTTGAATTGGGCCAAGCCCCACCTCTGGTGCACTTTGTATGCAAATATGTCAATACCTCTTTGAGGTAGCGGACAAACAAATAAATCAAATGAACCAATCAGATGACCTCCATAGTTGAGGTAGATTTACAGTGTCTCTGGGTTCTCTGGGTTTCTCTAGCTTTAAAGCTTCAGTCCTGGTTCTGTGAATAATCCTAGTTTGAAATTATTGAGTTCCTATTCCTGATTTCATTGTATTACAGTGGGCCTGTATTGTTGTAGTTTTGAATGGTGTTTTCTTGGGTTTCGGCCTCTGTTTTGAGTTTATCAGAGTGCCTTTTGTTAGATTTGTATTGTTGATTGTCATTTATGCTTAGAAATATTTACTCATATATGCTTAGAAGTGTATATAATCATTGGTGGATTGAAAGGATGTTTCATCCTAAAGTAACAGCTCTGTGTAGCATGAAGGGGGAGTGCGTTCACTCCCTCTACAGAGTGTTCCGGCATAGATTACACACCTCCTAGGAAAGGCCGTATCTTCTCTTGCTGATATATGGTATAGCAAACACACGTATATCTGTTTAAGTATAAGAGCCTTTTGTTCAGATGGACCGCTAGACTCCTGGCACCAGCTTTGGGGAGTCTTCACAGGGTCACATCTGGACCTCACACACACACACACACACACACACACACACACACACACACACACACACACACACACACAGTATTCTTTGTTCACATGTATACCTATGTAAGATGTCATATGTTAATGACCCTATGCATATTCATGTAACCACAATAAAAGGAGTGCTATGGGGAGCCTGGCTGAGAGTCTGACGGAGGCTAGGTGGTGGGACGACACTCGGCCCCAGCCAGATTTCCCTCATGCATGAGTAAACCAGCCTGCTTGTGTCTTGCTTTGCAGTGTAATTATATTGTCTTCAACGTTCCAGCGGATAGGTACAAGCTACAAACCTATCACCTTTATTCCCCTCAGTGGTTTTCTGCTCATTCCTCCCTAAGTCTCTTCTGCCTCTGATTTAGTTAGGGTGAAGTCTTCTTGCTTACATGTTTTTCCTATTTTACTTTGAAAGTCAGCCTTTATTCCCTTGTGTTGCTTTTATTTCCTGTCTTACCTTGTCTAGTTGTCACCTATTGGTAGATATCATCACCTGTGTCCACACCCATCTGTCTTCCCCGGGCACTTCTGAGAGTATTTGTAAACTTGCCTCAAGACGTCCGTTCATTTTCCTTGATGTGCATCTCCGATTTCTCTGTAGGTCCTTTATTTACTTTTTAAACTTTGGGACTTTTTATACCTGCCTAAATAAAGGCATGTTATCTTATTTCATTACATTGTTTTTGTGCCTTGCATTCAGGTCACCTCAGCTCCACATATCTTGACGTACAATGGAAGAGAACAACAGAAAAGACACTACTGCCATCAGGAAAACAAAACCCGTATTAAACGATACAGGGAATCTAACCAAGAATTAGCTTGCGACGTGAAAATTCCTAACTACTGTCAGTCGTGAGGCTCATGAGCCAATCCCAATCTAAGCACTAAGACAAGTGGAATAAGACACAATAGGCCTGAGATAAAACTGACAAAACTGAGCCTTGTGAGTCACAGGTCTAAGAACGGACTCACAAATCTAAATCAAACAAAACATGTTGCTGCTAAAAAAAAAAAAAATACAGACTCACCCTTAGACCAGGAAAGCCACTTATGCCAGCCCCACCAACAGGGCCCTGTGGAGGAACATCATAAGTACGTTTGTCTCACTCTCAAAACAATACAGGAGTAACAAAGCATATTTATGTCATCTGATCATAAAAAACCCTAAAAAACTCTCAGTAAAGCTAGGATTATTCATACGCATATAACTGTACATTTTACAGCTGAGTATTATGAGACACTGTCCACCTGTGCTACCTCTAATGAGACAGCACAAACAGAAGAAGCCAGAGTTCAAGGATGAAGACAGAAGACTGAAGTAAGTATTGGACATACTGAACAAAAAGCGGGCACAAGTTCTCACCTCATTTCCATCTGGACCAGGAGGCCCCCTCTCCCCAGCATCCCCCATGACACCCTACGGGGCAAATACATCCACAATTAATTTAAGAAAGTCGGGACTACCATTTTTAACTTTACCCTCAATCTGCAGAGAGTAGCACCTCCACAGAGGTAAAAGAGTAGTTTTTTTCTTCTGCTTTCTCCATAACGGCTCTGTGCTTTCTGTCGTGCGTGGCATAGCAAACCTTTTTTTAAAAATTGACTTTACATGTAGCATTTAACGTGCAATTTCCCAAAGTAATTATTCAAGATTAACTTCACATGGACATAATGTGCAAAAGCACATTTTTTAATGAGGCAAGATTAGCCGGCGTATTAGCCAGACATCACTGTTCCAAGAAAAAAAAAAAAATTGATAAAACAGTCACTGGGCTTTTTGCCCGCTTGGCAACTTCAATACAGAGAAGCGAAGGCTTGTTTTTAAAACATTAACTTTTCACAGTGTGCGGGCCCAACCTAGACATTCCATCTGTCTCTGAGTGTAACTTTATTCAAGGCCACCCTGGAACAAACTTGCAGACAATATGCCAAGATGCATGTAATTTGCTATATCTTGAACACTGTATTGTATGTATGCATACATGTGTAATAGTCCTCTTTGTTCTTTTCTCTCGATGTCCTATCAAACCCGCCTCCTGCTGCTTTAGCACATTCACAGCAGCAGGATACAAATGTGCCTCTTTTGGATGCTTCTGGGGTCTGTGTGGATATGCAGTACTGCTTTATACTGGCATACTGTATACCTGATGAGCTGGATAGCAGCAGTTTTTACCATCAACGTGATGGGCAAAAGTATAGATTTAGGGAACTGTTAAGTATGGAAAAAACCAAAATGGATTCATTATTACATGTCTTCCTTTGGGGCCAGGTCTTCCAGCAGGTCCAGGTATGCCCTAGAAAAGAAAAACAAGCAGTTAGATTTCTCACGCAAGTTTAGGATTGAAATTGAAATGACTGGAAAGAGAATTAGAGAGGATATGAGCCTAAGCAACCACAGCTCTTCTAATCTCCTCCGCAATCCGTAAAACAAAATAAGCCCATAAAATAAGATGCTTAAATTATCCATTAAAGTCGCACAGGTTCTCAATACAGCCTACTTTAGGTGAGGATTCAACAATGCATTTCATCACATTGAATAAAGTTCTCTTGGCATAAAACAAGCTGATGTGAAAAAGCCACAACAAAACTACAAACACCGGGATTTCTTAGATTTTGACCTCTCAAGAATGAAGCAATGTGTTCAGTAATTACTGACTGCCTAAATGGAAAATATTTTTTTCTGTAGCCTAATGATGGGGGGAAAAGTTTGAATAAACAGAAAATAAATGGAGGTGAAAGATAAGATATTTACAGATTTATTAGAGGTAAATAAAAAAATTGTGATGGGAAATGTGTCATGTTTATAGAGACTTTGACAAATTGCACACTGGAAATGAACAAACATCACTCACTTTCTCCCCTTCCAGCCCGGGTGGGCCAGCATCGCCCGGAGGCCCAATGAAACCCTGAAAATGAGAAAAACATCACAACAAAGTAAAAATTCTGTGCTGCATTAACACAGCACAATGCTTACATTAACTTGTCATTATGAAATAACGACAGCAGAAGAATAGTAGCTTGTCTGGTGCACTGTTCTTGAATGCCTTCAAATGCACTAATAATATTTCAGCAACAGAGCTGCGCATAGTCTTTTATTTTGGAAACTGACTAGATTTCCTTTTCCTGCATCTGACTTTTTGCACTCTGCATCAGATGTGGGTCATGTCCGCTCATCTTGGCTAACATGAATAACTTATTTTGTGCTGATGGCAGCACAGGAAAAACGATTTGCCACTGAAATCAGTTCATAACAATCAGGACGGTCGCAGCTTGAACATCTTTGTCTGGAGTACAGAGCCACCACATGAAAGTGCCTAATTGGGTAAAAATAGATGACACAGTCAGAGGATTTTTTTTATCCTTTTAAAATTTAATTCTGGATTTTAAAAGACATGTGTGGCCCTGATGCATCCTGTGGGAAACATGGGAGAAATAGCTGGTTTCACTGGCCAAACTCTTCTTTGTTCAAGGTAAATGTAGCTCAGGAACAGTCTGAGCACAGATTCCTCATCAGTGTTACAGGTAATTTCAAGGAGTTTTCCAGTGAGTAAAAATGCAAACAGGATCAGTATCTGAGACCAATGATCGATTAAATTTTTGTACCAATAACAAAAAAAACAAAAAACAAATAGGATCTTTAATCTGATTTTAAATCATGAACAGTGTTCTCATATCATAATTGGTCCTGCATTACAAGCTAACATACACCAAAAACAAATCTGTTGGAGCCATAAGAAATTAAAAAGTTGGTTTTAGCCTCATTTTTGCAACCAAACTGTCAAAATACGAGCAAAAAACCCTAAAGCTGCTCAGTATTTGTACTACAATTCAGACTGGCTGCATTCAGGTTTGTATGTCAGTTAGCATACAACGTAATCAGTATTTCCGAGTCATCCTTTTTTTTTTTTTTGCATCCCTTTCCACCCTCTCTCATTGCTCAAACATCTTTCTTTTCAGCACATTGTCTGCCTCTGTGGCTCCTTCTCACCCTGCCAGCTTCGGTCCGACACTGTGATCCTAGCTATCCTGTTTCCTGGGACCGCAACGCTCCTCTTAAGTCCATTCTCTAGCTAGCTCATTTGGCCCCTTCTGATTTCATCTGTTCCTCTTCTACCTACGGTCTTTCTTCTGTTCTCCTATTTTGGGGCATTTCAGTCACTGTGGAGCCAGCCTGAAACTCTGGTCCTAATCCTTTCAGGAAATGAAAGAGTTCAATGTAGTAATACTAAAGGAAAAAAAAATAGCAGAAAACACCTTATACTTACACGAACACCTTTAGGGCCAGGGCTACCTTGTGGCCCGGCTGAGCCCTACAAAGAAAAACAGGGAGACTTTGTTGACTACAAAGCATCTGATGTGCATAGGTCAGCAGAAATTAGTGTACATTATTGTGGCTGTGTTCTCTTAGTAAAGTTCTCGATAGAGCAATAAAGGAATCTGCAAGGATTGATGGAGAAACAATTTTTGTGTGTTTTTCACTGCACCTGCCTGCCAGGGTAACCTGCAGCTCCAGCTTCCCCGGGAAGTCCTGGTATGCCCTAAAGTGACGAGAGAGGAAAAGGGAGAGAGAGAGAATGAACGGTGAATAGGGAGATTAGCGGACGGATAACGTGAAAGGGGAGAAACGCAGACTTCTAGTAGCAGTGCCAGCTAAGGAATAAAACAAGCACTGTTCATTCCCAACAGCTCCGTCTACTAACTGCACCTTTCAGCACCCCTCCAATACACCCCATCCCTCACTATCTCACTCTGGCTTTTACTTCAGCTCATTGTTCACTGTTATGTGACTCATTCTTGTTATTGTCGTTGTTTGAGAAAGTGAAGAGTTTTAAGAGGGATAAAAAGAGCCATAAAAAGAACCAGCTACTATAAGGGACAGCTGAAGGACTACCATAACTGGCTTGTCACACACTCATCTTTGCATTCGTTCATTTGCATGTGTGTACCAACCCAGTTCCTATTTGTATTTTTGTGACAAAGTACTAGCCGGAATCCAGCTACCTTGAATTTAACAATTTTAGTTTTGTTGGGCTGTAACACAAACCATGAACACAAATAACTACTTACTTGTTCTCCTGGTGGTCCAGGTGGACCCAGATAACCTTTAGGACCCTTAAAAAGTAAAATGAAACAAGTACTTTTAGTAAATTTCAACTGAAAAATTGGTAACTAAGAGTAATTAAGCTGCCCTGCTAGCAGCATTAAAAGGCATAAAAACTAAATGCTAAATTAAGAATATGTACGCCGAATGTGAACTATTAGAGAGCAGTCAGTCTAATCAAAATATCATGTTGAGTGTTGAAACAAAGCATGCGGATGAAGTCAGGGGATTACCAGCTTCAGTAGGATTCAACTACTTGGAAACCATGAATCTATGTGTCAGGTTCAAAGAGTTTAACCAACCACCCCACTGGACAGACCCCAAGCAGTGCACTAAACAAGAAGAGCCAACAGTAAAACTAGAAAAAAGAAGGGTAGTTAATCACTTTAATGAAGTAAAGAAAAAAACAGTGGGATGGATTTCCTGTGGGCAGTTTTTGTGTTACTACTTTAAAATTTCCCAAGTCATAGATAATGCTTTCAACTTGGGTCGGTAACCTTATGCACGTCCTGCATGTCCTGTGTAAACATGAGAAATTATGCAGTTTTGTATCAGTGAAAATAATGGTTTGAGCTTCATGTTTCTGTGGGAAAGTCTGTGGGCAGGCACACTTTTTGGGACTGGCCAAAGGACATGTGATGAAACAATATATAACAAAATCTATTACATGTGACATCTCTGTTTGAGAAATTTGCTCTAAACAGTTTTCTTTCAGTTTGTGCCATCTAGTTTTAACAAGTCGGTGTCCCATTTTACATCAGGACAGTTTATAAAAACATCCACAGCACATTTCTGAGTTCTGTGTGGTTTTAAAACAAAGTGATTCAATTAAAACACAAAAAAAAATGTTCATTCTGCAGAAAGTGATTAAAGTGGAAACAGTTTAGTGACTCTGGTCCAAAGCCAGCCCTGGGCTACAGCAAAATCCCACATTTAGTTAAGTAAGCACGTTTTCTTTGTAAGCTAAACAGGATTTATTGTTGAGTAAATCAGAGCTATTCTCCTCTTAAGCGCTTTATTTTTGCTTTTGACGTGATTATCAACAACAGATGTTTACAGCGACAAAACACAAGGTCAGGGCCAGGTCAGTGTCTTTTTCGGGGAAGAAAGAGGGCTTCTTGAACAGTATCAATGTCTCTGTCATGTACTTCCGAGGTTGTGACATATGACCTTCACGCCCAATAAAAGTTCCATGCAGGGCTAAAGAGCGTAGGCCAGTCATTTCCTCTTAAAATACCTGATGGGCCGCAGGGGGTGTGCTGGATGTATTAAGTTTAGCTACTGCAAACACTGATGTGGCCTCTTGGGATTCAAGGTTAAGGCCAACTATGTGGAAACCAGATTCAGAATTTCATCAAGAAGCTACCTGTAGATACAGCCATGTGAGGAGCAGGACCACCTACTATAACAGAATAAATCTATTGAGTTCATGGGGTCATGCCAAGAAAAACTCAAACACAACAGCAGCGATGTGTGGCTTTGAGTAAAACTATAAAGCCTAAAAAGAATTTAAGTCTGTCAGTTGATAATTACGTATCAATGCTTTTGATTTTACCCGTCACTGCATCTATGAAATTCTCTGTTTTAAAGCATGGCATGACAGTGGATGTCTGGTACCCAAGGCAGTACCATATCACCCCATTAGAACACTTCGCTCTCGCACTGCAGGCTTACTTGTTGTTCCTAGAATCCAGCTTCCAGTTTGGATTCGGCAGACAGACACTATCTCTACTTTTAAGATTAGGCTTCAAACTTTCCTTTTTGGTAAAGTATATAGTTAGGGCTGGATCAGGTGACCTTGAATCCTCCCTTAGTTATGCTGCAATAGGTGTAGACTGCTGGGGGATTCCCATGATGCACTGAGCATTTTCTTTTCTGTCATCTTTCTCACTCAACATGTGTTAACAGACCTCTCTGTATTGAATCATACTTGTTATTAATCTCTGTCTCTCTTCCACAGCTTGTCTTTTATCATGTCTTCCTTCTCTCACCCCAACCGGTCGCAGCAGATGGCCCCGCCCCTCCCTGAGCCTGGTTCTGCTGGAGGTTTCTTCCTGTTAAAAGGGAGTTTTTCCTTCCCACTGTCGCCAAAGTGCTTGCTCATAGGGGGTCATATCATTGTTGGGTTTTTTCTCTGAATGTATTATTGTAGGGTCTAACTTACAATATAAAGCACATTGAGGCGACTGTTGCTGTGATTTGGCGCTATATAAATACAACTGAATTGAATTGAAATGGAATGGAATGGAATGGAATATTGACTATGCTATTGATCCCACGGTCCAGGGAAAGGTCGTTTTCCTCTTTCAGATCACCTCTGACCTTAAACCTTAAAAGCCAGGTTTAGCTTTGAGCAAAGCAGCACTACGTCCTAACAGTCAGCTTCAAGCTCTGATTGAGACAGAGAGGAAGAAACAGGATCGACCTCACACGGTAAAGTAAAGATATAGGAGGGGAAAATGAGCAAGAAAAGATGGACTCATATATTTCTTTCTGTTAGTTTATAATGAAAATATAAAGAAACACAGACTGTAGACGGAGAACTGTGGCAAGCAGCGATGACATGGGCCACACTGATTCACCTCAATACAAAGGATTGAAAGGAAACAGTAAATGGTAAAAGTAAGATAAAAGTTGTGCTCCCAGTGATTTTTTTTAAAGAATTATAAAACAACAAAATGACATTATACAGTACATAAACATGTACTTTTTCACAGATTGAAAGTCTTTTATGCTCTCATCTCACAAGCAGTTTTATAGAATAAATGTTACCAGTAAGCCTGGAAATCCATTGGGTCCAGGACGACCTGGAGATCCTCTGTCACCCTGATAAAACAAAGGAAAAAGAAAGCAGTACAACACATGCACAGTCATTATTAAATGCCATAAATGAAATATTGTTTAACTCAATACTAAAGCTTCATAAAAGCATTACACCAATGAATATTTCATGAAAGTGATGCAATATTAGAAAAAGGAAATAGCTTTTCTGGTTAAAATGAGAAATGTGGGCGGCCAGAGCAAGCAAAATAGGCAGTGATTGACCAGTTAGATATAAAATTAGGCATCAGTTAACACCAACGTGAACATGATCGCTCTCCTCACATCTCAGAATAGAGTTCTGGCTCATAAAAAGGATCTTATGTTGCCTGTTCGCGTCCATCCTGTTGTGGCTGTGGCCGGCTAATCCCGCTGTGTGCTACCTCAGCTGCCACTTGTTAAATCTGTTATTTATGTCGCTGTCATGGATGTGACTGAGTCCTGTTGTCAAGAGCTTGGCCATCTTAGAGGGGAGCAGCATTTTTGGTTTAATCCTGTGCTCACTCAGAGAAGACTCAGCTTACACTTGCTTGAGTTCAGTTACGATACTGCACACTTGACTTACACATACACAAAAAGAGGTAGCAGCGCAAAGTAAACAAGGGAATTACACTGTGATTCATCATTTGGACAGCTGAGTTGTTTCTTGCTAAACATTATTAGTAAGGACTGAAACATCTGTTTATTAATTCGCCATCACTTTTACAAGAAAAGCCCACACAGTGAAAATTCAGATTTAATGATATAGAGATCAAAATATTCTTATTTTGATTTTAAAAACCCAAAAAAAACTAAATAAAGGTAAGTTGAGCGTGCATATGAGAAATTAACTTGGCTAACAGATTTTAACCAGCATTTTTTCTAATTAAAACACCCCGATTTTTTATAATCGCAGTGCATGGTAGTGCAGTGACCTTTCTGTGCGTAATTTGAATGTTTTCTTCTCTTCAGGTGCTTCAGTTTTTTCTCATGGTCCAAAGACATGCATGGGTTATGTTAACAGGCAATCCTACACTGACCGTAGGTGTGAATGTGAGTGTGAATGATTGTCTGTGTCTCTGTGTTAGCCTTGTGCTAGCATGGAGACGTCCCATGGTTTCCTCCTGGTCTCATCTAGTGAGAGCATGCAGACAGTTCCTGGCCTCATCTAACCTACATCCAACACAACATCTCTGGGACATTATGTTTTAGTCCATCCAAAGCCGCCATGTTCCACCTCAGACTGTCGGGAACTCAGTGATGCCGTGATGCAGATCAGGGAGGAGATCCCCAGGAAACTATCCATCATGTCATTAGGAGCATGAATACCAGCATCCAAGGCCATACAGACTAATGAGTATCATTATGAATTGATGCAATGAGGTTTCTGCAAAATGGACTAGCCTGTTGCAACATTTCTTCACTTTCATGTTCACCAAACTGTCAAGATGCCCATAGATGGATCTACCCCAGTTCTGCTAACCCTAAATTTGCATCTGGGCAACAAAAAGATTTCCTTGCTATTTCCAAAATGTTTCCTCAGTGTTTTAAATAACTCCCAGCATTCCTTTCTTTTGTTGGCTCAATTTTGAACAGTGTGAAACAACACTCGCAGCTGCACACATCTTTAAGTCTCATGGAGGTACAAGAGTGATAACAGCACTGCACTACAAATGAACTTGTAAGTAATACTGGACGAACCCTACTGAAACTTCACATTAATCTGTTTACCCCAGCGAGGATTTAAAGAGAGCTATGATACTTTGCTATGCGAAGCTCCTTAAACTTGAGGGAAGACGGATATGTTTGGATATTAATCACTTCAAAAAAATGTAGCAGTGCTTCTCAGGAATATCATTACTGTAATCATGTTTGAAGAAGAAAATGAGACAGAAGAGATGATAGACTAAGCAAAGGCCAGCCGTGATGATGTCAGACAAATCAGTGACAATAAAATGACTCAGAAATGCATAAAAAAGGCTTTAAAGTCAATGTAGAATGAATTCATTGGGATAAAGAAAACCATACCCTCAAAGTCATTGTTGCAGTATTTGAAAATGAATTTATGCTGAAAACGCCTCGTAAAATTAAATGAAAAATCTGTTTTTCATCATCATGAATGAAAACTGTTTAGTATTTTGTGACTTGTCACGGGCTTGCTGAATAATCTTTAGTACTCACTCTACTGTATGAACTGTGTCAACATTTTGGGATCATTTCACAACATTGAAAAGAAAAAAAAAAAAGAAAAAAAAAGAATCCCACATCATAAACCAAAAGCTGCCAGTAAGTGAAATGGTGGGGGTGACGACTCGTGAGGTCATGAGACAAACATAGCAAAGAGCAGAGGGACAGAGAGCCGGACACAGAGACCAGTGGCAGATTCCTCACCTTCTCTCCTGGTGGAGCCTGACCTGGAGACAGCCCAGGGTCTCCCTTTGAACCCTAGAACAGAAACAGGGTCACAAGGTCATAATGTCAGGCACTCAGTGCATTTATAATCTATTGCTGACACGCAAATCCAGATATTGCCACACCTCAAAAATAGTATACATAAAGATTCTGATTTTGAGAGGTCCAAAAATAAGTATGCAGAAAAAAAGCATGCATAACATGCAGGCTACAGTGCTTGATTACCTGATTTACACTGTATGTGTATAAAAATGTATGTGAACCCTTAAGATAGCTGTCAGCAAAAGGCTAGGTGGTGGCAACCAGAAAAACAATATTGGGGGTAAAGGAGTGAGTCTGATGCCGAATTTGATGCTCATCTCACATAAAAGACATCTGCAAAGACTTATAACAAAGAATGACTCATTAGATACATTCTGGGAAATTTAGAAGTAATTTTAGATCCTAAAAACTGAAAATCAGCTGAAGGAAGGAAGGAAGGAAGGAGCTGATTACCGCCTTTTTTCATTGGTCTGCATGCAGCATTTTGTATGGTATGAAAAAGCAAAGCATACCAAATTCAAAGCCATCTGGTGTAGGATGACAGTCAGAGGCTTTAACCTTCAGCCGGGGTTCATAAGTAATTTGACATCTTGATTGTTTTATTTATAATCTGCTGTAGCAGTGTAAAGAGGCAATTTTCAAAAACTTACACACATATCTGTGTAATAGACAAGCATCACCTGTGAGTCTTTGATGGGTTTAATGAAGACGAAACATACTGTAGCTCTTAGTCTGTTTTACTTAGTTAGTTGGTTATTAAAGTGAAAGAAACAGTTGACTCCAAACAAGCAGCTGGAGCAAAGCAGGGATTTCCAGAACAGCAATATTGCTCTTTAACAGCCAGAGGTCTCATGCCTTTCCTCCCCAGTATGAAATAGATTTAGGTCAGAACATCTTTTCTGTTGTGATTCAACTAAAAGTAATATTCTCCAGACAGCAGACAGCCTTAAAGATGCAATGCCAGTAGACTGTCACATAATTTTAGCGCCAATACTTAATCTGACATTCCAACTTGCTGTTGTCAACACTAAAGTTTCCTGGTGAGGAATAGTTAGCCGTTCCTGCAAAGCAGGGGGAACAGCAATACAGCACAACATTTTGCACACTGTGAAAAATATTTGGGTTTGGATACTAAGAAAACGAGTGAGTCAAATATATTTTGTGACAGTTTAATAAATGTGTTTTACATGCATGATGAGCTGAACACGCATGACAGACCCTCTTTTTTAGAGACAAATGTACTGAAATGTGGAGGTGAACAGACAGGCATCAAAATGCTTTCAACTATACAAAGGGAATGTTGCTTCATTCTAACGTCACAATTTTCCATTCTTTGCATTATTTATTTTTATGTCATAGATCACATTGAGGAATGTTTCTACAACTGAACTATACCGGAGAGTAAGAGGAGGAACTAAATGTAAAGAAAACTGACTGAATTGAACCTGTTTGATTAGATTGTGTGATTATTCCAATGACTGGAAACCTACAAACATAAACAACCAGAAATCGGTGTCAGGAAGGCCATTCCAGAAACTAATTGGCGATATCTCTATAAAACTGCAGATTTTAAGATCAAACAATTGTACACAAGTAAAACTTCCCAGGGTAGCTCAAGCCCTGCCATGAACTGGAAACTCTTGGAACACCAGTGTCACTGTCCACAGTGAAGTGAGATTTACATCACAATAGACTGAAAGGCGACTGACATCTTCAAGCGTGACTGAAACTTGCTGCTGCCCACATGCAGAAGCTAGATATCTTCCAGAGAAATGTTTTAGGGTCAAATGACACAAACTTTGAGCGATTTGTCCACAGTTGAACGGCCTTCCTACAGCCCTGGTCTCAGCCTTATTAAACATTTGTAGACTGTGCTTAAAAGCAAGTCTGTGCCACAAAACCAACTACTGTAAACAAACTCTACCGAGCCAAGAAACATGGTCAAATATCCAGCCAGGATTATGCCACGAGCTTCTTAATGGCTACAAAAAGCATCTGGTTGATCTGCAACTTGCTAAGGCACATTTAATCCAATAATAATGGGGGTGCCTCTAAATACTTTTTACAGGAAATCCAAAATAAATTCAAACTTTAGCAGCAATTTCTTTTTCCAGACTTTCAAGATTTTGTAGTCATTCCACCCTGGACAAAGAACGGTTAAAAAAATAACAAACAAACACTAAAAGCCCCAAATCACCACAACATTCATTCCCACGATCGTTTTATGTAAACTTTTTACCACAACTGCATAAGTACCTGCCTTTTCTAAATCAGTTTGTGAATTCCCTTCTGTACGCATGATATCTTTATTTTAGCCTTCTCTTTGCATAAGTAACCTGTTTAAATGTGACTGGTATTCATTGTTTGCTAATAATAGACTGATGAGTGCCACATAAATGATGGTTGTGCCACTCATCACAACTTGGTTCAGAAGGAAAAGAAGATCATTTAAACCAGGGGTAGGCAACTCCAGGCCTCGAGTGCCGGTGTCCTGCAGGTTTTAGATGTGTCCATGATCCATCACAGCTTATTTAAAGGGCTAAATGACTCCTCAGCATTTCTGAAGTTCTCCAGAGGCCTGGTAATGAACTAATCATTTGATTCAGGTGTGTTAACCCAGGGTGCGATCTAAAACCTGCAGGACAGCGGCACTCGAGGCCTGGAGTTGCCTACCCCTGATTTAAGCGTTTTGGTAAATCCCATTTTTTACATTTTTCTTATCCGTCTACACTCACTGCAAATAAAGATTACCTGCCTGTGTTTTTAAGCATCATATTTCCATAGTTTTGACTGACACCCAATGAGGCATACAAAGGCTAAGCGAGTGAGAGAAGAGAAATCCTGCCATATCATAAAACCAGTTCCTTCCTGTTTAAAAAACAGTCGGCTGAGCATAAAGTCGATAGCCTGACAGGCTCTTTCAGGTTAAGGGCTTATCTTTATAACATTTCAGATTAGGCTTCAAAAATGTAAGATTGGCTCAGAGTCAGTAACCATATTCCCAGTGTCCTAGAAACAAAACACATTTCAACAAGAGATGTTTTCCAAAACTGAGACAAAGAGGTTCTCAGTCGCTTCCCTGCCTCCGCAAAGGGTTTCAGGGCTGAGAATGACTCACTGACCGGTCACTATGGTATTAGATACTCTTTTATTTTTCCACATGAGTGTGGGAGTAAACGCTGATAGAACAGAAAGCCGGCAGGTGGCCTGCTGTTGCATAATAGCTGATCAGTGGAATTTAGCCAAATCTCAGCGTCTCAGCAAGGTCAGAGGTGATACAGAATAAATCCACCTCTCTGTGCTGTTTCAACAATCAAGGAAGAAAAACAACATTTGGTAGTCTCATAAATAGAATTCTTCTCTCCGTGTACTAACAAAGTGAAGAGGCATTCGCTTGTCGGAAAGTTTGGCAATCAGCAATGAAGAGGGATGGGTAGGACAACCACTCGTGCTTCGCTTGACTCCTGTAGCGGGAGTGTTTGTTGATTGATTGCTTGGTCTTGGCAGCCACTCTGTGGGTAGACAGTAAGGAATACAGCCACCACAAACATGTGCATGGCGCTGCCCACATTCTCGCTCAGCCTTACCGATGTTTCTGGTCCTAAGCTGGGGAAAAAGCTTAGCAGTGACGCTTTCTGTTGGATTTCTTCCCCCTTTTTATATGAAATCAGTGCTATGGTTAATGAGCCAGGACTGGCACAATTATGCCCTGTGGTTAAACCCAAGGTAATAACGATCTAAGCTAAGGGTATCATTTAAACAAACAACCGCCTTTGTCTCCTCCTGGTGCACGGTGTCAATATACAGGCCTGCTATTATCATGCTTGCCTACATCTGGCTGTGTTTAATTCCTCTTGCACACACTCTCTTCTCTTCAGGGAACAGCATGTCAGTCGCTATAATTGATGCCATTTGCTATATAGTAAAAACTTTAACTACAGAAGAGTAAATTTCCATGAGTTTGCAGGATTTCTCAGATAACTAAGCCACTTAGTGACATCACTGCTGATGTGCTTGATTGATTTAATGTTCAAGGACGCAAAGCGCAGACTCTAACAACTGTGTACAACTATCCTTTAAAAACAAACTCTTGACATGCCTCTAACTGAACTAGCCATTATGTCAAGAAACGCTGTGTGTGGCCTTGTCAGGAGAAGACAGCATGAAATCAGGACGCCGCACTGATGAATAGCATGATTAGATCTACTGCCAATAAGAATAAAAAATAAATAAAAATAAAAAATGGCAGGTTGAGTGTATTTATACAGTTTTTTGGTACAACTGTCTTCTCAACGTATTTTATACAATAACCCACATGCACTGATGGTGCATTAAAGCCAATTCCTCGTTTCAGTAGTTTCCTAAAGTACATTTTGAAAAGTCGGCTAAAACAGCAAAATCCGATCACTAAGCTTCCGATTAATTTACACCACACATTATTTCCTTATCCACAGCCACAGCCAATGGATTGAGCACCCCAACTACGAGAGCAGTGACGACATGGTTATCAAAACCCACTAATGTGACGAGTCCTTTTCAAACAAACCAGCACTTAGCCATGGGTTTTCCACTTCTTTACAAAACAAGGTGACTAAAAGCATATGGCTAGATCTTTTTAATGAAAGCGTGTGAAAGCAGAGTATAACTGAACAACATCCCTGGCCTGTGTGTTGGGTTCAGTGGTGCCCCTTGTGGCTGTGAGGAGACGTTCTCCACACCCATAGAGAGTGTACTAGCCAGAACTCTGTGTGGTACTCTTACAGAGTGCTGTTTATACATCCCACTCCTTCTCCTATTGGAGAATACTGCTCACCTTGGGTCCAGGTGGTCCAGGCTGTCCTGGTTTTCCATGTGGACCAGGGGGACCCTGGAACAGACACAGGAGAGAAACGTGAAATTGCTGTGCATTGCTGTCAACAGCTCAATTTGAGATGAGTTCAGAATAGTTACATGTTCCACAGCAATGTAAAATAAAAGTGATGAAACAAGAAAGTTGCACAAAGATATTGCAGTTTCTTCAGAAGTGCACACACCGTTAGATTTAAAATGAACAAATAAATCTATTCTATCACATTCGCCCTCAGTGCAAATCAGTATATCATGGAAGCAAACAGTTATGCAACCACATGTGCTTAAAGCTACTATTAAATCCAGTTCTTTGTACTGTTTAACGGCAAAGAAAGACACGGCTCAAAGTGGTCTAACTCAAAAAATGATCTTTAATTTTACATATTCCGGAATATGGAGACTGAGCAGAGAGACAACATCAACTTCAGTCTGAAAAAGGAGCCGCCAGTCTGATTATTTATATACTTCCTCTACACGTCACGCACACTTTAAGTTTCGATCAAACACTCTACTTAGTTTCACTTTCTGCCTGCAGCTCCTGTGCTCTGCAAAAGCATGCAGTTTCCTGTCAGTACTCTTGGCTCAGACTCTACTCAGAGATGGCCCTTTTAGACTATATTAAAAACAAGTAACAATAAGCACTAACAATATATTTATTTTATGACATTACATGTGCACAGTCAAATGCACACTCGCACATCCACCATAAATGCACTGCATTCCTCCACATCTGTACCCCTGCTGCTTACCAGGCTTTTCTGCACTACAACAAGAGCTAAAAAAAGAAGCTCCAACTTTTCAGTGCTGTGCCTAATGTCTTCTGAATGAAAGTGCATACTGTCAACTAAGGTCCACCTTAAAGAAACGCAACTCAGCAAGACAAAAGCTGCTATGATAATCAGCGCCTCTTCCCCCCAGCACAGCTTTGTTATAGGATACAATATCATCTTTCTGCACAAACACATCTGAGCGCTAATATGACATTAGCACCAGAGCTGCCTCTTGCACTTGCAGGCATGATAGTTCACACTAGTTGACAGCACTGACAACAACATCAGCAATGTCTGTAATTCATTATCCCATGTTGTCATGTCAAGGAGTTCATCTGACGAGGGACGGTTCTGGACCACAAAGTCCATTATCCTGTGCAGAAACAGCAGAGACACAGTTAGAGTGCGCTGCCCTCAGCTTTCCAACACATAATGGTCCAAAGCCTCGTCCTGTTTGGACTTTCGGACTTAGCCTACAGGGTGATAAGTATGCTCTGTACCAGCCATGTGTTTTACAATCCTGTAATAGGAGACATGTTTAACTGAATGCCACCTCTTAGGGTCTACAAGCCTGTCTGTCTTTCTTTAAGGATGCTTTTCATGCTGTTAAAATGCAGACTTAAGTTAAAACCTTCCCTTCAAGTGGAATCAGTCATCTGGCGTAACAGCAATGCCAAAACTGAGGCTCAGGCAAAACAGCACCAAGTCCTATGACATAGTTGTGAACCTTGCTCATCTTTTGCTGCAACTAACATCATGCCATCTGACCTAATGCTTCAACATCTTGGGGAACTATAAACTCCTGTATGTGAGTGTTGCATGTTGCCTTTTTGTCACATCTGAAAAACTGTGGCTAATCTTAGAGAGGAAATCATGTACACATAGGCACATAAGTATATCCACAGAGGGCCACTCGCCTAAATAAACTAACATGGTTTTACCCCATTAATAATCAATGCATTGGCGCTGACACTCGGGAGTCATTGCTTGATGTGGTTAAGAAGCAGGTGCTGAAATCTACAAGTAATCAACTTAATTATGCTAAATGTTTTCTTTAAGTGCAGCTGGTATTTCCATTCCATCAGTTAAATTAGCCATGATGATGCGTCTCCGCATGGTCGAGCAAAGACGGGACTGAAGTTATTCTTATTTATGACTTATTTATACCTTCCGTCCGACACTAAAAATAAAACACGCCTTGTTCTGTTTAAAAGATGCCTCCAGGGCCTGTGGCGTGATTGCGGCGTTGCATCATCAGCCTTAGCAGATGTATACAAAGTAGTCTTGAGATCAGAGTGGATTTAATCACACTAACCACAACACTGTCTGTCAGCACTGCTTTCCCGACGGTCGCAGATGTGGTGGTGACTAGCGGAAAAGCACAAGAGGAGTGATTTTGCAGAGATTACTCACCCGAGAGCCTCTTTTTCCTGGAGGACCAGGTAAACCAGGGGGACCAGGAGGACCCTAAACCAGAAAGAAACCAGAAATGTGGAAAGGAAGGAGACATAGATAGAGACAGGGAAGAGGGGGGAAGACAGTGCATTAATGGCAAGCAATAACATGTAGTTCACTGTTTAGGCATATTTGTGTAGAAGCTGCAAAGTTTAAAGAAAAGAGTCAAATGTTTGCATCTAAAAGCCCAATCAAGAAAGTCCTGATCAAGTAAAGCAAGTTACATTCTCATTATTAGACAGACACCGGTGTTCTCCGACTAGACTATTCCTAATCACCATCCAGTATATGCATAGAGTATACAGGGCTAAACAGCATTGAATTGGCCAAAATGGAAGCAGAACAACAAATCCTGCCTGTGCTTAGAAATCAAGAAGTTAAAGCAGTTAATAGGAAACATAAGCATGTGCATTCAGTTCTACTTTAAGTAACAAATGTAATTAAGGATATGATATTTTATCATTCAAGGTTTTGTTTTGTTAGAAACTTAGTGAGCTCATACAGTCCAAATGTAGAGCCAGCTTTTTCTTTTATTTATTTATTTGTTTGTTCATTTATTTAAAAAAATGTGCTCTTTCAAAATTCTCTTACATCCTGTTTATCAAATGCTTCACATTATAAGCCAAATGTGTGGAAAGGAGTTTTAGAAAATTTAAGTAGAAACCAGAAAATCCAACTTAGGCTGAGGTCTGGGCTTTGACTGGATCATTGAATCACCTTCATTCTTTTTTTCACTTTATGTTGTAGACTTGCTGCTGTGCTTGGCATCATTGTCCTGTTATGACCCAGTCTCAGGCTTTAGCTGTCAAACAGAGTTGACAGTTGACTAGAATACTTTGGCATACAGAGGCCTTCAAGGTCAAATCATTGACTGCAAGGTCCCCAGCATTCACCGTCTCCTCCACCGTGCTGACAGTCCAAAGACTGTCCAAAGGACTTTGTTCCAGGATTCTTCTGGTTTATTCAAACACACCTTTGAGAACCCCAGCTGTGCTGCCATGTTCGTTTTAGAAATAAGAGACTTTGTCTTAAACAAGCTGTACTTGTTCAGTCCTTTTCGATATATACTATAACCATGAGATTTAACATGCTAACTGGCACCTCTGGTGTCTGAGATGTAGCTCTTGGGTTTTTTGCAGTTTCTCTGAGCATTGCAAGGTCTGGCCATGAGGTGAATTTGCTGGAACATGGGGGAAATTGCGGTCTTGTGTAGTCTTGAAAGCTCTAGACCAGCAGACTGCCAAAACCTCTGCTTTTCTGCTAAAGATGCGCACACTTGCTGATAATCGATCAATCGAGCACATTTCATTATTAGCACCTAGCTGCTACCTTCCATCTATGGAAGGAATAGGGTGTACTTAGTTTTTAACAGGGCTGTGTGCCAGACATATGCACTAAATTCACTCTGTTTAGCTGTGTAGAAAGATTTAAAATGTTTTGGGAAAAGGTCAGAGTCACATGTAAGAAATACTTGTACACCATTTCCTTCTCTCCCCCAAAACAATGTTAATATTCCCAAAACTAGATGATAAGACTGTTTACTGTTCAGTGTTTTTAGGGCACTCTGGAGCATCTCTTGTCAGAGAAGTAGATGGGCAGAGAGGGATACATAAATAAAGAAACAGCTGTTTGTTCCTCCAGACTCCCACATACAGAGACATGGAAAGTGTGAGCACACCACCGCCTTCGCCACAACAACAGGGCCTAAAGAAACGGAGGCACTGATCGACTAAAATGACCGTATTCAAAGGCTTCATCTGTGCTGCCAAGATAGGGGTCAAATATTCAACAGTGTCCAGTGAAAAGGTCAATTTTCTTGAAAGTTGAAGGGCAAAATGAATCTTCTTTTGAAGAACTCTTTTTAACTGCTGCACTGCGATAAAGTTGAGTTGATTCACACAAACCAATGTACGTTGTTTACACACAGCAACTTACTTTCAAAGGGGAAGGAGGAAATAAATGAGTGAATTTCACTCCAGTCCTGTATTCTATTTTTTTAATTGGCTGTATTTCAGTGAAAACAATTTTTTATGTGTTTGTTATAGTTTATGCAAGTCTTTTGTTTATACTGCTGTTGGCCAGGACACTCTTTGAGAATCGGATTTTCTTTTATAAGAGTCATTTTTCCTGAATAAATAAAGTTATAATAAATTAATAAATAAAATAAATGAAGATTTGGTGAGATTCCTTTATTCCCGAGACTCGAGTTCTTGTTTTGGGATTGTTTTTTTTTTTAATTTCTAAGAGCTATTTGGGATAAGCTGGACCTGATAAATACAAAAACCAAGCATCAGCTTTGATTTCAACTTTCATATATTTCAATATTAACACATGGAATAGCTAAAAGCAAAAAAAAAAAAAATGTATAAAGAGACATTGGACACAACCAGTGACCTGTTCAGGCCAATCAAACACATGAAAGCAGAACAGTACAACAGCATTTCAGTGTTTTACATTGCAATACCGTATAAGCATAAAGACACCAAATATCAATATCTTACACACGCAACAAATATAAAGTGTACATTTTATCAGACCACCAGATGGTGCTGTTGAGTGCTGTTTTTCTAGAAAGGTCAGCCGGTAATGATCAGCATGTGGGGCCAAGTTAGCAAACCAGAGATGTGGGCAGAAAGAAATTATAAAAGCACGTTGCCTTTTAAACATATACTGTAGGCGCACTGGATTATAAGGCGCATTACGCAAAACAAAACAGTCAGATAAGTCAAATTTTACTCAACTCATTCTTCTTGCTTCCTCCACATCCGCACCATTGTTTCATTAATGTTGAATTCTCTGGCAGCTGCTCTGTTCCCAAGTTGTTGCAGTATATTAATGACTAACCTCGTATTGTGGATGGATTATCTTAGTTGTTCTCCCGACTGAAGTTTGGTCCGTTTACAGCATCCTGCCATGCGATTGCATTTGTCTCTAACCATTGGGAACCTTCATGTTAATTTTTATCGAGTGGAAAAAAGTTAGCGTTCATCCTCCAGCTTCACTGTGTTTATGTTATGCCAACATAGCTGTGTCACTAGCGATCACGTAGCTCATCATTATATACCAGCTAGTCCAACTTCAGTAACCCTACAAACGTCACTGTTGTTTCGTTTTCTGTCTTCATTTATGTCTGAAGTGACAGCAGAGCTGTACGTTAAATATTTTTCACAAATCTCTCAGTCAGAACATGCTATATCATGTTTAGGTGGAAACTAGGAGCTAACTTCCTGCTAACTTCTAACTCTGTTAAGTTTAATAAATTCTGTTTTCATTTCATGACAGAATTTAGACAGTTTTTAACTCTCAGTGATGCCGCAGTGTTCATTTGACTTTGGGACCTGAGTTTGACCCAGGTTACTCCACGAGGCTCCTGACTATGGTAGCCGTAATGCTCCAACAATCCATCAAGCTTCATAGCTTACCAAAGTCATACTAAAACATTTTTTGATAGATTTTTGAGCGCCATGTACCACATAAGACTGGTTTGGGGTCAGTAAGCATAACCAGAATTCATACATAAGGTGTACCGGATTATAAGGCACGCTGTCGATTTTTGAGAAAATTAAAGGATTTTAAGTGCGCCCTATAGTCCGAAGAATACAGTAAAGGTTTTTTGTTGATTTTTTGTTTTTTAGCAAAGCCCGGACCAAAGACGTTCGTATGGAAGTAAAATATTCTGGGAATACTAGAATAAAAAGGTTTATGTCATGCAACATCATCTTAAGGTCATAGGCAAAGGAGTAGCAAAACTGACAGTGATTTAGCTCAGCCAAAGTCCAGCCAACCCCGTGGCCCACTTAACTGAACAAAGCTACATCCTAATTCAGAACGAGCTACAAAAACAATGCAATCCATAGCCTACTCCATGCGCAACTACCCACATCCATACGTGTTGCAGAAAGCAGGGGCCTTTGTTACGTGCTCATGACACCCAACCTCTACAGAGAAGTGAAGTGTAAAGCTGATGAAAGTCCGAGTATAGTAGTCAAGACAACATTAACTTCCGACACATGCTGTGGAGTTCCATGTTACTATATTAGCTCACTGTCTCGAAGAGGACTGGCAATCACAGTCTCATTTTCAAATACCTCTAACAGCAGAGTAGTCCAAACTTGCACAACTCCAACTGAAATAACTGCAAACTCCTAATATTCTCAAAGTGCTTTTATTGTCAGTGAAAAACTTGGTTTCCTTCTGAAACTTCAGAGAACGCTAAAAATGATAATCTCCCATCACTCCTCAGAGCTTGGGCATGACTTTTGCAGTGGGGTCAACCTACTCATAATGTTGTGTCATTAAATTGGGCCAATATTGAAGCAGCGAGTCATTTTAAATTGGGTTTTTTTTTTGTCACTGTGAGTAAAAGAAATCATATACATCATATTATAGACAAAGGGGAAAGTAAGACACGCTTTCTTCTGCTGCTTCTTTGCTTGTTTTGAATTTTCTTAATGAAAAAAAGTGCAAAAATGCTAAAGCACAAATTAAAGGGAGTGCAGGAGGCCACCTGTACTCGTCCAGTTATGTGGCTGAAAAACTGTGAAATACTTCCCTTGAGGAAACAGGCCAGCTTGTCTTCAAGTTCAAACAAAGAGCTAGCCACTGACCTTCAGCTGACCCAGCATTCAAAACATGCCTGCATCTAAGCGGTCAGAGTAGCCAAGACACACAAACTGTCAAAGATAACAGCACCGAAGGACAAACATTGTGGCTAATTAAACATTTTTGCCAAAATACGATCCGCTGGAAAAAGCCCTGTGGCTTAAACTGTGTCATGTTCACAATGCTCGATTATGCCTCGAAAAATGATTTTCCCATAGAACTAAAGTCCATCTTTAATTTTAGTTTCTCTCCAAGAAAAGAGCCTGTCCATGACAGGACACTGGAAGCACATCTCAAGTCATGAGACAATGTTAACCATGTTAGAAGATTCTCCCTTGGGTACGAGAATCATAACATTTGGTTAATGTTTGGTCTCCTGAAAGGAAACAAGGGTAGGAGAGTGCGAAGATGATATGGACAAAATGTGTTTCCCTCCAAACATTATTGAGAAAGAAGTATAGCAGCATGGGAGTGTGATTTTGACAAAATACCGCAGTATAGCTCAATTAGGCTCTGGGACATGTAGATAAATTGAAACAACGATGCTGGATAAGATGTGTCTCTCCCTACAGGTCTGCAGGCGCTGTAAGTACGGAAAGATGAATCCAGGCATTCTGCATCATTATACACTCACATGTTTATACCGAGCACCAAGAATGCCTAACACATCTCACACATGGAAACATAAGCCACACTCATGAACTACAAGTGTGTCCAGAGCCACTAGCTTACATCATGGCCTGGATCAAGTGCTTTTTTTTTCTTCTTCTTTTGTTTTTAAATCCAGGGGTATAGCTCCAGTCCTCCAAAGATTTATCCTCTGACATAAGAGCAAAAATACCTAGCAGTACTTAACAACTTGTAGATACAGGGAAAAAAGCACACTGCTTGGACATGCCATCACCTTTAAATCACTACATTTCACTGCCAAAACATTTTGCATGTCTCCTGAGTGTAATCAAGCCACATTGTGGCTCACTCAGAATTTGACTCTAAAATATACATAGCAGTGCACTGGTTTGCACATCAGTGCTCTCTATAAGCTCTAATTCTCTGCTTGTGATTCACAAATTCAGTCACTTACCGGAGGACCAGGCTCTCCTTTGGGGCCATGTAAACCATCTTGGTAGTCATAGAAGAACTCTGGCTCCTTGTATCCATAATCATACTCTCCCATGTCTACGTCATCATAGCTGCCATCCAAATCATGCTGCTCTGAGGTGTCCACCTGATTCTCCCTGTACAAAGTAGTGCTATTGGCTCTCAGAGGAGTCTCTGGGAAATTTTGGCTTGTGGAGCCAGAGTCCCTAGAGCTTGTGATGGAGTTGTTCCTGAGTTCTTCCTTTAGTTGGCTCTGTCTGACCAGGGAAACAACACCTGTAGTGGCATCCGGACTTGGCTGTTTTCTGGAATTTCTCTCTTCTTCTGTGCTGTTTTCAGAGTGTTCAGTGTCCTCCTGGGGCGTAGTGTCTTTAGCCAACACATTTTTGGTAGTGGTGGTTGTTGTGCTATAGGCAAAACCCAGAGCTGCTTGACTACTTGGCGTAGTTACGGTGGGGCTATAAAGCTGGAGTGATGATGTGGCAGAGTGGGATAATGGTTTCAATGTGGAAATGTTTTCTTGGTCCCCCAGATGAGGTCGTATTGGTGGGCTCAGAGTTGAATGTTGCATGACCAAACGATCTGGGGATAGTTTAATGGCTGCTGTAGATCCGATGGGTGTATTTTGAGTAGCTGCTACTCCAAGAAGAGACTTTGTCAAATGGCTAGAAGGGGGGTCATTCACCACAATATCCGAATCAGAATGTGGGAAATGTAATCGGTAAGTGTCGGCCAGCCGGCACTGTTTTTTAAGATATTTGCAGTAGTGCGCGGCAGCTTGGGCTGAGGGATAGATATCCAGTTGGCAGACTTGACCACTAAATGGTGCCGCCTTGGAGTTCATCCTTCCCAGAGTGAAGACACCCCCAGATTCCCCCAGTGTTTGAGATCTCCCCAGGGTTTGCTCCCACTGTTGCACCCCTCCACAATTCGCATAGAAGGACACTGAACGTGCACGAACCCCAACAGCAAAAGGGTGCAGCCGCCCATCCTGCCAGTTGTAGTTGAAGTAGATGGAGGCTTTCTCTGCAGTATAAACCACCACTCTGCGTGGCAGCAACTGAATGCCAAAACGCAACCGGTCCCTCCCGTCCTTGATACTAAAAAGAAATGCATTGTTTGCTCGCCAGGAGCTTAGGCTAACTATAACGGAGAACTCTTCGCCAAATTCTGAAGGGAATAGATTGGGCACTGGCGCCTCATAGAGGGAGTTTGAGTCGAGCAACACCCCATATCCAGAAAAGGGGCCATCGAAAGGTGAGGGAACATTTGCATAAGTGGGAGGCTGTGAGCTTGTCCTTTCGTAGGTATCGTCTGTGTGGCTTTGAGTTGTAAGCCCCAATCGATAAAGGATATCCACTCCTAAAGGACAGAGACAGAAATATTTATAAGATTAATATGCTGAGAATGAATTGCACAATTTTATGAAAATGTACAAATCGCAAAAATGTTTCAAAACAGTTTTAATACATTCAATTGCAGTTCAGTCAAAGCTGGCGGTCCAACACCAGGTTACATTGACATTTCAACTTAAATTCCTAATAAAAACCTTGTTTATTTCAAGAATTAAAACTGAAACCTGCTGAGAATATATCTCTGATACAAGAAGAGTGGGGAGTTAACTTATTCAGCAGGTACTAAAAGCCTGCATTTTTACTTGCATCGAACTATTTTATCGGTAGGACTTTTGCTGATCTATTGGCATCGGCATTTACAGAGCTTAAAAAAAATGTGTCATGTGACGCTAATAAAAAACTGAATTCACATTTTTATACCCAAATTTTAGCCAGCAGTCTGGACTTAATTGAGCATAACATTCAACCGCTAAAGTTAATTTTTCTGTTCTGGAATACAACTTAATAACTTTCACTTCGCATCCTGATGATTTGGTAACACTTTGCTTTAGTACTTTTTTCTGTTTTTTGTAAAACTGCAAATTTGGAAGTTCATGGATAACAACAATTATATTTTAGCATTAAAAACACATTTTCAAACTTGCAGTAGACAAACCATTACATAAAAACATAAAGGAATTACCAAAACTTTTAATATAGGGCAGCTGTGGCATAACCCTTAAATTGGATGGCGGGCTAAAAGTAAAGAAAAAAAAAAAAAGGATGATGAGTCTTTAACCACGTTATCAGTGCTAATTTAGTGTAATCTGACCACCAGAGGGCACTCTGCAACGTCCCTGTTGGTAGCTGATCTGAGCAGAGTTAGGCAGAGAGTGCACGAATAAAAGTTAACTTAACAAATGTTAATAAAACCTTTTTATGCTTTGTGTGTCAGTACAAAAAGGGAAAAAATGCTATTGGCCAGTATATCGAAAAATCTGATTTATTATATCATCAAATATCGGTATCAGTTTTAAGTCCTATATCAGCCAGCCTCTCTTTTTTATATATTATTCCTTTCAAAACTATTTAAGAATGCAAACCTTGATAGTTCTCTCTTTTAATAATACTGAGAAAAATATTTGCATTCGCATTTACAGATTCACAAATAAAAATGAAATGATGAAAATCTTCTACAGATGCCTAAACATGTTGCTCATGGACAAAAGATTTTAATTCGATGGCATTAAATATGAAATAATTACAAAACTGTTATTTTTTTTGACCAAATAATCAGGCTAAAACACAAGGAGTGACATCAGGAGTGAAAAGAAGGGACTGGAGAAGAAGTGCTTATCACATCATTGGAAGTGTCCCAGCATCCAGAGCCTGCAGCAGCAGAACTAACAGATGCTTTTGGGGTCATTTGATCCAGCCCTAACTAGAGATACTGCCTGTACTGAACCCAAACTGGGACCGGACAAGAGTTATTTTCTTTTTGAAGTTAAATGACTAAGAAAAGTTAGTGAGCCATTAGGGCCATGTAACAATGTCAGCATGATGCCAATGATCCAATCCATGTTTTTCAAGCAACAGAAATGCAGCTGTAGCCCAGATGAGAAGCAGGGGCAAGATAAGCATGTAAGCAGAATACAGGAAACTCCTCCTCCTTTTTGAACTTGCATACAGAGCACATTCTGTCGAGCTTTGCATTCAAAAAACACAGCAAACTGGCGATGATACATGTCAGTACATGATTGTGATTAAAGGATGCTGCACACATAATTCAACTTTAAATATCAACTGAATTGCAAATGATGGCCTCACTTATTTGTGTACATGCAAGAGAAAGCATGGAGGTATCTGTTAGTGCACTGGCAGACGAAGACAGCAGTCACACAGAAGCGTTTGTTCAGTGTTTAGATCTCAGCAACAGTTTGACAAACTACGTTCCACTGAAGAAACGACTCCACCGTATTTGGGAATACCAGCTTGATAGACGGGCCAGTTAATGTAGAATTACTGTGAGTGGAAACAAAAAACAAACTAAACCAGTGTCCACATATTATAGTATTGTCTTCTTAAAGTGTTATAAGCTTTTTTTAGTCTGAAAAAGAGAACTGAAGAGTGGGGTCTGTGCTTGTTGCTACTCGGCATATAGAAAAGGCATCAGAATCAATTTCCTGAGAGAAAAAGTGGGATCAGTACACGCCTGGAGACACAGACATAAAGTGCATCCTTCAGAACATTCTGTATACCCTTAATAACTCCATGCTCTATACGCTTGCTATCGAAAAGACTTCGGTGAAGAGTTAGAAGAGTTAGAAAAATACGAAAATCCTAAACTGAGCATTTGACCTCTAGAGGTGTGAATATGTAGATGCAGGGAAATAATGATCTTTTTAATGTTTGAACTTTGCCCATAATGTTGTAGTCAGGTTAAAAAAAAGTGCACCCTCTTTCAACACTAAGGTTTAAGATATAATAAAAATTTGATAGTTCTTAGCAGGTATTGGAAAAGCAATAAAACATGATATATTACACCACGTTATTATTCATGTAACAAAAACTAAGCCAGCATGCTGAAGTAAGTACACTGCTTCCATAGGAACTGAGAGGGTTAATAGCAGCTAATCAGATGCAATTGATGATCTGAACAGCAACAAGTGTGAGTACCTCTGTGAAAAGCAGATGTTTTGGCACTTTGTAGGTCTTTAGCATTCAGGTGTGTTAACACATTGCCAAGGAGGAACGACATCAGAAATTATCTTAAATGAGCAATAGTCAGTGCACCAGTTTAGCTAAGAGCGTGAGCATCCACATGCTGCATGGCCAGAAAGCAGCAGGTTTGAGTCGGACCGTGGCCCTTTGCCGCATGTCTTCCCCTCTCTCTCTCTTCCTGAGTTCATCTGTATTTATTATCCAATAGAGGCAAATAGCCAAACATTTTAAAAATATATGTCAGTAATTGTTGCTGCGCATCATTCTGGGAAGGGTCTTGAGGTAATTTTCAAACAAATGTGTGGAATCCATCTTCCCAGGAGTGGATAAATACTCCTGGAGGTCAGTCTGTGCAATGCACAGAGAAACTATATAGACCTCGGTTAGTGTGTTAAATTTTACAGTTTATGACAATACAATTAGAAAAAGACTGAAGAAATATGGCTCGCTTGGAATGGTTTCAAGGAGAAAATGTCTTCCCGTTAAAAACCAAAGTTTCATCTGAACAAAACGCAAGACTTCTGGACCAATGTCTTTTGGCCTTAACGCACAGTACCACATTTGGTGTGAACCAAACACAGCATATCAGCACAAACTTGTGTAAGGGTGATGATTTGGGCTCAATTGACCAAAACTAAACAAGAACGTTCAGGAACCTCGATTTCCATGAAGTTCTTGTCTTGTTCTTTTAGTCAACCATGAACTCTAGAGCCCAATGCAGGCCAACTGCCTAACAACCCAATATTGCCTCCCACTATGTTGTGCAACAGAATAAAGGCAGAGCAACAAATCTACTACAGAATGGCTGAAAAAGAAAAAAATCAATGTTATGATGGGACCATAAAAGAGAATAAACAAGGAACTGAAGCAACATTGTAAACAAGGTCGGGCCAACGTTCCTCCACACTGATATGAGACTGAGCTCCTGAATCACAGGGTGCACTTAATTTTTAATTTTGTTTCATATACATGTGCTGTCGTTTATCTCAGCTTGTATTTACCTCATTCTAAGACCTGTTAAGAAGCAGATGAAACCCATTTCTGTCATACTGTTTGGGTGCCAGAGCAGAGGTAAAGAAAAGAAGACTACAGAGATAAAGACAATGTGCTTTCACAGCATTTTTAGTCATGCAGCTCTGATAGGAGGAGTATCTGTCTGCAGAAGATCTGAGCGCTCACTGTGATGTCCTCCACATTCACTGCCTGAGGTAACGTCAGACGAGATCCCAATTAATTGTCTCATACGTTAAGACAAGGTGCTCTTGCGCTGTCTGTTCATTCCTCCTCCCCTCATTATGATGGATTGATTCTACTTGGAGCGGGCCATCACGTATCACCCGTGATACGTGGGGACATGGCGTTGCATGATGGCATAAGGGGAGGGACACTGCAAGAGGCAGTAGACAAGGCACATAAACAGTCTATGTGAGGACTAATCATGAGGTCAGCCTTAGATAAGACAATACTGCAATAGTGGAACAGACCCCAGGATATGACATATTTTTATATTATTGCTTCAGTGCCTAATTCAACAAGACTTTACTCTTTCAAGAAAGTCAGACTCAGGGTGAGAGATGAGATTATAGTTAAAAGATCCCAAATCAATGTAGATCCACTGATAGAGCAGAGCCCAGCAAAAATAACAACTCTATCTATGATCACCTTCTAACTTCAGCTCTTCTCACCTCCAATTCTTCTCATCCTTGTTGCTCTGTTTAAAAATAAAGATGAATATCACTTCACCCCCAACACCTGACCAGGTGAGGCACAGCTGCCAAAACATGCCAAGCTAAGATTTCCTCTTCCCATTGTATGTGCATTTCTGCCATGTACTTTACATTATGGGTGTATTTAGTATTTTCATTGATGGACCATAGAGATGCGAGCACTGAGTCAGAAATGTAGCAGGAGGGGAAAAAACAGAGAGGGAGGAAACAAAGGTACAACGGTTATTTATGCTGCTTTTAAATGCATGCCATGGCCCTGAGAGCAAGAGCGGGCATGTTAAGGAAGAAGGTTAAAAGTGATCAGAAGAGCAGCTAAAGAGGAATTCCTGTGTGCACTTGCTGTTCCTATATGTACTGTATGTGCTCCAAGATAAAAGCAGAAATAGGGTGTGATGTGGTTGAGCTGTATTATGAACAAGGCATCGTAAACATTAGAGGAGTTCTGTAGGAACCGTTCTGAAGGATCCCAGTTAACGAGTTCTTTAGGATCCCTAAAGAGTTTGTGGCATCAGCTGATGTAATTACTGGAAGCATTACAAGAATGAGTAGTTTGATGTGCATTTAAGCCACTTCCAGTGGTTTTATTTCATCTTAGCTTCTAACTTTTCCAGGAAAGATATGCTTACAGTGTAAATGTAAAGATACGCTACTTAAAAACGCATGTAATCCTAGTCTATGTGTTCTGATAGTAACCGTGTTTCTTTTCATTTAAAAATATGTTAATAGGAGAAGAATGACGCCAAAGTTTGCATATGTATATATCGGTTCTCATATATCGGTTTGTATATGGCTCATTTATTGACGATACTTACATTTTTCTGAGTAACAGTTCAATTCAAATTGATTTTATTTATATAGCACCAATTCATCACAACTGTCGCCTCAAGGCTATAGGAAGAAAAATCTTTTTTCTTAACAACTGTGTGTCAGTTTATATATTCTGTATTTATTTCCTGTTTCTGTCATTCTGTCTTGCCTCTGTTCTTTAGCATTTTGGTCCCATTTCTGCAGCTGCTGCTGGACTTCTTCTTTGACTATTATTGTGCAAGCCATAAAAAGATTCAACAACTCTTTATCCAGCTAGTTGCGATCAGGAACTGGGGCTGCTGCACTGAATGGGGGGATCCAGCAATGTCAATTGCTTAGCGAGTGCTAATCACTGCTGATTCTGTGTCTAGCCTACATTGAAATAAAAGTTTATATTTGAGTTGTTGTGTTTTGTTTTGTACTTAATGACTTTAAACTCACAATGCAATATGTAGCATGCTGTCTTGATTTAACATTTTAGTTTTAGGACCAAATATACCCGGCTACCTGCCATCACCAAGTACCAATATGATGTCAGTGTTCTCCCAAGAATTAAAATCTCCACACCATATAACATGGAATTTATTTGAAATCTCAGTCAGGAGGTTTTTATGTCAGGTAACAGGAGGCTAATGTTAAAACAGAGTCACTGACAAGCCATGAATGCAATAAATAGCAGACACCCCACTCACTTAATGTGAATAACCTGGCTCACATCTGATCGGCTTCAATAGGGCCCCTGCAAGTGTTACATAGCATCACTTTTCTGTTATTGATTTGAGTGGGGTACAGACAGGAGCTTTTATACCGTCTATATGACAAATGTCAGTGAGTCACATGTCCTAGTGACCGGGGGGGGGGGGGGGGGGGGATCTAATAAAATGCTTTCATATAATAAAAAAAAAAAATGCTGACTTTTAGTCATGCATAAGTGTTCTGTTGCTTACCTTGAGCTGCGTAATCTTCTCCAGAGAGTGCTGCTGAGCATACTGACAGGAGCAGGAGAAAGTTCCACCTAGATGGACAAAACAAAGATCAGTTTCATGACTAGTTGTTGGGTTTGTCTCTCTGACACTTTTTAAACATACAGTCACATCTTTATTTAATAAAGATACACTAACTGATGCTAACAGCGGAGCATGGCCATTTGTAATTAGCATGGCTGTGAATGCTTATAGTTAAGGTGATCAGGCGACCCTGAACTCTCCCTTAGATATGCTGCAATAGGCCGAGGCTACTGGGGACTTACCATCATACAGAGTGTTTCTTCTTAAGTCACCTCTCTGTGTTTACAGAGCACTTTGCATTTAATCGCTAGTTATTATTAATCTCTGACTCTCTTCCACAGTGCGTCTTCTGCCTTGTCTTCATCCATTCACCCCCAACCGGTCACTGCAGATCGACACCTCTCCCTGAGTCTGGTTCTGTCAGAGGGTTCTTCCTGCTAAGAGGGAGTTTTTCCTTCCCGCTGTCACCAAGTGTTTGCTCATAGCGGGTCACCTAACTTCTGGGGTTTTCTCTGAAGCAAAATGAAGCACCTTAAAGTGAGTGTTGTTGTTGTATGGTACTATATAACTAAAACCGAATTAAACTGAATACTATTATGTTGCAATAGTCTTTAAATTTATAATAAAAGTACACAAAGCAGGACTTTACAGAAGCAATATAGTCAACGCTCAGCTTCCAAACCACCCCAGTATGTGAGCTGCCACAGTTTAAGAAACACTTTACATAATCTGATACTGCTTGGTGAGTTCAAATAATAATTAATGCTATGTAAATAATAAATAACATGCTTGTGATCTAATCATCACTTCAAAAAATGAGAGCTGAAGTTACATTATAATCATTTTGGTTCTGAAAATAGTGTCAGTTTTTTGAGAAAGAAGAGAAGAAGGAGAGAGCAACGAGACAGCAAAAGTGCTACTGGAGAGGTAACAGACAGCCAGATAAGGAGAATAAAATGAGTCCTTGTCAAGTAATTAGCTGATAAGGTCTGCTTTTACATGAATCCTTTCGTTTACACTAAACAATCAAGAGATTCATCAGATAAATGATTCATTCACAAGAAAACATATTCATCCTCTCCTGTGGTAGATGATACTGAGTAGATATCACTAGTCGAAACAAGTAAAAACGAAAGCTGGAGCCCCTTAAAAGACAATGTGACTGCTCCGTTTCAAAAGCCGTTCCACTTTGACATTTTTATGCCTGAAGACGTAGTGAAAAGCGATGAAAAGAATATTTGAGCATCGTGTTTTATCGTTTCCAGACAATGATGGATTTGATCTCCAAGGCACATGGTTAATAACAATTTGATGCTTTTTATGGCAAAGCAAGGACCATAAAGAGGCAAATGCCCCAGCCAACATTCACACAGGAGTTGCTCCTCCCTTTTCATCTTTTTCAAGTTGGATCTCCTCTACCAAAAACCTTAAATATCCTGAAAAGCTAGAAATATGTTCCATTCTATAACAGGCTTATGAAACAGTAAGTTATATATTAATCATACTACATGTTGTCAATTTGCTGCACAAGAGTCACATAACTCCACTCTTGACCCTCACTGACCCCCACCTCTAGATGGCACTCCCCACCAGACAGCTACAGAGGAAGGACAGCAGACAACACAGAACAGCCGGTCCTCAGCATCACTGTAAAACCTTCCTACCCAAAATTGTGCAAAAATGTCGTGCAAATTAGGTAAATTTGTTCACGTTAACTTTAGCTTGTCCAGTAATATTGTCCACTAAAATGCAGATAGGGTGCATATACATTGATGTGTCTAGAAATGTCCAGAACTACAGATCAGGCAGTCGAACATGTGTTATAAAGTCTTAATCTAAGGTAAGGTAACATTTGCTAACACTGTCACCAGTAAAGCTGGGGGGAAAAAGTATAAAAAGTATAAGAAGAAGCAGCTTAAAAAGAAGACAGAAAAGAAGAAGCAGTAACTCCAGTTTTAGTGAAGGTTTGATTTAAAGGCAACGCAAACAAAATACTTCACAGGACATTATCATCAAGGTTTTCTGGAATACGCTCCTTCAGTCATCGATAAAAACAAGAATCCAACTTAAATAAAGCTCCAGCACAATATCACCGTTTGCTTATTTATCCCCTCATGAAGTCATATTCATTCAACATTTTTCACCTGGTCGTCCCGCCTGCATTGGCCCTGCTCCTCGCAGTTTCAGAACCACAGATCTACAGTAAAGCTGGACATTCAAACCAAATCACATCAGCAGCCCTGAAAACAGTAACAGCTGCTTATACAACTTGTTCTGGCAACTGGTGTCATATTTTTCTCTGACACTGACACAGTGTGGTGGCTGTACAAAGTACAAGAGACAGTAGTCCTGCTATTTTAATATGCAGGGCGCCATCAGTCAAAGGTTGCTGTCACACCTTAATCCTGCAGGGACTGACAGCCTCAAGCAGCATGACAGGCGCCTTACAAACAAGTCTTTTTGGTGGCCTGTGAGCATGAGATTAACCCAGTGTGAGTCACTTTCTGACAGAGAGCCCCCACCCCCCACCCCAACTCCCAGACGGGAAGCCATACTTGCCCTGCAGAACTGAGTAATAAAATATAATCAAAAGCAGAAAAGAGGGGGAAGATTAAAAAGACAACAAGGGAAGAACAGAAAAGGAAAGGGCTGCCTTTAAGTAGAGACACCGTGAATGAGTGTGTCACCTGTTCCCCATTGAGAATGTGGTGCGACATTCCACAGCTGGTAACGCAGACGTATTCCCAAAGTCGGAAAAAGTTACAAAAAAACAAGTTGGGGGGGAGACATATGAATACAGTCATTCATCTACTGTGAGAGGATTACAGTGACATTTATAAGGGCAACGAGTAGCTGGTTCTGTTTAGACATTGGCAGCTTTTAAAAGTAGACCAAAGATAGAGGGGAAAAAAACCAAATAAATCACTTAACGTTCCTTTTTAGAGTGTGTGGATCCATGTGACGCTGATTCAGACATTTTTTTTTTGTCCTGCTGTCTGTCCCACAGTCTCTTGTTCGTGGCTATTTAAAGCATCTCTGAGGCTCTGTCACTGAGCACGTTCCGGCTATCGCTTCATCACATTTTTAGAAACAACTGGTGACCATTTCCCCACTTGCTGAACCTTGGTTTGGTGCTTTAACCTTTATTGTGACATGCAAACAGAATGGAAGGGATGTATCCGACTAATAAGAAAAACAGACTACATCCAATCTTTCATCAGAGGTGAATTCCCTTATATGTGACAGTACCGCTACGGCACGTTTCCCCGTCCTAGCAGTTAATGGAAAAGACCCCTGAAAGCAAGACAAAGCTCCCCAAACAGTGCTCTGTTGACGAAGGGAAATACCACTATGTGGGGAGTGGGTGTCATGTCAAGACTATAAATAATCACAACTTAAAGCTCCACTCTGCAATGAATCATTCCAGCAGTACCAGATCTTTCCTTTCTCCCCTTCAAAATTAGCTTGGATCCCTAACAATGGTTCATTCAACTGGGGAGAAGGCTGAGAGTCAAATGGAGAGGCAAAAAGCTCAATTACGCTTGGCAAATAGAAGCAAACCTATTACACTTCTGTTTATAGTCTCATAAGGAACTGGAATCTTTTTTTTTCCTTTTTTTTAACATTCATCATTACTGTCAGTCAGGAGGTGAGCAGCGGCTTTCACGGTTCATTGTTTACACGTCTAATTTACCAAATCAGTAAGTAACAGCGAAGCATGCAAAGCTGTTAATCTACACACACAGCTCTGAAATGAAACTTCTAGAGGATCTCCAAGAAACTGGAAGCACTAAAACTGCTGTTGAGGTGCGTTGGTGTGAAAAATCCAAAAGCTGCTGTGTTTGACTTCGCTTTGGGCAAAAAAGGTGCTCTGAATAGGACAATCTAAACAAACCTGATGAGACTAACCCTGACTCACCCGTCCCACTTTTCATAACCCCTGAAGTTTGCTGAAGCTCTTTTGGCACTCCTTGGAGGAGTCATTATTCAGAAGATTGAGGTTTATAGAGCATGACCTTGGAGCGTTTACCTAACCTCTACTGTTGTGTGACTTAGCTGAGCCCAGTCTAAAAATGCCATGGATGTCATAGCAGATATAACACATAAAATGACGCAGTGCCCCGAGGATCTGTTAAGACCCAGCATCACCCAGCATGTTACAGTATAAACCAGTTGAAATGTTTCCAAATGAGTGCATCACTTTCTTGCAAATCAGGTGTTCTGTTCCTGCATGTTTTGCTTTTCAATCTCAACAAAAAACATTCCTGGACACCATGAAGTCACTGATCTACTGCCAAAGAGTGTTCCCGCTGGCTGGGTTACAGCTTCAGTACCTGTACCCTTATCGTATTAACTTCACTCTGGTATAACTAAGCAGGCTTGTTGTCCTCTCTCCAAATAGCCATCAGCAAAAATGATTAACAAATCAGCAGGTTTCCAGGATTGAACTGTCTAATAGTGGAGCGTTTGCAAAGGCTAGAAATGATAATGATTTCCTAACTGTTCCAAGCCACCAATGATTCCAAGCCATCATGAATCTAAGTGGACTCTTCTATAAGGAGCGTGCCATGTCTCTCCTCTAATGAGCATGGCTAACATTTGTCAGCTCACTCCAATGGTACTCGGAGTCAAGAGGTCACGGCAGACCAGTGTAAAGATTGACTGAGTTCACAAAACAGTGAGCAGACAAAGGCCCGTGAGTAAACTTCCACTGGCTTTTATTTATTTGCCCTTTCCCTGTTGCAGAGAAACCTTCAGATGTTAGGAGGGTTAAATACACTCACTCACACCGACAGGCCAAAATCCCTGCAGCCGGTGATTTGGGGAAGGTGAGTACACTCCAGCACGAAGGTGGAGAGGCTGTGATTGTAGCACAGAATAATTCAAAAAGGGTAACCTGAGCTGTGGGACGTGGAAGTCTTATTAAAGGCATTTATAGTGAGCTCTGCCGATTACCCAGATGAGCCAGGACATTGTTTTTGTAAAGGCTTTCCTGTCAATCTGTCCATTTTCCTAACTTCTTGTGCTTGGTTTGGGACTGGAGCACATCTAAGCTGACACTGGATGAGCGGCAGCATACACCCTGCACAGGTTGCCCGTCTATCACAGGCTGTTAAATTGTTGTGTCTATAAGGGTTCATAAATTATCTCAGATTTGAGCACCACAAATTCGAGTCTGCTTAGCTCCATTGCAGATAAACATAAGTAGCTGCTAAATACCATTAGATGGTGGGAACTTTGGTATTGTTGTTATCCAGTTATATTGAAAGCAAAGTTTGACATTTTCTTGCATAAATACTTATCCTATCATGCAGTCCACTACAACTTATACAGGAAGGCTTTTCTGTAGAAGCATTACCCTATAATGCTTCTACAGAATGTAACATGTACTAGGGTAGCCTCATAGGGAGCTACACAGTTTGTACTTTATGTAGTGACAGTAAAACTTAGTATCCCTCATGCACTCAGAGGCACAGTAGACATGTGGTACACTGAAAAACATAATAACTGGGTAAAACTACAGAACAATTAACGTTTTCAAATGAAAGCACTTCACTTCCTGTATGAATTCTTGCTGATGTTTTTCTGTATTTCTTAACAATGGACTGAAATTTGTACCATTTGCAAAAATGTTCATAAACTTCTGTAAAAAGACAAATAATGTGCTGGCAGAAAAACCCTTTATATTCTCTGCTTTTTTGTCCTTCTGCCTCATTGACCTGACAATAGCAAACTTCTGCTCACATTATCAACCACCTGGAGGTACCAACCTGTGCTGAGGAGTCAGCATGCACTCTCAGCCAGAGTGTATGTGAGTGGTTGTGTTTCTGCAGTGTTATAGTTCTAGCACTGGCAGCAATAGAACAGCAATGCCTGCAACAGTGGGTGATTGTCTGGAGCTCAGGAGCCAGTTAACCACTGATGCATACACACTAACTCTGTCTGTGAATTCAAGGGAGGCCACATTTATCCCCAGTCACCTCAGTTTTCCCCATAAGGCTCTCATATTCACTACCAAGGACAAAAAAAAGGATCTCTTATAGGGTTTCAACTCTACTTTGTTTTACATCAAGCAACCGCTATCAGCAGAGAATAACAGAATGTCTTGTGATCTCAGATTTTGTTTTTAGATCATATCTGGAAGAGATTCATAATAGAGTACAGGCAACTTGGACTCACTTCTGATAGAAGATAATGCTTTTCCTGTGAAGTACTCTTTCTTTCAAGAAGTGCACATTTCTGATGTTCCACAGACCCCAGCTGAATGTAGCAGGACAACAAGACCTGCATGCTAGATGTCAATAATGCACACTCCCATGAGGAATGTTTAGGGTTTAAGGGTGTTCATCTAAAGCCTTAACACGTTTACAGAGATGGACACATTTGCTCCTCTTGGGTCCTTCACATTTGCTTCTGTGCTTCTTCTAATTTATCACTTGCAGAATAAGCATTATTACTTACAAGACAGCCTCATTCATCCCCTTTCTCCATGGTTTACTGTTTATTCTTCAGCTTACTGGAGCTGTGTGAGTGGGTGCCAAATAAAAAGATGATATTGTAGCAGATCCTAGACTGCATGTTCACATGGTGGGATCAAAGCCAACTTCCAAAGCTGAAATGCATGGGTGTATGGAAAAGTACAGGTATCAGATGGGGATGGTAAAGCTTAACAGCAGCAGTCCGTGCACAGCTAGAGTGAAGCTAATATGCAGAACAAACAGGTCAAACGGATCGAGCTGAAGACATCCTAAAAAGAGAAAAACTACAGCAAAGCTCAGTCGTCTCGTGCTTAAACTTTCTAAAATTCTGAATAGTTTGTGCCACGTTTTGGTGCCACAATCGTGCAGCTCAGCTGCTGAAACTTGTTTGGTCAACTGGCGCCCTGTCAGGGAAACACGCCAAAGAACCTGAACAGAAATAAGTCTCCCAGTTGCCATATCAAGCGAAAACCTGTTCCGGAAACAGCTTCAGCGCATAGATAGTCTGACATCTGCAGAGTACTTAACCAAATGACCACTTACGTTGCTGCCGCGGAAACGTGTCCACTCCTTGTCCGTTGAGCTCCTAAATGCATTTGTATGCATTTGTCCAGGCAGCAGAGATCTGGGTGAAAACAGAATCACACTCAAGGGGATACCTGCACATGGGCTAACCTTTGGTAAGAGCCAAAGGAAGCATAAAGCGGACGGAGATAACTGCCACCTCAGAGTTTCCTCATCGTAGCTGCTGCAGTCCTGAGGAGAGGTCTCTCCAAACTCTTTCAAAACCAAAGCCTCAGTTCCTTTGCGCTCTGCGGCGCGCAGTGATCAAGCTACTTCTATCCAAAGTGGAGACGCGCAACAGTTGCATAGGGGGGAGAGAAGGACTTGCAGTGCAGCGAGTCGGTATGCACCAATGTAAACTTGACTGCTCTCAGGGATTCACAGAATTAGCACTCGACTTCTTCTTGGTCTCCAACACAGCAGATTCAGTTCCATGCGTCTTTGCCTCCAGGCGGTGGCTTCTGCTATGTGCCTTGACTTGCACTGATGCGAGGGGAACCCGTACTCAGCCCATCACAACCCCATCCTACCAGCTGGTGGTGTTGGATTTCACCGGTTACTGACTCGTGACATCACGGACGGAGTTTTGGCTTGAGCCCTTCAGTCACTCTTTGAGTGGAGTTTGAGTGCTGCACTACCCTGCACGTTTTCAATATGTTTAGTTATAAAACGTTATAAAATGCACGTAAAAATTGTAAATCATAGACATACGCAAACCAACACAAAAAATAATGACGTAAAACAGAAAACATCAGATGGCATCAGTTCAAAATGTTATGCAATTACTTTACTTGACATATATGACACTGCGTGTAAGCTGAGTTTTAAAAAGAGCTTAATTTTGAAGCGGCTCTAATAGTATCACTAACACTTTACATGGCAGAATAAGTGAGCTTGAGTTAGTTGTAAGTGCACTTGATGCACATTCATAAGGAAATCGTCACAGAAAATGGGATTATTATGGTCGCCTGTTTCTGAACATACATCACACATCCAACATTCAAAGTAGAAAGCCAGTATCAATGAAATAATGATCACAATACTACTAAAACAAATAGCATGCAGTATCTTAAATCCACTAGTTCAATTTAAGTAAGTAACCTTTATCTTTTATACATTGACCATTAAACTGAAATTGGGCATTGGCTGGAAAAGTGAAAATATGCTGTAGCGTGCTCACAGTGTGCTGTATATATAAAGACTTGACTGCCTCCTGACTGTAGCACAGGATTAAACAAATGATGAAAAAAAGAATTTTGATGTAGTCAATAATGCACTCTCATAAAACAAAACAAAACGCTATGATTCAGCGAGAGAGTTAGACTGTTAAATGTGAATGTGGTTTATGAGCTTAGGTAGCATGCCATATAGTCTGAGGGCTTTTGATTTTGCATCTGCTCCTTCTCCCGAGATTTACACAAGCACAGATTTATTAGGTGTATAAACTCCAGCAGTGTTTATAATGACACATTTGCTCTGGCACCAAAAATGCTCCTTTGTTTTGCGGTTTCCCTGTCCTAACGCTGCACAGAGTTCTCCTTGAAAATGACACCGTTTCCTCATCTCAACCATCGATTTTTCCAAACAAACAAGCTCCAACTCACTTCCACCATTTCCCACTCAGACTAACCCAATAACCTTGGACAAGAAGAGCTCTGTCACGACACCCTCCCCGCCACATGCCATGGCATCCTCCTCTAGATGTCTGCATCCTCAGATCAGCCTGGACCGGGATTGAGTCCATATGGTTTGCAGTTTAGGGGCCTGGGAGACACGGAGCTTTTCCTGCCTCTAATTCCAGGTGGAGAACACAGGGTTTTTTAACCTGAAGACAGTTAAACAGCAGTGACAGTGAGCAGTTAGAATGCCCAAACACGGAGCAAGGTAAGAGAGGTCAAAGTGGCATGAAAACTCCAAGAGAGCCCATCAACCAGTGCAAACGACGACTTTCATAAGGATTTTGTGATTCCTGTAAACAAGGTGTCTGAGGCCCTTTGTGCTGCGGATGTGTGCCTGCAGCAGTGAGTCTACTCGCTGTCCCCCTTCTTCATCAAAGACAGTGTGAGGAGGAGGAAGCCCACACGGGATGGAGTCTCTCTCTGGCATTGCTATTACTCAGCATCTTCGGGTAGCGATGCTCTATCCAGATGTTTCACTTCCTCTCAACTTCCAGAGAAAGGTTCAGAGGTGCTGCTTTTCCAAGAAGGTTATGAATCAACGTGTTGAAGAAATAAACTTCATGATAATGTTGTAGCACAGGGCTGCTTGAGCTTGTTGACTGGCAGGAAAAGGTTCAAACTCTGTCACGGGTTGTTAATAAAACCTTGATAAAATCACAGATTTAGAGCCCGCCTTGCTGTGAGCGTCAGCGGTCCTTTAAAATCTTTTATTATAATACCAGAATTATTTACCATAAAATATCTTCACTTGCATGCAGAGCGCTTTGCAGCACACTTTTTAAGATGAATTTCATATTTTTTTCCCCTTTTACATGTGCAGATGTGCAGTAATCAATCCACTGTGTGCTGAGCACCAAAGTGTTAGGCCCGAATGAGTGAGTCAGATTCACACTCGCTTGTCTTTCTCCTGAGGAACGGGCAGATGTAGACGAGCGTACATGGAGACCCCCTGCCCCCACCCTCAAAACAAGTGTTCCTCTCCTACAGTTTAATAACTTATCCAAGGAAATGACCAGTTAGTGTTTAGACCAGTGCTCTCAAACACTTTTCACTTTCTTGGAAGCGCACAAAAGGCCAGGCTGGATCGTCATCACAGCAGTGTGTGGTTACAGACGATGATCAAGTATTAATGCACAGATTGCACGTGTCAATTCAAATGAACTTATTAAAAAATCACAGCTTTTCATGTTTTATTTAAAAAAATACATTTTGCATATGCTGGCAGCATGGTATTTGGAGTCTTTTGGACGCAGCACTGTTGCTGGCACCGCTCCCAGAAGCTGCATGGACTATCCCTACCTGCATGCTCATGTCTTGTCAATGATTTCATTTCCAGAACTTCCCCTTGGAAGGCCAGGATCCAAATCACATATTCTGCTGCTCTGAGAGCGTATTGTCTTTAAGGTTTGAACATTTTATAGTAACACACCAGCTTGGAAACGTGAGGAGCGTGAAAAACCTTCGGCCTCACGAATGATTCTAAGCCCAGAGTCAACCATGGGTGGTTAAAGAGGAAAAATAAGACGGCAAAATCTCTGTGGTTTGGTAGAGCGTAGAGCAAAAACGTAAGCAGCCATTAGGCTCAAAAAAGATGTGCTTTTGAGAGGCCACTGTAAGCACATTCTTCTCAACATAATGATCCAGACACGGTTGGTTAAGTGTGCCTCATTAGGTAAAGGGCTCATCAGTTTGCCATGAATTTAACTGGGAGGAGGGCGACCAGTCTGACAGCAGACTCTACCTGCAGACTGACGAGATGCTAAACTGGCTTCTCTCTCTAATTAGCAGACACGGCCCTGTGTAATTTCTGTCCTGTGTGCGTGTCATCGGCTCGTAGAGCTGTTATTTTGCCGAGCAAGGAGAGTGTGGGCAACAGCTGGGGGAGTGCGTAACAGATGGTGAAATACAGAGCAGTTGATAGTGGAAACAATGTTCCATGTACGAGTGTGCATGTGTGTGTGTGTGAGAGAGAGAGAGATTGTATTCAGTGAGGTGGTTTGTAGTGCTTAAGAGATCACGGGAAAGCAGTGAGAAAGGGGCCAGGGGAGTCCAGGGTGAAGGGGGTGTTTGGGCAGGGAGGAAGTGTAAGAGTGTGCAGGGAAAGTGAAAGTTGGGTTGGGGTCGAGTGGGCTAAAGAAGGAACACACACACACACATATATACACACATACTGCGCAGGGAGGTGCAGCGTCATGTGTAGCTTTTAATTTAGTGGTAAGCTCATGTAGGGACTATAGGCAGATTTTAAGGTGTAAACTCTTGAAACAATGCCTGGCGACTTGATGGTTCGTCTGAACTCTATGTGAAGGGATCATTTTTAATTTACAAAACACTCACGAGGCCTTTAATCATTTATGGAGGGTGCACATACTTTATTCGTGTATTCAATGTAAAGAAAGCGCCAGAAAGTGGTCGTTTCTCATTTCTGATTGTGTGCCAGCATCATGGGTTTGCCTGGGTGCAATTAGTTTTGCAGACGCTGAGCAGAAGTCAACCAAGCCCACAAAAAACAAGCGTGTTTGTCAGCTTTTAAAAACCCCAGGCATTTACATGCAACCATAATCATATATTGCAACGTCATAAATTACTCGAGTTTCAGACAGATGTGAAATAATTTATGGTTTTCCTAACATTGTCAATTAACAGCTCTTAGGAAACCACTGCACTGTCTATGCTTGAATTATGCTTTTATTGCTAAGGAAAAAAAAAATGTCTGAGAACAGGAAGGAAGAAACATGTAAGCTAAATACCTGATGCACTTTAGCGTTTAGCCGCTTTCCTCTGCAGCTCTCAAATCACCTGCTGACCAGTGTCAGCCAAAGGAAGTATGATGGTTTCCCCATCATTCTTGCTGAAGAGAAGAAAGGAGAAATGCATATGCTCCAAATTAAATGAATGTGATGTCTAGAGAAAATCTAAAGGGCCCACTGGATGGGTCCTTAAGCTTGGATTTACACTACGTTACAGCTCGTGTCTTCTTGGACGTCTTGAAGGGCTTTCCCAACTGGATCTTGGCAGTTTATTCCATTTATTATTTGTGGCAGATCTTCTCAATCTTTTTCAGATTGGATGCGAAGTGTCTTTGTGCTTCCATCTGATGATCTGCGGGGTTTAAATCTGGGTTTTCCCTGCTCCATTTAAGGATGATCAGACCAAAAGAGACCTACAAACTATCTTAGATTTGATAGGTAAACCTCGAAGCCCAGGTTTTCGAGATGCTGTCTGTGTTTGGTTCCATTCTTTCCCCATTTGATTCTGACTGGGCTCCCTCTAACTGCTGTGAAGAACCACACCTTTGCATCCTACCATCTCCATGTATTACTGGAGAGGCGGCCTTAGCCAGTCAATGAGCAGTACATGTACGGTGTGTTTTCAGTGAGTGGTCTGCCACATGTGTAGACACCATTTCATATCCACACAAACACAGAGCAGTGCAAAACAAAGACAGATATGTTGAAGACAATGTTACTCCAGTTGAAGATCAATCTCAACAAATATAGTATACTGTGTGTACTTAAATGTCTTAGACAACCTGATCTGACTCTGCCCAGCACAGTTTCTCTCCCCTTTGACGACTATTGTTGTGATTTGGCGCTACATAAGTAAAATTGAATTTTTAAAATTGAATTTCATCACCTTTATTGCTCAGTTTCCAGAGCTCTGTGTGCTCTCAGTTTGGGAAGAGGAGAGGAGCCACCTGAGACAAAGTCTGATTTAGAGGGGGGGCAAGAAAAAAAAGACACCTTGACCTCACTTTCATCTCTGGAGCTGATCCTCTCTCTGGCGTGAATTCTCCAAGGAGCTGGCTGTGGAACAGAGAGTGGCTTTATACTTGCTTACTGCAAAGTTCCTCATGTAAAATCCCATTTAAATTCTCAAGAGGGCTGAAAGGACGGCTTTGAGAGGCATGTTCACGCTTATCTCCAGTGATACTATTAGGCTGCCAGTAATTTAGTCCTGATCATATATATTTTCTGTGTGAAGTGAAGCCAGTGTTGATAATAATCTTTATGCAAGGATGATGTATTGAACAATCGTGGCTCAGAAAGTCAGAGAAATCTTGCTCAGCCTAATGGTTCACCAGTACTGTCATGTGTTATGTGTCCAAATCCTGTTTGGCATTTCATCTATCATCATAATTCATGTGTTTGACATTTAGGGAAATACCTCTATTTGCTTTAATGCCAAGATTTAGATGAAAAGATTAAGTAAAGTATGAAGTTGCTGTGAGCATCCAAACTACGCATAAAGAAGCAGCCCAGCAGGATTACGCACTAAGAGATGCAGTCTTGCGTCTTGAGTCACTCTTCATTACTTTATATTTTGCATCCAATGAGCCAGAATTTCTTTCATTTTTAAAGTGAGTGATAGTTCTCCAGGATTTTTCTTTGGACGATGTCTCATTTCCAGTTTTTTGGACACTGTACCAGACCATTTCCAGAGAAATTGTGTTTTTTTCTGTTCAATTTTTAAGCTAATTAACACTGACCTATGAATCACTGAAGCATAAAAAGCATTTAAATCAGGAGATGGACCGTGTTGTATCTACACATGACAGACAACTAAGCAAAGAACACATTTTAACACACTTTTTTCTATCTTTTGGCACTTTTTTTACTAAAAGCACATGATTTGTTTCCATTTAATTTGTCGAATCCGATAAAAATCCCAAAGAAAAGCACAGTTTGACAGGCATAAAATAGTATTTTTACACCAGCATTGTGATTCCCAAAGTATGTTTGAAGCCGAAAACCTGTCATATCGCTGCACGTGTGCAATGTCTCCTTAAAAAATTTGAGGAAACTGAATACGTGGAGAGTAAAGTAGAAGTGGCAGGCCTAAACAAAACTATAGCATAAAACTACAGCAGATGAACAATTTTTGAAAGCAATGTCTTTAAGAGAGAGGAAAAAAATCCACAGACCTGACACAGGACCTGAGTGATCCATCTGGCCCTCAGGTGGATCCACTGAAACCTCATCACAGCTGGCTGTTAAAAAGCTCTTCTCAATGAAGGCAAACAGGAAGAAAAGGATGAACTGAACTGAAAATCGCTGACAATTGGTTTTAACAATCAGATTAATCCACATTTGAGATCTTTGGTTAAAACTGGGATTTTGGCTTTGCATTTTTGCCAGTGGTGTTGGGGATCCTGTTTAAACTGACTGAATTATGAACACAGCACTGTGATTTTGGTCCACTTGCAATACCATCTGGAAAGCATCTGAGCTTCATTTCAACAGCTTAATTTTTCAGCATGATGATGATCCCAAACACACTGCCAGTGCAGTAAAAGCATACCTGGATGGAAAAATCAAAAACATAAAAATATTACTGAAGCTATGTGGGATCATCTTGACAAAGATCGGAACAAAAGAGACAGCCAGCATCAAAAGAAGAGCTTTGAATGTCCTTCAAGAAGCCTGGAGAACTATTCCTGAAGACTCCTCAAACTAATTATAAGAAAGCATGGCTAAGAGAGACCAGGCTGTGTTAAAGAATAAAGGTGGTCATACCAAATATTAACTTTCTAGCTCATTAGGATGTTTTCCAGTCTAAACAAAGTCCGCTGGCTTTTTGCTGCTGGAGCTTCCAATTTACTGAACAGATAAGAGTGCAGCGTGCATCTTCTCATCTCACTGTTAAAAGTTCATTTTTGTTTTCTCTCTTTTTTATTTTATTTTTTTTTAAACACACCACATGTACTGCTTTGGCTAAGAGAAAGAAAAAAATAAAACATATTCAATGATTCTGGGAAAGCTCACTCAGCTGAGCAGCTTTAGAGTATTGTGAAGTATTTGAAGTCCACTTTACAGACATGGAAATAAATCTTACTGAGATACTTGAAGAGACAGACAGAAGGCGGAGATGCCGCATGTACTGTAGCAGGGATGTTAAACTCATTTTACACTCAAGTGGACGGGTCAGTGAAATCACATGATAAATGTGTAAACTTACAGAAAAACATCTTTTTACATCTATTAATTGGTGTATGGGGGGGGGGGCTTATTAATAGAAGAAGCTGTAAAACCTATAAAAATACAATTAAAAGTTCAATGTCAGTTCTATTCACTCCTTCACATTCTCCAAAGCGGTCCAGTCAGCCAGATTCAAGTCTCTGATGGGCTGGTTCTGGCCCCGGGGCCTTAGGTTTGACACAACTGTGTTAGAGTGAAAACGGGGGACAGCAGATGACCATTGTGGTATTACCAGCCAGGTCAAGCAGTACATTCTCCTGTCTCACAGGCGGAAGTGTCCAACCCAGAAGAGACTTCACACCAGTTCGATGCTGCCTCTCCTGCACTTTAAGAGGTACTGAAATATTTCACATGTCTGCTACGACCACGGGCCTATTTTACCTTTCACGTTAACCCAGCCCTATGGTTTTTAGCAGAAGGTGCTTTGTGAGTCATAAAAATTCAAATTCAAATTTTTTTTTTTTTATTTGTCACGTACACAGTCATACACAGTACGATATGTAGTGAAATGCTTGGACAACTGCTCGTGACCTAAAGAAAACAAAAAAGGAAAAGGCTATGAATAAGAAAGGAAATAAATATGAAAAATTAAAAAGGGTAAATTTAACTAGGAAGGAATAAAATATAAATTAAGGTTAAAAATGAAATAACTGTACAACACAAATTAGAATGAAGGGTAAATTTAACTGGGAAGAATAAGATAAAGATAAATATATAAATTAAAGTTGAAAATAAAATAACTGTACAACAAAATACACAATACACAATATAGAACTATATAAGAATGTATGAAGAAATCTAAATATAAATAAATATATACACAATAACAGCAGCTGTACAAGTATTAACCGGAAATGAAGAATATAGTGACCAGTGTTGTGCAAAACCAAAGTCCAGGAAGTCCAGTGTGTGTGTAAGAACTGTATGTGTGGGTCAGTACTGTGTGGTGGTGTGATTGAGAGACCGTATCGCCTGCGGGAAGAAGCTCCTCCTCAGTCTCTCTGTGTTGGTCTTCAGGGAGCGGAATCGCTTTCCTGACCTCAGCAGAGAGAACAGTCTGTTGTTGGGATGGCTGAGGTCCTTCACGATCTTCCTGGCCTTGGTCCAGCACCGCCTGCTGTAGATTGAGTGCAGGTCAGGGAGCTCGGAGCGGATGGTGCGCTCAGCTGACCGCACAACCCTCTGTAGAGCTCGTCTGTCCTGCATGGTGCTGTTCCCGAACCAGGTTAAGATGTTTCCCGCCAGGATGCTCTCTATGGTGCACGAGTAAAAGTTCCTGAGCACCTTGGAGGGCAGTTGGAAGTCTCTCAAGCGTCTGAGGTGGTAGAGACGCTGTCGGGCCTTTTTCACCACGGTGTTGATGTGACAGGACCATGACAGGTCCTGCGTGATGTGAACTCCGAGGTATTTGAAGCTGTCCACTCTCTCCACTGGGCACTCGTTGATGACGGGGGTCTGGTAGTTCCTCTCCTGCTTAGTGCTGAAGTCCACTATCAGCTCCTTTGTCTTACTGACGTTTAGAAGGAGGTTGTTCCTCTGGCACCAGTTCTCCAGATTCCTAATCTCCTTCAGGTAGGCCGTCTCGTTGTTATCAGAGATCAGGCCCACCACGTCGTCAGCAAACTTGATGATGGTGGTGGAGCTGGTAGTGGCCACACAGTCATATGTGTACAAAGAGTACAGCAGGGGGCTCAGAACACACCCCTGGGGGGCTCCAGTGCTGAGAGTGGTGGAGGCTGAGACATGTCCGCCCATCCTTACTGCCTGTGGTCTGCCAGTTAGGAAGTTGGAGATCCACTGACACATAGATGAGCTGAGTCCCAGATGCTCCAGCTTGGTGGTGAGTGTGGAGGGAATTATGGTGTTAAATGCAGAGCTGTAGTCTATGAAGAGCATTTTAACATAATTCCCCCTTCTAGTGTCCAAGTGAGTGAGTGATGTGTGGAGGAGATGAGAGATGGCATCGTCTGTGGAACGATTTGGACGGTAAGCGAACTGTAGTGGGTCCAGTGTGTCTGGTAGTGAAGAAATGATGAAGTCTCTGACCAGGCGTTCAAAGCACTTCATCACTACTGAGGTGAGGGCTACAGGGCGATAGTCATTGAGAGAAGCAGGGTGGGATTTCTTCGGGACAGGAACAATGATGGACTCTTTGAAGCATGTGGGGATCACCGACTGAGATAAAGAGATGTTGAATATCTCAGTGAACACAGGAGCTAGCTGGTATGCGCAGTCTCTTAGGATACGACCTGGGATGCCGTCTGGTCCTGCTGCTTTCCTGCTTTCATAACACTTGGCACAAAACTCGATTTGGCCAGAGTGGTTGTATAAAAATGAACAGGCCCTCCCTGGCTTTTTGAGTGCTTCCTCTATGACTTCGCAAATTTTCTTTGACTTTAAATTATCCATTCACAATGTGTGTACGAGTTGTTTTTAAGCAAAAACATTTTTCTGTGGAAATACAGTCAACATCTGGTCCCCCATATGGATTTAAATAAATACTGTGGTAAAATACTATCTGGCTCAGGTTTCAATGACAGATCACTCAGAGAAAGATACAAAACAAAACTAGGCAGTGACAGGCTTTATTGCTTTTACACGAGTGTCTTGGTGATTAATGTATCTGTTTCTGTAACTGAGGACCAGCCCGAGGAGAACTTTAGCTCATGCCCTCAGTTTTTGCTCCTTACCTGTGCCGGAAACTGCAGCTATGCAGATCCTCTGTGAGGCCCAAGCGCACTCACTCAAATATTCAAGTGAAAAACAATTAAAAACAGACACACTGTTCATTTCGTGGGAGAGTAAGCACACAAAAACAATGTGTTCTGCTAAAGATTAGAAACAACTGCACAGAAAATTGTTCCCAGTTACAGTGACGGGATGTGTGTGGGGGGGTTACAACATACATTTACTGCTGCAGGAGAAGAAGACCCACTGTGGTCCCTGGTTTCCACAATAACATCCCCAGGGAGGAGAAGAAGTAGACATGAACAAGGAGCAGACCGGAATCAACACTGGAGCCAAAAGTAGGGCAAGGTAGATTAAATATCATACTGTGGAAGTGCTGTTGTGAATATGAAAATGTTCAGATTCAATCTGTTATTTTGTTTTTAGAACAGATAGACACTATAATGGCACTCAGTCATCCAAATTATTGAATTCAGGTGTTGCAATCACGTCCATGGCCACAGGTGTATAAAATCAAGCACCTAGACATGCAGACTGCTACTACAAAGATTAGTGAAAGAATGGGTTGCTCTCAGGAACTTGGTGAATGAAATTTCCTTGCTACCAAATATCCCACAGTGAGCTGTTAGTGGTATTAAAACAAAGTGGAAGTGACTGGGAATGACAGCAAAGCAACCATAAAGTGGTAAGCCATGTGAATTCACAGAGGTGCATCATGCACAGAGGTCACCAACTTTCTCAGGAGTCGCTACAGACCTGCAAACTTCATGTGGCCTTCAGATTAGCTCAAGAACAGTGCGGAGAGCTTTGTGGAATGGGTTTCTGTGGCTGAGCAGCTGCATCCAAGTCAAGCTGCATCACCACCATTACAAGCGTCATATGCAGTAGTGTACAGCAGTGGAGACGTGTTTTCTGAAGTGATGAATCACACTTCTCTGTCTGGCAATCTGATGGACAAGTCTGGGTTTGGTGGTTGCCAGGAGAATGGTACATGTCTGGCTGCATTGTGCCAAGAGTAAAATTTGGTAGAGGTGAGGTTGTTTTTTCAGGAGCTGGGCTTGGCACCTTAGCTCCAGTGAAAAGGAACTCTTAAGAGTAACATACCAAGACTTGTCCAGTCTTGGTATATTTCAGCATTTTGGACAATTTCACGCTCCCAACTTTGTGGAAAGAGTTTGGGGTTCCTTCCTGTTTTAACATGACTGTACACCAGCTTGGTGTGAAAGAACTTGACTGTTATCAACACTGGCTTCAGAGTCCTGACCTCAGACTGTTAGAACACCTTTGGCATGAATTAGATTAGAGACTTAGAACCACGCTTTCTAGTACAACATTGGTGTCTGGCCTCACAAATCTGGAAGAATGGTCAAATATTCCTATAAACACACTCTTAAACCTTGTGGAAAGCAGTACAAGATGAAACTATAGCTGCAAAGGGCGGATGGACATCATATTAAACCCTATGAATTAAGAATGGGAACTCAAGTTCATATGTGTGAAGCAGACGAGCAAATACTTTTCACAATAGTGTATATTCTGCCCCAACTGTATGAAATAAAAGAAGGGAAACCATAACCATAGACTGTACATAAAAGATGGAATGTCAGCATGAGGCGTATTAACTATGTAGGTGCTCTGCATAGTTAATGCAGGACAGTACAAATAGCCAGAAAACAAGCCATGTCATTCATCAAGATGAGTGCATTATAGCTTCAGTCATTTGCAAAGACACTAATAGGGAAGAGAGGGCTAGCTCAGAGACTTGAACTGGCTCAGGGAAGCCTAGGAACCATCCAATTTTTCCAGAAAGTAGTCACACCCCAAGCCATTTCTTCAGTAATAGTCAGCATTTTAACATCTTTAGGAGCCGATTAAATGTTGGTGCTTGCCTCAAGTAGCCATTTAAGGAGTTACAGTTCCAAGCACTTGGTGTTTGCTAAATTATTTTGCTATAAAGCTTGCCCCAGGGAATAATTGACATTGTTTGGCCATTGAGGGGTTTTGCCTTTTCACCAAAGTGAAGAAACACCAGTTTTTATGTGAAGCATCAAAAGTGTGCAATGTAGCTAAAAGGACGTCATCAGAGCAGTAAAGCTGAGGCAAAAACAGTAAGCATACGCTAACACACAACCCCTAAAATGTGATAAAACACATATCTCTCAGTAAATTTCCACTACATCCCAACAGCGCAGGTTGGATCACAAGGTTCCTTATATGTCCAGTCCTATAGCTCAGACATTTCTCCCTGTGTCAACGGTGTCTGTCACCAGTGCAAAAAATAGCTCGTACTTCCTACCCTGTGGGCTCAGTGTCCACTGAGGCAACGCTGTGCCACCTGTCAGCCAGTGTGCAGGTTAAAAAGCCAGGCTCCAGACACAGACGGACAATCAGCACTACCTCATGCGTTTTCTATCAGGGTTACAGCCAGGTTTGGTGTGGCTGCCTCGCAGCATACGACTTCGTGATCATTACCTCATATGTGCATGCTGTCCAGGCTGCCAGACACAGCATTACAAAGACATCAAAGTCTTAGGTCACTTCTTGGATTTAACAGGATGTGAGAATAAGAATTTCCTACAGTGTTAACTGGCTAGAAAGACTCAAATCAAATACTTTTTGAATGGCCATAAATCAGAGACACCAGGGGTTACCTGATCTAGAATGAGGTCTGTGCTTTTGCTGATGGACGAATGAGATAAATGGTTCAAATTCATCTTCTCAGCACTGGATTGATGTGAAGATTTTTGAGGACTTTAGAGAACCCTTGATATTAATCCATTTGTGAAAGACAAACGTGACCACACATATGAAGAGCAATAAATCCCCTGAAAGGACCAACCAATCAATACACTGATCGTGCCAACACACATCGTCTGCTTTGTTGAAAATCACCTCAGTTAGTTTCCAAAAGCTATTACAAAAGCGTCATTAAGCTCCATTGTTAAATTGTGAAATGACGTCATTAGAACACCAGCGCTATTGTTTAAGTCTCACATCCACTGGCCTGCTCCCATGCATGACATTTCACTGGCACACCACATGCTCAATAACACAATAGCACACAGCTAAAATGTTTTCCACTGTTACAGCAAATCATTGAGTCTTGAAATAAGCACGCAACATATATTCAGGACTCTTTTTTCAGCATTTATATGATTGGGAGGATAATGTGGACGTGGGGCCGCATGCCGCAGGCAGGGAAAGCACATCACATAACACTAAAAAATTGTTTGCGGCTATCTGAATTGACTGGAATGATGTTCTGAAATGTTCCCAAATGCCTGTTTCTGAGACTCTTCTGGAAAGCCTTTGAGGCTTAATTAGAGCTTGTAAATAACCATCATACCCAGATGATTTAATACATTCCACACAATTCAAAAGCACTGACAAAAAATGTGAATATATGACTCATTCCACTTGACTGGCATCCCAGTCCTGCATCCCGCCGTGCCTAAAGTCAGCCACAATTGTCCCACTGCCAAAGCGTACTAACATTAGCAGCCTCAACGACTACCGACCAGTTGCTCTAACACCTGTTATAATGAAGTGCTTTGAGAAACTGGTCCGACGTCACATCATGTCCTGCCTGCCACCCACACTCGACCCGCTCCAGTTTGCATACAGAGCTAACAGATCAACTGAAGATGCCATTGCTACAACGCTCCACACCACCATCTCTCACCTGGAAGTGCAGGGCCGTTACGCCAGGCTGCTCTTTGTTGACTTTAGCTCTGCTTTCAATACGATACTCCCGGACAGACTAATAGATAAACTGCTGGAAATTGGACTTCCTTCCACCACCTGCCGCTGGATCAGAGACTTCCTCTCAGACCGTGTACAGAGAGTTAGAGTGGGGCCTCATCTTTCCTCAGCCCTCAGCCTCAACACTGGCTCTCCACAAGGCTGTGTACTGAGTCCCCTACTGTACACTCTGTACACACATGACTGTGTTAGTTCCCACCCAGACAACACAGTCATCAAGTTTGCAGATGATACCACTGTGGTGGGGCTCATCTCAGGGGGAGATGAGACTGCATACAGAGCTGAAGTTCAGAGGCTGTCAGATTGGTGTGCAGATAACAACCTGGACCTCAATACCACCAAAACAAAAGAACTGGTAGTTGACTTCAGAAGGAGGAAGTCCGAGCTGCAGCCTGTCAGCATCAACGGGGAGTGCGTGGAAAGGGTCTCCAGTTTCAAGTTTCTGGGTGTGCACATAGACACAGACCTCCAATGGAGCTCTAACACCTCTGCGGTCTTAAAGAAGGCCCAACAGCGTCTCCACTTTCTGAGAATCCTCAGAAAAATGGACCTGAAGAAGGAGCTGCTGACCGTCTTCTACCGCTGCTCCATTGAAAGTGTGCTGACATATTGCATCGGTGTGTGGTTCTCCAGCTGCACCACAGCACACAGAAAGGCACTCCAGAGGGTCATCAACATGGCCCAAAAAATCATTGGACATCCTCTTCCCTCCCTGAAGGACCTGTACAGCACTCGCTGTCTCAAGAGGGCACGCAGCATCCTACGGGACTGCACACACCCAGGACACCGGGTGTTTAAGCTGCTGCCGTCTGGCAGGAGGTTCAGGCTGCTGAGGTCCCGAACAAATAGACTCAAGGACAGCTTTTACAACAGGGCAATAGCCCTGATCAATGTAAATAGCTGACCTGACTGGATACCTCCCTGGACTTTTTAGGGGGAGGTAACAATGTTTAAAACGATAACAATAATATTTATATTTATAACAAGGTGCAATAATAATTAATGTGCAATAATAACAGTGTGCAATACACATACACTTATTCTTCTTTTTTATACTAAGTTAATATACTGTGTTGTGTTGTTTGTTACGTTGTGATGTGTCATATCGTGTCGTGTTGTGTTATATGTAGTGCCGACGTAGGACAGTTTTTTCCAATTTCATTGTACTACTGTACTATGTATGTATGTATCTTATCTTATCTTATCCCGACACATGGTTGGGATATTCCTGTAGTTGATCCCTGCTCTGTTCTTTTGGCTCAGTAGGACACCTCTACATTTTTTTTCATCTATTTTGGTACATCTGTTCTACTTCTTTGTCTTCCAGAAGGATTTATGATTAAAACAACATTTTTCTGGGAACACATCCTGCTGCAAACCTAACAACAAATAATTGTTTTATCCAAGCAGTCTAGACAGAAGAAGACCCGGGGTCAACCGCGCCATGACTTCCAGACTGTTTTGAACTGACTAGCTCTGTTGGACACTGGACAGCATGGAAACCCAAACACTAACCAGCCAAGCCAGTGGTTGTGTCAAATATGGGCACATTATGTAATCAGATCTATTAAGAGACACTATGAAGGTAGGTTTGGATAGCTTTTTTCCCTGAATGAATGAAATCATGATTTTAAAAACTGCATTTAGGATTTACTCAGGTTATCTTTGTCTAATATTACTAATACTGATGATCTGAAACGTTTAGATGTGACAAGTATGCACACAAACACAATCAGGGAGTCAGTAAATATGTTTTTACAGACAAACCTTTGGTATTTGGAAAAATTAGATTGTACACTGGTTTTGAGGATACAATGACATGAAGTCAGTAAGAAACTTTTTTTTAAAAAAGGGAAGATTTTAAAAAAGCTCTTTTGTTGACCAAGACAGCGAGATACGTTAAGATCTGTGAACCATTTCCCCTAATTGAACAGCCTGTGGCTGCCTCACTATCATCTGTGCCCTCTGTTTTATTGAGGGCCTGCTGCCCTCTTATCTGGAGAACACAGGAAATGAAGGCAGAACGCACTTATACAAAACAACAACGACTAAAAGTTGCAATATTTTTTATTTTGCATCAATTTCCTCTCCGTGTTGAATGCTGCTGAAGGTGTTAAAGATTAAATAACCCTGTTATTATTTTCAGGTACTCTGTCTGCTTGCTCTAAAAAGAGCCATGGACACTTGATCTGCCTCTTTCGCTTTGCTATATCTGTGCATGCCTGTTGTTTTGTTGTTTCCTCATCCTAAAATGGCATGAGTGCCCGGACATATAAGGCAAAGATTTGTGAACGGCATTAAAGCCAAGGCCAAGGAGTGGTTAAAAAAAAGGCAGGAAACTGTTAAGTGTGCCCACTAGGGGAAAAGTAATTAATCTTTTCAGCACCTCGGAGCACTTTTCAGGACTATTTATTAGAGTAAGAAGGAGCGCTCAGCTGCTCAAGCTTTGTTTTTGAATAACAGCACCCCGCTGTACGGAAGCTTTAAGGATTTGTTTTGTGCAGTAACGTGAGTGCTGATCAATGTCTGTTCTTCATGAGAGCAGAGTCTCTGACAGGCTGCTCGTGTTCATCCTGCAAATGTCCAACAGAGGGACTCTGTATATTTCTGAAAGACTAATTTGGGACTGTTTTGGGATTAAAATGCATTGTTAAAAAGATTTGCTTTGGTATTTTGTTGCCTTTGCTTAGAGAGACACAGTGAGCTAATATGGGTCTGGCTGCCTGGAATTTAAAAGTAAACACTCACTGCTGAGTTGGTTTGCACTTATATGCCATGGACCATAATGTACAGAAGAGGATTAGGGGCATAAAAAAGTCAAAATTCTGACTTTACTCCTTCAAAGTTAGAACATTTTTTAATAGAGAAGCAGAGCATCAAAGATTTAGCACTCCGTCAATCTTTCACTAAAAAGCTATCTCATGAGTTTCAAATATTTACTACCTTTAGACTTGAGAGGTGGGACTGAACAGTTTCCAGCTTCATTCTTTGTCGAGGAAAGAGTCAGCAGTTGCAATGGATTCCACAAAAACTAAAATATGTAAAGTGTAGTCCACTGTATGAAGAAGTTTTTAAAAAATAAATTTGTTAAAAGCTGAACACTATGCTGATGCTGTTTTTATCGTTCTAAAGGGGAAACATTTTAAGGAATTAGCATTGTTGTCTCACAGGAAGAAGGTCCAGGTCTCTCACCCTGTGGTGGGGCGTGGCCGGCGGTGCCATGCAGGGAAGGCGGATGCACCTGCACAGCATCTGCAATCATGTCCTGCCGACTTATTGCACTGGGTCCTGTGATTGTTGTTGTTCGTATGTTGGGCTGGCAGCGGGAGAGCTGCAGCTCTGTGTGTCGTGAACAGCAACCGTGAAAGTCTTAATAAAGGATCCAAAGCATGAAAATGCCATCGGGTCTGCCGTGGTCATTCACACACCACATGACAGCTGGGACAGGGTCCAGACTCACCATGAACCTGAACTGGAAATGGACTGTACTTATAAAGCACTTTTTAATCAGTCCGTGTGCTCAAAACACGTTCTATGTGCTGTATTCACCCTTTTACCCATTCCCCTGTATTTATGGGGGGCAAATGAAGTGAATCATTTCTTTAACAGGTTTGATTCATCCAGGAGGCAGTCTTCAACATAGACTAACCCACCCCCACTGCTGCTGTTCCACCTCTGACACCTCAGTCATTTCACACCACCTCCACACACCCTGCTCGCTACTCCCCACCCCCAACCACTGCATCCTGCACAACCAACACACAGCTCCAGCCTGTCTCTCTCAACCATCCAGGTTAGGAGGGAACTGAGGAGCATCAGGGCCAGGAAGGCAGCGGGTTCAGATGGCATCAGCTCAAGGGTTGTCAAGTTCTGTGCAGATCAATTGTATAGCGCGATAGAGCACATCTTCAACCTGAGGCTGAGGAGAGTTCCAAAGACCCTGGAGCGGCTCGTCCTGGCTCAGCTTCAGCCCCTGATGAGCTCATCACTGGACCCACTTCAGTTTGCCTACCAGTGTGGCACTGGAGTGGATGATACTGTCATTCACCTCCTACATCATTCCCTTGCTCACCTGGAGATCGCTGGGAGCACTGTGAGAATGATGTTCTTTGATTTCTCCAGTGCCTTCAACATCATTCTGCCCACATTCCTGAAGGATACGCTGGAGAACTCAGGAGTGGACCATCATCTCACCACATGGATACTGGACTACCTCACTGACCGACCACAGTATGTGAGGACTCAGGGCTGTGTGTCGGACAGGGTCGTCTGCAGTACGGGGGCCCCACAGGCAACGGTTCTGGCTCTGTTCTCCTTCACCATCTACACTGCAGACTTCTCCCACAACTCCACCCAGTGCTTCCTGCAGAAGTTCTCTGATGACTCTGCAATAGTCGGCCTCATCACTGATGGGGACGACAAGGAGTACAGAGGACTGACCCAAGACTTTGTGGACTGGTGCCAGCTGAACTACCTCCAGATCAACACTAGTAAAACCAAGGTGGAAGACTTCTGCAGGCACAAACATCCTCCACTGCAACCACTAAACATCCAAGGTATGGACATTGAGGCTGGTGCCTTGGAGGTCATCAGAACAATAACCTGGACTGGTCTCAGAAGCCCTCTACAGAAAAGGGCAGGCTGTACCTGTTGTGGAGACTCAGGTCTTTTGGAGTGAAGGGCCCACTCCTGAAGACCTTCTATGACTCTGTGGTGGCCTTAACCAATCCTGTATGGTGTGGTCTGCTGGGGTGGTAGCATCTCTGCTGGGGAGTAGAGTATTTAAAAGTAGAATGGGAGGCAGAGCCTTCAGTTCTCAGGCCCCTCTTCTGTGGAACCAGCTTCCAGTTTGGATTCGGGAGACAATAATAATAATAACAAGACATTTGTTATTAATCTCTGGCTCTCTTCCACTGCATGTCCTTCATCCTGTCTTCTTTCTCTCAGCCCAACCAGTTGCAGCAGATGGCCTCTCTGATGTGCAATAGTGCCAAGTGCAATTTTTCCTACCACGACAAAGCATTTTATTCTATTTTATCTTGTCCTATTCTATTGTGTTTTTCTTAATTTTTACTGCTCTTAACTTGTACTTTCTGCAGTGACCAAAACATTTTCCCACATGTGGGACTAATAAAGGCTTATCTTATCTTATCTTATCTTATCTTATCTTATCTTATCAATCTGCCAGGCAACCGTCAGAGAGAAACTCACATGCTTATTTACATGAGTGTGCACTACAAAAACTGGGTGCAATTTTGGTACAACTTAAAACTGGTCTTAACAAAGTCTTTATCACTTTGGAACAATGCATCTTAAAAAATGAAGCTAATGGTAAAAACGTTCTTTCGGTCATATTTATCATATTCCCTCAAACAGTTCAGGTCAACAGGACAGCATCTCCACAGGAGCCCCAGGGTCATACAGACACCTGCTGCCAAAATGAGCAGCCGTGTAACTGACAGGCGTTAACACTCTGGTAACTACACTGCTGAACTGTGTTAAATACGCTGCACTGAATTAGGGTCTGGTGCTGCCCTACAACCCATACCCAACTGCATCAAGGATGATCTACATGACTTGATTAGCACTTCCATCGTCTACCCTCCTGGTCCTCCTTGTCCCCCTCCTCCTCATCTCATTTCACACTAAACAAAGTCGCAGCAGGGTCCGATGGCCAGAGCCCCCTTTCTCTTATTGCCTTGCAGTCAGAGCAACAGGTTGGGTTGATGAACTTGGTTGGAAGGAATCTGTATGCTCCTCCACTTGACTGAGCAGAGCTAATGAGTCAGAAAATCCCACAGCTAGGGCTTTAGGGTTTGACTTGGGCATCAGCAGCAAACAGGTTGCTCAAGCTGAGGAGTGTGGATGAGGAGTGTTAAATAGAGCTCACTTTGCAGACTGTCGAACTCTGCATGGGAGAGTTGAAAAGCTTACGAAGACTTAAAGGGGGAGAAGGTGCAAGAAGAGGAGGAGGAGCGTGTGACTGGATGAAGTGGGGATTACCGCTTTGATCTGTAAACTCTGTCTGTACCAGAGAGGCCGGGGGTTCCTCAGCTCTCAGCCAGGTGCACCCTGTTCATCAAGCTGTAGCCAACCCCCCACCGAGCTGCCCTGAAGGTGTGAAATTTGCTCCGATCCCTTTCTTACATGCCCCATCACACAGGAGACCTACAGCAGGACATCACACGCAAAACACAGTGCAGAAAGCCAGGTCAGTGCCTGACCATCACAAGAGCACAAGATCTGTTGGTTAACAAAACCATATTTTGATATTGATTTGCTTTCTTGCAGACTGTTAGATAACAAGATTGATACTGTCCAATTGACGGTTCAGGGAACCAGCCCGGTTTATCAGTTTCTTCATAGACATCAAACTTGCAGAGAGAGCAGAACATAAACTATTGTTTAAACTGACCTGACTGTCATGTGCAGGCTCATCGCTAGTGATGAGGGCTGGGTCTTCCAGCTATGACCCAGCAGTTCTCAGAGTTTCCAAGTCCAAAGATGGCAAATAACATCAACAGGTCATTTCTTTCCTACATGTATGAGGTTGGGCACCATCAGCCTCTCCCCCTGGGTGAGGTTTCCAAGAGCTTTGCTATAAATATCTTTGCTATATGTTAGCTTTCATTGAGAACATTTAGCAGAAATAAGCTGAACTGTGGCAGGTGCCATCTTGCGATTGTGTGCCAGCATACAGATCATTGAAACTGTGGAATCCTTTGAACTACTGACAAGTAAGATGCTCATGGTATGATTTGAAATTAGGTAAGATTAATATTTGTGTCAGCCAAGTTCATAAGATAAGGTACAACCTGGAGCCCAGCTCATATCAGATATATTGGCTATTATTAGCTATTTACTGATTTATATGTGTTGATATTTATGAAAGACAATAAATGAAAACAATAAAAGTAAAGAAAAGGTGGGAAAACACCCTTCAACCATGTTATGAGTGCTGATGTGGCACAGTTTGTCCACTAGAGGGCAATCTTTAGCTTCTCTTTCACTAAAATGTGTTTAAAACACAATTGCAACAACCAGCTAATCCGAGCAGAGTCATAAATGTATTTTTAAAAAAGGATTCTACAAGTTGTTGTAACAGCAAGACAAGATTATTTTTAAAATGTGCCGTTACCTTATTAAAGCAAGGACTTATAAATATCTACACAAAAAGAATGTTGGTAAAATCAGTTTGCGTGTAAAAAAAGAAAAAATAAAGTGACTAAAGACACAAAGCAAAAAGAAAAAGTAACTAGCCTGACGTATGTTATGTTAAACTTTATTAAAGTTGAGTCTTGCACTGAGAAGAGAGGCTTTAACAATGACAACAGCAAACTTTTAACTTAAATATAACTTAATACTGAATAGCTGGGAAATGCTAACTCTAACCCTTAAAATTTTTAAATTTTAATTTACATTTACATTAATTTACTTTTTTTTATGTACATATTATATATGTTTTTATTTAATTTATTATATGTACTGCATGCACATTATAATATGGTCCAAACTACTGAAGAACAGCAAAGAAATGCATACGTATGCAAATGTAATAATTGCTATTACACTGTAAATATATTTAATTTCTTCAGCTGAAAAGTTCTTTATTGACCATCAAAATGGATTTTGACTGTAAGCACTGTAGACATTTTCAGCAGCAGAACACAAAACTTTTCTTTGTGTTATGTGCTTACTCTTAGATGGGTTTGCTGTCAAAGACAAATACATTTTCATGAATCACATAGACTGGATCGTGTCACTTGGCTCATTGGAGCCAAGCTGGGATGGTTTATGGATTCCAGTTTGTTTCCACATGTACCAAAGTTATCCAGCAACTTCCAGAAGGTATTTATCAGGAGTTAAACTCTTTGCTTTACCTTTAGCTCTTAATGCTATAATTCTGAGAAGCTCTTTTGAAAAGCCTCCAAAATAATACAAAATTGAAGCATATTATGCATCTCCCATTTTGGCTTCTCTTCAGTAGCTCTCTGTAAAATCCCTCTCAGTGTACAGCCAGTCGTTGACTATCAGGCTCCTCTGCTGTGGAAGCAGCTCCTGGTTTGGGTTTGGGGGGCTGACACCAGCTCTCTTTTTTTAAGGACAGGTTTAAAACTTTAACTTTGGATAAAGTTGTAATTGTGTCTATCTCAGGTGATTCATATCTGTCCTGTGATGCACTAAGCACACATTACAGTTGTGTGTCATCAACTTTGCATAGTCTGTTTCTTTGGCAGTGGAGCCACATGTTTCTGATCGATACCATTTCATTCAGTTCCAGTGTATAGCACCAATTCACAAGAAGTCATAAAAAAAAACTTACAAAATTAGAGAGAAACCTCAAACAAATCAGTGCATCAATAACGTTGGTCAATGAGCCGATGGTGGAAGGGAAAACTTTACTTTTAACAGGAAGACACCCCAGATAGAACCAGGCTCAGGGAGGAGCAGCCATCTTCCAAGACCATTTATGGGATTAGAGGAAAAAGAAGAAAAATGAGAGCACAGGGAGACAAAGACAAACACGAACTATACGGAAGAGAAGACACGAGTTAGTGTTGTGCAGTTGTCGCATATAAATGCAGAAAGAACTGAACGAAGGGAACCTGTTCAACACATGGTGGGAGCAGAGTGAGCTGACATCAGCCCGTGTCTGGATAATTCAGGAACACCTATTAGAGGCCTAACTATAAGATTTATGAAAAAGGAAAGTCTGGGGGCAAATCTTAAAAGTAGAGAGAAGACCTGTCTCCTAAATCTAAACTGGGAACTAGTTTCACTGCCTGAAAGCTGACGGCTCTCCAATTCTCCTTATAGAAACTTTCAGAACCACAAGCAGGCCAGCAGTCTGATAGCAAAGTGCCTTGTTGGGATAGTATGATACTATGAGGTGTTTGAGACATGTTATTGGTCCCAACGACACGTCCAGTGTTCATTATTTAACTGTTTCTCACTGCTCGACTGTTCTCTTTCCTCCTAATTCCATCCAGCTGAGGGAAACTTACACAAAAGTCAAAGCCTGTCTGAGGTTTGTTGTGTCTTTTTCCTGTCAAGTCTTTTCAGTGTCACTAAGCTCTCAAGGTGAGAGTATTGTTGCTTTTCTCTCTCTCTCTGTTTTAGTATGTAAAGTGCCCTGAGATGACACATGGTTTGATTTAGCTCTACATAATGCCTCTCGCAGGGGAGACTGCTGCAGTGTTTATGCGCTAGCTGAGTATTCTTGATACCCTGTCCTCTTCTCTCTTGTTTGCAGACAAGACTGGCAGACGGCGCTGAACGGAGCCATTCGAATTAAGCATTTGAAGAGTAAATGTTACTGGCGTCAGCTCAAAGCATTCTTCTGTGACATGTGCAGAACATACAGACAGGGTTAGGCGGGGGGGCTTTTAATGCAGTGGTCAATGTGTTTTGCAGACAGCTTTGAATCTCCCCCACAAAATCATCCCCAAAGACAAAAATAAAAACTCTTGCATGTTTATTTTTGTTCCACCCTAGGCCTTTCCTGGCTGTTACGAGCAGAAAAACTAGGTTTTGACCAGTATTTGTTGACGTGCTAATATATCCATGTCAGTGAAAAATCCCAGGCTATCATTAAGCTTAGTTTTTTAGTAAAATATCTTAACTTAACATCTGGAAAAGGAAACGATTCACTGCAGGGTCATGTTTTCTGTAAAAAAAAAAAAAAATAATTAAATAAAAAAATTGAGGCCACACAACTGGACCAAAATATCCAAATGCGATGCACTGCAGCTTACATGCTGATCCTCTGTAAATGTAAAACTGGAATGAATTGCAAACAACTTTGGGGAACATTTCTCTTATAACAAGAATGCAGCTGAAATGTTGAGATCTACATTTTTCTTCATGGTTTGAAGCAGCTGAACACAGAAACAATGAAGCCCTGTAATCAAAAGCTGACAGTGCGGTTACCTCATAGGTAACATTTATCATTCTGACATCTAACCTAAGCTGTAAAGCAGTGGAAAAAAAACCCAGAACTCACTAATTGTCCCTCGTAAACTTGTGCTTTTGAAAACACCTCACAGTAGAGAAAGTCTGTAGGTCCGCGCATCCCTCTGTGTGTAGGTGTGTGTCTGTGTGTGTGGGCATGTTCTGGAGGTTTTAGGGTTTTAGAGGCGGGAGAGCGGTGAAAATCAAACCATCAGGAAGGACATGAGGTCGAGTGTGCTGTGAGTGTTTAGCCCACAGCCATCCACGCTGCAGGACACTGTAGAACATGTGATGGGGATGATCGACCCCAGCGCCCACCCTCACACGCCTCCAAACTGTCCTTTTGACCCAGATCTCCCACACCTTCTCCCTACGATTTTCTCCCTTCCTTTCTCTTTTATTCCCTCACTTTCCTCCACTCTCTTCGCGTTTAGTTGGATCCTGTTCCGGACCCCATTTACGGGCCCCGCTGCTAACAGAGCTTCGAGTTTATGAAATGAGTAGGAGAATGCCACCTCTCAAGTTTGAAATCTCCACTGACTGTGCAAAGATGTAACCAGAGAAAACACATAATGGTGGAAGGTGTGCGTCGTTGTTTTTTGCTTGGTATGATAAAGAAAAGGCATAAAAGCACAGAGTGAGGCGAGCAGAGAATACACTCAGGATGTTCGAGAAGTAGTCTGTGCATGCAAACTCTTCCAGCGCAAGCACAATCAGAGTTTATAAATTTAGAAAAAACATGTTTTAACAAGAATGTTTGATCTAGACTTCCAACTAAAACAGATGCACCTCTTTTTCTTCTCCCAGGAAAAAATGAGAAAGGAAAAAAAGACCTGTCATGACCCCACATGTTATTTCCACGTCAGCTTTCTTGCAGTTAATTGTATCACGGCTGGATTCAAGTGGAAAGCCAGATTAAGAAGATAAGAGCAGGAGATGATGATAGATATATCTAGTTATGCTCAAAGATAAGGTGAGCATGAATATTTCATTTCTACAGGTCCCACTTTGTCAGATTTGTGCTTTTCCTTTTTGTTGTCTTGCTCTATAGAAGAAAGGTAGAGTTTAAGTTAAAATGCTGTGATTATTTCGTTTGTATTTCAACTGCTGTGTGGCATTTCTTGGAACATGTCAATCACTAGTTTTTTATTATTGCTGTAGAATCTGTTTTCATTAGAAAACACGTTACAGGATCCAAACCTGAGCTTTGCTATTCAGACTGTAATGAAAATAAATCCCAGCACTGTCGTGTACAAAAAAATGACAGGAGTCTAGCGATCTAGCTGCTTCCATAACATAAGTGAGAAGTGATGCTTTTATGTGATACAAAAATAAAACATCCAGGATGTTAAACTCACTTTTCACTGTGAGCCATGGACAGAGCACTTTGATCATGAATGAAATTCTCCTTCCTGTCAGTGTAACGAAGTTTAACTACACATTTAATCCCTGAGATTTTTAATAAAAGAAGTGTAGTTTCAACAGTATGTCTCATTTTTCACATTTTAAAAATGCTGAAATTGGAAGAAATCAATGTGTAAAATTACACAAACACTTCCACAGACGGTCCTATTATTATAACATGGAAACCTTTTGTTTTTCCTGGGAACCCACAGTAAAAAAATCACACATTTCTAAAGTTGATCAAAAAAAAACAAACAAGAACTTTCTGTTATTTAATTGTTTATTAATTGTTTACATTAGTGCTGTATCAGTTGTCTTCATCTCGACTCAACAAATCCTCCTTCCCCATCAGACTCTTGAACAGCTGACCTATTTTAACAGTAATAATCATTTTTGCACATCAGGTCATCTCTCGTATCAAAGCAGCATTTTAAGCTCTTCTGCACATAAATCTGTTTAATACTTTTGTCTCCATTTAATTATTCATGCTATTTGTATTTTATCTAGTTGTACATAATAACCGGCATCTGTGTGTGGACAGCAGGGAAAGAATTTCATTGTACAGAGAAATGCTTTTCTTTGTACACATGACAATAAACGCTTCGAATCTTAAATCTTCATCAGTATGAAAAACCATAAAACTTGTGAGAATGGTAATATCACATCTAACGTTCGCCTTCAGGACATTACAAACTTTAATCTCATAGATTATGGAAAAGTGCATGAAAAGAACTACTCGCTGGTTCTCTGGTAACTTCCACACACACACTCACACAGGTACCATGTGTGCTGTAAACAGGCAGTCATCCTGGCGTGTCTGTTCTTTCCATTGGCCTTTTTAAGGTCACTCCTTCATCCCAGTACACGAACAGAGCTCACAGGTCACCAATGTGTTTAGCTGCACTGACAGTCTGATTAAAATCTTCAAGTTTGATATAAGACAATTTCAAAAGCAGAGCTGAAGGATGACGATGAAAATATTCAAGAGAGTTCCTTTATAATGCTCTACGACCAACTACAAATGAAGCTCTTCAGATGAAAGGAAGCATCTGGCTTTTATGGGCAGATCACCAAACTACTTATTTTTTTCTTCCTCCAGGTGTTGTTTGGTAACATCAACAAGGTGATTGTGGGTTAATTATCCAAAATGAGAACAGGATTTCTACAACTAAGATCCAAAGTATGCTCGCAATTATTAGGCATGCATTCGAGTAGACCAAAACACATGCAGCTGATGCAACAATTCAGAGTCCTGCATAAGAGCTATCTGTTGTGTGGTCAGCTAATGTGGATTAATGAAAGGGGAAAAGTATTAGCTAGCTCAAATTAGCAGGCATCCTGCTATCTGAAAAAAGGAGCAAGAGAGGACATCTGCTAGGTGCTGTCTGAGGAAACCACCTTGGCATAGAAGAGTCTTTGGATACAGTAAAGACGTGAGATATTATGAATGGCTAGATTAAACAGTGCCTTGGAGAGGTGTGGCTTCTCACCTCCATGCGGAATTCCTCACAGCACAGTCAGGCACCCTGTGCAAAAACAAAAAGACGCAGAAGAGTAAGTTACAAAAGCCATAGGAGGGTATCCATCCTGCTGGATTATTCATCATCTCTCTTTCAGAATACCTGCATCCCCAAAGTGCATTCAGTTTTCATGGGAGACCAAAGAATGATGTCATAGGAGAGCAGTACTGGGGTTACTGTGAAAAAACTGTAAACATGTAAGAGGAAACCAGTAAGCATTCACTCGGCAAAAAAACTGACGATGGAAAAATTAATGACTTGTTTTTAAAAAAGTCAAATTCTTAATGTCTCACATCCTGTCTTGTTTAGACAGGATGTGAGACATTCATCTGGAAACAGCTGGATGATCTCTTTTCTTTTCTCTGTTTTGAAGAAAGAGAAACGCTTTTTATTCATGTATTGATTTAGGTTCTTACAGCGCCTCAGAGCAGAGAGACTTGAAAGGAAAAGGCAGTTTGTGGAAGTGTGAGTCCAAAAATATCATCCACAGCCTCACGGACCTGTTTAGGATTTTTAAAGAAGAGTGTGTGAGAAATCCAAGATTTCAGGTCAATCTAAAAGGACTCGGAGGTTCAAACTTTACACAATGTCCTCAGCTGCCAAGCTCTCTCACATTTCCCAAACATCTTTGTGACAGAAAACAAAGAGTTCTGATGTCTTCAAGATTAACGTCATGTATTGGGCAAAAATGGACAAAAAGCCTTATAACTTAGAAATATGACTGTTACAAGCACGGTGTGTATTGGCGACATATTGAAAGTACTATATAAAGATGTAAAATATGTCACATTTGACCTCTGACCTCTACTTCAAGGTCAGTGGATTAATCTGAAGGTCAAAGTGATAGAAATGCTATATAAAGCTGTGTTTCCTTGCACCAATATTTATTTTTACAGTCTAGGGATAGGGGTTGGTATATGGGAATTGTAACGCTACTTTTGACCTCTGACCTCTTCTCTGAGTTCAAATAAGGTCAAACTTTCATAAAATGTCTTCACCTCATTTCACATCTGCCTTTTTTTCAAGTTGACCCAAAATTTTCATGTTGAGCTGGTCCTGGCAGATGTTTGCTCCTTGCTGAGCCTGGTTCTGCCGGAGGTTTCTTTCTTCCCACTGTCACCAAACAGCTTTCTCTGTATTATTTTAAGGTGTTTGCCTTAAAGTATGATATTCATTGGGCTGACTGTTGTTTTTATTTGATGTTAAATTCAATTGAATTGAAATTAATAAGGTTAAGGGTTAAAAAGCTCAAGTTATTAGTGTCCAGTTATTTACTAATCAATAGCTATTATCCATTACCTACTCTATACAATACTGTTCCCAGTGATTGAGCCACCTTGGTGGAGGTTTGGGTTAATATATCTGCTAGATTTATGTTTCCTTGTCTATTTTATGCAGTGTGGCAGGTGTTTGACCTGTACAGAGAGGGGTCATGCCTGGCCCCTTTAAGTCTAGCTGACTTTAGAGCCTGCAAATGCTCTTAACACATCAGAAGAAAGGCCAAGAAGGTCTTAACCTTTTAGGTGGTTGAAGTGTGGGTCAGGAGGTTTGGCTTGATGTAGTGAGCTTGTTATTTATTTTTTTTACATATGTTATTTTTTTTACACACACACACACACACACACACACACACACACACACACACACACACACACACACACACACACATATATATATATATATATTTAAGGCATAAATCTGATCTATCTGACAGCTATATATTGACTAGGAAAAGTCAGAATGCCATGATCAATCTTGTAGTATATATAGTTATTTTAATAGATATCTAGCATTAGAAGGCATGTAGTGGGGGGAAAACTTGGATGTGCACATTTAAGCACATCACACGTTTACTGCATAACTTAACAATGCACAGACGGGTCAGGACCTGACGGTAAATAATGTTTCGTGTTCTACTGCAAACCGTGCAGGTCAGCTGTAACACAGATTTCAGGGGTTTTTTTTTTGAATGCTTGGCAATAAAGCTACCCTCCTCCCGATGGACCGTGTGCTCCACCTGAGCTGTCAGATATATCTATGACATGGACGTTTACTCTGTGAAAAGCGGCAGAATTTAATATTTCCCAGAGAATAAGTGAAGGAGAAAGGTGGAGATGAAATAGAGAGACACAGGGCAACTATCGTATAGGAAAGAATAATAGAGAGAGCAAAAGGACACATTTAGGTGCACGATATGTACTGTAAGAACTGATGAAGATGGTCAGATAGATGGACTTACATGTTCTTGAATTCAGTCTATTTAATCACTTTTGCTCAGTTATAGTTGAATATTGTATGTAAAATTGGTTGTATTTAAACCATTGTGAATGAGTTGTTGGCCTATAATTTATAACACATTTCAATAAAGAACACTGGGGTTAGAATCTGCAGTTTTGACAAATTGACTTTTGCATATCTTTTATATATGCAGGTAAAAACATTTTTATAGTGTCACCTACATTTGAAGTGTCTTTTTCAAGCAAGATGAGACGACAGAATATGCAAGACATTGACACAAGCATTGCATATTTTATAAAGATATCTTAAGTGTCCTAAAATGGACTGACCCTGTAACATAAAGTAGGTATAATAACGTAGAGTCAGAAAGATACTTGCAAAACAGGTAATTTTGTGTATATATCCCTTTGAATATCCTGTTCCTTTTTATATTAATTAAATAAATAAATAATAATAAATAAAGCCAAACAGAAACATCGACATTCACTATTTGGAACACGCTCACTTTCTGGCACTACACCTCAGCTGGAGACCTCCCTTTTTTAAGCGGTACGGAGGCTGCAGTTGTCAAATGTCTCCAGCAGATGGCAGAAATTCTCTGTCAAAAAGAGGAAAATGGAGCTTAAAAAACAGCCCATTAATTGTATTTAATTACATAATAACTGTGGCTGAGTATATTATACAGAAACAATTTTAACATTAAAATAAACTCCAAATACTGAAAGACTTTGACGGAAAGATTTATTTTCTTTTGGTCGAATTGCAAATTACCACCAGCCTGCTAGGAAATGGCTTCACGACAGGCTTTACGACACCATCTACTCGCTTTACAACTGTTTTGGAGGCTCATTCAAAATGGAGTAGATCTTGAAGAAGTTAGGGTCAGCGGATCTAGCTTCATTTTCGCGTGGGTTTTACAGCAGTATCTTGTTCCTCAATAGAGTATTTGTAGCCTCAGAAAAATGACAGAAGAAAAGAAGACGGGCTCTTTGGGGTTCTTCTCGAGCTACGACGATTTGAGCGACAGCAGCAACGACAGCGATTCGGATGACCAGGGGGGAAGCCGAAAGAAGAAAGCGGGGACCGAAGCCGAGGGGAGCGCTCGGTCCTCTCTACCGGGAACCAAGCGAGATGCCGGCGGAGCTCCGTTACCCAAACCCGACGAGCTGTTTCGCTCCGTGTCCAAACCCGCTTTCCTCTATAACCCGCTGAATAAGCAAATAGACTGGGACAGCCTGACGGTCAAAGCCCCGGAGGAGGTACAAATACACGTTGAACTGCGGTTAATATGACCACAACAAGCACGCTCTGATGTGCTAGATGAGTGTAAACACTGTACGAGCCACAATTAGCAGATTATCGGCTTCACCTGTGCTAGCTCAGGCTTCCCAGTAGTGGTCGCTGTTTCTTTGCTTGCTGATGCACACAGTGTAGCTCTATCTGCAGTGGTTGGTTGGAGACGTTATCAGACTTTTGTAACGACATTCATATGTACAGGCTGTACAGAAGTATTGAGCCATATTCATTTCCTCATAATTTACTTCCATAGAGCCTTTCTAAGTGGTCTTCAGCAATAGTTCTTCCAAACAAGGTGTGTCATAAGCAGTGTTGGGTAAGTTACTTTAAAATAGTAACTTAGTTACATTACTAGTTACTTCTCTCAAAAGTAACTCAGTTACTTCAAGTTACTCGTTACTTTCAAAGTAACTAGTTACTAGGGAAAGTAACTTTGGTTTTACTCAGAATTCTCTTGTTAATGTGTTTCTTCCATAACTTTGCCAGTCTTCTAGCTTGCTTACTTGCCACAAGTGCACTGTGCCACCTACCAATAGAAAGGAAAAGATAATGTGCATATTTCCATGAGAGAAATCCCACGCCTGGACCGTCATTGACTGCTGCCATGATTCTAGCCTACGTCACAGCGTCATGCGCGCCTTTTACATCCAACACAAAAACTGGAGTCTTGGTGCTTTCGATTGTACTCAGAACTCGGAAATTCTGCCTTCTGAATAGGAAGATGTAGGTAACACCAGACTGCAGATGAGCTGCATACAGGGCTGGACTGGGACAGAAAATTGGCCCGGGCATTTTGACTAGAGACCGGCCCACCATTATAGGAAAAATCATAAAGCCTTTGAATGAAAATAAACACTGTTGTGACAGTGATGTTCACTGTTTTGATGGTATATATGCATCAATCTATCAATCATTTGTTGTAAGATTCAGATAATTATTTTTTAAAAGCTAGACATTTTAAATGAGAATAAGAAAGAAAAGTATTTCTTTGTGCCCCCCTCTCCCTGTTAATGCCCTACATGCACCCCTGGCAACACTTTGCTAGATCTGCACCTGCACAGTTACCAGCTGTCAGCTGCCTAAAAAAGTATCCTGGGGTTATTTGTCTCTCAGAAACAGTTCATAACTTCCCTTCAACTCATTCATGTCACCTAAAAGGTAAACCTGTTTCTCCATCACCTGTTCAGCTCTGATGATTCAGTAAGGACATCTCCTGGTTTCATCTTCATGTTTCCCTCTCACCAGATAACCAAACCATATCATGACCAGCAGGTTTACAGCTGTGGCTCCAACAAACGTCAGCTGATACTAGAAATTAATATTAAATAAACTCTAACAATAGCTGATCAAGCTTAAACGTGCTGCTGTTGTATACCGCGACATCCGCTGGTTTCCTCTTTCGGCGCAAAGTGGGCGATAAACAAACGAGAGCCGATCAGCTGATCATTGATCAGTTTTCATGATTGAAGCAGAAACGGGAGAGGGAGGGGGGAGAATGAAAGAAGAAGAGGCAGCTGTGCAGCAAAGACACAGAATAACTCCAGCTTTGTGTCTTTTTCATTGTAGCTGAATTACGGGACAAACTGTTCCTTTTCACCTCAAGAAGAAACGCGTAATATTTTCTCTGAATACCAGACGGGACGGTTGGCAACTCTAATAACTTATGAACAAAATAAAGTTCAACATCATTAACATCATAGCACCCACCCAGCTGTATAGAAACTCCGTCATGCTAGCTAGTACGCAGTACGGAAAAAGTCAGAATAACGAAAATAAACTCCACCTAAACTTGGTTCATATCTGACCCAGAGAGACTGCAGGTCATAACTTCTTACCTGAGGTTCAGTTCACACTTGGACCGGCGGCCGCCTCGGGTCTCTTTTCCTTCTGCGTCCCTTTTCCTTCATCCACCTGCTGGCCTCCACCACTTGCTAATGTTACTGAATCTGTGGAAGCTCCGCGATAGCCACCACACGAAGTAACGAGTAACGACCCTATCTAAATCCCAGTAACGAGTAACGCGTTCCTGATTTTGGCATAATAACTAGTTACCGTGCTCGTTACCACAATAATAACGTAGTTACTGTAACGCGTTACTTAATAACGCGTTAGTCCCAACACTGGTCATAAGCGGATGAACCAATCTTGTGTCTACAGTTGGCAAAGAACCGATTTTAAATAGAGTTTTTAGGCACTTTGTTACGATCAGCCTGTTGAAAAACCATATTATTTGTTAATTTCTTCGGATGACCCTATGAAAATGCCAAAGAGTGCACAGGTTGACAGTATAAAATAGTGTCTTTGCACCAATAAGGTGATTACCAAAGAGCTAAAAATGTGATGGCATGGTGTGCAGAGTGTTGTTAAAAACTCCGTGGAAGCTGAGGCCACTCAAATAAGTGGCAAGTCTAACAAAACAAAAAAGAAAGGCATTATCTACAGCTGATGAACTGTATCTGAAAATCGTGTTCTTAACAAGTAGGAAAACAAATCCAGCAAGGGCCTGACACAAGACCTGAGAGAGAAATCTGGCCCTGTAGTTGGTCCATCTACCGTTTGCCAAAGCCTCATCAGAAATGGTCTCGGTGGAAGGGTTGCTGTCCAGAAGCCATTCTTAATGAAGGAAAGGAGGAGAAAAGGTTGAGGTTTGCCAGATTACACAAGAACCGGACTGAAAAACAGGGAGGGATGAAAGACTTGAAAATCTTGGTTTAAATTGGAGGTGGTCAGGAGAGAGGTACAATGGTGACTGTCTACAGTCATTTACAGTCATAACCATTGTGTTTTGATGTGGACTTCAAGAAACTTTAGGCTGGACTTTAGGCTACTTAAAGAATTTAAAAGGAAGCTAAAGTTGTCTAATATTGATGCTTTTCAGCATCATTTTTGACTTGAATGCCGTATTTTCATTTGTGTTTACACATGTTCCAATAAATCGCTGTAAATATTTTGCAACATCTAAAGAATTGAGGTGTAGCTTGAGACTTTTCCACAGTCTTGCACATGTGTGATGTCATTCTGGTGCATGAAAGATGTTTTTCTGTCTTCTCTCTTTGCAAGTGAATGAGGCCAATAGAAACGATGTTAGGAAGACTTTTCATTATAACATAGTGCAGTACAGCAACGCCACAAGCCATAATCTCAGTCTATAAAGTGATTGAGTGATTCACATATTATAATAGTTATATTTCTTGTTTATTTTAAAGAGAGTTTACTGTCTTTAATCTCTTATGGAGACTAGCTATGATCACCTTTGCTGTTTGACTTTCTCTAAACCAATTTTCCACTTTTTTTTCCTTGAAGGCTGCCAGAGAATTTAAGCCATGGAAGACAAATGCCGTGCCCCCGCCTGAAAGTTACACTGCAGAGCCAGAGAAGAAGAAAGGACCTCCCCCTGGAATGGACATGGCTATAAAGTGGTCCAATGTGTACGAGGACAACGGGGAAGACGCACCGCAAGCTTATACAGGCAAAGCTCGTTTTCTACCTGAAGAAGAGCAACCCTCAGACTCTGGTGAGTTTCAGTTTCATTCTCCTCATCACAGCTCTTTTATACCGTTGTGCAATACCCACAGGCTTTAAAATCCCAATAAATTTTGATGTGTATTTAATCCTATGTTATTTGATAATTTGGCAAATTAGCAAGAAAGTATGAACTTGTGATAAGCAAAAGAACTACATGGAAATGAAACAAGGGCAATACAGTAGATACCAGAGGTGAACATTGTGTTAACGTTTTCAATTTGTTGAAAAAGTTGTGTGTGAGGATTTTTGGACTTCTTCAGAGAAGAGCTGGAAGTTGTTAACAAAGATTTATTTGATTTGCTGCCACAAAAATGTGAAATAAATGATACCAAAAACTAAATAAAAGTATCAGATTATAAATGTAAACATCTGTTTCAGGCCAGTCTTTGTGTGTTTAATCAATACCCAAAGATGCGAAGCATAATATCAGCTGCACCATTCCACCTACGTATTTCCATCCAACTATATGTAACAAATGAGTGCAATACAGTAAAATAATGAGGGCGTTTGCTCTGCTTTCTGCTTTGCACCTGCTTGGAAAATGTGGACTTGTTTATTTAAACAATGTGCTGTTGAGAAATAATAATAAAGATTATGTTTTACTCTCCGTCCCTCTACAAAATCCCAAATCCATCCAACTCGTCATCTGCTGATCAGATGAGGAGTCAGAGAAGCCAGGGCTGTCTGCCAAGAAACGGCGAGTGGAGACCTTCCAGCAGAAGGAGAAGAGGAAGAGGGACTTTGGACAAGCCACATCTGACAAGAACTTTGTTGAAGAAGAGAAAAGGATCCTCAGGCAAAAGATTGAGTGAGGACCAAACTTTCTGCACCCAGGAAATTGTCTGCAATGTAAATCTTTTCCATCAGCAGGGAGCATTCACTGCATTAGAGCATGCAATCATAGAGTGTTGTTTTATCTGTATGTACATGTTATAATTTGAAGCAGTAGTTTGTTTTTTCAAGACTGTGAGCACATAAGAATTTTTTAATTTGATTCAGTTTGCAACATTGTTAACAGTGCTTAAATTTATCAGACCAGCTGCCATAAGCACAAGAACATCTGTGAAAAACTTGTTTAAAGCTCAAACTTGTTGTAGTTTTTTAGGTAAATGACAAACTGAATTCACACTTTTATACCCAAGTCTGAGCCGGCACACTGAACTACAATAACAAGTCAGAAATGATCGATCCTGCTACTAGGCCCAAATTATAAACCACTAACACCATTGTTTCTGTTCAGGAGTGCAGGTAAATAACTTTGAGGTGGCATCTTAATCAAAAATAATAATTTACTGGGTTTTTTCTGCTTTTCAGTAAAACAGTTTGAAAATTGCTGGAAAAAATAGTTATGTATTTAACACTAAAAATATAATTCAGAATAAAGATGGATTATCTGTTACAGAAACATAAAATGATTTTGGTAATTCCAATATCTTTCATTTGGGGGAGCTGTGGTATAAGCCTTACTCTGGGTAGTGGTCTAATAAATCTTTTAAGCACTGTATATCATGTAATATCAAAAAACATCATTTGATGGCCCCATTGCAAAGGCTAAAGGCTAACAGCTGTGATTTTGGACTTAATAACAAGCTAAGGGGGTATTTTAAAGGCACAATGATAAAGGATATCACAGCTGTACAAAAGTGATCATTTCCAAACAATTAACGTTGTGAGATTGTGCTTGTTTGACTCTGCTGGACTTCAATTATTCACCAGGATTGTTTTTAGTCATAGCCATTAGGCCTGAAGGCCAAAACATGTTGACCTGTAAGTGTGTTTACTTCCTGTTTTATAAATTTAATTAAGTATAATAACAGTGATGTTTGGCTGTGGTGGTTTACTTGGTCTGTACTTTGTTTTGTGTTGTATACTCACTGCCCATTCACCACCAAAATATGATTGTGTGTTGTTCTTTGAAATCTGAAATTGCACCATTCCCCCGTTGTTCCTGCTTATGGCCACTAGATGTCGCCTTTAGGCTACACTGAAACTCCATCAATGTTTATGGTGAGGTCAGCTGTGTGACTGCATAAATGCTGGCTACTCAAGTTACAATCAGGAGCTGTGTATATATGTTGTGTCTGTCAAAAAGGGAGTGGCAATCTTTGATTTGGAAGTTTGTGTCGTCTCAGTTTTCTTGAGGTGCTTGTTCCATTCAAACTGTTGATTCAGTGTCATGTACCAGGGACTACAACAGGAAATAACCTCCTATATGTTTATTTAGACTACGTCGAGTATTGGAACACGTATTTCTTTGTGGATCTTTTATTTCTTCCAGCAATTCTCTGAATTCAGTGTTACGGTATATTTATAGCTTTCTGGGCAACATAAACCATTGAGGCAATAAAATTGTTTATTGAAAAGAGTCATTTACCTTTTAAGTTGCAAAGTCTGTGTATTTATTGAATAGCTTATTTGTTTATCTTTTAGCCATTAAGTTTTTTAGATTTGTGTTATCAAAGCAACAGACTGTAAAACTCACAATCCATTTTTTAGGTTCCTGTGGCCATTGGAGTAAATATAATGGTTTTCTGAGAATTGGGGAAAAAAGTTTCCACTTTGCAACAGTTTAGTGATCAGAGGAATTCCTGGTCTATCTGTCATCATGGGTTGACATGAAATAGTGGTGAATATGCTTCTGATAAAATTCCAGCCTCCAGGTATGTGCCTGGCCTTGTCTGAAATGTGTACCAGGGCCTGCAGAACAGCAGTGATGAACTGATTTTTATCAGCTGTATTTACGCACAAATAACCCCTCTCTGTACTGACTGAATGAGCAAAGACCAGCGAGGTCATATCCATCAGTGTTTAGGAATTATTCATCTCATTGTCAGTCTGGAAATTTCCCAGGAGATGGATGTTTTGCAATGTGTTGCCTTTAGAAATACAATTCCAGCTTAGTTTTTGTGAGGTTTTTTTGATGCTGTTGAATTGTTTCTGTCTTTGATATGATATCCACAGCATTCTTTGACTTGAGCCTCTTTGTCTTATAGAGATCATTTTACCACAGGAAAGCATTTTTCATCCCGCCAGCAGTCACACATGGCTAACCTTATCCTCTTATCTTTAATGAAAGAGAACATATTAGTGTTATGTTACACACTTTTAACAAAAACAGAATGAATGCAGCAAAACTTCACTTAACATTCTCAATATCTAAATCGCATTTTAAGAATATAACATTTTGTGGTCATTTGAAGGAATAAAACAGTACTAATGTAAAGTTAAATTGCAAGAGATTTCCAGTTACGGCTGTTCCCTGGATCACTCTGCTCATTGAGGAGTGTGTGTCACTCTAACCTTAGATCACTCTTGACACATTTACTGGAAGGTCAAGACCTCATCATGACCACCGAGTATTCAGGGGCCTTTACTAAGCTGGCTCCCAGCAGCTGCTGCTACCTGACTTGTGACATTTTCACACTGTCAGCACAATGTAGCAGCTTGTATGTAAATGTAACCATGGCTGATGTCTGGTGCTGCTGGGAAATTGGGGCCAATGAGAGAAAGAATACACCTAACAGCAGCTAAATGCAACTTCACATGTACAATATATATACCAGGTTCATCATCTTATGATTGGCATGATAGCGCGGTGGTTGCTTTTTCTTTTTTCTTTTCTTTTTTTTTACACAGACACGCAATAAAAGACAACTCAGGCTAACTGATATTGTAGCTGCATGATCTAAAATATTTTATAATAGTTTATCCATAAGTTGTGACTGCTCGTGACAACAGAGGGAAAGTAAATTTCCTTTTAGGAGTTGTAAATGTCTAGAGAAATTTATCGCAATCCTTCCATTACTTGTTGAGATCTTTCACAGTTGACCAAAGCTGTGGACTGACTCACTTTTCCATCCACGGTGTCATGCTGCTATAGTGGCAGACTTTATGGTTTTATTTACACTCTCCACACCATGCTGGTCAACACACTCACCGACGTCCCTAAAAGCTCCACTCATCCCTGGATGTTTTCTAGAGGCAAACAGCTGCTTTTCACACCAACAATCTGGTGTGGCCAATTGTGTCAAACAGATGTTCAGCAGAAGAGAAAATCTCCTAAGACTTGGGAAACAAATACAATTTTCTGCCTTGATCTGAAGTAAAGTCCTGTGCAAAAACCGTGAGCCACCCCTCATTTCTTTATGGGCAAAAACCTGGCCATATCTTGCATGGTCTGCAGTATGTCTTTAAAAAATTAGGAAACTAAAGTGAAGTGAAGTGGAAGACAGAAGAAGAAGCGGTAGGCATTAAGAAAATCTATCTACAGTGCATGAATAGTTTGTCAAAGTCAAGTCCTTAAGAAAGGGGAAAAATCCACCAAACACCTGAGATAGAACCCAACAGATGCAGCAAGGCCCTCCTATTGATTCATCTACTGTTTGCCAAAGACTCTTCAGAATTGGACTCACTTACAGGGTGGCTGTCAACAAGCCATTCTTAGTGAAGGGGAGAAAAGGGCTGAGGTATGCCATCACAAAAGAACTAGAAATCATGGCAACAGGTCTTATGGAGTAATGAATCTTAAATTTTACATTTTGGTTCAAATCACCATCACTGTGTACAGGGGAGGTCAGGATTACTTCTATGAATCACCACCTTACCATAGTGGTGGCATTTGTGTAACAATGTGATCCCAGGTGCTATGTAATTGACTTTCCCCCCCTCGTAGTCTTCCAAGGAGAATTGGTCCTATGTAAGAGTCCAGGCTTTGCTCCACTCTGGCGTAAGGCCTGGGGAGGGAGCACAAGGCAGAGGACCTGATGAATAGTCCTTAGCCCATGGAGCTGGTTGGGCATAATCTGAAGAGGCAACGTGTTTGATCAGGATACATGACAGGCTCAGCATGTCAAAACATGTAGTCAGGGTGCACTGGGAACATCTAGCCTTGGCTCCAGTTCATGAGATTTTCAGCTTCTACCTCCAGCAGACCTTTCTAAGCATTCCAAAGGAGGTTTGGGACACCAAGTCTGAATGGGCCGTCTTCCACACCTTGATTGCTTAGGTGGCTGTGCACAGCTATGGTTAAAGGTTGGTTGGTGCCTGCCATGGTTGTAATCCCCAAACCAGATGATGGAAACTGGAGGTGGACGGAACCATCAAGCTGACAGGTACTACGTACAGCTCTGGCAGTAGCTGAAACAAAAACTCAGGTGTTTGAGGAGTTGGATGAGGCCTCGAAGTGATTCTGTCAAATGGTCAGGTGACTTGGAAGGTGAAAGCAGTGCTCTATTCACACTGTGTACAGTGGGAGTGGTCTCCTGTTGACTTCAGCTGAGGATACAGATGGACGATAGAAGGAATACTTCAAGGATCTTCTCAATCCCATTGATTACCTTCTGTAGAGAAAGCAACAGGAAAGAGGGAGATGACTTGCCCCATCACTGGGAGGGAGGTCACGAAAGCAGTTAAACAATTCCTTGGTGGCAGGGTCTCTGGAGTGGATGAGTGTGGCGGAGGTGTGGTCCCTGGCTCAGCTGTTAGGGAGGGGTGGTGTAGTGAGCTCAAGGGGCAGTGTCAGGGAGGTTGGAGGGACTGGTGCACAGAATTAACTAACGAGGTTTCTCCCTTATAATATAGCGAAGCTGGAGTCCAGAGAGAGGTGTGTGTGCTGGAGTCCAGCTAAAAAGCAGAAGGATTCAGGTGCTGAACCTGAAGAACCAAAAACAGTGTTGTGATCAAATAAAACTGACAAATAAACACAGGACGCTGTGTTGGATTGTGGTCCTTTCCACAATGAGATTCACCCTCAGTTCTTTCAGGCTTTTGTGGGTTTGTCACATGGAGATCTGGAATGGTGCCTCTGGTATGGTAGAATAGGGTGGTGGTTCTTTATATTAGGGAACTAGAGGGTGTCCTCCTCCAGGGAGGGAAGAGATCCAGCCCCAGATAAGCAGCAGATAAAAAAATGGATGGATGCTTGGTTGGTTGAATGAATCAGAGGTGTTGGGGATCAGATTTTGATCCACCATGGAATACCACCTGGAAAGGGTCTGATTGGCAACAGCTTCATTTGTAACCATGACATTGATCCCAAACCCACTGCTAGTGTAGAAAAAGCATACTTGGATAGAAAAACACACAGTGGAACACTATCAGCCATGGATTGGCATCCCCAGAGCTCAGATCAGTGCATTATTGAAGGAATGTGGGATCAGCCTGATAAAGAACAACTCAAAAAGGCGCCCGATATCCAAAGAAGAGATTTATAATGTCATTTAAAATAAAATAAAAAAAGGAAAACTATTCCTGAGGACTAACTAAATAAATTTCAATATTTTGTGGGACAGGTTGCGCTGAAGAATAAGGGTTGCCATACCAATTATTGACTCCTAAGTTTGTTAGAATTGTACAGATGATGTTTCGCCTTATTTCCATGGATGGTTGCCCATTTCCATGAATCCCTGCAACCATTCCTCATTTCCTACAAAAGTATAAAGAAAAGATGTGTGGCTGAAAACCTTTACACAGTAATGTACATTTGGATCACATTAATGATTAATATTAAATTGTTGAAAATATATACTTTTAGAGAAAACTATAAAAGAGCAAAATTACTGCTTTACTCTGATCAGGCTTTATCTGTTATAAACCACGGCGTCTTTTCTCATAGCCTGAGCACGGGGTGGTCAGACTGTAACATAATATTGCAGTTTACAGTAACATTGTGGTGCTGACCACTGATTGCAGCCGAATATTTCCAAAAGATGTTTGAAGCTTGAAAAAAAAAGTTCCATTCCTTTATACCACCAAGAACATCTGTGAAGGTTTTTAGAGAAGAGCAGTGTCATCAGAAAGACAAATAAAGGTTATAGCGGCAGAGTAAAGAAGGACAACAATCTGAAATCTGAAAAACTAAAAGACGTGGGATTCTTTTATGGGTTGAGACTCAAACAAATAAACTGCCACAATACACAAGCAAAGCTGTCATTTAAGTTTATAGACAGATTATTTTTCTGCTACACATTGGATTGACTAAAGAAACTGAAAATATATTTAGCTTTCAAGACACTGAGCACCATCTTAACTCAAGTGTAGAACCTTGGATGAGAGATAATACAGCTTGGATAATATACAGTGATTCTGTGCTGGATCTGACAGAGTGAGCATGACAAGACGGCCGTGAAGCTGTCAGGGACAGGAACGTACTTTCACACTTCTCCGGTGATAGAGAACAGTAGCAGAGATAAGAAGACTGAGCTCTTGTCATGATAAATGTCAGAAGTTGTCTCTTGATAACGACGCGGAGCAGACACCAAAGACAGCCCAGTCTCCCCAGTCTCTCTCTGTTTGTGCGTGTGTGTTTGGGGGGTGCTATCTATGGGTATCCTATCATTTTGGCCATTTGTCCTTAATTCATCCAATCAGACCAAAGACCGTTTTTTTTCTTCATTCATGATTGTGCTTTTTTTCTGTGTGAATATTGTGAAAGTATGTCTAAACACATGTATTAACCACAAAGCGCTGATCTGTTGTGACACTGTGTTCTACTTACATGACAGCAAAACTTTTTGTTTTTACATTCAGTTCAATTTCATTATGTTTATCGTATCTTTAAGGCAGCTTGTGTGTTCACTCTCCTCAATATGTATATATCCAATAGTATTTCAGTCAATATCTCAACTGTTTCAGTCAGGTTAATGTCTGATAAGAACTTATCTATGTTCCAGAGAAAGTATCAGGAGATACTAAAGGCTTATATTTACACCAACCAGTTCACAGATACTGTCCTTTTATTGTAGCGTAATTAATAGTTTATAGTTCATAATGATTGTCCCCAGCTTGATTGCACAGATGCATCACTTCTGTGGATGTTTTCATCATTTCAAGCTTAAAACCAGCTTAATGACTGTCTGGTAACAATGAAGCTCTTAGCTTAGCTTAGCATAAAGACTCAGGAGAGAAGAGGGGACAGTCAACCTGGCTCAGCCCAAAGATTAAAGGGTCTTCTGTTTGATCGTTCTATAAACTAAAGTATATACCAAGCAGTTTAGCATTTCCCAAGTGCGCTTTTTCCCAGCCAAAGAAGTTGAATTATTTATTTGTTTCCACTGCAAAATGACCCTTTTAATTTACTCTTGATTATCTCATAAAAGAGCATCTAATTAGTGTATAAATGGATTTTCCACCCTGACAACAATTAACTTGCGCTTTATGGAACACAAGGTTTTGTTTATCGAACATGATTAAAGCTGCAATATGCCCACAACTTTGACAAGACTGTGCTGCGGATATAATGAAGCACCATAAGAGGTCCTCCTCAGCAGTAAAATAAACTGTAAAGGAATGCTTGTGACAATATTGTGATTCTTTGAAACGTAAAGCTGCAGCGTCTTGGCACTGCAACTCTGACAGGGAGCATCCAGCCTAATTTATACCCTGAGAAAGGCTTCTGTCCAAGGGCATAAATTTAGCTGCGGTGTGCACTGAAAAAAAAAAAAGGGGGAAGGCCCATAAACAGGCTGGGACAGAGAGAGCGAGAGAGAGCCAGAGACACGGAGAGAGGAAACAATGGGCAGCCATCAGGAGGAGAGCCCCAACAGCTGCAAAGCTCCGAATCCCAACACACGCTCGCGTGCATGCGCAAATGTGCGTGCACGTACACACATATATGCACATTCAATCCTTTTATTTTCCTCACTGTGTCGCACACACACACACACACACTTACACATTCACTTTTCTTCCTGGTACGCTCTCTGGCCAGGCCTCCTGAAAAGAGGCCAGCTAAGCAGATGTTCTGCTACTGCCTTCACAATAGGCACAAGTGGAGGCAGAACAGAAAAAGGTCAACAAACGTTCTCCATTCCTCCTGCACCGTCGAGTCAGCGCGCTGAGCAACCCATAACACGTGCTTTATTTTGGGTTCCTTTGAATCTGCTTTAATTCATTGTGTGAAGCAGTGTGGTGGGATAAGGCTCTACATATCTGCAGTGTCATCAAATTGAGTGAAGAAAAAAAAACAATAGTGTGCTTGTCTTTTTTCTGCCCTACTTTCTGGGAAGACTAAATGCTGTCATTTCCTTAACCAGTTGGATGCTGTAGATTTAGAAAATGCTACGGAAACAGCAGGTGCTGTTCATATTTAAGACAGATTTGGTGCTAGAGTAAGTATTTATAACTGTATGGTGGAAATGGCCTTAATTAAATGGCAGTGCCTATGTTTCTGATTATGTCAGAAAATGCAATGCAGTGTATGTTTTTTCACTGTTTGTGAAGACAGGCAGAGCGTTATAGCCCTGTTCATTCCAGACGGTCCCCTATGAGCAAGCACTTGGCAACAGTGGTAAGGAAAAACTCCCTTTTAACAGGAAGAAACCTCAGGAAAACAACACACTGTGGATGAGAGCCAGAGCTTAATAATAACTAATGGTTAAGTGGAGAGCGGGGTATAAACACAAGAAGACAGAGACAAGAAGACACGTATCATATCAGGCATCACTTATTATTATATGGTCATATTATTAGAGGGAGTGCATAGGGGTGGGCAGTGTGACATCCAGACCAGTAGGCAAACCGTTGAGATCCAGTATGATCTATTTATATAATGTTTTCTAGTTAAATCTTTTAAAAGGCTATATCTTCTTAGTCTAATTTGTAAGTTCACAAGTTTTATATTCAATGCACGGGTCACTAGAGGTGAAACAGTAACCAATATTATAGTAATTCACTACTAAATTGAAACAAATCTTTAAAAGTACTGCTAAAACTTTGATATTTCCATCCCTTTTTCTTCTCAGTAAAATCTACTTTTTAAACATTAGCTCATGCCAAATAATGCCGGCTACTTTTCACTATTTTCTGACTCAGTTCAGATCAAATGATGACCCAAATAATCATTAATTAAGTTACTGAGTAACAGATAACCATCTTCTGCATTCCAGTCTCACACTGCTGTGCCTACGGGCAGCCACTGCTGCTGGTACAAAGGAATCAAAAGCACATTTCGAAGAATGCGAGACATTTTAAATATGAAAATTGCACTAATTTGTCACAAAGAAGAGATAGCTCATGCCCTGAAGTGAGCCCACTGAATAACTCCTGCCCTTCTTTAAAGTTCAGAGGTCTGCATCCTTTGCTGTGCTTCTAGCTTCTTATCCCTAACCCCCCCTCATCTGTCTCCTGCTTTCTCTTTAGCTCTCTTTCAAACACAAACACACAATATGCAGCCTGCAGGTTTTGACCTGTAAATAACTGCCCAGACAGGGTCTAGTCAGTCAGTCGGGGAGGCAGGCCGAGGCGTCAGGGCCTACGCGGCTCCTGCAGGGCCATAACAGATGCTTATCATGTTTTAGTGAGGGTAGTGGAGGTGGGTGGAGGGGTGCGTGAAAGTGTGGACGCTGGGGCCCTGCTGATGAATGGCTCTGACAATAAATGCCCTCAATCATGGGTAGACTTTAGAAAACAGAGGTGCAGTGATGCCAAGAGGCTTACAATGGATTCAGATCCAGTCAGTGTGTGTGTGCAGGAGGGGGTATGTGCATGTCTTAAAGGGAGGGGTATATACAGAGCGCTTGTGCACTTATACACCCACTGCAGCTTTTCAGCAGCTCATCCTCTTGCACATTCCAAGTAGAGGCAACAGCAAACAAACGGCTTAAGGTTGAAGTCAAGTATGTTTCATTCCTTTCACTGCTGTTTCGGCTGCTTTTAAGACACGGGTTGTCCCGCGAGCAGGGACAGGGGTTAGATGCGAGGTCAAAGAGGAGAGGATTACAGAAGATACACTTCAGATAAAAGTGTCAGTCCAGTAATCGGCAGTGATTCATCATCAGGCAGGCCAGGCTATTTACGTTGGTATCATTTTGAGGATAAAAAAAGGGATTGTGTGTGTAAAAGTAAAGATAAAGCAATGAAAAGACAAATTCCCCATTACACACGCGATCCTGCTCATTTTTAAAGAGTAACACTGTGTAGCTACCTCATCGCCATCTTCTTAAGCTTAGTGTTTTTCTCTTTTCCCTCTCTCTTCGCAGAGTGTCAAGCACATTTTTCCCATGAGATGAAAGTTGTTGTTTTCCCTGCTGTTTGCTGAAATGCCTTCACAACTACCAGCGAAGGCGGTAATTTGAAGTCCTGGCTCACTGCTCTCCAACTGAATTTAATTCACATTTTGGGGACAAATATGTGTTGAATTTTAGCAGAGAGGCAGGAGCTCCCGAGAGCTGCGCTTCACACCCCATCACCCGCGCCGTGGCTCTGCACGTAAAGCTTAAAACGCTACAATTATACGCATGTATCACCAAAACGGAGAAGTTCTGTGATGTGTGGAGCCATACTCGTGTTTAGATGCAAAGCACATTTGCAGCTTCATCCCAAGGAGTTTGTTTGTTTCACTACATTTAGTTTATGGCAACTCTGACCAAGATTTACAGTTTGTCTGGTTTTTTTAAATTATTGTACTGCATTTTTATCAATGAACATACAGGACTGCATCAGTAATATGTCAGTGGTATACATTTGTATAAAACCATTGTTTTTCCACATAAATGCATTTCCTCACAAGAAAACCTGTAACTGAAACACTGTAAAATCATTTACATGTCATTTAAATCTGTATATTTGTCTGAAAATAGCAAAGGTGAAATATCAAATGTAGATAAATTTCCTCATTCGGTAAAAATAAATGTGAACCACAAGAATGCAATGCCGCCTGAAGGCCCAAAGATCACCAGAGTCCAGTACTGATTTTCTGGCCTTGTCTGTTGCACACAGGATACAAACAATTATAATCTAAAGAACATTATTCTTTGTAGAAACAGTTTTTTGCAGATTGTTGAGGCTCCACTCATCTTTACTTCTGAGAAACTGCCTCTATGAGATGCTCTTTTTATACCCAGTCACTGAACTGTGGACTGTTAATCTAAATAGCTGCAATATGCTCCTCCATTTGTTTCTTTTTAACACCTCTTACTCTCCAGCCTTTGCTACCCCGTCCCAACTTCCCCGTTCGTTGCTGCCATTAACCCTCCTGTTATGTTGCTGGTCAGATTGACCCAGAACAGAAGAGATGTCACATGTCATCTGCATCACTACAGAAAACAAAACAAAAAAAAATCAAAATTATAAAAGAAAATTGTAAAATAATCAATGCCAGTGTTTCTGACACTTTTGGATGAGTAAATTTGCCCCGGGTCAAATTAACCCAGGAGCATAATTGGTGTCCCTGGAAACCAACATAACAGGAGGGTTAAATTGAAAATGACACAATTTTTTCTTAAAGTAGTCTCAGTGCAAATATCCAATGTGTTTTCTATGTTCTACTACTATGTTCTGGAATTTTGCCCAGACTGTCTTGCAATTTGAAAACATAAATCTTTTGTTAATCAAAAACAATTTTCTTTTCTTGCTAAATCCCTTCCCCCAATTTTCTAAAGTAGACGTTGAAAAGACAGGATTTCTTTCTGTTTTTCTATTACTTACTTAAACTCTGAGTTTGAATGTAAGCTCTAAAACTTAATAAAGTATAGTTAAAAGTCCAAAATGTATGCCCTGCTTCACATTATCCAAAGCCATGCAGTGGGACCGGATTGGAGTGTTTGCCGGTGTGGTTGCGAGTGTGTTTCAGAGATAACACAGACAGATAGATAGCTTCACACCTCTGGGCAATTTAGACTCACCAGTGAACCCCTCTTGTGTGTATTTGGATTGGATACTCCATCTGGATAAAACAAAAAACACGCACACACACAAAACCCCACAAAAAAGCATCCATATAACATTCTTCGGATAAATCACGTTCAAGGTAAGCCTCGTCTACTTGAACTTAAAGCTAAGAAAAATGCTTCAAATACTTGAGATGCAAACATGAGGAAAGGGTGAGGTGAGGCGCTAGAGAGAAAGGAAGAGCCAAAGCGTGTGCGTGCGTGTGTGCGTGTGGCAGCAAGCGAGGGGAGGGAGAGAGAGAGAGGCGGTGCAGTTGAGCGAAGTGAGCCTGGAGTGAGTGGGTCGACAGAGCCGAGGTGACAGTGGAGAATGGAGAGGAGCCCGTCCACCCGGCGAGCTTTGACCGCGGCGAGCAAAGGAGAACCCACTCGATCCTTTCCTTTTGGAGCAACTGCGCAAAAAGAAACCGGGAGGAATTAACTAGTGGGGGACGGGGGAGGGGTGGGGGGGCAAAGGAAAGGAATGGCTGATCCTCTGCGGAGGACTTTACTAGCGAAACTCCGGGGGAAGAAATCCAGGAAAGGAGCGACGGTCGGCGGTGGATACGGCTCTTCTGCTGCTGCCGCTGCGGTGAATGGGGGCCGAGAAGGTAAAGAAAAAGTTTTGCAAACGCAGCGAGACTCCGATGAGGCTCGCTCCATAGTCTTGTTCGCAGATCTGGATTGCATGCCAGAGAGAATGAGTACGTACGAGAATTATATTGACGGCGCTGTGGTGCAGACAGACGGGGATATAGCAGTAGCGCAGAGTCGCTCAGCGCAGTTGGCCGGCTCACGTCCCCGAGAGCGAAGCCGCGGGGGCAGGGTTCGGGTTAATGAGGAGCTCCTGGGGGTCCCACTTCAAAGAGACTTGCCGTTTGGGGGGGATGCTTTTTGGGAGGGTGATAGGAGAAAACCGGGGCACAGGTCCGCTGACAGAGTCACCGCGGGTGTTCCACTCCCTGAACCGCATGTGCAGAGAAAACACTGCATTTCGGTCGGAGATTCAATCGGGTTTGGGGACAGTTCAAATCCAGTTTTAAGCAGAACGCAGGTACAGGCGCATGTAGGGGATGGGAGACCATCAGAGGACCAGTTTAAAGGAGCTGATGGTGAGGTTAGAGAGCCCAAAGACAGAGAGTGCTCCCGGCACATGGTAGGGACTGTTTTGGCCGTGCGTGAAAGCAATGCCAACTGGAGTTTTGACAGCAGACCGACTTTGGAGACAAACGCACGAAATTACGCACGCGTGTGCCCAAACCGCATGTTAAAGAACACCGAAGAAAACTCTGTAATCAGAAATATTGAGAGCTACGATCCTGACTATGCCGGGGACGTTAAAGGTGGTCTACTGAGTCCCACTTTTTTCCCCACTGAGTTAGAAATATGCGACGTGAACATGGCATCCCTGTGCGCCACAGAGCCCTCACTCACATACCCTTTAGACAGCGAAGATGACGATTACTACGATAATGAAATTCTGCCCTTCTACGAAACAATCAGACCAATGACTGACGGTGAGAGAGCAGAGACTGTAGAGTTCACCCAGCCTGGTCAGGATAAAGGACAGGCTGGTGATAGTAACAGTGCCCAGGAAACAGACAGGCTTAGGAACCAGCTGAAAGAGGCTTATTACCTTCTTATCAATGCTATGAATGATATCAACATGGATGTCCAGCAGATCGGTGGTGTAACTGAGCAGCAGGCTACCTCATCGTGTAGCAGCCCGTCCAGGGACAGCCTGTGCTCCAGGTTGTCTTTGAAAAACAGGGACAGTGACTCCTGGTCGTCAGGAGAGGACCAAAGCCCTCAGCAGGTGTCAGACACCGACTCACTGCTGCTTTGTCTCACTGGGATTGTAGAGGTAGGACTTAAAGGCAGGCTGAAGAGTAAGAGCATGGCAAACTTGTCTTTCACCAAAAAACCTACTTTGTCACGCTCTACAAGTGATGGAGAGATTAGGTACCAGGACGCCTTCTCAGAGAGTGTTCAGGCTTGTGGAACGCAAAGTGCTGAAATCTGTGATGATCAAGAAGCTGAACCAGGTGAAGGAGGCACAGGAGCGGGTGAGCTGTCTGAATCTCGGGTTTTCTGCAGTGCCGTCAGCAATGAGGAGCTGCTGCAAGATGATGGCGTTGAAGAAGAACGGGACAGGAAGCTGAATGAGAGCAGTGGCTCCATCAACAGCATCACAAGTTCCTCAGACAGCAACACCGAGACGGCAACACATCAGGGTCACGACAACAAGCAGGAGCTGACTGAACTCCAGACACAGGTGGCCAACTCGGCCAACAAAGGTCATGGTGTCACTGTCAACAAGATGCAAGAGTGGATGCACAAAGGCCGCATGCTGTCTTCTGAAATGAAGCAGCGCATTGAAGGCTCATCTTTGCCCCGCGGTGGAGACAAGAGCCATGACCGGTCCTGTCCTCAGGTTAACCCAGGAGGCTGTAAACCGGGGACCCAGACATCCAGCCGAGCGGGTAAATCTGTCAAGGCCAAGTCACAACAGCAGCAGCAGCAGCCAGGTAGGACGGCTACACGGCATGGCCTCAACTCCCGTGGATCCTCTAAAACAGACAACTCTCACCTTCCTTCCTCCCTTCTGATAATTATCATCCTCCTCCACTCATAGTATACTCCTTCTGGTGGCGGTCCATCCCGCACTCCTCCTCTTCTGGATGCAAAGCAAAGGGACGAGACACCTCAGACCTCTTGCTTTCCTTTTTATTTTTTAAGACTCTAATCGGTGGCTGGCTTCTATCCTTCACACTAATTTAGGTGCATTTTAACACCAGATTAATAGCACATCAGGCCGTAGGTCGGATTACTCACAGCGTAGTTCAGTAACAACTAACTCACTCCTGGTAGAGCATTGTTAGTGGTGTTGGTGGTGGGATTTGTGCGTGTGTGTGTGTGTGTGTCTATTGACTGGAATGACATTTGATTATCTGATTATGAACATATCAAATGATTTTCTGATTGTGCTTAGATGACAGAGAAAACATCTGTATCATAAAACAACCGTTACCGAGTGACACGTGTTGTCATCATCCCTCATGCAATCAAATGCCAGATTAATCAGAAAGTGTCTGTGTGGTAAGCTTTTATTGGCATTTAGCAGCACAGGATGTGCTCTATGGATCAAAAACATGCCCATGCCTTTTAATTTCTCCTCTATTTTTTGCCTCCTGTGGTAGTTTCCTATGTTGCGGCGCATGTGTTCCAGCATGCCTGCCTGTGAAATGTGCGTGTGTGTGTCTCTGACAGTGTTTACCATAGTAAGACGATGATGTGCCATGTGTGCAGGGTGGTGTTGACTGTCAGTGTGCCGGACTGCTAGAAATAGTGTGTGATCCGTGAGGCCGCTCCTCTGTCGGCTTAGCATAGCTCCAACTTTACAGCTCTTTCCTCTCTGGTCTTGTAGTTAAAAAATAAAGTCAGAGCTCTTGTAGATGTTAGTTTCCATGCACCCGTTCACCCAAATCTCATATTTTCCCCATTTTGTTCAGCTTTCCCAACTGAACTTTTCCACAGCTGTGGCCAGAGAAATCCAAAAGCAGGAGAGAAGCCACTGCAGTTATTTTCTGTGGTAGTGGTGTGTGTGTGTGTGTGTGTGTGTGTGTGTGTGTGTGTGTGTGTGTGTGTGTGTGTGTGTGTGTGTGTGTGTGTGTGTGTGTGTGTGTGTGTGTGTTTGTTTTAGAGTAAGGGGGGCTGGGCTGTCATCTTGCCTTCCTCCCCAGTCATTTGCTTTGGACAGCTCCATGGTAACTTGCATTTTAAAGAGACCTTGGATTGAATATTTAGAATGCCATTCCTGTTGTTTAACATGTTTGCATTGTGTCACTTAATTCACCACCATGAATGAACAAAATGAAGAGTGATTAAATATTTATTAAGGTCAGCCGTGAGCTTATCTTGCCCTTGTGGGCCTCCACACCATACAAAGACCCATTTAAAAAAACAAAAGAAAGAAAGAAAGAGATGCCAAAGCTGCAAAGTTCCTGTTAAATGCTTTTTTTGGCCTAAAGCTCTTAATTGAATTCATTGGTAATCCTTGGTTCGTGGAATTATTTATGTATTTCTGACTTTCTAAAAATAGACCAGTTCCTCCCCTGTGAGTATTATTTGGAAATTAAACCTCAGCCTAAAATCGTAGCACAAAAATACTGTCTGAATTACACTATAGCTAATTTATTTTTGTCCTGACTTGTCCTTTAATTACTCTTGTAAAAGAAAAGTGTCCATTATTGTGTGTCACTCCTTATGTGTGGGTGTGCGATATTGTGCACACAAGCATGCATTTGCACATCTATGCTGTGAGTGTGCATGTTTGTATTTGCAGTGTGAGGATTTATAGTTTCGTTGTGTTTAGTTGCAGTGGAGCAGCAGGTGTGCCGGCAGGCATTCAGTATCCAGGTGTCATGTTTTGGCCAGAACTGAGCTCAGGAGTGGTGTGTCAGTCAAAGCTGATATTGAGACTGAGCCATAGATAACACAAATAGAGAAGATTCACTCCTGGGAGGCAGACTGTTTATTTTTTTTTACTTCTTTTTAAGCCCTCTGTTCATTTGAGTCAAGTGTTTCTAAGTCCCCGGTCACACGTGTGTGGAAACCAGTCCCCAACTATCTGGCAACCACTTGTTGCAAGGGAAAAATGTGAATTTCCTGACTGGTTTTGAAGGTTGATGGCAGTTTACTTTGAAGGTGACTGTTCTGTTTCCAGTTTGTGTTGTATTTTTTCAACTTTTACTGTAGTTCATAAAGTAAACTGCAAGTGTTGTCTCCCACATAAACTATGGGTGACCATGGCAATATGCTAGCAACCAAAGCAATCATGGTGCAGCAGCCTCTTATCCACCAATTTCTCCTGGATGCAGCCAGTAACCTCCAACACTCACCAACTTGTCATATTTTTCCGAAGCAGAAAAATATAACAAGTTCAAATATGAAGCTGCAATCAGCAGGTAGTTTGCTTAGCTTAGCTTAATGCATTTAGTGAAAACAGCTAGTCTGACTCTCATGTACAAAATCTGCCTACAAGCACCTGTAAATCCCAGTAATCAATGTTATGTAAGGTCTATAAGAGTAGGCTATGAAATATGCTAAGCGATATCTTGTTTTTCATCAGGTTTTCTGATGTGATAATTTAATAAATGCACAGTGTACAGAGTAAACAAATGAACAGATGTAATGTTTTAATCAGTGAGCTTAAGTGATGCTGGTAAGTGAACTGTGGATGGGCAGATTCATGCTAGCTGTTTTCCCTTTGTTCCTGTCCTAAGCTATGCTAACTGCAATGTCATTACCTTTAGCATTAACATGAGACTGTTCACAATAACATTTGAGACCAACATTTCCTTAACTCCAGAACTGTTCTTTAAAAGAATAACGTGTCAAGCATCACATTTAATATGCTGTGAATTAGGTATACTGTTTAGCATTGCTTAACCCGAATTCCTAACTCCAAAGCTTAGATGGGAGTGCAGGTGTAATATAATATTACTCGACTGCTGTCAAGTCATGTCAGAACGATGCGGCGTTTGGTTTCTGCATTATGCCAGAAACCTTGTTACAGAGCTGCTGGGTTTTTGGTTTTTCACAGTGATTTGTCTTGTCTGGTGTCTGTATGTGGACAGATTTATGGAAGATGGTAGCTCTAAAGACAGATCAGGTGATGAAGGAGAAACTTGAGGCATCTGGGTTCATTCCTGGATGATTTTATGAGTTGTGTGAGTCAGATGATGGTATCTGCTGCAGAGGTGGGGCAAACATTAAGATGAGGATGATCACAGCTAAACAATACTAACTACAGTGAAAATTAAAACTAATGACATTTGAAATAAATGCCATTGATCATACTGTTTCAATGCAATGGAAATCCTTGGTCCCTGGCATTCATGGGGAGGATTTTGAAATGTTATGTTAACCTGTACGTTGTTGGGCTACGTTAAAGTCTTTCTACCAGGCACGGTCAGTCCAACTGCAGGTTATCAGCGACATAACAATCTGTTGATTGCCTGTGAAGCACAACAGCAGTCAAACTGAGGTTCATTCAAGGCCAGATAACAGATGATACCATAATATTGACAGAGAATGACTACAGATCTCTGGTAAATGTTGTGGGTTGTTAACTTCTAGCCAGGTTTTCTTTGGGCTAGTAGAAACCTGAAATTAAGACTGAAAATCAATTTTTCTAGAGTGAGCTTGCCAAGAGAAGGGCAGACATTTAACGTGACACGATGTGTCTGAAGTATTTAGGTTGAAGAATGTTAAAGGCTTTTATGTAGAGCACCAACTGATATAGAAGTTTTAACCTGATTCATGATATTTGATGATATTTTCCGTGGTATTTTAAAAATAGGATGTACCAATATGTCAGCTGAGATTTTTTTTCAGAAACACAAACAACGAACAGATTTCCCTAACATCTGTCATGTGTTGTTTTTAATGGTTTACAATCTGCCTGCCTCTGCTTATATCAGAGAACAAGCAACCTCAACAGTCATAACAACGGTGTTTCTAGTGTCATTTCATTACTTTTTAAATATCTATTTATTGGTTGTTATAAATGGTAATAACAAGAGATATCGGCTTGCCAATAAATCAGGCTCTACTTTTATGTAGGGGCCTTTGAAAATGTTCTTCTGTACAAGGGCTTCCTGCTCCTGAAGGTTTGAGAAACCCCAGTTTAAGTGACAGAATGGGGGACCTACACAAAGAGGTAGGTGGTTTTAATGTTGTGGCTGATTGGTGTAGATTGTAATAATTAGGTGGCAGCTTAAGGGCTGAAGAGCTTTCCTGAAAGGCCTTTCGCTTACTTTTAGGGACTTGTCTTAGGATTGCAAGTGTTTCAAGCTTAATTGGGTAATTATCTTACAGCGTCCTTCCTCGGGGGCATTTGATCAGTTTTTCTTTTAAACAGAAGCAATAAGACAGGAAAACAAGCACTACATAGAAAAGATTTTGGATTTCAAGCCAGCATACCGAAGTGGAAGTGGCATTAGGAACAGGCTACGATGCCAGGACACCTCAGCAGGATACAAGTGTTGACATGTGATGCAACCCTGGATGATCTCAGCGCTGCCTGCCTGTAAAAAGAAAAATCTACACCAAGAATCATCATTAGCATATGAATGAAGGTCAGCAGTAATCTATGGCACACCGCAAAAGATTCCCTCTGAAGGAGGCTCTGAAACTGTATTCACAACAAAGTTTTGTCTGTACGGAGGTGAGAACTAGCTGGTGTGTTTTGCACATATCAAAAGAGGAGCCTCTATAAAGAAGGAATTTAGGGAATAAAAGAACAGCCTATGGGAAAGTGGATCAAGCGCTTTGTCTTAGAGAAATGATTCAGCCACTCAGAAGATTTAGGCATGAATATAATTGGGTCTACTGTCAGGCTCATATGGCACAGGTCCACAGCAGCACATCAAGTAAATAAGATTTTTCTTTTTTTCTTAGGAAGGTGCATTCCTTGCAGCACCTCAGACAAACACGACACTCCTTTCAGTGCATGCACCACCTCTCCTTTTCTCTTAATTTCCACCCACAGACATGCACCCGTGTACCATCTGTCACTTTCAGGTCAGAGGTGTGATTTTTTTTTTTGCCTTACAATGAATACATTATCTACACACAATGATGGCAGAGGCAGACAGGCTGTGTTAGCTCTGGTATGGAAATATTTTGCAACTGGGTGCTACTAGAGGAAAAGAGCTGTTTTTCTGGAAGGCTGTCTTGCTTTATGTGGCAATGTAAGTGGGAATGAGTGAAAGGGGCTTATTCACTAATGCTAATTTTCACAAGACAAAAAATCTTTTCCTACCTTACTTTGAATAAACAGACTTTAAACTAAGAATTATTTTCCAGGTCTGTTAATTTGTACTCTGTAACAGAAGGCTGTAAAATGTTGGTGAAAGATGAAGCTGCTGTTTTGTTGTTTCATAATGCGTTATGTAGTAGTATGATGGTTATTTCAGTTGCTTCTAGCACGACTCAAAAAGCAGTTGGTAAGCCTGGCCAAGACTCCTCTAGCGATTAATAACCCATGGCCAGTGGTCACCTTCAGGGTGGTTGTCATAAGGTTTGGTAACATTCTTGCTTCAGGAGGAGAATAACAGCTAACGATGATAGTGTTTTTTTCATAGTTCAGTACAGAGATAAAGGACATTAAGCTCAAGACCCAGTCATCATGAGGAATGGCTTATTTATGGATGCAGTTAACAGTAATAGCCCATTTATCGAGCATGAACATTAAAACAAAAGTAATGGCAAACAAACAGCTAAAAATATAAAGCTTATTTTCTATATAGCAGTAGGTACAAAGTATAGAAACAGCTTAATGCTGCTAACCTTCTCTGTAATTTTGCAGGCAAATTTTGCAGACAAATCTGAGGATATTGTGGTAGAAATGCTAATTCCTAAAATTAGATGCATCCTTGCATCTCTTGTTCCATCAGAAAAACAAAACGCCCAACGTTTTCTGTTCATTTTGATATGTTTTTGACTCATTTGGCACCCTAAGTGTAATCGTGGTATGAAGATTGTCATTCAAGGAAGGCAGACCCACAAGTTCCTTTGTGTGTTTAATATCAAGACTGAATGTTCTGCAGTTCAAATACTGAAATGCTGGTGTAAAAAAGTTGCGAGGAAAAGGCAGGCAAGAGTGACAAGAGTGAAAATGGCTAAAGTCTCACTTATTAAGTCAACGCAGCAGGCTGCTGTTTGCCAGGGCGAGGTGTTACTCATGTGAAGGAGTGTGACAGTGCGAGGAGACAGCAGCCAGGCTGTAAATCTGGAGCTGTGGTCTGGAATGCTGTTCATGTCAGAACTCGCTTCCTCTTCCAGTTATGAAAGACCCCTTAAAGAAGATGGCATGCTGACAAAATCTTTGTGCACAACTGTCTCACCTCTCTGTAGTCTTACGGTACCAGGTTGAGCACACAGTGAGCTGTGCAGCTTTGGATTGGTCGTTATAATCGTTCCTCCATTCTGCCTAAATGTTCCTCCCATCTCATATCATGTCTTTTCCACACCAGTAATCCTTTTCTTGCCTTTCCTACAATCTATGTGTGTATTCCCATTTTTTGAAATTCATCTGGTCAATTTAGAGTTTTTCATGCAAACTAACAATTGTAGCCTTAAGAGGCTGAAGTTTTGAACATCTCGTGGTGCTAAAAAATTCTTTTTGAAGACCACGCCTTTGTAAACTATAGCTTACAGTCGGCGCCTTCATTGTAGTGTACTTTCTAAAAGGTTTCCCCTCATAAATTTCCAAATATAAGTAAAAAGACTTCTTGCAGGCTCAGTTGAAAGCTTAATAAGGAACTGCCATAACATCTGAATATAAACCATAGCAGATTAGTAGAGGCTGGCTGCTTAGGTCTACGCATTAACTCGTGGGGCTCAGTGCATCACCACTAGCTTAGTACACTTTTGTCTTTCTCCAGGCAGTCAGCACAGGCTAAAACGACTAAACTTCAGGCCCTTAAAGAGCCCAAACCAGGCTAACGCAAACATGTTGCTGTTCCAGACACAGTAATAAAAAAACTACAAAAATTTAAAATGTGCTTTACATCCTATAGCAGCGGTCCCCAATCCTTTTTGCACTACGGACCGTCTTTTGTCTGACAATATTTTCACAGACCTGCCTTTAAGGTGTCACGGATAAATACAACAAAATAAAACCAACCGGTACCAAAAAAAACAAAGATTTATTGATTTATACATAACACGGGAAAAAACCCAGGGAAATCGAGTTAATGATAAAAACGATTTAAAAAAATAAAAAATGTTATTTTTATTGTTATTAAAAATAATGTTTTTTTAATAAACCGGTGGCCCGAGAGAGGACCTCCTCTCGTGGCCCGGTACCAAACGTTTTACGGACCAGTACCCGGGGGTTGGGGGCCACTTTTAATTGAAATGAAAGAGAAGAGAGAGCGATGTGATTGGTTTTCTCCAAGTAGTTATTTCTCCCACTTTTTTCTTGGTGAGAGGAACTACATAATTGATGTTTATGGGACAACAATTGCTTTATAATGGCGTAGATCACTGGAAAGGCGGGAGACACTGTTCAGAGATCCTGGTTGACTTCCAGGGAAAAGCAAATGCTGTGTCTTTGTCCTAATGTCAAGTTTGTTAACAATGATAATAATAATAATGAGCATGAAAAACTTTGTTTACTAAGTAGAAGTTATGGCATGTGATTTTAATGTCCTCTCTTAGATGATATTTATACTACAGTCAAGTGTGTATATACTGTTAAAGTCGATTTTGTAAAGTGAAAATGTTCTCAAGTCTATAATTTGCCGGATAGCCTGACATGCATGGAAATGTATTTCCTTGAGGAAAAGAGATGTTGTCATTATAGCATGCGGAGGGGCTCGTCTGCTAGCTGCTGAGGATCAAAACAGTCTTTTACACGAGTTTGCTGTACAAGTTCAAGCAAGACCCTGCCCTCAGCACCTCACTCTCCCTGTCACACACACATGCACACACACATGCGCACAAGTTGTTTTTCTCCGGCTGCATCTGCTAGCAACTTTTGTAAAAATAAAAGCGTGGCATTTGATTTACAGGCAAAGGTGTTTTTTGATTGCTTGGAGAAAACTTTCTTGCAGTAGCTCCTTTGTTCCTTTCTTTGGGCCATCGAGGCACTGAGTCATCTCTCTATTATTTGGCTTTTTTACACTGTGCACATATCACCATCAGCCTCTCCACACGTCCTGTCCTCTTTATTTTCACAGCTGTAACACCAGCAATTATCACATCTTTCAATCTCGTTTTTGAATTCAGAACCCACACGTTCTTGAAGCTCACATGAACTAGGATCCTAAAGATGAGGTTAAAAAAGCTGAGGTGCTGCAGGGGATTGTGGTGGTGTGATTGAAAGTTTGACTTTGGGTGTAAAAGCTATTTAACGATGGTCCGTCCAAAAGTCATAAAGCAGAGAAATCAAATGAGACAAATCAAAGATGTGGCTTCAAAACACAGACGAGAGAGAGAGACGAGATGAAATCTAAAAGCTTATAGTAAAATATCACATTTCCTCACCTGTGGTTTTTTGATACAGATGTTTTCTTCATCTTGTCATGACATGAATAGCCTGAGATCAGTTCCTGTAATTCAATGCAGTTAAGAAATTACTTAAATGATAGTGATCAGGATGAAAATTAGTTGTCTGCTGGCATGGGGCTGTAACTCTCTTCACTCTTGCTTCCCTCAGCTTTCATTGAGAATGTCCAGACCTCCTGTGCTAATAGCCGAGAGGCGGGCAGGACCAACGAGAGTTCATCATGGAGGCCACAGCTCACCACCATCACTGTCTCCAAGAAGCGCAACTGGTTGCAGCAGAGCTCACTTGGGAAGAATCAGTGCACTAAGGATGAGCTTCAGGGAATGCTGGGAGCCGACGAGGAGGGCAGCCAGGGTTTCCATCAGCCACTTCCTTCTCCTAGTCCCTCCCCAGACCATCTGAGGCCCTCAAGGGGAGCACCCCCTAGGCCGGTTCGCTTGCAGCTGCCGCAGGTTAGCCTCGAGGTCTCTCTTTTTAAAAAGATGAGCTATAGATCAAGCAAAAGTTGGCCAGTTAGCTTAGCTAAAAACACAGAAACTGGGGAATACAGCTAGCCTGGCTCTATCCGAATTCATTTAAGGCTACAAACAAAGAAATAGTCCCAAAGATAATGTGTCATCATAAACCCACAAATGATATAATAAGAGAATCTGAGAATCTGAAACTGTGTAGCTAGATGCTTCCAAATTTATTCTAAGTTGAGCTAACTAGATAAATAAGCCTAATTTCCCATTAAGTCTTATACTAATGCAGAAATGCAACCAGCAGTTTTCTGGCAAAGTTTAACAAGAAAATGTGTCGTTTTAGGTCAGCGTTAGTCCGGCAAAAGTGTCTCCTCACCCTCATAGCATGGACCCAGCTGAGGAAAACGATGCAGATGACGAAGGGGAAATTTGGTACAATCCCATACCTGAGGAAGATGAGCAAAACAATTCTGATCAACGCTCCCGAGGGCTGACCGCCCCTCCTCGAGCTGAACCCCAGAGGGGGTCCAGCAAAGGGACTGATTTGGTTCATGGTGGCAAGTCCCTAGATGGATCCGGGTGTGGTGGGCCAGAGGCCCTCGTGGAAAGCCTCGGTGGCGGTTCAGGAGATGCAAGTCAGGGGAATGCTGTGCATTCCACAGAGGTACTACATGCGCACAGGCAGATGCTCGCGTGCAAACCTCAGGAGGAGGGGGGGCCTTCCAGCAGCAGACCCACAGGTAAGGCAGAAAAAAAGACACCCACACCTTCCCACATTCTAACTTCACTTCCTGCTTTTCATCAGCTTCTTTACTCACTTCTTCCCTACCAATTTTCTGTGGTTGATGCTTGAAGGGCAATTACACTCTTTGTCGCTTTGCCAGTTTCTCTCGGCAGATTTTTGCAGTTGTGCACACCTTGAGCACTAATCAAGGTTAGTGTTAACAATCGTACCAGTCAACAGATAAACAGACTTTTTTAAGCTCAACATTTTTCCCAGCTCTGTAAAGGCTCTGCTTACAAATAGAAATTCTTATATCATCTATAAGTGCTGGAGTGTGTAATTTTAAAAAAAGGTGCACTAAGAGAGGCAATCTGAAATTCCTCTCAAAATCCTATTTAAGTTCATTTCATACCAACTGGTCAAGATCACAAATAGGTTAAAGTGATTAAATCATCCAAATTGGCAACTCAAGGTTTTAAAATCTCCAGTTTTCAATTAACATAAGTCAAAAGTTTGTAATAAGGAGCCAGACAAGGAGAGTTTCTTCTTCTTTCTCTTTTGATCGGCGCAGACAGGAGCCACGGCTGTCAAATCTCATCGCTGCACATCAGTGTCCCTCATAAATTAAACTTAGACAGACAGAGGAATTCATTCCTCCTGGCTAATTCATTCCTGAGAGGAAAGAATATCAATTTACTTGTTATTCCAGCTAATACACACACACACACACACACACACACACACACACACACACACACACACACACACACACACACACACACACACACACACACACACACAGTGAACTTTGTATATTATGGCTCATTGAAACACCTCTCCTACAGAAAACAAATTCAAGACCTAAAGATTTATTTGCAGATATAAATGAATCGTAGCCTTCTGTCTTTTTCACTTGCTGCGCTTTTTATTTACTCGTGTTTTTGAAAGTCATTGACAACTCTGCTCTACAGCGACGACATGATGATGACAGCCAGCACACGGCTCCCTGTCTCTTAATAAGCCCCGGTCTGTTTTTTCTAACTTCCGACTTTTTGTTCTCTGTGATCTGGCAACATGGTAGTTTGAACCAATTGGCACATCTTGAGCTGAGCCTATAATTACAACTTTTAACAACGCTTTTCTGTGGCACGCAACAGCCATTTTTTTCTAGCTGTGTGAGCACAAAGACAGGCTAGATGCTTTGGGTTTGGAAATCTAATGCTTCAGCTTTAGCGTTCTCAGCAACAGTTCCACAGCAGGGGTGAAGGTGTCTTAACAAGCTCAGCAGAAACTTTTCCCTCCACGGCTACGCCAGCTTTTTAAGAGTTAAAGTCATGATCACTGAGACGCTGAGCTCTCGGTGAGGGCTAACAAATGTGCTCTTGACAAGGACACAGGCTTTGATTGGCGTATGATAAACTCCTTCATCCTGGCTCTTGCTGACATCACATGTGGCTCAGCAAAACTCTCTGCCCTGAGAGACTTTCCTTGTAGGATTAGGATTAAATCAGAATGAGGCTCAGTGTACCAGCCCAGGAAAAGCACTAATCATGCTGCACTAATTAAATGTAAGCTTCTTTTTTTGGTGCACCTTTCGTTGTCAGACCCATTGTGCCATTTTGCAGCACAGAGGAAACTGGATAAGCAGACGAGTGGACATAAGTGGAGGCCGGACTGCATTGTTCAGTAGATTTTTTTCCAATGTTTGGCAACATGCTACTATTCAAAGACCTGTTCCTCATTTACATCCCGTAATGCAGTTTGGGAGCAGTCAGTAGAAGATGTGCGATACTGTTGGTTTACTCGTTGCCTGAAAATGAGACAAGAGAACAGCAGTGTTGTCCCCCCCCCCCTCCCGCTCCGGAACTGCCTCCCTCTCTGCTGCCTGTTGACTTTGCAATTGATTCCTGTGGGTTCGTCGACGCCATCCCACACTCCGCCGCAAAAAAAAGAGCAACGTGCTCGAGTACGTGTCATCAGAGAGGAAACACTCACTGGCTACTGGTTGATTATTCATTGTGGATGCAGTGGGACTTTTAGTTTAGCTTCACTGTCTTTCTTCATCTTTAGTTAGAAACCTCCTCTACCTTCAGAAATTGCTATGTGCATTAGGGCTGCAGAATGACACCGCACTCCTCCACTTTAAACTGGTAGGCAGTGTTGGGGGATGGTGGGCAGCAAAAAGGGCAACAGCTCTCCTTCAATTCACCCACTGTTCCATTCCTCAAAATAAGCCTAGATAATGACCAAACATTGTTTCCTGGGTGAGTGATGTGCTTCATCACTGACCTCAAAACGCTAAGTGCATTAGTCTGTGTTATAGCACACAATTATCAGTAAGTATCTGCTGAATCTGGAAGAATATTGATTAACATATTACTTACTTTGGCATTTTATAGCTTTGAGGGAAACGCATCGGCACTTTTTTCATGTGGTTGCCGTCGATTGCTTGCAGCCGTTCCCCAATTTTGCAGAGTCGGAAGATTGATTGATTACTCTCAAACCCTTCAGGTCAACTTAGCTGAAAGATTGTGAACAGGCAGAAATGTCTAGCTTTAGAAGTGTTGGTAAGCACATTTCTTTTCTGCTGAACGGAGCCAGTTGAAGTTGCTTTTTGTTACCTGTTTTCAGTGTTTATTATAGATTGTGTGTAAATGTTTGGCATCACCACCATCATGTTGAATATTGGTTTGTGGTCTAGAATTCTGAATCCCAATACTGACCGTTTTGTCTTGCTTATTTCTGGAGTTTACAGAGACTATATTTGGATAAGAGGGTTTACTGTAGCATCAGCTGTTGGTTTCTGAAGAGCGGTTTTGAAGCCTCAGCTTTACCATTGTGACCATTCCCATCACTCCCAGCGTTATTAAAAATGTGGTCTTGGACTCCACATTTTAAAGGGCTAAAACCTCCTCCAACCTAGTTATAGCAATTTGTATGTTACTGTGGCTCTTTATAGGTAATAATATGTTTAACTAAACCTCAGCAAAGACACATGTTTGTTGGTAGTAACATCACTATAACCGCCACCATGAGCCATATCTTTTATCACATCTACTGTATTTGTGTTTAAGTTACCACGTAATGGGTTGGTTGGCCACATTTTCTAAATGTGCCCGTGCCACTTACGATATATTCTTTGATCTAGGATTTACAAAGGTTTTAACTACAAAAAAAAAAAAAATTCAAGAAGAGTGCTGCCCCAGACTTCTTCAGTCCAGCCTCTCTGTCACTCTCAACTTTTTTCATCTTTTCTGTTTTCTGTTTCCAATTCATTGTGAAAATGAGACCGTACAGACACCACTTTATCTGCCGGTTTAGAAATTTGACAGTCCCTTCATTGATTGAGTGTGAATAGGGGCATCTGTTGAATTAATGAAGCCGTGCAGATGTAGATGACTCTTTGCGACCATGGTTTTCTTCTGTTCGGCTGGCTGGTTCTTTTCCCTCTCACCGGATACACTCCAGACTCCTCGTGTGCTGCCTATTGAGTGACTTTTTGTCCATTTCAATGCTCTATTTGTATGGAGAATAATGATTGATGGACTTTGGGGGTGGTGAGCTTGCTGTGTTCCCAATCTGCTGTTCCCTTTAGCGCCTGTTTGGGGAATCTGACTTGGCCAGCACTCAGAATGGGATCAGAGCTATTTCTGGGGGATGTTTTGGTCACACTGGCAGTTGAGTTTGAGAGTTGGCCCTGGTTGCAAGTTACAGAGAGCTCACGCCTCTGAGCTGAAACTGGGAACCTAATCTATGCTGACGATTGCATGGTTGGGTCTGGAGGAAGTCAACAACTTTGTGAGGGCCGCACTTCAAAACCAGAACAGATTCCTTAGCCGGATGTTAGATGTGAAGTTCAGGTCACATAGTTTTCTCATAGCTCTCTCTTTCTGCTCTGTTCTTCATTTCAGCACCAGAGCAGCTGTGGAAAACTTTTCTGGTCTCTGTTTTTAGGGGAGAAAACATTAGTGAAAGCAGAATTTTTATATACTGTAACTAAATATACATAAATTGGAGGTCATAAGTCACACAAAGGTAGTTCATAAAGCTTTACGACTCTTTTCTAACTTGATTAGTTTTCTTCCAACTACAAAAATTCAAAACTTCAAAGAGTCCATCACAATTTTCCAGAGCCTATGTAATGTCTTAATCTTGATAGTTTTTTTCCAAGCACAAGTCTAAACCAAAGCTCATATATTATATTAAAAGTAAAAAATCCTCACAAGGAATAAATTCATTGTATTGCTTCATAATTAATTATCTGACTCCATGAACACAGTGCTGTCCAATAAAATAATTAGGCTCCTTAAACAGGATAGCTAGTTTGAGTGTAGCGTTTGACCTTCTCTCACACTTCAGCTCCTGTTTGTGACCGAATGGGTTGTTTGTGTCAGCAGACGGTGGACGGTAGCTGGTGGCTGTCTTAGGCTTCACCTATGTAAATTTGAGTCACTGTGCTATACCTCTTGACCATCATTTTAATTTTTAAAAACTAGCTGAGTGAAAACCAAGATGTATTATTGGTATAAATTAAGATTAAATCCAGGTACAATTAAAGTCAGCTTTTGAACCACTTACATTATAAAGTAAATTATTTTAAAGCATGTAGGACCTGAACTGCATCAAGTAGCAACTCGCATAACCAATACTGTTAGCAAAATTTAGCGCTTCTTTGTTATTTCAACATTTGTACTGGTGGATATTTGAGTGATATGAAATACAATACTTACTTTTTAAAAGAGAATTCCTAGACCACTTTGCTTGAACCATTGCTATTTTTTTTAAACATTAAAAAAAACCAACAGTTACCAATCTTGGGATCAAGCGGACCATGAAGGATCCACCCAGTGCATCCACCTGGGAAAATAAGGGCCTATTTGTGGGCCACATTCATTGCCTTGCTATGCTGTAAGCAGCTTCCAGATGTGAAGGATGTAGCGCCTGAATCGGGATGCACAGTGTATGACTCAACTATACAGGCTATGCTAACCAAGCTTGCTAGAAGAGGTGGGAGATATAGCATATCGTAATATTTCAAGGACATTTGTGATAATTATATTTATGACAATGTTGAAGAAAAAAACCCACTGAATAATGTTTTATCACTTACCGGAGCTATCGTAAAGCAGCAGTAGCATTAGGGCAAACAAAGTGAGAGCTGTTTTCCATTCTTTTTTATCCAATGAGCTACTATCACTGAAGACTCTGTGTTCTTCTGCTTCTGTCCCAAATGATAATAATTTGTTTGTTCTCTCACGCTTTGTTGGAGGTTATCATGGTGGCTCCCTTCGTAGGTACTAAATCATCATTGTATGCTGGCACGCTGCTTCCAGTCAGTGTGAACTCATTGTGTTCCCATATCATTGATAACCACGGCATTATTGTGGACAGTATGGTACAGCTCTAGTTGCTAGCTTTAGTTGATAACTTAGCATTCTGCCCTCTTTTCCAATAATGGTCACTTCTAGGCTTCCAAAATATGGTGGCTGCCAAAATGCTAACATTGAACTTTCAAAAAAAAACCTCCCACAAGTGAAATGGTGATTTCACGGTGGCTAAGTCCATGAATGAAATTTAATTCTGATGCTAGCAGCGGCATTTTCTCTCATTCTTGCTTTAGCTGTGTTATACGTTGCTATCAAATCACTTGGTCTCTGAGTAACGTTCTTCACTTACCCTATGTGATGAGCATTTGATATTTTTTTACTGCATTTATTATATCTGTGCAGTACATGGTTTTTTTTTATGTCTATTTTTAGATAAAAAAGGAGTTGCATGTCAACAGTTACCACATATCTTCTAGTATGTTTTTCACTCGAGGCAGTGTAGTGAGACCGATGTGGCTGCAGGCTGACTAGAATTAGCAGCCTCTCTGTCATTTGAGTTACAGCTGAGGAAGAAAAGGCCAGCAGCAGTAGGCGAGTGAGGCTAGTGCTTTGGCAGGGGGCCATGTTGTGCTAGCGAGGAGGACTGCATGCTTGGATATATTAGCAGAGGTTTTGTAACCATTGTAATGAAACGGCCCTGCTCCTGCAGCCGCTGAAAGGCCTTCCAACACCGAATGATTTGGAGCCAAGGGGGAGAGGAAGCGGCTTAAAGCTGAGCTTCGGTCACCGGGTAAAGAAACTACAGGACAAGTATGCCATTCACCAGTTTATTTACACTCCCCTTGTTTGTTAGCACAACCTGGTCCTTTTTGTTTCAACAGTTAACACATGCACATTTGGCAGACGTGCTTGTACGGGCACATGCACTCAAGTGAATACCAGCAATTTTACAATCTTGAACTCCAGATTATTGTCTCCCTCCAAGGCTTATCAGAGTATATGCAGAGCAAATAGTCTCTCTCATGTTCACTGTCAGACACACACGGCTAATACACAGTCTCACATTCTTGCTGACCAGGTGCCTGATAATTGTTTAATTGCAAGACACTTCATATTGTCTCGCTATTATTTCCATCTTGGTTATCTTATGTCTGCTGTCAGGTGTATTTGGCAATGAACTGTTTTTCCCTCGCATGCACCCACACCCTACACTCCCTATTCTTACACCTGTCTGGTGCCAGTACTGTGATAAAGCATCGCCATAAATTCCTGAGCTTTGTTAAGAGGTGTCAGTGGCCGAGGGCAGCAGGATCAGGAAAGGCATGTGCTTATGCGTGTTTTTATGAAAGCACTCTTGCTTTGTGTTACAGTAATACGGTGGGTGCATGTCCATGATAAAATGTTGGAGGTTGACACAGTTAGCCAGCTCAGGTGTCCTCCAGAAGAATGCAGACCTTTTGCCCTTTGACCTAAGAACATTGCCCTGGAGGGCTGGGTGTCAAGTCATCGCCCCTGAACCTAAGCTTGTGAGGTGTCACGTTACCCTGCTGGCTGCTGCCACAAGGCCAGAGGCTACAGACACAGCTTTCATGTGTGTGTATGTGCCACAGTCACACAGTGCAAGTGTTATTACCTTTAGGATTAGTGTGTGTTGCCTCGGTCCATGTTGATTATCCAAAGAATGTGACAGCAGCAGAGAACTGATGATTCTCGCTCTAGAAGGTGAAGGCATTTGTTAGTGAGGTAAATGAGCTAATGTAGGTCATAAAACGTGGGTGCTGTGTTTCTACTGTCCTGTGTTTTAATTCAGCAATGATGCAACAGCTGTCCTTACTGCACTGGCACATGTTCAATAATTACTGGGATGACAGTTTGATTAGAAACAAACGTTTTCATTCAAATTCAAAACTCAAGACGTGTGCACGGATGCCGCATAAAAGTGTAGCTAATATCAGCTATCTGTGTTAATAACACAATGCCAATATTTCACTTTTAAAAATCACTGATATTATAAACACTAATCATGATGCTCCTACACAATTATTAAAAATATCCTTGTTTATATAATCTTGCTCAGATATTTCTCATATTAATCTTTTGACGCTGGTGCATTTTGCCTTCAAGCTTAACTTGAACATGTTGAGGCTGCCCAAACTAAGAGATTAGCAGAATCTACAATATTATAATTAATGTAATACCATGTTTGGTTCTAGTAGTACAAGCATTGTCTCGACAGCAACGGTACAGTTACTTTCCTTAATCAGATATATGCTTAGTCTTATATAAAGTGTTGTAAAACAAATAGCCATATGCCTATTTTAGCAAGGATATTGCCTGACATGTGTTGTTTTCCTGTGGCTGTATTGTTACCACTTTAAACAAGAGACAGGATTGTTTTTACTGTAAATTAAGTGACAATTCTCAATGTTTATGTACAGCCTGTATTAAATGCATGTTTACCAAATACAAAAACCCGTGGGTTCAATCCAATACGGGTTCTAGTTGTACTCTATCTGATCCGCACTGTAAATCAGATTATAAGAGAACAAAATAGTTTTTTCACGAGGAATTTCACTTCTAAACTCCTCCCAAAAGCTCTCTGTATACTACCCCTGATGTTTGGTGTATTTGCACTACCAGTGGTCTCCACCCGTTTTTTCCCATCTTAGAGCACCTCTATGTCTATTATAGGCAGGAAGCTGTGACAAGGAAGGCTACTGAGCTGGGCTAAAAGGAGTGTAAACATGGTTTGATGAGGAATGTGAGAGAACAGCCGTGTTCATTTTGTACATTCACCAGTGGGCTTGCCAGCCTTCCAGTCGTCCATCTAGACCTCGGAGTGCCTGGACAAGGGGTGCCTTTGTCCCTCATCTGTCGGCTACACCCTGCCCTGCTCCTGCCCCCCATCTTACCCTTCTCTCCATCCTGTTGCACCTCCTCTGCCTCCCTCTTTTCACCCGTGGGCCCTCACCCCAGAATAGCACAGCGGGTTCCCTCAGAAAAATAGAACTGGTGAAGTTGGCAGGATCAGGCGCTCTTTGCTTCTTCCTCTGTTCACTTTGTCGCTCTCTCCATATTTGTTCTGTCTCTTACATCACTATTTGTTTCCAGAGTTTATTCAGAGAAAGTAATTAGCCAAAACTACATTAGTGGCTTAAACAAGGAGTCTCAACTCAATACAATATAGTGTGAATGGGTTGAATAGCTTCTCAGTGCCAACACTGAGGAGCTATTCACTCGTGTTGCTTAATATCTAGGCCAGATCTAAAAACACTCATCAAAAGACCTTCAAAAAGTAAATTCCTTCTCTGAATCATGTGTTTCAGCTTTAATCTTCCATGACCCATGCAGTGAGGTATCAGCTCTTTAGTTAAAAAAGGCAGGTAAGCCATGGAGGAAATCTTGTTAAAGGAGTGCTGAAAGCAGAAAATAGTTATGTAAGTCAGGTTCAAGCTTCCTGTAGGGCAGACTAGGCAGGATGCTCATAATTTGACATATTCCACTTTAATCACTCAAATCGTAGCTGACTCTGTGTCAGCTCGTTCCGTTTTTTTGCCAGGTAGATTTTTGGGGCTTGGAAGATTACAGTGTGTTTGGCTGTGGGGACCTGAATTCAAACCAATAGAAAGAATATACAAATGGGCTGTTGTCAGTACAAGAAAGTGTTCAAAATTCAAATGAACTATGAATCAGATTCCTGGATCTGAAATGGGTGGCTTGTGTTGTGAGTTCCTAATAGCAGAGCCTGCAGCTAATTCTTTTGGGGTTTTTGTCAGTCATTGGCATTGCTTTCAGATACAGTCAGCTATTTCAACCAAGAAGGCTCAGACAGACCCAGAGGACAGAAAGGAGACAGAGCGACTGATGTTAGTACCAATGACTGGTAGGGAATAACTGTTTAAGTTTATAGCAAGTAAAGAGACCAAAAATGGTAACTGGTAACACATTAGCCTTAACAGCTGTGTCCGTATTGAACTTAAATTCTACTGCAAATTCTCCAAAATAGACCAAAATATTTGAATTATTTGCCATACAAGAAAATCATGATGAAAGCTTAAGTCCTGTAGACTAAACAGTGGTTGTCAGACACTCTATAGACACAGAAATCTTCATGTTCATTTAGACATCAAGGTAGGCGAGAGCTGCCTACAAGGTCAACCCCAAATGGATATCTTCCAGCTTGAATAATGACTGAGTAATTCTACCTCAGCCCTGAAGCAGCTGGTGTCTCCGGAAAGACATTTCCCTGCTTTTCTTTCTTTTGGAAGCGTAATGAGATTCCACTAAAATTTCCATCGTGCTTAGTTGAATTAATACAATATATTGCAAAGAGACCTCAGAAAGATATTAAAATTTTTAATATTACATCCGTTTCAGCAACCCTTTTCATCATAACCGTTAATTATCTTGAACATAGCTTGGGTCTACATATATAGACTGTAGCTGTATTATAAAGTGCTGAAGTGTTTATATGAAGCGTTGCCTCCCATATGTGTCTTTCACTGGATTACTGGGTTTCATGTAAACCTAATCACTTGATGATGTGCTGTGAGGGTGTAGCACTTTCCTGTAAATTATGGTTCACGCCTTTGATTTTAAAGATTTTTTTTCCTGTCTATATCTAAGTAAAATTATCCTGGGGAACCAGTAACCTAAAGAATTTGTGACTGATGGTTACCTGTCTATTTCTTTCAATACTACACAAACTCTGCACTCCCTATTCCTGCACCTGTGTGGTACCAATACAACCTTAATGACTAAATAAACATGAAAATACAAAGAAAGAATAATCACATTTTCTCTTGTCCTGTCATTTCCTTTGTAGATTGTCTTGACCTGCCCAACACCGCCAGCTTTTCACCTCCCTCCAGCCCAAACCCGGCCAAGAAGAGCAGCTCAATCAACTGGTCGTTCCCAGACAAGATCAAGTCCCCACGTACCGTCAGGAAGATCTCCATGAAGATGAAGAAACTCCCAGAGCTAAGCCGTAAGCTCAGCGTCAAGGGGACCCAAAACAACAGCAGCAGCAATGGAAGCAGTCAGCTAGAACCGAGGGCCCATTCTCCAAAAGCAAATGGCAGCGGGTCAGAGGTTGTCTTGCAGACTTCAGGGCCTCCTCGGTTAGCTTCATCTGGGGGTGGGCAGGCTAGCCGTAATGTGATCTCACGCTACCACCTGGATAGCAGTGTGTCCACACAGCACAGCTTTTATAAGAAGAAAAGCAGTGGTAGCTCAAAGTCTGCCAGTAAAGGTGGCTACCTCAGCGATGGTGACTCGCCAGAGCTGGTGGCCAAATCTGGCAAACATGGGTCTGGAGAGGGGAAGGGAGGAAAAGGCAAGGATACAGAAGGAGGAGGTGGAAACTCCAGAATCAACGGCACAGAGCTGGACATTGATGCTTTCCGTCATTACAGCTTCTCAGAGCAGCCCAAGTGCAGCCAGTACATCTCAGGACTGATGAGTCTGCATTTTTATGGAGCAGAGGACCTCAAACCCCCACGTATTGACTCTAGAGATGTCTACTGTGCCATCCAGGTGGACTCGGTTAACAAAGCACGAACCGCTCTCCTCACCTGCCGAACAACCTTTTTAGATATGGACCACACCTTCAACATTGAGCTGGAGAATGCCCAACATCTGAAGCTGGTAGTGTTCAGCTGGGAGCCCACACCCAGACGCAACCGTGTTTGCTGCCATGGCACAGTGGTACTGCCTGCTCTCTTCAGAGTGACACGTTCCCACCAGCTGGCGGTAAAGCTGGAGCCACGTGGAGTTATCTATGTCAAGCTGAGTCTGATGGAGCAGTGGCAGAACTCATTGAACGGTGGTCCAGATGGAGACAGGGAGCCACAGGTGTTTGGTGTGGAGGTGTGGCGAGTGGTGGAGAGGGAAAATTCAGGACTGATGGTACCACTTCTTATAAGCAAATGCATCAATGAAATCGAGAAGAGAGGCTGTCAGGTGAGTGTAATTCTGTTCTCGTTTTCCCCAAATAATTTTTGTCAAAAAAATAAGAATAAAAGTACAATATCTCTGTTTTGAAACATGCTTATATATATATAGTCTAATCCTCTTCTCTAATGAGTCAGATTCATTTTTAAATAAGGCTGGTAATGTCCAATTTTAGAAATAATTTTTAAAATAGGAGGGAAAGAATGGCTGGAGGAATAATTCCACATTCACAGCATCTTTTTAGCTCCATGAAATGAGCACACACCCTGCAGCCATCAGGAAGGCTCAATAACTGGCATGAACTGAATGGACAGAGGAGACGTAGCACACTTAATGATGTCACGGAGTTTCTGGCTTCCTGAGGCAACTGGCTCTTTTATTCAGGGAAAGAGGCTCAGAGTTAAGAGGTTGCTGTAGTCATAGCAGGAGTGACAGAGGAAATGAGAGTTCATGAGGCCTTTGACAGCCAGCATAGAGAGAGCACAAAGAGGAAGAAGCGTTTCTCCTAATTAGAACTGAGACAGCAGCAATAATAACGTCTGACCACTGTTTTTGGCTCATCACTCTAGAGGGGCATGCAAGGGCCAATGGTAGTGCCTTGCTTGCCCCTCTAGAGTGTTCTTGACTGATCTCTCTAGAGGGGCATGCAAGGTTCAATAGGCAAACTTTTGGTGCCTGTGCATTATATTAGACTCTGTCTTCTACCACCTACGGCAGTACAGCAGAAGTAGTAGCAGCAAACCTTCCAATTTATAATAAATTGGAGAAATTTATTCATTTGAGCTCCAGTAAACAGTTTTTTACTCTCCATCTCCAGTAAGCCTGTGGCTTAAAACTTAAGGTTGCATATTAGCAACACGTCTGAAAGCCTGACTGGTGGTTGAATTGCACTGACATTTAAACAGGAAGAGAAATACAGCTCTCAATCACCTACAGCTTCGTTTTAGTCTTCTTTTTTAACTTTTCACTTTCTGTGAGTCAGACAGTGTTAAAGTGCAGTGTTAAATTGGTTTAGGGATATTTGTGCGGTATACACAAATATAAGATGTGAGTCTGATGGTAAGCACTGCCTCATTCACTCTGTAATTCTGTGCTGTGATATCAGTCTCTGCTTCTCCTTCACTCAGTCTGACAGTGTTTGTCGTCTGTCCCTCGCAGCTGTTTTGCTGCCTTTGTTTCTTCACAAAGATGCAGAGCAGCCTTTGTACATGCTATCAGGCTGAGATCAAGTGTAAGGGCTCCTCCAGGCTGCAGGCAGATAGAGTTCACGATGAGGATGACACCAGATCCCAGAGGAATTTGCAGGTTGTGTCACCAAAGCACGTATGGCTAGATGTGTAGCATTGCGCCTTTTCAAATGGCTTCATGGAGACTTTCTCTCAAAGTCTCTTAGAATTGTGTGTCCTCTGGGCTTCTGCGAGATGCTGGTTGTTTGTGAGTGTTTTGAAAAGACTGCAACTCATGCTATGTATGGGAGCACTCAGAGTGCTTTAAAGACAGGGGGATGTGTTTTTAAAAAGAGCTTTTATACATGTCATATATGATGCACACAGATATTGGGACATGTTAGGAGCAGCTATTCAGATGCATGCCTTTATACAGAACAGAAGGGTTTTTTTAAACAGACTTTTCATTTAATCATTGTGACTTCATCTGTCCTTTAAAGGCAGTGCCTTGGAGCTTTCATACATAGATCTTGATTACGTAATTGTTCCATGAAGATTCTTTTCGAAAATGACAGTTTATGTCATCTAGCAGTGATGATATAAGCAACAATCTTACTTATGCTATCTTAACTGGTTATTCAGTTCTTAACTGCTTATTGATTCAGGGTTGTGGAGGCCGATCCCATGAGTGAGAGGCAGAGTGAGACAGATTTTCTGATGCTGTTGTCTGACTTCCATTCTCAATGAATGAATGAATCGACAAGCTCTTTTTTATACTTGACATGACAAGAAAAACCCTTCTACAACTTGAGATGTACCTTTTAAGAGCATTTTTTTTTTTTTTGCTTTAAGTGATTTTATTTTCTCAGTGGATGATGGTAAATTTACACAACAGTCTTTAACTGTGTGCTTCCTTAATACTTCCTTCAATCCACACTCAAGGCCCAGAAGCTGGAAATATTAAGACACTTTGTTTTGACACAAGTGTTGTAATTATTGTGGCTAAGAGACTCAATTATGAGAGCAGCATAAAGTTTACTACTTCATGTTCTCCCTATGCATGGATATTTCTTCTACGGGCATGCCGGCTTCCTCCCATAGCTCAAAGACATGCATGCTTGGAAAATTAATGTTTCTAAAATTTTTAGGTGTAAATGTGGGCGAGTGGTGGTTGTGTGTCTCTCTGTGTTAGCCATGTAACAGACTCGTAATCTGTCTAGGGTGTACACAACAATCTGTGATAGGTGAGACAGGCTCTATCCCTACCATGACCCCGAATTCAACAAGCTGTTGTGAAAGTTTCGATCTTTTTGTGCTTTAATTATTCGTATTACTTAGTATTGATTAATACTATGTCACACACATGAAATGTCAGTAGGTATTTTTCACAATTACGTTTATATTTTATAAACAAAAAAATATTACTGATTGCTGACTGCCTGATAAAATAATTAGCATATTAAGTTTTGCCCATGTCATCTCCCATCATGTGTGTGTCTTTGTATGCAGAGAATACGCCCACATAAATACCCTAAAGTCAATTAAATGCACTTTTCTTTCTGTCCTTTAACTCTTTGTTGTTTAAAATATTAAAGATATTCCTAAACCAAGAAAAAAAGCTTCTGACCCCTCCACATCACCAGACATCATCTTTCCTCTGGATCTCATTTCTACATATAGGGTTGGCTAGTGGTGCCTGTTGTGCTGCCCAGAGGCCACAGTTCTTAAGTCCTTTTTTTGCTAACAGCTGTTCCCCGCCTGCACTCAGCTCTGCCCCAAAGAGAGAGCCTTCGCTTTTTTGTTTTTTTTTTGTTTTTTTCTGAATGGACTTGTTGTTCATTGTGCCCAGTGACTTCTGTTTACTCGCATACAAAGCCAAATCCCTGCCTAATCTGTCCTCCTCACTCCCTCTCGTGTGAGGTTTAGAAAAACGCTGCTGGACTCGACGAGGAGAGTTCACAAATAGCTGCTCTGGAGGGATGGGGGAGACATTATAGCGCTCCTACGCTGGAGCCCGGAAAGGCCGGCGGTGTGTGTGCAAGTGTGTTTTGTGAGGAACCGGACCCAACCCGCCATTCACAGCCCACTGATTTAACACGTTTCCAGGGCAACCACACCAGTTGGTCTGCTATGCCACATACCAGACAGACACATGTAGGAGAAATTATGGTATGTCTGTAGCCGGGCCTAATCCCAGCATAACAAGGAGAGCGCTGGTGCCGAGTTACAAACATCAGATGTCTCAAGTTTCTTTAGGTCACAGTCTGGAGCCTTAGGTAAAGAAACATAAATGCTTTATAGCTTAGTCCTTTCATTTTTAATGCTGAGCTGTCACTTGGGTTTTAGAAGATCTCAGTGTTTATCCATTCATTCATGAGGATGTCAACTCTAAGATCATTTCACTTTGCCAGCTAATTTAGTGTCATGTATTACTGTTAGGTTTCATAAAGAGAAAATGGTCCAGGAAAATGGTCCTCAACATGTTGTCTCCAGAGTGGGAGGTTAATTTTGCTTTTACGATACTGTGTTTAAGTCTTTACTTTTGCAATTGTCAGTTTTGTGGAAATGATTTATTACAGCAGCAGAATATCATGAGAGACTCATCAGGCTCATGACTGTTGCAAATATGTTAGGATAATGTTATGTGGAGTGATGAGTATGCATAGCTCTGGGGTCCACAGGTGCACATATATAGTAGAAGTATAACTTGTGGTGGAATAAAACCTTTTTAAATCTTATTTTTGGTACAAAGTGACCTTTGTTGACTGATAACAATGATTCTGTACATGCAGTGTTTACGTCCTGGTGACCACTAAAGTAAAAGTTTATGAATAGCTTTGTGTTTTCTCAGATAGGGTTTTAGAAGTAACTACCTGGAGGTGTTGCCAAATGGCTCCAAAGAGGTGAGACTTGCATCTTAAAGTGTTTTTGACACAGTCCAGCTCAGGCAGACTGCCTGAACAGGCTTTTCTCCTTTTTCATTCCAGTCTATAAATGATCTAATTGTCTTATTACAGATGAAAAGTTAATAAGGGAGGAAATGCACATTTAGTCCCTTTATTCCACTAAGGGGTTTTGCAGTGACATCCCTCTTCCTCTGGTTTGACTGTCAATACATAGTGCTGGATTGAGCAGAGCTAAGACGCAGTAAGCAGAGGGCCAAACACTGGACAGTTGAATTGAAGCATGAGACATAATAGTGACTTATATTGAATCCTTTAAATTTGGCTAAATGTGGTAAAATAGGATATTGGCCTAAGTCTTCATTAAAAAAAAAAGAAAAAAAGAACAAAAACCAAGAAGACTTACTCTTTCATTGTTAGTTTAAGGCACTTTTGTTTCATTATTTACTCCAAACGTTGTGTGTGCATCAATGAATGGGCTGAATGGAAGGATTTCTAACAGCGATACAAATATTTGGTGATTTAAAAACGAAATATTCTGATATACCAAACAGAATCAAATCAGATCCCTAACTTTTGATATGTGTAGTTATTTATTTAGTCATTTATTTACTCAGATCAGTTTCCTGTGTGTTGCCAAAAATGAAGGTACTCAGAGCTCTCTCTCTCTCGTGAACAAACTATGAAACATTAACACTCCTAAAATTATTGAAGGGTGTTTCTCTTCTTTGCTGTTTAAATTCTTATTTGCTGATGTCGAGATGGCCACCTCTGAATTGATATTCTAGACTTGTAGTTTCTGTAAGTTTGTTTGCATACTCTCTCTATTACAGTTAGATGGTAAAGACCCATTGCTAAAGATTCATTAGCATAATGCTTTCTTTCATTGAGATTTAGGGGTTGTCGTGTTTTCCTCTTAGGATGCTGCAAGCTGGTTTGAGCCCTGGGGCTGTATTTTACCCATTTGTGGTATAGTGGCTAACCATAGCAAACTTTAAATAGATACTGCTGTTGACAACAGAGACTCAGTCTTCTGACTATAAAAGCTGAAACTACAAGCAATAAATGTGCTTTTGCGGTGTTCTGTAAATTCAAGCATTTGACGACTGGGCCTTATTAGCTCATGTTGGCTTTTGTTATCAAATTCTAGACTGATAAAGATAGACACAGAGACAGTTGGCTGACTTTTAAGGTGCTGTCTCCAACCATGTTTCAGAGAGTGCCAGTACTTTAGTGGTCATTCATTTCAGATTTATTTGTCTCGCCTACATTTCTCTCATGGCTTTACTGGATAGCAGCCTCTACACACAAACATGCAATATGTGTTCAGAATAACTGGAAAAGGAGTGAAAGAATTAAACTATGGATACAGTGGATCCAAAATCACAATAATAAAAAGTGCATAAAGATGCTAGTGTAAAGTAACTGAAAGTAGAGGGGAAAAGATAATATAGGGAACGTGTTAAGTTTAAGGTTTTCTGTTAGTCCAGCATTTCTTTGTTACATCAAGTCATCTTCCTGTGTCTTTAAAAAAGTGAGTGCTTATAGTGTTATTAGAAACATATACATTTTTGGTTTTTGGTCAGTTGTTAAATTGAGGCGCCCTTTTCTGGAGATAAAACAGACTGGTGTTTGTGACGTGTGAGTTTTCTGAGAAAGTACTTATGGCTGCCTTCCAGGACATTATCTGAGTGCAGACGTAGAACTTGATCGATGAGGCTGTAAAAATGTCTACGTCGCTGTCAACTGTTTGACTCTCGAGCCATGCGTGTTTATTTGACCTACTTGTGTGTGTGTGTTTATGTTACCAGGTGGTGGGTCTCTACCGTCTGTGTGGTTCGGCAGCAGTAAAGAAGGAGCTGCGTGAGGCGTTTGAGAGAGACAGCCACGCTGTGGAGCTGTGCGAAAACACGTATCCAGACATAAACGTCATTACAGGTAAAATGATCACCAGGAAACAGAGAAGATGCCAACAAGGCATAAGATTACTAAACACACTTAGTTTAATTACAAGGGTGTTATTCAAACCTGACAAAGTTTCCAGAGAGCACTGGTGTGTTTTGGTCTGTTTATCTGTAAATTACCTTCTTACTTATACTTAGCAGGATAGTTACAAAATGAGCAATGTATGCAGTTTCTAATTTAAAAAGAGACTGAACAGGATTTTTGAAAACCAGTTCTTCAGTTTTCACTCACAAAACCCAAGTAAAAATCCACAAGTGACCATATTTGGACAGGAATTTGAAATGCTAAGCTATGAGCTAATGCTTGCTTGCTTAGTTAGCAAGCATTTGTAGCATGAATATGTACATTACAAAGATAGTGCTACCTGCTAATAACCGCTAAATAAATGTTAGTCAAAAATGCAGTTTTACTCAACTTACATGAGTACATTTAGTCCCACAGCAATTATTTGATAGAAAATTACATCAAAAATGTTCCAGAAGGCAACAGATTACTTATAGTAGCTGAGGCAGCTATTAACTACACCTGCTGGTTCAATTCAAAACAGCCACGCCCTTAATAACAATGGCAAAAATACCTTAATACAATTTAAACAGGCAAATTATAGACAAATTCACAACCCTGCATATGTATGGCAAAGCTAAAAATTCACGATAGAGACCAAAACATTTTTTTTTAACAGGACAATGAAAATGTTTATTTCTGCTGTAAAGTTGGGCAATTTAACATTTAATAATTTTCTGTCTGCCTCAAGTGGCCAATAAAGGAATCTCAGTTTTGGCACTACCACAATTTCTTACTTTTCCAATCCCTTGGAAGCTTAATAACTAAATAAAATGCCCACTTTTCTATAACAAGTTGCAGTTAATATTGAGTAAAATAAGGGTGGAGAAATGACTAAGGACTAGGAACAACTAACAATGAAGTTAACAGACAGCTGTTAACTGCTTCTATAGCTGTCATTAAGTAAATACTAACCACAAACCTAAAACTGGCATCTCTAATAGGCATCTCATTTAATCATTTGACATGTACACATGACTCCCAGTAAAACAAGAAAAATACAATTCATGAGAGTTTTTACTCATGGAACAAAACTAACAAAAACAAATGGGGTGTTAATGTAATGGAGTCCAGCTTCAGTATTGATCCACTGCAATACATTTTCCTGAATGTAGCCATGGCGAATAGGTCAGCACCTGTGTATATCTTATAAGAATCTATGTGTGTGTGTATCAAATCCCTGCAACATAAAGATCAGTGTGAGAGGAAGGGCCACACACACACACACACACACACACACACACACACACACACACACACACACACACACACACACACACACACACACACACACACACAAAGTCAAACAAATCAGATCATTGCACGCATTCGGACTGTTCTTTCAGTTTTTGTGCTTTGGACCTTGTAAATCACGTCAAATGTGGGGATTTTTATCTTGTCAAATGCAAAAAAGTCCCCCTGAAGCTGTTTGACTGTCCAACAAGCAGAACTGCAAACCTTACATTTCTAATTTAAACTCCATTCAGATTCCTGTCAGCTGAATTTCTTTTCTGCTCTGTTGCTCCCTTGAAATGAAAAATGGAAACAGTGAGCACATCTCACAAAAAGAAACCCCAAAATCAGCTGTGGCATTGAATTGAGTATTACTTCTAAAAGTGTAGCAGATTTGGGGAGATGGGGAGGGGGCGGCAAAGTTGTAGAAAATGACTTGGTCATGATTTTTTTTTTCTTCCACAAAAGGAGGAAAGGACCATGGAAACCCCTGGGCATTTTAGGGGCTGCTGTTGGTTTTGGGGAGAGGCCCTGTATAGGCGTCGTCCTATCATGCCTGCTTTGATCCACATGCGTTTGCATGGCAGGGCAAAGCACACAGTTAACAGTTGAGCGGGTTAGAAAAAAGGATTGTTGGTTTTTGCTCGCTGCCTAAATTTGCTCTGCCAGGCGAATTGCCATTGCAGATGGGTCTGAGTGAGTGGACGAGGACATAGAGAGAAAAAGAGCTGAAGATGAAGAGGTTTATGGTGTGTGCTTTAAAAAAAGCAGGGATTTCTGGGATATAGTGATCATAAGGTAAGAAAAAATAAAAGAAAGGATAAAAAGCACAGCAGAATAAAAAACACAATAACAGGAGTTTTAAAAGCTGATTGTAGCATTGTTATATTATACACCCTGTTTGATTTCAATAGCCAACATACACGGAATAAAAAAACATATATTTTGCTCTAATTTTAATTCATAGTGGAAGCCTTAAACTAACCTTGGAGTCTTTTGTTATGGAGTCAGACGAGAGGCTAATTAGCGAACAGCTAATGGAGCTAAGAGGGCTGGCGCGTCGCACAGCTAATTTAAAAATGGAGGTAGTGAAAGGGATTATCCAGGGGTCAGAGTTCAATCCTAAGCTTGCAAAACATGCTCCGCGCATGGCGCTCCATTGTTTCAAATCACAGTTCTTTGCTTCACAGTATGTTTCACAAAATGCTCACATTTCATTTCATTTAAAAACAGTGTACACTTTATTAGATACACCTTGCTGCTACTGTTAGTAGTAAAGATTCAACAAGGTGCCGAAAACTTTCCTGATCCATATCGACACGATAGAGTCACACAGTTGCTGCACATCTGTGTTCTCATTCCACCACGTCCCAAAGGTGCCCAAAGTGAGAGAAAGAAACTATCCCCTACCCCATCACACCACCACGACCCTGAACCACTAATACAATGCAGGACTGACAGACTGCTCCATGCTTTTGTGTTGTTTATGCCAAATCGTGGCCCTATGAAGCAAATGTTGTGGCAGAAATTGAGATTCATTGGAGCAGGCAACATTTTCCACTGTTCTGATATCTACTTTTACTGAGTCCATCTAAAGTGTCCTGTTCTTAGCTGACATGGGTAGCATCCTGTGTGGTCCTCTGCTGCTGTAGCCCATCTCTTCAAGGTTCAACGTGCCGTGCGTACAGAGGTGACCTTGGTTGTAACCAGTGGTTATTTAAATTACTCCTGCCTCCCTATCAGTCTGGAAGAAGTCTGGCTATCATCCTCTGGCCTCTGACATCAGCATCTATTTTCAGAACTGCTCCTCACTGGATATTTTCTGGACCGTTCTCTTTAAACTCTACAAAGGCCTCTGAGCACATCCTGATGACATTCTTCTTCTTTCTTCTTGGTATCCCTTTTGTTGAAGAATGAAGGCTTCAATCAGTGGTTTGACATGATAATGGGGGGATCGGTGCCCTCTATGGTAGGCCCATATGGTAGCTTTGCCTGAAGCCCCTGCGAGTGTGCGGTTGTGAGCACCTGAACATTTTTTGCCACACATGTGTTAAATTATGATTAAATCCATCTAATAGAAGATTTTGGTCTCAACGTGGAAACAAAGTCTTGAAAGTCACTTCTCCTCTACTAATGGAACTGGTGTGTCCTCTGCCCTTTTTCATTCGGAGCACTGGCATTGATTTTTAGTCTGTGGTCTTCAATTTCCCTTGCCTGAGTCGACTTTTCCATAGCCTGCTACTCTAAATTGCCCCCAAGCCCCCCAGCACCCCCAACCCTTGCCAGTACTCCAGTGAAGACATGGAAAGTCATTAACAAGTGCCCCCTTTGTTGCCGAACAAACACAGATGGTATTTGGCTCACGCACGGGGGATTAGCTGAACCCTGGGTCGGCCGGGGAGGCAGGCAACCACTTGGTGAAGAGTTTTAGAACGGTGGGGCTGTCAGAATATTTCTTAAACTGCAGGGTGGGATTGAAAACTGGAAGCAGGCGTATTTGTGATGAATCCACGTGTACCGTGTGAGCGTGTGGTTCTAGAGTTAGAGCTGGAGTCTGCTCAGTTTTGGAAAAGTGAAAAAGTTGAAGCAGCAACTGTACATTTTGTGTTACTACATAAGGCAGTACACAAACACAAATCTCCTCTGGCCCCCCTAGTGGCGTGGGGGCGTGCGGGATAGCAGAGAAGGGGGCAGGACGGAGAACAAACCCCCTGTTTGTTCTCCAGGCGAGGCACTGACTGCAGCACTGACAAGAGGAGTGACCTTCCGCTTTGTTTGAACAAGAGGTCAAAGGTAGAGCCATGCCCCAGTGCATTGTGTCCCTTGTAGTGTTTGGTGGCATATTTGGGACACTGAAATAGTCTGAAGTGAGCAAGGAAAAAAAAAATACTTGTATCAGATTACTTTGAGGTGCTTTCAGTTTTTGTTAATGTTTTTCTTTAAGTGTTTGTTTCTGCAGTCTTTATCAGCCAAACATGTAGGTGGAGGTGGGGAAAGTATATGTAGCGCAGTGCAGATAGTGCTGGTGCAGAGCCATACCAGTCCCCCCCACCCGACAGTTGAAATCTGAGTGAAAAAGACACGCAGCGTGCGCCTGCTGTCAGCTTGCTTGTTGTCAGCTTGCTTGTTGTCAGCTTGCTTGCGACCACAGTTCTCATGCATATGTGCATATGTGCATATATGTGAGAGCTGTGTGTGTCTGTTTGCGTGAAAAAGGGCATCAACAGGGGCTAACACACAGAAGTAAACAAAGCACCGAGTCAAAGCAGGCTAATGATTTACTTGAATGGCCCCATTCTCCTCACGTCAGACAAGCCCATGTGCACATGCACGTACACAGTTTTGGCCAGTTGGCTTTTGAACTGGAAAGAGCCTAAATGTGTGTGCTGCTTTCATGTGTTGCATATCAAGAAAAACACGAGTTGTTTCGCTTCATCGGGCAGCGCTAACGTGTAACAGTCCCGCTGTTGTCGGGTCTTCCTTGCAGTGCAGGGAAGGTCAGAGGGCTCTGCATGATTTTCTGTAATAATGGCAGCAAAAAGCAAGCCAGGCGGCGCCTCCCAGCACGTATTATTTGCAGATGCAGAAAAACACAAAACAAACAAATAAAAGCTTTATTTTAGCGAGATAAGGATAAAAATATATTGCTAATTTTTGCTTCCAGACAGTCTGTTTTCGTGTGATCAAACAAGCTGATTGTGGTTATCTTTGTAACATTTTCCATAACGATTGACGAAGGGGGGGGGGGGGGGGGGAATCTTCACACAGCATTTCCGGTTAATCTGCTGCTGAAATCGGCATGCCTAGGGAAGCGTTAAAGAGAGTGAATGTGTCTTTTGTTTATATACCCTGATCAAATTCAGCTCATACCAGATTTTATACTGAACCTATGCTAGCTCACAGGCACAGGGAGGGCGTTTAATTGCAGGGCAGTTTTATGAGGGTTTAAGAGCATGCTTCCCCAGAGCGCTGTTAAAGTCTAACCCTGCTGAGTAGTATCTGTCAATGTTTTGATCTACCTGAGATTGGAGGGCTGAGATAGTAAGTTATTATCCTTGTTTGGGTATGAGCTGTTTGCCTACTAAGCATCTGCTGGCTGTCTCATAAACAGAGTGTTTCCGTATTTCTAATGCCAGGAAGTGTTGAACATTACATGTTCAGAGAAAATACTTATGGCAAGGAACAAACTTAAAAAATGTCTCAGTTTATGTTAAGCTGTCAGAATCATATTTACTGTTTTATTTTTATATTCTATATTTATTATTTTTCTATGAAGAGACACACTGTACAGAATCATAATTAAGTAATAATAATTCCTTAATGTATCATATTCAATATTTTCGGTCAAAGCTAAGTTGCTTCTAGACTTGGCTCTATGAGGCATGTTTGCCACAAATAATTGCTAACATGCTAAAACATACTTCCTATGCATTTATGTATAATGCTAACATGCTAAAATTGTGCCACATTGCACGACACTGTATATAAAAGATAGACATAGCCACAATCACCTGTTGTCGTGGTAGGTTTTTTTATCCCTCATCTGAAACTTTTGAGGAACCAAGGACACTGCACACCAACATGGTAGCAACTCGGCTCTTACAAAGAATACTCTGTTATCAGCAATTTTACTCTAATAAGACTTAAATCTATGGGCTGAGGCCACGACCTCATTAGGAAAGTGTTTACTGAGGTCGTAACCGAAATAAGCCCACTTTGGTTTGTTTTCCCAGCTTGAACATTGGAGTTTAGCATTCGGCTAAGTAAGGGATGGAACTGATTGAGAAGCTGAAGACAGGATTTATTTTACTTTAAATATGCTCAGGCTTTATTTAATATTAAAAACCTTCATTGTGAAAATACTTGAGTTAGAAATCAAGTTAGAAATAATTTTCTCATAGACCTTTGTAAGTTCTGACTTACTTGTTTCAGCCAGAGGAGTAGCCCCCTTGTGGCCATTAAAATGAAAGCAAGTTTATTAATACATTTTTTGAATACATTGCATGGTGACATGTGGATAAAAAAAAGTCAACAGTGACCATTAATGTCTTTATCAAAGTTTTGTTCAGTTGGGGGGTCTGGATCCTGTCCCAGCTGTCTCCAGTAATGGAGACAGACAGGCAACCATTCTCTCTCACGTTCACAACCCTATGTATGTTTTTATACTGTGGGAGGAAGCCATAGCATCTGGAGAAAACCCACACAGACACAGAAACATGTAAACACAGAAAGGCCCCAGAATGGATTCAAACCCTGGACCTTCTTGCTGTAAGGCACCACTGCTAACCACCACACCAAAATCCAGAGATTCTTCTGAAATTTTTAAGAAGTCACAAGTTTCATTATGGTAGCTCAGTCAGTCAGTTTTTTTATTTCTGTGGTAACATACAGAGATAAAAGGAAGCAGTTATTGTCAGCTGTTGGACAGATTTTTATTTTATTTTTTGCCTTTTTGATCACTGATTGGTTTTATTTGTGATGTAAAACAGACAATTTAAAATAGATCAGTGTTGTGTTTATGTTGGTGCTGAGTGCCACTGTGCAGATACTAATCACAATGCTAATCATAGACTTTGTACTGTAACACACTAAACTGACTTTAGATCCTCCCTCCACTCTCTAATCCAATTTATTTGTATATAACTGCAGCAAAGGAAAATAGAAAATGCACGTGTGACAGCACCTGAAACTCTGGTGCTGTTAGCTAATACTGAAACATTAGTTTGTCCACATTATTCTGATGTTCTGACGATGCTGTTTAGAAATAGACTGAAAAGTGGTAATCCTAATGCTCCCTTAAAGAGCAGATTTAGGACTTAGTGGGATTATAAAGTGAGCACGTTAAGTTGGGCCCTCTGTCCTTCTTACTGGCCCTAAGGAAGCTCATTGGATTTACTATGAATCGTACTGTAGTATGCTGTAAATAGAAGACAAGAGGCAAAAAACAAACAAGGTGGACAAGAAAAGCAGTGAAGTACGTGTTCCTTTTTATAGCACTTTAATCAGTTGTGTCACTGCTTTGGAAACAGGCTCGTGGTTGACATAGATACAGTGTCGTCTTATCTGTTGTTCTACCAAGAGCTGCTCCTCTTGCACGCTTTAGAGTCACGGCGTGTTCACTAATTGTGTCACACGTGATTTTTCCTGGATTTATTGTCCTATAATCACGCACATACAGCCACATGTTCAATAATGTGAACAACAACCCCAAGCAGTCAAACTGAACTGTTGCCACAGGGAAATGTTCCTAATGGATAAAATGTCCAAGACATGAACGCAACAGAAAAATCACAATTATTAAAGTTACTTCAGAATTTAAATGTTCCACAAATACCAACGGGTAACACTAAATGTTAAAAGACAGACTTCCACATTGTTATACACTGAGACTACCAAACTTGGAGAGGTCTTGTGAGATCCTGCGACTGGATGTTCTGGTGCTCAGTGTTCTGAAGTGCTGACCAGAGGGCAGCAGATCAAAGAGGTTGTGGCCTAGGTGTGAAAGGTCTGAAATGATTTTTGCAGCTTTTCCAGCCCTTTTTTCCTGCTCTAGAAGAGTACAGGTCCTCGAGGGTCGATCAGGGAGCACCAGTAATCCTCTCAGCAGCCCGGACTATTCTTTGTAGTCGTCTCATTTCTGATTAAGTGGCTAAGCCATATAAAACAGTTAACTGAAGGATGCAACACAGACCCAAATACAGCGCAGCAGAACTAGGACAGCAGCTCCGTTGGGAGGTTGAACTTCCTTAGGACTTTAAATACTGTGCTTCATGTCATACGTCTATGGAACCTGAAGAACCTAACCGTGGTATTTGTCTGAAATTTGAAGTTTGACTTGCATTTCTGATACATCAAACGGAAGCTTGCACAACCTCCTATCTTTATGCAGGCTTGCTTCAATCTTGGATACGTTTGAGCCCAGCAGTGTCATCCACAAACACCAGGAGCTTAACACAGGAATAAGAAGAAGTGCGTTTATTTGTCTAAATGTAGAAGAGGGGAACAAGACCTGTTGTGAAGGTGCTGGATGTGAATTTCTCTAGCTTAGCTAGCTACATCCTGTCTGTTAGAAGGTAAGAGATTCACTGACAGAGGGAGTTTGGAGGTGAGCCAGGAGAAGATGAAGCTATCCAGAAGCAGGAGCCTTGAAAAAGTCCTAAGTGGTCTCTCTTTTGGTCTTTTTGTCATGTCTCCCTCCACTGTCCCCCGACCAGTTGCAGCAACTGGCTGCCCCGCCCCGAGCTTCGTTCTGGTTTCTTCCTGTTAAAAGGGATATTTTCCTTACCACTGTCGCCAAGTGCTTCTCACCTGATTATTGTGGTTATCTCTCTATCATTGTAGGGTCTTTACCTTACAATATAAAGTGCCCGTTGTTTGTGATGTGGCACTACGTAAATAATATCAAATTTGAAAATTGAAAATTGGTTGAGGTGTTTCAGTCTGCACACACTTCCATCTTGACTGTATTTCCCACTTACATGTTTGCTGCTTGGCAAGTTAAAAAGAGTCCAGTAAGGGTTCAGCAATATGCTTGAACTGATTTCTTTGAACCCAATATGTGATGCTCAGCTGAATATGAGGTACGTGAAGAAAAAAGGTAATATATAAGGAAAATATGACCATGCGAAACAGACATGTTTCCACTGCTAATGCTAATTGTAGTAAGCCAACATAAAATAAAGAAAACAAGCAGCACCAAGCCCTTTCTGAGTTTGTCCCAAACAACAACCAAAGAAAAAAACAGTCACTCTCAGACACTACAAGAACTACGCCCGTGATATCAATGCAAATGCACCTCATACAGTAAACAGAAGACAGCAGCATATGAGCAGACACTGACACACAGCCCACAAGCTGATAGGTTTTTGGCCTCAGCTGCATATAAGATTTTTGGTAAACCTGAACGGAGCGAAGACGTTTCCCGATAAGCATGTTAGCACAAGAAGAGCAGGGATCACTGGCAATCGAAGTTGCCAACAACATGGGGAATGAGATCTCGTACTCTGGCTTCAAAAACATGTTGGAACCCAACAGCTGATAAGTCACTGAAAAACAAGGTCGCAGAGCACCAGCAGATGTAGCTGTACGAATATAAGGGTGCACAGCGTGACGGGAACAGCAGGAAACGTTTGCAGCAGTTTGTCAATGAGCAGTGTGGACTTTAGTGTGTATTCAGTGTGTTGCACATCAGAGTCATTGTATTTGTAGCCTCTTTTGCAGACATTTAATCCTGGTTTATAGACAAATGAATGCTTTTGTTGCATTAAAATAAAGGATCAGGAATTTATCAGGCTAAATTATTATTATTAGCTTAGCAGCAAAGATCTTTAAGAAAATAAAAGTATTTGTCTTGGGCGCCAATATAGCTCACCTGTATTTATCTGGTTATCCTTCATCCTTTATTCCGTTTGCACTACTTGGGAAGATAACAAATATTGCTAATTGCACAATATACCCCCCCTTCACCCTCCTGGTCTTCCTTGAAAGCTGATCCAGCTTCATGCACACAACAGAGCAGACACTCACCACAAAGATCTGTCACACGGCCAGGATCCCTTTTTTTTGTTTTAATTCCCGTCTTTGCCCCTCCTCCGTTCTCTTTATTTCTGCCTTTGATGAAAAGACATGCCAGTGATATTTCAGGGGCTTAGGGGACAGACAGCGTGGGTTTCATGTTTTCCCCCAGCTTTTGTCTGAACTTTGAGAGGCTGAAGTCACAGGTGCGAATGCGCCGTCACAGATGCCAGAGCAGACCCCACAACCCCCCGACGCTGCCGAGTCACACCCGACTCAATCTGGCCTCTCGGTAGACGCCACGGGATCACCCCGGAAAACAATGGGACCTGAATCTGCAGCCAAGAGAATGTGGCAGGTTGAGTGCTTTTAAACGAGGAGGAGAAGAAAAGCTTTTTATTTCTCGGTGACAGCGCCTCATTAAGAGGTATCGTTAGCAATTTGTCAGGTATTAAAAGTCGCCTGCGTATTTAACGGCTAGTGTAAGAACATGAAACGGGCTTGTTTGCGTGGATGTTAAACTCACTATCCTGATGCAGTTGAGTTTCTCATGCCCTGCTTTCGCTCTCTCGTCAGGAGTGCTGAAGGACTATCTACGTGAGCTGCCCTACCCTCTGATCAACAAGCAGCTATATGAGGCAGTGTTGGAGTCTATGGCTGCGAGGCCTCTGCGGATGGGAGCGTCTGGGTGTGAGAATGACCAGGCCGACTCTGAACACACCGTCAGCCTGCTGGAAAACCTGCCAGAGGTGGAGAGGGTAAGGACAATTTTAAAAAAAGTGCACATTCTTCTGCACAGGAGTTAAAGGACTGTCACAGAGGTGGCTTTGAAAGGGCATATTGTGGGTAGATAATCATGGTAATAATCATAATGCTACAGATTACCACTGTTCGGCTGATAATTGTGATGTCGTGCAGCCTTGCACCTCAAGCACTGTCATCGTATCCACAGTAGAATGACATAAAAGTGAAAACGAATAGTTGCTGAAACTCTGTATCCGTACGCTATTGGTCCAAGTGAACAGAGTCACCAGATTCATTGAAAGAAGCATGTCAATGCTTTGTGAGAATACAACTACTCTCTTAGTTTTAAAAGTGTAGCATTTGCAGTATTCTGCACTCGGCTCCTTTGCCAACACGCCTTATATTACTGATAATAATATTCCTTCTGGTTTTTTTATAAAACCTTCAGGTTTTTTTAAGATAAACTTACTGCTGCAGATGTGTCTTAAAGCAGTTTTTGGCTTTGCATCTCTACTGCTGCTGCTAGTGGTACAACTGCAACTACTAATCATAATAATAACATGTTTTATTTGTCTGGCTTTTGTGTATCTGTGTGTGTGTGTGTGTGTGTGTGTGTGTGTGTGTGTGTGTGTGTGTGTGTGTGTGTGTGTGTGTGTGTGTGTGTGTGTGTGTGTGTGTGTGTGTCTGGATCAGATGATGCTGCGGAAGCTTCTTGACCACCTGAAGCTGGTGGCATCCTACCAAGAGATGAATAAGATGACGTGCCAGAACCTAGCGGTGTGTTTCGGCCCGGTGCTGCTGAGCCAGCGTCAGGAGGCGTCCTGCCACACCAACCGAGTCTTCATCGACTCTGAGGAGCTGGCCAGCGCGCTACACTTCAAAAAGCACATCGAAGTACTGCACTACCTGCTCCAGCTCTGGCCAGGTGATTGTGACCTTTGTTTGTTTGTTTTCGTCCCGCTTTCTCTAAAGACGTTTTGAGCACATGGCGTGACTTGAAAAAGCAGCACATCTACAGTCAGGTCGTGCGCACACTGGTCTCTCTTGCCTGAGGGTCTTGTACAAATCAGTGCCAGCCCTGCGGTTCAGCTCTACAAAGGGCTGTTAAAGGGACTGGGCTGCTTTGATCCTTGAGGTTTTTCCACCACTGGCACAAGTGCAGCTGATAGCCACAGGCCACCATCTGTCGGCTCCTCAGAGATGAAACCCTCCACAAGTGCTTCATCGTGATGGGTTGAGCCAATCGGAGCCAAGCCAGTAAAGCCTCAGTGTGAACCAAACATTTGGGGCGTGGTCCCCCCCCTCCCCCTCTGTTTTTAGATAAATTAACAATCAAGGACAGTCAGCAGCAGCTTCTCTCAGCACAGGTCATCTGTCTGCCTGCACAGCTGCTCTCTGCCAGCGGCAGCTGTCTGCTTGCGGTGAGATATGGCAAAGTCCATAGATGATCCAGGAGAGGATGGAGAATGATGAGACAAGTGTGTGTGGCGTGATATTTGCATTGGTTATGGGAACTAATCTGATTTTTTTAGCTCGTGGGCTTGATTTTATGAGTTCACCACATTTCTAATAATCAAGTGAGCCATGCAGGGGCTGCTGATGCATTTAAATTCTCGAAGACTCCAAAAAAATCAAAAAATGAGCCCCTGGGCCGGGCGGACAGCTTAGTTGTTTTGTTTTGTTTTGTGGGTTTTACATATGCATGACTACCAATCCGAAACTAATCCAACTCACTATATTTTAAAATTTTTCTGAGTGCAGTGTTATTCTGTGCATTTCCATTGATACAGTTTTGAAAAAGCACATGTTCACCGTCTTTAAAAACCTTTTTCCCAATGGCTCCGACATCCTGTGAGACAGACTTTCCCTCCTGAATGATTATACAATCCTCGGAGCTCCTCCCAAGCAGCCTGCAGCTTTAACCAGATCTGCTGATGTGCGTCTGAAGACGAAGTGACTCTGCGTCTGGTTGAGCCTCTTAACTTTAACTGCATCCTCCACGTTGAACCCATTCTGTGTAAACCACTGAAGCTTAGCACCCTGCTTTACATCACCCAGAGAAGGAGCACAGAGAAAGAAATGTAAGCCAGCGGCTTAATTAGTCAGCATCTGTGAATCCTATGATTGCAGGTAGCAGAGGGGATTACATTTGGAATTTTAAAAATTAAAGCATAAAAACTGTGGTTTTTGTTGGGTTTTTTTGTTTCCCCGCAGTTGCCTTTAATGACTTATAAAGACACTGACAGAGCATTTTAGTCCAGGTTCAAGCCTTCATTTACACCCTCAGCAGTGTTTCCATTCCATCCGCTTCCCCAGTACAGAGTACAGGGCGCCTGGACTGTATAATTAAAGACATTCCTGGCTGAACCTTACCCCTCAGCCCCTGAAGCTTCACCCGTACATTTCGCAATCATTGTGGGATATTTTGAGCTGCCTCTTCACGCCTTTCATACACACATACCAAACCTTCCAAGGCATTGTCGCTCAGGCCTCCACAGCCTGACTGACACTACTTACAGGACGTGTGTGTGTGTGTGTGTGTGTGTGTGTGTGTGTGTGTGTGTGTGCGTGTGTGTGTGTGTGTGTGTGTGTGTGTGTGTGTGTGTGTGTGTGTGTGTGTGTGTGTGTGTGTGTGTGTGTGTGTGTACTGAAGAGGCTGAGGAGGTGATGAGTGTGCATGAAGAAGTTTTTCCAACTGTATGTGTGAGAAGATGTGAGCAGATGGTTAGACAGACAAAGTGACGGCAAGAGGATTCTTTCAGTGTTATCTTTAAAATCCAAAATTAGCTGCATGTTCATTTTCAGTTAATTTGCCCTGCTTCTTTTTTTAATTTATCATTAAAATCAGCTGTGGGTTTATTGTTTTATTTTGTCCATTTCGGTTTTTTATTGTGTTTAGATGTAAAAATACACTCATCCTAGCACAACTAAGTCTAATCTTAATATATTACAACAAGTAAACATTGTGAAGCTGTCCAAGAAAGGAAAAAAAAAATATGATCGTATTCTCGCCTGCTTTCCGTCTTCATTTTCTCTGCTGACAGCTAATAGCTTTAATCATGTCATCAGTGAATCATGTCTGGAATTAAATAACACAGCGCCTCTGAAAGGAAGATAATTTCTGTTTGTTTTAAGGTGATAATTGCTCAAGTCTTTAGCCTCGGGGGAGCTGCGAAGTGTGCAGCTACTCCACGTAAACACTATAGCAGCAACAGCCACTCTGATGAATGAACTGCAGTGAACTTAGTTAAGACAAGTGCAAAAAAATTCTGTTTATCGTCAGCTGGATGAAATAGGCGAACGCGCACAAAGGAAAACAAGTCATTTCAAGGTCATGTCTCAAAATAAAATTTAGCATTTCTTTTTAAATATATAATGTATCTATTGAACATGGACTTACAGCCCTAACTGTGTTTTTGTTCTTTTCCAATATAGTAAGCTAGCGGAGCCAGAAAATGTAGGTACTGAGATAAATGCAGAAAGGTAACCAGACTGTGGTTGTGTTTGGCTGCTCACTTTTCCTTCACCTAGTCCACTTAGAGGAGTCTTTCTTAAGGTTCAAGCTTTAGTTAATTTTTAAGTTTGGTTACTCGATAACAGCACAGGAAGCAACAAAAACACTGTGTGCAGTGGTGTGACTTCAGCATGTTCGTTCACCTAATGATGAACCGATTGTTCTCTATGTTGTCCTCACAGAGGGTCATTCCGCTAAAGTGGGAGTCTTTTAAATAGAAATCAGCTGCACCAAAACAAGGCTTGTGTTTTTTTGTTATGTGTGTTGTTTGTTTGTTTTTAGTTCATTTCAATCACAGAAAATCACATTTTCTCATCCAGCCCTGTCTAGCCACGCTGATAGCATCACATTCCCGTACTGCGAAATCTGATGGATTTTAGTTTATGAAATGCGCACCATTGTATTTTTCCATAAACATGCTGATACTTTAAAAAAAATGCTGCATATACAGACTGTATATAAAAGATCAGCTTGTGCATCTTGGTGTGGTTTTTGGGGGGGGGGGGGTTGTTGTTGTTGTATTTTTAAGCCAGCAAAGTTAATCTGGTCGAGAAGTTCAGACTGTTATGATAGCACTTTGTCACTAACAAGTTGGCTGTGCCCTGAAGCACGCCCTTTATGATCAGTGCTCATGATCATTATGCTGAACTGAAGACTTAAAATAAGCAAAGAGATTACAGTTGATGTAAAAAAAATGCATTTATTTATTTGGAGAAATAAAATGAAAAGTAGAGTCATTTTCAGGAGCTGAAGTATGAATTGGTAGGTGTAGCAGTGCAGTGGGGAAATCATTTGTACTGTAAGCTCCAGTAGATTTGTTTCCAGGCCGTCATCAGCTGACCTGCGCTGTATCTCGCTCTGAGGTTTACTGCTTTTTTGGGGGGGGGGATTCAGTCAGCTGCATTCTACAATATATAAGTGAATAATACGTGAGCCATAAGCTGTGCTTTGCAGCTCTTATAAAGCTAATATACCACTAGAAGTATACAGTCTAAATCAGCGGTCCCCAACCTTTTTTGCACCACGGACCAGTTTAATGTCAGACAATGTTTTCACGGACCGGCCTTTAAGGTGTCGTGGATAAATACAACAAAATAAAATGATACAACCAAGACACAAATATATTGTAAATATAACAATGAACGCGAATTCACTGTGTAAGTGTGTAACTTTATTAGCAGTGTCCTCCTGAAATGTGCCAATAACATTGAGAGTAACATCCTCCTCGCTACCCCTTAATGCCGTCTTGGTCGCTATGGTAACTTGTAAATATTTCTTTCAAAATAAGACCCAGGGAAACCGAGTTAACGATGAAAATCCTGAGAACCATAAGTTGCACACCCGAGCCTCAACTCTCGTGGCCAGTACCAAACGAATCACGGACTGGTACCAGTCCGTGGCTCGGGGGTTGGGGACCGCTGGTCTAAATAACGTAATTATTAAAGAAGAACAACAACCACTTTTCCCTCTGAGGAAAACAAAAGAATGAGAAAATATGACCTTTTCTTATTTTTGTGTTTTTGTAATTTTCATGATTGTTTAATAACCAGCTGGCTTATATTTAACTTTTTCTTTGTTTTTGTTTTTTGTTCTTTCTTCCTGTAGTTGTGGACCCACATGGCCAGTCCTCTTCTCAGCCCCCAGCACCCTCTCTGGTTCCAACTTCCTCTGACCTGCGGACAGCCCCCCCTCTGCGACGGAGAAAAGAGCGGCCTCAGGTGCTGAACCTCACTGGAGCAGAGATGGCGGGGGTTCTGCGACCCAAACCAGGGCGTCTGGACAGCCCCAGCAACCGCTATGCTGGTGACTGGAGTGGCTGTGGTGAGACGTACTTCCCTTCTGAAATGTTGTTACCTTCCAGCAAAGAAGAGGCAGACTATGACGACGTTCCCTCAGAAGACATCGAGGCAACTGAGGAGGTCCAGGAGAAGCAAGAGGAAGCAAAAGACGGCATACAGCTCAAGGTTGATTGTCCTGTGTCTGATACCGCAGATGAAGAGCAACCTCAGAGAAGGGAGGTGGTAAAGGAGGAGGAAACACGGGAGGCGGTGGAGGAGCAGGAGAAGCTAATAGAAAGTGACAGCTCAAACAGTGGACACCCATTAGAGGAGGAGGAGGAAGAACACAAGGTGTGTAACCACATCCTGCCACCTCGGCTACCCAAAGAGCACACTTACCAGGCCTACATGAAGATCCAGGATATCAGTCCTGTATTGAGCAACAGGGTGAACCTGAGGGACCTGCAAGAGAGCATCGACACTCTGATAGGAAACCTGGAGAGAGAGCTCAACAAAAACAAGCTCAACGTGGGATACTAACTCCTAGACACAGATACGCAGACATATCCACCCGCACCCCCATGAAGCTCGATAAGGTTTGTGACAGAATCTCTTTATCTCTGAAGGTGCTTTGGGATACAGCCATGGAGGTCTTGTGACGTCACCATGCCAGCATGGTGCACGGTACTGCTGCTGCAAAATCCTAGAAGATGAGATAAGAAATGTAACAGGGCACTTGTGGCGTTTGTACCATATCCACAAACATTCCGCAATATTCTCCTTTTATTTTGTTGGCTGATTAAACTTTATGTTGTGTGGTTTTGTTTTAGTCCAGTTCTGTGTTCCATGTTGTTATTGTTGCTTCTCTTCTTATTAGAAGAACCCAATTACCCCTCAGGGGTTTAAAAGGTGCCTTAATTGTGTGAAGGTGGTACGTCAAGAGGAAAGTCTACCCTGAAATATAACACATCACCTCCGAGGATCTGGGCCTGTGTAGATAACGCTTGAGAATGGGTTTTCAAGAGCCTTTCTTACAAAAAGAAAAAAAAAAAGCTATAGTGTATTTCAAATTCAGCAGGTACACATCCATTTTCTGAACTCTGGGGCTCTGTAGCAAAATTTGGCCCAGTCTGAATAGAGAACTTGCAAATTTAGTCACTTTCAGACCTACTTTAAACCTTGTATGGTGGTTAATTTAGTAAAACGAACCAAGATCGTTGGAGGAACGTGTACACTTTGTCTTAGGGTGGATTTCCTTTTTAAGGCAGTAAAGAGCTTTTTCTATTGAGGTATAAAACACTAAATGTTATACAACAACAATGCACTAAATAGGCAGGCAGTAGTGTAGATTATCATCATGCAGTAAAAAGTCTGTTCTGAACTAAGGGGAGAAACTGCTGCCACTTAAACCTCTTCTATGTTCAAAGTCACACCTATGCTTACGGCTAAACATACATTTTGAACAGATTTTGATTTTAAGCAGAATTGGTGTTTCATGTAGTGTTGCAGGTTTGGTAAATTCACCTTCTTGCCCAGGATTAGATGAAAAGATTGATACTACCCTCATGTCTGTAAATGAATATAAGCTAGAGTCAGAAAGCAGTTAGCTGCACTAAGCTAGCATAGCTAAGGTTAGTGTAGCTAAGATAGCTATGTTTTTGAGAAAATAGAGTAGCTTGGTTGTAAAAAACATGAATAAATTAAAAAAAAAACATCCTAAAATGTTACAGGTCATAATTAACAAAAATATAGTTTAGCAAAGATGCGAACGTGGTATCAACTTTCTCATCTACCTTGATGCAAGAACATAAAGAAGCTTGTTATTTCTAAGCTGGTTATTTCTAAGTTGTTGGGGGTTTTTTTGTTAAAGAAAAAAAATGAAATAAAATAGTTAATTTAAAAAAACACATGGTCAAAAACAGTGAAATAAACAATGTGAAGCACATCATGTAGATCAGCAGCGGAAATAAAAATGGCGGGCTCATCCAGTTAGTTCAAAATAGCTAGCTGCTTAAAAAGACAAAGGACGTTTTCAGCAATCCAGGGATTCAGAATGATCAGTATTTAACCTATATGTATATGTATATAATTATATAAATGTATTCGGAATATATTATTTTTACAGCTTATATTTCAATGGCGTATTTAAATACTTCTTATGACCTTCTAGTGTTGCCGTGTAGCAATAGTTGCTTCTTTCCCTTAAAGCTACCTGTACACATCTTAATGTGCTGGACTAATGGTACAACTTTAGCTGTAAAATATATGGTACAATCGTGCTCTTGCAGAAAAAAGTGATATTGTTATTTTTGTGATATTGTGTATATATTTGACATTGTTTTATGTCTCTGGTGGACTAAGGCGTGCTAATGATTTTTTGGCGTTTTTTTTTTTTTTTTTAAGGTACTGAACGTTGCATGGTCAAAAGCTTTACTGACATAAGCAAGGCTCTGTCTCATCTGCCTTTGTATATCATATTTATGTGTAAAATAAGATTATTTTGTAACGTATGCGCATTTGTTTGACCCCCGTTCCTTTGTAAGACAGCATTGTCCAAGCTTTTTTCCAAAGGACTTAGAGGCAGGCAGTTTATGAAACGCAGAAACTGGTAACAATTTTTTTTTTCTTTTAAACTCCAGCAACAACTGTAAAATGCTTTTACTAATTGAAATGGTTTAATTGCACTGTTATTGTTATTAGTATATTTGCTAAATCACTTTTGGTTTAATTTTATTTTAGGAGGATTTCTAGCCTAAAATATACAGAATAAGAATAAGTAAAATAGTCTTCAAAATTGTTTCACTTATACATTGAGTTTGTTGTTTGCCCTCCTGCATGGTGTTTTTGCACAGTCCTGCTGCTGCACGGTGAAGCTGGGCTGCTGCTGAGCGGATCTGTTGAAACTGGGTTTCAGCAGGGTTCCTTTCAAACCATCTGTCTGTGCAGGCAACACACAAAGAACCAGGGCCTCATTTATAGAAGCCATTGTGTAGAATCAGCTAAGGATTTTTTTTTTAATGTAAAGATTGTCCTTTAAATCTGACGTGCATTCTTCCTTACAATGACCCAGTTTCCCTAATAGGATCTCAAATTATTACTCAAAGAGTACACAGAGAGCACACATGCTTTTATGGTTTCAACTCAACAATCAAATAGAATGAAAGTAAACTGGGACGCTAATGGCAGAACTCAAGTCTGTTTCAGAGCTAACATGGAGATGCAAGTGCAGCGACGGAGTCATTATCTGACCTCCTTCTCCTTCCACACAACAAACAAACAAAAATCATTTCTGTCTGATCCTCTTTGTCCTTTGGAGGAAAAAGTGCCACATTCAAAGCATCGCTAAACAAAAACAGAGAAGTGCTTTGTATTGATCCTGAGAAATGTATGGTCATAATAAAGTATGTTATTTTACGTTCACATGTGGCTGCTGTTGTCTTTTCCCTCCCTTTCTTCTTGGTGGCTCAAGACTTTTGCACAGTACTGTAGTTTTTAGTTTTTCAGAATAAAAATAATTTAAGAAACAGAAAAAAATACCATCACAAAAATAAACAATTACCTGTGGTTGGCATTGTCAGTGGCACAGAGAGCATCTTGCCTTTCTCACACACAAACGTGGAATTCATTCATAAAAACCTCACAAAACTTTTTTTTTTTTTTTTGCTTTTTAGTGTAAATACATCTGGTAGTCGAGCATGTGGCCTAGCAATCACGTCACAGTTGTTGAAATAACTTGACATTGTGGCCATAATTCCCAAACTGTTTTAAACACTGCTATTGTTTTATAGAAACCCAACAGGAAAAGCTTAAACTTTAGGAGACATTTTTATGTTTTGCAAATTCACCTCTTTGCTGTGGAAGCAGGGTAACCCAGCCTCAGTAGAATACGGATAAATAAGCCGGGGAATTGCCCTTGTTGGCTTGTGGGAATCTCCCAGAAATACTCTGAGCTACAGGGACATTCCCGGGATGCAGCTGCATTTAGCCGTCCAGTAATATTCACTGCTAGTAGACTGCACTTTTACTGCGGCTCCGACACCCGGCATTTCCAGTGACATTCACGAGACGCCTACAAATAGCCTCAAGTTAGAGCGAGCAGTTTACTGAAATAGTTAAATGTCATTTTATTTTGAAATATTTTTCCAAAGCAGCTATAAATTCAAACAGAAAGGCGGAACGTCGCTGACGGGCAGCTCCAGCGTGAGAAGTCTCAGCAGCCGGAGGCCTTTTAGCATCAAATGGTTTTTCAGGCTTCTTTGATGTCACCACTGTAAATATGGTGGGTTTTTTATGGCTGCACTGAACAGGTATGAGAAAGCTTTAGGGTACAGAATGTACACATACCTGTTTGCACGCCCACATCTTCAGTGTCTGTTCTCACTGGGAGTTTTTGTGCAGATGGAGCCAAATATTTCACTGACAGTCTGAAAATGCAAATACTTTTTTACACACTGAAAATAACAATCCCATTGGCTTCAAGGTTTTTTTTGGGTGGGGGTGTTGTGTAGTTCACTCACAAAGCGTAAATGCGAAAGGATCTGCTTTTGTTGAATTCCACATTTTTACTTTACACATCTGGAAAAAAGGTTTTATATTTAGATTCAGGTGCTCGACTCTGATGGCACAAGCGTCTGTTGTAAAAGTACTTTGTCCACATTCAACTTGCTAATCTGTTCCCTCAGTCCCAATAAAAGCAGGAGTGAAATCCCATATGAAGTCAGAGGTAGACATAATAACAGCGAGCCTGTTTGGATAGTCAGGGTCGCCACTTGATATCAGGCAGTCGGAGTGAACTGAACTGAACTTTTGTTCATTTCTAATTCTGGAGAGAAGAGATACGAGTCTTGCTAGGTAAACATCCTTGACAGCCACCTGCATGTGAAACCAGACCTTTTCTCCTCTCCTCCTCATCTGCTCCCTTAATCTCTGCTGACCTTTGAGTCAACATTGTGGCCACAAGTCAACTAGCCGACCACATAACACACAGTCTTTGTTTCAAATTAGACTTTTTTCAGCATTAGCTGTGGTTTTTGGCAAGATTGGACCTTTGAAATCATCCACGCAACCTTTTAAAGTTGTTTGTGATCAGCTGTGGGGGCAGGAGGGGGTGGACAATGACCCTTAATGAAAAAGAAAATAACTCCCAGGCCGCTCCGGCAATAAACTAACATCAGGCCCGTCTCAAGGGGGGTTCTTATTTACATACAATATATAAAAAGACATTCATAAAACCATTTTTAGATTCAAAACATGCTCGAGTTTAACCAGGTTTTCTTTTCATGCACTTGTGCTGAAACTTATAAGTGCATTGTCTGAATAATCATTCAGATAACCTTGAAGACACTTTGTTCAGATCTAATTTGTTGATCAGTTCTTTAAAAAGCAAACCAATAAAATTTCTGCGTCTGACCTTCTTCTACCTTTGTGGATTGTTTAACTGTTGAAAGGCGCTGCAGTGGGTTTAGGGGGCACTGCCCTTTTGATCATGTTTTTTTCTGCAAAACAACTCCTGCCTTTGGATATTTCTTTCCCAAAGTACATTTGTAAATCACCTTTGAAACCACAAGATCATTAGCTGGACCATTTCCAGCAATTTGTAAAGAAAATAAGTGTATTGATGACTACTAATATACAGACTGGCTGGTTCCATAAAAGATTCAATTCAATTCAATTTTATTTATATAGCGCCAAATCACAACAAAAGTCGCCTCAAGGCGCTTCATAGATACAGAGAAAAACCCAACAATCATATGACCCCCTATGAGCAAGCACTTTGGCGACAGTGGGAAGGAAAAACTCCCTTTTAACAGGAAGAAACCTCCGGCAGAACCAGGCTCAGGGAGGGGCGGGGCCATCTGCTGTGACCAGTTGGGGTGAGAGAAGGAAGACAGATGCCTCTGTCTTAGTTAGAATTTTTAGTTAGACTTTGTGCAACTTTTAGACAACTAAAATTATTGAGTGATTATGAATTTCCTACTAGTTTGGCCATCCACCACCTGAAATAAAGTCAACTCCATTGAAGTAAACTTTCTTCTGATTGGCTGCCACTTGCAAACAGAAGGGTTCAACTGCAGGTTGGTGAGCGTGCTGTGCCTGAGATGACCATATTAAGCACATCGCCTTGCAGATTTGCTAATGCTCATTATTTGAAATGCTGGCCGTGGCTAATTTATGCATCCTTGTACTTTATGTATAAGATAATAGGTCTACTTTAAGTATCAATTAAGCTATTATTTTGGTTCCCTGTCATTAAAAAGTGCCCTGGCCACATTTTCCCCCTTTTAGCTGAAAACATATGGCTTCTTGTATGAGTTTGGTTCCTCTGTTTTTGTCACTTTAAGATTATATTTGTTTCTCTCCTCTAAACCTGTTAAAGCGCTGAAAATGAACACAAATATGGTGTATGGCCTGGTCTTCTGATTCAACCACTGAGCTGCTCTCCACACAAGGATTACCACTGTGTACATGTCATTAGGCACCCTTTACAAAGTCACATGTATGTCCATGCCTTTTACATCTGACTCCTTATAAACAAGAGTGAGCTAAAGCTTGGGTAATTGCTGGGAACCTCTATGCAGTGACCCTGGGCACACATTCCATACATGGTGCCCTTCAATAGGAGGACTATTAAACACATTTTACCTCTATGTGTGTGTGTGTGTGTTTTTGGAGGTCTTTTGTTCTCCTGTACTTGGCAGTTCATCTGAGAGACTGAGGGCAGATCTCTTGACGCAGCGCTGACAGATCCGCCTGTTCTGGACCGCGGTTGATGATGAGAGAGAAGACGAGAGGAAAGGAGAGAGAAGATGAAGAGAGAAAGCGAGAGGTGAAAGTGAAGACTGGAGGGAAGGAGAACACAGAGGAAGCGGTGCTTCAGATCCTCCGGGGGCTGGGCCTCACACAACGCAGACCCTCTGCGCTCTCCTCCTTGCCTCTTTGCCTCCTGCACCTCCATAGCTCTGTCACTCAGGACTAGACGATTTCATTTTAATAAGGCTAATCCCTCCTAGAGGTGAGCTGCTCATCACCTCTCTCCCTCCCCGCTCCTCCAGGAGAGAGCGGTCTCCTTTGAGAGTGAGGACAGGATGAGAGTTTGCTCTGCTTGACAGATAGAGAGAAAAAAATGTGAAAGGTGAGACTGAAAAGAGGCCCTGACAGCAGCTGTGCTCGGACTCAGTAAGAAGATTTGGGCCTCACTGGTTTGATAAACTTGCAGGTGGCACACCTTTAATAGTGGTGCATGCTCCGAGCAGCCTTTAACATCACTCTGATATGAAGCAATAACTTTGATCCATGCAGAGGAAGTGGAGTGATACAGTTGCTATCACCTTCCTCCTGTCAGCAGAGCACTCTCCAGCTGTCAGCAGTAAAACTTAGTTCCCCTGCTGCTTGAGGTGATGTCTATAGGGAGGTTATAAGGTCTTTGATGTCTCCTTAATGCTGACCACCTGCCACTATGGCCCCTTGTTGTTGAAATAGTTAGGCATTTTGGGAAAATGCACCTTTTTTTTGCCACAGACATTTTTAAATAAGAAGCTACAGTCAGAAGTCCCTACAAATGTCTAACCTGGTTTGGTCCAGAGATAATAAATGTGAATCCATCATCTATAGGAAAAGTAATCATTATATATTTATGGCATGGGTTAGAAAAAAAATCAGTAGTTCAGCTATAAGGGGCTAACTCTGAGCTTGGTTTATCATTTTGTCCTAAGCTAAGCTAACTAGTTGCATGTTGAGGTTTTGCAGACACGTGACCTCAAATCATGTGACATTAACTTGTCCACCATTTTGGACGTGAGACAATCGTGGCAACAGTCTAGGTCAATGCACAAATACAAGTTCAATTAATTTCTCATCTCACACTTGGCATGAATAGCATTGACATTATTTTACAATTAGCCTAGCTAAAAATCTCCCCAAAACACGTTAGCTTTAGCTCAAGATAGCAAAGTTTCTGCTAGGCTAAGTGCACGTTTGGTTTGCTTTGAGGTCATTAGTAATGACAACATGTCAAAAGAAGACTCAAAGTTTTCAGGCCTTCGTGGTGTTTATTATACATTGACAGACTGACAGTTCATGGAATCATGGAATTGCATCTTAGACAGGGTTATTGCCAAGTCAATGTTAAATGATGGTCTGAAATGACATTTCAGCATGAACAGAAATATTATCAATATTGCCTAACTAAAGTGGCTTTCTTTTAAGTGGTTGAGATGAACGTTTTTGCTGGCAGTCGCAGCAGGTTCAAGAAAAGAGTCAGAATCCCCTTTCAGAGGCTTCCACGGCAGAGCATGAGGAGTTCTTCACAAGAGGACACAAGTAAGGACACATTTAAAGGTCGAAACATTCACCACGACAAAATACAAGCCAAAATTAAACTGCATTTAACAAAATATATTTTAAAAAATGAAGGAATGTGAAAGTAGTTGTTAAAGGATGAGAGGCATTGTAGGTGCCGAAGAGGGCACTAGTCTATCGCAGAACAGTGAGGAGTGGATAACTCAATGACTAATTTTAAAGCATTTGTAAGTGATGTAGTAATCATCCCTGGATCACTTATGGCCCAGATGGTGCTGCAAGGCTTCTCGTCAGGTCCTGTAAAAGGTTCTATGTGACACAGATTATGTTCCGTTTACTCTGGGTTCAGTTCAATACTGACGCTTCAGTTTAAGATTCTGTTGATCACTTTCAGACCTCTTGACGATCAAATGCCTCCCTACATCCAGTAGCTGCAGTACTGAAGTCAGCCAATCAATGATTGTTGGTGATACCTAGGACATGGTTTTGGACAAAAGCAGTGCTTTTTAGTTAATTTTTATTTTTATCCTATTTTACTATTTTAAGCACAATATGTATAAACTCTACTTATATACAACCCATGATAGTATTATTTTCATTATTTTTGCTTAGGCTCTGGTATATAAGTGGATCTTTTTTAGCACTGTCAGAAAGCAAATGTTAGCTGCGTTAGTAGCCATAGTCATGCATAGTTAGCTAAAACACTTTCAGAGTCCACTGTAATACTACAGACAGTGAAAAGGCTTTAGAGCTTGATTTATAGAAATACAGCTGCAACTGTCAGATACACTGCAAAACTTTCTACAATGGTAATGTTTCATGTTAACATGCTAAAATAGTACATCCACTGCTATATTGGGTTAATGTGACCTTTGAATTAAATGCTCCAGTTTCTAGTTTTGTAGCTCATTTAACCTGCTAAGATTAGCCAATCCCAACACAGTGCAGATTTTGGTTATTTCTCAGTATTTTAGTAGCAGACAAAAAGGGGATATCTTCACAAAACATAGTTTCAGTGGACAGACATGCTTATTTTCCCCTCTAGAGTGGTGGACTTAAATGCACTGTACCTTCACCGGCTGAACATTAGCAGGTTAACAGTGTCCTTGTGAATCTTCTGCCACTAGCTTCTCTGTTTAGCTTAAAGTAGAAACAGAACTTAAGACTTATAAGTTTACTGAAAGGTTTATTGGATGACCTACCATCTAATGATCCCATTGATGAAATTGTATTTAAAATATATCTCACACTGGTGTCCCGGATGCTATAATTGAGGCCAAAGACATTTCTCTAATTAGATAAAGCTACGAACAACAATCCTTTTAACAGCTGGAATCGAAAACTGGATTGAATAAATACAATTCTTTTTCTTGAGTGCGTACAGGACATTATAAAACCACACACACACACACACACACACACACACACACACACACACACACACACACACACACACACACACACACACACACACACTCTACATGTTGCTGTAGATAACAGAAGGCACTGGTAGAATGACTAGGATCCAAAGTGTTGAGAGCTTTGAAATTAGAAAATGAAAAGGAGTCAAGAGGGAGCATTCCACAGCACTGCCCTGGTCACCTGATCTCTTATGAGGTCAAGGGTCAACTAATGAAACCTACCACCAGCTTGGCAGAGGCTTTAAAGAGAAACAGCGGCATGGTTTACAGAAAGAAAGCCCAACAGTTTACCTGGGGATACTTTTAGCAATTGCACAGCTGCTTTGAGATTAAACAGAATTCTGATTTGCTTGTATCTCAAGTAGGAGAAATTTTGTTTCAGTCAATTAAATGTTTTCTTTATCTCACAGGCAAATGTGGCTTTCTCTCTCAACCGTCCTTTTCTCCAGCTCTCCCTCTTTTAATATCTTTTAACCCTTCTCGTTGTCCTGCATGATCCTCCTCTGCAGCTGGGGTCCGACTCGTATGACCGTGTGTGAAATCTGCAGGATGCCTCCCATGTTGGGAGATTTGTGGATGCAGGCCCTCACATGTCCCTCCCAACACCCCAATCTACCCAACACCCTCCGGAGCAAAAACAGATAGGAGGCCAAACAGAACAATGCCAAAGCAATGGCTTAATTCGCCTGGTCAGATTTACAGCCCCTCCTGCACAGCACCTGCGCTCATTGTATCCCAGGACTTGGCTTAAGAACTTTGATGAACTGGTAATAAAAACTGGACTACGGGCAATCCGCTCTGTATAGATCCCCCCCCCCCCAATACTCCCCCCTTTAGTTAAAGATCGCTTTTTATGTTTGGGAAATCTCTTGTTTGGGACTTAGATGAAGAAGTCAAGTGAGGAAAAGCTGACATCATGAATGCCCTTCATGCCACTTGGTTTATGGCCATGCTGCTGACTATTGTAGCGAATGCTCTAGAGGACAAACGCTGAGCAGTAGAGCTTACCCTGCAAACATCTCTATGTACGTCTGCAGAACCTCAAATGCCGCAAATGTTTACATAGCACATAAGCCTACTCAATTGCACAACATTCTTTGCATCAGCCATTACAATAATAACTAGCCAGCAAGTGTAAAGGCAATCTCCGAGCGAGTGCTGGTTTGCAGAAGGCACATTCCTCTGCTGCTTGCTGGGCTGGCAGAAAAGTGAGAGGCTCTGCAGAGGAAAGGGGGGACTGCGAAAGAGAATTCCCAGAGAGGTTTGAGGAGGACGCGACTTGAGAGCAGAGCCCCCTTTTGTCATGGGACCTTGTTGGTGCCTCAGGGGCCATATGGACGCCTGTCGCTGTGCACCCTCACATCAGCCCATTCTTCACCGTCCTCCACCCCCTTCGCTCCGTGACAGGACCGTCCATGTGAATGAGTCATGGCCAGGGTGAAGTCGACCCCGGTTCACTTCTGCTAAGGAGAATCGTGTCTGTTTTTCATCTTTCTCTCCTCTTTAACAGTCTCCTTCCCCCTCTCCCCCCTGAATTCAACCATTCGTGCTTGTGTTGTTCATTGATTCTCTCAACCCTCGCACTCTCTCTTTCCTTTTGAGGCATCTCGAACACAGTGTGAAAACTTGGCAATAGACAGCTGCCCCTATAGCCCCCTCCTTCTCCGTCCCTCCGGCCTTTTTTCTGGCAGAACACCGGCTGTCAATTTGGGACTATAGGTTTGCGGCGCTGCCCTGACCTGTGGTGGACCCAGCGCTCTGAGGCGTCCTTATTTTATCCCCATGAAGGAGTGAAACTAATGGAGTCCAGAAAGCTGAGAGGTACTCCTTGCAAGATACTGCAAAGGAAACGACATTCTCATAAATGTTGTGAACAATGGGGGAGGATTCGACGTTTAATTTAGCTTTTCTTGTGATTTCCATAGCCCTTGACCATTTTGGAATCAAACACAACTGGCATAAGTTTCATAACCTAATACAAATTCATTGTAAAATTATTTTAACTGCTTATTTCCAATGCTTTTAACTAGGATTTGCCTTCCATCGTGTGTCTTTTTTTAACATTAAATTTCTTATACGAGATTCCTCAAGCTTTATCACTTTTAGTAAAAGACTATGTAAAAAACTGAGTTAGCATCTGGTTAAAAGTAAAGTAAAGTCAATGCCATCTTCTTCATCACTGCGTTCTGTCTTAATGACGAGCAGGGGGCGAGTCCTCTTGTTGCAGTATATTGCGCAGATATTTATGGGGAAAATCCCTTTACTGAGTCTTTGAACTCAGTAAACGCTTTGTTGATCAGTTTTTGGCCTTAGTTGCTATCTTTAAATGACTGAGTTGTGTTATGCTAAATATAACTTTATTCTTTAAGTCATGGTCCACATGTGTTTATTGCACACGGAGAAAAATCTGAATATCAGACTTTTTTTCCAGCATTTCAGAAACACCATGTATCCATATACATGGCACAGAGCACAGAGAACACAGTTTGTTTGTCGTTAGTGAAGTCGAATGGGCGGCCCTGTTTGTATGACAGATATTCAAGTATTCCACAGTCCCATTTGACTTTTGAACAGTTTGGTATACAGAGGAGTTCATGGTTGACTTAAAGACTGCAAACAAGTGTAAATCATAACACATCCATCACCGTGCTTGGTTGGTATGACGTGTTCATGCTGATATACTGTGTTTGGTTTTCTCCAGACATGGTGCTGTGCATTATGGCTAGAACTCTCCATTTTGGTCTCATCTGTCCAAAGGACATTGTTCCAGAAGTTTTGTACTTGCTGATAATCAGTTAATTAAGTGCCGTGTTATTAGCAGCACCTGGCTGACTTACCCTCTTAGATCCTATGGAAGCAGTAAGTGTGGACTTAATTTCTCACAAGTGTGCAGAATCCCAAGAAAACTTTCTTTTTTACATGACAGTATATCCAACTTTCCCTCACTCACTTTGATCTAGAATCTCACGTTGTTACATGGTGAAGCAATTTTTAACGATTGCTGCAACAAAGACTAAAGTCGGTTGGGTTACAGATTACACTCATCAGTAATGACTACAATCCGAGTTCTGACACAATTCTAAGATGAAGTGAATTTAAAAAACAAACAAACTTTAAGATATTATAATGCATCACTGTGGCTCATCCATCCATCCATCCATCCATCCATTCGCTTCCACTTATCCTTTTCAGGGTCGCGGGGGGCGCTGGAGCCTATCCCAGCTGTCATAGGGCGAGAGGCAGGGTACACCCTGGACAGGTCGCCAGTCTGTCGCAGGGCCAACACACAGGGACAGACAACCATTTGCACTCACATTCATTCACACCTAGTGAATGGGGCGATCGTGGCTCAAGAGTTGGGAGTTCGCCTTGTAATCGGAAGGTTGCCGGTTCGAGCCCCGGCTTGGACAGTCTCGGTCGTTGTGTCCTTGGGCAAGACACTTCACCCGTTGCCTACTGGTGGTGGTCAGAGGGCCCGGTGGCGCCAGTGTCCGGCAGCCTCGCCTCTGTCAGTGCGCCCCAGGGTGGCTGTGGCTACATTGTAGCTTGCCATCACCAGTGTGTGAATGTGTGTGTGAATGGGTGGATGACAGGTTGTGTAAAGCGCTTTGGGGTCCTTAGGGACTAGAAAAGCGCTATACAAATACAGGCCATTTACCATTTACCATTTAGTGACAATTTGGATTATCCAATTAACCTATCCCCACAAGCTGCATGTCTTTGGACGGTGGGAGGAAGCCGGAGTACCCAGAGGGAACCCGCACAAACACGGGGAGAACATGCAAACTCCACACAGAAAGACCCCGGCCTGATGTTGGAATTGAACTCAGGACCTTCTTGCTGTGCGGCAACAGTGCTAACCACCGTGCCTCATTTCAGTATTATGTTTTTGAGTCATGGCTGAATGAAGCTGTGAGGACTACAGTCTAAAGGATTTACAGTCTACAGTCTTGGATTTATTAAAGATATATTTAATTAGATTTAATCTATTTGATCTATTCCCCATATGGAAATGTTCCAAAGTTACTTATGAAAGGGAAACCAGCTGTTTCCATTTTGCAAACTTATACTGTAATGTTTGGTTTCCATGTGTGCTACATTTCAGTAGCCTACTTTCTAAAATAATACACAGTTAGTAAAATCTTCTAATTCTGGTAAAAGTGTGTTACTTAAAATATTGAACACATTCCAATTTTTAGCTGTAGAGGTGCTGTACAGTAACACACCACACTCGTGGTTCTGGTTACAACGTTTTAAGGCCATAGGTGCAGTTTCCTGCGCTCTCAAAACAGCCTTGGAAGTTCTTGGACAGCCGTTAACTAGCACATAACTACATGGCCTTTTGTGCACAAAAAAAACAAACTGACAAATGATTAGAATCTTTTCACTGGAAACAATGGATTCATTCAGCGGGACCATTAGGGAGACTGCTTTAGGCATAATGCTAACATCTGGCCACTGTTTAGATCAAGACGTTATTGCTGCATTAGCTGATTACTTGTGCAATGAGGGCAAGCTATACACACATGATTAGCATACCATGATCTTATTACATTGTTAGCCATCCAATCCACTTGTCGGTAGACTAGTGTTATCATTTAATTGGAGTTATGACTCTCACCATCTGGCCAGATTATTTGGAAAATATGCTCTCCGCATATTCTTTAGGTAAATATTTATTGTTCCAGCTAGTTTCAGCTTACTGCTGTTTGGTGCTGTGCAGGCTGTGTACATGTATTCATAGATCAGCAAGAGTGCATCCTTTCATTTGACTCCTTTTATGCTGCCCTACTAAAATGTAGTCGGCCTTATAGCCACCAGTTCCAACTGGTTCACAGCCGTGTGAATTACTGACTTAGTAAAGACCCAGAGACACAATATTAAGCCATAATGATCACTTACAAGCAGGATTACTGACAAACAGCTTTTGCGATAGTGACCACAGTCATTGGGTTTTTATTCAAAATTGTCCACAAAACACCAGATTCTAAATTCATTTCTTACGGCACTTACTGAAATTAAACAGCCATATAATGACTTTCTGTCAAGGTCAGATCACTTTTGTATCCTTAGGGAGTGGTGGTAAGGAGGGCACTAATGGATGGCATTACCCAGTAACTCGATCTTAGATGAATGGATGAAAAATAATCTGTTGACCCTGAAGCCTGAACCCAAGGACAATGTGAATGTATACTGTAAAATCGATGTAAGTTACAAGAAATACTGCAAAAATAGGCACAAACATACGAACACTGGCAATGTGTTGAACAGTTTGAACAGGTTTCCATATTGTAAAATGTTTTCTTATTTACATTAAACTTATACAAATTAATAAATATATGTAAGGAAAAAAGCTTTTAATTTATGTGCATGTGTGTATGAAGGGGTGTGATATTAGGTATCCTAGGCTTTTGGAGCATGTGGCTACAGGCCCGTATGCTCGAGGATGCTTTCCTCCAGTTTCAGGTAATCACTGTACTCCTTCAAGTCCGCCTCCTCGCTGTCTACCTGGAATGTGACTGGCTTGTCAGGCTCCTGCAGACAAAGCCAGAGAAACAAGCTTCATCATAAACAATAATTACGAAACAATAGAGCACCTAATCCAAGATCTCAGCGTTTCCCATCGTAGAGGCAGAAAATTACATTGCCTCTGAATTTTACTGAACTGAAATTTTATTGAACGATGCAAATATTAAATAAGATGACACTTTTCTAGTAAAATCTGGACTGTGCCCTGCATCTGTGTATTGCATGCAGGGCACAGTCCTTTAAAGAAAAAAAAAGGAAAATTAGGATACTGTGTGGAAAATTCCTGATACTTTCCTCCCACAACAGTAAACCTGACAGTATTGTTCATATCATATTTAAGCTGTGCCTTGTCCTTATCATCCATCTAAATTCAAATTGCCGTAGATGTTTTAAAGCCAACAGCAGAAAGAAGCTGGAGGTGAACATGAAAATTCATTCCTGTTTAGAGGAATTAAGAGAAAGTATCCACTCCAAGTGACATTACTAAAGCAAAACAAAACTTTTTTGGTAGCTGCCATGCAGCCTAAGATAGAACCAGTTAGCCACTTAAGTTTGCTTCTATACTTAGCAGGCAGACTGTCAGGCACTGCCTGTCAATAACTACCCTATCCCCAGTGCTTGGGATCAAATAACGATGTGAATGAATTAAACATAAGCGGATAGAAAATGAGAGAGAGACACAAAAAGAGATACACGAGTGCCTTCTTCATCTTTTCCAATGTCAACTTTATACGTCCACATATTTAGCTGGGTCAGTACTAAAACTTTTGTAAGTCTGCTGAAGATTCTGATCACCAATGCAGGGAAGCTTTGTGGGAAGTCACGGTTTAACTCAAGGACACTTTCACTGTAGACAAATGGCAAAGGACACAGGGAAAGAAAAGCTTTAGTGTTCTCCTATCCTTTCTCGTCCTTCATTTTCATTTCAAATCTAACCATTCGTTGTGCGTCACTATGGTCTGAACTGTCAGATCTAGGAAATTACAAACACTGGACACAGGACAGGACATCTTTCCTCCCTCTCAGCTGCTGTTGAGCCACCTTCCAGTCACACTGATGGAAACTGGCACCTTGAGACTTCTGGGAATTCAGTTTAGAATTAAAACCTACTGCTCACCACTTGTGAGCTGAGGGAGCTGAGTGTAAAAGCGAAGCTCTCAATTTACCAGTCGATCTACGTCCCTACCCTCACCTATGGCCACGAGCTGTGGGTAGTGACCGAAAGAACGAGATCGCGGATACAAGCGGCAGAAATGAGCTTCCTCCGAAGGGTGGCTGGCCTCTCCCTTAGAGATAGGGTGAGAAGTTCGGCCATCCGGGAGGGGCTCAGAGTAGAGCAGCTGCTGCTCCACATCGAAAGGAGCCAGCTGAGGTGGTTCGGGCATCTGACAAGGATGCCCCCTGGGCGCCTCCTGGGCGAGGTGTTCCAGGCAAGTCCCACCGGGAGGAGGCCCCGGGGCAGACCCAGGACACGCTGGAGAGATTATATCTCTCGGCTTGCCTGGGAACGCCTTGGTATTGCCCCGGATAAGCTGGAGGAGGTGGCTGGGGAGAGGGAGGTCTGGGCCTCTTTGCTTAGGCTGCTGCCCCCGCGACCCGGCCCCGGACAAAGCGGATGAAAATGGATGGATGGATGGATGCTCACCACTTGTTTCTTGGACTCGCCTTCCTCCTTTCTCGGTTTCGCCCACAGTTCTTCCCACTCCAAATAATCCTTCAGCCTGTCATTCTCTTGGTCAAAGAAGATCTGCATGTTTAAATCCTGCATACAAACAAAGCAAAACAAGACAAAGATACTAGTTAGCAGTCAATAATACTGTAGCAGCCATTAAATACCTTTAAGAAAAATAACACATTTTTACTGCAGTTTCTTAACATTACACAAGGGTCCAAGCAAAACAGACAGCTCACAGTCTTCTTACCTCATTCTTAACCGGGGAGCGGAGGGCCTTTGGCACATTGAAAACACGTAGCACTCCAAGGTTGTCAGCAACAGCCAGGTAGTGTTGTTTGGCTGTAAGTACAAAACAGTCCATTAAATGAGTTTTAAGGTTCAAAAATCGTATCTGTCCTGAGCACCTAATATAAGCCAAGAACTCACAGGCGGTGATACAGGGTTTGATGCAGGTAATTCTGGTACTGGCGACGTGTTCATGGACGTGTGTAGGTTCGCTGGTGTTTAGGAGCAGGTTCCACACCTCAATACTGCCATCATTTCTCCCAATGAAGAAAACCGCAGATCGGGAGAGGGACCAGCATGCCGCACTGTACTCTTGCTCAGAGCTTGGTCCCACGAAGATTGGGCCACCCTGGATGTTGTGGTTTACAAGAAGTATTTAAAAAATTTTGTGCGTTCTGAAGCATTTTAATTATTGAATTATGTGCTCCAATTTTGTCGATTGAACTTGTGGTATTTTACTTGTGTGTTACTTAGGACGAATTAGTCTGTGCATGGTTCCCATTTGGACGTGCTTCAAAAACCAAAATTGACAGTTTTATCCAAAAACCAAACAAACAAAAAAACGTGATTGCTAATGCTGAGGCTCCACAAACCATACATGGCTGCTACATCCATTTTTTATGTACAGTCTATGTCTGTGACCAACTGAATAAGTGTGAATAATTTTGCTTAGTTTTGCAGTTTAAATGATCAAAACAGCAACCAAGAAATTACGTAATTTGAATTGTCTCAATTCTATGTGATGTATGCATACGTCATGTGAGGTAATCAATGTTTTCTGTTGCAGTACCATCACACCCTCTTTCCAGATGGCAAAGTTCCAGCCTCCTGTTGTCAAAAGAATGTCTTTGAAAAAGGGTGATCGCTGCATTGTGTTCACAAACCAGGCATGAGTTCTAAAACAGAGCAGGGGCTTGGCACCTGGGAGTGAAGTGAGACAGATGGAGAATATGCACAGTTTTATTTGACAGTAATTTCCTTCCAGGGTAATCATAATGCAAAGGAGCAATTAACCCTGTAAAACATTATGGTCATTACATTTGCCCAGGTTACCAAACTAAATAGTGGATTTAATGTGAAAGTAGCAATCAAAGTCATTTCAATAAATTGGGTGTAATTGTTTTATGAATCAACGTACTGCTGTCAGTCTGACAGCTGAGCACTGGTGAGCCATAAAAAACAGAGCGCGGCAAGCCCGACTACTCACTGAACTTTCGTCCAAACTCATCTTCCTCCAGTTTCCAGTCAGTGTAGACAATCTCTCCTTCCTGTAAAAAATGAACATAAAACTGTTTATAAATGTATGTATGCGTCTTCCTTATTTCAGTTAAGTTGTAAAGTATAGTACACTCCTTAAGTGGCATGACAAAAACATGTGCAAAAACCTAATAAAAAAAATCATTCATTATTGGTTATGCCAACTTGAGATGAACTTCAATGTAACAAAAAGAAGTCCAGCTTGCTCACAAGCTGAGTAAAGTCAAGAGTTAAGTTAAAAGTTAAGCAGTCAAGAACTTAACTGTATTTTTTACTTGCTCTATGTTGATATCATTTGAAGACATTTTCAAGTTTCAAGTTTTATTGTCATGTACAGATAAACAATGTAGCCACATTTAACCATAATGAAATGTTTTGGCTCGTGCTCCTCTGCCTTACATGAGCATATAGAGAGTGTACAGTTTATTTAGAAGAAAATAACAGAATTTTTACCTCTGTTCCAACATAAAACTTGGTATTGACATCGTTCAGGGTCTTGAGCGTCTTGGCTGAAGGTATTCTGAGTTGACTGTATTCTGGGAGGACCTCTGCGCCATCATTTTCATTATCTTGTTATGTAAGACAAAACAGGAAGAGACGGTAAAGTAAGAACAGGTTAAAAGTTCAACTCATTGTTTTTTATTTATTTATTTAACATTTCAGTGACCTGAGAGAGGGAGCCTGGTGCTGACGTGGGACTAAAATGTTCACAATACTCAGCGCCTTGTTACTAGACAAGTACAAATATTTCAATAAACTCAAATAGGGGAAGAAGAATAGGTGACAACTAGCAGATTTTAGGAAAAAGAACATCTGCTTTATTCAAATGAAGGAAATAACAGCCTGCAGTGGTGCTGTAATTTGACCGTGAACAAGACGACAGAAGTACTAAAGCAAGTGAGGTGGGGAGGGGGTACAGCCGAAGTGAAAGGGCTGGTAAGAGTGGATTTGAAGGGAGAGAGAAAGAAAAGCACAAGAGGTAGAGGTAGGAAGGAAGCCTGTGGAGAAAACAGGGACAGGAGGTAAAAGGTGGAGGGGCTGAAATAGGTTAAGCTGGTAGAAGCCTTTTCCATCACAAAAGCCTGACTGTCTGCCAGAGATCATGTGGGTCTATCTGTTCACAGCCCCTTACCTGTGGACCGCTCTCGATCAACTCTCACTCTTAAAGGTTAGATCAGATTACCAAACCACATGTCTTCTAAATCTATTTTCTCCCAGTTAAGATGTGTGTAAAGATATGAGAAAGATGATACAGGAACAGCTACAGACAGTGTTTGACTTTGCTTAATCCCCATGAGCGCCTGCTCACAATTTATTTCAGTGTGAAAAATCATGTTAACAAGTATATTGTAGCTTTTTAAATGTTCAGAAAAATGTCAAAAGGCACAGAAGCAGACAGCAAAGACCACCCTCAATCAATGTGAGTCAGATATCTTAGGTAACGCTGCAGTATTAATCACACAGGAATTCATTAAAATCGTAATAACAGACTCCCTGAGGGCTGATGAAAAAAGAAGCAGATTTATTGCTTGAGTTAGTAAGCATATTAATTCTATAACAACCAGCCACCAAGGCTGTGTTTATGGAAGCCAGACAAAGACATGTCTCTTCTTGACCAGCCAGGACACACATGATCATCTTCTGGCCCTCAAGGAGTCTGAGCAGCATATTGCAAAGAGCTGACAGTCAGCAAAGCCAATGGTCTGCAACTATGGCGGCCTTGTTTTGGAAGTATCGCTTAATAAAGTGCCATGAAACCTGAGGAGAGACAAGACAGAGAGAGAAATAGAGTAGCTCAGGGCCAAATGAGCCCTGCCCCACTGATCACTGTGCTCAGCCATCCAAAAGAGAACTCAAGAATCCAAAACTCCCTCAAAGAGGTCAGGAGACATGTCTGTGATGCTCACTGTTTGCCCTCCTCACTTACTTCAGTTTTTAACACATTCTGTGCCATTCAGATATTATAAGAATTGTTCAGGCACATAAAAGAATAATTGCTCTTTACCTTTGATATTTTGAAGACACAGTGAGTGTATCTTTCTATAGTTTGCGCTTGAGCTTTGCTTCAATACTTTCCTCATCAAAACTGTTATATGGACAACAATGAAAATGAGACTATCAGCTACAATGGGGAAATCATTTCTCTAATTGTTATGGTAGTTTAATTTTAATGGAGGGCACACTGAATATAAACCAAAAATCCAGAAAACACTTTATATAGAAGTTATAAATTGATTTTGAAAGAAGAATTTGATCCATGACCAAAGAGCCGTCCATGACCCATCTTTAGTGTTCTGACTGAGGAGAGGATGTTTGTGTCCAAGATTTTACGTTACGTTACATTGGTCCCTCAGTGCAATGAGTTTGCCCTGAACCATTAGCAGAAAAACAGTCCTAAAGCATGTTTACATCTCCGTGCTTGACTGTGGGGATGATGCTCTTAGTGCCATATGCAGCATTTCTCTTCCTTCAAACACAAACACAATAACTTGACCACAGTACTTTCTCCCATTTACATCCTCATTGGCAAATTTGACATGGGCCTGTAAATGTGCCTTCTTGAGCAGGGGACTTTGCGAGACCCGGAAGATTTCTGTCCATTGTCCAAACCGTTACCAATGGTGCTCTTGGTGTCTGTGGTCCCAACTGTAGCCAACTCCAGCCTCAACAGGTCTGCAGTCCTGCCCCTGACATCCATGGAGAGCTATTTGGTCTTACTTATGGTGGTGGAGAGGTTGGAATGGGACAAACAGATTCAGGAGTATCTGTAACTGACTGATTGACTGTATGAATCATACTTGTTATTAATCTCTGGCTCTCTTCCACAGGATGTCTTTTATCCTGTCTTCCCTCTCTCACCCCAACCGCTCAAGGCAGATGGCCCCGCCCCTCCCTGAGCCTGGTTCTGCTGGAGGTTTCTTCTTGTAAAAAGGGAGTTTTTCCTTCCCACTGTTGCCAAAGTGCTTGCTAATAGGGGTTCATATGACTGATGGGTTTTTCTATGTATTATTGTAGGGTCTACCTTACAATATAAAGCACCTTGTTGTTGTGATTTGGCGCTGCATAAATAAAATTGAATTAATCTGTCTGCCGCATGCAGACATGCAAATCAATTTATAATGTTTATGTATTTTTTTCTAGATTTTTGGTTGATTTTCTGTTTCTCTCCATTAAATTGAAGCTTCCATGAATATTAGAGACTGTTCTTTTTTTTCCAATAAGCAACAAATTCAGCAGGGGATCAAACAACATCTCTTATGGACAATCGGTTTGATTTGAAAGAGCATGTGAGTGAGTCAGCTTCCTAAAACGTTTGGCATCAAACAAAAAAACCACAAAGTATTTTGTGTAATTAAGTAATGTGACTGATTGCAGGAAAACAGAGAACGAGTATAGCAGACTGAAACAGACAAAGCCTTGCAGCCTCGAGGGTAAAAGCTCTTGCTCACCTGTGTTCCTACCTGTATTACTATTACAGGTGTAATGTTCTAGGCTGAACTTCAAAGGAGCATACTCTCCACTTGTATCAATCTTTGGCAGGGAAACCTGACACATGGCATAAAAGAAGATGGCTTTTATCACTTGAAGAAAAAAAGAAAACCTTATCTAAAACAAAATCACAGAGCATGCTCAAGAATCTACACACTGAAATCATTACCTAAACCCCAGTTAAATAAATCCAATGCACACGTAAATACAAATTAAATAGTTATTCAATTTAAGCCATTTTCCTTATTTTCTTGTAACAAATCTTTGTCTGCAGAATAATTACTGATGTGTAAAAATAACACTAAACATCGAATCATTCTTTTTCTTATGGTTGATTTTCTTATGGTTGGAAGTTGAAGAAAAAAGCTCTTTCTACACAAATCACAAGCTCTGTAATGCATCCCAGACATGAAAGTACCCTGAAGAGTGGTTTCCATGTCCGGTCCAGGTGTTTGAAAGTTGTGGGGATGCTATAGGGTGTCATCATGGTCTTCTGATCCACATCTTGCTTCCTGTCGGCCAGAAACTGGTTCTGTAGTTTTGGCACTCGCAGATCCCAAAACATGACACTGCTTTAGACAGAGACACAATAAGATAATGTGGAATTAAGAACCACCTGAAAATTAACAAAATTCTCTATCATCAAATGTTCATATTCAAACATGATTGTTGCATATATAAATGTGGTTATTGCCAAAAACAACAGGAGCAGTGTTTTGAAATCTTTCTGTCATTTGCAACTCCTTTAGCGCCAGTCTAATGACGCAGAGTGTGAAACACAGTCTGTATTCACATTGATACTTCATATCTAAACTGAATAACAGGACATGCAAAATGAAGTAACACATAAAAACACTAGTGAGAATTAGACTGCATAGCTATTTCCTGAGAAATATAATGATTGCCAGATACACTCATTTACGTGGTTTACAAAAGGCAATATTTTAACCAACTGCACAGCTCTTCAATATATTATTGGCTCAGTATGTTCAACCAGAGGAGAATGACTACAGATTACACCATAGAATTAAGATGAAACCGGAAAAATAATCCAGCGTGTTTGAGTGCCATAATATATATTCACCAATAGAAAGCTTTACAACTTTACAGTATTAAAAAGCATCTTTACAGTCTACTCTACAAGAAAAAAAAAACTCTATATAAATACCTTTCATCTTTATGAAGAATTTATAGGTGATTTTTTCACACATATACATTTTATGTTTTAAACTTAGCTAGTAGCTGTTATGTCTTGTTAATCCAAGTCACTGATCTGAACAAAATTGTAGTGTTTCATTATTTAATTGATATGTGACTTGGCACTAATAGCCAGACAATTTGTCTGCCAACTACAGACAGTAAAACCAAAACCATACTCGAAGCTAGGTATGTAGCTTGCTAACTTTCTAGCATTAGCCTGAAGTTAGAATTCCATCTTCTCTAAGAGATCTGGTACTGCTTGAATTTTTCTGTATCTTGCAACTGTGTTTCTACTCTTTTTACAATTCAGCAATAAATACTTCTACTTCTTATATTCTTTGTATTTGCTTTCTTTTGTGTTTAATTTCCAGCGTTAGTTATAAGTCAGTTTGATTTGGAATTACACAAATATATACACCAAGGAACTTAAATTATGATGTATTTATTTAGCTCATGTTACGGCATAAGTAGTATAGTATTCCTATTTGGGTTGTTTTGCTTATTATCTAAATTTGTCGAGGTTTTGCTGTAATTTCATAATAATATTTTATGTATCCTTTTTTCTATGCACATGTAGAGGTGTGGCAAAGTCAAGTCAGTTATGATGAGGGAAAATGACTAAAACCCATTTTCTAAACGCTGTTCACTTCCAAAGGTTTTCTTTCTTTTCTTTTTTCCCCCCTGTATTTGACCTTCATTAGAATGTCAACAATCCAGAGAGACTCAAAACAAGGGCAGCGAGAGAGAAAGGGGACGTGATAAAGCAAACAGTGGATCTAGTGAGTGTATAATGTATCCATCAGGTAACCAGAGGCCTTTGTTTGCCTACTTTGCAAATAACTGTATGTATTAAAAAACACACACATGTTATCAGCCACTAAAATCACACTTAGAATCAACATCCAAAGTACATACTGACAAGCAGTGAAAAGTAAGAAGAAAAAGTATCAGGAGTTATTTTTTTCATTAAACTGTAGAGAACTTACCAGTCAGGGGAGCAGGTGACAACTTGAACAGACATGTTAGAAATGTTTTGAACTGGAACGCCTGTCCTGGTCACCTAAACAGAGGGAGTTACAAAATCAATAAATGTCTGCATCAGGCTTGGTCTTGGTTCATGAAGCTGTATGGGTGGTTGGATTTTCCCCTGGGGGCACTTTGATGATTGCCTTATTTTACTTATCAAGATAACTGAAAGTGATCGATGTGATTTACTGCAAGTAACTACATAGAGGTAAGTGATAGGCACAAGTGGGAAACCAAATCTGGACATATATGGCTAGTAATTTTCTGTGCACACTTAATATTGGATTTCTTTGTAAAAGACAAAATACCATAGTCTTACTGCAGAAAATATATCTTTAGATAAATATAAGTTTAGATTTGATTTCTTTTGACGTTGTGATTGTGGGGTTTGTTTTCCTCTGAACATATATTCTACATTGCTCCTTTTCTGTGCTCGCACCCTCATTTGTAACATTTGCTCTGCTTGCTATCTACTTCCCACTAATGCCCTACATCCTCTTAGTCCTGTTTATAGTGAATTGGCCATTAACCTGTCACCATTCCAAAACAAGACAGAGAAATCAGTATGCCAGTATGAGACCTGACCTTGAAGTGTGTGTTTTGTTACCATTTTGAGATTGGGGGTTTTAGTATGTTGAATTACGACACAGTGTTTGTATTAGATATAATTTAGGGAGGCTGAGATCTAAAGATTGCTTTTCTGAGACTATTGCTGTGTAGTCACACAAAAACACCTTTTATCCACACGCTAAACAGCAGTAACCTTGTGGAAGGGCTCAGAGTAGGCTCATGTGCGCCTGGTGGAAAAAGTAATTCCCAACAGTTGTTAATTCCCTCCAACCCCTTTGCCCTTCAGTCCCTCAGTACCTCAAATGTTTTCGGCAGCCACTGGACATCAGTAACTGGGGATTTGTGGCTGCTTTCTATGGAAGAAACTGCACAGTAGCTCATGACAGGAGTCTTGTTCTCTTTTTTGTTACCCAAGTCCTGTAGGGAAAGCAGACACGCGACAGTAATGTGCTGTATGGTGAGCTCTGACAATTCAGTCTACACACAAATTCAATCTAGACACAAAGACTGTACACAGCTGAATAACCACTGTAAAACGCACAAGCAGAATAATGAAATGCAAATGACGACTTCGATGTGTGCATGGAAAAACAAACAGCACACAGATAAATACACTCAAACACATTCTGGCACAATAGAGCCACTTAAAAAACATAAAATCGCTGCAATATGATTATTTAATTTGTTTAAAACACCTCCTCATAGTATTGCAAGCAAATTTTAAACATATATCTTAGTCGTTTTGTGGACCTGCAATTGGATTTATTATGTGCAATGGAGCGAATAAAAAAAAAGTAGATAGAGAAGATGTTAATTTAAAATGTAATTCTTCATTTATCTGACAACCCAGTGACAGGTGGTGGTGTAGCACAGCTTTCACATCACCTAACAGAGCGTTCTAGTAGATACAACTGCCACTGTTTACACTGCAAACAGCAGGAAGGGCAGTGATCTGATTTCACTGTGTGTTATCTTCTATGTGGGGGCAAGAAACAAGAGTTATGTAACAGCTGGCGTATGTGAGTGGGTGCTGTTGACTCTGGTGAATAACGGGCTAACAATGACAAAGAGAACAGAAGGAGGCACAGAGGGTGGGAGAGGGGAAGGCAAAGAGAAGGAAGCAGTAAGGAGAAGGATGGAGGCAGCTGCTCCACTGTAGTGGCAATAAAAACACCCAAGGTAAATCTGGGCCAGAGATGATAGGACACGAGTGTCTACTTAAATACAGCTGGAAGATATCAGTGCAGGTTAGGCTTTAAGCGGAAGCTTTAAGAAACTGTAAAACAAAACATTTTAAAACTATAAAAGCTACACTGAAATGAGCTAAAACAAAACAAAGTCAAAACTTACATATCATTTAATTTTTGCATGATTCAATGTGCATAAAGTTAAAAGATTAAAATTAGTAAAACAATTTTTAAAAAAGAGACTTTTTCATTTGATTCAAAATTCATTTCAAATTTATATGTTGGATTATGCAGAAAAAATATTATTGGGCAGAAAGGTCTATTGCTTTATTATGTGTTCAGGTTGTGTATCATGTTATTCAAAAGTAACTAATTACTTTTTTCAAGTAACTTGACTAACATTGTACAGAGCAGCATGTCTCACTGCATCAGCACTGTGACTATTTCAAAGAGAGTATGGGTACTTACAAATGTGTCAGTGTCAGAGTCGGAGTCTGAGGCTTTTTTACTGTTAGGCCGTGTTCCCTGTAAGTGCGGGATGTGAAAAGAAATGTCCCACAACACCACCTGAGACATCAGCAACATAAAATCGTTTAGTGGTGATGATCATTTGAGCCTGAGACTATAGATAATAATATACAAATATATACATTAGAAAAAAAACCCTCAAACATATCATATTAAATGCTGACAGAAGAGTGGCAACAGCATGCGATACCATGTTTATATTGAACTAAAATGGGGGCATGGGATGAGAAACTGATTGTTTTGATTTGTGAAGTTGAGACGCTGAGTGAAAAAGGAGCACCTTGCCATTCCTGCAGCCACCAACAATAACATTTGGATTCGAAGGGCAGAACTCGAAGGCAAAAATGTCATCTGGGCACTCCAAGAGCAACTATATATATATAAAAAAAATCAAAACACATAAAAATGAGCATACACATATTTCCAAGCAGAGGTTTCCATGTATAAGGAGCTTCCCAACGCAAAAATGTATTTATTCTAGTCTCTCATATGCCTACACTAGACATAAGGGGAAAAAGACAGTATGCAGTACATTTTTTAGCTTTATTCCCTTTTGTAGAAAATATTAATTATTTATGTTATTTATATGTCTTGTCAAAGTGCCACTGGTCCCAGAGGCTGAAACCAAATCATGACACATGCACCATTGAAGGCACACATGGAACTCATATTACTTTTGAGCGATTTAGCAGCTTGGTTATATTGATTGAGTGCTTGGCTCAAATCAATAGATCTTTTCAAATTTACAGCAGAAGAAAAATTACAGTAAAGGGCAAAGACTTAGAGCTAACTCTCAAACACATACATTTAAAAAAATGTTTTCTCGACTCCCGTTAATGGGTTTCTCTCCTCTACTTCTCATACCCGGGGGTTAGATTGATCGGGGAAGCCATAGAAGACAATGAAAGCAGGACTGTTGATGTACACAGTGGACTTATCCAGCTGCTCCTCCTGTTTCTTTATAAAAGTCACAGCTATCAGACCTGCCACATAGACAAAAAAACACCACACCCCACAATGTATCAGCTACATAGCAACAGGAAAACAGACCTGTGTTTACAAAGCCTTTTTTGAAAAATCTGTAGATCTACTCTAATTTCTACTTTACATAGAAGCCACAAATTGATAATGCATGTGCACTGATCACACTGATATTCTTTTTCTGGTTTTGTGGACGTCGATGTGTGTCTTAAGGTGACACGTTGATATTACAGATATTACAGAGCTTGTCAGTGAAGTTGAAATAACAGGAAAAGGGAGTTCAATTTCTTTTAGGCAGGCTATTGTATATTTGTACATATTTATATCATTGCCCACTAAGTGTATACTTTCTCGCCACAAGCTGCTGTTGCTGAAAAAACAAGAATTGGGCAAACTCCTGCCTGCCCAGGTCTGTGCAGGGGGTCAATAGTGACCTAATTTTTCCAACTAAAAAGTGAAAGAAAATGAATTATGATGATTTTAATGTGACCTGTCAGGGTTCTAACGATTATTTTCCAATGTTAATGAATGTCCAAAGTTTCTATGGTACACAAATCTTGACTTTATCATAAATGTACTCTATGCTATGTCTGTAGAAGTCTATGTACTTCACCATGGATTGTAGGGTGCCAGCTGACGCTGCTGATTTTCTTGCCCATGGCGCGCTTCTCGTCTGTGAAGGTCCATTGAAGCTTCAGACCTTCAGAAACCATCACTAACTGGTCAGAAGCTTCTGCTCCTATGCCCAAGGCCTTAAAGTCATCAGTGAACACATTCATTATGTGTGCCTGCTGAAGGGCATGCAAGACCCTGCAAAGTGAAAATGTACCTGTTGAAATTTGGACCGGTACTTTTTATGTATCATTGCTCACAGACAGCGGAGCAAACAGACAAACAAACAAACGCTGCTGGAAACATTTTTTCTCTCTCGCCTCGGCAGAGGAATAAAGTACACACAATTGTCTTAATACACCATCATCATATTTCCACTGAATATTCCTGCATTCATAATACTGGATGGGATTGAGTTATCTATGGCTGATATTTTGAGCATGGGTTGTTAAGAAGCAGATGGAAACGACGATACCATAAGAATTCATTTTACCTGGGGGTCACTGAGTTGACAAACTTCTTCAGTTTCTCAGACCTGAGGATGTTTTCTTTTTCTTTCTCTCTTAGCTCTCTTGGTTCATACTGGGTAAACACATTCCTCTGAACCGCCCTGTAAAATAGACAGAAGGCAACACATACAATAAAACATGGAACTTGCCTTACTTTTAAAACAATATGTTATGAAATGTGTTGCAGATTCACTGAAAGCATATATAATTTATATATACAGTGGGGCAAAAAAGTATTTAGTCAGCCACCGATTGTGCAAGTTCCCCCACCTAAAATGATGACAGAGGTCAGTAATTTGCACCAGAGGTACACTTCAACTGTGAGAGACAGAATGTGAAAAAAAAATCCATGAATTCACATGGTAGGATTTGTAAAGAATTTATACGTAAATCAGGGTGGAAAATAAGTATTTGGTCACCTCAAACAAGGAAAATCTCTGGCTCTCACAGACCTGTAACGTCTTCTGTAAGAAGCTTTTCTGTCCCCCACTCGTTACCTGTATGAATGGCACCTGTTTGAACTCATCATCTGTATAAAAGACACCCGTCCACAGCCTCAAACAGTCAGACTCCAAACTCCGCCATGGCCAAGACCAAAGAGCTTTCGAAGGACACCAGGAAAAGTATTGTAGACCTGCACCAGACTGGGAAGAGTGAATCTACAATAGGCAAGCAGCTTGGTGTGAAAAAATCAACTGTGGGAGCAATCATCAGAAAATGGAAGACATACAAGACCACTGATAATCTCCCTCGATCTGGGGCTCCACGCAAGATCTCATCCCGTGGGGTCAAAATGATCATGAGAACGGTGAGCAAAGATCCCAGAACCACACGGGGGGACCTGGTGAATGACCTGCAGAGAGCTGGGACCAAAGTAACAAAGGTCACCATCAGTAACACACTACAACGGCAGGGAATCAAATCCCGCAGTGCCAGACGTGTTCCGCTGCTGAAGCCAGTGCATGTCCAGGCCCGTCTGAAGTTTGCCAGAGAGCACATGGATGATACAGCAGAGGATTGGGAGAATGTCATGTGGTCAGATGAAACCAAAGTAGAACTTTTTGGTATAAACTCAACTCGTCGTGTTTGGAGGAAGAAGAATACTGAGTTGCATCCCAAGAACACCATACCTACTGTGAAGCATGGGGGTGGAAACATCATGCTATGGGGCTGTTTTTCTGCCAAGGGGACAGGACGACTGATCCGTGTTAAGGACAGAATGAATGGGGCCATGTATCGTGAGATTTTGAGCCAAAACCTCCTTCCATCAGTGAGAACTTTGAAGATGAAACGAGGCTGGGTCTTCCAACATGACAATGATCCAAAACACACCGCCCGGGCAACAAAGGAGTGGCTCCGTAAGAAGCATTTGAAAGTCCTGGAGTGGCCTAGCCAGTCTCCAGACCTCAACCCCATAGAAAATCTGTGGCGGGAGTTGAAAGTCCGTGTTGCTCGGCGACAGCCCCAAAACATCACTGCTCTCGAGAAGATCTGCATGGAGGAATGGGCCAAAATACCAGCTACTGTGTGTGCAAACCTGGTAAAGACCTATAGTAAACGTTTGACCTCTGTTATTGCCAACAAAGGTTATGTTACAAAGTATTGAGTTGTATTTTTGTTATTGACCAAATACTTATTTTCCACCCTGATTTACGAATAAATTCTTTACAAATCCTACCATGTGGGTTCATGGATTTTTTTTCACATTCTGTCTCTCACAGTTGAAGTGTACCTCTGGTGCAAATTACTGACCTCTGTCATCATTTTAAGTGGGGGAACTTGCACAATCGGTGGCTGACTAAATACTTTTTTGCCCCACTGTATATGTATGTAGAGAAAGCAGAAAATATTTCTGAAATTGATTTCATCTTACTTCCTTGATTTGAAACAGATGCAGTCTTATTATCAGGCTAGTCAAACCTGCACGTGCTTTCCCTCCCTACAGAAAAAATCCATTTTAAGTGTACTGATTTGCTGGCCTACCGCTCCGTCTGAGCAGTGCTGCTCTGCAGTTTGGGAACAGCCTGCATCCCGCAGTCCCTCTGCATCTGCTTGATGCTGAATCTGCTGTCTTGGTAGGAAGGACACGCCACGGAGCGACACTCAGCCTCTGTACTGTTGCGGTCAGAAAAACAGACAGGTAACCCCGGTCTGCGCTTTAAGTCAAACTTGTAGCACAGCTGATGATGACAGAAGAGACAGAACAGAATTCATGAGCAAAGCAATCAGATCAGATATAAACATTTAATGTTAATTTGAATATACTGCAGTGCCTTTTCTCTGGTCTCTTTGACAGACTCTTGATCTACTTCCAGCTCACTGCCGAGAGATATCCATGGCTTTGGTTCTGGGGTTTTACTGACATCATCCTCCAACACTATTATTTCAGGTTGTGGGGGCTGCAGAACCTAAATACAATTGTAAGAATATATAATATAAAGGCCAAAATAACAGTAAAAAAAAAAAACCACACACTAGCAATCTTTACATGTATTCATACTTACAGCAAAATGCTTATGCTAGGGAAAGATAATAAAGTAGTACTTAAAGTCTTAAATTTTACGGAAAAATAGCCTGGAAAGCGAAACACCCCGGATGATATATGACCTGTCACTATTACTAATAACTGGTGCCACAAAAGCACTAGAAACAATTAACGACCTTTAAATTAAATAATATAAAACTTCTGTTATGTTACTGCTTATCAGTATACATTTTTTAATTATTGGCCTGGTCTGTCTAATAACAAACATGTATTGAGGAAAGAAAAAACATATTAACAAAAGAGAACCTTGTTACTGTAACCAAAACTGTTAGCTTACATTATATATTCTAGCCTTGGCTTCTGGTGTGAGAACCAGGTAAAAACTCTGTCCATAGGTGAAATCTACATCAAAAACAAGCAATATTTCATCCTCTGGGTAGTCCTGTCAAAAGAAAGTGAAAATCACAGCATTAATTTTTTATGAGAGTGTTAGAATACATCACAGTACAAACTACTTCTCCAGTAATTTGGTTGAGAGTGAATGTGAAAATGCCCAAAACCCTACAAACATCACAAAAAACGAAATGGCTGAAAGGAAAACTGGTGTCTCATTTGTAGATGACTAAAGTTGCAAAGTTCTGTCATAAATGCATAAAAGAATTTAGATCAGACAGAGAAAAAAATGAAGTTAAACTGGTTGCTTTGTCTTTTCCCACAGCTCTTAACTTGGGTCTGTGCATCATCACAGTGTCTGGCTGCTGTTGTCTGAGTAAACTATGCAACAATGCATAACCAGCGCCTAACCAGCACAAACTGCTTCACAGGGTGGAAATCGGACACTGCGGCTCTTGTCTTAATATCCTGTATGATGTCGTCCTTTTCCAGCAGCTTGTAAGGGCTCTGCTCTGTGACATCCTCATCAATGCAGCATTCAAAGAGCTCCTGGGTGGCTGTTGTCAGGACGATGGGGTAGATGTCATCAGGGTGATCTTCAGGAGCGTTCAGAAACAATTGAGAGAAGAAAAATAGGGAAGTTATCTGATAAAACGAGCTTTTGGGCTTCATTCCCTAAAAGCAAAGCTGATGACTGATGACGGCTCAAATAAATACTAATACTAATACTACTACTACCACAAATAATAATAAAAATAGTGAGAATAATGATAATAAATAATTCAGAACCAATTACTTATGTTTTAGAATATTGAATGAGACTGTATCAGATAATCAAACAATAATGATTTTGATATCAAAACAATGTAAACACTCAGATAAGCAAACTCTGGTATAAATGTTGGGATTTTACTGGCTTGTGGATACGCACAACAGCTGCAAAGACCACTGACATGTATTTATTCAAATATGCTTGGAGTGGGCCTGGAGAATGTGTGCAGAATTGGTGCATTGCAGTGCATTGTCCATGGGGACAAGTCCTTGTGGTCACAGCAAACTATAAGGCACGCGTACATCCACGCAGAGCCTCGTGTTCACCTTCCAATGAAGAAATTTAACATCCCTCAGACCCAGCGAACGCCTCTCATCCTTCGCCTGCTTGACTCTACAAATATCAGTCCTTATGAGAAGTCTGTGCACAATGTTTAAATGTTTCTAGGCGTACGTTTGTATCAGAATGTGTAAAAACCAATAGGGCATCCCTCAAGACATAAAGTGCAGTTACACACATTTATTCAGGACTGTTATAATACGAAGCCAAAGTACTTTACCATCGCCACAACAAAGCTTTTCCTAATAAACAATCCATTCAGACTCTACTATATCTAAGCCAAGCACAGTCCAGGGCATAGTACAGTAAACAAAGCTTTGTATAATGATAGTTTTCATCCTGCTTGTGGTCTCTCGCTTCAAAGTCTTTCCACAAGGTTGCTAAGGGGACACTGGGAATGCTCAAGTACAGCTTAAGTAACCACTTCCCAGCTGGGTGTGTCAACCTTTTCCACTCACACCACTTAGGCCTCACGCCAAATCATTGTAGTGGAAACTCACACCCTTCATTTCACAGAGTCATGTGTCAACCAAGGCATTTGTATTCATGGGAAATATTTGCTTGGGAGACATAAAGAGTGTGATGCGCAGCGTTCCACAGCCCTCAAGAATGCAATTAAATTATATTTGTTGGCTGCTCCAAAAAGCTATTTTTAATTTGTTAAGCTTCTTTTCTCTTGCATAATTTACCCAGGCATTTTTAAAAGCATACCACAAGATATTTATACCAAACCTCAGAGCATTGAAATTTTAGCACAGTTTGTTTTCCAGTCTGCTCATATTAGTGAAGAATTTAAGCTTGAACAAAATACATTTATCAGCGTATCCTTAATGTCACACAATGTGCAGAAACCTGCATTTATATTTGAACTAGAAGGCCAATGTGTTGTTATTGTCACAAAGATTTTAAACTGGTTCCTAAAAAATTACCATTAGTTTTATGGCAAAGACAAGATTTTAGGCTGAGCCCAGGCTTGGCTTGGGCTCAACCTAATTAGGTCATGTTCAATTTTGTCACGTTCACAAATTGGACTTAAACTGCTGGAAGTATAAGATTAAAAGGAATAAATAAATGCAAAAAAACTGAGCAAATTTTGAAAGGAAAAATATTTTTTACTCACAATCACCTAATCTAAATTGAAACATTACTTATGCTGATGGCTACAAGCACTTGATCAAAAACAAGTTTTGGGGTTGGTATGTCTAAGAAAAAACCAAATCTAGGGACACAGAGCCAAGTAGAGAAGAGCTCCAGAGCAGCGGTCCCCGGGCCTCGAACCGGTACCGGTCCGTGAGTCGTTTGGTACCGGGCCACGCGAGTTGAGGCTCAGGTGTGAAATGTATGGTTTTCAGGGTTTTTATTGGTTTTCAGTGTTATTTTATTATCGTTTTGATCGTTAACTCGGTTTTCCTGGGTCTTTTCACGTGCGTTATGAATAAATCTTCCTTTTTTCGGTAATGGTTTTATTTTGTTGTATTTATCCGCGACACCTTAAAGGCCGGTCCGTGAAAATATTGTCGGGCATAAACCGGTCCGTGGCGCAAAAAAGGTTGGGGACCGCTGCATTAGAGGTTACACAGCAGTACACTTGAGAACATATCAGAACAATGCACATATGAAGGATATATAACTATTCACATTATAGGACTACTTCAAAATGCGACTGTTCTTTTGACTTGAGCATTGCTACTGGTAAACCTGAAACGGAATAATAAGGGTCTGATTAATATGCTGTGCTGAAAGTCAGCACATATGTAGGAGATAAGTAGGAGAGCCAAATGCTCAGGCTCTCTGAGTTCAAGAATAAAAATACAGTGGTGAAAAATGAACAAAGCCAGCTTTTTGCAAAAGTAAAAACACAATAAGGAGTTCGAATTTAATTTTCTCTCTTCAAAAGAAAAAAAATACAAATAATTTTTTTTCTTACCAGGCTTTTCCATAGGTGAAGGTGTCAGATTGTCCTTGACTGAATAGAAAGTAACTGTTAGTTGTTAGGGTAAATCAAAAACAAAAGTAAGCCTGTTTAGATTGTTTTGACAATGTAGACTTACACTGTCGGGGCTATAAGCTGGAGACAGGTGGAATGGGTAACACAGGATATTTTAAAAAGGAACAACTCTGAGAACAATAATCTTTAACAAGGACATGGCACCATCACCTCATCGTAAAATGATGTGCTGATAGTATTTAACTGTATGCAGGTTTTCAGCTGTGGCATGGTGAATGTAAACCAAACACTGAGAATGGGGAATCACAGCTGAGCAGAAACCATCTGCAAGCACCAATGTCACTGTGCTGTCTAACATTACACTCAAGACCAAATTAAAACAATGCAAATAGCTTTTTTTTTCTGAGATTTTTTTTCTCAGCTATTTGTGTTACAAAACTAATTAAAAGTAATTCAGTTACCATGAGTTAAGAATCCCTCAACATAAACTTAATGGCCAATTCAAAAGCATCAAGGATTATAGGATCACCCTGGCTCTGGGAAATCCGTTTACTATTTTATTTACATGTCATGAAAGAACATCTTTCATACAGAGACATATACAATAAAAGCAAACAAATGCATTTAAATTCAGAAATTAATACTCCAGGACTCACCTTTTCCTTTAACACCTGTTTTTCTTGATGGACTTTTTTGCCTCTTGGGTGCCATCTTTGCTCTTTGGGCAGATTTATAAAGGGAAGAGAGGAAGTTTACACATTTTTTTCAACCAAACACATTCTGTACACAATTTTCAATTTAATTTTCACCACTGTCACTGGCATTAGAACTCATCCGCTCAGGCGATCTTGATGTCATTATCAAAAGCTCTGGTGACATCTTGTGGCAGATAAGGGAACTGCACTGCTTACTTAAAAAAAAGCTGGTGAACTCTGAGAATAAATGCTTATATTAATTTAAACAACTTACCCAAATAATACATGTTAAAGTTATTATTATGACAATAATAAGTTGTTGTTTAGTTGTCTTAATCAGAATTATAATACAGATTACAACCAGTGATAGAGGAAGTTTTATTATACACTTGTGTTATTGTATTGTGTTATATTTTGTGCATATCAATAAAATTTATTTAATTGGGCAACATGAAGTTACAGCAATTAGCACTGTTGCCCCACAGCAAGCAGGTCTTGGGTGCAAATCCATGACCTTTCTATGTGTAGTCTGTTGTTCTCCTTTGTTCTCCAGCTTTCTCCCACACTCCAAGGACATGCATGTTAGGTTAACTAGTTCTCTCTGTTAGGCCTGTAATAGACTGGTGACCTGGATGGATGTAGTCTAATCATCAAAAGTAGTAACAACATAATTTGCCCACTGGAAATAATGTTTAGTGATGCGAATATGCTCTGCCAAGAGGACGTTTTTACTGCTTTGTGTAATATTAGGAAACTTTATATATCCTCTAACAGCATCTAATTTAACAAGCTCAAATATTTTTCAATGAAAATTTTGTTAAAAACAAACTATGGGTGTGCACTTACAATAATAATTTACTAACATTATTTCACTTAATATTTCCTTCTGGAACAAAAATACACAAAAAAGGGAACTGGAAAGTATTGGGCCCATAAAATGCACTAACTCACGAAGATAAAATATTATTACAGTTTTGTAGTTTCTAAAAAGTTTTTTGTTTCATTTTGACGTTTGTTTTCAATACAGATTACTTTCTGAGTTCGCTTGTATTATTTGACAATGGTCAATTTAGGTTTTTATGCGTTTCCTAGTTAATGATAGTCTCATTTATTTCCTGAAATATGGATGGTATTTTAGTCAGTTTAATTTTAGTCCACTGTAGTACCAGTATCATATCCACATAGCTATCACTCAGTATAATCCAGAATATGTAAGTCTCGATTTAATATCATAAAGTATAACTCGTAACGTCCTGTTTTCTTTAAGGCTTACTTAGGCATTACAAATTAGAAGACATTAGCTATTACAGGCTAGTTACGTTAAGTTAGTCGTGTAGCTAGTTAATAGCTAAAGTCATCAAAAGAACATTGGATACGCAGCTTATTTTATGCTCGAAGATGCAACTTTTCCCCTTTACAGAAGAATGAATCAATATTACCGTGATCTTACACCGCATAGGCTTGATACCTTCTTCTATCTTCTTGATATCTTCTTCGCACTCACTGTTTTTGCTCACCAGTGGGTTGGGAACCGCTGGGTTGCCAATGGTTACAAGAGAGAGGGCGGGAGAACATTGACTGGCATTCGCACGAGCTAATCACATTCCAGCTCAACGAGGCTTCGCGAAGTGGTTAAAAGTTACCTGGGTATTTTACATAGTTAAAGGAGTTTACCGGAAAGACAAGTCTGGTGCTTTAGAAGTTCAGTCGAAGTCAGTGAGGTCACTCGCGATTGTCTAATCAAAGCAACAGTTTTAATTATGATTTTTAATTGAGAGGAATATATTAATTTTGACACCGAGTGCGCGTCGTTGGATCCGCAGCGTTGGGATGCAATTACAAGTTGATTAACCTGTTTCGGGATATCGGTAAGTATCTGTTAATGTACGTTATGTACTGTTTTCCCGGATCTACGGGGTATGAGTTCACTCCTTCACGAGGAGTAATGAATAGCTTACATGTTCCCGCAATGCTGGAAGGCGACCGTGACTGTAAACCTGAGCTGTCTGTATTATTCAGCAGTACAAGTAAGCTAGAAGTCACTGCCTTCCTTTCTTCCTTCCTTCCCAGTCAGCTGTTAGCTAGTCATTAATCACGTGAAAGCTAGAGCTATGCATTCAGCTTGTGGCAAGTATGTTGGTTTGTTCTTCATTCTTAAGGATCAACAAAACAAAAATCAAGACTAGTATTTATTTCCCAGCCTGTGTTTTAATTCTTTTAAGTTTTCATGAATAGCACTAGGCTGGACAAAAATGTTACAATCTGCATTTAATCCCGTATAGCACATTAAAAATATTCATCATGTATCTGAAGTATAAAATGAACTCTAAACTATACACAAACACACTCATAAAGGAGCTTGCATGCATATCACCCAGATGTCAATAACTCTAGATATGGAGGAGTCCGGTGACTTGTATGATGTGCGTGAGACCAATGACCCCTCTTCTTGGGAGGACCAGCACCACCAGTGTCTGCAAGACGTGGCAAAAGTGGAGCGCCTCAGGAGGAAGATCAAGTATTACTTCATGAACCCCTGCGAGAAATACCACGCTCGTGGACGTAAACCATGGAAACTCATACTGCAGATCATCAAAATCGCCATTATTACCATCCAGGTACACGGTATTCTCAAACATGATCCAAACAATTATGATCAGTTCATTTTATTGTGATCTACTGTCCTTATAAGACTTATAATTTATAAGATTTATATTATAATTTTTCCCTACTGCAGCTGGTTTTATTTGGGCTAAGCAACCAGATGGTTGTCACTTTCAAGGATGAAAATCTGATGACGTTCAAGCACCTCTTCTTGAAAGACTATGTGGACGGAGGCATAGCTCCGTATGCTCTTTACAGACAGGCGGATGTTTATGATCACATTGAGTACGTCATTCAACAGGTGACTAAAACTTATCTATAAATAAGAAAATAAACTAAGAAGCTGTGAAATGGGTTTACTTTGGTTGTTTGAAAACACAGCTTTACATGTGCCTTAGTTATTGTTAATTATTGCTGGAATTTTACAATTCTGTATCCTCGTATGTCCAAGCGTCTTACAGGCTAAGCGTGTCATGGGATTGGACTTTGGTCATGTCGCATGAACCAGTATTTTAGTTGTGTTGATTATGGCTCATATAGTAAATGTGTTTTTAAATAACATGGCGGTTACATAAACCTCCTGTGGTAAAATGTTAGCAAAATGTCAACTACCTTTTTCTACTGTTCATTTTCAGTATCGGCTTCTGCACAACATCACATTAAGCAATCATGAATATGAGGAAAAGCACAGTGTCTACACCCCGCTGTTACTGTGTCAGGAGTTCTACAGGAACGGGACCATCTACCCTTCAAATGAGACCTTTGAAATTGATGCTCATGTGGACACTGGTAAGCATGATTAATATTTACAGGAAAGACTCATAACAGTATTGCTAAAATACACTGATTTACACATAAGCCAACTGAAAGATTGGACACTGTGACTCAAACAAGGACTCAAAGATTTTTGCAATTTGTAATAATATAAAATTATATCTATTTATATATCTAATTATCTAAAGTGTAGAAAAAATAAGGTGCTGAAACTACAAAGAATGATGTTGACACTGTTAGCAAAAATGATAAACTTTGCACAACAGTGCCTTCATTTTAACCTAACCAGCTTCATGAAGTAGTCACGTGGTGATGTTTGGGTTTGCCTTATAGAAAACTAACTAACTAAAGCCTCTTCCAGAGTAAATATATAACTGACACATATTGACAGCTAAGATAAACAGTGGACTAAACGACTACACTCACTACAGAGGAATGGCAGCCAGAGTCACTTATCCTACAGCTGCCACTGTAGCATGGATTATGCACTGGAATTGGAAGTAGTAAGAACACAGAATTCAGTTGACTGTAATCTGCAGTCTACTGACATCTAGTGGTGAGATTTTACACACTGCACCTTTAAAGTAATCTCATCACTTAACAGCACCTCAGATTAGTTGATGAAGCCTGCACAAATTGCAAATTGCTCCAAAGAAACCTCTGAGAAAGACTAATAACAGGAGATGTTATCTGTCCAAGAAGCACAGTAAATGGGCATTAGGTCAGGTAAAATGTATGGAGGATAATTTATCAAGGAGCTGCTGGTGGCTTATTTTGTTTTCAAGGTAACACTTTGACTACCTCAGCCTCCTGAAGTATTTCCCCAGTACAGTGTATAGTGGAAACATCAGTTGTTTTCAGTCAGCAAAAGCATGCCTCCAGGCTCTGTAATGAGTGTTTGACCGATTGGCGCCATGATTGAGGGCTGCATCAATACCTTTGGCCTTCACTGAAATCCAAACCTAACTGATGTTTGGGATTGGAATGAGTTGGACCGTGAAGTGAAGGAAAGGCAGCCAACAAGTGCTCAGCACTTTTGGTAACTCCTTCAGCACCGCTGGAAAAGCTCCAGGACACAAAGTCATGAAGGTGGTTTTGAGAAATAAACAGTGGAAGCTTTGAACAGCATAAAAAGGAAAACACATTTGACTTTGTTTAATTTATAGACAATGGAATCAGATATAAAAATAAAAAAATCCAATTAGGTCTAATGGGTTTATTTTGTTAATTTCTGTCTGTGTTGTGGCCTGTCTCTACTAGAGTGCCTCAGAGTTTATCCCCAGCCAGTACACGAAGCGCTTCCACATTTTAAATTGGATTTCATAAGGTACGGAAAAAACATTCGATGTTTTCTTTGACTTTGTTCCCTCGCTGTTGTTGCTGTATATGCATTTAAATCCTCCTGTCAGCTCATGTGCCTGCTCTGTCTTCCAGGTTAATATCTGTCAAGATTACATTTGTTCTCAAGGCAATAAATTTGCAGACAGTGAGACATCGAGAGCTGCCAGATTGCTACGACTTCACTCTTATCGTATGTCATTTGACTTGTCTTCGTGGCTCCGTGAGCATGAGTGGATCACGTCAGACTTTGACTCTTACTAGCAGTTATACGATGTATCTGATGTGTTGTATCACTAACGCTAACCCTTCACCGTGACAGTTACTACTTGTGACTCTGTACCTAAACAAAGTATAGAGAGTCTTTATTTCTGAAGTTCATTCGGGTAAACAAATTAGAGCAGTTTAGTTACACAGCAGTTGCTGTTTATATAATGAATGTTATCTTTGAGGCCAGGCAGATAAATGCTTGGCTATCAAGTGTGGCTTTAAGACTGGAGTGCTTACTCTTTCCTCTTCTCCAAATACGACTGTTTGGTTAACAGATCACTTTCAACAACCAAGCTCACAGTGGCCAGATAAAGGTTGATTTGGAAAACGAAGTAGACATCAATGAATGCAGGCAATGGAAAGTAACTGGAGCATGTAAGTTAGATGAGCAGATTCTAGTTTGTACAAATCATCTGGTTGGAGATTTTCTTTTTTTAATTTTGATGAAAATTTTGAATTCCTGTCCTCTTTCAGATGGTAGAAGCATATACCTGACTGTGCTGTTTGACTGCCTCATCATTATAATGTGCATCATCTCCTTCGCCCTGTGCACGCGCTCGGTGATCACTGGGATTCAGCTGCAGCTCGTGAGTAAAACAAAGCGGTTGCTTTTGCTCAGACCTAAAACAGGCTGTGATTGTCTGATACATTTTTGTGTACACAAGTGCAAGAGAACGCTCACAGCTGATTCTACATCTGACTAGGCTCGGCAACATGTTTTTGGCATCATTGGAAAAAAAAGATATTGTAATTCAAGTGAAGGGATCTAGTGAAGTGAAGTGGGAGTAATATTGGCCAATCAGAGAGCAGATTAGGGTCCTGAAAGTCTATAGAGGAAGTTGGATGTGGCAGCTTAAGCAGTTGGGTGGGTTAAGCAGAGGACTTGTGTCTGGGTGAGTGGGATTTTAATCCTTGCTGAAGTCAAATCAGACTTATCTTAGCTCATACAAAGTATTTGCTTCTGCCTGAGCTCAGCTGGTAGGAGGGGCTTAGGACAGAGAGGGGACAACTGCAGGATTTTTTTTTTTCAGCCTAGTGCAGCTTTTACTAAAAAAACAATTATTCTGTAGTATAACGGCAGATAAGAGCTTGCCGTTGTCAGTTTTTACTTTGGGTTAGATGAGTAACACTTGTCTATACTTAAAAAGTATTTCTTTTTAGTTTTTTTTTATATAGCTTTATGACTATTGTGGCAGGAAAATGAGTATCTAGCTAGTAGCTAGCTGTATTCTGCAACCTCTCCACCCTCCAGTGAGCAGACACAGAAAGACAGAGACAAGGAGAGCAGTGGAAAGAAAGCTCCAGAACAGAGCAGAGCAGTCATCAGGGAAAATGGATACGACATTAAGTCAGATGCAAGATGAAAAGGGGGGAGGTAGGATATAAGAGGTGGGTGCAAAGCAGGTTGCACATGCACACGAGCTGTGTACAGGTTAAAGCAGAATTTACAGTCCCCGCAAATGTGTCTGTCTGCATGCACATTTCTGTTCAGACATGGAGCAGAGAGGGGTTTTCACCCATCGTGCATGCACTCCGCCAAAATCCCACCTGTGCTTTAAGCAGACGGTACATGCGTTTATCACGCAGTGGCCACTTTTCATTGTTCTAACACTTCAGGTCGCGGAAAATTTGCTCTTTTCCACGGCTGACTGACGGACCAACAACAGCACAGGCAAAAGCAGCTCACAGACCAGTTGTACCACATACTCTGTACCTCCATCGATAACAGAGCTCTCTGCAGGTAGCCAGGACATCCCTAGACTGTGAACGCACTACCCCCACTGTACCAGAAATTCCACTTAATCCAACTGACTGTAACAAGCAGTCTCTGTATTTCATAGCCAGTTGGATTGGTAGAAATGTGCTATATCAGTTGATGTGGGCTGGAACTGAGATCAGCTGAATTGCTGGGATTACAGCTGAGCTTGACTTGAAGAAAATGATAAAGATGAAGATGAAATTTTCTTATGGCCGAAGTTCAGCTCAACTTTGACTTGATAATGTCCTGCATAAACACTTTTCTCACCACTCTTCAGTACCAAAACTACGAACCAAAGGGAACATTGTGTCCACCTTTCTGTGTCACCTGTTCATTTCCTTCAAATTCTCCCTACATATGTTATCATAATATCTCATTCTCAGAACTAATAATATCCAGTTCTAATATCATCTGATCTTCATTATTCTGGTTATTAGTTTTTTACGTGCTTGCGTTTAGATCACAAACAAAAACCTGTAGTGATTAATTCTCTTTAGTGATTCAAATTACAACCCACGTTTCTTCTTTTAAACAGGAGTACAGCCGTTACTGCAGGAAACACTTCAGCAAAGAGCTGTCGTGGTCTGACAAGTTAGAGTTTGTGAACAGCTGGTATATCCTTATTATCGTCAGCGACACACTGACTATCATTGGTTCCCTTCTCAAGATAGCGATCCAAACAAAGGTAATAACATTTTAGTAAGTTCGTCATTTCAATTGTGCTAGCCGTTATTATTTTCTGTTTGATACTACAAGTATTTTTTTGAGTTCATCATTCATGTTTTTTTTCCTTCCAGGTGCTCACCAGCTATGATGTGTGCAGCATCTTCCTTGGCACAGGCACCATGTTTGTCTGGATGGGGGTGATCCGTTATATGGGATACTTCAAGAAGTATAATGTAAATCTGTCACACAGTAGTAGATTTTTTGTTTTAATAGATCTCTAGACATGATTAAACATGTATAAAATCCTTTTTTATTCATTAGAAAGGGTTAAATAATTAGAAACATTTGTTCATAGGTCTGAAAAGAAGATGCAGCTTTTCTTATTGTCTTTGTGCATAACGGCAGTGTGTGAAAGACTAAAGCTTAATAGGACCTCAGAATACTTTAAGGTCTCTGAATGGCCAGTTGTGGGAAAACTAGACCCAGTAAACCTGAAGATATTCTCGAAGAGAGAATGATTCACACACTTTTGCACATGTGTTTTTTAGATGCATTACCATGTGTTCATTTCCAGATCCTCATCCTGACACTCCGGGCAGCTTTCCCAAATGTTATTCGTTTCATCTGCTGCGCGGGAATCATTTACCTGAGTTACTGTTTTTGTGGCTGGATTGTCCTAGGCCCGTATCATGAGAAGGTAACAAGCATTGTACTTAACACAAAAAAGGCCTGCTTTACTTTACTGAGGCCAAATTAACTTTTTTAAAATCAATGCAGTGGGGAAAAAAAATTAACGTGGTGCTCTGTAAATGTCTTTGCAGTTCCGGACGTTGAACACTGTGTCAGAGTGTCTGTTCTCGCTGATCAATGGAGACGACATGTTTCCCACTTTTAAGAACATGCAGCAGAAGAACAGCCTGGTGTGGATGTTCAGCAGGGTCTACCTCTACACCTTCGTGTCACTCTTTATCTACATGATCCTCAGCCTTTTCATCACACTCATCACTGACACCTATGACACCATCAAGGTATTGCTACCTTTCTACTAACTCTGTCATTGGTTTTTGTGTTTTTTAAATGCACATTCTGCTTTGAATGCTGCAGAAGAAAGTTTTAAGCGCAGGTCTAACAAAAGGTTTCTGAGAAAGCCTTAATAGTTGAAATGGTGTCTGAAACGCTTAACAAGCATGCACTCTGTATCTACTGTCACTCTCCGACTTGCATCATTTAGCAACAGCAGCAGAGTGGAACCCCAACATCAGAGCTGCAGAGATTCTTGTCAGAATGTAAAGACCTGCCAAACTCTGGGGCATACAGACTTGACAAGAACAATAGCTGTTTCCTAAACTGCTTCAACAACAGGTAAATCTAGACTTCTGCTCTACAGCACTTCTTTGCTCTTTAGTTGATATTGCACCGCTTACTAGAGATGTCTGTTGGTAATTAAACTTGAGGTGCAAGTGAAAATTGGTCATATTTTTGTAACAGAGACTCTCCCCCCACCTTCCTTTCAGATGCAGGAAGTATCGAACTCAAGAGAGGCTGACTTCAGAGGCGTGACATGATTTCATTGTGGAAACGCATTAAAAATTATAATTAATGTGCACTTTATCCTGTTATAGTCAGCTACAGGGATTTTTTTAACCTGACTGAACCCATCTGGTTAGAAGTGAAGCACTGTGATGCACTTCTCCTAGTTTCATATGAACACTGTATGAAAATGTTGTTTTTAAATCAAGCACGTCATACTGGAAGTTGCAAATTCTAGGTAATAAATCAAGGTTCAATGAATAAGTTGAAATGTGTATTAAATGATTTTATTTCCCCATCATCAGGAGAAGGTATTAGTATAAAAGCTAATATTGTAGCATTTTACCCTTCACATTAGTTAATCCTCTGTAAAATCTTGTTACAATTCAAAAAAAAAAAAAAAAAAAAAATCCCATTTCATTTCACGGTAATAAGACAACCCATACATCTGTCAGCACAGTAAAATAATTAAGTCTTTTGTGTCTTTAAAAGCAATATCCGCAAGCAGATATTGTATATGGCTCCACGGTGCTGTAGCAGTGGATTATTTCCCAAGAGAAGAGTTGAGCTCCTTTGACAAATTACTGCTGGAGAGGTCAGAGATCAATTCAAACAAAGATGTTCCATTCTTGCATTTAATGAAGTTGTAAACAGACCACACACACTCCACGCTGCTTTAATGCATCTTCCTTTCATCGAATATGCCATCCAACTTGAAGCCTTGAAACCGAAGCCAAAATCCATTATTTTCTTTTTGGCTTATGATTTTGGAATACATAATCCAGCCACCAGTGACCACTACAACCATCTGTTTGCAGGAGTGACTTTATGCAAACTTCCAGAGTAAACAGACATCACTGGTAGAGAGGTCTCTTATATAAGCAGCCAACCAGTGACATCACCAATATTTAAAAAAAAGAAAAAAGAAAAAAAGTTGTGACCTTTCAATAAAATAAATTCCCAAGTCTTGTAATCATAAATTTCACATGATTTTTAAGTCACGATGCCAGTTTTGAGAGCTTGACTTCCTCGCAGGATTGCTTTGTATTCTTCCTGATCGCACAGGAAATCAGTCAGGGCAGTCCAAAAAGGCAGGAATTCCTACAGGTTACAAACTCTCCTTAAATGTAAAAAAAAAAAAACCAAAAAAACAAACAAACCCAAAAGCAAAACGCCAGAGCTTGTTACTTCATTTAATATGAAAAAAAAAAAACCCCGCTGGTCAGCGTCAGCCTAGTTTGGACTGGTTTACTCCAGAGGGAGGTGGAACCCGTTGCTCCTCCATCCTGTTGGATTGGGAACGCAGGATGAGACTGAAAAAATCCTCATCAGGAACAGTCGATGCTTTAGTTGTAGGTGGTGGAGCAGCACACCTCTGGTCATTCAGTCTGGAACCCTAAAACACAATCGAGAGTTAAATTATACCAACTGAAGTGTTTAGTGATGCTTTGCACGTATCAGAATTGATTAACCCCTGATTATACTTTATTAGGCATAAAGCAGAAACTGGTAAGTGAGGAAACTCATTTCCAGGGTAGTGGTGCAGCATGGAAACTGATAAAAATTAGAAATGAGTGGCCTAATATTTTCTATTCTGAGGTCCAGTAGATTGTTTTGGCTGGGAGGCCTGCCACGCCATAGCCCATGAAAATTCTCACTTGACTGCATTACACTGCCTATCACACCTAGACATTAACTCACTTTTCAAATACCCAACTTGGTTGAAAAGTACATACATGAGTCCCTTTTTGTCTTGGATATTTCGTGGAATGAACTGGGTAATATGGTGCCAATTAAGAAGGACTGCCCTGCACTTTCAATGAAATGGCAATGCCTTGTTTAACCTGGAGCACAGTCAGCATGAGAAGACGGTGTACAGCAGTCTCTTGTTTAGTATAAATAATCCTGAATTATCCAACCATGTTCAAATTATCAAAGCTACTTCCTGGGACCTAAATTCATAGACCCAGAATCTAAGTGTTATCACATGGAAAACTTTAAGGGCATGTACAAGGCAGGACGTGATGCAATGAATTTTCTTTACCTGGCATTTGACTAACATGTCGAAGAAGACATCATCCCCCTCGGGCTGCTCAGAACTGGCCTCGAGACGACCGTACAGGGAGGGTGTGCGAGTAGTATTTGCAGTGGGGACTGGGACTAGGAAGAAAACCAGAAACCCTTTACGTGATATTATGGGGAGTAATGAAAGGATAAAAGTGGGCTTTTCCTTGCATTCTTTACCTTGTGACTGGACTTGATCTGTGTTGGAGGTGGAGGGTGTACAAGGCTGGTTGGAGGTGTTGACACGTAAGCCAGGAAAAGGGGTCATGCTGACCCGTTGGTCGTCCAGACGGCGGGCTTGGGAGCTGGCCAGCAGCTCCAGGAAATGACCAGGATCCTGGTATAGTCGTTCGCGCTCTGAAACAGCTACAAACAGACATAATTATTATGTGTGTGAGTAACCAATGGAAGTGAGTTAACTGTTAGTTGGGCAATTAGCTACTCAACCCAACATTTACTCTTGACTTTGTACACGTCAAAAGAGGGCAGTATCTTAAAGCAATCCTCCACCCAAATGAAGTGTGCCGCTTCAAATATTCCTCGGAGGTTTGAAAGCTGGCTGAAAAGAATTTGCCCTTCATAGAGACTGTCGGGTGTGATAAGCTGGGACTCATGGCCGTTACAGATGAGTGCAATGATAACAAAAAGGCTCATAAACGCCACTGTGCTCACTGAAGGATAAAACCACAAATATAGCTTTTTGGGTGGAGAATCACTTAAGGTCATCTCTGCCATGAGGAAAAGCAACATTCAACATGTAAAAGGATAATTCTGTGACATTCACACCACAATACGCCAACACTGGGAGTGCCTTCTCTGTAGTTCACTCGTATATTACCTGGCACCTTTTTAGATATGGCGTGAACATCAGTAAGGACACAAGACTGACTCACATTTCTTTTCAGCTACAGGTGGGACGGAGGAGGGAGAGGGATGGGCAGGGAGATGGCTGTTGCCATCCAGGGTACACCTTTGCTCGTCCATTCTGTTGCCCTGGAAACGAGAAAGGACGTCGAAAAAGCTGTCCTCGCCGATAGTGTCCCGTGTTTCTGGCTACAAAAACATTAAAAATCTATAAATAAATAATGAAGCAGGTTTAATAACAACAGAAAACGCTGCAGATAACGGAGGTACTCAAACAAACAAAACAGTAAAGCTAAAACAATTAGTTAATTTGACCTTTGACAGAAAATTAAATCATTTTAATAAAGATGCCATTTGTGTTCTGGGAAATTTTGATGAACACTTTCTCTATTTTCCAACATTTTAGAGGCAAAACTGACTAAAAGGCAAGTGTGACAAGAGATGAACCTTTACACTCTGGCAGAGAGTGGAGTAGATGTTTACTGATACTTATGCATCAATATACTATAAACAGCTATGAATACAATAAGATAAGTATCCTGAGTGGTTTTCGGCTCCCTTTGTTAACACAGCCTTTCTTCATCTGGTGCACACAGTTTGTTACACCAACTGCGATGCAGTTGAATATACAACAGATTCTCTGAGGTGGCACATCTAATTTCATCTGGTGAGGGTCCTGTACTACAAAGAGAGTTCAACATACATAGGATATCTTTGAATCAGGATAAGCAGTTACATATAACTGGTTATGAACTCAGCAACTTAGCCCAGGGTTTCCCAGAGTGCTGCTAGCAGCATCTGACCAATCACAACTTGGGATAATTGTACTAGCAGCAGAGTGGATGATTTTTACAAAGAAAGCCCCTTTTTTGTGTAGCAATTTTTCTTGTCTTATGATATCAACATACTCCAAGACAGCTGCAGGCACAGAGGACAAAAGCTTAGATTCACTAGTTTACAGTTTATTACTACAAGTGTTACATTTTGCTACAAATTCACTTAAATCTGAAACGGCCTGTATTTTAACAGACTCTGTATTGTACAGACAAACCGTTTCCCTTTAAGTACTTGGAAGCAGTAGGAAGAAAAACAACAATGAACATAAGACAGAAACTATGACTCCATGCTGCTACACAGAAACTTCCTCCCACAGCATTAACACTTTTGTGGGAAGGCATCTGCGTGAGGTTGTGTCACAGGCTACATGCTCACTTTGAACTTTTAGGCTGAATCATCACTGACCAGAAGCTCAGCGAGGATTCCAAAAATGTTTTGAGTGGGTTACGTCTTTCTGCCTGCTTTAACTTACACATACCTTCTGAGGCACTGGTGCTTCCAGCTCAGGCTCCGTGTCCTTGGTGCAGGTTTTGTGCTGGTCTTCCAGAGAGGATTTGTCATCCTTCTGCCTTTTGCTTTTTGTCCAGGGGAAGGGGAAAAGCTTACTGGAAGCCTTGACTGAGTTGTTTTTTGAAGACCCAGAGAACGCATCTTCCCCCCAGTCCTGTATATATAAAAACACACAGAACATACGACTTTCTTACTGACAGAATTACAAGATCAGTCTTTTTTTTTTTTTTTTACCTAGCACAGGCTGGGTGAACAGAGCAGAAAGTACCATTCTTTGCAGACCATTTTTCATGTAAAATTAACTCTTTTTTTTTGTATTTAATGTGTTTTCATTGTCAGAACAGCTGTTTTTTGTTACTCTGTTCCACTTTGTCTCCTAAAAATAGTGAATATAGTAAAACTAATAAAACTAAAAATTTGGCTAGCCTAATTTAAAGCTCAGGAGTTTGGACCATTTCATTTGTTATGGCCAGTTTTGAAATAAGACTGAGCACAGTTAGTTTTACGTACCGGGTGTGCTGGCAAATCTCCCCTTTGACTTTTGGGGGAAATTGGACTGTAATCCAAGTTCTCTTCTTTACTTCTGTTCAAGGATGCATACTTGGTCCCTGAAACAAAAATTAAAAAAAATTAGCCAGTGTGGCCACATTTCTGGAAAAACAATGATTCAGTGAAGCATCACAGCATAAAGCTACAGGACACAAGCAAATGGATTTCTAAATCTTAGCAGCATGGGTTTGGTGTTAAAGAGGACTCGACTCTTGTTCATGCACATTTACACACATGCAGAAGTGTAAAAATGAACTGGTTAACAAAGTCCAGATTTACCTGGTATGCTGGGGTAACCCTGGTAGCATCCTGTCAGAGCAGAGCTATTTGCATTGGTGTTGCCGAAGAGGAAGGGATGAAAGTTTGGGTTGGACTTGAGGCCTACAGCCAACCGTAGGTCTGACAAGTTCATCCTGGCGGTGGCCTCGCTACTTTTATCTCCGGTCTGCACCAATGACAACATTACAGTTTACTGTGAGCATACGATATATTTCTATTTCTACATCTGGCTTTACAAATACATATGCAATTATTTCCTGTTGTTCCCTACTCAACCAGCAGATGGAGGTGTGGCCCGATAAAACTCCTAAAAGAGCAGGAAAACTGTAAACAGTCACCTCTTTGGCAATTTCTAGATGTTTCTCAGCAAACTGCATGGCTTGCTCATGATTCCCCAGGGCTGTGTGGGCATTTCCTAGACTCCAGTAAGCTCTTCCTTCACCGACGCTGCAGCAAGACAGAACAGTCTGAGTAACTTCATGTGAAATTATGCAATAACGGGTAGTCATACATCAAATTATCACACACTGCAATTACAACAGCTGAGACTAAAATTAGCTCATGTGTATTTCACAACAATAGTGGGTATTTAACATTTCCACGCACAATTTGCTAAAATCTATACATATTAATGACAGCTAGTTTAAAAAAAAAACCCAAAAAACATTCTACAAGATTTACTCAGCACCGCCTATTTTAAACCCTTTTACATCTTTTTACAAGGCTAAAAAGAAAATCAACCCCCCTCAAAAAAAAGAACAAAAAAAACAACACAACATTTGCACATTATAAAAATAACCATTGTTCCCAAATATTCTGCAGAGCCTTTATATAAAGCTCATCTATAAACACTTAACCAATTACAACATGAAATGACTGTAAATGCTGCTCCTTGGGACTTTTTTCCTTTTGGATGTTTGTTTTAACACCACAGCGGCCACCCACATGTTAAGTGCACAATCTGATTACACTTCTGAGGACAGTTTGGCAGCAAAGCTGACAACAACAAAAGGCTTTCAGTGGTATACCGGTCGCTAAGATCCTGAGCAATGACCAGATGTTTGAGGTGGTAATCGATAGCTCTCTCATAGTCCTGCAGTAGCGTGTAGGTGTTTCCCAGACTGTAACAGGCCTGAGCCTCCACAGCCCTGTCCTTCAAAACCCTGGCCAGCTGCAAAGTCCTCCTGAGGGTGAAAGAGAAGAGGAGGAAGGTCAAAGAATGTCTAGGGCGGGTGCAGGACAATGATTGTTATCTGCTCTTTTCTGTTCTCTTTGTTCTCATTTTCCAAGGACATCCATGTCAAGGAAGTGCTGGAATGACAGACTGACAAGTTACAACATTTGACAGTGTTCCTGTAAGTAAGTCATTAAAAAATACTATGCTGCTCATAAAAACTAGAGAGGAAGTGCAGCCAAAAAAACTCCTCCTAAGCTGCTGGGATGAACTCATCCTCCAGTGTAAATCACTTAGAGAACAAGAATCAGTTTAAACCTAACTCATTTATAGCTGTCTGTTCATGTGTAAAAGGTTTTAATGTAGCATTTATGGTACAAAGAGGAGAACAAAGAGAAGCCCTAAAAGTAAAAAGTGCGCTTTCAGCATTCTTTTTTTTCTGTCATGCCACAAATGAAGTGAGAAAGATGATGAGCCTCACTTGTAATGACCGGCCGCCACGTCAAACTGTTTGAGGAATATGTGTGCATTGCCAAGGTTGCAGTGGGCCCTCCTCTCAGCAGACCTATCCCCAAACTCCTTAGCAATGAGAAGGCGCTATCGAATAAAAAGGGTGCATGTTACTCTTATCTTATTAAAGAATGAGTTAAGCATCATAACAATACTGGCCAAGCTCCTAAACAAGCATCAAAGAGCGTTGTGAGTACTTCGGCACCTACCTTTTCATGTGCAGCTACTGCGTTTTCAAAGTCTCCTAGTAGATAGTAAGTGTTTCCAAGGTTCCCGTAGGTACGACCCTGGGCCGCTCGATCGCCTAGCTCCGTCACCAGGTGCAGGTTTGCTCTTTGTTCACAATAACAAGAAAATGCTCACTTATAATTGAAAACTGTGGCAGAAACACATGGCTGTTGTCTTAGGTTTCCTGGGTGATTCTGTGATGACTGACTGAGATTTGACAAAAAGACACTTTTCCTTTTGTTTTTCTAGTCGTCAACAAGAAACTGATCAGTCTGCGCCGGCCACTGGACAGCCAGACGAAGATTTGCTTCAACTTGGGTTTAATGCCAATCGGAGCTTGTCTGCTACTTTAAAAAAAAAAACAAAAAAAACAAAAAAAAAAAAACTCTTGATGGACCATCTTATGACCTACATCTTGATAGCACAACCACCCAACAACTTAAGTAACTTTAGCAACAGTTTATTTTTTGTGTGTGTGTGTGTTTTTTTTTTTTTAAATCATTTGAATGGATCAGTGGAAGATTACATACCATTTTTTCTACAAATCGTCTTTGTCTACATGTGCATGGTGGTCATTGCATAATGAAATAATAGCAAACAATCAAAAATGACAATTTTGATTAGAGCTGCATGGGACACAACAGTTTCAATGCCACTCCAAACTGTTCAGTTATATAAATATCGCCTGCCACTGATGCAAAGACATTGATGTTAGTCAGTGAAATGTGAGGCAATGGAAATGATTATTAAACAACTTTATTACAAAAAACCATACACCACCCTAGCACCTCAGAGCTGTCTTAAGCTCTATATCTAATCCATTCTGGCAAGCTCATTTTTTAAGCAACTTCCAACCGTGGCACAGTTCAGCGTCTTAGTCATATCTCATTGGGACCTTTGCAGTAAACAAAGCAAAATCAATGCTTAGAGGTAAACAGTGATGCCAACTCACTCGTAGTACTGCGCAGCTTTCCTCAGGGCTATCCTTGCCTCCTCTGAAAACTCTCCTGGCTCTGCTCCGCTCCAGCAGATGCTCTTGCCCTTGGCGTGGTAAACGTTTCCGAAATTATACAGCGCTCGAGCCTGCCCGACCTACAACACGCACAACAGATTTTCACAGACGGAAACCAGAGTGACCGGCGCTGTAATTACATACTTAAAATACACAGACACCAGACTTTGGTGCTTGCATGCAGCCTGCAGAACTATTCTAGATGCTGGTACACCGAGTCAATGCAGTCGTCACGTGTGCGCGAAGTGTTCTGTGGCTCCACAGCACGTTACGTGGTACAGTTGTAACAAATTTGGATCCATTTATGGTAATCACAGTATATGAGCAATTTAGTCACAGACTAAATGACAAAACAGTGAAAATAATTTAATCTTATGTTGCTGAAATAAAAAACAGCTGGGGGATGCTCCGCCTGTGTTGAAATAATAAATAAAACATTACCCACCTTATCATATATGGCTCTCGTGATTTCCAAATGTCTTTGGCAGCAAACCACTGCTTCATCATACCGTCCTAAAAGCTTTAATGTGTTTCCAAGGTTACCACTGGCTTTGGCCTCTCCAACTTCATCTCCAATTGTTCTGGGATTGTAATGAAGATTTAAAATAAATAAATAAAAAAAATAAGCATTAGGAAATAATTAGATTGGAATATCAGTGTATTCCTTATGTGTATTAGATAGAAAACACAAGAGGCAAGAAAGTAATTTGCAGCTGCAAGCAGTAATACACTGGAGTCTAGTTTAGCAGTTTAATCAAGGAGGGGAGATATAGTGATTTAAAAAAAAAAAAAGTTGTAGCACTTAATCCTGAATGTATTGTTAGACTATACGTGTGTGCGCGTGTGTGTGTGTAGGCTGACCAAGGTCAAAACAGTTGTACAATCAACTCAAAAGACTTAAAAATGAAGAGATTAGGTTGATTTGTTTAACAACCATATTTTAAAAATGTTCACCTGGTGAGTGTGAGGTCATGCCGATGGTATTCCAGAGCTTTATTATACTCTTGAAGGTGAAAGTAGGCATTTCCCAGCTGGCTGTAGATGGCACTGAGGATCTGGAGGTCCTCTGTTCCAACCTGGATGGCAGACTCAAAGAAGGACACACCCGCTCGGTAGTCCCCGGTCTTACAGAGCCGCTCACCTTCCAGAGCCAGGTCCAGACATGATGACTCCATCCTGCAGGGAGGCGGGACCAGGCGAGAAATCACAGTGTGTTTAATCACAAGGCTGAAATACCTTACTAAATCAGAAGGATGACAAACCAGTTATAATTCTCCCCTTCCCCCTTACTCATGCTGAGCCACAAAACTACAACTCAATACTCTGTCACGTCCACAGTCCCGAACATAAGTGTGGACACACTCATCCATTCAAATGTACGGTACTGATTTTTTTTTCTTCCAAATTACTACCGGTAAAACGGATTACTCTTGACTAGGTTTTGATTAACAAATCAATTTCCTAGCATATTAGAAAAAAATATTCATCTACTCAAAAATGATGTAAAAGAGCAGAAAATTATCATTTAAGAGAATCTGCTGCCAGCGAGGGGAAAAAAAAAAAGATGGCAAAAATTCCATTTTGGTTGTTTGAATTATTCAACAGATCACATTTAGCAAAAACCTTTCTGAAGTGACTTAACAACAAATTGACAAATTGTTCAAGCAAAATCTGAAACAACCACTTTTTAAATTGCACGAATGTCCTTTACTACAAAGAAATAAGCTAAAGTGCCACCGCGGAGAGATCATCTGTGTTTTGAAACGGGGCCAAATAACCTGGAGGTTAGATCACTCAACTAACACATGAACTCATCTCACTGGCTCACTGTGGAGATCCCTTTTTAACAGTCGAATTACCACACAACACAAGAAAGAGAAACTCCAAATGAGAAGCAGGAAAAACAAAACAAAACAAAAAAAAACCTCCAGTCTGTGAAACCAGACCCAACAACTATAATTCCAAAATAGGACCAAGCATTTCCTGTCCAACTCCTAAACTGCCACATTTACCCTGAAATGACAACGTGTACTTTACATTTAACCATGACATTAGCTAAACTAATAAGGTCTAACATTTTTGCACTCTCAATCATCTTTTACTTTTTTCAGCTTCAAAACTGTCAATGAAACAAAACCGAGAGGGGAAAAAAAAATCTGTCATGAGCAAATGCACAATAAATTTGTAAAACAAATCCAGTCATGCACGGCTGCAACAGTTTCACAACTACAGCATTAACATGACTTGACTTGTTGATTGATACTAAATTTGGAGGAACAGCAATACTGCTCTGCATTAAAACAAAGCGGTTTACTTTCATGAACTGGGTTAAAATTTGTGTGTCTGCCACAGGAAAAGCACACACATGCAGGCATTTCTTTTTAATCAGAACAATCACAGGTTTATAATTACCCTTGCACGCTTGTGACCCCATCCCCCAAAGAGACCATACCAGTTATCCCCCGCCCCCTCAACCCCCTCAGCCCTCTGAGGAAATGAAACCACATTCTGCTGTGTTGTCTGCAATACTATTTGGTTTGTTAGGTTGCTCCATTCAGGAATTAACAAGTAATTTATGAATGGCTAAATGTGGTTTCATAGGATTCATTAAAATAAATAAATAAATAAACAAACAAACTAATATATCTTCATCTGTGATGTGCTGCATTTACTTTCTAAACTTAGAGATTTCCTCTTCTGAATGTTCCATGGCTACTTGAGCACACTTTGGTTACAAGAATAGAAGTATTTAATCTCAGCTAGAGAGCAGAGATGTTCTTTCAAAAGGTTAAAAGTAATGTAAATAAACTAAACCTTTTCTTACTAAAGCACTAATGCATTAAAAAAAAAAAAAAAGGATGTCTTTATTGTTTACAATATGTTGAAGACTTTAAATTCCACAAAAACACTAACTGTAAGCTGTTGAGACGTATGTGTACAATGTAGGACCTCAGAGTACCACAGTGTTTCCTGTATATTAACATGCTTTCTGACATGTAACTGGACATTTTGTTGCTCCCGGTCAAAGACAAGTGACAATCCAATACCCTGGCTCACATACCTGTCGCCTCTTCCCCTTCTGATGCACTCGAGACAAGTTGACACGACAGACATTTCAAGCTTCTCAATGACTCTCAGGAGCAAACCCAGCTCGTTCAGCACTGCACCCTTTATCTTCTCTACCTTCGCGTGCATACACATAACGCACACAGCTACGGTGTCTCAATTTCAAAGAAATAAAGAAAACCCCCACGGATAGGCCGCCTTCCCTGCGTGCGCCCCGCTAACTCGTAGCAGCAAAACAAAGGACTTAATCCTCTCAGCGTTCACGTCGACCTCGATGGCCAGGTGAAAGGCTGGGAGACCTTTTGTTTAGGTGAAGACGGATTAACAGCAGGCTGTTACAGAGCTGATATGATTTAAGTTAGAGCAGTCCGCGAGGCTGGCATGTTCAAATGATTGTTATATTTCTCACTTAGCCATTGGTAACCTGCACATCTAATCCACCTGATGGTATGTGTCACTTCCAATTAGGCCAGACCTGCGAGGTAATTATAGTCACTTTAAGTGGCTCTAGTGAACCCTAAGGCTATTTGCTTGACTCCGCATGAAATAATCATTCTGCAGCATGCAGTCTGGATGTACACACATTCTACTATTAACATATAAAAATGTTTTACCTGGACAATAGTGTTCATTTTAATAAGAAACATCTTTTATTAGAATGACTCTCTGTGATTTCTTTTGGCAAATCCCACAGTGGACAACATAGAGATGTATTAGGTACAGAAAGCCAAAAATAAATTCACACCCCTTCACAATCCCTTAACCAAAGCTTCTCGTATCTCAGCTGTTGCGGATCCGAAGAAATCCACTTGTCTGAATTAAGAAGGCTGGACCAAAGTGCCCTCTGGGGTGGACATTTCCTCATCCTTGTCCACGATCACTAGAGCAAGCCATGTGACTTTAAAGCCACCACCTCAGCTGACCAAACGCCAGGTCAATTGTTATACAAAGAGGTGAACGTTGGTGCACGTAGAAATGTATTAGACAAGAAAATGCATTAGTAAAATTCTCCTAATTAGCTATGAGTTACTTATGTAGGAATAATAATATATAAATTATTATCCTGCTACTTCTCATCTATGGCTATGACTTCAAAGTAAAAGAAAATCTCCATTATCAGGTTGTCTTATTTACCTGCATGCTAGCTGTTGCCGAACACACAGAATGGAATTCATTCAAAGGAAAATATGCCAGTAGCAAACCGGTTTGACTGGGCTTGTGCATGCAGCTCAATTATGTCTCTACCCTACGCCGTTTCCCAAAATATATGTCATATACTATATCAGTTACATGCAGAGCTAAACATGAGAGTCAGAGTCAACAACATGACAGCACAGCTTTGTAATCAGGTTCATTTTCTCACAACTATTTCGGTCCTGCCATGAAATATTTACACCGTGGCTCAGGAGGACCTCCTGTGGGCCATCCAGAATCTGTCATCAGCTAGCCAATCAGGTCTCATGTTACTGACACAGACACAAACTTAGCAGATAAACTAATGATAAATACAAATGTGAGTGATTCTTTCCTTAATTATTATTAGTAGTAGTATTATTATTGTTACTACTATTGTGGAAAAAAAGTAAAGCATTTAATTAGCTGTAACTTCAAATTGAGGTAATTGTGCCATTCAGTATGGAAGCTCTTACGCGTGTCAGCATTCAGATTTTCAGCTCTTATCACTCCACGCCAAATAATGTGGATTATTCCATTACTCTTCAGTCGTGTTCTTCTAATCTCTCTGATTTTATATTCAGAGAGAACGGCACAAAAGCATGGCACAGTTTAAGTAAACGCAAACACAAGCCTACCTGAGGCGCACATGGAGTAAATGCTCTCTGTCGTATGCACATTGCAGAGCAAAGCTGCCAAACATGACAGTCAGCCAAGCAGTCCTATAAGGAGCCAGAGACTGAACCACATTATGTATTCCTGTCAACTCCTCGGCTCAAGGTGAACCAAGCTTTTTTTGTTTTGAAGAAAAATCTGGGAACTAACTGACACGAAATATACATGCAACAGATTCATGGAGAACGCCCGCATGCTGCTATGCATGGGTTCAGCTGTCGCACCATCTCTGTCCCACCTCTTATCTGGAAACCAGAGCTGAGGTGCAAGAGAAAACACTCACTGTCATGCACACATGTAAAGAAAAAAACAAAAACCAACTCACAAGCAAAAACTAACACAATCAATCAAGGGTGTTTGACGAGACACAGATGGGGAGACAATTGAATCAGCAGAGCTTTATAATTTAATTATTTTCATAGCTGCACATGCTGCCAGGAGTTCTGTGGAAGCTGTCAGTTCACATACTTGTTCAAAGCAATAGCGATCTCTCCTCAAGTTGCAATATGTGGTAAATAAACAGAATACACAGACACTGTCTCGAAGGGGAAGAGCTTGCATTGGGTACCACTGCTCTGTGGCATGCTCTTTGATTTTCATGCTTAAAAAATGACTGGGGATTTGTCATGAACAGTGCACACAATGCAATGGGCACGCTACTGCATTCAAAATGATGTTCACCTACTCAGTGTCAATCGTATGCCAAGAAAAATCCCTTCACATTCAAAACAATGAGAAAGTGCTCATGTTCCTCATGCCCAGTTCCCAAGACCGTGTCCAAACAGAAACTCGAAATCCAACTACTAGTTTCACACCTCCTGTCTTTCTGATCATGCTGCCGTTGATGCTCTTTTTCTTGATTTTTGACCTATTTTGCACATACTGAGCTGTACTAGGCTTGTTTGCCTCCCTGTTGGCCTGAATGGATCCATTTATCCTATGACCTCATTCACTGACTGAACTGTTTTCAGAGAAGGCACTCCAGCTGACTGCACCATTTTCCTTTTTCCCCCTCTTTTTTTGGGTGAAAGCATCATCATGCGCTCTAAAGTTTTGACAGTGTTGCAGTGCACACGGATCCCAAAGGGAAAGTCGTTTCCGATGCAGGGACCATGACGTCTGCCAACAATCGAGAGCAAACTTAAAAGTCGGTTCTGCGTCGCACTTTTAGCAATACCTGTCAAACTGAGATTTTACTTTTTAAAGCTTAAAAGAAGAGGGGGTGAAAAAAAAGCCATCAGATTTTCTTGAGAGTAGAATGAAGAAAAAAAAAATCAGCTGACTGGAAAACATTCAAGATCAAGCACTATACATGTGCAATGTTCCATTACAGTAAATGACAATCAGGAGGAAGTGCGGCACAGTAAAACCAAAACTGATCACAATGAGCAGCCAAATAAGTCCAGTTTTCTTTCACTTTCCACCCAGTTTGGCCTAAATCTAGATCTCATTTGTCAAACGCTGCTTTAAATATGAATTTTTATAATTCTGAAGAATTATAAGAGCAATGTGCAGTCCTGCAGCAGCTCCATAGCCTTTAACCACAGCTCTCTGCTGAAGATCCAGTGATAAATATTTTTTAAAACATCCTTAAAAAAAGAAGAAAAAAAAAACCCCAGCCCACTGCTTTTAATTTCCCATAATACAAAAAAAGCTGACACAACAAATCCTCCTAATTTTGCTGCATTTTGCAAAGAAAGTGTGGACAACTACAAACGAAAGCACCACCCCACCGCTGCTCTTTGGAAGCCTCTTACTCACCCATGCATTAAAAAAGAAAAAGAAAAAAGAAAAAAAAGAGAGCTCAAAGTGACATCCAAAAATAATTTCCATAGAAATACGCCCAGCCAATCTCTCTCCAATTAAGTGATGCTCTCTGAAGTGCTAACAGCTTCTTTCTTTCTTTTTCCCCTGAAGAAAGCTCACCAGAAACCATCATTAGAGACTTAAACCCAGCCCTACATGGGAAAATGGGTCGCAGCCTATTTAAATAGCAAACTGAGCTTCAACATCATAACTGCTGCCTGCCCTGTAATTACTGTTTATGTTAAACTAGTTGAGTGGGTTTCACCATGTAGCCAAAGCTGTAGCAATACACTACTTAAAAAACAAAACTTATTTTTGTTGTTGTTGGGGGGTTTTTTTGTGCTACGATTTAACACCTAAAGCTACCATTTGTTTGGTCCGTGTACTGGCTCACGCTACATTTCTTCCCTAAACTCATGACACAGCCTTGGTCATGTTTAGGAAATTCTGTATTAGAAAGCTGGAAATGAGTCAGTTAAACCTGAGCAAGCCCTCACATGCCCCCTGTCTGACTGAACGGCAGACGGTGTCACTTGTTATAGAAGCTATTGTGACAGTCCAAACGTATGAAGGTCTCACAGAGACTAAAGCTACCTTATATGTGTAAACGACTGTTTCTAGAAATTAACCACCACGACGACCAAACGACACCAAAACTTCCCAGATGTTTCTTTCACCTACCTCAAAGTGAAGTCCGCGAATACACCACAAACATGGCTCCAGCTCGGTAAAGAAAATAGTCAAGTCAAAAATCTTCCAAAGTGTTTGTTTTGTTTTCCACCGGGTTGTTTACAGTAGCGTTACTACTCACTCGTCCATCTGGGAGGAAGATGACTCTGGTGTCTCGGGAAGCACAAGTCGAAGCCACTCCTCGAGCTCAAAATCTGACTCCAATTAGGATTCCACGGTTGCTGCCTTCAAGTGTCATGGGAAATATTTGGCAATGGTGCTGTAACCTGACCAATCACGTCGTTAAAAAGTTCTTGAGGTGACGTTTGCAGAAGGGCGGTTGTAAACCTCCACTGTCAACTATCCGTCGTTGGAAGTCAGGGATTGTTAATAAACCAGTTGAGGCTATTCGCGTACTAGCGAATAGCCTCAATTAATACAGCGTGCCTAGCTTTGAAGGTCTCTCCCGCCCCCTGCCGCACGGCGCTATTCTTTGCGACTCATTTTCAAAACAAGCAAATTACGGCAGATGTCTTGTGTAGTCCGGTAAAAATATTTAAAAGTAGGGTGGCAAAGTGTAGCAGTTTGTTTAAATCACTTTGACTAAGTGGGAATTACGACAAACGCGCAACGCAACGTTTAGGATTTCAAAATAAAGGTATGTCCCTTACTGATGGTTGTAGTCGTAGTCTTCACCCAGGCATTTAGCTGTCCTTAGTGCTGTGCAATACTGCAAATTTAGTGCCGTAAAAAATTACCTACTGACCAAGTAAATAGAGGGCCAATTTTGTCAATACTGATATTTTTAACCTGTAAAGGCAGCTTTTAGCGGCGAGAGCAATGTGTCATGATTTTTGAGATGAATCATCATTAGTTTGCAAATTCTGAAGCCATTTTAAAAACCACTAAATCACTGTGATTTTATTTAGTTTTTTTTCTTTCTACTTTACACAATCAAAACACACCTCTCAGCTTTTACTATATTTTTGAAACTGTTGGAGACCTGGAATGTAAATGTGCTTGCCTCTTTGGGTCAACTTCCGTTGTTTAAATGTGCCATAGGGCAAATAAAATAGAGGTGACAGACAGTCAACACAAAAAAGATTCAGACATTTTTCTAATGCACATGTGCATGAGGTATATATTTTTTCATTTATAAACAATAATTTATTTAACACAATTCAGTGTTTCAGGACTGAAACAAAATATCGTTCCTACTATCAATCTGACACCAGTACTAGCATTGGACTGACCCGGCCACCTCTAGTTGTCATTCACTGTCTCTCCCAAGTGTCATTTCTTCTCTAAACTGCCCAAATAAATGCCTCAAAACAGTTTAGCTACTTTTGCTCACTAATTCTGCCAATTAATACTTTTAATTGATGATTTAAAACAGCTATTTGCTGGTTAGATTGTCCCAGCAGCTGGCCAAGAGCTCAGTTTTGGTTTCTTTTTGTTTTATCCAGAAATAGTTGTCAGACTGAAGTAATGAAATGACTACATCACACAGGACTACTCACATATACCCTGCCTTTACTGACGATTTTTTTTTTCACAACTGTTGCAATTTTTTTCAACAAAAAAAAAGAGGAAGAGCTGTCTGAGACTTGTGAATCACACAGTCACCGCATGGGATGTCCTGTTGTACCCAGAAAGCTTTCGTGTAATTTGAACAAGGCAGGGAGAATCACAGGGTCATTAACACCCTAAGCTTCCTTCTTTTGTAGCTTTGGGGGATTTGTCGTAGCACAGAAAGCTAAGAACCATATGGAAAATAAAGAAAATGTAACTTGTGCTTCCAGTTTGCTGCAATTCAGAAGAATGCATTATCAAGAATGGCAGTGATGTTTTGATGCATTTAGGGAGTCACAGACACTTAAACCTCTGTATGACGTTTACAACTTGACGTCGTCAGTCACTGAAATTGTTTACATGGCTGTCATATGAGTCCTGCTGGTATTTTGCTAATGTCAGGGGGGATGGTGTTCCGAATGGTTATTTTAGCTTTTTTCATTTTTCATTCATCTTCGTCTCTGTCAAGCATGAAGCTCAAATAATGTTCTGCTGTCTCTTAAATGAAGACATACTGCAGAGACCTGACCTGGTTTGCTCTGTCTTAGTCATATTTCATTTCTTGGCTTATATGTTTCTGAATTTGTCTTTGGTCTGGACTCGACATTGCTCTGTGTGTGTGTGTGTGTGTGTGTGTGTGTGTGTGTGTGTGTGTGTGTGTGTGTGTGTGTGTGTGTGTGTGTGTGTGTGTTTTTAAATCAAAATAATCATTATTTACCTTCTGTTAGCCCTTTGACCTTCAGCTCATCTTCTGTTCATCTTTCAGCTTCGTTCTTCTTATATTACTTTATTCTGATTGGCTGTCTATCACAAACAGAAGATTTAAAACAGAAAAAGGAAACAATTAGGTTGGGCTTCTGCACTTATAACCTAAGCTGTGTACCTGAAATGACTGTGTTAAGGATATCCCCTCTCAAAAAAGTGCACTAAATGGACTGAACCCTGAGCTTTCGGCTAACAGGGCTCACCTGTAACTTAATATTGAATCTTCATATTTCATTTCAGCATTCACTGCTATCTACATACGCTATATGGACAAAAGTATGTTCAAATTCAGGTGTTTTCAGCATCATTTTCTACAGGTGTGCAAAATCAAGCAGCCAGCTATGCACCCTGCCTTTATATATGCTTGTGAAAGAATGGGTCATTGTAAAGCAGGGATGTCTAACTCATGTTACATCATGGGCCCTAACAGCCCACTTTGATATTAAGTGGGCTGGACTCCATTCTGTCAGTGTAAACCAAACATGTAATCCCGGAGATATCTCAAAAAAGAAGTGCAGTTTCAATAGTACGTCTATGTCAGTGTTCTACAACAAATAAATGTTGTTGTAACGAATGAGGAAATCTCTACAGTAGATAATAAAAAAATGAACTTTTCTCTGATTTAAGTGTTTATCTATTACTTAATTACTTTGGAATAGTAAAAATGGCAACGATGGAAATAGGAAATGCTGTAAAACTAATGATAAAACAGTTAAAAGTCCAAGTTTATGCCCTCCTTCACATTTTCCGAAGGCGTCCAATGGGCAGATTGGAGTCTTTGCCCTCGGGCCTTTAGCTCTGACACCGCTGTTCTAAAGAGGTACATAGTACTGTGATAAAATGTCATCATTACAAGTTTGTGCGATCTCTTCCTTCATAGATATTGCACAACAAACTGTATGTGGTACTACTGCATACTCAAGGCAACTCAGCCACATAGTGGCAGACCACCTAAAGTTACGCAGTGGAGTTCCCAAGTGCTGAGGACTATAGTGCATAAAACTCATCTGTGCTCTGCTGATTCAGTAACTGCTCAATTCCAAACTTCCATTAACATCAGCACAAAAACTGTGGGCCAGGAGCTTCATGACGTAAGTTTCTTTGCTCAAGCAACTCCTGAAGGTGTCCATATAGTGTATCAATGTCTAACAGGAAGTAAGGGAAAGCATAAAAGGTCACCTTTAAAACATTTGAGGGAAGGATAACAGTAAAATGAAATGACCTAGTGTGATTAATCAGTCCATTATCGTTATATATGAAATGTACAGGGAGTGCAGAATTATTAGGCAAATGAGTATTTTGTCCACATCATCCTCTTCATGCATGTTGTCTTACTCCAAGCTGTATAGGCTCGAAAGCCTACTACCAATTAAGCATATTAGGTGATGTGCATCTCTGTAATGAGAAGGGGTGTGGTCTAATGACATCAACACCCTATATCAGGTGTGCCTAATTATTAGGCAACATCCTTTCCTTTGGCAAAATGGGTCAAAAGAAGGACTTGACAGGCTCAGAAAAGTCAAAAATAGTGAGATATCTTGCAGAGGGATGCAGCAGTCTCAAAATTGCAAAGCTTCTGAAGCGTGATCATCGAACAATCAAGCGTTTCATTCAAAATAGTCAACAGGGTCGCAAGAAGCGTGTGGAAAAACCAAGGCGCAAAATAACTGCCTATGAACTGAGAAAAGTCAAGCGTGCAGCTGCCAAGATGCCACTTGCCACCAGTTTGGCCATATTTCAGAGCTGCAACATCACTGGAGTGCCCAAAAGCACAAGGTGTGCAATACTCAGAGACATGGCCAAGGTAAGAAAGGCTGAAAGACGACCACCACTGAACAAGACACACAAGCTGAAACGTCAAGACTGGGCCAAGAAATATCTCAAGACTGGTTTTTCTAAGGTTTTATGGACTGATGAAATGAGAGTGAGTCTTGATGGGCCAGATGGATGGGCCCGTGGCTGGATTGGTAAAGGGCAGAGAGCTCCAGTCCGACTCAGACGCCAGCAAGGTGGAGGTGGAGTACTGGTTTGGGCTGGTATCATCAAAGATGAGCTTGTGGGGCCTTTTCGGGTTGAGGATGGAGTCAAGCTCAACTCCCAGTCCTACTGCCAGTTTCTGGAAGACACCTTCTTCAAGCAGTGGTACAGGAAGAAGTCTGCATCCTTCAAGAAAAACATGATTTTCATGCAGGACAATGCTCCATCACACGCGTCCAAGTACTCCACAGCGTGGCTGGCAAGAAAGGGTATAAAAGAAGAAAAACTAATGACATGGCCTCCTTGTTCACCTGATCTGAACCCCATTGGGAACCTGTGGTCCATCATCAAATGTGAGATTTACAAGGAGGGAAAACAGTACACCTCTCTGAACAGTGTCTGGGAGGCTGTGGTTGCTGCTGCACGCAATGTTGATGGTGAACAGATCAAAACACTGACAGAATCCATGGATGGCAGGCTTTTGAGTGTCCTTGCAAAGAAAGGTGGCTATATTGGTCGCTGATTTGTTTTTGTTTTGTTTTTGAATGTCAGAAATGTATATTTGTGAATGTGGAGATGTTATATTGGTTTCACTGGTAAAAATAAATAATTGAAATGGGTATATATTTGTTTTTTGTTAAGTTGCCTAATAATTATGCACAGTAATAGTCACCTGCACACACAGATATCCCCCTAAAATAGCTAAAACTAAAAACTACTTCCAAAAACATTCAGCTTTGATATTAATGAGTTTTTTGGGTTCATTGGGAACATGGTTGTTGTTCAATAATAACATTACTCCTCAAAAATACAACTTGCCTAATAATTCTGCACTCCCTGTATTACAGAAAATTGGATGTGAGTTGACGTAGCTATGCAGCTGTTAGCACAGCACACAGCAAAAAGGTTCCTGTAGTCGGTTGGAGCCTTTCTGTGCAGTTTGTGTGTTCTAAATGTGTCTATGTGGGTTCTCACCAGTTTTTGTGGCTTCCCTACTCAGTCCAGAAACATGTGCATTGCATTCTAAATTGGCGTGTACTTGAATGGTTGTCTGCGTCTTTATGTTAGCCCTTTGATGCCTAATTTCAGCAGGGATGGGCTTGATAGAAATTGTAGGAATATAAATGCAGCTGCAGCACGGCAGCTAAAGATTTTGCAGCTGCAGCTGGTTATTTTCTCATTACTTTTTTTAAAACACCCATTTCCTTCTATAGTTCTTCATTTTGTAAAAAATGTGAGAATTATCAAAGAATCAATGAAACATGCTTGTAACACAGGGGCTGCATTTTGCAAGGATATCTGAATTAGAAAAGCGCATGAAAGTTATCAGCTTTCTGATCCATGTTGTTTCACTCAAAACATTCAATTATTTATTAAACTGGTTAAGATTAGTTCCATTAAGACTTTTATTGACAAATTCAGCTCTTCAATCAAAATTGTATGTACTACCAAATAAGTGTAGGCATTGTCAGACTATGAGTGTAAGAATTTGAAGATTCTGATGAGGGTTTCAAAACAAGTTTTATTGAAATTTGTAATAACATCTGAAGCTATTTTGCTGCATTAGAAGCAGTTAACAGTGCAGCAGTATTAGAGGTCATTTCAGGGCCAGTGAAAAGAGATAGGTTTCCTCTTATTAGCACAAATTATTTTTATGCTTCCAGCAACAGAAAGTGGAACAGTTTATCAGCGTAGGCTCTCGCTGGATAAATCAGAAATGGAAAAATAGACTCCTGAACAGAGCAGCAACACTTAAACAGTGGTGTACCGAGCTGGACCGGGACAGGATCGGAAAGGAGAGGGCCCACTGGGGAAATCAGACAGGAAGACAGGGTGGTGAGAGGGCGAGGTGTTGTTCAAAGCCTGGCGTTTTTCACGGTCACGCCTCTGGTAGCGGAAGTTAAAAGGGGGACGCAGAGCCACAGGGCCTCCGATTTCCTCGGAGGATGAGTCAGAAGCCTCAGTGAGTAGACCTTCAGCAGACTCACTGGAAGAAGAGCTAAGAGGGACAGCTGGGTTAACAGCCACAGAGGGGTCAACGGGTACAGGGTGAACGGCAGTGGGAAAGGGAGGGTCAGAGGGAACAGGCTGCGGATCGTTTCCTGGGCCGCCAATCACAGGTGGGAACGTCGGGATTGCTGGGTTTTCTGGGAGGTCGTGACCCTGTGGCTGCACCGGCCGGAGGACATCCACATTCTGAAGAGACGCAGACAACACCACACCAAATGAGAACTCTTCTGGCTGCACGAATGAATTTTACTCAATACTGTAAAACTACTTTACAAACCACACGCTCTAAAAAGAACTGAGAAGACAACATAATTACAGCGCAGGAGCATACAATTTGAAATCTCACACATAGGATTAAACACACACACACAAAACCACCAACTTGTAAGATATGACAGAATAATTATATGACCACTGGCTTCCATTCAGAGAGTTAAATGTTCACTCTAAAGGTTACTTTAGTAAAAAAAAAACAAAAAACCCTGAAAGAAAACAGAGAACATGAAACATTCATCAAGTCAAGGTCAAGCAGTGGGTTGTTACACTCCCAACTCACAGTCCCACAGTGTGAACTGACACTAAATGCTACACTTTTCCAGTAGTTTTTGCTTTTTTTTCTCAGTTACTGACATTCTTCTATTAATGCATTTCAATTTTCTGTTCACTTTTGGGTTGCGGATAATTCAGCTGCTATCATTGTTACACCTCCGCTGTGATTTTCCTGCATGTAGGACGTTCACAGTTTTTGATAGAGAACAATCAGAACAGGTTTTTAGGTCAAATCTTGCGTGCACACTGAATGTTGGCTTTTCTATAAATCTAAATCTGTTCTTCTTGTCATGGGAGAATAAGAAACATGTTCAACATGCAGTCCACATGCAGTCACTTCTATTCCTTTCCTCCTCATCATACTGATTCTTATAGTTGTGATTTTATAGGATCTTTGCATAAATGAGCTGCCACTTTGGCTTAGCAACGCAATATTAAAAAATATTACGTAATTTCCTCCCATACCTGTACTTTAAACATCTCACAGGACGTCTGGACATCAGGATCAGTATTCGTGTCTCCATGTACAGATCCTGTGCAGAAACCTGCAGTCTGAGAGAAGAGTGTGAGACATTTGGTAATGTATTTCTGTGACATACTGGGAGACTATTAAAAAGTAAGAGTATGACACAGGGTGGGTTAAAATAATTAAAATAAAATGTACATTCCTTCTCATTAGCATTAGTTCAGGCAGAAAATGAAGTTAAGCTCAGCAACAGTCCCTGCAGCTCAGCTGATGTTTTTACTAGAAGCTGATATCAAAGCCTGCTTTACCCTGCAAATAATTGTTGTGCATCTGCAAGCCGCTTCGCAAGCCACCTGCACCCCACCACCACTATTCATGTCTGAATGAGCCTAAACCATTAAGTGACGTCACATTTTAAACGTAACCAAAGTAGTCATGTCAGCTAGTAAATTATCCATGAAATTATCCAGATGTCACACACACAATGGTGATCAATGAATTGATTTGTAATTAAGTGCTGTTTCAGACAGCGCTGCTTGACTATGTCTGAGTGCTAATTCATCATTAATATACACTTAGCGGCCACATAAATAGATCTAGAATTTATACAGCTCTTCCATGAATTTCACCTTTGTGAAGTTTGTAATGTTCAATTTTTGTTGACCTTGGAAATGCTTTTGTCCTTCTTGTTTACATACACAAGGAGGCCACAAAATCTGCTTAGCTGGGACACTAAGGACCTAAAAATAAATAATCTCCGAAAGTGGCATAACTAAACAATACAGGAATCCTAAAAAACAATAAATTAAAGCACATTGTACGAGTGTATCTAAATTGGTGTGTGAATGTGTCATTTTTTTCGAGTAACTTCTATACGAGTACCTCTGTGTCCGAGTCGAGTGTCAGTCGCTGGCAGGTGCCTCTTTCTGTCACTCCCTCGGGGCATTCTTGCACTGTGTATTCCACAAAGGTGGCTTTTACTGGCACAGACTGAAATATAAAAATAATATAGGAAGAGAGGAGCAAACTGCAAAAACAAACACAAGCACAGGCACAAATAGAGATGGCAGGGTTTTTTATTGCGGCAGCTATCATGTTGGTTTTTCCATCCTGAAGCTGGACTATCATATGCAAAAGCAGTGTACTTAGCTTTGGTCCCCAAGCAAACTATTCAGTTTTTCTCATTTGCTCCCCAAACAAAAGCTGGGCCATGGAGGAAAGTGCCTTCAGTGATCCTTTGCAACCTTGCCAGACTCGTCTATAACTATTGCGTGATGGTGATGCTTGTGCAATAATGGTTCTTATCTGGAACACAGAAGCTCAAAGGTGCACTGTACCTTCTGCATATGTATACCCAGAGAATTTCCTTAAGTGTGATTTCCCCCCATAAACATAATGTTTGACGCACTGTCAAGCAATAAAATTAGCCCCGCAGCTTTCTTTCCCCCCATCAAAGTTAATAACAGTATATCTAGCGATACCTGTACAGCAGCTCTGGTAATTTTTTTCACCCCGAGCCCTGCAGCCATAGTGGACGTCCTTTTATAGGATACCAGAGTGACCCGAGCAGCAGTCATGGCCTCGGGGCTGTCTACGGAGAGCAGGAGGGGGCATGTTGGGCAGATCTGCTGGAGTTTCTCTGGAGAATCTGCAGAAACCAGAGAACTGAATAAGAATGAATAAGTAAACGTCTGTATTAAATTACATGAGCAAACAGATGATAGAGACTGGATAAAGCAGTGGCACTAAATTTACAGTGAAAGCAGAAAAGGAAAAAAAGTCATGTCATTTTGAACGGATACACAACTTTTTGCTGTCCAAATGCACTTAAATCGGACATCTACATCTCTTTTCATGACAGTGAGGTGTAACCTGCTTTTGCTGATGTCTCCAAAGTAGCACCAAACCAAACGCTGTGGCAGTGAGAGAGAAGGGAAATCGATTGAGATCGGGGCGAAATCATAATTTTCACGCTCGACCTTTTGATTTGTCATAGTGGGAAATTCACTAGTGTGACTAATTGATAATTAATTAGGACTCAGCTCCATTAGACTGGGCCATCATTAATGTTATTAGTTACACCTGCACGTAACAAATTGAGATACTCACAGTGAAACGTCGATACTTTTCTCTCCTCAGGTCTTTGCTGTTCTTTCTTATGAGAATTTTTCCCTACTGGATATTTACAATTTCTTTGTTTTAATTCAATATTTTCTTTACCTTAAATCTCCAGCTTGACGTGGTATCCAAAGCAGCACATGCCGGCTGCATGATCTCTGATGCTACACATTATTTAAAGATATCGATAAACAGTGGGTATCTAATAATAGATGTTATGTTGCGACTCATGTTGCACAGCACTGTATGCATGCGACCTTCTGTGTATGTGAGCAGTTAGTGGTTAGGAACCTGCTAACGTTACCTGGCACGAGAGCACAGTCGTAGCTGTATAAGTAGGAGTAGCCCTCTGGTGTGTGCAGGATGGTGGTGTTGCAGTTGCCAGAGATTTGCTTTAAAAAAAAAAAAAAAAAAGATAAAACAGACAGAATTCGTGATTGGCCCAATATCAACCACTTCACTACAAAGACTTGGCACAATGTGTTCAAACAGATGCAAGACAAAAAAACTTTGAATGTACTCTTCTATCAGTGAGACCAGTGTGAGTGTTTTGGCTTGTGTTACTTCTTCAAAGGGCTGTTTTTGGCTTATAAGTCGCTCACCTATACGGAAAAGAAATAAACTCATTTGAATTTCCCATTGCCGTAAAAAAAAGGTTGTGTTTGTAAGTTTTAGAGGACCGACATTCACCAGCCACTTTGTTAGGTACACTATGCTGCTAGTACTGGTTTGGACCACTTTTTGCCTTCAGAGCTGTCTTAATTCTTAATAGCACAGATTCAACAAGGTTGCTGGAAATATTCCTCAGACATTTTGGTCCATGCTACGTGACAGAATCACGCAGTTGCTGCAGATTTGTCCGCTGTACACTCATGATGCGAATCTGCTGTTCCACCACATCCCAAATGACCTTTGTGACATGATGCTTTATCCTGATGGTAGCAGCTATTAGAAGATGGTTACACTGTGGACACTTTCGGCAACAATAATCAGGTAGACTGTGATGTTTAAATATTTATTTGGTACTATTATTTGTTAAAATGTGCCAAGAAATGATCCCCCACAGCGTTACACCACTTTCACCACTTCCGCTGATATAAAATTAGGATGGATGCATACATTCATGTCATTTACACCACATTCTGACCCTAACATCCAAATGTCATAGCAGAAATCCAGACTCTTAAGGGAAGTTCAAGTTTTTCTACTCTTCTGCCTTATCTGACACGAGTAGGGCACCCAGTGTGGTCTTCTGCTGCTGTAGCCCGTCTGCTTAGAGGTTTGTGTTGTGCAGTAAGAGATGCTTTTCTGCATATCTTGGTTGTTTCCTTGCTGTCATTTGAAAGCTGTCTGGCTGTTCTCCTCTGACCTCTGATGCCAGCAATACATTTTCACCACTCACTGGTTGTTGTTTCTTTGAGCCCTAGAGATGATTGTGTCTCTCATAGTCTGATGAGCCCAGTCCAGCCTGTCTGCTATCAACAATCCATTAATAAACCAACAATCATTAACGAGCAGTTGAACAGATGTACCTAATAAAGTGGCCCATGATTGTCTTGCTGATGGTTCCTTCCTTTTGTCAAAGGAGCTGCTTTCAGGACTAAATCAATAGTTTTTTTTATAATGGAAGTTTCATAAGTAAAATATGTAAAATATGTAAACCATAAATATCTATTTTAACAGAATAGATTTTTCCATTTTGTGGGAAAGATTTCCTCCAAATGCCCAGTTACTGAAGAGTAATACATTTATGCTTTGAAAAAAGTCACAGTAATAAAATAGATCTGCCAGTGGAAATGGGTAAAGTGACTGTGACTTCTGAAAGAACGCCCTGACACTTCCAAAAACTCAAAAATACCTTCATGTATATGGTTTAAGTGTGACTTTCTTACATTGTCCAGTTACAGTGTGGGACATATCTTATAAACAGTGCCTTCAGGCATATAGGGGCCTCCTACTCGTGCGGACACGTGCTCTTGTTTGTATACGTGTGAACATCCTACCGTTTCCATGAATGGCCTGACGTCACAACGTTTCCATGGTTTCTTGCTGCCTGTGTGACACTTGGTCTCCAGGACTTCCAGGTCGAGGTAATACACGTTGCCTGCCGGGCCCTGTAATTCAGAGTATAAACACATGCGATAAAGGAGAGCAGGCATTAACAAAGCTATGAGGCTCAAATTTATGAGACGTCCTCCTGCCAAGTAGCATCATTTGTTCTGTTAAGTATATCAATAAGGGACCATTTAGGAGGTGCTCTGTGTAATTCCACACAACACTTTGTACAATAATGATTTGTCAACACTTTGCGCCACAGTAATAGCAGCCTTTTTAGGTCATGAAGTTGATCTGAGCCTCTTAAAACCTGATCTATCCCACAGTCGGGCCACTATAGCCTTCAGCAGCTGACAGCATGAAGTTCATAAAGTCTGTTGTGCAAGGTTTGTCCCAGCAGTGCTGGACTGAAATGACCTGGACTTTATTAACACTCGCTTCAATCCTAGAGGCCTTTTTTCACGAGGCGTGAAAAAGGAATGGCTTCCCGTTTTATGATATAAAATTATGTACTTTGATCTTAATGCTACATTTATTAAAAGCGACATGCACTGATGGCGGCCATTCGCACCAAAGTGTTTCTTGTTGTTTTTAGTACTTACGTTGCTGCTCCCTAATGAAACTGCTGCTGTTTTTCACAGCTTTCATGTAACCCAGCGGGTCCTCAACTGGAGAATCTAGAAGCCACAGCGAGTCCTGGAAAAGGGTCATTTCTGATTTTTGTTGTCTTAAATCTTATCAAATGGGCTTCCCCTGACATGAATCTGGTCATGGCTGTTACATATAAACACTTCCCACCCTGGTCTAGGATGAACAAACGTGTTTTACAGCCTCCTCTGGTCTTTGTACTAACCTGAGCGTGCAGATGAACATTTGCGATGCGGTTCAGGGCAAACTTGTATCCTTCGCTGCGATCCTCATTGATGTAAGTGACGGCCAAGCGAGACAGCTTCTCCACCGCTTTGTCGTTACAGGGGATGGGAGCAAGTTCAACTGGCATTAGTACGACACCCTCTCCACACACACACAAGATGTGAATGGATAGTGATATTAGATGTAGTAATTTGTCCATGACGGCAGGTGGTTTTAGACAGGAGCCAGAAGACTGGGCAGTTTTATAGTGAAGTTTGTTCCCTTGTGTTTGCCTTCAGTCGAGGCATTGACTTTTGGAATCAAAACAGGACGAACAGGACAGCTGAAATGACGCCAAGGACAAAGTTTATTTGACGGCAGAGAGCTGACTTGTGAATGGATGTTCCTGGTATTTATTTAACCCCTGGAACACGCAGTCGTCAAAGGCAAATAGAACCTATGTCAAAACGGCCATTCAATATACTTATTCCTGTGGCTCCAATATTAAGTCTGGGGGTTATTTTATTGTTTCTGCAGGAGTTGTTTCCATACTGTGCAAGAGGTGTATGTCATGCAAACTAAATTAGTGCAATAGATACCTCATTAAATGACAATGAACACCAAAGAGAGCGTGCAATGCCTTCAAGACTGGGTCGCTGAGTTGGACTGTAATATTATTATCTCACCAGTAGGGGTCACTGTGGATCTGGTAAGATGCGGGTTGAGAAATCTATTGGTCCACCAGGCAGAACTGGGTTAATGATTCACTGATATCAAGTTAATTACTTTAGCATTTGATGTTGATGTTGTCTTAGAGCCTCATAACTCTGATATTTGTGTTTTCCTATCTTCATTCTTTTTTCCTGAGGAACCCAGCTGCCCTTAATCCTACTCAACTTACTTTGTTGTGGTAAATAAGTAACCATAGTCTAATTGTTTTAGATTTTATAAACTAGTGTCATGTTTACAAAAGAAATCAGATTTTCTTTTTTAAATAAATGGGAGTACATAATGTTCCTTTTTAAGTAATAAACAGAAGGTAAGGCCCTCGTAGAGAGTGTGCGTTTGTGTGTAGAAGGGTGGTGGTGGTGGGGGGGTTTCACATTTTTTGGGAGAAGTATGGCTGCTTCCATTGTTCATGAGAACATCGATGACTAATGTCTGTAACTGCAGCTCGGTACAGACTGGCATACAGGAGAGCACACGTGCGTGGCCTATCTCGTTCTCTCTTGGTTCTCTCTCACACGCACATATGCTTGCATTTAATTAATCATAGATTTTACAAAGCAAAGGTTTTTTTTTTGCATACACTGATGAATAAAGAATTCCAAAGCATTAGTTTTATACAACTGGGAAATACTCACATTTGCCCTCTGGCAAGGCTGTAAATCTAAGTAAAGCTAAGATGCTGTTAGCTTAGCATAAAAGGCAGCAACAAGGAAAAACAGTCTAGCTGTGGATTTGACCAGGTGGTGACCTCAGGGGTTAAAAATGATGTCAAGACAGAAAGGGCAAAAGCAGGCCCTCAAATGGCTACTCGAGGCTGGCTCCGAACCCGAATCACTCAGAATAGGTCAAAATGCCCAACCTTTCATCTGGAATACACGTGTTTACAGCCTTTTGCCAAAATAAATAAATAAATCCTTTGGTTCTCTGTAGATAATTTCCTCAACTTTTACAACTGACACATTGCTTCTTCCCTTTAGCAGTTGCCACAATGGATCTCCTGTCTTCCATCTCACTCTGCTCGTTGAATCCTTTTCTGTCACACCAACCCTCTGCATGCCCTCCTTCACTGCATATGTGAAACCCCTCTGTGGTCTTCCTCTTTTCCTCCATATTCTTCATCCTTTGTCCATTATATCCACTATCCCCCTCTGCACATGTCCAAACTATCCCAGCCTCACCTTTCTGACTTAGGGTTGACCTGAGCTCAACCTGAGCTGTCCCTCTGATGTTCTCATTTCTAATCCTGTCCCTTCTGGTCGCTCCCAACAAAAATCTTATCATCTTCCACCTTGCCATCTCCAGTCTGGCCTCCTGTCTTTTCAGTTAGTGCCACCCTCTCCAACCTATCCATCATAGCAGGTTATAAACCTTCCCTTTCACTTCCCTCTCCCTGCAATCCTTCTGTCACAAAATACCCCTGACACCCTGCCTCCACTCTCTTCTTCACTTCTCCTGTGCACTCTCCTGCTTTGGGTGGTTGACTCCAAGTATTTAAACTCATCCACCTTCACTTACAGTTAAGTAATGCTGTGGTACGGCCACTGTGACTGACACCTGCACAGTCCGTGGATGCCACGAGGTCTCAAAACAGGAGATTACAAACTGGTGGGTGATGTCGTGGTCGCTGTATCCATCATTTATATGCAGTCTATGCCTTACATAAAAGCTATATAGGTGAATCTCTTAATGAAGGACCTGCTGGTATGACATGGCAATGCTCTTTGTGTTAAGCTACATGCTGGTGGTATGAGAACCCTCTCAAGTCCATTTTTCAAACTGTTGATTTTTCTAGTTGCCTTTCATCCAGAAATTAAGATCATCTGAGTTTAGTGTGTAAAACGCCATTAGCCAGTTTGTTTATACGTTTCAGCGATTTTCACTTTGCTGGTGCTTTCGGGTTGAAAGTACACCTGGAGTGGTTAAAATATTTAACATAATATTCCACCACAGAGGGTTCTTTTTTGCAAGCATCTGTCCAGGGATAATCATTTAATCCATTTCAAATATTCACTGAACCAGGTTCAGCTCTCGACAAGGAGCAGGAGGAGGGAGGGAGGGAGAGAGAGAGGCTCGCTCAGCAGAACAAATTCTACTAATATCAGGGAAAAGAGAGAGAGAGAGAGAGAGAGAGAGAGCTGCTTCCATGCTGTGTGCGCCCTTTGTGTATGTGTGCTTTCATACGAGAGAATGTGAACCGGTGTTTGTCTGTGTGCACATTTTGACCACGCAGAGCCATGCATTCATGCGTCAGTGTTACCGGGAGCCAGTTGTGTTGCTGCAGAAAAACAGAAAGAGTCTGTGGGGGAGAGATAAGAACGGCACGGCTGCTCCAAGGACTTGCTCTACCAGCACAACGCCAGACCCAAGTTAGACAAACCTCCTTTGATGTGAGCACTGAGTAATCTCCCCTTCTGCTAGCTGCGGATAGATGCCACACTGTAGTGATGCCCAGGCCCTGATACGAGGGGGCTGCTGCCACCGGGGCTCCTGCTGTTCACTTTGTACAGTCATGAGCCTGCGGGAAGAGAAGAGAAGAGAAGAGAAGAGAAGAGAAGAGAAGAGAAGAGAAGAGAAGAGAAGAGAAGAGAAGAGAAGAGAAGAGAAATTTGCAGCGTGACGCTGGTCTAAAATACGCTCTGAAAGGTTTCACTGAAGTTTCTCGCAGAGCAAAGTTTTACTCTGACATGGTTTAAATGCTGCTTCAGAGAAGTTCATTAGTATTGTTTTCAGTGGAGAATTGCAGTCTTCCATGCTCTAAATGCTGTTTCACAGACCTTTCCACCTTGCCAAGAACAAATTTCTGGGGGAACCCCCCCCCCATCACTCTGTGTCACATCCCTTGCCAGTAAAAGAGGAAAAGAATTGGTTTCTGTACTGCATGGTGCATTTAGGAGGAGGAGGGAGGGGGGGAGGCCAGTGCCATTTCACTTTCTAATCACATCGTACCTGGGATGTGTGTTTGTCTTTCAGAGTATTTACATTTTGTCTTTTATCATTACTTAGACTATCTCCCACAGATTGGTGTGAATAAATAGAACAAGTGGACAGGACAACAGCCAGCCTTTATCTTTAGAAAAAATCACACTCTTCCATCTCCATCTCGCCTGGTTTAATTCTCACACTAGCCTCGCTTTTGTCTTCTCTTTTGCATTTTATCTCCCACTGTGTTTTTGCCGTTTCTATTTCTGCTTTTTTCTGACTTGAGAAGCTTCTGGGAACTCTTTTTTTCAATCTTACTGGTCAAAGTCTGCAAGGAGACATTACATCAGGGAGAGAGGAAAGAGGAGGAAGAAGGATAATTCCCTCATTTAATTGGTTTCAAACTTTTTTCGCCCCTGGAGGACCTGTTTCCTCCGCTGTTGTGGCCAAAACACGGACACTGACGCTAAACCCATTAAATTTCACTGTAATTGGTCAAGCCACGAGCTCGTGTTAGCAAAAGCTTTCACAGTTGATTGGCATTCTCCGCGGCAGTGGTCACAAATCCCAGTCATTTCCCTTGGATAAAGTAGTCAGCTTTAGACTCTTAATTTCCCCACCGTGTATTCAGCCTCTGCTTTTGCAGCAGCAGCCGGTAAATGAATGGACACCTGCACCAGAACACGGCTTGTTATGTGGGAAGTCTTCCTGCCTGCACTTAGTGGCACATGCTTGTTTTTTGCTTAAAGTAGAATAAGGTTTTTAATTCAACATTATTATCGTTAATAGTCTCATTTTACAAAACAAACTCCAAGATACGAACAGGTAAAAAAGCATTTAGTGTCCATGTGAAGTGCTGGGCCACCAATTGCTGCCTGCACAGGTCCAGTCTGGTTTAGCACTGATTCCAAGTCTCTGGAAATCTACTGGACAGGCGGAATATCCCACATGATATTACAAATGTTTCTGGTGTTCTGATGATAGTGGTGGAAAATGCTGTCTGATGCACTGGTTTGAAATCTTCCATAGGGCCTGTGCGCATTTACCTCATGTTATTGCGTCTAACCATTTACTGATCCCTTGTGCCTTATGGATGGAAGCCCTATTATCTGGGAAGAGACCACTCCTATCGAGATGGGAATGTTTTCTTTCATTATTACATGTGATCACTCACTTAAAAAAAACTTAGAGTTTGGACTTTCCTTTAATCTTGCCCTCCATCTGTGTGACTTGGGTGTAACTGTGATTCTGTTTTGCCCACAATAGATAGATAGATAGATAGATAGATAGATAGATAGATAGATAGATAGATAGATAGATAGATACTTTCAACGCATTTAAACGCATGCTGATCATTTCATTTAGAGCTGCATGTAATGCATAAATATCACCGCTATTAGTGCTCAAAAGCAGCAGCAGCTATTTTTGACATGGTTCCACCAACTGAAGGAAGTATTCCTCTGAGTTTGGTGCATGCTGACATGATTTCACACTATTTCCGCAGATTCACGAGCGGCACATTCATGCTGCAAATCTCCTGTTCTGCACTCATCTGCAACATCCCAAAGGTGTTCTACTGGATTAAGATCTGGTGAATGGGGAGGCCTCCGAAGCCCAGGGAAGTCAATGTCGTGTCATGAAATCAATTTGAGACGACTTTTGATTTGAGACTTGGTGTGTCAGCATGCTGGAAGCGCCCATTAGGAGACGGCTTAATCATGGTCATGCAGAGGCCACTCTGATAGGCTGTGCCACTAAGACCATGCATTCACCCAACACCATTACACCACCAAACTCATAGCCTGGACTACTGACACACGCACACGCAAGGCCGGTCGGTGGATGGATTCAAACTGGTGATGTCTGCTCTGAGCCGGCACATCTGTAGCCTCAGATGTATGTTCTCGGCTGCCGTGGTCTTCTGCTGATGTAGCCCGTCTGCCTCGAGTTGAGAAGGGTTTTGGTTTATAAGATGCTCACAGTGATAGTACTCATCTGACCTCTCTCTCTACAATGCACACTCCCACAGGAGCATTTGTTTTTTTTTCCACTGACCTGTGTGGATTGCAGAGAATGTTCTGGTGAAATTCCCAGAAGTACTCAGAGCAGCCACTCTGGCACCAACGAGTCATTGAGACAGCAGCTCGCCTCCTGTTCTGGTGTAAACATTAACTGATGCTCCTGTATTCTGTATGTGCAGGATTTTATTCATCGTATTGATTGAACCATTATATGTGCTTCCTGTATATGCCTTTTCAGAACAAAACCAAAGAAGTAAAGTAACATTTCTTATTATGCTTATTGATATACTTACATTAGACTTATTAATAGCACTTAACGGCACATCATAAGGATCTAGGATTTGTCCACTCATTTGGTTTTCGGTTGACAAATAGGTAAACAGCAAATCAAAACCCCATTATAGTGTAATATTAGTGACCCAGGATAAATCCAAAATCAATTCAGTTTAATTCAGATTTATTTATGTAGCGCCAAATCACAACAGCAGTTGTCTCAAAAACCCCAACAATCAGGTGACCCCCTACAAGCAAGCACTTGGCAACAGTGGGGAGGAAAAACTCCCTTTTAACAGGAAGAAACCTCCAGCAGAAGCAGACTCAGGGAGGGGCGGGGCCATCTGCGGTGGCCCGTTGAGGGTGAATGGAGGGAGGCAGGACAAAAACACACACTGTGGATGAGAACCAGAGTTTAATAATAATAACTAATGATTAATGCAGAGTGGTGTATAAAAAACATACAGAGAGAAAAGTAGTGAGTGAAGAAGAAACGCTGTACATACTGTATATCTATAAATATGCAATATGGCAGCAGCCAGCACTTTGAGTCTAACAAAGCCGACAGGAGATTGGTTTGAGGGCACTTGTCAGCACTTGCAGATTGTAGTAAGTAAATATATACCTCCTGTCTATTAACTGTTAATTGGTCATTATAAACTAGCTGTAGGTATAATGACATGTGACAAGCGTGAATGCTTGTCTGCCTGTATTAACCCTGTGATTACCCTGAATGAAGTTAAATAGCTGATTGATAAGCCACTGGATAGTTCTGTCCAATGATGTTAAAAGAATATTCAATTAAGGGAGAACAATTGCTGTTTTTCTGTATATTGATGTGCTGTATGTCTAGTTAGGTTAATTGGTGATTCTAGGAATAACAAAAATATATAGATTTGATATAGAATTATAGATTTTCTGCACCAGTGGGATAATCACAGCTTGCTTGCTTACTGAGAGGTATTTGCTGTGTGTGCTTTCAAACCAAACCAAACTCCTCAGAAACGTAGCTGGCATTCACTAACAGGAGACCCTCTCTCTCGTCACATGCCTTCACTTTATTTAACATTAGAGCAACATTAATTAACGCGGCTTTGTTTTCCTGCACATGCTGCCGCCACGGCCGCCACGCGGTACAAGACACTGCAAGCACAGGGATTTAGTGTGACTTGCAGGGAGAGAGAGAGAGAAAATACTGTGGAACACAGCTATGTCAGGGTGTGTTATAGAAACCCAGAGCTGGAATGATGACGCACAGTGTGAGAGACTGGCTCAATCACTGAATGTGATTGAAGTACCACGTGTGGCACTTCAAACTCTGCCTCTCTCGATGCATTGCTCACTCCTCATTTTACCTCCTCGGCCAACCCTAAGATGTATCAGGACCAGTCACCTGCTACCCACCGCACAGCTGGACCTCTGCGCCTGACACGCTGACAAAGAAAATATAATACTTTTTTTTGTTTGGCAGTAATATTGTGGCTATTTGGGAAATGTCATAACCTCTGCTTCCTATTTGTATTCCAAGCCAAGTCTGTGTCTGTTTGCGTGTGTGAATATATTAAAATGTGTTTGGATGCATGTGCTTATTTGCACAAGCTGTACAGTGTTTGGAAGCCTGAGCGCAGGTTGTTTTGCCGGCCTGTGTGTTATTTATGTACTTTTCTGTGTGTGTGTTTTTACATGCGTGTGTGTGTGTGTGTGTGTGTGTGTGAGAGAGAGAGAGAGAGAGAGAGAGAGAGAGAGAGAGGGGGGGGTTAGTGAGAAGTCACTGAGTCAATGCATGACCTTGTCTAACCGACTGGGTATCAAACTCATGACAACTAAAACTTTTCCAGCCCTAAAGCCTATTTATACACCCATACAGGCCTCTTTGATGTCGGCACTTAAAAGCACCACTAACTCACCCTGGAGGGAGAGCCCGGCACATAGAGGATGCTGTGGATGTCTCAGACTGCCTGTGTATATATATGTGTGTGTGTCTGTGTCCGTCTGTTCTCGTGAGTGCACGCCAGCTTACATGTGAGAATGTGTGCGTATATGTGTGTGTGTCATTTATGAATGCCCCCCGCTTTGTTTCAGTTGAGGTGTTTTTGTTTGTTTCAATACGTCTAAACAGTCTCGGGATATTTGATTATTCACGTTTTGAACAATGGATCCAAATCTTACAGGCAACTTTCCCTATTGTTCAGTGGATATACTGTATCTGTGTATTCTTCCGTCAGCAACAACAATCTGCGGGCTACGTCGTTCCTCATCAGCCTGCCTTACATACCACAGACTTGGGATGTCGTTGGCAGCACGCCATTTCAATTATCTTTCGCTCTCACTTTCTCCAGAGTAATCTTTTAATCTTACTGCTATCCACCGAACTCACAGCCCAGTCTTTGAAAATCACTTAGCATTTTTCCCCCCTCTCTTTAATGTTCATCAAATATTGAATTCTTTTTTTTTCTTTTTTTCAGTCTGAATGTGTGTCTTGCAGCAGCAGCCTGTGCGGACACCCGCTGCATGCTTCATAATAATAATAATACTAAGGATGATGATGATGATGATGATGTGGCTGGGGAGCAGCGCTTTGATGATCAGGTTCTGATGATTGTTTGTACACCACTCTTGTGCATGAACATTAGGTGTGCGTCCCCGCCAGTGGGTTTCACTGTTTTAATAACCAGTTAGCAGTTTTGTGCCTTGCAAATCTGGAAATGCATCACCAAAACGCACAGATGATGGTTTTATATATATTAATTTTAAGATGAATACTTCACTGCAGTCTCAGATCTTCACATTTGTTCAGATACTAGTGGCTGTGATTTGACTGGATCAGGTAGTATCTCATTATACTGCACCGGGACTCATATCAGTGTGGCAGTAAGCCAAGTGGAACAAAGCATTGTATTGTCTCATACTCAGTGTAATCTGTCTTTTGAAACAAGGCGTGCGAACTGTTAAGTGCAGGAGAAAAAAATTACATGTTTTGACACCGTGCCGCGACAGATGCTGCTTGTTAAGTTGTAGAGTATCATGGTGCTGCCACTGCTCATTTTCTCCCTCCTTTAGGGTTTGTTTGTTTCAGCCGCGTTTGGATCAAGTCTAATTATCCATCCATCTTCATCCGCTTTATCCGAGGCCGGGTTGCGGGGGCAGCAGCCTAAGCAAAGAGGCCCAGACCTCCCTCTCCCCAGCCACCTCCTCCAGCTTATCCAGGGGAATACCAAGGCGTTCCCAGGCCAGCCAAGAGATATAATCTCTCCAGCGTGTCCTGGGTCTGCCCCGGGGCCTCCTCCCGGTGGGACATGCCTGGAACACCTCACCCAGGAGGCGCCCAGGGGGCATCCTTGTCAGATGCCCGAACCACCTCAGCTGGCTCCTTTCGATGTGGAGCAGCAGCTGCTCTACTCTGAGCCCCTCCCGGATGGCCGAACTTCTCACCCTAAAGTCTAATTATCCTAAAACTATTTTGTTCAGGTCAGAATTTCAGGATTTTGAGTTACATGAGCTCTGAAAAAGTACTTTTTTGCTGAAAAACAATGATTTTAAGTAATTTTATTTCAATTTTGCATGTAATTTTGATACAAAAATACAAAGAAAAATTAATTTAAATGGAATCTGGTCAGTGAAATTTACTTGATTGGTATATATTCAGTTTATGCTTCCATTTTCTTCTGCTTATCCAATTCAGGGTCAAACTGGGGGGACTGGAGACTATCTCAACTGCCATAGGTTGGTACACCCTGGACAGGTCACCAGTCTGTCGCAGGGCTAACACAGAGACACACACACTTACATTCAAACCTATAGGCAATTTAGAATCATCAGTTGACCTAACCCCACTAACTCCATGTCTGTGGCCTGTGGGAGGAAGTTGGATTAGCCGAATGCAGACATGAGGAGAACAATAGCAGCTACAGATGGTGGATTTGAACCAAGGACCTTCTTGCTGTGAGGCAACAGTGTTGCCCTCACTTTATACCAAGCAGATTTTAGATTCAGCTGCATTTTACTCAAAAGTATTTTTTGAGTGTATCTGGTGTATCTGGGTGTGGTTGGAGACGTGGTATACTGCACCTGTTGCCACAGTTGCTATATTTCTCTGCAGGAGTGGAAGTTAAACCAGTGGAAACCACTGGAGTTGTGCCAGAAATCAAGGTTTTTGCTGCCGTGAAATTTCTCTTTAATTGAATTCTAACTAGAAGAAACTGACACGTTAGAGATCATTCCCAGCTCTGAGGATCAAAAAAATACAGCTAACAAGGCACACGCATTAAAGAACACTGGCTTTCTTCACTTGACCTTGGCCTTTCTTTCACTGGAGCTCGATTGATCCTGGTTTGATGTTTGAATGAAGACGGCTGGTTCGGGGTAAAATAAAAATTCAGGTCCTGGCACCACTCCCGCGCAGTCTGTCTCGTTGTCTGACTACCACTCTTTGCTTGGCTGCATCTGACCAAGTATCTGCCTGATTGCTCTCTCTCTCTCGCTCTGTCTGTCTGTCTTTCTTTCTGCCCATCAGATCAGTGTTACTCACAGCCAAAGAGGGAGGATGTGTGAAAAGCTCATGCAGAGAGAGCAACCCCAGGAAATGCCAGCCAACGAATCACTGAAACAAGGAAAGGGTGTCTGCGCATTTGTGTGTGTGTGTGTGAGACTGATTGTGTTTGTGAGTACATGAAAAGCTACACGTGTGCGTATGTGTGTGTTGCATGTCATTTCCTTCCTTCCAGTTTTCTACCTGTCTAATTCTCTTCACTTGAATGCACAAAACCCTTAGCCTGACAGTATTACAATCCATGGCAGGAATATCAAAAAGCCCTGTTGTTCGCCACGGGGCGATCGTGGCTCAAGAGTTGGGAGTTCGCCTTGTAATCGGAAGGTTGCCGGTTCGAGCCCCGGCTTGGACAGTCTCGGTCGTTGTGTCCTTGGGCAAGACACTTCACCCGTTGCTTACTGGTGGTGGTCAGAGGGCCCGGTGGCGCCAGTGTCCGGCAGCCTCGCCTCTGTCAGTGCGCCCCAGGGTGGCTGTGGCTACAATGTAGCTTGCCATCACCAGTGTGTGAATGTGTGTGTGAATGGGTGGATGACTGGATATGTAAAGCGCTTTGGGGTCCTTAGGGACTAGTAAAGCGCTATATAAATACAGGCCATTTACCATTTCTACTTAAAACGGGACAGCTGTAAATATGCTGCCACATTCAGATGCGCGTACGCGTCAAAATGCACGATGTTGCGCACAGACTCGAATGGGCAAGAGGCCGCGTTTACGTTGGCGTGTAACAGCGGCTCATGGAGTTTTAATGTTGCGTGCATACCTGCCTTAATATCACTGAAGTGACTGTTTGAGTCGAGATGCACATGGGCAGCGTGAGGAACATGATGATGTAGTCATTTCGACACTTTAATCACAGATGATTCAACACTTAAACGCTGTGAGAGATGAAATAGAAACGTGCCCTCTGCCAAAGATATTAAGCATTAATGGATAAAAAACACTTCACACACACGCACACATGTACACACACACTCTTGAGGGGCTACTGCAAGGAACAGTTGTGCAGCTTTATCAACCCTGTAATGGGAAGCGGTTTGTGGTATTAAAAAGGAATACGTGACTATGGCAAGCAAGTGGAGGCGGGTAGCGCTGGTCTGCTGGGAAAAGTGAGAAGGCAGGTCTCTTAAATCCCAATGACCACTACTGTGTAACACGATGCTGGTCTGGAGAGGACCGACCCTTGCCGGATACGGTCAATCACATAATAGAATTAATATAATAATGACACACAATAAGCAAAATGCACTTTTTTACCATGCTTCAATGTTGTGTTAAAATCCAAAACCTGACATCGGCCCAAATAATGAAAGGATACTAAGTTTATTAGATGCAATATATACACTTTGAAAGCTTTAAATTAGTTATTAACATAGAAAATCAAGAATTCCTGTGATTACAGCCTATACAGTAGCTTATAAAAATCAAGTCAACTCAAACTGAATATTTTCAGAATTTAAGGATCTAATGACATGCTATGTCGGCTTTTTAATGAGTTAAAGTCTTTAGAAAGTAATGTCGGGTTTTTAATTTGAAGTAAGACACCTTCATTTCATTTCATCAAGATGAGATCACCTTGGGGAAATGGCCCTTTGGAGTCTAGATGCTTGTTGCTGGTGGTGGAGAAGTCAGTGGAGACTTGGGTGAGGCTCTCTGAGGAAACGAAATGAGCTGGAGGTGTGGTGAAGGTGGGTCGCACAAATGAGAGTCTGAAAGGCAGACTGACAGAGCAGTACTGAGGCTGATTGGCTCATAGAAGGTGACCAAGAACATTACCGGACCTGAGTAACTGCATTGAGAGCATGAAAGAAAAGAATAATGTAAAGAATAAACTCACAGACCAAACCACAAAGGAATGGTAGAATTAATAAAATCTTCCTTATTGAACGAAAGCATTGACTCTATACATTGTAAATATAACACAAAAGTTAACATAGATCATTACTCTTTATTTTGCCTGGCATAAAAGTTTTATGAGTGACTCCACATTTCATCAGCAGCAAGACGGTTTGAAATTCACTTCAAAGATCTTCTTTTTAACTGTGGGAAAAGCATCACTCCCGTCTGTGCTAACACAGGTTTAGTCATCACGGTGACACATTCTACTACATATTCTAACACAATGCTAAATAAAGCACAACCTTAGCATCTTAGCTGTTAGCTTTATGGATCAAGCACATAATAACTTCATAGAAAAAGCACATTATTTAAAAATATACAGCCATCCATTCTCTCTATATATGAAGCATCCAGACTTTACTTATGCAAACTGTACTAATGCAGCAAGTCTACAGACTACAGTAATGATGAGAAGCATCACACAATAAAGAAAGCAAAGAAAGCGTAGTGAAATTATTCTTTTTTGTGGGCTGTAATTAAGCCACAAAGATAATCAGCTTCATTAACTGAAAAACGGAGAAAACATCATGTGCTATCTTCTGGGTAGAATAATTTTTGAAGAGAAAAAAGCCTCATCTCAGGGTTATATCTCTACATATTAGTTGAACAGTACAAAGAAACTTATCAGATGTTGAAAATAGGAAATGTTACAGTCCTTTAGAAATGCTTTTAATGTGATGGTAGCAACTATACAATGAAGTAATTATGTGGTCAAATCTTTTGACATGCATCTCATTACTGTGGCGTCTGAAATCTTTTTGAACTTGAAATTTCATTTCTCCGCTGAAGTTTCTCTCATGCCTTGAACTTGAACTAACAGAGGAACTAAAATCAGGAAACAGACATTTTGTAACATGGACACTGTCGTGCAAAAGTCTTAAGCCGCCTCTGAGTTCTTTGTGCATTGTTAGCAAAATGGGAAATACATGTAGCGATTTATTGAAACATGTGCAAACATACATGGGAATACAGTATATAAGGCAACAACTGGTTCAACTCTAGCTTGAAAGTCAATATTTGGTATGACCTTTGTTCTTCAGCACCGCCTCTTTAATTTAAGCTTTCCTGTAATTTCTTTACTAGTTTTTGGGAAAATTTCTTCAAGACATTTAGAGCTCTCCTTTGGATGTTGACTGCCTTCAAGATGACCCCTTACTACTTCAATAATCTTGAGTTTTGAGCTCTTTCATGCTAATCCATGATTGATCATGTCATTGTGTGTTTTTCTATTCAGATGTGCTTTTACTGCGTATAGATGGCTGCAGATCTCTCGAGACCTTTTTGCTACATATGTGAACCAAACATTTCAAATTTGGATTCACTTCCCCACAAGACTTCTTGCACTGATTTTTAGTGCAGTTCTTGTGTAATTTAGCGTATCTCAACCTCTCCGGTGAGGCTTCATCAAAGCTCCAATGGAGGCATCTCACAGGTCGTGTGTAAGGTCTCAGCTTTTTACAATTTCTTAAGGGCAAGAATTTCAGATGCCGTTCACGAGGTCTAGATAGTTTTTATATCACAAAACACTATTTTATGAATGTCAAGCTGTTTTCTATTTTTTGTAGATTAAACTAAAGAAATGGACACAAAGTAACCAAGTCACTAAAGATAAAATGTAAAATTGGTTCTTTGCTCTGTTGTGTGTAGACATCCTACTTGAGTTAGCTGCCTTTTTATGCTCGACCAATTCGTGGGTCAGTATTAAGTGTTTTAATGAGCAGAAAAATCGTCTGAAACGGTCAAGTACAAGGACTTTGAAAGAAATCCCAGAGAACTATTGCTCAAGACCACAATTACAAAAAGGTCTGTCTGCTTTGAAGCAAAATATAAAGAAATGAAGCATGTTCCCTCAACATGATCTGAGGGAAAAGTTGATAGGGCACCGAAAATGGTCCAAAGCTGGACAAGGAAATGACATTCGAAGCACCTCCCGTATTGTCTAAGGCAGCGGTCCCCAACCCCCGGGCCTCCGACCGGTACCAGTCCGTGAGTCGTTTGGTACCGGGCCACGAGAGTTGAGGCTCAGGTGTGAAATGTATGGTTTTCAGGGTTTTTATCGGTTTTCAGCGTTATTTTGTTATCGTTTTTACCGTTTACTCGGTTTTCCTGGGTCTTTTCACGTGTGTTATGAATAAATCTTCTTTTTTTCGGTACCGGTACTAGTTTTATTTTGTTGTATTTATCCGCGACACCTTAAAGGCCGGTCCGTGAAAATAATGTCGGGCATAAACCCGTCCGTGGCGCAAAAAAGGTTGGAGACCGCTGGTCTAAGGTAAGACTGAGCATCCCTTGACCACGTTAGCAAGATGGGATGTCCTCCTGTTCAGCCCTGGCTCACTGTTCAACACATATTCAAATGAAACAAATGCTTATTTGAAAAATAATGAAAAATCGCTGCTACAGCTTTTTCCATCAAAGAGTGGCCAGAGGTAAAGACACAGGGTGGGTGCATGATTTCCGGCACTACAATGAGCTACAGCCATTGTGTTTGTGCATGTATAATTATGTGTGAATAATGCTGCAGAACCGTGTGGGGACCTCCCACTGTGGGACCCTGTGTTGCCAGTCCCTGTGCTTTCACATCTGGCAGGAGCTTTGAAGTGGCAGGTGGGCCATCTACATGCTACACACATATACACACTGCCACCGCCACAGTGGCAAAATAAGAGACAGAGATAGGCCTTTGTTGGCAACTACAAAGACCACAGACATTACTATTTTGGTGTTCAGGGACAGATTTTGATATGGTGTAATGAAATTCACATATCTTATGTTACGAGAGGCTTCGAAAAACAACAGGAAACAGCCTTAAAACCCACATGGTTGTCAGGCACGAGTCATCTGGGATGAGCAATGACTCAAAAGTCTCACTCCTCGCATGTGGAAGACATGATCTGATACATATTCCCCTCGTGTGGTGCGTCAGAAATGAATTTCATATTTTAAAAAAAGAAGATGGGATTTACACAAATGCAGACACCCCCACACACACGGAGAAGTGCCTTGAAATGATGTTGCAAGTGAGCGAAATTCGCAGTAGAATAAGTCAAAAATATACAGAGGAGATGTTGTCAGTTATCTGGTTGCATTATTCCAAACAGGCTATTTCCACACACAGCATGTGTGTCTCCTTTTAAGCTTTTCACTATCTGTAAAGTTTGACTAAACTACTAGTCTCTCTGGGGATGGATGAATGTGATCCCCTAGAAGATTTTGCAAGATTATCTGTACATTTTGGAAAGAGTGCATGTTGTATTTTAATCCTGCAGTTCATTTAGCTTTGTAGCAGAAACAAAATGACTGCAGACAAACTTAGAACCTCCATTAAACCATGACTATTTCAAACAAGCTCTGAACTTATTCATACAGACACCTAGTATGGTTTTATTTAGTTGATGTCAGAAATATATATATATATACATTCATTAAATATCAAAGGGCTCAAATATATACACACGTTAACTATTAACTTCTTGTTAGTGATCATGATTGACTACAACTGGCATTTTCTTTTTGCCAGCATGAAAAGAATTTGTCTGACCCGGACGAGCCCCCAAACTGTTACGGATTCAAATATTGGGGATGGATACAAGAGGAAAAGCCACAATAACAACACTGGTCCGGCCAGGTTGAGTCAAACGATGATTTTAATGATCACACACGTGGGAGATGGACACCGTACGCAGACAGCATCAGATCTCACCTCAAAAACCACATTTCCATAGTTTTATGAAATCAGGGTGTTAGAATGCCCCCTCATGCGTAAGACAGGTACAATACAATCAATGTTGACAGTTTATTTAACACAGCAAAAGAACATTCTCTCCTTCCCGAGGACGGGCCCTGACTCCCGCCTATCTCCTGGAGCCAACTGTCCCCTGCGGAGACACAACATTGCAGCTACAAGGATTTCCAGATTGGTTAAGGTGATCAGTGTGTAATCAGAATCAGAATCAGAATCAGAAAGGGTTTTATTGCCAAATGTTGAGCAGGTTTACAACATTAGGAAATTGCTGCGGTGCTTCAGTGCAAACATAGTGTCATAAATAGCACTTAAATAGACATGAAAAAATAAAAGTAGGGATAAGAATTAAAAGTGCTACGTAGAAAGATATGTGCATGAGCTATACATGAGATATATACATGAGAATAAGAATTAAGAGTGCTACGTAGAAAGATATATACATGAGTGCAGGTGGTGATCAGTGCCAAACATGGAATGATGCAGTGACACAGCGTAGGGTCATGTGTTAGTGGTGGGAACAGTCATATGGTTATTGTTCATGTGTCCAACAGCAGAGGGGAAGAAACTGTTCTTATGGCGAGAGGTTCTGGTGCGAATGGACCGGAGCCTCCTGCCTGAGGGGAGCAGGTCAAACAGACTGTGTCCAGGGTGAGAAGGGTCAGCTGAGATCCGAGCTGCACGCCGCAATGTCCTGGAGGTGATGCTCTGAATCAAGTATGTAATATTAAATGAATGTTGTTTAATCAACTGCCACTACTTAAAACATAACAAAAGATATAACTGAATACAGGATCACAAAGAATAACATGATATCAGTGTTGTGTAAGTGCGTGCGGCCTTCTATGCTCGAAGCCTTTCCCCTCCATAGATCAGCCAGACATTCGCGCTGACTGTAGCTTTTAACCCTTATTAACTTGAGCACAACTCTACAATGAGCAACAAACTGCAATATGTATGAGATGATCATGGTTACACCTGCAATGAAAGATCATATGATTATTCTCCTATGGACAAATGCGTTTTGGACAAAAGTGTTATGATCAGAAGAGATCAATAGTGAGCTATTTATACACAATGAAAAGAGGTTTGTTTGGAAGAGTACAGGCAAGGCTTTCAAACCTGGGAACACTGTAACAGCTGTCAAACATGGTGGTAGCAGCATCATGCTCCTGGGCAGTTTTGCTGCCAGTAATACTGGTACATTGCACAATGTGGATGAACAGAGAGAATCACTTTGGTCTGACCTCAGATCAACAGCTAGAAAGTTAAAACTTGGACACAATTATGTAAGGATGTAATGTAAGGATAACTTCATGATGGGCTCAATCCTATTTAAAAAGCTATGAATAGCTTGTTGCTTTGACTCTGATCCAGACCAAACCAACCAAATACAGTGTTACTGTTAATCAGGTGGGAAAGGCAGCAGTAATGCAAGTAAAAAAGCATCATAAGCTCATGAAAATGTTGAATGTTGATCAAATGTCTGTGGAAACACAGAGATGTTAGATATAAATCTGTTCAATCATAATTGTAATTTATCTGACATACAGGGCTCGAACTGTTAACCTACCTTTTTAAAAGCTCTGAATAAATGTGTGTAACGTTAAGAAAAACCAAGTTATTAACGAGACTACTTGCACCAATGTCACCCTGCACACTTACTGACATGACACACAAGACTGTCCAGCACTGTTACTTTGCCCTATTTGACTGCGTGTCATGTACAGCGCTGGGTGCAAGACGTTACAAAGGGACTCGCTTTACACTCATACACAAACTTGAAGTGCTTTATTCATGGTGTCAACCTCATTATTCTCTTCCTATTCATCTCAAAGAATATAATTGCCTTCAGCATCTTACTGGCCATTAGACTGATTGTCCTGCGCCCTTGTTTTATATGCACACTGCATTTGTGCTTTACTAGGCTGGAGAAAAGAGGAACGGTCGAGAAAGCCCAACGCCATTTTCCGTTGCAAAGCAACAGGTTTTCAGACAAGCTAACTGTGTAGTTGGCAACATTTTCATTTTTTCAATTATTACAAATTAAATTAAAGCACAACATCAATACATGTTTTATTTTTTCCCAGCTAGTTTGTGTTTTTTGACTCAGTGCCCACTTCTTTATAAAAGAAAACTACACGTCTGTGTTTCCTGGCCACCTGCCCGAGTGTACCCTGCCTCTCATATAGTGTCAACAGCTCTCACACAGTGTTACCTCCAACCTGTGTTGGATAAGTGGTTATGAAAATGGATAAATGGCTGGATGTATTATAAATACTATTTGCAAATACTATTTGCATCTGTCTTTGATAATTAAGTTGTATTATCCTACAGCATCCAATAAAGAACAAAATGATCATGAATCACAGAATCTGAGCTGCCTTGTGCAGTTCAGGCTGGGGGTGGGGGCCTCATAGGTTTCAGAATATTTTCTTGGCAGATAAAGGCCTTAATACGAACTTGGCCATGTTTAATAATCCCTAACACTCACCAGCCTGACAATGGGCTGAGTGAAAATCCTGGTGCTGTATTTAAATCAAATCTGCCAAACTACACATCGTTTTCAAGAGCAGGTTACACAATTCATGCGTAAATCGTTTGAAGCAGGGGCCAAAGAAATTATTTACAACTGCTCTTGTCACTAAAACTGAGTCTTTAAAAAAATAGAGGTACCTGCCTGTACATGTTATACTATGTAATCTACTTCACTTCAGTAAGCAGGGCTACAAACACTTGTGCTTTCAGATGCAGGTCAAGGCACCTTCTGACCTCTTTATGACCTCTGATCCTTACCCATGCTATAAATGGTCACTCCTTTGCTGTTTCACTATTTCACCATTTTGCATGCCCACCATGATCTTTCATTGACCAGAAGATCCTGTGTCTCTGCAGGATGCAGATGGGAGTTTCAACATTGTCCCACTTGAACTTTGTCATTCCTGTCCCATAATAAATGCACTCTGACTGAATGATATTTGGGGTACTTTTGCTGCTAAATTTTGCTGTAGCAAATAAATAATTCATTAACCAGTACTTCTGTCTGAATACACCACTGATTTTGAGATACTGCAGGAAAGGTTGTTGCTTATTTTGTTCTAAGAATGCTTATGCAGCAAAAAGAAACTTTCTTACCTCTTGCTCCTATAGGTGCAAATACCTGTTGAATCACTTCGTATTGCAGGATATATTCACCAATATAAAAAACAAAATACTTCCAAGCATTGAAGTGGTTTAACGCTATGGTTGTTTCTTAGCATAAGCATCTTTGTGGACACAGTGTATGATTTAAGTTCGGTTATACTGTAGGAAAGGTCACTGCAGCTAGCATATCTCAGTCCACAAAAGGGAACCCTTGAGTCTGCATCATGTAGCAACTTTGTAATGCTAATGCACTGCTGAATCAATGTAATGCAGAATGCGGGCACTTCTGGGATCCTAGCCAGCATTAGAGAGTTGTTAGTAATAAAATAGTCACTGATCCTAGGGTTATAGGGGAATCCTCTTCCCGAAGAGACAGAACAGTCAAAGAAAACCCTCTCAGAAACTGTGATCCGGATTTAAAAATAACCACAGTCTAATTAGTTTTCTGCTTTGTGTGCGTGTGTGCATGCATGTGAGGGCAGGATGGGGCTGCAGCGACAGAGTCATTAAGAGAAACAAGTCTTTGATCTTAATGAGGTTTTTCTAGTCTTGTCAGAGTGCGAGGCTGTGTATACATGTGAGGGGCTGTTTGTGTTCATACTTTTACTCTGAAAAAAAAGGGGGAGAACTCTCCTAAAATAACCCCTCTGAAATGAAAAGTAAACTCAAATTCCATTTGAAACAGCAGGGAAGTTTTATCTCCATCTGTGCCGGTGACTCTCTTTTTTCGGTCGAGGAGTACATGTCACTTCTTTGAAATAACAGATTTAGGTCATTCTAGGAAAAAAAACTTCTTCAGTGAAGGCTTCCTCTCAACTTCATGACTAATTGACTGGAAGATAATTTGAATGCTGAGCAGTGGCAGCAGGAGTCCACTCCATTCAGCGGTGAGATTGATGCATCTAAACAACACCAACAAACATGGCCCCGCAATCACTCTAGAGGGGGTGCTCCGCTGAGAACATCATTACAGACTCTGCGTTGTCTGCTGAATCAAAGCAGCTTCCCTCGGCTTTGATAGAAAGAGCCTGACACCGACCAGAGTGGGAGTGTGCTGCTGCACCCGGATGGGAATCGCCCAATGACACACCAAGATTTTCTGGTCAAATGAAAATTTAAAAAAAGAAAAACAAAGGATTAGAACAGAGAAATGGTGACTGCCTGCTGTTTGAAGCCATGCGATAAGCAAGGCAAATAGAACAGAATAAGAAAGGAAATATACCGTGCAAGCTGAATAAAGTCTGACTGTGCAGTAAAACTGAAGCAAACATAATTAGTTCAAGTTCAGCATCACTTATCCAGAAAGTGATGCAAGTTCTCACAACACAGTCACAGGGCTCTAGCGTAGCAAAAGGAAGATTTTTGTACTTCTTCACGAGTAACAATGACAGGGCAAAAAAGCTCTGAAGAAATCATTGCACATTAATTCCATTCAATTCAGGTTTTTCTATATAACACCAAATAACAACAAGGTTATATTGTAAGGTAAAGATGCTACAATGATACAAAGAAAACAGAGAAAACAATCATATGCCCCCTTATGAGCAAGCCGTTGGCGACAGTGGGAAGGAAAAACTCCCTTTTAACAGGAAGAAACCTCCAGCAGAACCAGGGAGGGGCGGGGCCATCTGTCATGTGGAAAAGAGCCAGAGATTATTAATAATAAATAATAGGGGTGTGCAAACACATAGTGATTGAAAAGGGTGATTATGCAGTCGATCTGTAATAATTGCAATGATAATAATCTGACCAGTTAAATGCACTTAAATAGGACTTTTTGAAATAGAAGGAACCTTGTCTGATAGTCGGGGCACTATTTGGGTTCTTATCCACTCCTGGTTCTGCTGGAGGTTTCTTTCTTTTAAAAGGGAGTTTTTCCTTCCCACTGTTGCCAGAGTGGGAAGCTCAAAGGCGGTTGTATGATCGTTGGGGGGGGTTCCTTTATTATTGTAGGGTCTTTACCTTACAATATAAAGTAACATGATGCAATTAGGCACTATAGAAATAGAAATGAATTGAAGTAACCAGTTTCACAGAACTACTTCCAGCAACCTCTGGCAACCATTCAGGGAATATTTATCTTTATTTAGCAACTAATGCTTGCCAGGCAGTTGGTAACTGGGATCGAGGCCTGTGTGACAGGGGCCTTCATCAACTGAAGGCTCCTGTCACACCAACTTTACACATACATTTTTGAATGTCCTGTTTAATCCATCATCATGCATGGATTAATACAAGGCCCCTTCAGCCTTAAGAAGCCCAACTGTTATGACTGCAGCACTTGAAGCACACTCATGGTCTCAGAGTTCACTGTATGTGGCTGAATTAAACCAGAACAAAGGCACACCTGAAACACATGTCTTCAATCAGTACTGAAGCGCAAACATTGGCTCCATTACTGATTTGTTCCTTGCCCCACTGTAAGAGCTCTGTCCCAAGAAAAGATAGTAAAATTGACAGTAATATACTTTAAACCAAGATAGTGAGATAGGAAAGCACACAAGAAACACCATGTAGTGGAGAGATGCGGCTTTAGCCAATTCCACCGTCCACATTAGCAAGGATAAAAGCTACATCGACTGCTGGGCTGAAACACTGCATCAGACCAGCATGTGTGTTTGACAAGGAGGGAAAAAACAACAGGCAGCATCAGATATAGCTCTGTGCATGACTCACACACTCATTGTTTGGCCACATGCAGGTTCTTATAGAGAGGAGGCAACCAGGAGGCATTCCTTCACCTGCATCGAGCAGCATGTTTCCTTGTTAATGATACTTTACCTAAGGCAGGAGAGCGCACTGCTGAGGAGGCTCGTAGGTCTGAGTCAAAAACAGTTTAAACTTGAAGTTTTGATTCCGTTCAGTAAGACTATGACTCGGGCTTTTCATTAGGGCAAATAACAATCAAGTCATAATATTGGCAATGCGATGATGTGGAAAGGCTTCTCTGACTTATGGGAAACTATCAGCTGAATCTGCAGCTGCACTCATCTTTTTGGAGAATTGCACTTCTAGCTACTCCTCGTTACTTAGCTGTACAGCCCGCAAATGTATTGTACAGTGATGCAGCAACAGCAGTTTCCTTGGCTGATTGGCTATGTGTTATTCAGATGTCTATAAGAGAGTTTCAGAGTGATGAGAATCTGCCTCACATGCATCTTATTCTGTGTTGACCCACCACAGCTTGACATTCAAGCAATGGTACAAATTGCTGGTACCTTTGTGTTAGCATGTCTCCTTTGCAGGTGAGTGCAAACACAGATGCCATGAGAATGGTGAGCTGTGCTCACAGACAGTAGTGAATGGTTATTTCTTTCAAATCTACTGCACATAATGACCAAAAATGTGAAGATAATGTGCATATTTCAGGCCTCCTACTTTTCATACCCTCTCCCATGCAAGCTTAGAACTGAAAATTGTTGCACAAGGATGTAGGAAAAGATACGTTTGATTTTTTTCTTTCTTTCCTTTTCCCACAGATAATTGAATCGCATTACTTCCAACACTGGTTAACACAAAAACTGACTGAGTGCCTTAATCTCTTCAAACTTGATTTCTTTTACAGATTCACCCTTTGTTCTAAAAGCTCTTACTTTGTATTTTACATGATACTAACATTTATTAAGGCAAAAACCCAGATGCTACTGGGATAACTTTCCTAGACGGCAAAGCCATCCAGTCACATATGTATTTAAACCTACCAATGTGTACAATATATCGCTTTTGTAATGTCTCTAAGTCAACCGTTGACTTACTGGATTCAGATTGCCTTCACAAAGATTCCCAGAAACCCATTACTGTTTGTAATTTTAGCTCATTATCATCAGCCTCACTGTTTACTCTTCCTTCTCCCACAGCTGTATCAGAGCTGTATGAAGTTACTGCTAATGAAAACAAATATTTCCAACTGCTTCACAATGCTTAATTCACACGGATAAAAAAAAAGTCAGACTGAAGAAGTGACAGAGAAAATAAACACATCTGTCATCCAGGTTAACACTGACAGGAATCATTCATTTAAAAGGAAGAAGCAGCAGCCACGGTGAGGTTCTGATGATGAGCCGCACCCCTCCAAACCCATGGGTGTACCCGATATCCCCGTGTCGTTCCTGCATCATCATGATAATGTTGGTCCTGGATCAACATTGCAACTGGAAAAAGATTTCCTATTCCGGAACAAATTGTAAGTACTTCAGCTCTGATGGAATTTGGTGATTGATATTTTCCACATTAAATAGTTAACACAACAAAACACATCATTCAGCTTTTCATGTATTTTGAAACCAGGTTTATTTGGAGACCTGCACGTAAGCGCTCGTGTCTCTAAAGCACGTTGGGTCAGCTTTTGTTGTTTAAATGTGCTATAGGCTATAAATGACAGTCAACACAAAAAGGTTCAGATATTTTTCATACTGTTTGAGGTGTGTTTTCCATTTCATTTGTATTTATTTAACACAATTCAGTGGGCTACACACTGAACTTGGAGGATAGAAACAAAGTATTGATCCTCTCTTGTTAGTATTGATCTGATACCAATACTGGCATTGGTATCGTACTGTTGATATTTGGGTCATTCCATCCACCTTAGAGGCTTGTGTAGAGCTGTTGCTGTGTGGAAAGCTGCTCACCCTATTTGCAGCATGAGGTCACAGTTGTTCAAGGATGGGAAGTGAAAAGGCCAATTATCGAATGACTTCTTTATTAAAGCTACATGAGCTGCTGCTCAGCTGCGTGTGCTCCTGACAGAGTAGATGCTGAAAGGCTGTCATAGTAAGCCAGACATGCTGCAGATCAGTCAGGAAAGAATTCTTAATAAAGGTTTCCCATTGCCCACAGATAAGGTAAATCAGTCAGGATGGGTTCGATCTATCCAACTGCGACCCTGCTTTTGACTCAGAACTGCTGTGAAATATAGTCTGATGTTCTGGATAAGGCAGCAGTTTCAACAAAGTCCTCTCACACTCACACAGAGCAACTTCTGCAAACTGCTTAAACACATAAACATACTCTGTGAAATGCAGAGATGTCACTGGGCGAATGAAGAAATGTTTCTCACTTCCTGAAAGCTTGACCTTTTTAGAGAGCGTTCTGCTTTTTGTTTGCGGGACACCGACGATAGGTGTCTTAACCCTTTACAGCCGATCGGAGCGGGCACGCTCTGTTTTGCGTAACTATTTTTAAATCCCGGTAGCTCTGCAACCACGTAAGCTAGCGCAATAATTTTTTTTGCATATGAAACTGGAGGAGTTGTACTTACATCTTATGCCATCAGCTTGTCCTAGGTCACAGTTTCCTTCCACATATAGCTTTGCAAAAACTGCATAAAAATCACTTGCAGCAACAAAAACATGATATTCCAGAAACACGCTTCGCCGATCCATCAGCTGTTTGTAACACTTCCTACGTCCATCAGCGCGAACTATCACATGACCGCATGACCTGCCCGAAACCGGAAGTGACGTCATTTTGCGGAAATGTAGTTTTTTAACGATCGGGGCCTTATGAGCTTGTGTTTTACTTGTTATGTGTTTTAAAAAGTTATGTTTGACTTTATGACTTTCTGTGTCGTTTCTGGGATGCTTAAGACTCATATTGCACTGCTGGAAATAGTTTATTTTGATGCATATGCTGTTATTTTGCAAATTTGCACTATAATATTTATTTTCGTTTTTCCTGCAGTATATAAAAATTGGTGTATTTCAAAAATAAAACTATGAAGACACTCAAAATAAATTTCCTGTGGTGGGAAACTAGTTTGTGTAACTTTTTTGTATTTACAGTTTTGAGGGATAAGCCTCTTAAATTTCTCTAACTAGAAATATATGTTAAAAAAACAAAAACGATTTTCAATTTTTTTGTAGTTTATTGCACTTTTTTGCAATTTATGTAATTACTATGCACCTAATGCAGACATATTATTAAAGTTTGGGCTATAATGGTTGTATTGATGTATAGCAACTTGAAATGCTCCCAAAAATGGCTCCACAGCAGGTAAAAATATAATATAAGCCCTGGCGAACTTGGTTCTATGGTAGGTCTTAAAGGGTTAATCAAAACCGGGAGCATTTGGTCCGGGCTGCTTCTGACAGCTTCAGACAGTTTCTCATTACTGAGCTGGCATTTAGCATTTAGTCATTTTAACATTCAGTTCCACTCTCGTCTGCTGACTCAGAGCACAGTCTGTACCCTGCTACTCCAAAACACACCCAAACACACTCTACAGGGGACACTAACAAGGCTTGAAAACACTTAATGGAACGGTAAAAGCTGACTAATACACTGATTAAGGGTGATGAAAGGGGGCTACACACATGTGAAGTCCGACTTACGAAGTGATGGAAGCTGTTTTTTTGTTGTTTTTTTGCTTGGTTTGTTCATTTTTTGGATCATTTGCCCAGCTAATTTGTTGTTTTGGCCGCTTGTGGATCTCCTGGGTTTTAATATTCACACACGCACGCACGCACACACACACACACACACGCATGGACGCACGCACAAACACAGGGATTTTTTTTTCTTTTACTGCTGTGAAAAACTTCATTACATTCCTCCCATAAACCCCACATTCACACTGCAAGCTACATGATCAACAAGTGACTGGAATAACTATTCATTTCCTGCAGAGCTGAGTAACCAAACTTGGCCGTTGGGCGGATGATAAACAAAGTTGTCAAAAGCCAAACAAAAAGTTATCCACAACGGAACTTTTCTGAATCAGCGTACCGTCGGCAGTCAATCAGTTCGTCACATTTCTTTGTAGCCCCATCATTGTGGTTTTGTTTCACGAACAATGGTTTGTGCAAAATGGAGTAGAAACTGATTACGGCCATTCAAAGCCTCCCGGTCCTCTGCTGCTTTTGATTTGAAAGGCTACGGGAATAAAATGATGTTTGGAGAATGCCTGCATCAATCACTGAGGTCAACATTAAAGGACGACTCCAGCCTGATTGGAAATGTTTGCCCATTTCCTATTTTGTCCTTCAGCTTTGCATCATATGGATAGTTTTTTATGCCTTGCTATGCACCACATTTTATGGAGGCTCTCAAAGTAGTAATTTCTGAATTGTAAACTGTCGTGAGCTTGTTTATCAAAAGGCGCTGTTGCTTAATTGTGACTGCACACTGTAAATCACTTGTTTCAGGTGATTTTTCAGTGGCTTTGGTTTGTAGTTTGATAGCATACTTATTTTACATTAAACATGCGACACAGTTCTCTTTGGCTTCTGTGGTGTTGACAAGTCTGACAAAGTGTAAGCAAGTGACAAAGAGACATCCACTGAATGGTAACACATTCATACATATGTTAAAGACTCATCAGATGTTCAAACAGTGAAAACACGCCGATTGTTTTCTCAGGTAAAACGCAGACAGAGAGATAAATGGCACCTGTGCTCGGTGTTGGACATAACCAGGCTTCATTGCATTAGATGGCTTGACAAAAGCTGAAGCCCACTTAATGATAATGGGTATCTTGACTGTAACATTGCTGCACTTACTAATGGACAGCTCAGGGTATGGATAAAATGTCATTTAGGTTTCAGTAAATCTAAATGACACGTGAAAAGTTGGAACGCTGTGAAAAATGTAAAGAAAACCAGAATGAAACGGTTTTCAAATCAAGGAAAAGATATCACATGTTTAAACTACGGCATTTTACTATATATAAGACTTTTTCGTTTATTTAGTTTATGCTAAACTGAAACTGAAAAATATTAAATCACATGTTTATTAAGTCAAATATTTCATCTTTTAAGGAAAATCTGCCAAATAACTTCCTTTGACCAGATTCCATGAAAGGTAAAAAGTTTTCAGCTGAACACAGAATAATTTTTCACTTTGCCTCAGTCCATTTAAAATGAACTGTGTTCTAGCGAAGACATAGTGGTGGTGTTTCTATAAGTTTCACACATGGCATCCTCTTTGCATGACAGAGCTTCAACCTGGATTTGTGGATGGCATGGTGACCTAAAGGGCCCGAAGATCACAGGCATCTGGTATTGATTTTCAGCTTTGTCCCTCACCCACAGAGATTTCTCCAGGTTCTGTGAATCTTTGAATGATATTATGTACCGTAGATGATGACAATTTTACATATTTTATGGAAAATTCTTCCACAAATTGTAAACGGTGTTTTTTAAAAAAAAATCTTTGCCCATCTTTACTTCTTAGACTTAACCCTGCCTCTTTAAAATACTATTTTTATAATGAGTCATGTTACTGACCTGTTCCCAGTTCATGTAATTAACCTGTAACAGTACCTTCATCCACTTTGCAGTGATATAGTTATGATATAGTTCGTCAAATATGTGGGAGGAAAGAAATTTCACAGAGTCATTGGCTTGTTGCAATGGTGACATCCTATTACAATAACACACTGTCCAGTGAGCTTTTTAGGGCCCATCTATTCACAACTGTTTGTAAAGGCGGACTGCATGGCTAGGTGTTTGATTTCATACATCTGTAGCAATGACACTGAAATTTTCTCTCTGAGAAATGTTATTTATTTTTATTTTTTAAGTTGTCATCATACTTGGGTTTTGAGTTGGTGTAAAATGCAGCCAGATTCGTACTCGTGCCATGGAGTTATTCTCAGCTGGAGTCTTTAGTTTATCAGATCGATAAACTCTAAAGCCTTCCCTTAAAGCTGGAGCAGTGCGGTGTGAAAGTTCTGGCGATGGACTGAGTGATTTATAGGGTGTGTTAGCCTTTTGTTCCACAAACCTGAAACACTGTTGCATGTGCGATCTGGGGTTCACTGTTCAGCACTGTCTTTTTTTATTTTTGTTGTGGACAGTGGAGAGAAGACAGCAAACCAGAGGAGACAGAACAGGAAGAAGTCACGCTGTAAGGCCTCAGGGTAGATTTGAGCCAGGCCCTCTGCAAAAGCCATTTGTTTAACCCAGTGAGCTACATTGTTGCCTAACAGCAACCTTCATCAACCACAGCTACTTTGTGACTAACAAAAAGATTTTTATGGCATCATAACTTCTGAGTTTATGTTTCATGGAGACAGATGAAACACTCTCTTAAAATGTAATCTTTTCAAGATAAATACCTATGAATCTCAATAAGTCCAACTGTGTTGCATCATCACTGTCCGTTTATGAGCTAACTATTGACTAAATAGTTAAATAAATAAATAATAATCAATTTTTTTCCAAAAAATGACTGTCTGTCCCTATGTAATCATGTAAACATCATACAACAACACACTGATGAGATTTATAATCCAGAACACCCATAATAACATCGTTATTACCCTGACTGGCAAATATGGATTTACTAAACATACAGCAGTCTAGCAAGTAGTTAATGACTGTTCTTACCCAGTTATAACTGTAGATGTTCATTTTCTGTAGGCACTCTTTTAGTGCTCAGAGTACTAAAAAAGAAAAAAAAAATCAAGTCAAACATTTTCATTTCCCTTACAGTAGTCAGAAAAATAGATGTCCCTCCAAGACAAGGTCAAGAATAGACCCTGAACTGCAATCTGATAGCAGTCTTTTCACACAGCTATGCAAAATGCCACACTGATCTTTAACTCGCCTTTAGAATGCTTCCCCCGCCTTTTTTTTCTGCCACTACCATCACACTGTAGCATCTTCTGTCTCCTGTGGCAGGCCAGCGGAGATGAAAACATGTGCAAATATAGCCCGTCCAATCCACCACTACTGAGTTGTTTCTGCTCCCAAATCTCATAGTGACTCACTTCAGGAAGAGCAATCCTTGCCGCGCTGTGGTTGATAACCCATGCCTCTCTCAGGTGCAGTACTTTGTAAAAATCCCACAGCACCAAGGCTGTCTACTTACCAGGTAATGGGACTTTTAAATGACTACCACAAGCTACCTGTACAGCACACCCCTGCTGCTACACAACACATTATCAGGAGATTATCCCCTGGCATACTGCGAGTCCTTATCTTTGCGTTGCAGTTGGGATTATTTTTTTGCTTGGCTATTTGGAGGCACCAGTAGGGGACTCGGTGATGTAATGAATGCACAACCCCCATCAAATTAAAATGACTGGACACCTACTGGAACTCTCTCAAATTACTCTGCAGTGCGTGCAAGTCAGCTGCAATACCACATTTAAAATGATGTATTTATGAAGGTCAGATTTATTTCTTTGGTAACCACAGCACATAACTCGAAGAACCTGCACAGCACAAGCAGCGCTACATTTCTGAGCCAAGATTGCCTCTGCCATGGCAGCGCATCAAGCAGCACAGGTGACACGAGAGACTTCCAGTCAATTTCCACAGCAGCAACAGTTCCAATGCAGCCGAACACACATTGAATGAGCTTGATCCGAAATGACTGGTTGAACAGTTTGAAACCAATATGCATAACGCCACGCAGGAGAATTAGTATATTTATCAACCTCCGAGTGCACGTGTGCAGTCTTGTGTGTATTTCTATGTGTACTGCGTAGAGGGTTTCTTGACTCCCAACAGATGTCATTATTTTCCACTTGCAAGCTCTCATCTCAGCGTGAGTGCCGAGGCATTTTTTATTATTCTGTCTGTGTTATTTTGTGCACGCACGCACACGCTGATGGGTGTGTGGCGTGGGGAGGGGAAGCGTGCATCCCTGTGTGTGTGTGTGCTCATGTGTGGGAGTCTGCCTCGTGAATTTTTGTCTCTGGAAAAGTTGAACTTTCTTGTGCTTTCAGGTTAGGAAAGGAAGTGAGGAAAATTCCCTGCAACAGAGGAACGGTGCATCAAGTGTCACGGTGTCAACGGAGTTAGTTTCAAGTTAGTGGCACAAATACAATCTTTCATCTCGTTCAGCGGGAAGTGTTTGAATTAACTCCGTACGTGGCATGACTGTCTATCAGGCTGCCAGGCACAAGGCTCATGTGTTGGAGAGCAGGAAGGGATTCGCCCTGGAGAGGAAGGAGACGACACGATCAATTACATCAGCATAGAGCTCACAGAAGGCGTTAAACTGTGAATACCGCACATGGATGAAGGCAGCCAAACGTCTCCATGTTGCTATCAGCACCATGGACAGCGCTGTCTGAGCAGCAATCCTAGTGCAACCAGCAACCTGATAACTGTGGCGTGATTTTATTTCTCAACATTCAGCATTTGGCTCATTTTTGAGCTATTAGTGTAAGTTGTATAATTAAAGAGATGTTTATGGAATGAATCTGGGGTCTTTGCTGGTAAACCAGTGTCCACACTTGACCAAGGCCGGTGCCGAGTTGCTGTTCCTGCGAGTCAAGTGATGTGAATCTGCTAGATGGAGGCAGCAGGAGGTTGACAGCAGTGACACAGGTCAAAGGCCTTAGCTTCAAATTAAAAATAAAAACTCAAACGGACACTTTATTATGACGGTTTCTGTTATACGCTATATTGGCAAAAGTATTTGCTCACAATTCACAAGGCTGGTGTCAGTCCACCCTTTGCAGCTATAAACAAGGTTTACAAGTGTGTTTATGGGAATTTTTGATTGTTCTTCCATTTGTGAGATAAGACACTGATGTTGGAGGAGAAGGCCTGGCTCACAGTCTCCACTGTAATTCATCCCAAAGGTGTTGAGGTCAGGACTCTGTGCAGGCCAGTCAAGTTCTTTAAAACAAAACACACTTATACATGCATAGTCATGCTGGAACAGGAAGGGGCCATCACCAAGCTGTTCCTACAAAGTTGGAAGTGTGCGATTGTGTGCAAAATGTTTGAGGATCGTTAAATTACGTCTTTATTGATGTATAGTGAGTTAAGAGTACAGCGGAGGTCATCAAATGTCGTCTTCATGGGGAAAAGAGAAACATGCATACATGTACTCAGTACTTTACTTATATGTTTCAAGATTCTGACACAAATGTAGGGCTTCCCATATGGAAAAGAAATAGTAAAAACTTATATGATTTAACTCATGAAAGTGGCCACTTTCATGAGTAAATCATATAAGGCTTACATGATTTACTCATGAAAGTGGCCACTTTCTCATTACTTTCATATATTGTTTTAGTAAGTATCCAAAACATACAAGTTTCATTATATAATTTTTCAAGGGATCTTATATTTGTTTTCACTCTTGTATGCTTTTCATACAAGTTTCACACAAGACAGATACAAACTTTATAAGATTTATATATATCTTTTCCATATGGGTTACCCAGACATTTTGCATTATTGTGACTTATTATTCCTAACAGCCGATCTGTCCGCTCTTACTGGAACAAGCGTTTGTATTTCAGCCTGAATAACAGCATAGTTTATACCAGACCAATTAAATCGAATAAAACTCAGTGTCTCTCCAGTCGTTTCAGTTAATGCCAAATCAAATTGATTTGATTCTCTGCTATTCACAGCCTACTTAACATTTGTGGGTGGGCTGGCAAGGATCATGATCTCGGTCTATTAAAACACACAGCTGTCCACAGGAGTTTTAAACATTTCACATTACCTGTCCTTGAATTTCCCGGGGGCACAGCGACTTATTTTTGTAGTGAATATGATGATCAAAATTTCACTCTCAATTAAAGTGGCGCTTGGCAGGTTGTGCATGCTTTTTATATATTTCTGCAAAATTATGACCTAAAACATCATCAAAATTCCACACAAGTCTTGAAAAAGGGAAGCATGTGAACGTCTTTGATTAGCAGTTAATCTTAAGTTGAATTTAGTCTAGTGTTAAAGGGGAGATTCCACACTCAGAGGGAAATTTGGACCATTGTTACCCTCCCCAGGAGTCATTGGCCAAAGAAGATCGCCTCAAGAGAAAGGCGTTCAGTAGACTGAGAGGTATAAAGGAAACCTGGGAAATGTCCAAATGACTAACTAAATGACTTTCTCACATTCGCTGCTGTTCATGATTCCATCATCAGGAGATAATGAACAACAATGATGTGCAGGAACGCAAGAAGAAAGCTGATAGAGCCCCCCCAAAAAAGAAATGGTTTAAATGAGAAACGTTTTGTCGGGAGAAAATAAACCTCGGTTCAGGATCTTATCACTATCTTTGCTCACGTTTGGTCCTCTTTGTTAATGTTTTGTGTGAAAAACTGGTGATATTTTAAAAAATATTTATGGAGAAATGTAGACCATTCTGAAGGGTTCACCAACCTCCAAACACAACTGTAGCGATTTAGACACATTATGTTCTGCCTTGAGTTTAGTGCCCCCTGCTGGGCCTTGTAAATTGTTGTTAATGTGACATGCACTTTGACCCAGAACAGGAAGTCAGCCATGTTAGTTGGGGTAAGCAGGTTCACATGTGTGTTCCCGCATTTATCCGCTGCAATCCTCTTTCTTGTTTATGCCTTCGAAAGCATCGTCTGTAAGTACTTGTTGACTTAAGAGTATGGGGTGGGGTGTAGCTCAGGTGGCAGAGCAGGTCAGCCACTAATCAGAAGGTCGGTGGTTCGATCCCAGGCTGCCTCCTGGCTGCATGCCAAATATCCTTGGGCAAGATACTAACCCCATGTTTGCCTACTGGTGGTGGTCAGAGGGCCCGGTGGTGCCAGTGTCCGGCAGCCTCGCCTCTGTCAGTGCGCCCCAGGGCAGCTGTGGCTACAATGTAGCTTGCCATCGCGAATGGGTGAATGACTGAATGTAGTGTGAAGCGCTTTGGGGTCCTCAGGGACTAGAAAAGCGCTATACAAATGCAGGCCATAGAGCCATATTTTAGTAATATTTTGGTAGTTTTGTGTTCTAAAGCCTAACTTTGTGTATAATTATATTGCTAAGCTAATCTCATGCCATGTATACATAGGAGGACCTATTACATGAATGTCTTTGTCTTTTGTTGCTAGCCTTCACTTGCTGTAGAGTAGATAAGGGAATTTGTAATATTAGTGTGTTAATCACCGTACTGTTGTATTCTTGTTTTTGTTTTAGTTTCACTCTGATTCAATGGTGTATGGCGGTGCAATGTAAAATAAAGCACCTGGAGCTTGGACACTATATCCTTTATTATTATTAATCCTTTATTTATCCAGGTAAAAATCTCATTGAGATTAAAAATCTCATTTACAAGAGAGACCTGGCATCATAGCAACAAAAGTCACATACCACATAGGTATATAACATTTAAAACAAATACAATATCCCATACAAACATGTGTAAAATATACAATGACAGATCAAATTAAGAGTACATTAAAAACAATCACACTGAGTAAAAGAGCTGTTCTCTCGTTCCTTTAAGACAGACTTAAACTCTCCCAAGGTAACCAATTCTGATAATTTCAGTTCCTTCTGCAGATTATTCCAGGAAGCAGGGGCAGCGTATTTAAAAGCCCTTTTTCCCAATTCTGTTCTGATTTTTGGGACAATCAATTGTATGATTTTGTTCGAACGAAGGTTGTATTGGTTGTGGTTTTTACACATATAAACACATAAATAAGATGGAACTAGCCCAAGGAGAGATTTATAGATAAAAATCAACCAATGGGAGAGTCTACGAATATGCAAAGATGGACATTTAGCAGCAGCATACAAAGAACAATGATGTACACGACTTCCATAGCCAGTAATAAAACGTAAAGCACCATGGTACACAGTATCCAACCTCTTTAGGTAGTGGGCAGGTGCATTCATAAAAAGCAGGTCACCATAATCCAATAAAGGTAAAAAGGTTGCACGAATCAAATGTTTTCTCACTTGGAGGGAGAAACAGGATTGGTTTCTAAAAAAGTAACCTAGTTTTAGTTTTAACTTCGACACAAGCCTTTGAATGTGAGTCTTAAATGACAAATTCTGATCTATAATGATCCCTAGATACTTGTAAGATGTGACCATTTCAATTTCAGATCCTTGAATTGTTTTAATCTTAGGAGACGTAGCTAACAACTCTTTGCCATTTGAGAATAACATGAACTTGGATTTCTCTGGATTTAACACCAACTTAAGTTGAGTTAAATGGGACTGAACGACATCAAAGGCAGACTGCAGAAACTGCAGGGTTTGTGCTACTGAAGGGGATGAACAATAAATAATTGTATCATCTGCATAAAGATGAAACGCTGCATTTGACAAATTATCACAAAGGTTGTTTATGTAAAGAGAAAATAGCAATGGCCCTAATATGGAGCCCTGCGGAACTCCTTTGGATACTGGGAGAAAAGAGGAAGAAGAAGCAGCATGGACACACTGTTTTCTTGCTGACAAGTAATTTGAAAACCAACTTACAGCATTTACAGATAGACCAATATTGTTTAGTCTATTTAATAAAATAGCATGGTCAACTGTATCAAAAGCCTTTGACAAGTCAAGAAAAAGAGCAGCACAGTATTTTTTGCAGTCCATTGAATCAACAATGTCATTAACCACTTTAATAGCAGCAGTTATTGTGCTGTGTTGTTTTCTGAATCCTGACTGATATTGGGAAAGAACTGAATTTTTGTCCAAAAAGTCTTTCAGTTGTTCACTAATGAACTTTTCTAGAACTTTTGCTAGAACACACAATTTAGATATGGGCCTGTAATTATTAACATCTGAAGGATCACCTCCTTTCAGCAAAGGGAGAACATAGGCAGATTTCCATATTACAGGGATCTCACTGTTCGAGAGGCTAAGATTAAAAATGTAAGTTATCGGTTCTGCTATAAAATCTGCAGCCAACTTAAGAAAATAGGGATCAAGTTGATCTGGTCCTGCAGATTTATTTAGATCCAACAGATTTAAAGCCCTGTGGACCTCAAAAACCTTTAGCGGAGAAAAACTGAAGGGTTGGACCACAGATTCAGTTTGAGCGGTTGCAGAGAGAGCCTCTTGTTGATTAAGCTGTTTTAAATCTGGATATAAAGATTCAAATAGAGATCCTGAAGAAACAAAATGCTCATTAAAGCAGTTTAGAATGTCGCATTTCTCTGTTAAAGTGCAGGAGTCTTTTACAACAAAAGTTGGCATCTCGTTTGTAGTTATGTCCCCATAAGAAGATTTTATCATTTTCCAGAATTTTTTAGGATCGTTCAAATGTTTAGTAGTATTTGAAAGATAGAATTCTGATTTGGCCTTTTTAATTAAGGAAGTTGAACGGTTTCTAAGCTGTCTAAAAATCAGCCAATCCGCTTCGGATTTAGTTTTTCTGGCCTTAGCCCAGGCAGCATCCCTTTTTTTGAGTAGACTAGAGAGCTGAAGAGAAAACCAAGGATTGTTTCTGCATTTTACTCTAAATTTGCGGATAGGGGCATGTTTATTTATAATTTTGATAAAAGTATCATAAAAATAATTCCATGCCAGCTCAAGATCAGTTATCAGGTAAATTCTACTCCAGTTATAGTCCCATAAATCATGAAAGAAAGCTTGCTCACAGAAATGCTTAAAATCTCGTTTAAAAGCTATTTGTGGCCTTGATTTTGGGAGCTTCGATTGCCTGACTACAGCTACCACACAGTGGTCACTGATATCATTTGCGAAAACCCCAGTGTGAGAATATTTATACGGCATATTAGTTAAAAATAAATCAATAAGTGATGACTTTTCTGGGCATTTAAGATTTGGACGAGTTGTGCTATAAATTAGTTGTGTGAGATTATATGAATCACACATGGATTTAAAACTGTCTGAGGCAGAGGACAACCAGTCCCAGTTGAAATCTCCGGCCAGCACAATTTCATTAAAATCTAAAGTAGATAGTTTTTCACTAAGTGAAACTAAAGCCTCACTACTAGCTGAGGGGGGTCTATAACAGCCAACAATGGTAATAAAATAAAATCCTGACTCCCGTATTCTTTTGAATGGAGTTTGGCTGGCTGCTGAATTGTGTACCTATGCACACATGCACACACGCAAGGAGAGCAGTACAGCATAGTCACCCAAAATGTCAAAGTGTAATTATCAACCGTCTGTTGTATAAAGTAAATATTGCTTCCATAGGAATAAAGACACAGCTAGCTACATCTGAGGCTCTCTAGGTCCAAATTGGCCTGCTAAATGTTAACGTTCATGACAGTGTAATTAGAGAACGACTGAACGAGTATGGCTTGTTTGAAAAGTTTGACAGGAGAAAGCCTCTTGTGTCTAAAAAGAACATCACAGCATGGCTTAGAGTTACATCTGAACAAAACACAAGAGCAGTGTCCTTTGGATAGACCAAAGCACCGCGAGAGGAGAGGTGATGTACACTACAGTTTAAGTATTCTTATTCCTGATGGGCCTACAGCAGTTGAAGGAGGGTGTACTTTCTTATTTTTCAGATTCTAGAAGCCAAATCAAGAGAACAGATGTACTGGCATTTTCTCTCATTTGTAACACTTTACAGTCAGTTAATTAAAAACATCTTTCAAATGTACTGATGATAAAAATAAATGTTGGTTGCAGCTTTCCACGGCTACTGTGTTTAAAAGCTAACAGTACTTTCCCTCAGGGTCCGTGGGTGTTAATTATGTGAACCAAAATGAAAGCAGATTGATAAAAAAAACCAAAACAAATGACCCAAATAAAAAATAAAACAAACTTTTTTTTAACAAGGTCACCTTACAAGACAAAAGAAAAAGACATGGAAGCCTTGTTGTGATTGCTTCAATTGGGCAAATTTGTTAACAACAAAAGCGTTGCGCAGACATGACGTGGAGGAAATCGCTAGACGGTTTGTCCACTTGGTCCAGTTGGTAATCTAGCTTTATAAGCTATTTATCTTTCCCTTAGTAAGTATTTCACTTCCAAAATGAAACATCTGAGCCAGGTAAAAGCCTCTTTATCTTCTCCTTCTTTACCAATCTGTCCCTCTCTGTTCTCTCCTCCTTTGTTGTGAAAGCTGTGACCAATCTGAGCAACTCCCTGCATCAGCAAGAGAGATGGACAGAAGGAGACAAAGAGAGACGACTGAGAGGGCAGGCGAATGAAGAGAGCAGTGTCGGTAGAGAGGAAGAAAAGGAAGTGATACAAAAGAGAAAGAAGGACGAGAGAGAGAGAGAGAGAGCTGGATAATGAGGACAGACAGAGCTGAGTATTTCACCGCTGGAATATTTCACACTTCACATAATATTTCATTCCCACCGTCAGATTCCTGGGTTTGAGATTCTACCTAGGGCAGACAGATTGACAGACTATTTTTCATCAGCCATGCTTTTCCTTCCCGGCTCCTGCAACTGTAAACCTCTCCCTAAATGACTGCCATAAATCCTCCACAAATCCACATATATTTCTGCCATATTTCCACTGACAGCTGATTATTTCTGCAGTGGCTAATGTGTGTGTTCACAACTATGGTGTATTAATCTGAAATCAATGGGTCCATTATTGCTTTGTGGGTGTGTGAGTTAATTCAGTTGATGCAAAGTAATAAAGAACAACCCATCATTTAGAAAGCAAAATAAATAGATAATAAATAGTTCAGGTCTGTGTCCTGACCTAAAAAACGAATCACAAGTTGTTGTTGTTTTTAAAAAAAAAAAGTTTAATTGTATATCTATTTTTAAAATACCAGGTGAGTTGAGTTGGAGTGTCCAAAGCAACAATCTGCTTCATTTTTAATATTTTGGCCAGCTCAGTAACACCAGAAGTTCTGAAAGAAGAAGACAACTGAAGGGGATGATCGCAGAATTATTTCAGAATTGGTAGGAAAAAAAAATACAACTTCACAACAACCAACCAAGTCAAGAACAGTCTCTGGAAGTATTTCACAGTGTAAATGGATAATGGACAGCACAAACGCGAAGGCGTAACTTTTGGCGGGGTAGCTACCAAGGAACTGCCCGGTCAACATGCTGTCAGCCCTCGGCCCTTGACAACAGGTTGGCACACTGTGATGTGTATTACTTGTACTTCCTGACTTTTTTCTTTGACATCTGTGGAAAAAAGGACAAGCAGAGCACCAGGATTTAGGATTTGAGTGGTGCTGTCAATGTCGTTGCTTAGCATTAGGCCCAAAAAAAGGAAGTTCCAATGGGTAAGTAGTTTGTCTTTTCTCTTTTTGTCAAGAACTGTTTCCAATAAAAAAATTCTTGACAAAAAGAGAAAAGACAAACTACTTTTTTTTGTCAAGAATTGTTTCCAATCATATGTTGAAAATGTGCAGAAGACGTGGAGAAGCCCGGATGGTCAAACAGCAAATGAGATCAACTACATTTGCATATCGAGGCGATGGAGGTCAGCTACTGCTGACGTAGTCACTCGACGCGGCGCGGATGTTGGGTCTGACCACTATCTTGGCAAAGATCCAGTTGCGGCTCAAACGAACAAGACAAGATGCTCGCCGCGTACACCCTTTTGATGTTGCCAAGCTCAAGGATTGCGATTTCTGCGATCGATATAAAGTTGAGATCCGAAATCGCTTTGTCATCTTGGAAGAAGTCGAAGATCTGGAGGCATACTGGGAGTGTCTTCGAATTGCTATGACAGCCAGCGCTGAGAAGGCCATCGGGCAGAGAAGAGGTACCTTCAAGTAACGTTGGATCCAAGATCAAACATGGCAGCTAATCGATGAACGACGAAGAGCAAAAATTGCCCGGGATCAGACGACATCAAATGAACAATAGCAAGCCGCAGAGGAGCGGTACTGACGCCTTGATCGGCAGGTGAAGTGAAGCTGTCGAAGGGATGAATGCGAATGGGTCGAGCGGAAAGCGGAGGAGGCACAGGAAGCTGCTGATCGGAATGATACGAGAATGCTATTCCGGATCGTGCGTGACCTCACTGACACCTTTTCGGGTCAAGGAGTGCCAATTAAAAGCAGGGATGGCAGACCTCTTGTCACGCAGGAAGACCAAGATAAGCGCTGGGTAGAACACTTCAAAGACCTCCTGAATCAACCCGCCCCAGACACGCCCTTGTTGGACAATGACTTAGCCGAAAATGATGAACTCTTCACTATGGAAGAGACAAAGGCGGCAATTAAGTCTCTCAAGAGTGGAAAGGTAGCCGGTGCCGACGAAATCACCGCGGAACTCCTGAAGTACGCTGACCCCGTTCTGGTCAGAGCTTTGACAACTCTGGTCAACAAATGCTGGGAAAGAGGCAAAGTACCCGGCGACTGGACGAGAGGTACCATCGTGAAACTCCCAAAGAAGGGTGATCTGTCAAACTGCAATAATTGGCCTGGCATCACCCTCCTCTCCATCCCAGGGAAGGTGTTCGGAAAGGTATTACTTCGGCGACTATTGAGAACGGTGGACGAACGGCTACGCGAAGAGCAGGCGGGTTTTAGAAGTGGAAGGTCCTGCATTGAACAAATATTCACACTGAGATCAATTATTGAGCAGAGCCTCGAATTCCAGCAAAGGCTATGCGTGAACTTCGTTGACTTTAAAAAGGCTTTTGATAGCCTTAATCGAGACACGCTCTGGAAAATCATCAAGTCTTACGGCGTACCCGACTGCTTCGTTACCGCGTTCCAAGCGTTGTACCGCAACTCTAGTTGCTGCGTCCGAACAGACAACGGCATCACGGAATATTTTAACATCGATACTGGTGTGCGACAAGGCTGCGTCCTATCGCCATTCCTCTTCAACATCGCCATTGACTATGTCATGCGCCGAGCAATTGGACCGAACACGATGGGCATCGCCGGACGTGATCCCCTGCAGCAGTTCACAGATTTGGACTTTGCGGACGATATAGCCTTACTTGCACCAACACTCCGGGCTCTTCAGAAAACAACCTCATCTTTGGAAAGTGAAGCAGCACCGATAGGACTCAGGATCAGCGGTGAGAAGTCGAAGATTATGCGAGTTGGTTATGCTATACCATCAAACACAGAAGTTACTGTGAAGCAACAGCAGCAGCTAGAAGAGGTGGACAGGTTCATGTACCTGGGTTGCACTTTTAGCAGTGACAACCTATATGGATGACCACCGTACTGCCTTTATCAACCAAGTTGCGGCTCCTGAAGACCATCGTTATACCGACAGCACTGTATGCAGCGGAGACTTGGAAATCAACTGCAAAGATCAACCACCATCTTGACGTCTTCCAACAACGTTGTCTTCGACGGCTGCTCAAGATCACATATCGGGATCGCGTTACCAATGAAGAAGTATATCGCCGTGCAGGAGTAGAGCCGCTCCATGTCCAAGTCACCAAGCGTCGGTTCAGATTTGCCAGTCACATCCTTCGGCTACCGGACCCGAGACCTGCCCGTGTCACGGTTCTGTGGAACCCGAAGAATGGAAAGAGACAGCGAGGAAGACCTAAAATAACATGGAGGAGGACTTTCCTTGAAGATTTACGTTCAGTTGAACTGTCATAGGATGAAGCAACAACTGCCGCGATAGACCGAGTTCGATGGCGTTCTCTTGTCGCCCGATGCGCCGATCGGCACGGGAGGATCTAAGTCTAAGTAAGTTGAAAATGACATGAAAATGAAAAACTCATGCTGTAATGTGTGTGGCATATCTAGAAAGCCGCTGTTTCTTTCTATTCCAACTAGTCCATTGAAAATGCTTGTTGAATGAGGAATTCTATAAATGAGGTGTGCTTGTCTGGTACCTCGACCCCATCCAATGGGCTTATCTCGTTTGTTCCGGGCTTATAGACGCTGCACCTTTCTTTGTTACTTTAGCAAAGCTGATTCTGTCTCGGATTTTTTGTGGGCAAGTTGAAATGTGTCAGTTTCCCTGAACTCTGACTGGAATTGTTATTCATAAGCTGGAATGATGCTATTGATATTATTGATCACTGCTAGGTGATATTATTTGTGAATGAGTGAGACAGATAGAGAGATTATGACACATAGTGTGTTTGCTTGTGTACAGTGGTTAATGTCCAAAGATATTCTTCAATGGACATGTCAGTCACATGATCTCAACCCAAGTTTTTTTCAGTTATAAATACAAAACTGAATGCAGAAAGACCCACAAGCAGCATATGAAGGTGGCTGCTTTAAAGCTTTTATGATTGACCCTCATACAAACAAATTTAATAGGATTTTCTTTTTCCGCAAGAGTAATTTTGGAGCCATCTGGATTATTGAGAATATGCAAACCATGGCAAACCATGTCAATAATGCATTAGTATGGTCCAACAACAGCTCTCCCATGTTGCTGCTCACTATAATCTTTTTGGTATGGCTCTTTCATTTTATTTTGTTAATGTTACAAAAACTGCTTGTTCATGATAGGCTCATATTTGTTCCTAAGCCTTAATAATCCAAGCCCATTTCAGTAAGCTTGCTTAACTACAGATATTCTGTGGACTACCACACAGACCATTGTTAAATATACATTTTGAATCTTGGATTTTGAATCTTTACCTGACATGCAATTAATCCTGGAGTAAATTGTACAGTTAACTTGTTTACAGTATTTGGCAACGGTGGCGTTGGTACGCTAAATAAATAGCAAGTAGAACTTTAAATATCAAAAGCCAGAGCAGGATAGAGCAGCTACATTTGGCTTTCAAACTGACTGGAAACACTGCTGTGATCTGTCAGTCATGCACAGAGCCTGCAGCCAGCGGTCACACAAATTAATGTCATCAGTTAATGATGGTGGTAGTGATGTGTTGTTCGCGAATGAAACGGCTCTTAGAGTGGGTTTTTTTCCCCCTTTTCTCTCCCTTTCATATTTTAATTTATATTTAATTGGCTGTGGTTTGCAGTATTTTGTATTGTTTCACTTTAAACTTAAAAGGAAAAAGCAGAAAATTTAAATAGTTAAAAGTTGAAATGTAAATAGTTGGTTTTTGTATTATATGATTTATTTATTAAATTTTATGTGGAGTGGATAAATGAAAGTATATTTACGGTGGCCCCTAGAGACAAAGCACGTACGAACTCCGAAGCACGTAAAAACTCCAAAACACGTAAAAACTCAGAAGCACGTATAAAAGACAACAGAAGTGCTCCAGGATGCTTTGCGCAGTGTTGAGCTTTTGTTACCTAGTGGCTACACAAGTACCAATGATCGGATTTGGTGTGTGGCAGTAACAGGTAAATGAACATTTTTTTAAATTATTTGAAACTAAGTGAGTGTTTGTGTGTAAATACACAAACAATACACATATGCTTTCAATTGTGTTATTTAAGTTATCTAGATAGCTCTGTTTTGGAAGTTAAGTTAACGCTAGAAATGTGTTTCAGAGTTTGTACGTGCTTTGTCTCTAGGGGCCACCGTATACATTTATATGTAAACATATATAAATAAAAACCCTTTTCTCCATTAGCAATTCTTTTTGTGCATAATTTTATATTATTGTTAATAATAAATTAATTAAAGCAACAAAACAACCTGAAGAGCCGGTTGGGAGCTGAAAGAGCCGGCTCTTTTTGGTGATCCAAGCCGAAAGATCCGGTTCTCCAAAAAGCCGGAAATCCCATCACCACTAGGTGGGCCTGCTAGCATGAACTTTTTCTCTCGTCCGACGCTTCTCTATAGAGATTGACAGACCACGTGACTTTCGCGCATTGCATGCCGGTAACTCGTGGCAAAACAATCCAAGTACTGCATCAAATGCAAGCATTTGCAGCACCGCAAAACGTTCATTCTTCGGTTCCAATAAATTCTTGCTTTTTCTTTGCCCCCCAAAAAGGTATGTACAAAACGAAGGAGAACAATGCCGGTCCGTACAAAGACAGACTTAATGAAAAGTCAAAGAAAAGATACGAGGAAAAAAATCAAACCAGTGAAAGTGTTAGATCCTTACGAGCACACAGAGGGACAAAAGACGTTAGCGTGCTGCCCAACTTTCACCACGCTCATATTTATAATCATACGGTTCTTGGAGTGAGCGCATACACTCGTGAAGTTTAGTAACTTCAGGTCACTGCAACAAGCCCAGGTACAGTTTGCCGACGGATGGGTGCAGGACCTTGAAATGCACCGTGTAGAACGAAAGACCATCGTACATATCATAAGTTTACCAGTCTCACAAATCGTCGTCATAAATACACATTCGTTAACCGTTTATTAATGGGAACTTTGAGCTCAACGGTAATTAATTAGTAGTGGAAATAATTTCTGGTACGCATCACAGAAATGTAGCAGTGACAATAATATTGTATGCTGTAACCGTACTGGACAATTAGTGATACAAAAAACCTGTTTTATCCTGTGAATAAAAGTATATGTTTTTGTCAGTGTACCATGGTAATAACAGAAGCGAAACACAATATTGTGTCAGGACAATTTACTATTTATGCACAATAAACAAAGGAGCATAGCGCGACAATTTCTGTTCAGCGCCAGACTTGCTTGTAACCTATTTCACCAATTATGTTATGAAAATGACGCATTAACTACAACAGCAGACTGACCTTTGTGGAAATGCTTGGAGCAGACTAACCTGTGAGCTGGAGTGTTCTGGGACGTTATATTTTGTCTTTGAATGGCTGCAATCCAGTCGCCTCTTTGTTACTTCGGAAACATGGCTCGAACAATTTCTCTTCAACGACGTAATACGATAACAACCGATCTCTTTACCCGTCGGCTTCCCGTGGCTGTCATGCGACCGGCTATTGCAGTTAATAATACAACAGCTTCTTGCCATTTTTGTGTTTCTTTTTATCGCTGTATAACTGATTTCAATTGAAAGCCTGCGTGCGCTAGTACCTCTTGCCACGAGTTCCCAGAATTCTTTGCGGTTTTACCCCTGAGTGACGTCACATTTTCAATCTCTATACCGGTGAGCTATATTAGTAATCCTAAAATGCTAGAGCCTGATGGGACAGCAAGAAAAGAAGAGAGACATTCGTCTGCGTCCCACGAATTCACCTCAGGAATCATAAAAGGCAAAGTGAGACGATTATCATCATGAGCTGCCGCTCTCCTGTGACCTTTGACCTGTATTCTATTGTTGAGGTCACAGGATCCCCGGAGTCTTCATTATCACGTAGCGGAAGAGCATACTGACTGCGTTAAATGGAATCTGGTTTTCTAAATGCATTGCTGCAGTTCATCCTTTTTACACCCAGCTCTCTAGCTGTGTGCAGTTTTACTCGCGGCTTTAATCCAGTGTTAAAAAAAATAAACGTGTTTTTTTATGAAATGGTTGATATTTCTTTCGACACACAGCACTGTTTACTTCCAAACTATCTGTGAAATTTTTGTATAATTACTGCAAACAGATGACACCGTGGCGAAGATGATTGGTAACCTGATCCTCGCACCAGTGATGCTGTCACTGCTAATGTTTCTCTAAATTAACAGCACATTTCCCATAAACCAATAAACCTTAAATCTTTTTTAACAGGAAACCTCCCCTCAGCAAAAAATGTTGCGTGTTTGGGCAAATGTTTTCCCTTCTACTTTACTGAAGAGGGTAAACAGTTAGTAAGTGGTTTTCCATCTGTCTTTCACTCCTTCTACCATCTGCCTTTGTGAGAAACTCTGAAGCAGTAGTTCTGTTTGTGCTGGCATCAGTCTGTCTTCTGCTTTGTGTCATAAAGCAAACCGGCACGTACGCTGTGAGCGAGATTTGACCCTGTGGTGCACAATGTGAAATGTAGCGTCCAGTAAAGACTGCCAATCTTATTGAACATGTTCTCATTTGTTTATGGTAAATGTGCCTGGTATTTAGCCAGAATCAGGCCAGTTGCAGCTGAGTGTTGGTGCACTCATCTGGGTTCTGGCATCAGAAGACAGGACGCAGGCCAGCTCTGGGCCATATATAGCTGCCAGAATATTCTAGAAACGGCTCCAGTTAGCAGCACTCGGGCTGGTGTTACACCTGGAGCAGGACCAATGATCCTGGGATGTTTATAGCATGTAATTCATGTGCTGTGGGGATTTAGGCTGCTGTTGGGACATTTGGGATATTTGGCTGTTTAGCAGCCCACCCTAATTCAGTAAAAGGTTCATGTGAAGGTTAATTTTATCACTTGTGGGGGCTGGTGCATCCTGGGCCTGCTGCCAGTCTATCGCACACTCACATTCACACCTATGTCCAATTTAGAACCACAGATTAACCTAACATGCAAGTCTTCCCATGATGCACTCACCTTTTTAACTCTGTGTTTACACAACACTTTGTTCACTTTGTATTTAATTGTTTATTATTCATCTCTGCCTCCTTCTGCAGCGTGACTTTTTTGCTGATGATGTGGTGATGAGGTGATGAGAATGAGATTTTAGATACAAACAGTGGAAATGAGAATCCAAAGGGTGGCTGGACTGTCCCTTAGTGATAGCGTGAGGAGTGCAGTCATCTGTGGGGGGTCATTTGGTGCTTTAGCAATCAATTTCACAGCAACAAATAAAATATATATTTTCCTTACCAGTCTCTCCTACCAGATTGACAGTTGGTTTTTATACCAATAAAATATTCCCTAATTTAAACCATGTATATGATGTGATGCGCTTCATGATACATAAGCAGACAGCAGTCTGATGCACAGCATAAGAGCAACAAATTTTAAACCTCGACTCAGATTAGTTTTTCAATTTCATTCTTATTTAACTACCAAAGTCGCACGTCTTCCAATGCCAGGAAATCTACACTGTATAACAATTTGCAGGCTACATAACTAATCAGCATAACAATCACAAGAGGCTTAAATGAGAAAGATGCTTAAAGAGAAGGCGTAAATGATTTATTTGATGTGCGCACAGTATGGAATAACTGAAGAAATACGTGCTGATTAAACTCCATTGTGATGCCGTCAGTTTAAGGGGGTAGTAATGCCATGAGCCACAGGAGCGTTCCCAAGTGGAGTGTAGCTGGAAAAATGATTGGCAGACTAAGAGATGCTGAGGCAAAATGTGATTGGTTTAACTGGGGAGAAGAGGAAAACTCCAATGAGCTTCAAAAATCTCAACTGCAGATATCATTTCAGACACATTATGTGCTGATTTGGCAGAAAAGAAGCGTTTCTCATCCCTCCATCGTTTCCTGGTCATAATTAAAAATGCAATTTGGCTATTTTTGACTGCACAAAAGGGAATCGCTGTGTAATTGTGAATTAATTCTAAAACACTGTAGTGTTGTGATTCACTTAGTTTGTGTTTTCACGTATAAAAGCAAATTATTATTTATTTGTAATTCCTAGTTTTATATCACTTGGAGATATATCTTTTATATTTGTTTAATTTTCGGTACGCTGTATACTGTGTATATTGTTTTATTGACAATAAATTACTCTTGAATCTGAAAGGTGACTTTTCTTGTATTCACATAACACCTGGAAGTTTTAATAAAGACTTTGTTCAGCAAAAATAACTTATTTTCAGAAGAGATAATGACTTTACACGAGAACAAAAAAAAAACAGTAAAGTTGGAGTGATTGAGACAAACACTGCATTTTGCACAAAGTGATGAATCACATTCATTTGATGGCAGCTGATGGAGATACAAAGTATATCTGCCTCACGCTATACTCAGACATCACAAGAATCACAACCGTTAGGGAGACAAAATCAGTGTGTTTGGTTTTAGTTTTTTTTTTTACTAGTTTTTGCAGCAACCCATATGAAAAAGAAATAGAAAAACCATATATGATTTACTCATGAAAGTGGCCACTTTCTCATTACTTTCACATATTGTTTTAGTAAGTATCCAAAACATACAAGTTTCATTATATAATTTTTCAAGGGATCTTATATCTGTTTTCACTCTTGTATGCTTTTCATACAAGTTTCACACAAGACAGATACAAACTTTATAAGATTTATATATATCTTTTCCATGTGGGAAGTCATACCTCTGAATGTGCTTAGCAGCGTTGGTTATGATTCTGCAGCAGCTAAATATTTTGGAGTTTAGTCATGTTGAAAAGTAAAAATGAAAAAAAAAATGTGCAGAAGACTGTTGAGGGGGTGGGTGGGGGTGAACAACAGGGGACTGCACTGCAACAATCAGTGTGTCTCTAGTCAAACCCTTGGCTTGGCTGGTTAGTATGGAGATTGGGTGCCCGGGGTTAAATGAGGAGATGTCTTTCCTTTCGAGAGAAAGACCAGGAGTCTGCTCTGACTTCCAACCATGTGAAATATTAACAAGGCTGGGGACTGTGCAGCGGCTGCACAGCCCTGGCCTGTGCATAACGTCGAGACACAGAGACAGCATAAGAAGAGATTTTTTTTCTAAAGAGGAAGAAGATAAAAACAAAACAAAAGAAAGAGAAGGCAGCTGATATTTTGTGAAAATCCAAAGGCTGTTATTAGAGTGGGGAGAAGGGAAAAAAAAGGCTCAAAGACAGGGATTCTCTGAATACTTGTTTGATGACTCTCACACATGGCTTAACAGAGCCGTCTAACAGTCTCCTGTGCTGACTGAAGTGTTAAGCACGCAATCAATCAGTAATTAAAAACAGATTATAATTTCAAGTAACCTTCTGCACCCTGCCGCATGAGTCAGTCTGAGCTGAGCACTTAAATTAACTCTAATATGATGCAACAATCCTGCAACTGAGGAACGCGAAGAGAAAGAGAAAAAGAATCAGAATGCCTTGTTAAAGCGTGCATTTTTTCCCCACCCCTATTTTTAATAACATCCCTAAACCCTGTGCTAGTTGTGTTAGTCTTAGCTTTCACTAAACCAGAGGCAGACGGTGACTCATTGATAGCGCAAAGGCTGCCCCTCGAGAAGTTACAATGCTGCTCATGTCAGCAAAATTGTGAGCTTTTTTTCTGTCCCTGCAAGCAGAAAGCAGAATTCAGATTTACACTACAACATAATTACTTGCTTGAGAGAGGGAGAGAGCGCAAGGGAGTGAAAGAAAAGACGACGATAAAGGCAGCGGGAGAGAAAGGGAACACGAAACAATAACATGATTTCAAGTTCAACTTTGCCGCGTGTGTCAACGCAGTTTGTTTTAATCGGCGCCTCTTTTTTGTTGTTGTAGTTGCCTGCCGGCCGAGCTGCAACAAAAGCATCGAACCACTTAAATATCTAATTTAGCCCGTGAAGGAAGCCCAGACACCTTCGGGGAGCAGCCTTTGACTTGAGAGCATAAGTATTCTCTGGTACATGAGGAGACGAGGGGGGAGTGGGTGGGTGGTGGGGGGCAAATGAGGCTGGCTGATTGCTATTCTGAAACGTGGCGTTGTGCAGGGAGGAAGACAAGGCCAGCGCCGAGAGAAAATCTATACACTGACAAAAGGGGAAAGAAGTGAAGGGTATGTGTGTGTGTGAGGGGAAGAAAGTACGAAGAAAGACATGGGTCACAATTACTGCAGAGATTCATTTTCTGAACCCCCCCAACTCGTCACACACTCACAGATATTGTCACCGAGCCATCCCATCTTTTCAAAGATGATTTAAAAAGAGATTACAAGAGAGGACCAGATTTCTCTACAGTCGCCCCGTTGCTATGGTGACACAAAATTGAGTCACTCCCTCTCTCCCTCTCCTTCTCTCTCTCTCCTTCTTATGGTCAAATCAGCACATAGGTGCAGTCCTGAGCACAGTGGCAGGCTAAATGTGCGTCTGCTTGTATTACTTGTGTTGTGGCGACTTAAATGCACTTAAAGAGTCAGCTTTATGGGACTCATTCTCCTTCTGGGCAGGTCTCTGTTAACAGATGGTTTAGTTTAAGGATGAAGAAGTAGCTTAAGGTTGGGAATCCAACAAGTAGTGGTAATTGTTTAAGGGTAGTCAGAAAATTTAAGTTAGGTAATTTGATGTCCTGAGACGTGATGGGGACAAGTGTGTGTGAGAGAGAGACAGAGAGAGAGACACTTCTGTTACCTTGGTGTCACCACGCTGCCGCCCTCTTGCTGTTGTTGTTGCTTTCATGCAGGGACAGGGAGAGAGCCTGAATGAGTCAGACTGGTATCTCATGTTAGGGGCTTTCTCATTGCCATCTGAGAAGACCAGTGTTTCCACAATTCCTTGTTTTTTAAAGGACACTAACACATTTAAATAAATACATACAAATAGAGTTTGTGTTTCGGTTTCACCTACCAACTTTGGAGGGATGGCACTTCATGTGAACCAATCCATGGGCTGCAATGGAAATGCTGAATTTTTTCAGAAATAAACACAAAGCCAAACTACTGGAAAATTGGCTGAAAACTCTCCGAGTTCTAATTTTACTTGTGGCAAAGAGAAACCCCAACAATCAAATGACTCCCTATATGCAGGCACTTGGTGACAGTGGGAAGGAAAAACTGCCTTTTAACAGGAAGAAACCTCTGGTAGGACCAGGCTCAGGCAGGGGCAGCTAATTGCTACAGCTGAGTCAAGAAAAAGTATTCTGGTAACAACGATAAATATATTGCTATATAATCCTACTGAGTTGCAGAACTAAACTCATCCTTTGGTTTTAATTCATCTTTGCTAGTCAAGGGAGTCAGATGTCAGTCGCACAGGCCTAGAGAGGGGTTCGTAACATCTGCCAACAGCCTGTCCCTAGGGAAAAACAGGTATTCCTCGACCAGGGTAAAATCAGGTACAAAGAGTGCGCTGCATCAAAAAATGTGGAAAGCACCCAGCATACCTCCACTCTTGCCATTAAGTTTGCTTTTACTTTGGGAGCCTCATTGGAGGAAGCAGGAGTAGAGAGTCAGTTTGCTTGGCTTCTTTGGCCTTGGAGAGAAGCAGATCTGAGACTGAGACCGCTCTCTTGAAGGTCTGTAATGATCTTTTAATGGCTTCTGTTGCAGATGACTGTTCTGTAATTATTTTTGCTTGATATAAGTGCAGACCACTGACCATAAAAGCCTACTTATTAGAATTAAGGTTTTGGCTGGTGTATGTGGCTCTGCCTAAGACTGGTTTTCTTCTTACATACCTGACAGGACCTTGTCTGTATGAACGAACAAGTTTTAACATTGCCTCCCTGACCTGCAGGCTTCAGTTTTGGGTCCATTATTGTTTTCTTTCTACATGCCTCCTGTAGCTGGCATTATTCAATGTTCTAATGACATTTCTTATCAGTTCTATGTCGATAACATTCTGCTGCATATGTCTTTTTAGCCTGATCAGATGGATAGGTAGTCCACTGTTTAACTCAGGTTACTGATTGGCTCTCTAGCAATTAGCTTGTTTTAAACAGTAACAACACTGAAGCCATAATTACAGCTCCTCCTGAACTACATTCTCAGTCAGATTGTTGCTTCTTTTTGTCCAATGCTAAGCCCAACATTTGAAATCTTGGTGTGGAACGACTGTGTTTAGTCTGTTCCTTCCCATTCCGTGCAAGGCCACCTGGGTTGGCTGGAAGACTGTTTACTTAGCCTGGCAGGGCGAAGGACACTGTCTCAGCTGAACTATGGACACGCACACACATACATATACTGATACTGATAAGCACTCACCGACGCATCACCCTCCCTATCCCGGATCCATCGCCACCTCCAACGCTTACCTCCCCCATGATGTGGACATCGGGTCAGCTGGAGGCGCAGTCAAAAGATTGCAGCGGTCCCAGATCAGATGTACACACTGGAACACTTTCCCATGTTGCTTGTCTGTGTTTATTGTGTTATGGTGTGTTGATATCTGTGCATTCCTGTATTATCCTTTTGTGTTACACATTTCAATGTTTTTTTCCTCGCTACCTACCCCGACCTGTCTCCCCAATGTGATGTTTGTGTATTGTATGTACGGTCGGCAAGGTCTGTCATCTCGGTTGTGGGCAAAAGACCTGCAACTGACAAATAAAGGCTATCTCATCTCATCATCTCTCATCTCATATTTGATTCTTGTCTGGGCTTCGACCCAAATGTAAAATCTTTGTCTTGTTGCTGTTTCTTTCATTCGAGGAACATTTCTGAATTGTGACAAACGGTCTCGTCACCGAAACTGGAAAAAATTGTTCATGCATTTGTCATCACGTTTAGATTATTGTAAAGCACTGTTTACCACGTTGGACTACTTGTCTCCGTTCACAGACTCAAAACGTTTGAGCTGTTCCCCTTACAGACTGAAGACTAAAGGGGACATAGCCTTTCACTGTGTGGAACCAGGGCGTTGAAACAGCCTACCACTACAAATAGTTTTCTGCGTAAACAGGCTTTCTGTTGAGAATTATTTTTAATTGGATTATTATTTACTTTTTTAAAACTACCTGTTTATTTTACTGTGCCTTATTTATTTATTTAGGCACTTAATGTTCATGTCGATTTTAGTTTTTTGTACAGCATTTTGTGACTGGTTGTCTGTGAAAAGCTCTTATAAATAAAATTTGCTTACATACTTATCAGAGGTTTTAAAGTGTATTATTTTTCATCAGTAATTTGAAGAATACATCGTATTGGAGCACAAACGGTGCACGGACACTGCACGCCCCCCCTTTAGCCACACTCCTGTTAAACAGTAAATCAGTTTTAAAATAAATAAAAGGGAAAAACATTGTGGATCAACTAGTTTACAGCTTAACCTTTACTTTTATCAAACAGGAGTAACTACATTACAGCATTCCCACCAAAAATAGTTTAAAAATAAACTTTTTTTAACCAAGAGCTGCATGCGGAGATCAGTGCCACTTTCATGCCTGCATGCAACTTTAGAGCTAAAGTTAGGATAAGCATAAAGACTAAAATAGCAAGAAACAGCTAACACAGCTAAAGAAGACTGATTTTCACATTTCTGTCTGTGCATGCTGACGACTGACCTTTAAAGGCAACTTGTAAACAAAGTCTTTTACCTTTGGAAAAAAACAGGGTAACTATTTCTAAAGCTGTGTGCACACAGAAGGTGTAGCAGCTCCAGTGTGTTTGTACACTGGAAGTATTCAGACACAGTATCGATCTGTGTGTCAGCCTCACATCTGGAGGCACATGCTGCAATATACAAAAACAAAAAACAGCTCAATCTTCAGGTTTTATTGTTTAGCATTCATGTGCCTTTATAATAATAATAATAATAATAATAATTTTTTCATTAAATGTAGCTTAGGTGTCACGTCAGACATTTCTATCCCGAGGTGTTTTTTTCCTTCAAGTAAAATAACCCATTGATAAACTGGCAGCCTGTCCAGGGTGTAGCCTGGCGCTCACCCTAGGTGAGGCTCCAGCTGAATTGTGGCGTGCTGGATGGATGTAGCTGCACCACGGGCCCCAGTCAGGACTAAACTGGAAATTTTAGTTATATAACTTCCCTACTTCCCCATTTTTATTCTGACATATGAGTCAGAAAATATGAAGAAGTTGAGATATGTCTGACATGCAGGGAAGTGTGGGTGATATTTTAAATTTAAACCCACCAGCATAGCAGAAAATCAGCCACCTGTACAGGAGTCAGGAGTTACATTTTTCAAATAAATAAATAAATATCTGTTATAATTAGCCTCTTTTGCATCATCTTTTCTGAACTGGTGTGGAAGTTTTTTTCATTTTCATTCAAGCTGCATTTAGGCTCCAACCACCTCCATCCCCACATTCTAATTTTAAAATCTGCAAATAAACAGATGGAAACTTCCGATGAACTCAGGGGATTATTCTGAGTGGAACACACCCATGAATAGAATCAGAATGAAACGCTGGAATGTCCCTTTAATAATTTTATGTCTGATAACATACCTGTAACCTGAAATGCTTTTTTAAAAAGAAAAAATAACCCTGTCCAGGCGATACCCCAGCCCTCATCATCGCTGGGATAGCCTGCAGCTGAAACAAAACTCTGACAAGTGGAAGGGGATGGATGGATGAATTATGGCTTTTCAGTGCTTTCATTACTGTAGACAACATTAAAATAAGTGCAAAGGAAAGTTGCGGCGTGTAAGTAACCAATACTGACTGAATGTGGGGAGATATCTACTTTATATTTAGGTGATGAAACCATTAACATCCTTAAGGGCAATAAAAACGAACTAAATAAAAATAATATTACAATATTAATTAATTATTTTATTTATTTAAAAAAACAAGATACAAATACTTAAAGGGTTGAATACTGACTTCAGGCTGTTTCAGGCACTAGAAGACATGATATACTTTGAATGGAAAGCAGAAGTAAATAAACTATTTGCCATTGATTTATTGCTGATCAGAAGCTTGCTGACATTTTAAACTTGAGTGGATTACGCTGTTGTAACTGTACAATATTGATGCACAGAATGGTTTTAAGCAGGGTGTATTTTGTTCTTGCACATACTTAAAAATAAAATTCCAGCAAAAGTCCCACACCGTAAAAAACAAGATTAGACTGAACTACTTCCTGCAAACACCGAGGGCGTCCTTGGAAAGCAACGCAATCACTGATCCCTGCAGAAGAATCCTCAGCTAAATTTAGTCTTCACAGGATTCAGGGCAGAAAAACAATGGGATGTAGGAAGCAGAGGTGGAAGAGGAAGGTATAAACAGAGAATAAGGTGGGAGGAAGAGGAGTTGGAGAGAGAAAGAGGAAGAAAAGCCAGGAGGAAGCGAGAAGAGGTGGCATTTTTGACCTGTGAACTGCGGGAAAATGCAAAAATGTACTTTCTGTGAGCATACATATTCATATTTGTTGATCTCAAGCTTTTTATATTAGACACACACTCATGTATAGCTTAAATTGCAGATGTTCGTATTGCGGATAAAAAGTTTAAATGTTAGATAAGGTTTTAATTTTAGACATACCTCCGAACAATAACTCAGATAAAGCTGCTAGGCAATTTGTATGGATCCAACACAAAGCTGTTTATCTTACCTTTGAATCCACTCCAGGGATGACTTATGGAGGGGATATTAGGTTCAGATGAAGTTGAAAGAGTTGAGCATCAAAGTTGCATTTGACCCAAATACCTCAAATTAGAATGCTCAGAGGAAAGTGCTGCAAAAACATGCTCATCTCAACCAGATCGGAAAACAAGGTAAATCTGTTCAAAATGCAAGACGGAACTCATCAAGGTGCTGATCTTAATAAAAAGAAAAGTCTACTGCAAGCAAATTTCTCTGAACACTTTTTAAGTTAATGGTTCGGTCACGCTCTTGAATATTAATTCTTTATCACAAGACTGAGTTTGTTCACCGTGAACGACTGACTTTTTCTGAATTTCAGAGATGTTATGGTTTCTGTTTTGGACTATAACAACATCACATACCTGCACAGGTTATATGTTAATTATTATCAGCCTTCACCCTCACATATCTCTTCTGTAAAGTTCAGTGAGTTGAACTGAAGCTCTTCCTGTGCAGCTGTGACGTGGGGTCAGGAGTGTTTCAAGTCACATGTCACTGCAGCGGTTCAGAGATCAAAGTGTCAGTGTCATCAATCTCAGCGTCTTAGCCGAGGTGTCTGAGCAGAAATTTACAGCCCTGTTGTTGTTACTGTGGAATTTCCGTAACTTTTTTCCATTTCTTTTTTCTTTTTGCTGTGCCTTCTCCTCCGTGAGGTTCACTCTGGAGCTCGCGTGCATAACTTTGAATGGGCTGCCGCTACTAAAGCTAAACTGGCTGTGCAGGGCTTGCCCACAATGAGATCTAAAAGGCTGCCAGCTGGTTTGAGTTCAATGGAAGCTGAAGGGGTGAAGCTTCCTTTTACAAACAAGTTCCAGTGTGTAGAAAATCATGAATTGCCCTTATGGGGTGCTCATTATGTAGCTGTTTTTCTAGCAACAGTGCCGGTACAGAGGCTTCATCTGCCAATCATCTGGCACTGGCACTATTCTTTTCTATTTTCTTATGTGTTTAGCAGGTTCTGTGCTTTACACTGGCACCACATCATTAGGAAATAGGTTTCTTTTTTTTTTCTTTTTTTTTTTCTTTTTTCTTTTTTTTTTTTTTCGCCTGTCCCGTTTGGCTCTTTTGCCATCAGAATTGTTGTCTAAAGGCAAAGAAAGATGCCCAACGGATTTACTTTACCAAACTGACCATCCCAGCCTTGCCGTAATGGTCCATTTGATTCACCTTTTATTGTTTATTTTATTTTCACTTACTGAATACGGGACAGACTTGACTGGAGGAAAGAAGGGGAGAAAGAAAGAGGGAAAGAGAAACAGCTGAGAAGAGGGACGGGGGAGAAGGGCAAAAACCAAAAACCAACAGAACGGGCAGAGAAAAAAAATGCATATATCAATCACCTGGATCACCTGCTGAGAAAGAAAAAAGAAAGCAAGCAGAAGAGAACAAGAGTAATAGAATAAACAACATCACAATGATATATGGGAATATGACAGTAAATACTAAATATTAAACATTATTGTGCAGCACATAAGATCAACAGAACACCGTGTGCTTTGAGGTAGGAGCCAAAAAGGGTGTAGTTTGTGGGTGTGATCACCCGTGTGTACACCTGTGAGCATGGACGCGCTTGTTTTTTTAAAAGGTTCCTTCGTGTAATGATCTGCTAGAGGGTGTGGGGGGGCCACAGCCCCGTCCTCCAGGGCGTGAAGCAGGTGTGGAGGAGATCAAAACTCCAGACATCCAGAGGCCCCCAGAACACAAGAGACCAAGGAAGACCAACAGAGGGGCAGCTGCGCCACTGTCCCAGAAAGAGCTGAGGAGAGTCCCAGATGAGGGCTCACTCAGCAGCCGCGGAGCAGAAGCCAGGGGGAGTTGCAGTGACGCGCCCGTGAGCTCCGCCGGCAGCCAGCTGCGCCTGAGTGACCGAGCCCCAGGCCGAGAGGCCGGGGGCACCCCACCTCCGAAGTGGCCCGAGCGAGCCCCGGGCTCCAGGCCCCGATAAGCGGCCGCCAAGGAGTGAGCCGGTGTGTACCTGGACGCCCATCCCCGGACACAAAGAACCACCAACGCACCGATGTCTGAGGGGGTCCGCCACTGGCAGGGGAAGTGGTGGTAGGGGGAGACAAGCCTCCAAACCTTGGAGGGCCTGAGATGTCCCCAGAGAGGTGGCGCCTGACACCCAACCTGACATATAGACACAGACATACAGGCACACACAGATACAAACATCCATTCCCACCCTCATGCTCTCATATGCACTTACTCCACACTCAACCAACGTGGAGACAGACATAAAGAGACGTTGTACACACGATCACACTCCCCAAGCGTACTCTACAAACCGGGTCTAGGTACCCTTGCCCCTGGAGGGGGGAACTGCACCCAGACCCAGGTGGTGTTTCCCTTTTCCCCGCGGTGGGGGGAGGCAGACCGCCCCGACTCCGCAGCAGCAGGAAGGCTCCACACTCCAGACCGCAGTCGGACGGCCAACTCCTCCTCCTAGCCCTCCCCGCTCCAGCAGGTCGCAGAGAATGGGGGTGAGAGAAGACTCCAAACCTCCCTCCACCCACTCATTGTAGTGTTGATGCATGTGTGTTCTAAGGTGCATTTAAAACCCAGGAGGGCATGGAGCTACCTGCCAGAGAGCAGCAGGTAAGCGCATGGTCCCTCCTGCTAGCCCTCAATGTCTACGTGTATTTAAAATTGAGAGGTGGGCAACGATGCCAGGGGTGGGGTGTACACCCTGATGGTACTTTGGACTCCGTGTATCGTGCCCACCCCCAAGATCCTATATGTATGTGTAATGAGAGTGTGAGTAATGTGAATGTCTAAGTTGTGGGATAAAATTGAGGCAGAGGCAGCCAGAAGGGGACGGGGGGGGGGGGGGGGGGGGGGGGGGGGGGGTAGCCTCCTCTGCACCCTGGTGACATACCCCCACTCCAAGGCCCTGCATGTGTGGGTGGTTGTGGTGGAGCGGGAAGAGGGAGGCAGCTGGAGATGGGGAGGGAAGGAAGGGAGGGGCAAGTGACCCCTCCCTGGGGCCAGCTCCCCCGCTGACCCCAGTAGGCACCCCCATACTCCGCGACCCGCCAGGGAAAGGGGGCCCAGGCCCATCCAGACCGGGCCCAGTGCAGCAGCGCCGCCCGGCCCCACAGAGCCCGGGACAGTCCACCCAACCCCACCACAGAGAAAACTGCACCCACCCCACCATCCACTCATCTTCCAGACTACATAAGACAATAAACACCCAGGCTGAGATCTTCCTCCACCTCTCCTGTATCTCCCCCTCCTGCAGAGGGAGCTCCTGAGGAGAGGAAAGCTCCTGCAAGATGTGACAATCTCCCCCACCAGTTGAAGAGCCCCCCAGGTGGAAATAGGTTTCAGATGGCCAAAAACACAGTCTGGTTGATTTTCAATATGCTGCACCATCCTGCCTTCATCAGAAATGAAAGTGGTTAGCATAATGGAGTGCAATAATTAAAGGTCAAAATCTTCACGTCACACATGAACGTCTCATGGTCCATTTGCCATCTTGTTCATCAATCTTTAAAAAGAGTTCATCTGCACTTTAAAGTCACCAATCTATAGCATCAGCCTGATACACATGGTCCTGACTCTGTTCTGTGTGTGACTTTAAGGGATTTTATGTTTATTGTTGCATATAAAAGAAAATATTCTCATTTCCCTTCACTGGCATGCAAAACACAATTTCATGCATATATTTTTAAGAATTTGTCTCCAGGACTGAGCACCTCCACCAGAGTGCCAAAACCACTGCCGAGTATTTTCTTGAACATATCGTTACCAAGCCTGAGAAAGAAAAATATGATTCTGGAGTAAGTTGCATGAAGGGGGAGAGACCGTCCCCAATGGGTGGTGAGTGGAGCTTTAATAGACATGTAGGTAAAGGAACATGAGGAGGTGTTGGATAGGTGTGGTGTCAGGGAGAGAAATGCAGAAGATGAAAAGGCTGGAAATGGCTGTGATGAACACATATGTCAAGAAAAGGGAAGAACATAGGTGGCTGTTTAAGAGTGAAGGAAAGTACACACACGGGGACTACTTCTTATGCAGAAGTTGCAATCTGAAAGAGACTGGAGACTGCAAGGTGGTGTCAGGAGATAATGTAGCTAATCAGCATTGGATGGAAGTGTTTAGGATCACCTTGGAAAGCGAGAAGAGGAAGCGAGTGACGGCAGAGACAAGGAAGCTGAGCTGAGCTGCCTCACAAAGAGATTTGTGACACAAGGATCGGCGCAAGAGTGAAAGACAAGGTTTACAAGATGGCAGTGAGACCTTCTATGATGTTTGGTTTGGTAGCATTGACAAAAAGACCTGCAGGTGGCAGAGTTGAAATTTTCATTAGAAATGATCAGAGGGACAGCTCAGGTGGAGTGGTTTGGAGACAAAGTTAGAGAGGCAACGCTGGGATGGTTTGGTAATGTGCAGAGGAGGGACAGTGGATATACTGGACGACTGCCAGGCAGGATAAAAAGGAGACCACAGAGAAGATTCATGTAGTAGTGAAGGAGGACATGCAGAGGGTTGGTGTGACAGAAGAGGATGCTAGAGATATGGTGAAATGGAGCTAAAGCTGCTGTGGCGACTTCTAAAGGGAGCAGCCAAGAGAGGAAGAAGAAGATTATTACTGTGCTTGACTGGCCAGCCAACTTGTCTGACCTGAACTTCTGAGAGAATTAATAGGCTATTGTTAAGAGGAAGATAAGAAACAACCGACTCAAAACAGACGAGCTGAAGGCCGCTATCAAAGAAACTGGACTTCAATAACACTTCAGCAGTGCCACAATCTTGTGGCTTCAGCCTCCTGCTGATATGATGTAGTCATTTCTGGTAAAGGTCCAACAGCCAAGTATAAATGAACATACCTTTCAGAAGTTGGACATCTCTCTACGGTAAATCCTTGAGTCTTTTGAGATCCTGGATTTCTAATTTTCATAAGATATAAGCCATAATCATCAAAATCAAAACCAAAAAGACTTGAAATGCTGGATTTAACTTTATGTGTAATGAATGTGGCAGGGATAGCTCTACTACTCTAAGGGACTCTTGAGCCAGGTACTGTCTCTGTGCACTGCTTGCGCTGGATTGGTTGCTACCCACTGCTTCACCGAGTGAATGGGTTAAATGCAGAGGACAAAATATCCCACCCATGGGATTACAAGGGGTTTGGAAATAAATAAATATGACAGCATCCACCCATTCGCTTATCCTTTTTCATGGTCACAGGGGGCACTGGAGCCTATCCCAGCTGTCATAGGGCAAGAGGCGGGGTACACCCTGGACAGGTGGCCAGTCTATCGCAGGTCTAACACACAGAGACAGACAACCATTCGAACTCGCATTCACACCTATGGTGACCTATTGATCAATTAACCTATCCCCACTAACTGCATGTCTTTGGACTGTGGGAGGAAGCCGGAGAAACTGTGGAGAACCCACGCAAACATGGGGAGAACATGCAAAGTCCACACAGAAAGATCCTGGCCTGATGGTGGAATTGAACTCATACCTTTTTGCTGTGTGGCAACAGTGCTAACCCCCGTGTCACCGTGCTGTCTAAATAAATCCTGTTTGAAAAGAAATATGAAAGCAGACTTTTTTTTAAAGAAATTTCAAATTTTCCTGCTAAATGTAAGTTTCAGATGCACTTCTATATTTGAATTTGAAATCTACTATTTCCTGTTTGCTAGGCACTAGTTATTAATTTGTACTGTACTGTAGGCCAGCGGTCCCCAACCCCCAGGCCTCGGACTGGTACCAGTCCGTGAGTCGTTTGGTACCGGCCGCGAGAGTTGAGGCTCAGGTGTGAAATGTATAGTTTTCAGGGTTTTTATCGGTTTTCAGTGTTATTTTGTTATCATTTTTATCGTTTACTCGGTTTTCCTGGGTCTTTTCACGTGTGTTATGAATAAATTTTCTTTTTTTCGGTACCGGTACTAGTTTTATTTTGTTGTATTTATCCGCGACACCTTAAAGGCCGGTCCATGAAAATATTGTCGGGCATAAACCGGTCCGTGGCGCAAAAAAGGTTGGAGACCGCTGCTGTAGGCTACATGTGAAATACACAGATTTTCATCTTTGTTTACATGTTCAACCTTAAAGATAAGCAAGAGTGTGTTTCTTTATCATAGAAAACCTGTCATGGCTACTGAACGGACTCACGCGCAGACAGTTCTTTCAAGGAAACAAAAGGGGATTTATTTACAATAGGGATCACCTTAGTGCAAAATATATGTACAGTGAGTTGGGAGGGGGTCCAGGGCTCCAGGGAGAGAAGGGGGGGGGAATCCACACACACGCTTCCTCTTCCACTCAGTCACCGCCACCGCTCCTCCGCACACACGCACTCCTCTTCAGCCGCACTCGCTCCAACACTCCACACACTGCCCCACTTGGACAGGTCCGGTGATTCGGTCCAGAATCTACAGACAGAAGGTCAAGGTTAGTTCCACAACATAAAACACATGTAAGCGATTCTTCTTTGAATATGCCGCGAGCACGAACTCAGGTGGTTCAACGTTCCAGCGGTGAGCTGCTCTGTGCCACTGCCTTAAATAGCAGCTGGGGAAATCAGCCAGATCAGCCGCAGGTGGACACCATCACACGGGTGCGTGGGCCAAGAGTGAGAGCCCGTAATGAGCTCCACCCAGGCAGAGAGGAGGAGGAGAGACAAAAAACCAAAACTAACAACAACAAAACCTGTAGCCAGCGTGGGCCAACCAGAGAGACACGGGGACCGTGACAAAACCTGAGACAGGTGATGCTCAAAAAACTGAATATTATACAAAATTGTGTTCAGATGTTCAGTTAACAAAGCCTGATCCTTTCCCGCTCACTGTTTTCAGTATAAACTCATTTCCGTGGGCATCAGCGCATTACTATTACTATTACTATTACTATCCGAGGATTCCTTACACCATGAAAAGCTCGTCCTTGACACTTCTTCACCTCGCAGACAGTCACTTAAGGTTGCCCCTTCCTCTGTAAGCAGCACCCACCTGCTGTCGTCTGTCGAGTCTCAGTGTTTCCACAAAGAACAGAAACTGACTAATAAGAAAACCAGGTTATTAACCACCCAGTGGTGTTTTCATGAAAATCAAACACCACAGAAATCACATTTTACTTACTCCACTAACCCACAGAAACCGGTCAGAATAAAAAAAAAATCTTCATCATGTAGTGAGACTACATAAAAAAAAACAAATCAGGCCTGGAGAAAATGTGGCTAACGTTGAAAAACTACAAAACAGACAAGAAGAAAACAGGAGAGGAGCTGATAGCCGGCTGGAGACTGTGTGCATATATGCTGCAGTAGCTAAATGACTAATGAAGAGCAGGTGTTCGTGCGAAAGCAAGGCTACTCACTAGGGCAACTAGCGGGCTCCTGAGGAGAGGGTTTATTCTCTCAGTTTGTGATGTTACTACACAACAAAACATTTTACTACTTTCTTTTGAGCAGCAGGCTTTGCTCGGGTTTTTGACATTTCCTTGCTGGTAAATGCAGAACTCGGAAAGCTCCGAGCCCGAGAGGGGGCTTAGTTCAGATCTGTGCAAATCTCTCTGGTGCTGTGTCATATTTATTTTAGAAGCCTAGTAGATAGAGATAGCTGCTGCTGCTGCTGTCTGCTGTTCAATAATAGATAACTGCTCATTCCTTTAAAGAAAAAAAAAAATAGAAAAGCTCACTAGTCATTGTTTCCTGCTGAGAGTTCGGCAAGAGGAAGATATATGAGAATGAAAGCAAGGCCGAGATGGACAGAAGAAGAAAGGATCACGCCATCGCGCCTCTGAAGTCAAAGTCCGGAGAACAAAATGCCTCACACCAGTGGGCCAGTGTCAGAAAGGAGTCAATTAGTTATCCTTTGGTGGGGGGGAGGAGAGGAAAGACAAATTTATGTTGGTGAGGTTGTGTGAAGATGACTCACTGGGCCTGACACACACACACTCCCTCCTATAGAAGCGCTTTCATCGCTTCATCTCTCTCATGTCCTCCCTCTTCCATCCCCTCTCTCTATCTCTTAACCTCTTTCTGTCGCTCACTCTTTCTGCCGGTGATGAAGTCATGCCACCACGCCCGGCTCTCCCCCTGTGCTCCCCACGCTCGCACGCCTGTTACTACCAAAAGCCATTAACCCTTGGAACCAAGGAGCTGAGGCGGCACGCGGCATCATTCATAAGAAATGAGCTCAGTTTAACACTCGTGGCCAGAGGTGACTTGCTGCTTTCCCTTCGATGGCATGAAAAGCAGGGCAGCGGCGGTGGCCAAGCATTAACTTTCCTGCACGATTCACTTTTTTTCCCCTTGAGATTCTCGGTCAGTGGGATTCTGCAATTGAAGGGGTGTTAAATCCTTGATAGCAAAGTTTATCTTGTGCAGCTGTTGAACACACTATAGACACCTAGGCTTGGCTGATTCTCACTTGAGGTTGCGCTGATTTATCAGTCTTGCAGGCGCTGCCACAAGTCCCATGACAACCTGTGTTTGCTGTGTTCTTAAAAAGATGTAAATTGTTCATTTGGCCATGAATTAATGCATAATGAGTGTGAGTGTAGTTTTTTTTAAAGGTTCACTAATGTTTGTTTATTTTGATCATGGTTAGAGCCACACCCAGGGGCAGAGATGGGCTCAATGTCTTGTGCACCTAATTAAATATTCCATCCATCCGCTGTCTTGACAACTTGTCCAAATGAGGGTCTCGAAAGAATGAAGATGCACCCTTTGGTCAGTTCACCAGTCTATCACAGTTCCATCCAAAAGTTAAGAAAAATCATTTTAAGCCTAGTTATGTCCAGCAACTTGAAAAAGTGTCACAAAAAGAAGGAAACTGATGTTGTGTCACTCAGAGTGGTTTCAGCTCAGAGCAAGTAACAGTACAGTACATATATACTATATTACCAAAAGTGTTACTTTACACCAGGGGTCCCCAATCCCAGTCCACGAGGGCTGGGATTGGGACATATCTAAACCCAGCAGGTTTTAGATGTGTCCTTGATCCATCACAGCGGATGTAAATGGATAAATTACCTTCTCAACATGTCTTGAAGTTCTCAGAGGCCTGGTAACGAACTAATCATGTGATTCAGGTGTGTTGACCAAGGGTGAGGTCTAAAACCTGCAGGGACACCGGCCCTCGTGGACTGGGATTGGGGGGCCCTGCTTTACACAGTAATTATTTTTATGTCTCTGATTTGGTACAGATCTCCATCCCATCCCAGTGCCTCAGATCCTCCTCTTCTTTCTGTTCCTTCGTTTCGTCTTCTTACCATGGAGGGCAGGGATTTTAGTTACTTTGCACCTCGACTTTGGAATTCCCTACCCGCTGATCTCAGAAACATCACTTCATTCCCCCTTTTTAAGTTCACCCTGAAAACCCACCTCTTCAAGATAGCCTATTCTATATAACTTCTCCATGCTCTTAAACCTTCTTTTATTATTGTGTTTATTTCCAGTTTTTATGCTTGTCTTATTTGCTCTGTACAATGTCCTTGGGTGTTTTGAAAGGCACTTTTGTTAGGATGCCTGGGTCGTTGACCCAGGGGTTTTGAGTTTATTATATTATTTATACTTTCTAGTCTTTGGTTTCTTTGAGTTCTGTCTTATAGTTTATGTCTCTGTCTTCTCTAGCTGCTCTGTCTCCCCTGTCAGCTGTATCCCCTTGTCTAGTTCGCGTCTCTGTGTGTCCTTAGTGGCTATATCCCCGTGTCCAGTCAGTGTTTGTGTCACAGTCCTGGGTCGGGTCGACCCAGCATTTTGAGTTTCTTATGTTTTGGTTTATTTTTGCATTATGGATTGGTTATTCTCTGGTGATACTGTTTTGATTACAATTATATTCTGATTCTTTAGTTATCTGATGATGATGTTGATGACGATGATGATTATGTCTGGTTTAGGTTTTGTTATCTTGCCCTTATGTTTGGTTTAGGTTGCCTGTGCTTGGTCTTCTCTGCCCGTATGTCCCTCTGTTTGTCCATGACGTCATTATGCCTGTTTACGAGTCTGTCTCTGTCTGGCGTGTGCTTCCTGTCTTATTTTGTAGGTCTGTGTCCTTTGTCAGTGCGTTCAGCTTTGTGCTCTCCCTGTCTCGTCAGTGTAATCAACGTCAGCCGTGTCTCCCAGCTGTTTCCTCTTTGCTCCGTTCACCTCTTGTATTTAGTGTCTGTGTCTTCCCCTACTCGGTGTCGCATCGTTAACGTCTGTTCACCCTCACTTGCTGCGTGTTTAGGATTTCCAGTCCTCCTGCATCTCTGTTTAGAGTTTTGTTTGCTTTTGTGAGTTTTATTTTATCTTGATGTTCTGCTCCAGCAATAAAGCTGCATTTTCTGTCTAAACCTCGTGTCCTGAGAATCCTGCATTTTGGGTCCACCACTCCTGCCTGCCTGCCACACAGCCGACCATGACAGAACGATGCGACCATTTCCTGGACCCAGCGGATTCATCCCGGGAACATGACCTCTCCCGCATCCACCGCCTGATCGAGCGGGTCTCCCACACTAAGGACGCTAAGACTATGGCAGTTGGAATTAACGCTATAGAAGCGATCCTGGAGGGGAATCCTCATTTGCGCACACTAAAGGGATTTAGGGGCTTCATAGACCAGCTGCATGAAGCCCAGGAGGTGCTACAGGCTCGGGAGCTTGCAGCTTTTGTCCGCGCCCAGTATTCTTCGCCGAAGCCGTCGCATCGGCAGCAGCCGCAACACAAGGAGCTCTCCGCGGAGTCGGCCGCCGTACAGCAGCAATTGCAACAGGGGAAAGGCGTTTCCGCACCGCGGCCACAGAGCTCCACTTCTTGCCGCTCAGGGCTTAATTCACCTGCCTCCTGCTTGGCGGCGATGTGGTCGCAGGACGAGGACGAGGACGTCTTTTCTCCATCGTCACCAGTTTCTCCTGTCGCCTCAGCCCCTGCCGCCAGGAGGAAGCGGCGCCACCGCCGTCATTCCTCACTACAACCGGAGCCCAATCACTCGTCAGAACAGCAGGCAATGGTGAGTGATGTTGACTGTACCCCTATTGCTTCACCTGCAAATAGTAATGGGAACTGTTTTCTTCTCACGGCTAAGAGTAGTGAGGTGAAGGCGGTTTGTTCCATGGACGTTCACCCCGGCCCAGTAGAAAGAAAAGACTCCCTGACTCATTATGTTGATGCTTTTTCCGCTGAAGAACCAGAATGTATGGGCAAAACTCTGATTGTGCACCCTCTGTTGGAGCCTGCTAAGAACTTTTCTGTCGATACAGAGTTAACCCCGGACAGTTTGAATTCAGTGTTGACATGTACTGCTGAATCTATGAATGGCGCTGTGGGTTCGCAACCCAAGAATGGGGAGGGGGACTTAACGGGCTGTTTCTGCCCTGTTCTCTTAGAGCAGAGAAGCCTAAGCAGAACTGTTTCTTCTGAACTCCTTCAGCTAGTTAAACCGAGCCCTACAGGCTCAGGGGAGCCTATACCACCCCCTGCATCACGCTCACTACAAACACCTCCTCAACCATTAGCCCGTTCAGCAGCCCAGCTAGCTGTTCAGCTGCCCTCAGCTCAGTCAGCTGCCCAGTTAGCCACTCCGTTACCCGCAGCTCAATCATCTGCTCCTTCACTAGTTTCATTCTCCCCACAACGGTCACTTCAGTCTTTCTCAACCCAGTCTCCTGCTGAGCAGCCATCTTTTCTCACTCGTATTAAGCAGGAAAACATGCTCAACAGGACTGTTTTCGTTCCTCGAAAGCTGGCCCGATTAGAGACATTTACTACCTCCAGGGCCTCCCCAGAGTCCGAGTTTCAACCCGCAGTTGACTCTGGACCCCTGGGGGCTAAGGAGTCAGCCGATGACTGCACCCAACTGTTGCCTCCTGAGCCTAACCTATGTGTTGCTCAGCCCCAGTCAGCATCAACGCTGCCAGAGGCCCGTGTGCCTGCTGGTCCTGTTCTGTCCCTGCCAGAGGCCCGTGTGCCTGCTGGTCCTGTTCTGTCCCTGCCAGAGGCCCGTGTGCCTGCTGGTTCTGTTGCGTTCCTGCCAGAGGCCCGTGTGCCTGCTGGTTCTGTTGCGTTCCTGCCAGAGGTCTCCGCACCTGCTGGTTCTGTTCTGTGTGTGCCAGGGGCTCCAGTGCCCACTGGTTCTGAGACTGTTTTTGCTGGGGGGCCCAAGGAGCCCGTCCAGCCTTCTGCCTCGTCAGCTGGGGGGCCCGAGGAGCCCGTCCAGCCTCCTTCCTCGTCAGCTGGGGGGCCCGAGGAGCCCGTCCAGCCACCAGCTGCTCCACCAGCAGCCTCATCCACGCTTGCAGCAGCAGTTTCATCCATGCCGCCACCTGCTGCAGCGCCTCCGTCTGCATCCTCCACGCCGTTGCCTGGCCCGGCCTCTGCTGCATCCTCCACGCCGTCGCCTGGTCCGGATTCAGCATCCTCAGCGTCGCCTGGTCCAGCGCATGCTTCGGCTTCATCCGCTTCACCTGGTCCAGCCACTGCTTCATCCTCGCCTGGTCCGGCCTCCGTGTCTTCACCCTCGCCTGGTCCGGCCTCCGTGTCTTCAGCCTCGCCTGGTCCGGCCTCCGTGTCTTCAGCCTCGCCTGGTCCGGCCTCCGTGTCTTCAGCCTCGTCTGGTCCAGCCTCTGCATCCCCATCTGGTCCAGCCTCTGCATCCCCGTCTGGTCCAGCCTCTGCATCCCCGTCTGGTCCAGCCTCTGCATCCTCGTCATCCCCGTCTGGTCCAGCCTCCGCTTCGCCTGGGGCTGCAGGGGCCACGCAGCCTTCAGGTCCCCTACTACCGCCTCCACATCGTCGGTCATCTGCCAGGCCGCTTGTTGGGCATCTCCGCCACCGTGGACGCCCTCCTGAACACCCTACTGAACGCCGCCACTGCCTTCCGCGTGGCCGGCCCCCGGATCTGCTCTGTCGCCGCCACTGCCTTCCGCGTGGCCGGCCCCTGGAACTGTTTGCCCGTCGTCGCAGTTGCCGTCCACACGGTCGGCCCCCGGAACTGAACTGTTTTGGCCTCCTGCGCTGTCGGCCTCCGGGTCGGCCCCCTGAACTTGACCTTCTGGGTCTTTCTGGGCTCTGTCCCTCCTTCCTGGTCCCCCGCCGCCCGCCCTGGTTGGGTTGTTTTCTGTTTTTGGCTGTTTTTTGTGCTTCTGTTGGGCGGTCTGGAGCCCGCCCTTGTGGGGGGGGGTACTGTCACGGTCCTGGGTCGGGTCGACCCAGCATTTTGAGTTTCTTATGTTTTGGTTTATTTTTGCATTATGGATTGGTTATTCTCTGGTGATACTGTTTTGATTACAATTATATTCTGATTCTTTAGTTATCTGATGATGATGTTGATGACGATGATGATTATGTCTGGTTTAGGTTTTGTTATCTTGCCCTTATGTTTGGTTTAGGTTGCCTGTGCTTGGTCTTCTCTGCCCGTATGTCCCTCTGTTTGTCCATGACGTCATTATGCCTGTTTACGAGTCTGTCTCTGTCTGGCGTGTGCTTCCTGTCTTATTTTGTAGGTCTGTGTCCTTTGTCAGTGCGTTCAGCTTTGTGCTCTCCCTGTCTCGTCAGTGTAATCAACGTCAGCCGTGTCTCCCAGCTGTTTCCTCTTTGCTCCGTTCACCTCTTGTATTTAGTGTCTGTGTCTTCCCCTACTCGGTGTCGCATCGTTAACGTCTGTTCACCCTCACTTGCTGCGTGTTTAGGATTTCCAGTCCTCCTGCATCTCTGTTTAGAGTTTTGTTTGCTTTTGTGAGTTTTATTTTATCTTGATGTTCTGCTCCAGCAATAAAGCTGCATTTTCTGTCTAAACCTCGTGTCCTGAGAATCCTGCATTTTGGGTCCACCACTCCTGCCTGCCTGCCACACAGCCGACCATGACAGTTTGTGTCTGCCCTGGTCCCACGTCTCTGTTCCCTCTGTTGCAGTGCGTGCGAGTCTGTGTCTTTGTTCAGTCTGTGTTATGTGTTTCCTGTTTTACTTTGAAAGTCCATGTCTGATGTTAACCCTGGAGGGTCCTAGAAAAATGCATACACTATCGGACCTAGAGCCACAAATCGACCCAAGACCCTCCAGGGGTTAATGTGTCTGGTTTTGCTTCCCCTTGTCTCGTTAGGCCTGATTTGCCCCAGCTGTGTTTCCCTCCTGTTACCCATTCCCTGATTGCTCCCTCTGTGTATTTAAGCCCTGTGTTTCTCTGTGTCCGTGTCGCAGTGTTGGGGAGTAACGGAATACATAGGGGCGATCGTGGCTCAAGAGTTGGGAGTTCGCCTTGTAATCGGAAGGTTGCCGGTTCGAGCCCCGGCTTGGACAGTCTCGGTTGTTGTGTCCTTGGGCAAGACACTTCACCCGTTGCCTACTGGTGGTGGTCAGAGGGCCCGGTGGCGCCAGTGTCCGGCAGCCTCGCCTCTGTCAGTGCGCCCCAGGGTGGCTGTGGCTACATTGTAGCTTGCCATCACCAGTGTGTGAATGTGTGTGTGAATGGGTGGATGACAGGTTGTGTAAAGCGCTTTGGGGTCCTTAGGGACTAGAAAAGCGCTATACAAATACAGGCCATTTACCATTTACCATACATGTACCGCCGTTACGTATTTAGAATACAAAATATGAGTAACTGTATTCCGTTACAGTTACTGTTTAAAAAGGTGGTATTCAGAATACAGTTACTTTGTTGAAATAAATGGATTACACTGCGGTACTTTCCTGTTTCATTTTGTCGCGGGTCAGGACTGTTTGGGTTTTGTTTGACAGCTACGTTCTTTCGTTCCAGGCGGCAGCGTTACGGTTGCCATGGTTACAGGGCGACGCTCTCTCTCTCTTTCTGCGACTGTGTGTTTCCTGGGTGAGAGAGCGCCTTTTCGTTGTTGTTGTTGTTGTTGTGCTAAGCTAACAGGCAGAATGCTACAAGCATAGCTCTAAAGAATGTAGCATCATGGGCAGTATAGTCCGTGTTGCAGGGAGAATGCACTGCCATACACGTTATGTGTCTGTGAGCGCGAGGAGGGAGAAAAAGGCGAGTGGAAAGGTACGAGTTGTCGTCGAGGAAAAACGGGAGCTGGAAGCATGTAAATATAATAATAACCACTGCAGCCAAGAAGAGTGCCTGACGAGCCCAGTTGTAAGTAAGCTATTAAGACTCGACTGTACACCGTGTTCGTGTTTTCCTCCGAAAACAATAAGTTCCGTTGGAGCAGTCTTTCAACGCCTCTCTCTGTCTCTGCTAGCAAAGTTGACCCACACAACAGAGTAAAGCTATTTTTCGGCTACGAGCCGACAGGGACCCCGCCGTATTAGTCAGAGGTCCCTTTACTACAGTTCGGAGTCGCGGACCTTCAGTAATAGTAATAAATCACACAGCAATAGTACATTCACGTTGTTGTAAAAAGCACGATAATATATTAAGTAATCCAAAGTATTCAGAATACGTTACTCTCATTGAGTAACGTAACGGAATACGTTACAGAATACATTTTGGGGCATGTATTCTGTATTCTGTAACGGAATACATTTTAAAAGTAACCTTCCCAACACTGCCGTGTCGCGATCTACCGTTTACTTTGCTGTGTGTTTTGTCAATCCGCTGGTGTTAGTTTATTTTTGAGTTTTTCCAGTTATGTTATGTTTGCGTTCAGCATTAAAGCTGTTTTGGTTTAAGTTCTGTCTCCGGAGTCTGCACCTTGGGTCCTATCCCTGTCCGCACACAGCCGTCACCTAACAACTTTTAAATAAAATGTATTAATATTATTATTATTATCTGACTACTATAGAGGGTATTAATTAGAGCAATGTTTGTAGCCAATATTTTGACAGACAAAAAGCTGGACGACTTTGGTTCTGGGGCAGGGACCATTCATTTTCCCAAAGAGTCCCACGAGAAACTGAGGTTGTTGTGGAGGACAAGACAAGAAACCTCAGTCGAAGTAAATTCTGTTCAGTGTTGATTTTTATCTCTTTAGAAGCTTATTGGTGCTAACTCACCACAACAATCCCAGTTTTTCATGTGGCTCCTTGGGAAAATGAACTGCCCACCATGGTTCTGGAGACTAGGAGCAAATCTGCCTCAGAGTGCGTGTTTACTATGCTAACTACTATGTTAACTATAGTGTTGGGAAGGTTATTTTAATCTGTATTCCACTACAGATTACAGATTACATGCCCCAAAATGTATTTTGTAACGTATTCTGTTACTTTACTCAATGAGAGTAACGTATTCTGAATACTTTGGATTACTTAATATATTATCAAGCTTTTTGCAACTACATGAATGTACTATTGCTATTTATAGTCTTTAAATGTGCACTATAAATGTGTGTGTGTATATATATATTCCCCTCTCGCCCCTGTGGGTGGTCAATCCTTCAAGCTCGGGTCCTCTACCAGAGGCCTGGGAGCTTGAGGGTCCTGCGCAGTATCTTAGCTGTTCCCAGGACTGCGCTCTTCTGGACAGAGATCTCCGATGTTGTTCCCGGGATCTGCTGGAGCCACTCGCCTAGCTTGGGAGTCACTGCACCTAGTGCTCCGATTACCACGGGGACCACCGTTACCTTCACCCTCCACATCCTCTCGAGCTCTTCTCTGAGCCCTTGGTATTTCTCCAGCTTCTCGTGTTCCTTCTTCCTGATATTGCTGTCATTCGGAACCGCTACATCGATCACTACGGCCGTCTTCTTCTGTTTGTCTACCACCACTATGTCCGGTTGGTTAGCCACCACCATTTTGTCCGTCTGTATCTGGAAGTCCCACAGGATCTTAGCTCGGTCATTCTCCACCACCCTTGGGGGCATCTCCCATTTTGACCTCGGGACTTCCAGGTTATACTCGGCACAGATGTTCCTGTACACTATGCCGGCCACTTGGTTATGGCGTTCCATGTATGCCTTGCCTGCTAGCATCTTGCACCCTGCTGTTATGTGCTGGATTGTCTCTGGGGCATCTTTACACAGCCTGCACCTGGGGTCTTGCCTGGTGTGATAGACCCCAGCCTCTATGGATCTTGTACTCAGAGCTTGTTCTTGTGCTGCCATGATTAGTGCCTCTGTGCTGTCTTTCAGTCCAGCTTTGTCCAGCCACTGGTAGGATTTCTGGATATCAGCCACCTCCTCTATCTGCCGGTGGTACATACCGTGCAGGGGCCTGTCCTTCCATGATGGTTCCTCGTCTCCCTCCTCTTTCTTGGGTTTCTGCTGCCTGAGGTATTCACTGAGCACTCGGTCAGTTGGGGCCATCTTCCCAATGTATTCTTGGATGTTCGTTGTCTCATCCTGGACTGTGGTGCTGACACTCACCAGTCCCCGGCCCCCTTCCTTCCGCTTAGCGTACAGCCTCAGGGTGCTGGACTTGGGGTGAAACCCTCCATGCATAGTAAGGAGCTTTCTTGTCTTTATGTCAGTGGCTTCTATCTCCTCCTTTGGCCAGCCTATTACCCCAGCAGGGTACCTGATCACGGGCAGGGCGTAGGTATTGATGGCCCGGATCTTGTTCTTACCATTCAGCTGATTCCTCAGGACTTGCCTGACCCTCTGCAGGTACTTGGTGGTTGCAGCCTTTCTAGCGGCCTCTTCATGGTTCCCATTTGCCTGCGGGATCCCCAGGTACTTGTAACTGTCCTCTATGTCTGCAATGTTGCCTTCTGGTAGTTCAATCCCCTCAGTTCTGACTACCTTCCCTCTCTTTGTTACCATCCAACTACACTTCTCCAGTCCGAACGACATTCCAATGTCATTGCTGTATAGCCTGGTGATGTGGATCAGTGAATCGATGTCTCGTTCACTCTTGGCATACAGCTTGATGTCATCCATGTACAGGAGGTGGCTGACAACTGCTCCATTCCATAGTCGGTATCCGTAGCCAGTCTTGTTAATGATCTCGCTGAGGGGGTTCAGGCCTATGCAGAACAGCAGTGGGGACAGAGCATCTCCTTGGTAGATCCCACACTTGATGGTGACTTGTGCTATGGGCTTGGAGTTGGCCTCTAGTGTTGTACGCCACATCCCCATTGAGTTCCTGATGAAGGCTCTTAGGGTCCTGCTGATCTTGTACAATTCTAAGCATTCCAGTATCCAGCTGTGGGGCAGCTGGATATATATATATATATGTGGGAAAAACTCCTTCCCTTGTAAGAATCATGGTTTCCAGGTTGTCTAAGTGATTAAAATGATAAAGTGACCACACTCTACACTGCTACAAACACGAGCAATCGTGTTTACAGACAGAAAGAAAATGATACCAAGGGGTGGCTGAAGAGGTTTGCGGAGTCCTGTATTTGTTGGTACAGTCCAGCTGCTGTGATGGGATTTGCGTTATCCCTTAACTGTAGAGGCTGTTTTACAGAGCATACCGATACATAGAAGCTGATTAGCTGTAGGGAAATTTGACTTTAATATTTAGGCGGGTGTTATATATATGGAGTTTATTTTAATTATATTTTACTTGCAGGCCACCTTTTATTGTAATCAAATTTCATTCTCTGTCACTTAGCTACGGTTAAAAGGGTTTATGTCAATTACGCTCCTGGTGTGTATTCACGGCACTCATTAGCAATTTGCCATAGCACCTGTGCTGTTAATGTGTTTCGTATGAATTGACGGGGCTCTCACTGCTCTGAATAATAGACTGCAGCAGACTGTCAGGTAATAGGTTTCTTTTACATGTGACTCTAGCTTTAAATGTCTTTCAATTTACCCCACATTGTGGGTTTTGAGATTTTTGTGAATTTTTTTGTCAGCTCAGCCCCTTTAAATACCTCCAGTGCTCTGAGGGAAAGTGCTCTGCATCATTCAGATTCACAGGTTATAAACTTCCCCGTTAATCAACAAAGAGTCAAAGTCAAAAACATGAATCACTCACATTTTTAAAGTAAAATAAAATAAAATTCACTTAGTCTGCTGGTATAAAAAGAAAAACTCATTATAAACTTTTATTATCTTTTTTTTTATTATGTCTTGTCTTCTGTAATCTCCTGAGAAATGCATCTTACACTACAACAGGTACAATTTAGACCTAATGTTGCCTCCAGCAGTAAACATTTAACCAAGAATATCAAGCACTTTGATTACCATTACTGCAGCCTGAGTAGACTTAATTTAAACATTATGCAACTGTTCAACTGTTATCTTCTTTTATTGAGTTTGGGCTTCCACAAAGTCCTCCGAACTATGTATAAAACTATGAAAAACAGTGAACTCAACCATATCCTTAAAAAAATCTCCTCATTAAAACTAAATATACAGCAAACTGGTGAAGTGGCGATGAAGGTGACAACATATGGAAATTACTATGTTATATTGTTATCCCACTATTAAAGTGTGAGAAGGTTACACTGCTTAAAAAAGTCCTTCCAGCACAAACTGTATATACAGAGCAGAAGCTGTACAATACATGTATGGATCACCCCCCCCCCCCCCCCCCCACACACACACACACACTGGACGCCCCCAATACACTCAGTTCAGATAAATGGCATCAAGAGTTTTAATAAAAGTGGGAGAAATTAATCGATAATCAGGATGTTTAAACGTAAATGTTGTTAGCATAGCATAGCTCACCTGGCCAAACTTCATAAAAGCTTCTGCTAGCTCTTCTAAAACAATGCAACACTATACAGTGTCTGTGAGCTGTAAATGTAGCCATACACGTAATAAGAAATCTCATTTTCATCTCTGTTTGGATTCAGAAAACAAATTATTTCTATTATTATTATTATTATTATGAGGTGCTCGAGGTTGAGTTTTGTAAGCTAACAGAGCCTAAGTTGTGGGCTTTATGTCATGGTAGGCTAACCTACTGATAATCCATATACAGTATAAAATATAGTTGAAGTCACAGCGAAAGACACACTGTGGAAAACAGTCAGAGATGAATAATAACTAAAGATTTATACTTTCATTGTAATGTCAACAAGTACACATACATTCACTGGCTAACAGCTAGTCGATCACAAATGGTTAACTAATGACTATACCCGGGATAATACTCTTTTTAAATCTACACATCATTTACAAAATATTTGTTTATAAATATTTTGTATTCAACATGAACAGAAACTAGTGACTGAACCTATAAAATCATTAGAAACTATATACCGAGGTCCCACTTTTACACCTACACCCACCCTGGTCATTAAAAAGCATATAATCAGGGCATTTCCACATCCATCTTTTATGTGCCGATGCAATGGATACGTATGCTTCCTTACATGATGTGCTCATCCAAATCTCTGCATGGCAGATCGAAAATATCCTTTCACGTCCCACAAAGAACTGTATATTAACCCAGCCTGTGACGAACTATCCAGCTTGTGTTCCCCCTCTCACCCTGCATCACCTGTGACTCCAGCAACCCCGAGTCCCAACCTGATAAACTTTAAATTTCCTCTTCATCACAAAACAGAACTGATTTCCAGAAGTCATGGGTTTGAATTGTCTTCTTTATTGACAAACAGTGCATTGTAAATGTAAGAGTCAGAAAGTTTACAGCTACAAACTCACGCACAAAATACAAACATTTTACTGTACACTGAACAGCACTCACACGCACACACACATCCACACACACAATATATTACACCCACACGCGCACACAAACACACAAAGATGCACAGGCTTGCGCATATTCACATTAATTTACAGTAGTATAATACATGACAGTGGGATGCTCTGACTATATGAGCAGTAACACCTAGAACGTTATTGTTGGTAAACAGAGAAAGGCAGATGCAGCTGATTATTGAGCTGCTTTTTCTTTTTTCAAGAGAAATAGTACATTACATACATACTAAAAGGTATGGCAAGCAGTTCGAAGGAAAATAAATTACCATGAGAAAAACAACAAAGTGGAAATTTCTGCAGAGGGAGTGTGCACAGCCAGTCTGCGGTTTAAAGAAACACTTTGTGTAAAATGAGATTACAAAGCTCAAAAAGCTTAGGTTGGAACGCAAATATTTATACATTCGGGCAGAAGACATATATTGTCACAGTTTGGGGAAATATGCTCATCAGAATTCTTTGTATTTATGTATTTTTTTCCTTTTTTTCTTTGTTTTTTTTTGCAAAAGACTTTAAAGAGACATTCCCCGTACAAGTTTTTAATTATTTTCTCCTGGATTTGTGAAGTTACACAAATATTTTTGTAATTGAAATACTTCCCCATCATTCCATAACTGCGCCAAATGATGTGGCATCCTTTTGGTGCCTAAGCCAGACAACTTGAAAGTCACAAAAAGAACTCAGTAAAGAAAGGGTCACACATGGGAGTCGAACCCTCGACTCCTGGATGAAAGTCTTGTGGATTGCAGACTTCATCAATCATTTAAATAAGAACGTCTCTTCCCGGAGAGCTTGAAATGCAACTGAAAAGAACTTGCAGTTGTAAGGGAATATATTTTTCCGAGTGAAAGCAAACTCAAATGTGTTTTCAGCTAAGCGCTAACGTTAGCAATTTAATAACGACCCCAAATTATGAGGCTAACTTGCTCATCAGGTATGATAGATGTTCACGGTTTAGTTTAGGTAGCACGCAGCAACAAAGTACAGCTGAGGCTGATGTGAATTACTGCTGTTTCTCACTTATTTGGTTATGAAGAATCGGACAAAATAATCTAATGATGATGCTTTAAATGTAGCAAGATCACTACACAAAATACAACTCATCCCGAGGGGAACGTGAACCAAATTTCATTGTGATCCGCCCAATTCACATAAATAGCAGTTTCTGGTAACCCATAGTTTTGAATATGTCACAGGGGGGCAAGAGGAAAAATCAGAGGACCACCAAAGTCAGCAGACTTTATCTGTTTGGGCCTATTAATTTCTGCTGAGCATCCCAGAAAACCCTTTTCTGCCCTTGCAGTGTGCACAGCCACAGCGAGGTCAGCCTTATGAATCGCTGTGAACGACTGGGCGCGAGGAGCAAAGCAGGTGGAAAAGAGGAAAAGCCCATTACTTCCACAGCTCCGGCATAAATAGTTTGCTGAAAGCCCACAACAAAACAGTGCGGGGGTCTTTTATGTAAAGAATAGGCGCCAATATATCCTTAAGAGATGCAAGTTCAAAACTGCTGGAGAGAGGAGTGCTTCTAACGCAGAACGATTGCTTGCCTTCAAACTCTGAGTGAAAAAGAGACGGTGGAAATGCGGACTGGAAGCAGAGTGAGCAGTTCAGAGAGGCTGTGGGCATTAGGAGAAGAAGGAGGACAGCTGGGTAGAGCGGAGAGGGAGAGAGAGAGACAAAAAGAGAACGAGTAATCTCTCCACACCCAGCCTCATTTTTATTCAAACACAAGTCAAGCTTTGCCTTTGCTCCTCCACCCCTCTTCTCTCTTCTTCTGCTAATCCTTCCCCTTCCCTTCTTTCCCCTTCTATTACCTATTCCCTTTTACTTTTTCCTCCCCTCTCTTCATAACTCTCACGCTCTCATCTGGTGCCTCACCTACAGTATCTATTACACCAGAGAAAAAGCAGAGGAGAAAGAAAAGCAGCCCAGTCTGACCAGCTTTCAAAAGAAAAAAAGAAAATCTGCAATTAAAAGATAAATCCACCCTAAAGCACTTAGAGGAGACTCACCCTGCATTTCTGGGCCTACTTTGTTGTTTAGGTTTCTACTTTTCTCATTTTTGTGCGTAAGTGGCTAAATATAGTGTGACGGCTACAGTGGAGTCTGAAAGGCAATTTTATCTTAAAGATCTTGCGGTAAATGTCGGGTTTTGATGACAGTTCTGCAGAATAACAGAATGAGGGCTTTTGTCATGTGTGCCTTACAGCAGCACTTACAGCGAGCAGAGCACAATGCATTGCAGCTGCATCAGACGTGGAGTTTTCGCAAACGAGATGGGATGTGGTCACGGATACGTTCACGTGCTCCCAAAACGATCAGGTGCCGCTTTATGTGCAGGCGTGCAAATGTCAACACGACACAAAAGCCCTGTGCAAAATGTATAAATGACAAGTGGCATATCACGTTAAAACAAAAGCAGTTCCAGGTCTGTGTTTTCGTACTTGGTATGCAAAAAAACTGAAGACGAAGAAAAGAATCAAAAAGAGAGTGTGGGTCTGTATTTTCACCAGAGACTTCCTGTCTCTCTGCACACACAACACAAACACATACGGGCATGCACAGTGGTTCACCATCATCTCAGGTGCCAGTAGCATGAAAAGAAGCGCTACTGTGCAAGAGCGAAGGCAGGGAGTAGTGCTTAGGAGTGTTAACATTGCCTCTGTGTACTCGAGCCAACTGATATGATGAACACTTATTACACTACTGTGCTAATAAATTATTAGGCATTGAAAAGTAGTCTGAATATGAGGCTGCAGCATGACTGCAGCAGCCAGCATCAGCAAACTCTGCATGCAGAAGGAAAACTAGTCACAAGATAACAGGATAACAAGCACTGAGTTTGCTGACTGACTCTGATACAAGCCTTACAGCAGTCCTAAAGTTCCCAATTGGTGTCTTTGGCAATCTTCTGCACATAGGAAGCATCTCAGGAAGTGAGGATGTCTGCTGGCATCAGCAGCAGCCAACAGGTCTGTTATACACAGTTAAAGATGGACGACCACGTCGTCTTTAAACTTTAAATTGAAAACTGGACTGCGTTTGTAAAAAAAATGGGGAAAATAATGGGCAAATGTTGCATACACCACTTATACACTGCTCCAAAAATTAAAGGAACGCTTTAAAACACAGCAGATATCAACAGGAGAAATATCATGCTGCATATCTATACTGATATGGACTGGGTAATGTGTTAGAAATGAAAGGATGCCACATCATTTCATGGGAATGAAAATGATCAACCTGCAGAGGGCTGGATTGAAGAATACAACTGACATGAAATTGTGATGTGGAAAGCTGGTCTGCTTTGCAAAACTGTCATTTTGCTGACTCAAAATGGTACTCAGCAGTTTGTTTGGCCCCGTCTGCTTTGTATGCTTGCCTGAAATTGTTGGCGCATGCTGCTAATGAGAAGACGGATGGTGTACTGAAGGGACCTCCTCCCAGACCTGGACCAGGGCGTAGCTGAGCTCCTGGACAGTCTGAAGTGCAACCATGTAGCATCAGCTGAACTGAAAAATTATGTCCCAGAGTTTGTCTGTTGGATTTAGGTCAGGTTATCATGCCGGCAGCAGTGACACTGACCCCAGCCAAATGCAAAACTAGTAAAAAAAAAAAAATCCAGAAAGATAAGGAGGGAGAAAATATCCGTCCACCTGTAAAACTATTCCTGTTTTGGGGGTTGTCTCACTGTTGCCCCTCTAGTCCACCTGTTAGTCTCATCAACACCAAAGTAGCTGAAACTGATTAAGAACCCCCTCTACTACTTAACTGGCCAGATTAATAGCCCAGAAGTTTAATGGTCTTGATGCTACACTCTGATTAAAAAGTAGTCCTTCAATTTTTTTGAGCAGTGTACAGCAGTGACAATGTAGCCACGCAAAAAAGCATACCCAACTTGATGATCTATTTAGCTCTAAATGGGACTATAATTTAGTAAATGAACATTGCATTATATTAAATAAGACAGTTTAAGGTACTTTGGCACTGCCTCCACTTTTTATACCCAGTGCCTACCTCTATGTTGTATACACAGTCTGTGGTTTGTAGTAATGACCAGCAAAGTCACACATACAGCTATGGCAAGCATAGAGGGGAAAACAAGTCACCATCTGCTCTGCTTCAAACAAGCCATCACACAGGACTCAACAGAGTTCAAAACCCTGTTTAAGGTTATTCTTCCATTTTTTACACTGGCTAGATTCTCAGCACGTAAAATGCTGAGTGGGAGAAGTGTGTGACCCAATGTGCAAGCTTATGACTTGGCAGTGAAGCGTGGTTGGTCCTGGTACGAATCAAACTCGGAGCACAAGATGAGTTCATTTCGTTTCTGCCAGCAGTGTCCCCAGATAGGGCACCTTTAACTGGTTCACACTGACAAGAAATGATCCCATCCGCAGAGCGACGTACGCCAACCAGACTGGGTCTTCTAAATGTCAGCGCTAATTAAACTTCACACGAACACGTATAAAATATCTCCCTCGTCCTGTCTTACACTTATTTTCTGCCGTGCTTTCAGAGCTACTTTGCCACCATCCACGATTAGTTTTCATTTTTAGCAAGCTGTCACTACGCTTCTTCGCTTCTTTGTGCATGCATGCTGATTTATTTATTTTTTTTGACTATACTCTCTCTTGTTGCTTTTCCAGCAGGCGCACACTCTTCAGACTAGAATTAGTTTCTAATGTGGAACTGGGACACAGCGAGTGTCTTAGGCAAACTTTTCATCTTCAAACTTTTAAAAAGTTGACAGTGAGTGGGAGATATTTTTTTTTCATCATTTTATTTTACCATCACATTTCATTGTCTTTGTTTAGTTTAGCTCGGCTCACTTGTGTGTGTGTGTGTGTGTGTGTGTGTGTGTGTGTGTGTGTGTGTGTGTAGAAATAGCAAAAAATGTCAATGATTGACTGTTTCTTTCGAAATAAAAACTTTTCTATAGGAGAGAAAATGAGAAAAATCTAAAACTTAACACAATTTAGCCTCAAGCTAGAATTCAGCATACATTACAGACAGCATAGCTACATATCTGGCTCCTGACTTGTTTACATGCTCTCCTTTCTTTTTTATTATTATGATTTGTTTGTAGGCAACAGATTCAGGGTGGATTAGCTTTTAACTCAGAAACCTGCTTTCACAAACTCCATCTTTAACACTCAAATCATCCTCTTGAGGTTTCTCCAGGTATCCCCTCTGTGGCGAACACTTGTGCTTGAACCAAGACACGCAACGGTATAAACACAAGACGTGTCATAGATCACTTATGCCTTCATTGGGGTTTGGTTTGGTTTTTTTCACAAACACTGACACAGCAACATGTGAAATGGTTCCCAAAACTAACATTTACACTTGCTGAGAAGAAAGAAAAACATGAATCGGAAGAACAGACACACTCGACTACAGATGTTGCATAACGCAGCAAGATGCCTGTCTGTGTTGATAGTTTTCATTTCCTCTGCATGAATTTTGTTTCTTTTTCGTCTATTCTTTTCTTAGGTGGCATTCAATATGAGCTTTTAGGGCGCACTAGTTGTCTCGCTCTTTATTAAACCCCAGAGCCAGGGCTGAAACTGTTTTCTTTCTCTTTTTTTTCCACAGGCATCTATTCACAACGAATTATGCCTCTGAACTACTGACACGCTCCCAGTTGATCTCAATACTTCCTGATAAAATGCTCAATAAGCTGCTGTTGCCAGGCAACAAATGCAATTGCGGGCCGCGCCGTTGGAGTGGAGTTTCGGGGAAACGAGTGCAAACTGAAATGTTTGGAGGTTTTGTTTTTTCTTCTTCTTGGGTTTAAAAAAAAGAAAAGAAAAGCCACAGACCCCTTCAATGTCACAGTGTTCATAAATAAAAAGACTTTGGGGCATCCCAGCAGTGGCAAGCGGTGGTGCGAGACAAACACAAACACAGCATTTTTTTTTTGTTTGTTTGTTTTTGTTGTAGGAGCCATGCAGCAGTGAAAGCGTGTTAAAAGCAAACAACTGTCACTTCTGTCATCATGAGCCCGAGCTCGCAGCGGATGACAAATAAAATCATAACATCCAATCAGAGGTGCTGATGGGTAATCCGTGCACGCGTGTGACCAGAGGGGTTTTGTTGGGCGGGGTGGTGGTGGTTGGAGGCAGAGCGAGCCTGCTGTTGTTTCACAGCTGGTAATCCGCTCAGCGCTGAGATAAAAGAGATCTCCCAGTGCTTCTCCACCAGTGTGCCCTGTAGTGAGATCAGGCCTTCTTTATATCATATTTTGTTAGGACGAGCTTCAGTATTTAGAAAAAAAAAAGATAAATAAGTCACCAGTTTTGCCTCTTCACTGAAAGCATGTGGTATTTCACTGTATCTCTTCTTGTTTGATCTCTTTATCTCTTCTCTGACACTGAAAAGGTTGCCGTCTGCAGATGAGGAACACGGATAGGTCATTTCCTGTCATTTCATCTGCAAACTGACGCGGCGGTATTAATCGGAGATGTCAATCGGGAAATGAGACTGTCAAAACGGGCTCTGACGGTAACGTGTCCGGCAGCCGGCGAATAAGAAAAATGAATGAAAACAAAGAGTCCTGCATGGCTGCCTGCTGCTGAGCGATGAATGCCACCTGGATGGCGGCCATGACAAAGTTTAGACGGGAAGATCTGTTTCCACGCGTGGACAGAACATGAGCGTTGGATTTCTGGTTGGTTTTGTGCTTGGCTGGCAGGCGGCTTTAGGATTTGCAGCCAAATCACAAGAACACTGGATACCTTTGGTGTCTTTTAAAGATTCTCTGGACACCGCGGCGCTTTCACAACAGGTGCAATCTCGATAACTGGTAATGACACAGTACCCACAGTCTTAAGCTGCTTTATTCTTCTGCGCCACCAAGCATGCATGCGCTTTGATTCCTGGCTCAGAAAAGAGAGACATACCACTATGGTTTGAATATTTCTAATTGGCTTTACTCAGTGGGCATTTGTGCTGATTGTGAAACATCATCCATTATGAGTTCTCTGTGAATTAAGTACTTTAAGTAGGCCAGGCCCTGGTAGCACTTTCACTGAAAGAGTTTATCTTTTCATGGCTGCATGGAAAGTACAAAAAAAAAAGGAGAAGAAAAAAACCAGAACACTGAAACCTATTTTCTTTCTTTTTTTGTTTGCAGTCCACAGCACTTCAGAATTTGCTCCAGTGATGATTCAGGCGGGGAAGAGAATCGTTGAGAAGTCACAAATACTCCAGCGACACTGAACTGTCTGTTGCTGTTAGCGAACGCAAACGCTAATGAGCAAATAGGAAAGACATATCCCGTATCACAAATATGTACAAACTCTTCAATATGAAGATAGCTTTTTTTTTATTAAAAAAGGTCCCCTTTAAACGGTTGGCTCTTGTCAGGATTCAGATGGTAGCAATTTTTCAGGAACACGCTGAAGTAGTCTCTGGATTTAACAAGCCTGCTCGCGCGTCTCGTCTCTTAAAACCCTTTTTGTCAGTCTTTTGGTCCGGTTTGTGCCCCTTCATATAAACGTCTGCTCAGCCACTTCTTTCTTCAAAGCAGAGTGTTTTGTGTCCTCATGAAAAAAAACAAAAACAAAACAATCTTCCTTTAATTCAAGATGGTTTAAATGGTCTGTAGATTTCAGTGATAGCATTCACAGTTACGCTGGCATGTGGAAAAAGGGGGGTAATGATTTTAGAGCCTCATGCTCAGTAAGTTTTCCTTTTTTCCCCACTTATTTTTGTTTTTACTCTTTGTGAGAATAATGCATCTACACTGAATTTCTCCCAGGAGCCATTTTCGTTTTGGAAGCTAAATGGCATAAAAGAAGTCCATCCTGTCAGTGGGGGACGGATCTGTCCATGCAGACACACAAATGGCTAACGATGATTTTTTGAAAGCGCGTGAAGTGATTGAGATCTCCAAAAGCAGCAAACTTAATTGTATGAGCTTAAAAACTGAAGTATAGGACAGCCTGCTCGCTCACAGACTGCACCCAGGTCAAGTGTTTCCCCCGTGTGGCTACACGGATTCGGTGGGAGACTGATCATCGGCTTGGTGCCTCATTAGCTGCACGCTGGTCAGGATCTTCTTCTGGTGTCCAGCTAGAGACACTCCGATCCTCTGCAGATCTCTGGGAAGACAGAGATACGGATATGAGGTTTTGTCTTCATAACAACAATCAAATATAAATTGAACACTCCATGTAGTACACCATTTACAAAATCAGTGTTGTGTGTGAATGTGTGTGTGAATGGGTGGATGACTGGATGTGTAAAGCGCTTTGGGGTCCTTAAGGACTAGTAAAGCGCTATACAAATACAGGCCATTTACCATTTTACCATCCTAGGCCCTCTGCTACACCTGACCCACCTCCCGCTTCCTGTGTTTACTGTCACTACCCAAAAAAGGCACAAAAAAATCAATTTTTATATGGTTATCATTGGAACTGCTGTCTGTAGGATTGTAAACCAGGAAATCAACACTACAGTAAACATGAGCAGCGCTTTAACTGGCCAAGAAAAGGTGCCAGTGCTCACAACAGCTTGAACATGTAGTAGAGTCTGTTTGTAACTGCTACAGATTAGTAGCTTGTGTTTAACTAACAGGGAAGATACAGGAGAGGCCATCACTGAGTTATAAAGTGGGTGTGACTAAGGTGTAGGGGCACCCATCCTTGTAGGCACGATTGTCATAGCAACAACAACCACTCACTGACAAGCTTCAATAAACTGCTAGCATCAACTAAGCTAGCTCTAGCTCAGTTAATGCTAATGGCTCACCACAACTATCAACTTCGGCTACACTTTGATATTGAAATGGACCTCGCTCTCGGGATTTGTAAAGCGATTTGAATGGCTGGAGGATCTGAATAAATGTGACTGGACTGGAAAAACTTTTTTTTTTCAGGATTTCAGCATGAACACCACAAAAAGAGCAAAGCAATGAATTCACAATTCAGTTCTGTAACGCATGACGTCACCCCATTGAAAGTGAATGACAGGCCAGAGTGTCGAAGCCTAAACCGCAATACACAAATCCTGCCTCAGTGCAGTGCCGAGTTGTTTCGATGAGCAGCTCTTATATTTTTGCTAAAAGTGGTTGTCAGTCAGGAGTTGTTGCTGCCTGCTCCAGTCTGTGCGTTGGTGCAGGGGCACACATACACAAACACGGGCATGTTTGTGGGTTAACTTTGAAAGGACATTTATTGACATTAATGCATTCTCATGTCTCTTGCTTCTAGTTTAACTACCGCAACTGAGTGCCACACTATTATCCGAACTGTAACCTAAACCGGCTTTAACCTTAAAACTAAAACCTGTAACCTAAAAAAAAATTAACAAACTTTGAAGAGGTGCTGATCCGAGCCAAACTATATTTTTGACTAAGTTCTTATGTAAGGATGGCTTTGGTTTTCTGTAACAAATAACAGATTGTGGGTTGCATAAAGCTGCAACCCACAATCTGCCCGTTCTGTGCAGCCACAGTTTGAACTGGCACAATCACACACAACATTCAGTGAGTGTATCCTTAGAGCTGTCCTCCTTTCAGTACAGTAGCTTTGTGATTGCTTGCATGTTTGGCGATATCTGTAAGTGTTAGCTGTTAAGAAAAAACAGCCCTGGTTTAGACACACTCTGAATGTTTACTGCATTAGCATATACTGTGTAATAACTTCCTTTCTTAATTCGATAAATAGGTACACCATCCATTGCAGAAAGATGTATTTAGACTGAAAATTTGAGGCATCTTGAAGCCCTTCCAGTTACTGTTCGCCTAAGCCTCATCAGAAATGGTCTCAGTGGAAAGGTGGCTGTCAAGACGCTGTGCTTTAGGGACCGAAACAGGGAAAAAAGGCTAAATCATACAAAACTACACAAGAACTAGAACTAGACTGAAAATCAGTGACAACAGGTCTTATGGAGTGATGAATACAGACTTGAAATTTCTTGTTCAAATCATCACTAACATGTTCAGAGGAGGTCAGAAAGTAACTACAGCAGTGAGTGTCTAAAACCATCTGCAGAGCAAAGTGTCCTAATTTGGGGGTTTGTGGATCCTGTCTAAACTGATGGAAATCAGATTTTTGGTCCACCATGCAATACCATCTGGAAAGTGCCTGAATGGCAACAGCTTCATTTTTCAGCATGACAGTGATCCCAAACACACTGCCAATGCAGTAAAATCATACTTGGACAGACAAAAATACACAATGGAACACTATCAGTCATGAATTGACCTCCGCAGAGCCCAGATGAAGCAGCGTGGGATTATCGTGACAGAAAACAGAACAAAAGGCAGCCAACATGCAAAGAAGAGCTGTGAATGACCTTTGAGAGGCCTGGAGAACTATTGCTGAAGACTACTTAAAGAAAGCACAAGAAAGCTTACCTAAGAAAGTTGAGGCTGTTTTGAAGAATAAACGTGGTCATTCCAAATACTGATGTTTATGAAGAAAGTCAATATTTATAACTATGTATTGGGCTTATATGCTATAATTTCTACTCATGTTTCAAAAACTGCTGCAGCTACTCTCCATTTTACCAGCAAAATATAAAGAAATGATGGGCGGTCAAAGACATTTGCACTGTACTGTACATTATTACATATTAGCTATGTAATAGCAACATAGCATGGGCAGAAATTTGAAATCAGTACTATTTTAGAGACCGAATACCTAATTAAAAACTCCTAAAAAGTGACTTCAGGTAGGTATTCCCTCCATTTTTCTCATATTAGTGATTCATTTTGCATGAAAAGTATTTTAAAGTTCACTCAGTATTCTAACTCTGCCTTTATTACACCGTAACTGTGTTAAAATACACTTAATTAATCCCGTTGGTGAAATTTACCCTCTGCTTTTGACCTATTTTAGCTATTTTAGGAGTGGTAGACAGCCACAGTGTAACCAATGGGGACCAGCTCCAGGTCTGGCGCTTTGGTCAAAGGTGAGGGCGGCAACCACGGGTGGACTATTCACAGATAGAAAATTAAGGACAGGCCCAGCAGCTGTCTAAATGAATTAAAGAGACACCTCTCACACATATATGGAATCTTTGCAGGGTAATTCAGACAGGATAAAAGTGATCAACCCATCTCTTCTAATGACAAAACTGAATCATTGATTAAACCCTGCTAAACTGTGCAAATTTCTTTCATGGACACATTGCTTTTTATTTGTCTGTAATATAATGGCACTTGGAGCATTTTATACCATGAGGCATAGAAAAAATAAGGATGGCAGTAAGCAAGCCAGATACAGAGAGACAGACAAGTGTTCACACAGTCAGCCAACCAGCTGCCCCACCAGTCTTCCAACAAAAAAGATGCCGACTTGGCAGGATCAGCTAAGTGTGAGACTCAGGCAAAGAGAAGCAGACAGACAAAAATAGAGGCAATTTAATGGCTAAACCTACTCAGCTGTGATTTGCGTGACGAGCGGCAAAGAGGTGAAGCCCGAGCCCAGAAAGGAGTCTCTGTACTGGGTCATCTTCAATGCAGCCAGCCAGTCTTCTACTGAGCTCACCCTGCTTAGGTCTGGAGCTCCACGGTCTAACAAGGGATGATGGGGAGGACTGCAGAGAGTAGATACAAGAGAACGTGGAGTTTAAAACAGAGGGATACAGAGGGATAAGATAGGGAGAGTGTGTTTGTGTATGTAAATGAGTTTGTATCTCTGCTCACCCAGGGACCATGTTGTTGGTGCCGGCTTTGAGAGATGCAGGGTTGCGTATCATTTTGTCCAACATGCTGACAATATCGGGGAACTTTGGCCGGGCGTTTCTGTCTTTCTGCCAGCAGTCCAGCATCAGTTGGTGCAGCACTACTGGACAGTCCATGGGAGCTGGAAGTCTGAAGTCCTGCTCTATGGCATTTATCACCTAGGGCACAGCAGAAGAGTCACACAGGAAAAGGAGAAGACCCAAATGACCACAAAAGGTTATAGAAGAAAACTGCAGCATGATGTATATTTAAGGCTCACTGGGGAAAGCTTATATAATCAGTATCTTTATAATAAAGCTTTGGCAAGGCTTAATGAGAAAGATGTAGCTTATTAAATCCGTGCTATTCCTGGTATTCTATTTTCCCCCTTCTAATTTGTACTTCCTTTAGACCTACTATTGTACAGCTTTCCTTCTCCCCATCATTAACTTATGGTACTTTTGTGTTCAGGAAGTTTTCAAAACCAATCACATCACAAGGGTCACGCTCCAAAGAGTCCAGCTCTATCTCCCACCTGTTTGGGTTTTGACTAGTTCAACTGCCAAATTTTATTTTATAAACAATGTACATTCAATTCAATTTTATTCATATAGCGCCAAATCACAAGAGCAGTCACCTCAGTGTGATTTATATTGTAAGGTAAAGATCCTACACTAATACAGAGAAAACCACAACAATCAGATGACACCCCATGAGCAAGCAATTGATGAGAGTGGGAAGGGAAAAGGAAGAAATCTCCAGCAGAACCAGGCTCAGGGGGTGACAGGAGGAAGACGGGACAAAAGACATACAGTGCAAAAGAAACAGAGTGAAGAAGAAACACTCAGTCCCCCCAACACCAAACCAGGCTAACCGATCCAGCCCTGACTATAGGCTTTATCAAAAAGGAAAGTTTTAATCCTTATATTAAAAGTAGAGACGTGTCTGTCTCCTGAATCCAAACTGGGAGCTGCCTTCACAGAAGCCTGAAAGCTGAAGGCTCTGCCTCCCATTCTACTTTTAAAAAAGTAGAATGGGAGGCAGAAGCCAGCACCCTAAGAGCAAAGTTCTCTATTGGGGTGATATGGTAGCAGTCATCTCTAAATGATCTCTAGACTTTTAAACTTGAAGAAATTAATTAGATAATGATATAGCTCTATAGACCATTTGGGCATCTTAATTTGCTACTTTAGTTTTATAATTGCAATTTATAACAGTCACTGGCAATACAGACAGTAAAAAACATGCATGTAGTTTCTTGGTCAACAAAAAGAAATCAACATGGAAGTAGCATAAACCTGCATTCTATCTATAGGCCACCAGATGGCGATAGTTGTGGTTGCAAAAACTCTTCTGGTCCTCCAGAAATTTGGAAAAGGGGCTTTTTGCCTTGACCTCTGTAAAAACTTTTCCCGCAGAATTTATGGTCTCAGCCACTTTTGGGATTTGGATCATACTGAAAATATTGAATCTGTGTTTTTAATGTCGGTTATACTATATTTCAAATGGCTGATTATCTATGGCATGAAACCTGAATGTTCATTGGCTAATGACTTGTCAGTCACAAGCCAGTTTCACAGTCAGACCAGACACTCTTTGTCACCAACCAAGATGGTAATGTTGCATCTAATCATTGGTGCTTGATGAAACATAAAAGACGGAATTCAGACACCAATGAGTGATGTCATGTTAGCTACGTCCATGATGATCGCCATGGCTAATATCAGCCGATATGGTGATATTTGACTGACACATAAGCACATATCTAGTATCTAAAGCGCCCAGTTGTAGGCCAAGGGATTTAACAATATAAAAAAGAGTCAGCCAATTAGCCCAAATCAAAGCCTAAAGTCTTGATATATAGTATTGCACTGTATTTACCGTAATTGTCGGGCTATAAGCCGCTACTTTTTGCACAAGCTTTGAACCCTGCGGCTTTTAGTCAGGTGCGGCTTTTCTATGGATTGTCCGTGATTTTTGTCATATCGTAAGACGATTTGTTTTGTTTGTTCCGCTGTTGTACGGCACTACGTTGCCTGGCGGAAGGGCATGTGATCAGACACACAGTATCGGGGTTCAAGAGTGGTATGTTGGTCACATGTCCATCCGCCAGGCAACATAGTGCCGTACAAGTAGCGCGAAAAACAAACTTCAAAGTAGCGCTACACGTTCAGCCGGAGGCGTGGATGACGAGCGGCAATAAACTTGCGAAAAGCAAGTCATGCTCAACTCCACCGGTGGAATCTGACAGCGTGGAAAAGTGTGAAAACATCCATGATCACCAACGGATTTCGAAGGGCTGGACTGCTGCATGATGGAGAGGACACCGCCACGGCCCTTCTGAGGGTGTTCGACTCTGACACTGACAACGAGGATTTGTTTGGTTTTGAAAGTGACAACGAAGGAAAGAAGCTGAGAGTGGATGACGAAGCCACCCTGAGCCTGTTCGTATCCGACACTGGAGAAGAGGACTTTGGTGGTTTTAGTGCGCAGGAAGATGGTGGTGAATGACTGACTTTTCTTCTTGTTAAAGCCGTGTCACTGCACCTGAGCCTAAAAGGTAGTCCGAATCTATTTTTCTGGTGTGCTGTAGGTTATTGTTATGTACTACATTTGTTACTCATTTATGAAGCACAGCACATGTTTCGTACTTGTAATTACCGCTACTTTTACATATACCTAAAAAGTTGTGCAAATATGTACCCATAACTTGTTTTTCAAAATATTAATAAAAGGGGTGTGTCTCCAAACAGCCATCTCTTTCCTGACAATTCCCTTTGTGCATATTCTCTTACATATGATAAGTCAACATTGAAACACCTTTAGTCAGGTGCGGCTAATGTATGTACAAAACAGGATTTTCCCCTGATTTTAGCTTGTGCGGCTAATATTCAGGTGCGCTTTGTAGTCCGGGAAATACGGTAGTCGCTTTTGATATACATTTGACAAAAGTAGGTTTTCATAAATATGAAGGTTTGTGATGTGCGACATATTAAAGGGCTAAAAAGATCATCCCCCTGAGTCGATCTCTCTCGCTGCTGTTTGTCACTTGCTTCAGGCAGACCGCCATACGGCAAAGAGTGGAACGTCTTCTGTGTTATGGCTCCTTTGTGATTTCAGTCGATAAAAACAGGCACATTTTTATAGAACAATCTTACCTCGTTCAGCTTTATTTAAAACCACATAAAAATGAAAACTCGGATTAGTTAAGAGGATCCAATTTCCGTTTAAGAACTTCATCCTGACACAGCGTGCAGTCGCACAGTATATCCAGATATTCATCTCTAAGCAGCAGTAACTTCTGCTGCAGTCTCAGATGTCAAGGCAGGTAGTTTTACACAGAGGAGCTTTTGATTTCATCACGCCAGTGCAGGTACTGAGAATGATAAAGCTCTTTCAAAGTTTTGATTTTTTTTCTCCCTGTGAAAACTTTTAGGCAGGAATTTTGTAAAGCAAAGAGGTTGTGCTAGATGTGTCAGGATACCTTTGAGTACAGAATGTAATTATCCAGAACATCATGGAATTTAAAACTACCTGCCTCGCCACTCTAAAAATAATCAAAGAAAGGAAATATCACGTTTAGTAACCATTATCTGAAATTATTCGGCCCCCTGTGTCAGATTTGTGAAATTATTATTTTTTATTTCTCCCCAGCTGTAATTACAATCGTTGTAATGTTTAAAACTCCCATTGTGGTGTGCCCCGAAGGTTTAAAAAGTGCCTTCTATCATCTTTTATACATGTTCTGTCTAGCAGATTCAGACATCCAATTACTATCATCTTTCTTGTCATCTTTCACACTCTTTAGACACATACAATCAGTCTCTTTTTCTGCCTTATAAATTAAAGGTGGATTAATATATACTCAAGAGACATAAAAAGAGAATAAATGGCAGAACTGTACTGATGACACATCTGAGGTAAAACTTGATTTGGCCTAGTGAAGACTTGTCAGAGCTTTTCTGTTTATTTCTAACAAAGGAAAATGCAGAAATTGAATTAAAACTTAAGTATCAATACAACAATACTGAGGAAACTCGATGTTATTCTCGTGCTTTATGAAAACTACATTTCTTTACATTAGCTGCCGAATGTAAATGAAAATAGACAAATCCAAGTTAGACAACACTGGAGCATTTCTTCAAACGTATTGGGTCCTAGAAACTGCAGCTGCACACTGAAAAAGAGTTGCTAGGTTTGCAAGGTCATGTACTGGACCTGTTATATATCTTGTCCACAAAATTTTCTAATATCTACATGTCAACATGCACTGCTGGTGGATATTAGCTGAGTTTGCCGAAGTGATCAGACGCTTCATTATATACTCCCCCATGTCTGCTAAGCTGTCTTCTTGTCTTTGATGGGCAAGGCTGAAACAACAAAACACAGCCCGTGAAAGCATGAAAGAAGAGAATCCCTTTGCTGTTCCCTAGTCTCAGAGATAGGCAAAGGTCATGCACAAGGATCGACTTCAGATTCTGTCCGTAGCCAAAGGCAATCAACAACTGCTGCACACGAATTTCCTTAAGGGCTGGTCAAACGCTGACGGCTCTTAGAAGAATATCTGACCCTGACGTGCTGAAAGATTTTTGTGTCTGCCTTGTCCTGACTGCGAGGAGCTATCTCATGTAGGCTTGTGGTGAGGGTGCTTAGAGCATCTTTTTCTTTGGTCACAGTGACCAAAGAAACGTCCCAACATTTTGGAGTTGTCTGCGCAATTGTGTCAGAAAGGAGGAGTTCGGTTTTCCTTGAGCTTGGTCTAAAATTTGCCCTAGCCGGTCACCTTTCATGTGATTCCACATTCTTGGTCTGGCCTCAATCTTCAAACTCAATGCCAGGTAGGTATCAAAGACGCTGCATGTTCCCTTGGCTATAGAGGAATATTCTTCTATCGTGGGAAGATAGAAGAATATACACACTTAAGAGCTACCTGGTTGCAGACTTTATACCAGTGAGGAACCGTCAGTGATGGTTACTACCTATGGCTGGTTGTCAGAGAATGCAAACATCACCCGAGAAAGGCAGTGCTGGGATTTCTGACAGCTGTGCTCCTTCTGCCATCACTCAGTGCTACAGGGAGCGGGTGGTTCTTCTGACATAAGAACCACGCACTCCGATATGGGTTGAACAGCCTGGAGATGAGCTGTTTAGAAGTTGTTGTTCCATTTAGTTGAGGTAACTTCTGTCAGCGTCAGGGTCGGGATTTGTTTCAGCAGTCAATCCAAGACAGCCGATTTTTACAAACTACTTTTACTACTAAACTATCTCTATACCTCTATACCTCTGCCATCTCGACCACCACATCCCCACCCAGTGTACTGGCAACAGATTATTCAGAAAAAATGGTTGTCCAAATTCAAAAACTAAGACCCTTTGTCTACAAATCACTGCCTCAACAGTTATTTCAACTCACTGTTTATTGGTTCACAATCCCTGGTGTGTACCCACCCTACCCCATCAATTGACCTCCACATCCACCGGCACACCTGCTCCTGTTTTTCTGCCCTGTAACCACAGTACTGCCAGATTTTCTGCTTTGCATTCCTGCCAGAGTGGTCCAGCTTTTTGTCATGTTATCCTGCCTACCTACATTTATGTATGACCTCTGCCTGTATCTGGACTTACTCCTGCCAGCTTTCGCCCCCTCGGACTCCTCTGCCTCTCCTTGCTTTGATCATTGACCTACTAAACTTTGTTTTCGCTCCACCTTTTGTCTGGCTGTGATTTGCACGTCTGTGACCAAACTTCTAAACTTCTACCTCTACAGTAGTGCGAGAATGAAATAATACTTTAGTGTGTGTGTGTTTTTCTTCTTTTTGTCACAGTTCCCTGTAAATGTAAAGTAACAAGTCTGTCTCAGTGTAGTTGGAAGTCTAGCTCGCGGTAAGCTGAGGTAATGCGGTGCTTCTCCTACTGTAAATGCAGCACGGGGGATTTGTCTGTTCGCTGAGTGAACTCTACTTGACCCCGGCATACTTCTCGGGCTTTGTGCTGCATAAATTCACTTTAAGCACCACTGTCAATCAAAATAGCAGCGAATGTAGTGAAACATCACAGGTCTCTTTCATGATTAATTCATGTTGAACACAGCACCTGCAGTGGCTCCGCTGACAATTTCCCCGCTCCGTGTTCTTTGAAATTGCATGTGTGTGTAAGTGTGTGTGTGTGTGCATGCCTTTACACATGTATGATTGCATGTGTGTGTGTGGATTAGCAGGGTGTGTGTCATATGTGTGAGTTTAGGGTGTGAGATTCATGCATAGTTAATGCCCCGGCAGACCTTCGTTAGTGGTAACACACACTTTCACCATCATTATACGCAGTCTCTGCCATTATAAATCTGTCTCTATCATTATACTGACTGTGTCATTACTGCTGCATAGGCTGCTTCTGTTGCTTGCGAGCAAGCATGGGGGAGAAGACTGGGGAAGCTGCAAGGGGAGAAAAATGTGAATGTGTGAAAGAAGGGGAAAGAGGTGTTTAAGGTGATATAGAAGCTACATGGGGAAAATGGTGCTCCACAGAGAAAAATAAAGAAATGAATTAGTTTTATGATTTAAATAAAGACTTATGTCTCAGTCTTATAGTTAGGATGGGGATCTTGCCACTGATTAACTTCTCGGCAGTTCATCCTACAAAGAAAACTTTATATATAGAGTTAACAAGGTCTAAAGCCAGGTAAATGCTGCTGGAGCGGGGCTGTGATTTCCTGAAATAGAGTTAAGAAGGTGCTGATTGAAGATATTTACCTGGGGTAATAAACACACTAGAAGCTGCTTGGCAGATTTTCTGCGGCAATAAAATGTATTTTAAAGTTTTGACTCGAGCGAAACTGGAAGCTTGTAAAATCCCCAGCCTCCTTTGTGTCAAAGTCATTAGATATATCATTTGAGAAAGCTAGAATTTGGATTTAAAGCTTCAGTGATTTGAAGTGGGTTTTAGTGCTGTAACTATAATCTGCACATCATGTTTCTTCTCAGAACAGAAACTTAAAAATAAAAACGTCAGCAGTCCAGTGTTGTGGAACCTTCATTTTCATGGACTGCACTGCATCCCCTTTAGGGTTTTACAGTTAAATTGAATTCTCGTGCTGCACAATAATGTTTAATATTTAGTATTTACTGTTACATTCCCATAGATCATTGTGATGTTGTTTATTATGTTGCTCTTTTTTTTCTTCTGCTTGTTCTCTCTTTTTTCTTTCTCAACAGGTGATCCAGGTGATTGATATATGTATTTTTTGTCTGCTTTTTTTGTTGTTTTTTGTTGTTTTTGCCCTTTATCCCCGTCCCTCTTCTCCGCTGTTTTTCTTTCCCTTTCTTTTCCCCAGTCAAGTCTGTCCCGTATTTAACAAGTGAAAATAAAATAAACAATAAAAGGTGAATCAAATAGACCATTACGGCAAGGCTGGGATGGACCATTTGGTAAAGTAAATCCGTTGGGCATCTTTCTTCGCCTTTAGACAATAATTCTGATGGCAAAAGAGCCAAACGGGACAGGCAAGAAAATAAATAAATACAAATAAAATAAATAAATAAATTGAATTCTCACCCTAAAGAAAGTACACGTGTTTCTGGCACCACTTTATAATAACCATTAAATATATAATAGGACTCCTTTACGGTTTAAAAAAGCAACAATAAAATGAGGTGAAATGATATTTCCTAATTGGCTAACTGGTCTGTTATCTGAATGGTTACTGTAAAGGTATAAATGGTTAACAAATACTGAATCCAGAGTCATTATTTTGACAGCTGTGATGACGGTAAAACAGATTTTAAAACAGATTCAAATAAGACGACGGGTTGGGTGGTAGTGAAAGGTGTTTGTGTCCTGCATCACTTATGGTTGTCATTGCAGTTTGCTTTATGCACAACTACTCACAAGCTCCACTATTATGTTATGGTGTGAATATATATTATGATAAAGTGTTACCATTTTTAACACAAAACCAGTAAATGTGAACTGACTACGGCAGGATGAATGATCTCAGAACACTTAATAAACATCAGTGTGATATGACGAGACACAAGGAGAGCGCAAGGTAAAGAAATGCCGCGGCAAATTGCTCACACTGTGAAGGTAATTGGAATAAAGCTGTCACTACCATGAAATATTCCCAGAAGAAAATCCCAGGAAAGAAAAAAAAATCCTTTGCCTTTTGGTCTGATTTTCATGGAACAAACATTTCTGTGACACTTAAATTGATGTCCTCATTTTCCATGTGTGTTTCCTAGACATGCAGACGCCCTGCTGTGACGGAGGAAACAAACAAGCACTTCCCCCGAACGCCACACACACGTGCTGGAGCAGACGTACACGATATTTTACAGCCGCAGACATCAGTGAGAACTCAAACTACGAGTCTCTTTCTCTCTCTTTTGCCCTCTCTCAGGCAAGCAGGTGGTGACTTACATCTTGGTTGCTCATGTCCCAGTAAGGTCTCTCCCCATATGACATCACCTCCCAGGTGACGATCCCGTAACTCCAGACATCTGAAGCTGATGTGAATTTCCTGTAGGCGATCGCCTCTGGTGCCGTCCACCTCACGGGGATTTTACCTCCCTGAGAGAGAAAAAAAAGGGGGGGGGGGGGGGGGGGGGGAAGAAAAGAAGGAAATAAATAACTAAGGGCAGTAGGGAAGGAAAAAAGGATTTGTAGCTTTATACCTGATAGTTCTGCTTACGTATTCGTCACATAGTTCTTAGCTGAAGTCTCTTATCAGACACGGTGTTGAAAACTGTGCATTATGCACACGTGTGTTAAAAAAAAGAAAGAAAAATGACAAATTTGAGGGGAAATTTGAGGGCAGGCAACATGAATTTTCCTACTTTTTTTTTGTTCTCGAGTGTGGAAGTGTAGACAAAGCAGATGCTTGATAGCATCCACCTGCTTCACGTAGACAAATCCACATCTGCCTGCTGTTGTCTTTTCTAATGAAGACAAAGTAGTGCGTAAACAAAAACTTCTTCCTTCTGACTGCTGAGTGAAATCCAGGATAAAAGGATGCATTACCATATGCTGGTTTGGCTGCTGTATCAAATTTAATATATTAAAGGAAATGCTTAAGACAAACATTTCTTTTTAATAGACTCCTTTTTAAGTCAGGCAAGCGACACGAGTTTAAGGCAGTGTGTATTTAATCCATCAAGCAAAAACTTTTCTTTAACCCCACCCTGGTCCTAGATCTCTGTATTTACTTTAGTCTTTAATTCTGGTTAGTTTTGTGCTCTGGGTTTTGTTTGCATTTTGAATATTGGTTTGGATTTATTTCTTTGCGTGTTTCAGTTTAATCTAGTTTTCCTGTTGTTTCTTGTCAAATCTGTGTTATCCTAGTAAGGAGGTAACACTGTGTTTCACGACAGATAGATGCAAGCAAACACAAGTGAGCCCACTGAGTCACGTTGTTTTTGTTTAAGGAGATTCAAAAATACTCCCAGGCTGTACCCTTCCCTTGGAAAGGCTAAAACAGAATTTTTATTTGGAAAAATAATGTGAATAGTTTTTGATGTATCAAAATTAATCTGTTCCCTGATTAACAAGACCTTGGAAAGCAATGAAATAAAAACATATTTTTGATTCACAGGAGCTAAAGTTTAAGTCAGTGACATCACTGATGAAGATTTAAAACTAATTTAGACTTCTTCTTGGTCCAGTTAACGATGCAACCAATGTAGTCTCCTACAACCAAAGTGCTAGTGTTTATGTCCTTGTCCCATGGCCCACTCTTGACTTGTGAGTCAGGTTGTGAGGTTGAGGCTCTGATTATTAGTTTTCTCACTAATGAACTCAAAAAGTGCAGAGAAAACGTAGCTGGATGCACAGGATGAATCAACGGTACTGAACAGGCCAATCACAGTAGTCCTTACATTTACGTGTAAGTACATTACACATCTGTCGAGGGTTTTGCAGTTACAACATACCTGCATTGTAGATTTAACACAAAAGCATAAATCCGTTTTTAGACCTCAGAGGGTTAAATTATGAATTATATTTGTTTCCCAATAGGATAGCCTGAATCTTTATTCTTCCCATGGAGTACAGTACTCTGATTTTTCATTGCGAGTTCAAAATATTGCCGGATATGTCAGCAGGATATGTTGAGGCGGTGAATTTTCATTTGTCTGCACGCTATGTTTTAAATTTATGATCTCTTAAGCTTATAATTGAATTTTTATCTGCCTCAGGGTTAACATGTGTGAACAATATGAACGGCCAGGTCTATGCCTATAGGTCTATAGGATAATGGCCAATGCAGGACTGGCGGGATATAAAAAAAAAGACTCAGTGAACGTTTTTGTGTGCAAAGGCATCTAAACTGTAACATGAACATCATGAGTGGCTCAACATAGTTTTTATTAGTGAGCAAGCTACTTGGCAGCTTGTGAGTACAGTCACAACCACAGGGACGAGTGAGAAGCGGCAGAAACAAATAACACAAATTGTTACCTTCAAGCAGTGTGTGACAACATGTTTAATGTAATCAGTCAAGCACATTTTAATTTAAAGTATTAACATTCAGCTCAAAGCACAGATGAGCTGAGGTACGGCAGCGGGCCCGTGAAGTCCGGCTTAGATTGATAAAAAAATCGGTGTGACAAACCGGCGATCTGACAAGTTGAGTCTTTCTAAAATGTCCAACTCACCACCCGCAGGACAAACTTCAATCCGGCCTTTATCAGTTTAGTCTTAATTAAGATTCCAGACTGGCTGCACCACACAGATAAGTGTGTAGGAAACAACACATATCACAGTCAAATTGCTGAACATATAAAAGTATGTATATATATGGAAAATACATTTCAATCATTTTATATAAAGGCCTCTATAAGGTAGATGAGTAATGACAAAGAAAGTTCTGACTGCCAAATATAATTGGTCGACAGTACTTGGACTACAAATGGACTACAAATTGAAACCCCTATGGTTTGGATAGGAAAAATCGTATCCCTTTCCTACATATTCTATATACATTCACTTGCCACTTTGTTAGGTACACCTGTTCAACGGCTCATCAACACAACCTAATGCCTAATCAGCCAATTACACAGCAGCAGTGCAATGCATTTAGGCATTAGAAGACATGGTCAAGTAAACATGCATTTAGGTGACTCTGAACGTGGTAGGCTACAATTCACAAAGGCTTGCCAAAATTGGACAACGCACAAGATTAGAAAAATGGCACCGGGTCTGATGAATCCTAAATTCTGCTGCAACATTCGGATAGTACGGTCAGAATTTGACGCTAACAACATGATCTGTGCCACGAAGAATGAATGCAGTTGTGAAGGGAAAAGAGGTACTAGGTAGGTGTACCTAATAATGTGTATATATTGAGTGTATCAATATACTGAAATCTATTTAAAGGGAAGAAATGTTTGGTAGTTCTTAATGACAGAACTGAACTGAAAACTTTATTTTAAAATGATTGACCTACTTGTAAAATGGTTAAAATTTGCATTTTCACCAATCCAGAGACTTTTCATTTTCTGTGTGTTAAACTGTGGCAGACCAAAGTTCTTAAGTGGTGCATCTTTTTACCTTTTAATAAATGTGAGTAACAGGCCAGAATCCTGGTAAAGAAAAGCTACCACTGCAACAAACATTTTGCCCACCTTTGGTCTGCAGAATGAAGGAATGCAGAAGGAAGCGTTAGTGTGTTTTTAGCTTACGTACCAGCGAGCTGGTGTAGGTGGGGTCGGAGGTGTCCTCCTCCAGATAACGTGATAAGCCGAAGTCAGACACCTTACACACGAGGTTACTGTTAACCAAGATATTTCGAGCTGCCAGGTCCCGGTGAACATAACTCATCTCCGCCAGGTACCTGTAACATCAACAGGAGTTATTGTATGAATTTGTGTTATCTGTAGCCAGCTACCTAGGCTACTATAAAAAGGTAATGGGATTTAGAGTTATGTGTGTGTGTGTGTGTGTGTGTGTGTGTGTGTGTGTGTGTGTGTGTGTGTTTGCCTGTGAGTGCATGTTATCACTGCCAGCTACCTTCGATAAAACAGGAATAGGATTTAATGTATACAGTAACATGTTTTTGTGCTATCACAGCCTGCATTTAACACAGATAGGCTCTAGTGTGCGTGAGTTTGTGTGTGTGTGTGTGTGTGTGTGAGCATTTGTCAGTCTGCCAAGCTGAAAAGTTGCAGTTTTACCAGTGGATTCAAATGCAGCGTATAGCGGAGGTTGCATGTGTTTATGTGCTCATATCAATGTATGTGTCCGTGCAGAGTCGTCAGGATGTGGAGACAGCGCATCTCAAGCTGCTGATGCACATGACCAGACAGCACGAATATCACCACATGAAATCTCAACATCTGAAAGAACTGATATCGCCAAAAGAAATCTAAATCTTCGTACCCATGTCTGAAAGATTAGGAAAAGTTTCTTCTCCATCTTTATAGTAAAATGGATTTCTGTAGTGGGTATGTGCGCGCGCGTGTGTGTGTGTGCGTCTGGGTGTGAGTCTCAGTACCTCATTCCAGATGCGATGCCCCTCAGCATACCAACCAGCTGGATCACTGGGAACTGCCCATCATTTTGCTGTGAAACCATGAACCGACAGGATTATTCTTATTTTCCATTATCAGGTTTTTTCACTTTAGTGCTTTAGAAAGAATCTTGCAGGTAAGAAGATTTATTACCACTTCACAGAAAATGTCATAAGAGAAAAACATTTTTTACCCCCCCATCCCCTTCCCTATTTGCAGCACAGATGATGGTGTGTAAATGTGGTACGTTGTGTTACAGTTGCATAAAAAGAATTTGATCAAGATGATGCAAGTAAGAAAAAACTTGAACTTAATCTTTTGCAAGATTCCATTTTCTGCTTTCACTTCTTTGCTCATACTGTGTTCGTGTTGGCAGAGGCTGGCACAGGCTTAAAATACAGCATCTGAAACCCAACTATTGCTTCTTACTTCTATTTTAATAACTTTGCATACACCGACACACTAAAATCTTCAAGCACACTTCCTGCTGCGTGTTGGCCAGAAGGTTACAGAAACAGGTTTATGACCGGAAGGCTAAGATCGAGGTGGAAGAGTGAAAATGAATCCCTTTGACCTTCCCTCCTTACAACCACTGTGGTGCCCTTAGGAAAGGCCTTTAACCCCCTAGAGCCCAGCAAGTCAGACTGTGGTTAAAATTTGCAGCTTCCAGGTGTGTAAATGTGATATACTCAAAGGACGACTATCCTTCAATAAATAACGGTAATTAAAAAAAACTCTGAAAAAGGGACCAAGAAATTGCAAACTGTGTCAACACTAATATAACAAATGCTTTTACTACTAAGCTATTTTTCACACATGAACTCTGGGCAGTGATCTGCAGTTGACCTTCCTCACATGCGGCACACAACCGTAGAGAGTTCCCTTCAAACGCTTTTTTAAACTTCAGATGCCCCGTTTGGTTTAGATAGTTGTCCTGGAAAGGGTGTGCAAGAGGCAGGAAACAAGATAACCACTCCAGATTATTACCTGCACTCTTCTCTTGAACATCACATAGACTTTGTACAAAGGATCTGCAGGGTTCAAGACTGTTTACTGTGACCATGTGGGATATTAGCTTTTTTCCCCACACGGAGCTCACAGTCGGGTGACGAACAGAAAAGTTCAGGGCAGCAGTGCATGTGTGAAAACCACCCTGAAAAGAGTTAATTGAAACGCTGTGATAAAAGTGTTACAGCAGGCATTTTGGACCAATACAAAGTAGACAGCTGGAAATTCTACAAAGCCTTTTTGCCGTCAGATGTAGCTGGATGTCAGCTAGTTTAAAATAAATTTAAGCAAACAAGGTGCACGACCACCTTTATTGTTTATCACAGCCTGAAATGCAGTTTATGCTGAAGTTCAATAAGGAAAAGCTTTTCACATTCATCTGTCTGCATTCCTGAGTGTTCAGGCTGCTAGTCTATTCTTTACATCACTTCGGCTTTTCCACGCTTTCAAACTTAATTCTGTCATCATCACTCTGAGCATTTTCTTTTTGCACGTCTTCTGCTAGCCAATCAGCCTTTGACTCAATGCTTCTCTGCCATAGTGCCTTTCAGACTCTCATTCATGTGACAAGTCTCCTCAGAAACTCAAAATCTCCATCTGCTTCCTCTCTGCCACCACCTGTATGTAAATTCCAGGAGGTCCTGTCCTATTAGCAACATTGGGCCCTGCTCTACTTTGTAGCTTCAGCTGAGGTCTAATAGCCAAATACTCAAACTCTATAAAAACCTTCTCGTAATTTCTTCAAGTCATCTCCAGGAATACTTCTCCAGGCTTCTTTTAGGACATTCAAAGCTCCTCTTTGGATGTTGGCTGCATTTTGTTCTGATCTCTGTAAAGATGATCCCACACTACTTCAATAATGTTGAGGTCCGGGCTCTGGGGAGGCCAATCCATGACTGATAGTGTTTATTGTGTGTTTTTCTATCCAGTTATGCTTTTACTGCATTGACAATGTGTTTGAGGTCATTGTCATAGTCAAAAATGAAGCTGTTGCCAATCAGATAGTGTATAAATAGTATGGGATGGTGGCTGCATTTCACTGACTGAAGTGCAGCCCCAAATTGTGTCAAAGTCAGTATTTCACAGATGGCTGTAGACACTCACTGCTGTACCTCATTCCTGACCTCCTTGGTACATACTGATGAGGATCTCAATTCATTCTCAGTTCAGGTTTACTTACATAGCACCAAATGACAACAGTTGCCACAAAGCATTTCACACTGTGAGATAATGACCCCAAAGGATTTGAACTAAAACTTTCAAATTTGGATTCATCATCATCCGTAAGACCTGTTGTCACTGATTTTCAGTCCAATTCTGGTGTAATTTAGCAGAACCTTTTCTCCCTGCTTCCCATCCTTAACAATGGCTTCTTGACAGCCACCCTTCCACTGAGACTATTTCTGATGAGGCTTCATTAAACAGCAGATGGATCAGCAGATGCATCTCTCAGGTCCTGTGTCAGGTCTTTGCAGGATTTTTTTCTTATCATTTCTTGGCATTCTTCCAACACGTTCTCATCCCAAAATGTAACATATTGTGTGTGTGTGTGTGTGTGTGTGTGTGTGTGTGTGTGTGTGTGTGTGTGTGTGTGTGTGTGTTTGTGTGTGACAAATCCTCGGCATGTTACGCTCTCGGCCACCCAGCCCCTCTGTGTTTTACACGTTCGGAAATGTCAGGAAACATGACAACCGCTTGGGAATGAATCTACACATGTACCTTTATTTTACTTTCTCATCATTAATTGATTTAGAAAACACTATCTGATACAATTAAGACCGTAGTTAAGGTTAGAGATAAGGCTATGGTTAGAGTTAGGATTAAGGTTGGGTTTGGGCTGGAATACACGGCTGGAGCGTGGGTTACCGCCAGGAGTGTCATTCTATTGAATTCCATCCACAATCCGGTGCATATCAAAGGGACGCAGAAGAGTACCTTTTGCGTTTCTATGGGATGCCTCGGGACGTGACAAATCGTCAGGAATAAGAACGGTCTGCATTCTTCGCAGACTCAAATAAAGAAATTGGAACAAATGATGTGTTTTTGTGACAAGCTGCTAATAATAAATTGCCTATAGACATCATTTAAAGTTGGTTATTTGCCCAGCTGCATGTCATGTGTGGACAAAACAGTGCTTTATTCCTTGAGGTAGATTCCTTTTTATTCCTAATGATTGTTAATTCAGAGTTACAACAAACATTCATGTGAAAATGGGCAGGTGGAAGGACTGGATTGAAAATGAATGAAAAAGCAGCCAATGTCCAAAGAAAAAAAACTTTGGAAGACCTTCAGAAAGTCTGGAAAGCCATTGCTCAAGACTGCTTGGAAACATTTAAAGAAAGTCAGTCTCCTTGGAATAAAAAAATATGAAGAAATGAAGGGTCGCTCTAGACTTTTGCATAGTACTGAATAAGAAAAAGAAGTACAAAAAAAAGAAAGAGAGAAGAAAAGAACAAAAGCAAGTTGACCAAGACTATACAAAGGTGGCTTGGAAAGTTAAGAAAGTTCCTGTTTAGAGCTGCTGGAGGCTTTGTTGGATTTATGAAACATTTTTTGATAAAACTCAAAATATTTGCCTTTTTGCTACCTCACCTCTGGGCCAGGCTGTCTCTGTTTCTTATAAACATCACTGACATCCCCCACTGACATCTCTGCAGTCGAAGGTGTGTGTGTGTCTTTTAATTCACTTTGCGCATCAAACCTCACCTTTGATGCTCCTCTAGCCTAATCCTCTGCAGGCAAAGACCTTCTTCTAGGCACACTCACACACACACGGCATTGATCTTTTGGGTCTTGTGCCTCCAAGATGGTCACGCTAGGACAGCAACACCAGGAAGATCGATCATTGTGTTTGTGAATGTGTGTGTCTGTGTATGTGTGTGTGCATGAGTCATCGGGTGATTTCTGAGTCAAAAGGGGTCACGCTGTGAGTACCAAACATCAAAGAGTTTCTCTTTCTGTTTTTAGAGGCGCCTCAAAAGGAGGGCAGGATCAAAGAGACGGACAGACTGACAGACAGTCAGGCTGGCAGGATGAGGCGGAAAGAGCACAGGAAGGAAGAGAGGAGAAAGGGAAGCGCAAGAGGCTATTTCTGTCTTTGTGTCTATTTCTTCAAAAACTTACAGTCCTCCTCTCTCCAACTGTTGCTCTGTTTGGTTATTTAGTTTGAACCGAAGGTGAAGGTGCCTATACTCAGTTACCGGTTTATTAGGTATGCCTAATAAATGAACAGATCCAGATCTGGTAGAGGTATTAAATATCCCAAAAGCATGTGATATAATACTGTACCATGTCAATGTGTGATGCTCAATCGTAATTTTTATCATTTGTATTTCAGACTGTAAATCGTGTGTTTCTTCCTGTCAGGCTGAAGGTGATGTTATCTTCATTTTTCTTAAGCATCATGTTGAGTTCTAGATGATAAATGGTTGGGAACTGAACCTGACCAACCACACCATTAGCACCTTGAGCTGCTGAGCAGTGCTGTCCAGACAAGTGATGGTTGTTCTTAGAGTCGCTAGGCAAAAACTTGCTGTAAGTGTGGAAAGCCTTTTTTCCCTCTTTTCAGTTATATTTCTCCTGTTTACGTTGGAGAAAAGTGTCGTAAGCCTTAATTATTAAACTTTAGTAAGCTTGGCTATGTCGGGGTTGATGCAGTTTATATTAATGGTTAAATACATCGACCCTCTCTGGACAGTAGCTGTGCGGTCGCACTCCTTATTCCTTGGGAATTTCCCCTCATTGGAACCTTAATCAAACCTTTAAATGACCCGATCCTGAAAGTGGTCTAAAGTGTAGCAGTTACCCTGAGAAATGAGTCCAGTGCTCCATTCTCCATGAACTCTGTGATTATCATCGTAGGCCTGCTCTTGGTGACCACGCCCTCCAGTCTGATGATATTTGGTTGGTCAAACTGGCCCATGATTGAGGCCTCTGACAGGAAGTCCCTCCTCTGCCTCTCAGAGTAGCCCACCTTCAGGGTCTTGATGGCCACAGGGATTTCTTTTTTCCCCACAGGTTTCAGGCGACCTTTGTATACCTCACCGAACTCGCCTGAAAATATAAAAGGAGTCAAATTAAAGCAAATTCCGTTTTTTTCCCCAACAGGACAAAAAATGTGCACTAAAGTATTCCTTAATTTTGAGCTCTTAAATAAATGATTTACCAATAAAATGGGATACTAAATTACTGCATTTGAATCCCATTAATAATGTAAAACGGGGCTCAAATAAAAAATAAAAAAAACAGGCTCGAGTTCATACTGAGCACATTCTTCTTTTCAATTGGATGACTTAGAGAGCCGTGTGTGTGACGGAGTGCAAGTTAAACATACAAACACTGAAAGCTGAAAAGCTGCCATCTGCACCCTCGCTGTCATACTGATGGTCACTGAGCAGCTTCACCGGATTAGATTGAGGTCGAGGGGTTTTGCTCAAGGGCACTTTTTATTTTTTATTTTATTTTATTTTTTTATTTTTTTCAAAATGAAAGAACAACAAAAATTGGATCCCCTCAATAACCGCTCAAGGGTGAGGAAAGGTTGTGTAGCAGAGGTGGCAAACAAGATAAAAGGGACAGTGCCACCGTTGTTGCTTGGATACTCGGTTTTGCACATATTCCTCAAATATAATCTCTCAGGTAAATAAAGTCGGCCCGGGTTAAAGTGCTGGATGGAAATAGTGCGCTGCTAAGGCCGTATCAGGTTTGCCTTTTCATTAGAGTTTAAAAGAAATGTAAAAACATTTTGACCCCATCATCAGTCACGTGTCATAATTGAACTATAAACTATAACAACGTTAACAATGCGTCTTTTTTCTTTTTGTTTTTTTTTGTTTTACACTTCCTTATTGTGACTTTTGAAACAACCAGGTTTCACAAGTCACATGATTATTCTTTCTGCTAATCCCTTCAGCATTTAAAAATTAGTTTTTGCATTGCTTTATTGAAGATATACTGTGTAGCACCTCCATAACAGAGCGGAGCGATGGCCGAAACACTACAATTTTCCTTCCTCTGTATACTCACTACAGCAGAAATAAATACAATACACTTCTTATAGAGTCCCACCCTCAGTAAATGACCTGCCGAAAGGCTGTGCTTCCAAAGTGTTTGGAACAAAGGAAAATAATTCATGTTCTTTTTTTAACATAACATCAGTTCACAACAAGTCACCAAGGTGGAGTAAGAAAATACAAGCAAATGCAACTTCTCCAAATAATAACAAAATACGGAAAGGAGATTCATTTTACCTTTAATAAAACTTTTAATAACAGAGTGTTTACTTCATGCTTTTTGTGCATGAGTATGTGCTGCACATTAGCATTATAACAATATATCTGATTTTTTTTTTTTTACTGTGAAATGAGATTCTTTTAGTCTGTTATGTCATTTCCTGTTTTATTTTGATGACCTCTCGTCTCTTGTGCTTTGTATTCATCTCTACTTCCCCTGTCTTGTCATTTGTAATTAGTTTCAGTTGATCTCTGCTGGCTGTTCCCTCGTTATCGTCTGTGTGTACATATTGTCTCAGTCTTGCCCTTTGTTGTGTTCTCCCTCATGCTCTATTCCTCGTATAGTTTTGTTTTGTTTTTGTTTCTCGATTAAAATTAAACTACCATAAAAATTAGAGACTGTTTATTTCTTTGGAAGTGAGTAAACTTTCAAATTCAGTAGGAGATCAAGCGTAACCTATAGATTTGAGGTTCAATAGTTCACGTGTCTCTCATTACGGTTTTCTTTGTGTTTTGCTGTGAAGGAAGCCGAACTGGTTGTAACTTCAATGAACTCGTTCCTTGCGCAAAAAATTCCCTTTCTGTGACACAGATGTCTTTTGTCAAAATAAATGCAGCTTTATGCTGATTGGGGACATGAAAATTGAATGTCACTTCAAAATGAAAGTCCTCATCCCAGAGATAAAAATCGGTGTGTGAATAATGGATGAGTAATGGGAATTGGATGCCAGGCTGTGCCGTCCTGTCTCACTGTGATCTCTGCTCCACATCTTACTGCTCATTAAAAACTATCTACTGTCACCACTGTAAACCAGTCGACGCACAGACGGAGAGGGAGAGAAAAAATGAACGGGAAGGGGATGACAGAGAGAGGGCTGTTATGAAAAGCGCAAGGGGTGGTTATGAGCAGGCAATGATAATAAGGACGAGGCAGGGAGAAGGGATGGAAGGATGGGGTTTTTTCTCCAAGAGAGGCCATGTCAGATGACATGTCACCGCTCTTCGGAAAAAAAACGAGGTCAAAGAGATGACGGGAAAATCAAAGGAAAGATTTAGTCTGTATTATAAACATTCTTGCGTCTACATTATATCTAAGTATGCTGCTTAGTAAAGAAGTGTCAGATGAGATATGGTTGCTACTTCCTTTTATAAATTTAAGAGTTTCATGATTTGTCTTCAGTCAAATAAAGTGCTTTTTGTGAAGGACAATTCCTACAATGTCAGTGATAGTAATACAAAAGGAGGAAAGGAGAGGGTGTTATCGCAGAGGGAGAGGATGAGGGAGTAAGGTGAGATATTTTTATTATCTCCTCGGGGTGCTTTCTTCTTTTATCTTCCCTGCTCAATCTGTTGTTCTGCTTCCTCCCCGCCCCCCAGCCCACCCCCCTTTCGGTTCTTTGTTTAGCATTTCGCTATACACAAACAAAAGTGAAACTCCAGAGGGGGCTGAATCACAGAGGGAGCTCGACATAGGAGGAAGTATCAAAGAAATACACAGATTAAAAACAAAAGGCAAACAGCTATGGATAAACTTTCACTATCACTTAGAAAGGTAGAGATCCGCCCGTTTGAGGGTTCAAGGTGCCCATCTCATATTACTCGGGCTCATATTTTCTCCTCCCTCCTTGCAGTTTTCAGCCCTCCTCTGTCACCTCTGGCTTAGGTGAGAAACCCTTTCGCTGAGGGAAATAAACCGAGAAACGGGGGAGGGATTACCAAAAGCCTCTCAGAGTACCTCAACAGACCAAAGCCCACAGCACATACTCGCAGCAGTTCTAATACACAACCTTTAACACCGTGAGCTCAATCGCTTTGAGTGTGATTGGTTTTGGTCAAAAGAAGAATAAGTAACGAGAATCAAAGTGTAAGATCTGAAGAATAACGTTTTACTCCTGTTTCTTGTTGACCATAAATTATGACCAATAAGAAACAGACTTAGGTCTATAAGAAATTTTGCATTTTTGCCTCCATATACCACTACTGTTGAATCCAAAAAATATAGAAAGATTAAAGTGCAGACATTTAGCTTTAATTCCAGGACTTCAACAAATGTGTTGCATTGATTAACACGCCCTCAGTTTCAAAGGTTAAAAAGTAATTGGGCAATTGATAAGTGTGTCAGTTGTCATGGCCAACAAACTACAAGAAGCTGACGGTGGCTACAGTTAAGGTTTAGCAGAGCATCTCAAGGGAGATGAAAAAATGTCTCTCAATTAATTTTCAATAAAATGCTTAACATCACATATTGGCTGTAAAGATGTAAATTTGTGGATGAAATGCACACAGTCAATGTTTAGATTTATAGAACCTGATCAACTCTCTGTGGTCACTTTCTAGTAAAGGATATGGGAATGCTACAAATTAAATGTACCTTTTATGCTTTTTAACAAAATGTATTCACAGAATCAAATTGTATTATAGCAGGATAGCTATTCAACTTACCAAAGTGCCGAAAGAAAACTAGACTACTCAGTAAAATTCTTCTTCAGTAAAAGTCTTGGTTACTTGCTGGTTACACAGTTTTTGCCCATCACTTGTGATGGCAGCTGGCTGAAATGAACAGTTCCATTTAAAAAGGTTGGTTACATAGTAACAACATTAACAATGACAGGGGCATCACAGCTAAAATTCATGGTGGAGGTGATCCTTTCTTTTCCATCTCACACTTGACCAGAAAAGAGGCAGCGCCATTGTCCAGACAGGGAACCCAGGTCAGATAAAAAAATAACGCTTTATATGAGCTGACAGCAGCTACGCTTGCAGTTGCAGTGGGTAAAAAGCCAAAAAGAGCTGAAATGTGAGAGTAACAGCAACCATCTGCCTCTGGCAGTTATTTTTTATATATTATTAAACAGTAATAAGTTTCACGAAATTTGACCAGAAAGGTTTTATGCAATCTTAGAGATGGCACGATACCACTTTTTTATGTCCGATACCGATACCGATATCATAAATTTGGATATCTGCCGATACCGATATGAATCCGATATAGTGTTTTTTAATCAACAAAACTGTTTTTTTTAAATATCTTGCTGCATTTTGTATAAGTTCATACTCAAGTTTAAAACAACAAGTACACTAAAGCTATTCTGTTATACCTGTATGCAAAAAAAAAAAATTTCATAGTTCAGCAATACTGATCAATCTAATAAACTCAAACCTACACCTTCCTCCCTATTCTGGTATTTTAAAGAGTACTTAGCGTAAATATTAAGCAACCTAACTAATAGGGTTCCAACTCCCAGCAACAACAAAAATAAATAAATAAAAAATAGGGAACCACCCCTCACGCTCCACCTCATGATGCTTAATCGACGTAATCAACCTTAATTTGATGCAGTGTGAAAAAAAATGCACAGAAATCAATTATTTTTCAAGAAATATTAAATAGATTCAACATCTTTCTTCAACAAAATTGCAGACTGCACAGATGGTACCTTCCCAAAGGAAAAAGTACTATAGCTTACTAGGGTATATTAGACTTAACAGTTACTATATGCAGTAATGGACTTCTATACATTTTACATCAGATTAAAACTTTGGGTGTAAGATTCAGATAAATATTGAATAATTAAAAGCGAGACATTTTAAATGAGAATAAGAAAGAAAAGTATGTCTTTGTGCCCCCTTTTCCCTGTTAATGCCCTATCGGCCCCCCTGGCTAAACTTTGCTAGATCCGCCCCTGCACAGTTACCAGCGTCAGCTACGTAGAAAAAGATCCTCGAGTAGAAAGTAATATTAAATACATTCTAACAACAGCTGATCAAGCTTAAACGTGCTGCTGTTGTTCAGCTGCTGGTTTCCTCTTTCTGGTGCAAAGTGGGCCAAAAGCAAACAAGAGACACGGACTTGCGACAGAAAAGCCGATCAGCTGATCATTAAGCAGTTTCATGATTGAAGTAGCAGCCGGAGAGCGAGAGGCAGTCGCTCGTTAAGCTTAACGCAGGAATGCTTTACAAACATTCAGAGATGGACTTACACACTTGCTTTACTTCTCTCGGGGATAACTTTGTCGGAGATGAAATGCCGGGTTGCTAGCGAAGCTCCAAATGCTATCCAGACCACCGACAGGTCCCGCATGCCACAGCCGCTCTATCACGTGATGCATACTGCTCCGACGTGCTAACGTTCTGAGGTGAGTTACGGCGTGTTGCAAGTTTTGTGAGGTGCTTTCGTGATATTTAATGGATCGGATTACATTTTTTATTTTTCTCCGATATCCGATCCAGTAATTTAGGTCAGTATCGGACCGATACCGATATGTAATATCGGATCGGTCCATCTCTATGCAATCTTGCTCTAAAACAAAAGACAAACAGGAGCAGGCATATACCCATTCACACCTTGAATAATGTGAAAAATGATTCATATCAGCTTAATATATGTTCAAATCTGAATCCACTTTGCAAAAATAACCATCTTCAAGAAAGCACCATACTGAACTATCACCTTACTTGCAATATTGAAGAATCCATATTCCTTTCCCTCCCATTAACCAAATGATAGTTTAAAGTGAACCTCCAACCTTTGTGGGTCTAATGCTGTGATATAAGATCTAAACAAATAATGCCAATATGATCAACATATAAACCTTTGAAAACACTAAATCAATGAGCATTAATATTACCTTTAAAAATCTACTTGTAGCAAACAACAGTCCTGAACATCTGGTAGAGAATGTATACTATTATTCCTGTGAGGCAGAGGTAGCTGGCTTCAGTGCTTCTGCTTTATTCGTCGGTCTGTCTAGTTGTCGGTCAGTAATACTGTTCAAACACGAGTAACCAAATTTCAGAAAACCTGGCAGAGCATGAGTGAAGAAAGATCCTATTAAATTTAGCTGCAGCTCCAGATCGCTTTCTTTAAAACTGTCACACAGACACTGGTCGTGTCTCAGAGTGTGAGTCCCTTGTCTTTCTTTCTTTCTTTTTTTTAACTCAGATTTTATTATAATTTAAAACATTGCAATGTTCACAAGTAAGACAGTTACAGGAACCGCAGTGCAGAAATACAGATTACAATAAGAACTGCAATTAGGAAACAACACAAAACTGGGATGCAAACCCCCCCCCCCCCCCAAAAAAGAAACTTTACGTAATATTAAAAAACGTGAAAATCTTAATAGCCATGAAGGAACAAAATGAAACAGACCTATGCTAAATTATTGAAACAGTAAAGCATGTATGGGTCGCCAACGCTCAGTAAACAACTCTCTCTGAATCCGCAGAGTATATGTTATTTCCTCCATCTGGTAAATTTCTCTTACTTTATCAATCCACATATTATATGAAGGTGGGTCAAGATTCAGCCATTTAATAGTAATACACTTTAGTGCTGCTGTAAGCAAGATTCTTAAGAGGTACTTTTTACTGTTTCCTGCAAAACCATTTGGTAATACTCCTAAAATGGCGAACTGTTGGTCTTTTGTTAATGGTTGTTGGAAAACTGTATTGAGAACTTTAAATATGTTATTCCAAAATGAGCAGATTTTTGGGCATGACCAGAATATATGTGAGTGGGTTCCTAAATGAGTACCACAATTTCGCCAGCAGGTATCAGGATTTGTAGTCTTCATTTTGGCCATTATCTCTGGGGTTCTAAAATATCTCATGACCACCTTCCATTTGAATTCTCTCCACAGCCCAGAGTCACGAGATGGGCTTCACCGAACACCTCTTCCCAGGCGTCCTCTGAGATTTGAGTGCCAGTCTCAGCTTCCCACCTTGCCTTAATATCCAAAGTTGCACTTGTACTGAAACTCATAAATGCGTTATAGAAATTGCTGATTAATTTTGGGGAGGAATTACTTTGAAATATTTTTAGAAATATTTCCTCAATGGGTGAGGGCTCCAAAACTTATGAGTCCCTTTTCTGACGTCCTGATAACAAACAATAAATATATGCAATTTTTTTCTGGGGGGATAGAACAGTAGTAAACATAAATACATAGCTCTAATATCCTTATATAATCAGTTTTTTTTGGCTATGTATGTGCAAAAGTCTTGGGCTACAATTCATTTCTTTAAATTTTGATTCTAAGCTGTCATATTTGATTTTTTAAGGTAGTCTTGAGCACTAATTTTCTCAGCTTTCTGTGGATTTGTCTTTGGACACTGGATGGTTTTTGGCTCATTTTCAGTCTAGTCCTGAACATTTTTGGAGGAAATCTTTTTTTCTTTGACCTATCCAGCATAAGTAACTCAAGGATGAACCAGTAACAGACAACTTAGCAAAGAATTTTAAGTTGTATCTTTATGCACTTTGGGTTGAACAAAAAGATTGCATAAAAATGTAAGGAACTTAACACAATCGCTTCATTTCAAATGCAGGTCAAAAGCAACTGAACTAATTAAATACCTGAAAATAAATTGTTAGTTTCTAATACTTGTTTTAAAAGCCTTTGCTGGTAATAACAGCCTGAAGTCTTCTTGACCCCATGGACATCAGTAGATGCTGCGTTTTCTTCTTTTTAATACTCTGCCAGGCCTTTACTGCACCAGCTTTCAGTGTTTTAGCAGGCTAGTCCAATCTAGCCTTTCTATTCTTGAGGCTTATGAGTGGCTCGCACCTTGCAGTGAATCCTCTGTATTTGCTTTCATGCAGTCTTATTATTATGGTAGACTTGGATATCGATACGCCTATTTCCTGGAGAGTGTTGTTCACTTGGTTGGCTGTTGTGAAGGGGTTTCCTCTTCACCATGGAAATGATTAGAAAAATCCTTTAATTGTCCCACAAGGGGAAATTTAGTGGACGATCATCCACCACTGTTATCTTCCAGGTCACTCACTCCTAATATTGTAGCACTTTCTCAGATGGTTTTTTTCTGGATGGCTTGTTTCACCTGCATGGAGAGCTCCTTTGACCGCATGTTGTCTGTTTACAGCAAAATCTTCCAAATCAAACCTCAAATCAACTTCAGGCCTTTTATCTGCTTATCTACCTTTATCTGCTTAAGTGATAATGACATAACGAAGGAATTGCCCGCACCTACCTGAAATAGCTTTTGACTCAACTGTCCAACTACCTTTTGTGCCTTTAAAAAGAGAGTGGCACATATTTAGGACCTGAAACTCCCAAACCCTTCATCCAATCTGAATGTGGATACCCTGAAAGATGCATCAGGCCCCCAATTGATTCATCCACTGTTTCCCAAAGCCACGTCAAAAACGGTAAAGAAGCCATTCTTAAAAGCTGTATGTCATTATTATGAAGTGGATGAGAATAGAGGTACAACAATGAGTGTGTACAGCTACTACAGCCACCATATAAAACACAATGGAGGCTTAGTCATGGTTTTGGAGTTGCATTTCACTCAGCGGTGTAAGGAAGAAAAAAAGAAAGTTTAGTCTGTGCTGAAGAATGAAGTTGGTCATACAAAATATTGACTTTCAAGCTTGTTTGAATTGTACAAACTGTGTTTTTGACTTATATATTGTAGTTTCCTTTATGTCTGTGAAGGTTCTCAGTCATCCAGGTCATCACAGTCTAAGGAGCTTGGAAAGAAAAGCGTCTGGAATTCTTTAAGTTGCTTGAAGACGTTTCACCTCTCATCTGAGAAGCTTCTTGGTGGAGAGTCCCAGATTTAAGCCCTATGGGAGTGTCCCCCACAAAAGGCAAAAAGGACCCCCTGATCAGTGTTCTAAGGTTTTTATCTAAACTTTAGAACTGAAGAAGTTTCTCGGATGAGAGGTGAAACGTCTTCAAGCAACTTAAAGAAGTCCAGACGCTTTTCTTTCCAAGCTCCTTAGACCAGCGGTCCCCAACCCCCAGGCCTCGGACCGGTACCAATCCGTGAGTCGTTTGGTACCAGGCTGCGAGAGTTGAAGCTCAGGTGTGAAATGTATGGTTTTCAGGGTTTTTATCGGTTTTCAGTGTTATTTTGTTATCGTTTTTATCGTTAACTCGATTTCCTGGGTCTTTTCACGTGTGTTATGAATAAATCTTCTTTTTTTTTCGGTACCGGTACTAGTTTTATTTTGTTGTATTTATCTGCGCCACCTTAAAGGCCGGTCCGTGAAAATAATGTCGGGCATAAACCGGTCTGTGGCGCAAAAAAGGTTGGAGACCGCTGCCTTAGACTAGTTTCCTTTATGTTTGTACACACTTCAATAAAACTGCTGCATTTATTTTCCAGTGAAATGAGGGGTGGCTTAAGACTTTTGCGCGATACTGAAGCCCAACGACTGATAACTGAAGTGGATGATAACTCACACTCAGCTTTATACTTTAAAGGTGTTCCTTGTTTTTCTTTCCTTCCTCTTTTCCTTTCTCCTTTTCTCATCCAATAGCCAAAATACCCCCCCCCCCCAGCAGCCCTGGGACTCTCAGCGTTCTCTGTTTGCCAAACATCATACAGCATTTTTACAGTGAGAGTGCAGATAGCCAAAGAGAATGCATGAAGACAGTTTTAATTTATTCCTGTGAAAGTTTTCAACATGAATAAAACATCTCTCCTGACTTCAAAGGAAAAATAAAGCAAAATAATAAACTGGCATTGTGTGATTCCAGATCTTCCTCATTCACACTAAAGTCTGGCACAGTTGAGAAATTTGATTAATTTTCTGTAGAGGATCTGCTCCTTCACATGGCGGTTGGTTTCATTAAATAAACCAAGGTTTGCTTTTCTAGCTTGTGTTTTGAGGCACTTTGTAGAGGATAGCAGTGCTGTGATTGTGGTTATTTTTTCATCTCAACCTTCAACTGATTTTGCTTACACTGAATGAATGCAATGGTTATTCAACACATCTGAAAATAAATACAGATTTTCCCTTGCTGAGATTATCTTTCAGCAGCTTATAGAAACAACATGACGAAAGCGAAAGGGTCACCAAACACATGAAGGCACTTAAAATATCTACCTGATCCGATGACTTCCTCTATTTTGACACAGGAGGGATCGATTTCTTTGGCAAACTCCCGCACAGCCTCATTGGGGTCCTCGTAGGTGAAAGGGTCAATATAGATCTTGACCCCTGGTGAACTGTGACCCTCAGAAAGGCTGGGAAAGGTCACAGTGGGTGTGGGTCCACTGAACATGTCTGGCCTCAGAGTCACCTCTGAGGAGAAAGGCAGAAAGCTCGAATACACACACTGTTTTAACACATCATATTTTATGTATCGTGATAAAGAAATAAAGAGCGCAGTGTTAGGAGGGGGGTCGTACCTCCTCCTGTGTTGTACTGCTGCAGCTTGTCACCATATACGCTCTCCTTCAGCTGCCTTCTCCTGCAGACAGAAACACGGACACAGAGATTTACGAGGAAGAAAAAGTGGCAAGTAGGTAAAAAAATAAAACAACTCAAAGTTAGAAATGTTGCAGAAACATCATGCTAATTGGTTGTCCTCTCGCTGTTTCTCTTTTGAGGTGAAATAAATTGTTTTCCAGAAGTGTGCTTAAGAGAGAGTCTGTCAGGAAATCATTAGTATTGGGTGACTTGCTCGTGCTCTTTGTCATCAGCTCTTGTTTCCCGCTTCTCTCCGAGGCTGAAACTAAAGGAATGCACGCAGTAATATTTTAATATGTGGACTGATCTCCACAGCAGACACCTAATACTGAGCGCAGGAGAGACAGCTTGCCGTATTAAATATTATAATTTAATATTTTTTTTGCATCACTTGTGCGTGATTTTTTGGTCTACAACTTTATTTCTACTAGGAGTCATTTCAAATCCTTTTTTAAAAAAATATGTGAAGTACATTTAGAAATGCTCCCTTCGCGTACACAACCAATGTTTTTTCATAAGAATCTTTTGTTCTTGCACTCTAATTTTGATATTTCTCCTTCACATAGCCCACCTCTCCCTTAATGTCAGCTAGGACAGGCTCCAGTTCATCTGTGACCCCCTAACAGGATAAGAAAACAAATATTTTATAGTCCAATGCATGCAAAATTTAAAGTTAGACTAACTTGTAGGTCTCCTTGCTGTCAGTGGCTGTGGCCATGAATGACCATTATTCGGAAAATGCCACACTCGGTTTTTTGTAGTACCATATGCAGATACAAAAGTATTGGAAATAGCTAACAATAATAGCAATAGCAGCAGCAAGTGTAGTTTGAGCTTGAATCAGTTGATCAGCGAAAGGTTAAAGACTACAGTGTACAGAGAGGATTTTACTTAGATGCACACACGCGACTGCAAGCAGATATACTGGTAAACATACCGATTCTACATTTAAGGTGAGAGAGCTGCAGCTGTCAGTGGTGGAAGCTACACTATATTGCCAAAAGTCAAAATGCAGCCATCCAAATCATTGAATTCAGATGTTGCAATCACTTCCATGACCACAGGTGTATAAAATGAAGCAGCTAGGCATGCAGACTGCTTCCACAAACATTTGTAAAAGAAGAGCTCAGTAAATTCCAGAATGTTACCGTGATAGAGGAACAAGTCCAGCTGTGAAATTTTCTCACTACTAAATATTCCACAATCAACTGTTAGTGATATTATAACAAAGATGAAATGATTGGGAACAACAGCAACTTGGCCATGTAGTGGTAGGCTATGTAAAATCACAGAGCTGAGGTGCATCGTGCACAGAGGTCACCAACTTTCTACAAAGTCAATCTCTACAGACCTCCAAAATTCATGTGGCCTTCAGGAACAGTGAACAACGGTCGAACAACAGCCTTATGTCACCAAGTGCCATGCAAAGTGATGAATAAAGTGGTATAAAGCACGCCACAGACTAGAGCAGTGCAGATGTCTCGTCTGGAGCAACGAATCACACTTCTCCATCTGGATGACTGCGGGTTTGGTGGTTGCCAGGACAAGGGTACTTGTTGGGGCTGTCCCTCATAATATCCAGTGAGAGGAACTTGTAATTCTTTCATTTCATGCTCCCAACTGTATGGGAACAGTTTGGGGACCTTTCCTGATCTAACATGAATGTGCATCAGTGCACAAAGCAAGGTCCATAAACGCATGGATGAGTGCGTTTGGTGTGGGAGAACTTGACTGGCCTGCACAGAGTCCTGACCGTGCACTCCTGGGATCAATTAGAGCGCAAGTGCACTTCTGGAAGAATGGTCAAAAATTCCCATAAACACTCCTAAACCTTGTGGAAAGCCTTCCCAGCTGAGTTGAAGCTGTTATAGCTGCAAACCCCATGGATTAAGAATGGGATGTCACTCAAGTTCATATAAGTGTGAAGGCAGACAAGCAAATACTTTTGGCAATATAGTGTATATATAGTAAGGTACCATTTAATGCAACTTCAACTGTACTTCGTTTTAAAAGTATTATTTTACTTTCTAAGACATTTATTTAACAGCTCCAGAAAATAGTTTAAGATGAACATTTTACACAGTTGATAATGTTTTTAAATAGAGCACATTATTAAAGCCGACACCAGTGGTTTTAACCTTCAAGCTCGCTGAATTACAAAAAGCAGAATGGAATGAGATCAGTCAAACGTCTGTTTTTTAACAGCTGCAACAAATAGGGATTTTTTGGTTCCGAATTTCTCACATGGTTTAATATCAATCGAAATTCAAATGATAAGACACCAAAAAAACCAAAAAAAAACATCAAAGATGAAAAACAAACAACAGATTAGTTTATCACATCTTTTTCTTCTTCTTCTCTACCACCAATCATGTCCTCAACCCCTTTACCCTATTACCCCTATATGTAAAGTAAGTAAGACAAGCTGTTCATGCACTGATGCCTGTAATTTAACAATCTAACGATGCCATACAGAATAATATGACACCCAGAGGCGCCAAAGTGGTACTTTTGCAACATTGCTTCATTTTAGTGGTCAAGCAGGAGGTGGTGGACTGCCACAGAGTTCCTCTCATCTCCAACTGGAAAAATGATGAAATGCTGCCTCCTGGTTGGGGTTTAGAAGCTTGTATCAAATATGATGGCCTCTTATTCCCAAGTAACAGGAAGTGCAGTGTGACTTGAACCAACAGATTGGCACAAGATCAGCAGTGATGTGGGTGCTGTACCAGACTGTCATGGTAATGAGATTAGCACTCCACCAAGTCCAACTTTCATAAGACTGCAACAAATAGTGCAAATAGTGATCATGAGATCTAGTAATGACCAAACGACTAAGACCGATGAAATCAGTTTCCTCTGCAGAGGGAATGGGCTCAGCTTTGGAGATAAGGAGAACAGCTCAGACATCCAAAGGGATCTCCTGCGACTCCCGGTCTCAAGGGAGCCTTCCATTGGAGGTCGTTGGGTATATCCAAACATGAGGTGACCCTAGAATAGACTCAAGGCTCACTCGAGTGATTGGGAGCAACTGGGAACACCTCAGCTCCTCCAGGATCAACTGGAAAGTGTTGCTGGGGAAAAGACCCTACTTGGCTTAGTGCCATTGTGACCTGATTGTCTATAAGTGGAAGATGACGAATAGAGGGATGGATGGTGTTTTGTAAGGACTGACGGATGGACATTTTAGTACAATTATTCATGCAGAACTTTCACTTGTCATTTATTTTTTGTCACATCAACAACATATAAAATGTTACTTTAAAGGAGGTACATCAGCTGTGGCTACGCTCCACACCACACACTCCCAGAGGCTTCCATTATCTGGTTTACGCTTAAGTAGCGATAGCTAGGTGCTAGGTGCTGCTCATATGGTTGATAAACTTCCATTTTTTTCTTTTTTTCACCATTTTAGCTGAAATAGAAGAATGCATGTGCAGCAGCTCTCTTATTCATTTAAAGGAGCTTTGTTAAAATACATTTATTTGATTGATATTTGTGGGTGTCAGATTTATTTTACTGGGTAATTATATTTGAAACAGATGGCAAATGTCACGAAAGAGAGCAGGGGATTAGTAAAATGGGTGAGGGATTCTGTTGCTGGGGGCATTTTTATTCATGTGGTATGCTCCATGGCCAATCGGCCCTGAACATTTATCCTGGAAAAAAATATGTTGTTCAAAGTCCACTTACTGCTTTTAAAAAAGCATCTACCAGTCTGTCTCAGCTAATCGATTTCCTCAGCGGTCATTAAATAACGTGATCTAAAGACGTGATGTGTGGAAGCTGCAACTGTGCTACTGAAGTGCCGCTTTGTCCACGTAATTACAAACACCTTTGCATTTCGTTCAAAGCTCAAAAAAGAGGGGAACTGTTGTTTTAACTATCAGTTCATGTTCCTAGTCTGACAAGTGAAAAGTATGTTATTTAATAGGACACGTGTCTAGCATCTCTACCTCTTTGGATTTTGCAGTGACAGACATTTATGTGCAGCTGCACTTTCGTGTGAAGTGAGCAGGTGTGTCAGCTGTACATTACCTGGTACAGATGATGGCGATAGCTACTAGTGATACAATACACACTCCACCAACTAGAGAGCCAGCAATCAGAGAGAGCTGCTGTCCGAGCTCTGACTTATATTCATCTGCAGAACACACACACACACACAAATTAAGGAAAAAATATTATATTTCATACTCCTCATATGTTTCAGTCTTGCATACACACAGCTGAGCATTTCTGGAAGGGAAAATATATAACTGACACTTTTTTCTCTCTAATACACAGAAAATATAATTTACAAGGCTCATTTTACATGACTGCAAGCACTCTTCACAAACACACACACACGCACACACACAGAAAGTAAGGGAGAATTTAATCACTTCACAGCCAGAATTTCACTCTTGCGCAACCCTCTCACATTCCCTCTCTCAGCCCTACACTCGCTTTCCTCTCCACCACGAAAACCCACACCCACACAAACACCTCCACACACTCCAGATAACCACCCACACACTTACCGTCGGTGAGGGTTTGGAAGAGCATGTCTTTGCTGTAGGCTCCGTAGCCCGCTACAGTGCGGGCCCTCACCTGGACCACATAGCCGGTCCCGGGTCTCAGACCCTCCAGAACCACATTAGGTGTTTCGCTTAGGACCATCGAACTGTTCAGCACAGATGACTGCAACTGCGTGTGAGGTACAGAGACAATTAGGAGATATATTTAAGAAGCAGCCCAAACAGTCTGTCTGTAACCAAAATATTCTTTTAGTCTAACTTCAGCACTTAGTTTTGGCCAGTATAAACAAAAATACATCCAAAGTAAAGCGAAAACAAAAGAAATTGGTAAAAGCACCCTTTGCCAGGCTTCATCACATTGCCCTGTTCCAAATAACAAAAATATTACAGTTACATGTAGTGGTACAATATGTAGTCATGGAGATAGTTTGGGTTTATTAATCCATATTTGGATATCTGTGTTTTCATGTAATGTGAAGCTGAAACAGGAAAAAAGTAATCCACAGGCCTCACTGTGTATAGCTTTTAGTTTATTAAAACTTCACACAGAGAAGACACTGGATTGTTGTTTTAGGGAAGAGTGTGCTGTGATACACAGTGGCCAAAGCACGATTGTGTTTAGTCTCATTTCATTGTGGCTATTAAAAAGCAAGGCAACACTTCACATCGGTAGGTTTGGAATACTGGTGTCCCAAACTAAATAATATCATCATTTCAAAATGCATTTTGTATTTAATCAGTTTATCATTGTCAAAAATGAAAATTTGTTTGATGAATTTGTAACTTCTACAAAATTGCAAAAAACTAAGAAATTGAGAAGGTGGCAAACACTTTTTAGCAGCACTGTGTGTGGGTCACTTTCTAACCTAATCCACCTCGAGAATACAAGAAGTCTACGTGTGCCGCCTTTCTTTCTGTTGTAATGATCTCCAGAGCTGAGAGTTGTACACAGACACAAGAGACTCATCAGTATTACACCCCATGATTCAACAGCTAGAACAACCTTAAGAAGGAATAACTTAACATTTCCTTAATGACTTTCTAATCCACTGTACGAGGATTTATAGAGGCGCTCACACTTTCTGCTCTTCAGTTAATCAAGTGTGTTTGATTAGCAGCACCTGGCTGCCACTTACCCTCTCAGTTCCTATGGAGGCAGCGACTGATTCTGAGTTGTTGTCAAATAAATAATGACACAGTGCACATGTTTTGTAGTCCATCTGAGTTTGTATTTACCTCATTCAAAGACCAGATGCATGCACCAGATGTGTAAAACTTTCTTTTGACCCTGACTGTGCACAGCAGCAGTTGCTTGTAGATGGATCGATGGTTGCCAGTTTGAAAATTTGAACATATTATCCAACCCCTCTGGTCAGCTCTATTGCATCTGTAACCATAACCAGCGCTCACCTCATGGTTACACTGACATCCTGGATAAAACGATCTACACTATGGAAAAGTGAGTGATGAATAAAGAAACACTGCTTAACTTACACCTCTGTGTCGAAACTAAACACTAAGATTGGGAGACTGCCATTTTTTGCAGCACATAAAGATTCAATAAGTCAGGTTCCTCTTTAAAACAGAAAAGGTCAGAAACAAGCATTTTGCGAGGTGTGGAGCCCTATTCAAAACTAAAGAACTCCTAAAGCTGCTGCTTTTGCAGACTTGATATTGGTATTCTTAAACAGATTACACCATATGATTTGTGAGGCTTAATTTGATTCAAAATGGGCAGAAGGCATTCAAAATACAGCGGCAGACTGAGTGTTTGCTGAATGAATATAATGATTCTGTGCACAGGAAACAGATTCCACACTAGGGCTGGGCCATATTATACCGTTCACGGTAATACCGGTATAATGTTAGGCAACGATAGGAAAATGAAATATCGCGATAGAATGGGAGTAAAACGCGCATGCGCAGTGCCTTTGTTTTCATACGCACATGGCCGATTGTTGAGTGAAACAGATGAACCAGAATTGGTTTGTAAAAATGGTGCAACTTCCGTGATGTGGAACTGGTTTGGTGTTTGTCCGTCAGATACACAACAAAGCACATTTTTTTGCAGAACATGCAAGCGGCCGTTGTTATTGTCATATTTGTCGGACTAAGATGCTCTTAAATCTGGGAGTAATCTGGGTCCTAAACTCCGTATGCTTCAGGTCAAACAACACTGCAGCATCACTTAGAGTTAAAAACTGTCTAAATTCTTTCATCTTTAATAAAACGATCAGCATTGCTGCTTTACCAGGTGTAACTATAAAGTTTAACTTCCAGGCATCCATGAAAACAAAAGTTATTACATTTAATGGAGTTAGAAGTTAGCAGGAAGCTAGCGGAAGTTAGCTCGCTAGTTTCGCTAGTTACCTAAGCATGATATTGCATGTTCTGACTGAGAGATTTCTGAAAAAAATCAAACGTACAGCTCTGCTATCACTTCCAACATAAATGAAGACAGGAAACTAAACAGCAGTGACGTTTGTAGGGTTACTGAAGTTGGGCTAGCTGGTATATAATGATGTGCTACGTGATCGCTAGCGACACAGCTATGTTAGCATAACATAAACAGTGAAGCTGGAGGACGAACACTAACACTTTTCCACTTATAAAAGTTAACGTGAAGGTTCTTCATGGTTAGAGACAAATGCAATCGCATGGCAGGATGCTGTAAACGGACCAAACTTCAGTCAGGAGAACAACTGAGATAATCCATCCACAATACGAGGTTAGTCATTAATATACTGCAACAACATGGGAATAGAGCCGCTGCCAGAGAATTCAACATTAATGAATCAATGGTACAGAAGTGGAGGAAGCAAGAAGAATGAGTTTAATAAAGTTTGATTTATCTGACTGCTTTGTTTCGCTTAATGTGCCTTATAATCCCGTGCACCTTATGGTCCGAAAAATACGTACTGCACACTGCAGTTTAATGTTGCAAAGCACCTCTTTTTAACTTCAGTGGATATTATACATGGTTATGCTCAGGATATGTCAGCCCATTTCTACTGGAAATGCCTTTTGGTTAAACTTTCAGCAAGCAATTTGCATTTGCACTGTTAAATTTTTATAAAGCTTTAATGTACATAAAAACCAGCTTCTTGTTTAAGTGAAAATAAATGGAAGGTTGTCTTTTTGCGCTAGTAATGTTGTGGAGTTGTATTTTGTCTCGCATCAATTATATCGTCGGTTATATCGTTATCGCAAATTTTCAAATATATATCGTGATAAATATTTTTGGCCATATCGCCCTGCTCTATTCCACACAGCAGAAAACAGTATGTGAGCTTAACCTTCCCTTCCCCATCAGTCTCTTATACTAAACTGTAACCAGAGTAAAGGGCAAAGTTGTCCTGTTCTCTCTGGAAACCTAAATCCTCACAGGATCCTCTCAGACATCAAAGGTTCCTCTGGTACAGTTGCAGTCACTGTCAGAAGGCAAGAAGTCAGAAATCTTTAGCTGGCACTCGTGCGATTTCCAACATTTACCCCGTTAGCACCACTTTGGAGCCAACCCAACAAAAACAATGAATAGTCTTTAGCGATCCTTTGTCATTATTTCTGGAAAGATACATAAACATGATATGTTTTTCCAGTTTTCTTGGTGTGGTAACACAGAATCTTCCCACATGAGAACAAATGTTGTTCAGGCTTTTTCAAGCTCACTATCGTTAACATTTCTAAACCTCCAGTTTTTGTTTCATATGATGCTCCTTGCCCTCATATATCTTCCAGTTACGTTTTCACCCCTTTTAACCCCACCCCCCTTCATTCCCTGCATATATAGGTATTTCTGTCACAATGCAGTTAATTAGCTATTATCCTCAGAGACAGGTGAGAATTTGGTCTTCACCCCTTCCATTTCTTCTTCTGGACTGAATTAGGTATGAGACCTATCAGGCCACTCCAATAAACCAAAGACCACCACCTTGCACTGCTATCTTTCTCTGTCTGCCTTCTAGACTTCCTGTCTTCAGTCGGTTTCTTTCAGATAAAAAAAAAAAAAAAAGCTTCACTGCAGTTAATTTGAAATGGAGTCTGGAGAGAATGACAGATATAATGTGGTGATGGCATGAAAGTAGAGGGAGGGAAGCATGCAGTGAGGATGAAGGGTGGTAGGGTGGAGGGGGTCAAAAGCATAGCAAAGATGAGAGGAAGAGAGATGACGGTGGTGATGAACAGGACAGGTCAGGAGGGAAAAGAGTGGGAAGAAATTGAGGGAAAAGCAGACGAAAGGCTGGGAAGGCTACCAGAAGATGGAACGGATGAAAGAGGGTTAAAGATGATTGTTTTTATTATCGTAATCTTTCATAACCAACACTCATCCCCCGATCATCAGCCCCCTTTGTTGCTGCAGGGCCTGTTTACTTTTCCAATATGCGATATCATATAGTATTTATTACCTTCATTCATGTCATCTTAATATACTGATTTCTCTTATTAACATATATAAAAGACGGACGCTGCTAATTGCTTTCTCGTAATTAGGACATAACGCAAGGACAAGTGTTAAAGGCTTGAAAAGAATGCGTTATATTTGCAAGTGGACAGAGAAATGGGGTATTGTGTTGGGGGTGAAGTTTGAATTTGAAGGTGTGTGTGTGGGTGGGGGGGAGGGAGGATGAGGGTGGCTCTATGTTTGCCAGAATGAAGAGGTTAAGGGGCAGCCCATATGGGAAGGCCTGGTAGCCAGAGATAAGTAATGGGGAAAAATCCAGCCTTCTTGCACCATATCAAATCTACTACATTAAAACCTCATTATCTATAGAGTGGGAGTGGAAAAGGAAGGTGCGGGTGGGGAGGATGGGGGGGCGAGAGAAGGTGGAGAAATGACAAAAAACTGCCAGAGCAGGAGGTAGAGTACAGCTGTCTGGTAAGAAAAACCTGTCCTCTCTCTGCAGGCTTATCAAACCACTCCCCGGGGACATCTTCACTTTCAAATATGTGCTAAAATTAGTCTTTATGTGGCCGACTGCTCCGTGGTGTGAAACGCAGCGACTGAATTGGCTTCTGCGTTAAATGATATTGAAGTAAAAGCAACAGCAAATAAGGCTGACTTAGAGTAAAGTCACTGTCATGATTTTGACTAACTAAGGATTTTATCTGTGGCTGTCACACCACAGGTGCAGTACATCTCTCAGTGAGAGCACTACTTCTCACCGTGTACTCAGCTCACTTTAATTGCCCTGCGAGAGGCAGAATCTCGACCTCCTCTTCTCTCCCTACTCTCCATCTTTCCTGGAACTTTGCTGATACCAAAACTGTGAGAATAAGAGGAGCGGTGAGTGCTCCATATGGAGATAGGGCTACTGTGCTCTTCCTGTTATTTATTTCTTTTTTGATGATGCCTAAGTGACAACGCTGTGTATGTAGAGTAAAAGACTGTGAAAGAAACACAAAAAAATGACGAACATGAAATACTAAACCCGCATAAGAATATAGATCAAATTAAAAAAGTGTTTTAAGGTGGTAAACAAAGCCACAACTCCTTCCTTTGCATCTAAGAGTACAATCACTATTTATGCTGGTGTAGGCTTTTCAGGAAGTGCATTATGGGATTGGCATGGTTGTGCTCTGCAGCTAGACAGCCAATGCACAGCTTTGTAGACTTTTGTCTACATGTAGTAGCTGTCTGCTGACAACAGGAGGCAGTGTCAAAAATATGCTGAGCAACAGGTCTGTAGAGTGTATTGATCCCCGAGTTGAAAAACCCCTGCATTCAACCTATTCACCTAAGCAGTCGACATTAGAACGATGCCACCTTATCCCATAGTCCAGCCAATGATGCGATATACGCAGTTAATCAACATCATTGACAGGCTATGACAGCGTCCTTATGTGCTGACACCGGTGTTTTAGCTAGCAAAGCGGCGTGGCTGATGTGGAGTTAATGGCAACATGTACAACCACTGGAGATGTGAGCAGGACAGACGGAAGTTGACGGAAAAAGTGTGGACTTTATACCAGTTTTTAAATTGTGTTGATCGGCCACGTAAAACCAGAGTTATGATAAAAAATATATGCAATGTTTGTTTTTCCTGAATACTATTGTTGTTTATATTTACTGCGGGAAGAAACGGTAAAAACTGCGTTTTATAAGGAAAACGCTCGAAAGCACTCTCCACCTGTGAGCAAAACCAAAACCAAAAAACCCCCCACCCTTTCCTGTTCGTCGGAAAAAGTACCATGTCGACCAATCAAAAAAATGATATGGCAACATGGCATTTAGTTGTTTAGGAAGGGGGGAAGTTTTAGGAGTGACAGCGGTGTTTTGAGATGAGAGATTTGCGACGTTTAGCGCAAATCTTGTGTGAATGTTACAGCTGTTACAGCAGTGATACATCTCCTGCTGTCAAGCCTGCAGGTATCAGGCTGTTGCTCTCCTTTATCTCATAGTGGACAGAAATTATTTTTTGGAGTGGCACAAATAATTTGTGTGGCATCAAATTTGATGCAGAACAGCTGATTGTTCTGTAAATAGTTTGAAATGTTTATTTAAAAACAACTTTGTTGTTTGCATAACTCAGTAACTTTTTTGAAGAAGTAACTATATAATTAATTGCCCAACATTGATCATTATATGCTGTATTTTGCAGACAGAGTTACAGGACTCTCTCCCAGACCACAGACTCATAATACAAGTCAGAGCTTTATTGGAGTTCAAGTTATTTTTACTTCCAATAGTGTTAACATACTACACAGGTCATGAACAAGATTTTTTTTAATTTTCATTGTAAGTGGGCTAAAGCACTTAATTAAAAGAAGTCTAACATAAATGTAAATGCTGTAGTTTGGTCATTTTAATAAACCATGTAACTTGGATGGATTTGATGCTGGCGTGACCACACATCTGCTGTTGCACACAGTGGTCTAAGGGGGCCGCTCAGGGAGTTTGTGTGTTCGCTCAGACACATGAAAAATTAGAGAGAACATTGCTGTAGACTGTTCTTGAAGTTCTAACACATTTGTTTACTACAGTCTTTGTCTGTGCTTTATCGATCTTTTCATGACTTTGTGGGCCCCCTTTACTGTTCAGGCCAGCGTTTGAATCCAGCATTCAACCTATGCATAGCATCAGCAACATCTACATACTGTTGGTTATTTTCTTGCTGTATGTAAGCAAGCCCACGTAGACTGCATAGCATAATCCTGTACTCTGCGTAGCCAAACACCTACGCAAACAGACTACAGACGCAGTACCATGAATCCCACTTGAAACAACTATTATCCGGTTCTGTGCTTCCGGATAATGTTTGAAATACAGCCAGTCCTACCCTGGAGAAACATGAAACATTTTACATTTGAACGACAGATGAAATGAAAATGATATAAATGGTTTTCGTTTATCGGAGATGAGTCACCCTCACCGAGCTTACGGAATCTCTCCTTTATTCCTAAAGGAAAAATCAGCATGTGTCGTCTAATGCCCATTATAGATAAGAGACACTGAATCAGCAGGAGTCTAAATGAAAGTTTTGTATAAGAATTAGTGAGGTTTAAGAGACAGTAGTGAGACCTGCTATGGTGTATGGCTTAGAGATAGTGGCACTGATAAAAAGGCGAGTGGTGGAGCAGGAGGTGGCAGAGTTGAAGATGTTGAGATTTTAATTGGGAGTGAGCAGGAGGGACAACATTAGAAATGGAGGAGGGATAGTGGATGTACTGGGAAAAGGATGTTGAAGATGGAGCTGCAAGAGGATGAACACACAGAAGATTCACAGGTGTAGTGAAGGAGAACATGCAGAGGGTTGGTGTGACAGAAGACAATGTAGAAACAGGGTGAGAGCTAATGCTAACAGTTAACCAGCTAGAAAAGATAAAAATAAAGGTACATGCTGCTGAAAAATACCTGTCTTTAAAACTGTTAATAAGGCATCACAAATTATTACACAAATTAATTCAAAACTAACAATACAATTAAGTGCAATTTATAAAAAGCATTAACTCCACATATGTTGGAAAGCAAACCTTGAAGTAATAGGTACTGATTTTTAATTATGTAATGACAAATGGTTGCATTAGTGCCACATTAAGACTTAAAAAGCAGCAGCAGTATCCATAAAAATAAAAAGGAAAGATTCAAACACACGTTTTCAGTTGTTTTTGTGCAGCCCTGCGAAGTTGACAGCCCTGGAAAATTGGAATCTCTGAGCAAGTTCTCTGAAGCCACGGACTTTAGGGCCGCGAGTGTTTTCATCAAAGAGAATAGATAACAAAAACAGTTGACAAGAGTACTGGGCATTTAAAGTTTGTACTTGCGCTCACAGTTGAGAGTTTCAATGAGTTATGGAAGTACCAACTCGCTGACAGTGCGTATTAAAAAGAAAAAAATGAGCACAGGGAGAAGCAGTGGTATTCCAAAAAATGCCAAAAACAATTTTCTTCAGATCTTGTGCGAAGGACTGAAGGATGGTGGGGAATGAAATGTGATCCATGGCTGAGGAGGCACGCGCTCTGTTTGGTGTATGTTACACAATCCCTTGTAGGTGCTTCACTCTTTGTTTTTAATCTGTCTGCAGCAAAAGTCTGTCTGTTTTTGCAGCTGTTGGCTCTGCTTCAAAAAAAGATGAGGACATTCTTATATTTACCTTTGGGTGATAGATATGGGAGTAATTTAACTCGGAGTCTCGAAATGCATTGCTTCCTATTTGCGGAATTACAAAGACAAGATATGCTGTCGCAATTTTCCTTTCTCTTCACAATTTTCTTTCCTAGAGCAACTTCTTTGATAGGAAAGCAATCAGAACCTGCATGTTTTACCACTGAATCAGAGGCTCACATTGGTGCCTCTGGTCTGACATTCGCTATTCAAGCTAGACTATGAAGTCTTTTGTTCCATAGTCTCCTGGTTCATACAAATTAGGACCTTGTCCACTACAGGCAGCTGAAGGCTTGATTGCTTCAGTAAGACAGCCTCACAGAAGACTGGTAGGAGCTTTGAAAAACACCCACTGAGGAGATAAATTGGTGGTTTAGTGTTTCTGCTTTTGAGTGAATCGGTTAACAAGATTAAATGATCTTCCACTATTCTACATTACAAAAGCTGGAGTAACACTGTTATCAACGCTGCAGCAAGACATTCATATTGTGATCTCTTTTGCAAAACACTGACTCCAGAAGGGTAAATAATATTCTGTCTGCACAAGAAACTGCTTCATATCTGGAGTGCATCCACAGAATGGAAATCTGATCACAAAGCTAGAAGCATCTACGCTGCTCGAAAAAATGAAAGAAACAAATCAGAATATAGATCTGATCTCAATGGGGGGGAAAAATCATGCTGCCTGCATATCTATACTGATCGGGTAATGTGTTAGGAATGAAGGGATGTTACATTGTTTGATGGAAATGAAAATTACAAACATACAGAGGGCCTAATTCAAAGATACCTTGTAAATCCAAGTGAAGAAAAGTATGTGGCAGACCAGCCCATTTTACTGAAAATTCACCCCAGCCACTCAACATGGCACTCAATGGTTTGTATGTTCTCAATGTGCTTATGTGCATGCCTGACAACATCGGGGCATGCTCCTACTGAGACCACAGATGGTGTCCTGGGGCATCTCCTCCTAGATCTGGACCAGGACATCACTGAGCTCCTGGACAGTCTGTGGTGCAACCTTGCAGTGTCTGATGAACTGAAACATAACGTCCCAGACGCGTCCTATTGGATTTAGGTCAGGCGAGCATGGGAGCCGGTCAGTATGAACTCCTTTATCTTCCACAAACTGTCTGCAAACTTTTGCCACATGAGGTCAGGCATTATTGTGCAACAGGAGGAAACCAGGACCCACTGCACCAGTGTAGTGTCTGACAGTGGATTTCACAGTGTGCCAGTGTATTGTTGCCAATCCTGTAGAGGTCTCTGCGCCCCTCTGTGGATATGCCTCACCCCACCATCACTGACCCACCGCCAAACCTGTCGTGCTGAGCGAACATTCTTCATTTGTTCTCCAGACCCCTTCACGTCTGTCACATGTGCTCAGGGTAAACCGGCTCTTATCTGTCAAAGGCATATTCTGGTGTTCTGGCAAATGCCACAGTGTCGGCCAGTGAGCACAGAGCCCACTAGAGGACATCAGGCTAGCCTCATGTAGTTTGTTTCTGATATTTGGTCAGAGACATTCACACCAGTGTCCTGCTGGAGGTTTATTTTGTAGCTCTGGCAGTGCTCATCCTGTTTCTCCTTGCACAAAGGAGCAGATATCGGTCCTACTGATGGGTTAAGAATCTATTACAGTCCTGTCCATTTCTCCTGGAGTAGCTGTCGGTGTCCTGGAATCTCCTCCATGCTCTTGAGACTGTGTTGAGCGACAGAGCAAATCTCTTGGTGATGCCATGTATTCATGTCCCATCCTAGAGGAATTGAACTACCTTTGGAACCTCTGTGGGGTCCAGGTGTCACCTCATGCCACCGGTGACTGACCCTAACTGAACTAGTGCAAAAAATTGTCAGAAAAGACGGGGAGAGAAAAAATGTCAGTGGCCTCCACCTTTAAAACCATTCCTGTTTTGGGGGTTTTCAAAAGGTTTTCCTTTTTGTGAAGCAGTATATATAGAGAACATGGAAGTTCACATGATTAGCATGCCAAGGTCAAATCCTAAAAATGAATCCAACTCCAGGGCATGTCTCTACAGTGGTGAGATAGGCACTGGTGAGTCTCCTGCTCTTCTGGACTCTACAGCCAAGCCCTATGCTAAAGCACTACTTTGGTTGTGGAGGTTCCCCTCCAAGGTTTTGTTACAGGTGGCAGCAATGACCTTGTTTTGTTCACCTCCTTTGGATTAATAACCCCTCCACCACAACAACCTTCATATTCCTAAAAGGAGAAGCAGGTTTCTGGTTGCTTTTATCTGAAAAATTACTCACAATAATAAACTTTATTCCAGAAAAAAATACAGTTATAACCAACTAAAAATAATTTCTTCTATAGGGTGGCTGAGCTTAAACTTTAGAAATAGTTCAATCAATCCTGAGGGAGAACAGAATAGAGCTGGTGCTCCTTTATTTCTAAAAAGCTAAAGTGGTTCAGGCATTTCATAAGGCTGACTTCAGGGTGCCTCCCTTTGGAGATTTTCAGGGCATATGCATCATGTAGGAGACCCTAGGGTAGACTCGGACTTTGTGAAAGGATTTTATGTATATCTGATGTGGTACTGGAATGCCTCTGGATCCCTCAGGATGTGCTAGGAGACGCTGCTAAGGAGAAGAATGTCTGGACTAACTTGACCTGGCCTAAAGAAATGATAGATGGAGAATGTGGGCATCCCTCTTGTGCAGGAGATCAAGTACTGAGACTGAGAGTTTCCTTTTATTCTCAGTATAACTCAGAGGGTCAGGGTAGGGAAGAATAAAGAAAACTTCCAAAGAGTTCAGCTAATGGACACAAGTGGTTCTTCTCTCGGAGCACATTTCTGGCCTTTGCGAAACAGGAACAATAGGAGTAAAAGAAAGCTACAAAGGATCATTTTGAATATCGATCATTTTCCTTCAACCTTGCCTGCCTGGAACAGAAATCCTCAACACTCTGGCCTGGAAGAACGGATGCTTCTTGTTCTCTTTTCTGTGGCAGACTCCATCTCTCTGGGGTGAAAGGCTTTGCCCTTTTAAGATAAAGGTAACTATGTAATATCAGTGCTCTGTGCTGACTTCGGGCATGTACTGAGGTCCACGGAGAGACCTGAAGCCCACAGCAACAGAGAATGCTGAGGAGATGAATCTAGGACACCATCTTACTCAGCAAACAATAGAGAAATATTAGCGGCTGCAGTCTACAAACACTATGATATCCCGCCTCGCAGACTTTGGAACAGACAAAACAACATAAGCAGTAAATTGAATAAATGCATCGGAGCTGTATACATGACTGCCAATGAATATTTTCCTGTAAAACAGCAACAAAAGATATCGCCGTCTTGTGTGGCTACCTAAATATTTAATATTTCAGCTAGGATCGGATTAGCTGGAAAGGTTTTGGGGAAATTTGTCTAAATTACTGTCCATTTGTCTTCTAAAGTTTTCAGTAAAGACTAAAGAATTAGCTGCTTGAGACTCCCAAGATCAGCATGAGCTCTTACTGCTCCTGATTAGCCTAATGGTTGATTTAATTTTCATCTTCACAAATCCTAATTTGATCTTATATTGCATGTTACCGATAACAAAGCTGCAGCAGCCCAAACTACTCCCTTTGTTCGTGTTCGATTCAGTGAAACGCTGAGTTGGAGGGAGGCGGTCCTCATTGTCTGAAAACAGCTTTTTAAAGCCAGTTGTTAATGAATGGACACTCATCCTTCCTGCACAAATACGATCAACAAATTTATGTGTGGTTGAAAAAAGAAAGGCTCTACATCACTGTAAAACCCTGTCAGTATGGCTGCAGGCCCCATTAAATATGCATTGTAGCTCTAAGATCAATCCTGACTTATTAGGAAATAATATTGCATAAAAGATGATACATGAATAGGCATTCAGCACGAGTGGGAGACAAAAATACATCATTTATAAGAGCTATAAATTGTAGAAATATGCTGACAGGTTTCTGCCTTCAGCTGTCCTGAAATAATTGCCATGTTGATCAGCCACCAAACCCAGTGATGATGATTTTTATCAAGCTGCAGTTTTCATACTAAATGACAAGAAATATTTAATAACAACGGTATTACAAAAACGGCAGTACTGAGTACTGAGTTTCTTGAACGATATGATGGAGAACAGACACGTTCAGAAACATTTGTCATGGTGTCTGCTGCTGTTGGATGGATGTTCTCAAGGAGTCTATGAAACTACCAGACAGCCCGTAATCTTCTGTCAAGTATTAAAAACATAACATCATGCCTGTATAAATTATCGCCATACCCAATACACTTTTGAAGCTTCTCTTTGATAGATGAAAAAATTTCAATTATTAAATTTTAAAAACTGGTTCTCTTCCATCCGCTGCCTGGAGTTATCCTACCCCCTTATTTTCTTAAACTCCTGGATAGATGTAGTACCTAACTATTCTTTTTTTGGTGAATATTTTAACATTGCTATCAGCCTCTCCTCCTTATTAATATTAAACACATCTAATTTCTTTCAGTAACATGTTTTTTGTTTGTTTTTTGTTTGCTGTTTTTTGTGTTTTCCAAGGGACTAAATCTGGAAACATAAGGTAGCACATACAATATCTACCTAGCAACAACACTTCTGTGAGCTCCTGATGTGTGTTTATAATTAATGCTTTATTGTTGATGAAGATGGGAACTTGAACTCTACATCACCACGGTGAGCAAGATAAATCTAGGAAATGATCTCACACCCAGCAAACAATAGAACACTATTAGTGACAGCGGACACTGTAACATATGTGAAACCATTAAGAGCCCCTAGTAAAAAAGCAGAAAGTGCAGTGCTGTGCGTGAGTCTATATTTTGCTAGGAAAATGTGAAATCGGTGTAGGGATTTATTGAAACATGCAGAAACATCCATAGAAATACAGTATTTAAGACAAAATCAGAGTTTATATAAATGTAACCAGCTTGAAAGTCAAGTCATTTCATATGATCGCCATTAGTCTTCAACACAGACTGTTTTGGGCAAGCTTTCTTATCATTTCTTTAAGCAGCCTTCAGGAATAGTTCCCTAAGCTTCTTGAAGGACTGCCTTTTGTTCTACTCTCTTCTGGGATGATCCCACATTGCTTTAATGATGTTAGGGAGGCCAATCCATTATGTGCCTTTTTGTTTTCTATCTGGGTTTCTACTGCACTAGTAGTGTGTTTGCGATCATTTTCATGCTGAAAAATTCAGCTCTTGTGTAACCAGTATGTAACAAAATATATAAACAATGGGCAAATCAGAAGATTTCAGGAACGACAGGAGCCCAGAGGATGGGTAACCACAATGAAAACACAACTGCAAATGATGAAGCAATAGTTCAACTGTATTTGAAATTTGTGCACTGTATTGCCTTTACAATAACAACCAAAATTGTGTGTGCGCGCACAGATACCCAAAATAAAAAAGAAAAGAATGTTAGACCCGGGTCTTTTAAAGTGTCAATAGGATCCAGATCAGGCCTGTTTGGTGATCTGGTGAGTTATTGGTGTGAGTTCAGTCCACGATCGATGTATGGTTTGCACTGTTTTGTCCTACCACAGTTCAGGCAACCAGACTTCAAATTTCAATTCCAAATGGGCTGTGGCTCGCCATCCATTGCAATGGAAAATTATTCCTCTTCTGCGGATTTCCACAAAGTCTGTAATCCAATGTTCTCCGAGGAGTCTCGGCTCCTTTCTCCAACTCAAAAAACCTGACCTAAGAGTGAGGTCAGAATTACTTCAAATGAACACGGTTCACACTTAACTAACACTTCTGTTTAAAGTATAAATCATGAACAAAATGTGTTTCAATTTCTAATGTTGTACAACTAATCAAATTCTAAACGTTTTCATTACATGGCAATGTAGCTATCACCAATCATTAAAGCAATTCACACTGCTCATTAAAAGCAGCAAACTCAATATACTCTGCTCACGGTCAAGTAACAACAGTGATGAATAAAAGTAACACAATAAAACATTTCAATACAACAGATAGACATACTGTTTTTTCCTTAACCTAACAACAGCTAATAAGTTCTCAACTAACGCTTAACAACGGGAGTGAGCGTTTAGCACACTCGCTAGCTACTTGCATAGTACCGTCACCATTAGCGTTTGTTTTTTGAAGCGAACAACATTAACATTTCAGGATGCCGATCAGCGGCTATAACAGTTTCGTTACTCACCAGTGCAAAGCACTTCGTATTCATAAAACTAGCTTCGGCTATCCAAATCTGGCGGCTAATCAAGCAGACACCAACAGCTTCGCTGTTTCAACAGCTACCACGTTTTCCCCACAGGTACTGCTATGGCGCGTGTGGTCTAAGCAGCCTTAGCAGCGCAACCAAACATGAAAAACAAGGCGGGACAAACAATCCCATTGGTTGGACTGCATTTGTATCCAGGTCAAAAAATAACCTTTGAGAAACAAAATAAATAAATAAATAACACAAATAATGCAATTCCATACAAAATAATTTGGATTTTTTCTTTAGAGTCTCTCTCCAATCATGAGTGCTTTTAACTGAACAAAATAAAACACCTTTAATAATAATTACAATAAACAGTCTCTAATTCCATCTGTTTGCCACTGGGCTACACTTGCCAATCAGATGGTTTCCAGATGGTACTGCATGATGGATCAAAAATCTGACAGGACTTTTCAGTGTTCATAATTCCATCAATCTTGAAAATCCCCAACAACACTTTGTGAAATACAGCCCCAAACCATGAGAGGCTCCACCTTAGCTGTGTCCCAAAACGTAGGCTGCATCCTCCCGAGGCTGCATTTTTAGACCAATTACGCCACAGTGACACAATGAAGGCTGTCCCAATTCGTAGACTCCTCCGAATGCGGCCGACAAATGCGTCCTCCTTTTCCTAAGATTTGAAGGATGGGTCGGGTGTATCCTTCGTGGCCCACCATATCCCAGAATTCATAGCGCGGCCCAGCCAATTCCAGTTTCCAACAATGGCTGCAGCTACTTAGTTTTATTATTACTCTTATTACTCTTTCTGGGTCACAAAATAAACTTTTAACATATTTTAATGTAGCTGTGTAAACTTCAAATATCTGCTTGGTTTATCAAGACATCACATATCGCATATTTGTAAAAGTGCTCCGACCTTTTCGGAGACGTCTGTTACCCACCAGATCGATGGCTAGAGGGGGTTCAAGGGTCACTAGAGCAACTAGAACAGCGGACTCCTGGCTTCATCATTTTTTTGGCTAATTGAAAGCCACTCTTCCACCGAGACCATTTCTGATGAAGCTTCAGTGAACTGCTAATGGATCAGCTGAAGAGGAAGATGCATTTCTCTGATTAGATCTTTGTTGGACTTTTTCCTGTTTCTTAAGGACATAGCATTCAGACATTTTTCACTGCAGACAGTTTTTAAGATCTGACACTCCTTCTGTCCTCTGTTTGTCCAGTTTCCTCAAATGTTTCAACGACACACTACACACCGTGTTGTCACATGCCAAGTTTTTAGCTAATATCTCTTTGACAATCACCTTGTTAGTACAAAAATATTATTGTATGCCTATCAAAGTGTCTGTTTTGTGACAGGTTGCTGGTAACACAGTGCCTAAAGATAAAATTAAAAATGTTTTTTTGATAAGTTGTCTGTTATGTGTAGACACAACACTGGTTAATGCCTTTAATTAGGTGCTATTCATCCATCCATCCATCCATTCGCTTCCGCTTATCCTTTTCAGGGTCGCGGGGGGCGCTGGAGCCTATCCCAGCTGTCATAGGGCGAGAGGCAGGGTACACCCTGGGCAGGTCGCCAGTCTGTCGCAGGGCTAACACATAGGGACAGACAACCATTCACACTCACATTCACTCGCACATTCACACCTAGTGGCAATTTGGATTATCCAATTAACCTATCCCCACAAGTTAATTGGGTGCTTGTGCTATTCATTTCTCTAAAAATGGTCAGGTATAAGGACTGGACTAAAAATGAGTGAAAAAACAGTGTTCAGAGAAAAAAGAAAGCATCTGAGGACCATTTTTAAAAATTACAAGAACTTTTGGGTTTCTTGGAAGCAAAATATAAAGTACGCAGTGGTGGCTCATAACTTTTTGCACAGAACTATACGTGTAGTTTTACCAAAATGGTTGGTGTTACTTTTATTCAAGTTCTTAATGGCTGAGGTGTTTGTGCAGAAGTGAGAATCCTGCTGGTCTTTAGTAACAGTCCTGATAATGGATGACTCTGATGAAGTTGATATTGATTTGCCTGCTTTATTGACTAATGAGTTACTGCCAGCGACTATAGCACCAAAAAGCACAGACACAGAGACAAACACAGACATTTATCATCCCACCCTACCTTGTCATAGTATCGTATCTCGTAGTCGAGGATAATTCCATTGGGCTGTTCGGGCGGTGGCCATGACAACGAGAAACTGCGACTTGTTGAGCTCACTTGGTGCATTATGGGAACTGCTGAGGGAGCTGATAAAAAGCGCACACACATACATACGCACACAAGAATACACAATCAATTAGGCAGTTAAAAGACTTGCTAGCATGTTTAAACACCATAAATATGGAAATACAGAGTTTAATGACATATTGCCAAAGATTATTTGCACTCAAAGGAGAAAAATGTTTCCTCTTCCAAGCTCATGAAAACAAATTACTGCACTTGTCACTGATGGGGAAACAAGAGCTATGTCTGCGATGCATTTTTAACCCATAATTTTGGGAACGAGAAGCTGTTGGCTGTAATGTATTTCATGGTTCAGCTTCTGGATCGTTTTATGTGATGGCTTTCATCACTTTTGTGCTTTGATAGTCTCAAGTGGAAATATGAGGCGAGAAGAAGACTAATATCACACAGCATCTGGAGATGTACTACACTGTTTTAAATTTAATTAAATTAGTGTTTTAAAGGACAAAAAACCTCAAGAGAATTTGTCTTCTTGGTTTTATGGGGATTCTGCTGAAAGCCATTATATCCTAAATAGACTGTATGCATCTTACACAGCTGAGTCACCATAATTTCATACAGCAGCTATAACGCACAGTAAATGCTATGATGCCTCAAGAGGTGTATACTTCTGCTGCAGAAATAATTTGACAGCATGAGCGATCTGTCACCTGAAAACCCCACAGTCTTTTTTTTCCTCACATAGCCACAATTGAGCCCCCCCCCCCACACACACACACACACACACACACATACACAGTGTTGAGTTTTACATCCTAAAGTCCAATGAAATACACTCAAAAGCTATTGCATAATTTAAAAATCTCCCCCAGTGCAGTCAACCTGAAAAATAAATCAGTTTTTGTTGAGTCCTAAAAGATTTCAGGGATAAGAGAGCCTCGCATCCGACAGCGGTAACAAATGCGCTCAGAAAACGGCAGGGTGACAATGGATCATGTTTCGATTAGGAATGAGCCAGGGGTGCTGTAGATGAGGTAAATGATGTGTTTTTCCATAGCAAAGCGGCTTTTAAATCTAAATTTGGGTAGCAGTGGAAATATCACTTGTGTCTGTCTCCATAAAGTATTGATGGAGTAATAACTCACTCACTTTATGGCCTCTAAGAATTATACTGAGGGAGACCTAGGGTGAGGAAAGCAGGGAAAGGGGGGAGAAAGCTGAGAAAAGCAGAATTGAGGGAGGGGGAGGAAAAGCGATGAAAGCTGTGGATGAGCAGGAAAGAAAGAGAGAGAAAGGGGAAGGAGAGCGAGAACAGGCAGAGCGATGACAAGCACATAACATGTTTTATGAATTAAAAGGCTGTAGCTCAATTTCCTTTATCTCTCCGACCATCCCTCCCTCACATAATCCACAGTGCCCCGGGGTATGCTAGCACACACACAGATGCTTACACACACACACACACACACACACACACACGCAAAGAGTCATTGCTCTCCCAACTTACCAGCCTGATTGGTTGTAATGTTGATTGACAGTTGTTGGGCGGGGTAAGGGCTCTTGTTGGAGACTCCGTTGACTGCCTATAGAAAAGTAATGGTTATTCCACCCTCAGACATTAAAGTTAATAGTTATTTGAACTGAGTTCTCCACCCCCATCTCTTCATAGCTCTTGGTGCCTTTCCATTCAAGCAATGCATCTGTTTAACAATAATAATGGTGGCTGATAGCTTGAACAACTAGCACATGATTTACCTTTAGCTTCTCAATTTTAGCTAGCAACCGCTGTTGTTTTTTGCCTGAAATGACAAATGGTGCTAGTAAAATTTGGCAAGCTAAGAGTAGCTAAGTTTAATGCCCCAGAATCATATGAAAATAGCAAAGCTAACAAGTTCAACTGTCAAAAGCATTAACTATATTACATGTTGAGTATTATAAGGGAAACCTCAGATTCATGCATTTCTTTGAGACCTAGAAAGTATGGCTGCCTGATTCTGATAGATAGAATCACACATTTTTCTTTGCAGCGAAATTGTATGTTTCACTTATAATGTTAAAACAGTTAAGGCTTGTCAGGTGAGTATGAAAAACATGATAGTACTGCTGCAGTGTAGCAGTAACTTGGTTAGACTGAGTGCACAGTAGGAGAAATCGTAGTGTGCTTTGTAGTGAAATGCTATACAGTAGATGAGGTAATCTACAAGGGTATGATAACCTGCAACTCCACAAAATAATTGGAAATACACTACTGTGCAACAACCTTAAACCATCCCTCATTTCTCTCTCTCTCATATACATATATATATATATATATATATATATATATATATACATATATATATATATATATATATATATATATATATATATACATATATATATATATATATATATATATATATATATATATATATTGGTCGGTTATTGGTCGGTAGTTGGAGGGGACCGGTCCCTTCTTGGGGTCCTTGGGGATCAGGACCGTCCGGCCTTCAGTTAGCCATTCCGGGTGTCTCTCGTTAACTAGCAGCTGGTTCATTTGTGCTGCCAGACGCTCGTGGAGTGCAGTCAGCTTCTTCAGCCAGTAGGCGTGAACCATGTCGGGCCCTGGTGCTGTCCAACTCTTCATACTGGAGACCCTTTCTTGGATATCTGCCACTGTGATGGTTACTGGACCCTGTTCAGGGAGGTCGCTGTGGTCTGCCCTCAGATCCTCTAGCCACTGAGCATTGCCGTTATGGGTTGCATCCTTCTCCCATATGCTCTTCCAGTATTGCTCCGTCTCCAGCCTTGGTGGTGCTGTTCTCTTATTGTTCCCTTGCCACTGAGAGTACACCTTTGCTGGTTCTGTGGAGAACAGCTGGTTTATTCTCCTGCCTTCTATCTCTCTGGTGTACCTCCTCAAGCGGCTGGCCAAGGCTGTGAGTCTTTGCTTGGCAGTTTCCAAGGCCTCAGGTATGGACAGCTTGCTGTATTTCTTAGGCACCTTATTTGTCGCACCTTTCTGCAACTCCGTTAGTTGGCTAACCTCCCTCCGTGCTACTTTGATCTTGCCCTCTAGCCTCCTTCTCCATGGAGGGTACTGCCCCTTGTCGCTGTTCAACTTGTAGCCAAGCATCTCACTGATCACTGCTGCCGTATTGTAGATCAGCTTGTTAGTGTCGGTAATCGTGGTTGTAGGTATTGCCCGTAGTGCTGCATTAACATCATCTAGCAGACCTTCTGAGGGTACTTCACGTAATCTTGGTAACCGGCTACGGGTTTCGACCAATAACCTGCCTCAGTACTACATGGAAGCTCCTGTCAGGCATCATATCGGCCAAGATGAACAGGCACATGGGTCAATACATGAGCGGGACACAGAAAGGAATTGGCAAGAATACCAGAGGCGCAAAACACCAGCTACTGGTAGACAGAACAATCAGCCGAGACTGCAAGACCAGACTGACCAACCTGTGCACTGCCTGGATTGATTACAAGAAGGCCTATGACTCAATGCCCCACAGCTGGATACTGGAATGCCTAGAATTGTACAAGATCAATGGGACCCTAAGAGCCTTCATCAGGAACTCAATGGGGATGTGGCGTACAACACTAGAGGCCAACTCCAAGCCCATAGCACAAGTCACCATCAAGTGCGGGATCTACCAAGGAGATGCTCTGTCCCCACTGCTGTTCTGCATAGGCCTGAACCCCCTCAGTGAGATCATTAACAAGACTGGCTACGGATACCGACTATGGAATGGAGCAGTTGTCAGCCACCTCCTGTACATGGATGACATCAAGCTGTATGCCAAGAGTGAACGAGACATCGATTCACTGATCCACACTACCAGGCTATACAGCAATGACATTGGAATGTCGTTCGGACTGGAGAAGTGTAGTCGGATGGTAACAAAGAGAGGGAAGGTAGTCAGAACTGAGGGGATTGAACTACCAGAAGGCAACATTGCAGACATAGAGGACAGTTACAAGTACTTGGGGATCCCGCAGGCGAATGGGAACCATGAAGAGGCCGCTAGAAAAGCTGCAACCACCAAGTACCTGCAGAGGGTCAGGCAAGTCCTGAGGAGTCAGCTGAATGGTAAGAACAAGATCCGGGCCATCAACACGTACGCCCTGCCCGTGATCAGGTACCCTGCTGGGGTAATAGGCTGGCCAAAGGAGGAGATAGAAGCCACTGACATAAAGACAAGAAAGCTCCTTACCATGCATGGAGGGTTTCACCCCAAGTCCAGCACCCTGAGGCTGTACGCTAAGCGGAAGGAAGGGGGCCGGGGACTGGTGAGTGTCAGTACCACAGTCCAGGATGAGACAACGAACATCCAAGAATACATTGGGAAGATGGCCCCAACTGACCGAGTGCTCAGTGAATACCTCAGGCAGCAGAAACCCAAGAAAGAGGAGGGAGACGAGGAACCATCATGGAAGGACAGGCCCCTGCACGGTATGTACCACCGGCAGATAGAGGAGGTGGCTGATATCCAGAAATCCTACCAGTGGCTGGACAAAGCTGGACTGAAAGACAGCACAGAGGCACTAATCATGGCAGCACAAGAACAAGCTCTGAGCACAAGATCCATAGAGGCTGGGGTCTATCACACCAGGCAAGACCCCAGGTGCAGGCTGTGTAAAGATGCCCCAGAGACAATCCAGCACATAACAGCAGGGTGCAAGATGCTAGCAGGCAAGGCATACATGGAACGCCATAACCAAGTGGCCGGCATAGTGTACAGGAACATCTGTGCCGAGTATAACCTGGAAGTCCCGAGGTCAAAACGGGAGATCCCCCCAAGGGTGGTGGAGAATGGCCGAGCTAAGATCCTGTGGGACTTCCAGATACAGACGGACAAAATGGTGGTGGCTAACCAACCGGACATAGTGGTGGTAGACAAACAGAAGAAGACGGCCGTAGTGATCGATGTAGCGGTTCCGAATGACAGCAATATCAGGAAGAAGGAACACGAGAAGCTGGAGAAATACCAAGGGCTCAGAGAAGAGCTCGAGAGGATGTGGAGGGTGAAGGTAACGGTGGTCCCCGTGGTAATCGGAGCACTAGGTGCGGTGACTCCCAAGCTAGGCGAGTGGCTCCAGCAGATCCCGGGAACAACATCGGAGATCTCTGTCCAGAAGAGCGCAGTCCTGGGAACAGCTAAGATACTGCGCAGGACCCTCAAGCTCCCAGGCCTCTGGTAGAGGACCCGAGCTTGAAGGATAAACCGCCCGCATGGGCGTGCTGGGTGTTTTATATATATTATAGTACAGGGTGGGCCATATATATATCCATATATATATATATATATATATATATATATATATATATATATATCCATATATATATATGGATATATATGGATATATATATCCATATATATGGATATATCCATATATATATATATATATATATATATATATATATATATATATATATATTCACTCGGACTTTCTGACCACGTCATGATCCACCTAATCCCCATGTACAGACAGAGGCTGAAGCTCTCCAAACCTGTCGTGAGGACCAAAAAACTGTGGAGCAACGAGGCTGTGGAGGAGCTTCGCACGTGTTTGGAGTCTACAGACTGGGACACAATGAAGGCTGCTTCTAACAGCTTGGACGAGTTTACGGACACTGTCACCTCCTATATCCACTTCTGTGAGGACAGCATTGTGCCATCACGCACCAGGGTGAGTTATAACAATGACAAACCCTGGTTTACTCCTAAACTCAAAAAGCTGTGGCTGGAAAAGAGAAAGGCGTTCAGAAGCGGAGACAGGGACTGCTACAGAGAGGCCAAGTACAGGTTCACTAAAGAAGTGGACATTGCTAAACATCAGCACTCTGAGAAGATGCAGCAGCAGATCTCAGAGAATGACTCGGCCTCTGTGTGGAAAGGTTTTAGGAATATCACCAACTACAAGCCTAAAACCCCCCACTCCACTGATGACTTGCTCTTGGCCAACACCCTTAACACCTTTTACTGCCGTTTTGACGAGCCATAAGGCAGCCTTCACATCTCCAACGGCCCCAACAATAGAGACACTTTGGACACTCATTCCCCCACCTCTCCCCCCTCCATAGAGCCATCACCACCTTCAACCACTTCACCTACAACACCCCCCTCCTCACTCCACACAAAAGAGGATTTCACACCACCTCCTCCCACCACAACTCTTCATATTCATGAAGCAGGTGTGAGGAAGCAGTTTAAGAGTCTGAATGCTCGAAAAGCTCCCGGCCCAGACGGTGTGTCACCTGCCACCCTCAGACACTGTGCAAACGAGCTGGCCCCAGTGTTTTCTGGCATTTTCAACTCCTCACTGCAGGCATGTCATGTGCCTGCCTGCTTCAAGTCCTCTACCATAATCCCTGTCCCCAAGAAACCAAGGATCACTGGATTAAATGACTACAGACCCGTGGCTCTGACATCTGTGGTCATGAAGTCATTTGAGCGTCTGGTTCTCTCCTATCTCAAGACCCTCACGGCCCCCCTCCTGGACCCCCTGCAGTTTGCATACAGAGCCAACAGGTCTGTAGATGACGCCATCAACATGGCCCTACACTTCATCCTGCAGCATCTGGACTCCCCAGGAACCTACGCCAGGATCCTGTTTGTGGACTTCAGCTCTGCCTTCAACACCATCCTTCCAGACCATCTCCAAGGCAAGCTTTCCCAGATGAATGTGCCTGATCCCATCTGCTGGTGGATCACTGACTTCCTGATGGACAGGAAGCAGCATGTGAGGCTGGGAAAGAATGTCTCGGACTCCCGGACCATCAGCACCGGCTCCCCTCAGGGCTGTGTTCTTTCTCCTCTGCTCTTCTCCCTGTACACCAACTACTGCACCTCCACCCACCAGTCTGTCAAGCTAATCAAGTTTGCAGATGACACCACCGTTATTGGACTCATCTCGGACGGGGACGAGTCTGCCTACAGGAGGGAGGTTGAACGTCTGGTGTCCTGGTGCAGCCACAACAACCTGGTGCTGAATGCCCAGAAGACAGTGGAGATTATTCTGGACATCAGGAAGCACACAGCCCCACTCCCCCCCATCATCCTGACTGACACCCCCATCACCTCTGTGGACTCATTCCGCTTCCTGGGTACCACCATCACCCAGGACCTGAAGTGGGAGCCCACCATCACCTCCGTCATTAAGAAAGCCCAGCAGAGGATGTACTTCCTGAGGGAGCTGAAGAAATTCAACCTGCCAACACGGACGATGATGCAATTCTCCACTGCAATCATCGAGTCCATCCTCACCTCCTCCATCACTGTGTGGTACGCTAGAGCTACTATCAGGGACAAACAGAGACTGCAGCGTGTTGTGCGCTCTGCTGAGAAGGTGATTGGCTGCAGACTCCTATCTCTGCAGGACCTGTACACCTCCAGGACACTGGGGCATGCAGCTCGGATCTCAGCTGACCCTTCTCACCCTGGACACAGTCTGTTTGACCTGCTCCCCTCAGGCAGGAGGCTCCGGTCCATTCGCACCAGAACGTCTCGCCATAAGAACAGTTTCTTCCCCTCTGCTGTTGGACACATGAACAATAAGCGTATGACTGTTCCCACCACTAACACATGACCCTACGCTGTGATCACTGCATCATTCCATGTTTGGCACTGATCACCACCTGCACTCATGTATATATCTATCTACTTAGCATTTTTAATTCTTATTCTTATTTTTATTTTCATGTCTATTTAAGTGCTATTTATGACAGTATGTTTGCACTGAAGCACCGCAGCAATTTCCTAATGTTGTAAACCTGCTCAACATTTGGCAATAAAACCCTTTCTGATTCTGATACACCATAATAAAATGGGAATGGTTGGTGATATTAAAGTCCTGTTGGTGGCACATTAGTATATGTGAGGGGGCAAACTCCTCAATATGGGTGGTGACCATGATGGCCATTTAGAAGTCAGCCATCTTGGATACAACTTTTGTTTTTTCAATAGGAAGGGGGCCATGTGACACATCAAACTTATTGGTAATGTCACAAGAAAAACAATGGTATGCTTGGTTTCAACGTAACTTTATTCTTTCATGAGTTATTTACAAGTTTCTCTTTGTTCACAGCCATTGACATGTCGAAGAGGTTAACACGTGAGGAGCAGATCGAAATTGTGTTGATATCTGGTGAACGCAGTAACCGGGTCACTGAAGCAGATTTCAATGCAAGACACCCTACGGGACCACCCATCTCCCATGCTACAGTTAGCAAACTGCTTGCTGAGTTTCGTGAAACTGGTTCAGTGTTGGATTTGCCAAAATGTGAACGCAAGAAAACTGTCACTAATGAAGAAACATCAGTGGCTGTCCTAGCTTCATTCAGCAAGAGCCCACAGCGTAGCACTTGCCGCATGTCACTTGAGAGTGGCATTAGTCGAACATCCCTTCGGCGGATATTAGCTACACACAAATGGCACCCTTACAAACTCCAGCTACTGCAGCATCTCAACGAGGATGACCCAGATCGGCGCACAGAATTTGCAGAATGGGCAAAACAAAAATTGGAACAGGACCCTCAGTTCATGCAGAAGATTTTGTTTAGTAATGAGGCAAACTTTTATGTGAATGGTGAAGTTGACAAACAAAACCACCGCTATTGGTCTGACACTAACCCACATTGGATGGATCCCCCCAAGACTGTTGGAACAACAAAAGTGATGTATGGTGTGGTATATGGGGTACAACGATAGTGGGTCCATTCTTCATCTTTTTTTTTTTTTTTTTTTTTTTTTTTTGTGGATAAACAAAACAAGCCGTTTATTGAGGCTAGCAATGAGGGTAAAAATAATCGGGCATCGGTGAAAACTAAACAATAACCTAAACTGGGTGAACTAATAACAAAACATGAAAAAGCTTAACCATAGTGAACTGACATGGGTACCTGGGGATGAGACATGGATGAGCAGACGACCTGACAATGGCATGCAGAAAACAAAGGGCTTAAATACATACATGAGGTGATCAGGGGAGGTGGAGACACATGGGGGAAACAGCTGACAGACATAAACCTAATGACAGGACCAGGAGAGGAAAGCTAAATACAATAAACAAAGAACACATGACATTGTCAGAATAAAACAGGAAATACTAAAACTAAAACATGACAACACAACTTAACAGACCTAATATGTGATGAATAAATACAAAACCCCAAAACATAGAAAACCCAGGAACAATAACTGCCTAAACTAAAGGCAGATAGGAAATAACACAAACTAAATCACATAACAAAATGAGACAAATACAAACATGAACTCAGAGCGCTGGGTCAGAGACCCAGCCTGTGACATGTAGGTGTTAACTCTACATCGTAAAATGTCGTGTTCTAAAAATTGAGTTGTCAGAGGGGAGCAGTAATCAAGCCCAGAGGCCAATAGTTTGTTCATTCATGTTATTAAATTCCTGAAGGAATCTTCACACATAATTACATCTACGTGCACCTGGTGTGGTGCTACAGCCTGTACTCATACACTGCACTTCTTGGCTCCCTGTGGGCACATCATCAAATAAAGCTCTGACAGACAGCTTTATTCTGATTTTTTTTTTTTTTTTCCATTCTTCATCAATGGAAACCTCAAGGCCACTGGATATTTGAAATTACTACATGATGATGTGTTTCCCTCTTTGTGCACTGAAGCTGGCACGTTCCCTGAGTTTTTCCAGCAAGAAAATAATGTGGTGCACCACCACATTATGGGTGCCAGGTCCGAGCATTCCTAGATGAACAGTTTCCTGGAAAGTGGATTGGTCGTCGTGGGCCTGTTGAATGGCTCCCAAGGTCTCCCGATCTGACCCCCTTAGACTTTTATCTTTGGGGTCATCTGAAGGCAATGTCTATGGTGTGAAGATACGAGATGTGCAGCACCTGAAACTACGGATACTGGATGGCTGTGCTGGCATTTCTCCTGCGGTGTGGCTATCAGTGTGTGAAGAGTGGGAGAAGAGGGTTGCATTGACAATCCAACACAATGGGCAGCACATTGAACACATCTTATAAGTGGTCAGAAACTTGTAAATAACTCATGAAAGAATAAAGTTACGTTGAAACCAAGCACACCATTGTTTTTCTTGTGACATTACCAATAAGTTTGATGTGTCACATGGCCCTCTTCCTATTGAAAAAACAAAAGTTGTATCCAAGATGGCTGACTTCTAAATGGCCACCATGGTCACCACCCATCTTGAGGAGTTTGCCCCCTCACATATACTAATGTGCCACAAACAGGACTTTAATATCACCAACCATTCCCATTTTATTATGGTGTATCCATATAAATGGCCCACCCTGTAGATCTAAGGAACCAGACTCTCTCGTGATATTCACAGTGATACTTTCATGTTTTTCTTTAGATAGAATATTTGACAGTCATGTCTTTAAGAAATGGGGAGAAAAAATTCTGCAACAATATCCAAAGAAAGGCTGTGTAATGTTCTTCAAGAAGCCTGAAGAACTATTCCCGATGACCACTTAAAGAAAGCTTGGTTAAGAGAGTTCAGGCTATATTGGCCCCATCCTCTCACCCTGTGGCAGCTGGGATAGGCTCCGGCCCATCCACCCCAACGAATCAGAATTAGATAAGCGGAAGAAAAATAGATGGATGTAAATTATTTAGAGGCTTAAAAAACATCTGACACACTCTTTTCTTGTGTATGCAGTATCTGCGTCATTTAAACTTTAACATGCACAAAAATACAGAGACCCAGCTCTCCCAGTTACAGCTGTTAATCTGTTATTGGGCACTTGCTGTGGTTTAGTAGTCAGTTAGGTATCAGAAACAAGAAGCTAGTTTAATATCAGGGAATAAAAATTCTGCTAGTCCCTTTGCGAAGCTTTAAGATCTCCAAATGTGTTTCATCTCACCAACACTGAGACACAATTAACAGGTTGGGAGTGCTTTTTAAAGACCATCTAATTAGCTGCCACATATTATATTTGTCATGAGCTCAACTAATCATTTTGATGGTTGAACAATGTCTTCAGTCATAGCAAATAAAGGCTGGCAATTACTAATGACTTACTCCAAGCTCTATTTATTCTGTGTCCCTTAATCAAATAGTACCTCCTATCAAGACTATAAAAGGCACATCTTACTTTGCCTCAAAACTTTGTGTTATTAGAGTAGTTAGTACGTTTTCATGCATGGTTGAATTGTGGTAAAACCAGTGTTAATTTACGTCATAGTTTTCGTCAACAACCTTTTTTCTTTGCTTAAAACAAGACAATATCAAACAACAAACTAATGCACGAGGACAAAAACTATGATTATATGAGCCAACACTTTCATCAACAAAAGAACATAATATGAAAATATTCAGGACAGACGAGAGCCAATCAGAACTAATTAAGTTGTGTAGAAAGGCAAATTTGGAAGTGAGCGAATTAGAAGTAATTACCGTGTGTAGTTTGGGTAAATGTGCACATTTGATCTGGCCCTGGAAAATGGTAGCTAGCACACATTAGTAACACTACACGTCTTTTGAACTTCAGAGGTTCAATGCCTGACCAGGGCGTCTGTATCCAGTAAGCCTCCCTAGACTGTCACCACTCGCTTGACGGGAATACCAGAGAGATGGAAATCAGGAGAATAAACCAAGGAAACAGTGCGACACTGCCCCACCTCCAGTCTTGTTATGGCTATGTAAGAATAGCCCCACGAAGACTGAAGACAGAGCAATACTGGAAGAGCATATGGGAGAAGAACGCAACCCACAGCACAACCACAGCAATCTCCCTGAATAGGATCCAGTAATCATCACAGTGGCAGACATCAAAGAAAGGGTCTCCAGTATGAAGTATTGGACAACACCAGGCCCCAACATAATTCAAGCTCACTGGCTGAAAAAGCTGACTTCACTCCATGAACGTCTGGTAGCACAAATGAACCAACTGCTAATCGACAAGAGATACCCAATATAACTAAATGAAGGCCAGGGAGTCCTGATCCCCAAGGATCCCCAGAAAGAACCGTGCCCATCCAATCAATAACCTGCCTCAGTACCACATGATGTCAGGCATCATAGCGACTAATATGAACAAGGACATTGCTCAACACATGAGCAGGGCACAGAAAGGAATTGGCAGAGACCAAGAAATACCAGAGACCGAGACTGAAAGACCAGCTGAAAGACCAGCTCCAGATCCTGGAATATCTAGAACTACACAAGATCAACAGGACCCGTAGCACCTTCAACAGGAACTTAATGGGGATGTGGCGAATAATACTATCCAACTGGACATGTCACCATCAAGTGCAGGGTTTACCAAGGAGATGGCCTTTCCCTATAGTTGTTCTGGATAGGCCTGATCCCCCTCATTAGGATCATTAACAAGACTGGCTACAGAGCCAGACTAAGGAATAAAGCAATTGTTAGCTGCCTCCTCTACATGGATGACATCAAGCTGTATGCCAAGAGTGAAGAAGACATCGATTCACTGCAACGACATTGGAATGTTAATCGGACTGGAGAAGTGTAGTTCGATGGTAACAAAGAGAGGGAAGATAGTCAGAACTGTGAGGATTGCACTACCCACAGGGAAATGGGAACCACGAAGAGGTCGCTAAAAAGCGGCAAACACCAAATACCTGCAGAGGGTAAGGCAAGTCCTGGGGAGTCAGCTGAATGGAAAAAACAATACCTGGGCAATCAGCACCAACGCCCTGCCCATGATCAAGAACCCTTCTGGCCAAAGGAGAACATAGAAGCCAGTGACATCGAAACAAGGAAGCTCCTGACTATGCATGGTTTTCACCCAAAATCCTGCACCCTGAGACTGCATGCTAAGTGAAAGGAAGAAGGACCAAGGACTGGTTATTGTCAGAACCACTGTCCAGAATGAGACAACAAACATCCATGAGTAAATCAGAAAGATGTCCACAACCGACTGCGTGCTTAGTGAATACCTCAGGTAAACGAAACCCAAGAAAGGAGAGGAGGAGCCATGGAAGGACAGGCCCATGCACGGTATGTACCACTGGCAGATAGAGGAAGTAGCTAACATTCAGAAATCCTACTAGTGGCTGGACAAAGCTGGTCTGAAAGACAGTACAGAGGAACTGATCATGGCAGCACAGGAACAAGATCTAAGTACAAGATCCCTGGAGGCTGGGGTCTATCCCGCCAGGCAAGACACCAGGTGCAGGCTGTGTAAAGATTCCTGAGACAGATAGAATTAGCTATACCAAGTGATAACAACATCAGGAAAAAGGAACAAAGGAACAGACGTATCAAGGGCTAAGAGAAGAACTCAAGAAGATGTGGAGTGTGAAAGTAACAGTGGTCCCAGGGGTAATCAGAGCACTCGGTGCAGTGACCCACAAGCTAGGTGAGTGGTTCCAGCAGATCCCAGAAACAAAATCCAAGAGAAGAATTTCTAATGAATTTTTATTTAAAACAATTCAGTGGACTACATATTGAACTTAGAGGACAGATACAAAATATCAATCCTATCGTGTTGTATTGATCCGGTTGGTATCTAATGGATTAGTATCGATAGTATCGATGCTTGCCCACCTCTAGTAGTAGGTGCTCTCACCAAACAGTACAGCTTCCCCCCCATATGCTCCCTGTTTCTCATGATAACGGGGAAAAATTTCAATGCATGGGATGAAAAGACGAGTAGACATATGGGCACATTGATTTAATGACTAAATTTATCGTTCATCAATATTGACATATTCATCCCGCAACAGATGGGCCACACTATTCATATAGTCAGGGATTGGATTCTATTTTTAAAAAATAGCCACCTCTAGTTAGTAGAGTCATTGAACTCATTGAACTGAATTCTAATACCACTGGCCTTGATTTTAGACTTACGTGTATGGGAAATGAGGCAGATGGCAGAAGATTGAAGGGACACAATTGTACTGGTTTTATAGACTTCAGGGTGACCCTGTAAGTTGAGAGTTATAACTGCAGATTGTGCATAAAAGCCTGCATGTCAGCAAGCATCTATGTAGCCTCAGTAACCTTGAGCATTATGGTTAATATTTGCATTTCAAAAAATAGCTGACAGCAAGGTTGTTTTTAAAGTGGGTAATAAGCATAACTACTTTTTTTAAGTACTAACTTTTGCTGTTCTTGACAGTGGACAAAAAAATACAACTAAAATACAGTAAATATCAACATCACATTTGCTGTGAAATGTCTGTGTAGGTTCTCAGTCATCCATGTCATGGTATTCTAAGGAGCTTGGAAAGAAAGTGACTGGATTCTTTAAGTTTCTTGAAGATGTTTAATCTCTTATCCCAGAAGCTTCTTGAGTTCTGAAACGAAATGGTGGACAATCCCACGTATTTAAATCTCGTGGCAGTGTGCCTTAATAAACAGAGTCAACTCCTTTTTTGACACATTGGCTCGTGTGATGAGGCGCATGAGTCATGTGGCCAATAAATTGCTAAATAGTGGCATTTTGGGGAGAGTGTTGGAACTATGCATGAAAATTTCTTTGATGCATTTTTGCTGTTTTTAGTACACCTCTGGAGTCCACCGCAACTGCTGCAAATCCAGCATGAATGCAACTCCCACTAACTGACAATGAGTCTAGGCCTACACGAAGTGCCTGTTTGATATACACAAAATAGATTTTTCACTGTTGTAAACACTCAACAAATCTCTTCACAGCACAAACAAAGCATGAAAAAGGGAGGCAGCCCTCCGTCTGTGGACAAACCTGTATGTCAAAGGTGTACGACGTGTGGGCCCGCAGCTTGCTGATCTCAACCCTTGTTTCCTTTAACGCCTGTTTGCCTGGAACAAACACCACGCTGTCATCACATGGCTGACAAGCCCGACGCTCATTGCTGTGGCATCGGCGACACAACAAATTATACGACAAGTCGTCGCGGTGTCCAGTGTCACGTGGTGAGTGCCACTCCAACATCACCGATGTCTGGTTGACCACTGAGACCACATTGCGAGGAGCTGAAGGGACACCTGGAAAGAAAAATAACGAGTGAGAGGGAATGTCACCTGTTTACATGGAAGAATTTGTCTGTCTGTGTGTGTGTGTGTGTGTGTGTGTGTGTTATGTTTGGAAACAATGTGTTTGGAAACAGTTGATAACCATACTAAATAAATAACTGAAATTTGTTGTTTGTTGATATGGGATATTAGATTTAACATTATGTGTTTTCCTTAGTTTTACACAATATTGTCTATGATTTCAAAACTTGAACCAATAGTAAATTTTGTGCCTTTTTAGGTAAAATAAGGAAATAAAAATGCAAGAGCCCCACCATTCTTAAAATTAGGGGTGGGCGATTTATCAAATATACTCAATGCATTGTGAGTTTTTCCATGGTTAAAATGGTTTTATCGTAACCACTGAGTATACGTTGCCATGGAAATATTAAGCTGTGTGCACATAATCCACTGTGAGTTTTTTTCTCCCACATGCTATGAATGCATAATTAATCCCCCCCCACCGGAAAATCTTCTACCCGCCACACTGCACCGAGCATGGGTGTTTATATACTACCAGGATGTATACAAACTATGAAACCAATTGTGAATAATATTTGGAAGCACCAAATAATGTTACCATTTGTCACGTACGTGATAGAATACCTGCCTGTTGTAAACTATAATTAGTGGATGGATATCAGATAAACAAATAAGATCGTAGAACAGGTACGCTTTCACATTTTTCTGGTTCTTTATTGCACATGTAAACTTTGCAGTTTTGTTTTAAAGCTTTTGTTATGTGTAAAATGGTGAAAAACATCATAAGATACATTTACTAACCTAACAGCTGAGGTTTTTAAAAACATTGGGGTTGGTCTTGAAAATTAATTAATGATAAATATATCTCCCCATCCAGCTGGGGGGAACAGGTACTAATAACTAATTTAGCCAAGGCCACCAAAAAAGGCTAAATCCCATTTATCAGACATTGATCAGTGAAAGAAAGAAAGTAGGAAAGAAAGAGAGCAGCATATGTTCACAATGATTACGGAAATAAAACTGGGGACTCAGATAGGATCTGAGTTTGGTTGTGTTCCAATTAAAAAAAATGCTGACATTTCTTTTCTTCTTGATGTCAAAAACAAGGCCAAGTGCGAAAACACCATTAATGTAAGACTAAAGAGCTGCAGACATGTTAATCTTGAGCACCTTCAGCTGTTAATTGTGGTGAATTGAACTTAACATGTTTGAATCAGCTCTAAAATCAGTACTTTGGTTTGTTTATAATATTATTACTGTGTTTAATGAACACATTTAATCAAATATAGTTCTGCACTGAAACGTTTTTCTTCTCTACAATATTTAAATTCAGAATCCCTTCACTTTTTAGGTCTCGTTAAATCAATCTCAGTTGTAAGCTTTATTCATCATCTAAATCTATTCAGAGCCTGGACTTGTGATGTTTTAAAGTAATGAAATGTAGAACTTTCTCAGGATGCCAGAATGGTTTTATCACAACGTTCACGTTTCAGTACTGAAAGCTGAACACACTTCTGTTTCTCTGAACTGCTTTACTTTTTATTCCACCAAGTTAGTTTTTAAAGCACTGTTATCATCCATTCTTATTGTTTATTATGCAAGGAATGAAGAGTTTGACAATGTTATATCACTTGTTGAAACCCATGACCTAAACTTCTAAAATGTGATGTTAGTCAGCCATCACCAAGACCTTTACAGATTCAAAGTCACTGACTTTGGGCTCTCTCAGCTCCACAATGGTAAGTAGATGAAACATCTCTGATAGAGAAACTATCAGAGATGTACTGGATATTTGCACAGTCACACAAACCTCCAAAGTTTCTGAGGGGTTTCTCAGCAGTACGATAAATCATAGTTATCCAAACTGTCAATATCAATAGCAATTGTGACAATTACAATCACCTCCATCATGTCCCTGGAATTTATTCTGGGACTTCAGTTTGCAGAGGCCACAGATGGGTTGCACTGCTGCTACTCTGTGCTTACCCCAACAACAATGAATAATGATATAGTAAATACAATAACATGATTAAAGTCTGCTCCTCATTTAGTCTGAAGAACTTGACTCCCAATTTGCAGATGAGACTCACAGTGGAGACCCTGGACCAGCTGCCAGACAAAATTGCTAAACTGTGGGCCAGAGACTGCCCATTTCTTCCACAGAGAGTTCAATTCCACCAGCACTTCACCATTGCTCTGCTTAATTTCGATAGTCCTTAAACTTGTGTTTGAATTACACTTTTTTTTTAAGTTAACATCCTATTTTTTTGTATAAAAACTTAAAGGTATACACATTTACAAAGCACATGGTCTCTGTAGACCAACCAGAACCCCATCACACAAACTCAGAAATGCTTTGTTGGAATATGTAAACCACTGCACTACTAAGCCACTACTTTTAGTAGTTTCACTGATCACAAGGATTCGCTGCAGAGGGAAACATCGCTTATTTGATTTGTCAGATTTTGTATGCCAGATGCACTTCCTGTTGCAACTCCAAATGGATTTGTGCACCTTATCATGTAATAACCATAATGAGGTGGTGATTCTTTCACCAGACAGAAATACCAAGGGACCTGAGGCAACGCTAACTCAGAACCCTACAAATCCCCATCTTTTAAGCACCTGTTAGCTAACTGTGCTTGGCTTATTGCTGAACACTGAGCACATCAGGAAACACTGCTTCATTTGCTCCACACTGTTTCACTGCTTCATTTGGGACATGCACAACACTAACAGGTGTAAGAACAACAGCCCATACTTGGCTTCCAGAGAGAACCTTCAGCCCTACACTCAATGCAGATATATATGCACACACAAATGTCTCACCCAATGGCGGCAACACTGATGCTAAAATAAAGAAGTCAAACTAAAATAAAGGAGTCAAAGACACCTGTGTCTCACAATATCTTGATGCCTACTTTCTCGCCACGCTTGTGAGAAATGCTTGGAAGACTCTTATTTACCATTTATCACCCATAGGTGATAAACGGTAAATAAAAGTCCAGCTCACATTTTGAGACCTGAGATTTCATCTCACAATCCAAGATGTTCAACGTTTCAGCAGCTCGCCCCCGTACACACTTCCTCCTTCCCACAACTCTGAAGGCTAAAACTGTCAGTCTTCCAATGGCCTCGCCTTTGACAAAATTTACAAAACTTACCAGAATCACGCACAATCACTGCCACCAATTCCCATGAGTGCAGCAAGCGAGAGAAAAATGCAAATCATCAATATGGGATCCACCAATCCAACAACATTATACTTACTCAAACTTTCCTAAGAACACAGAATAATGTTACCAACTGAATAAGGATGAGCAATGATTGATTAAACTATTTATCCACATCAGTGATATAAAGCAATCCATGGATGCACTGACAAATGCATGACATGTGTTGTATGTGCAAAACCAAACCACAAAAAAATAACTCAAACAAAAAGATAACAAGAAATGGAGATGGACACATTTTCGTAATCAGGTCTTTGTTTTGATCATTGAATAAATAATTATCATTGATCTGCTCAACAAATGGGTTCATGGGCTCTAATATTCATGTGAATAATCATCAAGGAAGTATTCTTAAACTCAGTGACAATTAAAATAAAAGTTAGGTGCCATTCGCACCAGAACCTCTCGCCATAAGAACAGTTTCTTCCCCTCTGCTGTTGGACACATGAACAATAACCATATGACTGTTCCCACCACTAACACATGACCCTACGCTGTGTCACTGCATCATTCCATGTTTGGCACTGATCACCACCTGCACTCATGTATATATCTTTCTACGTAGCACTCTTAATTCTTATTCTCATGTATATATCTCATGTATAGCTCATGCACATATCTTTCTACGTAGCACTTTTAATTCTTATCCCTACTTTTATTTTTTCATGTCTATTTAAGTGCTATTTATGACACTATGTTTGCACTGAAGCACCGCAGCAATTTCCTAATGTTGTAAACCTGCTCAACATTTGGCAATAAACCCCTTTCTGATTCTGATTCTTTCTTACCCATTCTGGGCATCCGATGTTCTCACGTACTGCAACTGCAGTGCAGTCGAATACTTTATCTTAATTGGCATCCGCTTGTATAATACTGAGAGGGTTGTAGAAACTGTCAAGGCTGCTTGCTGACATGGAAAGTTGACAAGTGCAGTTCCCAGTCGGAAGTTTGCACTTCAGCCAACAGTGTCTACAATGTTCAAAAAGTGACCCAATAGCTCAGCGCCAGTAGGGAATCTGCATCTCTTTTCTCTCTTGCCGGTTCGCTCTCTTTTCTCTTAGCTCTTCTCTGTGATCTGAGGAACAGCTAAGGGCTTTTAGGGTACACAACTAGGGTTTTCACAAGGTTAAACTTACTGGGTGCACGTCTCTTTGATTGCTCGCACACATCACAGACACTGCAGTGCACACGCCAAACAAGAGCAGTTGAGATGAAATGGATATTCAACCTTGGCATATGGTAAATCACAGAGTCATTAGAAACAGCCGAGAAGGCCCTGTGGAATATGTGCATGTGCGCTTTTCTCAAAGAGACACTCAGAGGCAGAAATCAAAGTGCTAACAATCAGTAGGGGGGCTGAAAATCTAAGAAGCACCATCTTATAAACATTTCTACTGAGAGAGCGGGAAAGAGAAGACCCGTCTGGGTTTTGATTATTAGAGACAAACACAGTGTGTTGGCACAGGCGTTCACTCCATTTTACTTTTTTATCTAAATAGCACAAATACAAATTATTTTAAAGTGTCTGACACTCAGAGTTCACAGCAAGCACACATTCAAATGCAGAAAAGTAAGAAGCGAGGCGATAATCACATTATAAATTTTCCAGTTCCAGTTTTACTGTTGCAACAAGAGACAGCGTTCCAAAAGACTTAGAGACACAATCTGTGCTGCTGTTTACAGCCGCGTTCTTTTTCACAGTTTTGTAAATGGCTTACACAATATTGCTCTGACCTGTACACAAAAATACCACAAACAGAAAACCTCTACATATGCACACAGGGTAAAGACACACACACTCCTCCATACCTTTGCAGCCCATGAGGCGTGCTGAAGAAATGATTTTCTGTCAGGCAACTATCCACACAGCACACATTCACTCTTCCATCTCACTGGTCAGATTTTATATCTGATTGAGTTCATGCCAAATCCAAATAAACTGCAGCTCTTTCCTATATTAAACTTCCATCCCACTGTTTTTGAACTTTTTTCACTCCTTGTTCTCGTGGCTCTTGTGCTTGAAAGAAAACAAACTTGTAACTCAGTTTGTTTTTGTCCTTGAATTGAAAGTACCCAGGTAATTCACAGAGCTGTGTAGGCTGACTAGGTTGACATCTGACACCTTTTCACATAAAAAGTCGATTTTTTTTCTCTTCTGTCTGCATCAGTTTGAGTTTGCTGCCACTGTTGTGATGGCTTTCATGTGGTACCTCTGTTGTCAGAATAGGTTAACCACATCAGCCGCTCCATATTTATTGTGACAAAGTCATTTTTGAACATTTTCTCTGTCATTTTATTTCAGTAAACTTTCAATGCAATTACTACATCGACTTTAAAACACCCAACCTGTGTAACTAGTGTTAAATAAACAATGACTATTTGCTTTGCTGTGTACAACGTTCAGGCTAGGACTGGGCGATATATCGAGTTTTTAAATATATCGATATATTTTTATACGAGATATGAGATGTGACAATATCGTTTAGATCGATATAGTCTACGTTACGTTATAATTATACTTGTGGAGCCAATAATTTGCCTCTCTTTCGTCCACTTTTGTCTCTACGCAAACGTTACTCTGCCTCGCCTCGCTCCTTCACTGAACACAACTCCCCCTCCGCCATCGCTTCACCTGCAGGCGACGACAAGATGGACACAGCTATCAAAGAGGAGCTGGTCGGTAAAAAGAAACCATTGGGAGATTACTATTGTAGTGCTGTCAGGCTTAATCTCGTTAAAATGACTTTAACGCCATAACTGCATTAACGCAGCAAATCTACGTAAACAATTAGCGCGGATCGCCCCGTGCGTGGGGCTGCAGAGCGTCAATACGTTAACGAGTTTTATTAACGCTGTATGTTAATAAAAGTCCCTGTGTGAGATCTGGGACACAGCTTTGACTAAGAGCTCTCTTTGTTCTTACTTTATGGCTTAAAAAAATATCGAGATATATATCGTATATCGCCCAGCCCTAGTTCAGGCATTACATTTTGAACACTGACATATGAAGTGAATAACACAGGTTATCTCTTCATCCTGGCACCTGTTTGTGGGTGGGGTATATTAAGGAGCAAGTAAACATTTTGTCCTCAAAGTCAATGTGTTAGAAGCTGGAAAAATTAGCAGGCATCAGCATTTGAGTGAGTTTGACAAACGGTGGCAAAATGATGGAGTCTAGGTGATGGTGTCACAGCATTTCCAAAAAGGTTTAAGATAAGATAAGATAAGATAACCTTTATTAGTCCCACACGTGGGAAATTTGTTTTGTCACAGCAGGAAGTGGACAGTGCAAAAGTTATGAGGCAAAAATTAGAATACAATAAGAATAAATACAGTACACAACTGTACAGAATAGAATAAAATGAAATACTATATACAGTAGAATAAAATAAAAATAAATATACAATAAGATAAAAATAGAATACAAATACAAATACTATATACAACTGAGTAAAAATACAACAATGACAGAAAGGATTATTGCACTTAGTATTATTGCATATGTATGGATGTGTGTGCTTGATCAGTTAAAGTCTTTATTATGGAGTCTGACAGCAGTGGGGAGGAAAGACCTGCGAAATCTCTCCGTCCCACACCGTGGGTGCCGCAGTCTCCCACTGAAGGAGCTGCTCAGTGCTGTCACAGTCTGCTGCATGGGGTGGGAGATGTTTGTGTCTGGGGCTGCATAGGCACAGACCAGTCAAGGTGCCCATGCTTACCTTGTCCACCATCAAAGACACCAACAATGGGGGTGTGAGCATCAGACGTGGTCTGCTGAATCACATTTTCTTTCTGTTGTGGGTGTCTGTGGAGCTTACCTGGGGAACACGTGGAACTAGGATTCACTATGGGGAGGAGACAGTGTGATTTGGCCAATGTTTTCCTGGGAAACCTCGGGTTCTATCATCAGGAACCAGGAATGGTTTGAGGAGCACAACAATGAGTTTGAGGTGTTGACTGAACCCACAAGTGGTTTCAATTTCAAGGTTTTCAATGCAAGTAAATCAGGTAATCCTCAAAAAAAAAAAAACGTAATAGGGAAGTTGAACACTAAGAGTAGACAAATCAACAGCACAGAAAATTTTGCAGAAATTAAAGAACATACTGGTGTGGATGGAAACATAAGACAGATTGGATTAATACAGAAGGCAATGGTGTGGATGATCACAGAAGGATTTCCAGCATAAAGGAAGAAGCTGTAAAAAGAGCATCCTCCATGAGGTAGACATATAAATATCCAGGTCAGCAATGAAAACAAGATGCCATGAGAACAAACCGATAAACAGGGTTACAGGATACTAGGTATACATACCAGTGTTCAGTCTCAAGGATAGAAAGAGCAGAGCAGCTCTCATTCAGCATTCTTAACGGCGTTTAGACAAAATGATCAACCTGTACCAGAAAAACCGGAAGAGCAGGCCTGGAACCCCTAACCCTGCTAATCTGAAGTTTACTGTATCCTCTGTGAATCAGCTGAGACAAGGGCGTTTGCCTGTTTTTATTACTCATAAAGAAGAGTAAAGAATTGCGACATGAAATCTTGAGTGTACTGAGCCACGCTGTCTGATCAGCCTGAAGCTGACTGGATTTTGCGGGACAACAACCACAAGCTTGGTTCACTACAGTTCAGGATGTTCAACAAATTTTCTCTTTGCTGTCTCAGGACTTACCGTGGAACTCAGACTTGACAGTCTGACCCCGGTCAATGAATTCAGAGTATGTAAATCTGTGAACATCAAAACCATTAGAAAAAGAAAGGGGAAAAAAAGAAAGTATGGTGGTTGCACTCCTGACCTAATGTGACATGTGGAGGTTAGGATGAGGTGTGGATACTGTGGGTCCATTCACTGAAAAGCTATTGAGTGCCTGACTGGGATCCACAAACCGAGCTTTCATCAGCAAATTGATGTTTGCTGTCTGTGTAAGATCCATGGTGGTGAAACCACAAAATAGTCTGAGTGATCGTCGTGGGACTTTTTGTATAAATGACAACTGTGCTGGGAGAATCCCAGAGGTGAGCAAAGAGACAGCCATTATTATACAGCTGTTTATTTTCAGTCCAGAAAACCCGCTCTTAGCACTTTGTAAGAGGGTCTCACTAATTGCCGACCTTATGCACCGCCACTCATTAAAAAAGAAAAGATTGACTCATACCTGGCAAACATTTATTCTTCCACACATGAAGTTATAAGACTGATGGTTTTTTGTATTGCTTGCCTGCTGTTATGCCGCTAACATATGAGGCTTAGTTGCAGACTCAACTAAAGCTTGTGTTCAGCATTTTTTTAGTGAACTCTACTGACTGCAGAGGATTAAAAAAAAAGGTCAAGAAATTCTGTCAGTCACAAGAATTTAACACTGTTGATGCAGGACGGCGACGGAAAAGATGTCCAGTTTCTGAGTTTGATTTGATTAGTGTAAACCAGAGCAAAGCGCCAATTCCTCAAATATATGAAATGACGAACATACAAAAGGAATGCAGATGTGACAGCCAGTGCATAAGAAAATAACGCAAAATGTGGGGCCGATCAGCAATATTCACCGTCAACATTTGTCCTGCTTTTCTGACGCAGCATTGCAAATTCATTCACGACTCTGTGACAGCAAAATATGGCCAGACTATGAATGAACCAGTGCTTTTTAACCCCCCGCCCCAAAACATAAAGCTGTATTCAGGTCACCTGGACATGTACAAGCACACAGGTACACACTCACACACACACAGACTAACTGCATGCAGTCCAAAATTATTCATGTCTCAACCTACTTACACCATCTCTCTGAGGAATTGAGAGCTCCATTTTTCAAACTCTCTGTGCCTCATCTTGCATAGCAATATAGCCTCTTCAACACACTAAACACATATTCACTTCAATGGAAAGCCCGAGGAATGTGGCAGCATTATTACTTACCGCTCCCCAAATCCCCTAATGAGGACAGGGATGCTACAGCGCTCTGAACGAGGCACAGAGAATTAGGGGCGCAATGATAAATCAAAGCAGATGTTGGCCTTTAACTTAATGATGAAATATTGGACTGTCGATGGTGTCAACCACTGATACGCTCGAGTATGTCAGCTATTGGTTGCTTCATCCAAAATCCTGCCTTTCGCAAACATGTGTTGGTCATCTTGAAGCTCATATTGAAAGATTTATCTATTGTGTCTGATGGGGAGAAAAAAAGGCTGACTCACTGGTGCACAGGTCCTCCGGTTTGTCCATGTCTCCTCGGTAATAGCCATTCCGACAACCACAGAGGGTGGCAGCTTCGATAGTGGAGCGGCTATTGGGCGGACATTGCTGACACAGTCCTGGCCCCTGGAATGACTTAAAGGTGCCCTGAGGACAAGCTGCGGGGAAAAAAAGAAGCGGGAAAAACACATAAAAACCAACGTGTGACTCAGAGTAAAGAACAGGTTTGCATCGCGCTTCTGTGCATTTTTGTTTGCCTTGATCGTGACACATTTGGTAAACTTTGTATTAGAAAGCAGGCGTGCCAGTAGAGTTATTATTGGTACTATGAGGTTGACACAGCACAGAAGGGGATTTTCTGGGGATAGCTGCAAAATAGTTTGTTCTGACAAGATACACAAAAACATTTTGTGCACAGTGACACAGAATCATGTTGTGCTGATTAACTGAAAACTGGATTATCGTTTTCTTCTCTAGCTCTTTTTAATATGGGTCAGACATGACATGAAACATGTAGTGGGAATTTTTAAGGATGATACCCTACTTTATCCAATTTTTATGTATCCAGAGTTGGCTCTTGCTGACCAGATAATAATTATTCTTATTCAGCTTGGATACGTGCTGTGGAAATTTTGCAGTCCACCTTGGCAACGCGCTCTCATCTCAAGGTTTCAAATACTGCTGGAGGCAGCATAGAGATACGGACACGGGACTTCAGAGTCAGTGCCAGTTTAATATTGGCTGCAGAGTTAGTGGCCTTGTTTAACAGAACTAGAAAGTATGCATGAGGAAGCAAGAAGGCTTAAAAGTATCTGGGGGCCGAGGGGTTGTTGGTTTTTTAGCTACTGTTTGGAATTATGTTTTCTTACTTTTACTCTTACCAGGATTCTGGTAGCAAATAACAAAGAATCTTGTTGGTGCAAAAATACAGTTTTATCTCAGTGAAACTATTCGCTTTTTTTCATTTTTCATAGCTTGAATAAAGAAAATGGGAAAAATTGTGTGTTTTTGTGACAGAATACTAGTAACAAAGATACTGAAGATACAATTTAAAATAATTTCTTTGGTTCTTTTCTGTTAATAGTTGGTCGCTTTATATTCAAATGATTCATAGGTTAATGTTACGTGTCCAAACCAACTAACAAACAAACAAACGAAAAGCATTCTTCTGAAAATAGCCAAATACAAGGACTGGACTGGAGATGAAAGAAAAAGCAGCCAATGCATAAAAAGAAATTCCACTGCAGTTACAAACTTTTGTGACCATTAAGTCCCGTACGTGTGGTGTACACTGAACGTGACACTTGAAACAAAACCATGAACATGGTGAACATAACGACATTTTTTGGTGGGTGAATACGAAAATCAAAAGAATTGTGGTTAATAATAAATCTGTTATGTTTGTTTTTTCTTTCTTTTTTTACATATAGATATTAACAATCGCTGGATGTGTGCTGCTGTTTGTGCAAAGTATCTGATGTGACACGGCAGGTAAAGCTGGACCAATTACTAAGACGTGTAATTTGTACAAAATTACTAAGACGTGTAATTTGTACAAAATTACACGTCTTAGCTTTTATACGCAGCGCCATTTGCATTTCCCAAGTGTTAATACACACATCTGACACAACTTAACATGGTTCAGTTCAGCAGGAAGGCTTAAAGCACTGCCGTCCTACATGTCTTTATGCATGCTCAATCAAGCCACACAAACTCACGGTGGATAAATGACCAAACAGCACCTTTCTGATGTCATAGATGCATGCACCCCCCTCCCTTTTTTCTTAACCAATGCATTTTTAATTATTGACATGCATTTTTAATTTCAACAAAGCTCAACAACAGCCTGAACATGATGTCATCAACCAGAAGCATTGCTGTACAATCACATCACTGGCTCTCTGAAGCAAATGTACACGTTTATGAATTTAAATTCATAAATACGTATTTAAAAAAATACGTAAAGAAAAGAAAATATGAAAAAGCCACGAGAACTGAACTTGCAGTCGGAAGATAAAGTAGCATGTTAATATGTTAGCAAGTTGCGTCAGAGTACTCTGTCCTACTCTGCCTCTCCCCACCGCAGGGAAAAGGGTAACACCACCTGGGTCTGGGTGCAGTTCCCCCCTCCAGGGGCAAGGGTACCTAGACCCGGTTCGTAGAGTACGCTTGGGGAGTGTGAGCGTGTGTACAGCGTCTCTTTATGTCTGTCTCCACGTTGGTTGAGTGTGGAGTAAGTGCATATGAGAGCATGAGGGTGGGAATGGATGTTTGTATCTGTGTGTGCCTGTATGTCTGTGTCTATATGTCAGGTTGGGTATCAGACGCCACCTCTCTGGGGACATCTCAGGCCCTCCAAGGTTTGGAGGCCTATCTCCCCCCACCACCACTTCCCCTGCCAGTGGCGGACTCCCTCAGGTGTCGGTGCATCGGTGGTTCTTTGTGTCTGGGGGTGGGCGTCCGGGTACACACCGGCTCACTCCTTGGCGGCCGCTTATCGGGGCCTGGAGCCTGGGGCTCGCTCGGGCCACTTCGGAGGTGGGGTGCCCCCGGCCTCTCGGCCTGGGGCTCGGTCACTCAGGCACGGCTGGCTGCCGGCGGAGCTCACGGGCGCGTCACTGCAACTCCCCCTGGCTTCTGCTCCGCGGCTGCTGAGTGAGCCCTCATCTGGGACTCTCCTCAGCTCTTACTGAGACAGTGGCACGGCTGCCCCTCTGTTGGTCTTCCTTGGTCTCTTGTGTTCTGGGGGCCTCTGGATGTCTGGAGTTTTGATCTCCTCCATACCTGCTTCATACCCTGGAGGACGGGGCTATGGCCCCCCCACACCCTCTAGCAGATCGTTACATGGAGAAACCTTTGGAATGCAAGCATGCTGATCCACACAGGTATGCACACAGGTGTACACACGGGTGTTCACAGACGCGGACTACAGCTTTCTTGGCTGCTGCCTCAAAGCACATTGTGCGCTGTCTATCTTGCGTGCTGCACAATATCGTTTATTATTTAGTATCTACTGATATCTACTGCTAGCTAGTTTATTGTGATGGTGCTGTTTTTTTTTATTATGTTGCTCTTTGTTGTTTGCTTTCTCTTCTGTTTTTTTTCTCCATACAGGTGATCCAGGTGTTTTGTTTTTTTTTGTTGTTTGGGTTTTTTTTTTCTTTCTTCCCCCCCTTTCTCACCGTCTCTTCTCCCCTTTGGTTTTCTTTCTCTCCCTCTCTTTCTTTCATTCTTTCTCCCTGTCCTATCCCCCAGTCATGTCTGTCCCGTTTGTAGCAACTGAAAATAAAATAAATTCATAATTATAATAAAGGTCAATCAAATGGACCAATATGGCAAGGCCATGATGATCCACTTGGTAAAATAAATCCGCTTGGCATCTTTCTTGGCCTTAAGACAACAATTCTGATGGCTAAAGATCCAAACGGGACACAAAAAAAAAAAAAAAAAAAGAGTACTCTGTCCTAGAAGGATTACTGTTCTTAATTTGCACGTGAGATGTCACAGGTGTCTCTTTGTGAATGTAAATGCCTTCTGAAGTATGACTTTAAGTAAAAGCCGAAACAGAGAGGTGTGAAATGAAGAATAAGACTGAAATGAAAACTCTGCCAAAAGGCTTAGGCAAACCAAATGAATTTTTTTAGTCTTCCTTTCTCTTTTTTTAGTCTTGATTTATCTTTAGCATTTTGTTTTCCTTCTTTCTCTGTAATGAATGTTTACTTTATCCCTGAGCTGCTTTAGGCGCTGTAAGACTAAAATGCAAATGTTTCATAGATTTATGGTGGAAGACAGAGGAGTGTGCAAGGAGGCATTTAGTAAAGTCCAAATGATAAAATGAACCGAGTGACAGAAGTAAGTGAGACAAAGTAGAAAGCAAGTGAAAATCCTTAGGGTTTCACGTCATCAAATGTCAGTAGGTGAAAGGGTCAGGAATGAAAAGGAATGTCTGAAGAGACAAAAATAAAAAAGCATTGGGGAAAAAGTGGAACAAAGGGGAAAAATGTAGATTGGGAGTATAAGGTGAAGAGAAACACACTGATCCTGTTTTTATTCTTTCATTTCAATGCTTCTACAGTACTGCTCTGCTGAATTGCTGCCACAGACGTGTTATATTATCGTTTCTTGGTTTTGCTTTTGCTCTAACATGATTTACAATAAAGGAAAGTGTTTTTGTCTCCCTAATTTACTATAAATTACTTTCTACATGACCAACATACCGTTGTGAAACTACAGAAGGAGTACTTCATATCATGTTATAAAGGCCATAGCTGGTCCAAAAGTATATAAGAGATGGATGCAGTTTACATCTAGAACTTACAGAGGCATTAGATAGCATTTCTGCTATCTAATGCCATTATTAATATGAAATCCATTGTGTTTGTTATTTGTAACAAGCAAAGAAAAATGACACTTGATTGAATCTTTCTATTATTGCTGCCAACAGCTTTCCAACATTTGAATTTTATGGCAGAGATTTAGAGAAAGGGAAGTATGTCACCAACTGCCCAAACAAACCCAGAAGTGCTTAGCAGCTAGCTAGCACTGAACAGCTTAGAGGCTAGCAGCATTGCTGTTATATAACGCAATATGAAATCCCAAAAATTCCCAGTTAAACTCCAAAAACACATTTCAATAAACAGTGCAAACATACTAAAATACTAAGGCCGATACCAGGGAGGCTAACAAGCACTTAGCAGGATCTAAAAGTACTCATTAACTTTAAACTGTACTGCTTGCTAGCCACGAACCAATAATCAGTATACATTACTTAGTCAGTGTTGTTATGCTATCTGGGATATGTAATCGTAAGGGTTATTCAAGGTATTACACGGCAGAATTTTATAGTTTTTTTTTTATTATGATGCATCCTTATCATGTCTAAGTAGAGCAAGAAAATGTGATCGCATATTAAGATAGTATAAACTGATTAAAACAGGAATGGTAAGGTTCTTAATTTTATGTTGGTCAAAACCTTTAAGTTTTGACCAACATTTAGGTTTTGACCAACATTTCTCATAATCAAAGCAGTCGTTAGCTATGTCCATAATCATGACAAGCTAAATGGTTGTCAGATCACATACCATAATCAAAACAGGCATGCAAAGGATGTTCTTTATTAGTAACCTTATTTACCACCGTTTCCCTCAGTTAAGCTGCAGTTTAGTCAGCGGATCATTGAAGTTTGTTGACCACCCTCAGCAAGAATGAAATACTTCTAGGAATGTAGCAAGCGTAATTAATCCCTGTAGTATCAGATGGCAAAGTGCATATAGCTGCCCTATACTGCCTTACACAAAGCTGGAAAGAAAAGCTGGCCTTCATAGTAAGTGCATGACTCTACTAATGTAGATAATGGAACGGACTATTGGACAGTCTTTTCTGGGAGACTATCATAGTTCTCGTATGAAGAAAAGAAAGCCTGAAAGAACTTCTGATCCTGCTTACTTTCTCACCTGTAAAAACATACATCTCCCGCATTCAGTTTCTAATAATGATGTCTGCCTCGTTTGTCTGTTTTCTTTACACCCAGACATTTGCCTTTCTTTAAAGCCATCTCATCAGGAGTGTCAGCGTCTCTTCATGTGTGTGTGTGTGTGTGTGTGTGTGTGTGTGTGTGTGTGTGTGTGTGTGTGTGTGTGTGTGTTGTTCTGAGTTGAATAAGCAGATAGACATCTGGCTTGTCAAGGTCATTTATTCAGAAACCTTGCTCATACACATGGGGCGTGTCACCATGGCAACAAGTCTTGCTACCTCTCTCCATTACTTATCTCTGGATACCCCTGTGTAGAGTTATCCTTTTCTGTCTCTCTCTCTGTCAAAGGATTTTAAACTGGTAACCCGGCATATGTCAGTGAATTCTGTTTGTGTGTTTTTGTGCAGGCTGAAAAGAACAAAATACTGACTCAAGTAGGATAAACAACAATCCATTATTCTGTCATTTCTGTTGTTTCTATTGTATTCAACAGCATCCAACTCACATTTCAAGTAGTATGATAAAGTTGGTGATGGCTGCTGCATGTCTCACAGGCAAAGGTCAGTATGCTATACAAATCTTTTGTGGACATATATGTGGAAATATATCGGATGGTAAACTTATTATACTCTATCATTTATTTCAGGCTGTGACAAAATACACTGTTTACAGCACTATTTTCCCATCGCATTGGATAACGTTTGCAATAGAGTATATCAACATTTCCTGTGAAGTTGAGACAAAACCGGGCAGCTCCAAACTGAATGACCAGCTGAAACAAATTGAGGAGTTACGGCTATCTCTCTAGCTTGGACATGATTTGGTTATGAAAAGTCTGACACAGACCAGGAAACCGTACTGTGCAAATTATGCCACAAATCAGGTACACAAGTCGAGCTGCCTCGTTTATATTAGGAGTCTCGGGCCAAAGTATTGCAGGAAATCTGCAATGTAGCATACTGAACTTCAACAACAATGACACTCTGCAGTCGCCGTTTGCAGACAGGCTATTCTACTGGCAACGATTTAGAACCTACACAGATATTTAGAGAAACTGTGTGTAGATTCTCAGACATGCAGGTCATGGAAGTTTATGGAGACTGGAAAGAAAGCAAACTGTAGAAGCCTCTTGGTTGAGAGTTAAAAGTCTTCGTGAAACCTAAAGAAGTCCAGAAGTACTTTCTTTCCAAACTTTTTAGAATACAGGAGAAATTATAGTTCTTGAGTCATGGGAAGTGATATATTGTTTCTACAGTTTACATTTAATTGGTATATTACATAGCAGTATTTTATCCTGGGACTTTAGTAATTGGTTATTGATTTATATATTGATATATTTATGTTTACATTCTTAGGCAAACATGCCCAGATTTGTTGTAAATATATAAAAATATTCACATATGAATGACTACATTTTGTTTTTGATGATTTAATTTAAATGTAAAAAAAGTACTTTCCATTTGATTACATAAACTATGTGATGTGTGTGATTACTAGGATATGAGATTTAGAGCAAAAAAATGAATTCAAATCGTGCAGAAAATTCTTCCTACATAAGGAAGAAATCTGAAATAAAGTGGAATAGCAAAACAGAACATTCTAGAGACAGGAGTAAAGGTCGGAGCAACACGGAGATGAAGTGTTAAAAGCGGACAAAGAGCAAGAGATTGCTCCTCTCTTTTTTCCACCTGTGCCCTTTGCCAGCTGTGTGGAGTCACACAATTGTCTAAAGCTGGCAAACAGGCTCACTGATCAATTATTAAAAACTTGCATGAGTATGTGCGTGCTTGTGCGAGTGTTTTAAAAGCCCCTGGGTTTGAAAAGCTCAGGGCATTGTTAAAGTTCACAGCAGGGGATGTTTGTGTGTATTCATTAGTAGTGCATACATCTGTAGTGTGGTGAATTTCAAGCATGGCTCTTGAATATTGACTTAAAAGAGACACGCGCACTCAAACACACACGCACTTTGATGTACTTTGATGCTGAGCCAATTTTGCCTTATGGTTTGCACAATATGCTGATTTGGTGCAAAATAAACACCATCTCTGTGGCCTTACACACACGCACAAAAACACACACAAAAAGATGACCATCTGTTCTAATAGTGAGTCCAGCTTCCTGCCAAGTTGTTATCAGCTGATTGGCAGAAAAGCACACCAAAAAGATGCCAGCTTGAGGAAGACAGACAGGACATGCTCTGTCCCACGACACTTTAAATCACTGCTTAAGCTCAAAAAGCCTTCACAGAGAGTGTTAAGCCACGTCCCTCAAGTCTGCCTTTGGTTTGTGTACTCAAACCATCATTATACAATAAGAATTACAAATGACTTGGTCCTTTGAATGAGGACTGTCTCAGAACAACAACTAACCAATGACTCCGGGAACGTCCAGTCACCCTGTCTAGTGAGGATATGTGATATACAGTGGGGCAAAAAAGTATTTAGTCAGCCACCGATTGTGCAAGTTCCCCCACTTAAAATGATGACAGAGGTCAGTAATTTGCACCAGAGGTACACTTCAACTGTGAGAGACAGAATGTGAAAAAAAAATCCATGAATTCACATGGTAGGATTTGTAAAGAATTTATTCGTAAATTAGGGTGGAAAATAAGTATTTGGTCACCTCAAACATGGAAAATCTCTGGCTCTCACAGACCTGTAACGTCTTCTGTAAGAAGCTTTTCTGTCCCCCACTCGTTACCTGTATGAATGGCACCTGTTTGAACTCATCATCTGTATAAAAGACACCCGTCCACAGCCTCAAACAGTCAGACTCCAAACTCCGCCATGGCCAAGACCAAAGAGCTTTCGAAGGACACCAGGAAAAGTATTGTAGACCTGCACCAGACTGGGAAGAGTGAATCTACAATAGGCAAGCAGCTTGGTGTGAAAAAATCAACTGTGGGAGCAATCATCAGAAAATGGAAGACATACAAGACCACTGATAATCTCCCTCGATCTGGGGCTCCACGCAAGATCTCATCCCGTGGGGTCAAAATGATCATGAGAACGGTGAGCAAAGATCCCAGAACCACACGGGGGGACCTGGTGAATGACCTGCAGAGAGCTGGGACCAAAGTAACAAAGGTCACCATCAGTAACACACTACAACGGCAGGGAATCAAATCCCGCAGTGCCAGACGTGTTCCGCTGCTGAAGCCAGTGCATGTCCAGGCCCGTCTGAAGTTTGCCAGAGAGCACATGGATGATACAGCAGAGTATTGGGAGAATGTCATGTGGTCAGATGAAACCAAAGTAGAACTTTTTGGTATAAACTCAACTCGTCGTGTTTGGAGGAAGAAGAATACTGAGTTGCATCCCAAGAACACCATACCTACTGTGAAGCATGGGGGTGGAAACATCATGCTATGGGGCTGTTTTTCTGCCAAGGGGACAGGACGACTGATCCTTGTTAAGGACAGAATGAATGGGGCCATGTATCGTGAGATTTTGAGCCAAAACCTTCTTCCATCAGTGAGAACTTTGAAGATGAAACGAGGCTGGGTCTTCCAACATGACAATGATTCAAAACACACTGCCCGGGCAACAAAGGAGTGGCTCCGTAAGAAGCATTTGAAAGTCCTGGAGTGGCCTAGCCAGTCTCCAGACCTCAACCCCATAGAAAATCTGTGGCGAGAGTTGAAAGTCCGTGTTGCTCGGCGACAGCCCCAAAACATCACTGCTCTCGAGAAGATCTGCATGGAGGAATGGGCCAAAATACCAGCTACTGTGTGTGCAAACCTGGTAAAGACCTATAGTAAACGTTTGACCTCTGTTATTGCCAACAAAGGTTATGTTACAAAGTATTGAGTTGTATTTTTGTTATTGACCAAATACTTATTTTCCACCCTGATTTACGAATAAATTCTTTACAAATCCTACCATGTGGATTCATGGATATTTTTTCCACATTCTGTCTCTCACAGTTGAAGTGTACCTCTGGTGCAAATTACTGACCTCTGTCATCATTTTAGGTGGGGGAACTTGCACAATCGGTGGCTGACTAAATACTTTTTTGCCCCACTGTACTGTGTATTACATCTCAGTCAACAAAAACAAAAGCTCAAATCAACTGCTTATGAAGAAGCTATTTATTTTCCCGTGTTCACGGACACAAACTGCCACGTTTTTTTGTGTCAGCGAGCACGAATTTGTAAATAGAGTATTTTGGTAGGAAGTATATTTTGTCACAGCAGCTTATATTTTGCTAAGAGAAAGCAGGGAGGCATCATTGTGGCAAAGAAGAAAACAAAGCTTTAGAAGAAATGGCACATGTTGTATTTTGAACCAAACCCTGATCTTTTTCTTAACCTAACCCCGAACCCTAGAAAAATCCATTTCAGTGCCTACACCTGACTGAGATAAATGCCTACACTTAACCAAACAACATATTCTTGTGTATTTACAAGTGATGTGTCTCAAACTTGGGTGTTATTTTCAAGCTCCAAATGCAGACTTTTTGTTGCGCTTTACAAGTTGACAGTATTCACTTTGTATACATGAATAAGAACATATGAGAGCAGACTGATCAAAAGTCATGCTCAGGAAATCATGTTAATGTTCAGGAACACAAATCAGTAGACTAAAGGTTGTGACTCCTCCCTCCCAACCGGTCACGACCTCACTGAGCCTGGTTCTTTTTTTTTTTTTTTTTTTTTTTTTTTCTAAATGACATCAGAAACAGCAGTATGCGACATTACGTGATGGCAGAGCTTCAGTTCATCCTTTGTCTTTTTTTTTTTTTTTTTTTTTTTTTAATAAATAGGACAGGGGGAATGAATGAGAGAAAGAGGGGGAGAGAAAGAAAGAAAACCAAAGGGGAGAAGAGACGGTGAGAAGGGGGGGGAAGAGAGAGAGAGAAAAAAAAAAGAACTCCTGGGTCACCTGTATGGAGAAAAAAAACAAACAAACAAACAAAAAAAACAAACAGAGGAGACAGCAAACAACAAAGAGCAACATAATAATAGAGAAAACAAAGCACCATCACAATAAACTAGCTAGTCATAGATATCAATATTTACTAAATAATAAACGATATTGTGCAGCACGCAAGATAGACAGCGCACAGTGTGCTTTGAGGCAGCAGCCAAGAAAGCTTTAGTCCGCGTCTGTGAATACCCATGTGTGCATACCTGTGTGGATCAGCATGCTTGCATTCCAAAGGTTTCTCCATGTAATGATCTGCTAGGGAGTGTGGGGGGGCCACAGCCCCGTCCTCCAGGGTGTGAAGCGGGTATGGAGGAGATCAAAACTCCAGACATCCAGAGGCCCCCAGAACACAAGAGACCATGGAAGACCAACAGAGGGGCAGCCGCGCCACTGTTCCAGTAAGAGCTGAGGAGAGTCCCAGATGAGGGCTCGTCCAGCAGCCGCGGAGCAGAAGTCAGGGGGAGTTGCAGTGACGCGCCCGTGAGCTCCGCCGGCCCCCAGCTGTGCCTGAGTGACCGAGCCCCAGGCCGAGAGGCCGGGGGCACCCCACCTCCAAAGTGGCCCGAGCGAGCCCCAGGCCCCAGGCCCCGACAAGCGGCCGCCAAGGAGTGAGCCGGTGTGTACCCGGACGCCCACCCCCAGACACAAAGAACCACCAACACACCGACACCTGAGGGAGTCCGCCACCAGCAGGGGAAGTGGTGGTGGGTGGAGATAGGCCTCCAAACCTTGGAGGGCCTGAGGTGTCCCCAGAGAGGTGGCGTCTGATACCCAACCTGACATATAGACACAGACATACAGGCACACACAGACACAAACATCCATTCCCACCCTCATGCTCTCATATGCACTCACTCCACACTCAACCAACGTGGAGACAGACATAAAGAGACGCTGTACACACAATCACACTCCCCAAGCGTACTCGTACAAACCGGGTCTAGGTACCCTTGCCCCTGGAGGGGGGAATTGCACCCAGACCCAGGTGGTGTTACCCTTTTCCCTGCGGTGGGGAGAGGCAGACCACCCCGACTCCGCAGCAGCAGGGAGGCCCCACACCCCAGACCGCAGTCGGACGGCCAACTCCTCCTACTAGCCCTCCCGCTCCAGCAGGCCGCAGAGAATGGGGGTGGGAGAAGACTCCAAACCTCCCTCCACCCGCTCATTGTAGTGTTGATGCATGTGTGTTCTAAGGTGCAATTAAAACCCAGGAGGGCATGGAGCTACCTGCCAAGGAGCAGCAGGTAAGAGCATGGTCCCTCCTGCTAGCCCTCAATGACTAAGTGTATTTAAAATTGAGAGGTGGGCAACGATGCCAGGGGTGAGGTGTACACCCTGATGGTAATTTGGACTCCGTGATTGTGCCCACCCCCAAGATCCTATATGTATGTGTAATGAGAGTGTGAATAATGTGAATGTCTAAGTTGTGGGATAAAATTGAGGCAGAGGCAGCCAGAAGGGGACGGGGGGGGGGGGGGGGTAGCCTCCTCTGCACCCTGGTGACATACCCCCACTCCAAGGCCCTGCATGTGTGGGTGGTTGTGGAGGAGCGGGAAGAGGGAGGCAGCTGGAGATGGGGAGGGAAGGAAGGGAGGGGCAGGTAACCCCTCCCTGGGGCCAGCTCCCCCGCTGACCCCAGTAGGCACTCCCACCCTCCGCGACCCGCCAGGGAAGGGGGGCCCAGGCCCATCAGACCGGGGCCCAGTGCACTGAGCCTGGTTCTGCCGGAGGTTTCTTCCTGTCATAAGGGAGTTTTTTCTTCCCAATGATTCCAAGTGCTTGCGCACAAGGGGATCATTTGGATGTTGGCGTTTTCTTATTTCAATTATTCGGGGGTCTTTACACCTGCCATAGGGTGACTGCTGCTGTAATTTGGTGCTATATAAATAAAACCTAATCAAACTGAATTGACTATTTCACGAACTGCTATAAGAACATACTGTATAGTCACACTACTCACAATGAAGGCTTAAAAAGTTTTAATTTGAAATCCATATATGACAAACATTGATAAGTGTTAATAATGAAACTTCTAGAAGCAACTTCTAATCACTAAAACAACAGTGTCTTAGGAACAGATAGCCCATGTTCAAAAATAGAAACAGACGTTTTTTTTTGAAATAGCTAAAACCACTACGAGCTAGTGTTTTGGAGCATTCCTGTTTTCTAGACTTTTTTGTCTGGCCTATGTTATCTTAACAGTCATAGGACTATATGGAGGTCACCAGAACTGATACTTACCAAACCTTTCAAAACCAAAATTCTGAAAATGTCAGAATGTTTTGTTTTCGTTTTTTAAGGTAGAGTTGGCAAAAAAATGATACTTGGATGCTAATTGATGCAATTTTATTTTATCAGATGCATCATAAATACGGACAGCTTTGTCTATATGAAGACTTTTGTGAAGTAAATAAAGCTTCTTTTTAAACAACATTCAAATATCAAACAGTTACCACGAACACTAATCTGGCTGGTGCACATGGCAACATGAGCTGTTTAACTATTACTTATTCAAATTAGCTGTCTGATAAGTTATTCTTAATGCATCAGGTAGCTGCTACTAACACGATAACCTTAATGTTGAAGCTGGGCAACAAAACTTATCAGTCTATAAGTCTGTACCATTGTTAGAGATTTTTAATTTAACAGGAAAACACAATTATCTGTGGAAGCCCGTTTCCGCCACTAAAAGAAAAAGCATCTATAACTCAAAGCTTTGACGTACTTTCAAAAAAATTTCAACTTATTAACTCGAAATTTCGACGTATTTTCTTGAAAATTCGATTTATTAACTTGAAATTTTGAGAAAAGTAACTTGAAATTTCTAGTTAGCTCTGCCAATCAGTAATGTACGTGGAATGCGCACTCAAAACAGGGTCGCAACAAATTGGCGCTTTCGAGAGTACGTTTGCTGATAGTAACATCATGTGATTCAGCTAATAACACGAGGATTTCATCATTTGTGAAACCACACTGAAAATAATCAGCAATTTGTGCATTCATGACTGGCTGTAATACTGGTAGCTTAGCTGTAGCATTTGTAGCTGAGGGCTTCAGCTTCCGGGTAACTAGGAAATGACGTCATTCACGTAGATTACTGAGCTACTTTTCTCGAAATTTAGACTTAAGTCGAAATTTCGAGTTAATACGTCAAAATTTCGAGAAAATGGCTCAAAATTTCAAGTTATGGATACTTTTTTCCTTTTTTTGTGGCAGAAACGGGCTTCCATAATTATCTGTGTCTAAAAATATGAAAGGTCTCTCTTAGAAGCAACAAGACAGAAACAGTGACAGCCTATCTTACCAATAAGTGATCAGCATTTTAAATATGGTGCCAAGCCACCAGAAGCACAGAAACAGTTGTAGCTGAATACAGTATTATTATTATTATCATTCAAAAATAAATAAATGAGCCTTATAATTTAGTCTTTTTACTTTCATTGAACTGAAACATTATTATTTTCCTGGGTATTGGGCTCAAGTTTGAACTTCTGTTATCACGATTACTCTAAATAGACACAGATAAAGGAGTAATAAGAACTCATGAGAACATTCTTTGGTTATAGCAAGCGTACGCTGCAATAGGGCGAGGCTAATATTATTGTAAGGCTAAACACCGTAGGATTTTTTTTTATATATAGCCAACATCTTGTAAACCTGGTAATTTAGTCCTTTAGCAGTGGTTTTTCTATAGAGCTGTAACACTGTCAGACGTATTCACTATCTTCTTTGAATCAGGACGAGTTTACCCCTTTCAAAAGCTGCAAGTTTTTCTGTTAAAAAGAGAGAGTGACAACAAAGGCTAAGCTGACATTTCAGTCCATGTACTTGCATGCATTTTACCAGAGGCAGGAAGAAAAACTATTCAGTCTTTAGGCTCTCTATCTGTTTTATCTCACAGTTTTAACCTTTATGTCCTTGGTTTGTTCTCTTTAAAAAAAAAAAAAAAAAAAAACTTACTTTGCAGTTCATCTCTCCAGAGGTTTTTCCCTAATTTTCTTTATCTTTGCTTCTTCTTTTCCTTTCACTTGTTCCTTCTCGTCATTCTTCCTCACGCCCTTCTATCTCTCCAACACTGTGTGACAGTTCGCCACCAATTTGCGCTCGACTAATCTGACTAGAACACGCTAAACTAATTAACATGGGCTGAAGCGGCCTCACTTATCATTTCACCATATGTACATACATCACACGCCCACCACACACTCACTAAGTCACCACATATACACGCACATGCACGCACAAACACACACATAAAATGAATGAGACTCTCCAGGGAGAATAAGAAATGATGGGTACTACTTCGGAGAGGAAATGGGGAACAAGGCCAGATATAAAAAGGATGGAAAGGAGAGAGAGATATTTGGAACACAGAGGAAAGAGGAGCTATTTCTGCACCACGTTCACCCGAGTCTGCCTCTAGAAGCATTAACATATGGAACATCATGCGCTGCCCGGTTGGGCATAAAATATATACACGCATGAAATTATTCAGTTAACTCTGCCAAAACTGACACACTTTTTTTCCCTCCTGGAGCTAATAAAGCACTTGCATTTCCTCCAGAATTTACTCAGCAAATATACAGTTCCATTTATTTAAAAAATCATATATTTGGGACATATAAACAAAGAAAGCTGAAATGTTTTTGATTAAAATAGTATTTCCTCTGTTTAAATAATTTCCATGTTGGAGGTCGACGTATGCTATAAGATATTGATTGCCACAGTAGCATGTTTGCTGGGGCTCAATATTAGACGCGTGTTTGTTGGTTATTGATTTGCTGTCATACTGGATTGTTAGCTTTTGCTACAAAATAACAAGAAAGTCATGTGCAGCGTGTTTAAGTGTTTGCTGTAGCAAGGTCATCAGCAGAGATCTGAGAACAGATTATCAGTTCAGTCCACACAGCAGCACCTCTGATATGCACTGATGCGGTGCAGTATTTGCTGATGTTCTCATTTCATCTTCATTTTTTACGAGCTCAGTTTGAACTAGCACGGCCTCGTTAATGTACAGATTTACCTCGGCACACATTGCCATTGTCAGGTTCATAACCCGCCTTGCAGCTGCAGCTGCCTATGGGTACCATCCACTCTCCGTCTCCATTACAGTAGAGCTTTATGGGCACGTCTACTTCCTCGGCGTTGGGGATGCAGCTTCCTCTGGCGATGACTAATGAGGTGGACTCTGCTCCGGTCAGCGTCTGCACAAAATAAGAATCATTAAAAAATTCCATTTAAATATCCATCCGATGGCTGTGCCAAGCTCTCGTAAAAATCACCACCGATTTCAATTAGCTCTGTTTCATACCTCTGGGAAGAAAGCAAAGTTCTGCACGATGCTGGGGCATTTCTTGTAGAATACCCTGACGGCCAGAAGCGACATGCAAGCGCCTAAGTCCTGGAAAGCCAAATGGAAACCTCTGCCTTTGGACAGAGGCCCAAAACTTCTCACTTCTGTGTTCACTTTCATCAGCCTGCCCCCAAAATCAACCTGGGAGAAACTCTCATCTGCTGCAATGGTGTCCACCTGACAGAGAGAAAAAGAAGGAAAAAAAGATACATTTTTAACAAAGGTTTTCTTTATTGATTTAGATTTTCTACCTATCAGGTAAACACGCTAATGCCCAAATGCTATGAAATGCTGTTATTGTATCTTTCCCCCCGATAAACCTCCACAGTGGCCAGGCAAAATTAAACGTCTCTGTGAAATTGCAAATGCATGAGAGCATGAGCATGACATTTAAGTAGAGAGGTGACTTATGAATCTCAACAAGCACAAACACATTCAGTCAATACGGGTTAAATTCTAATAGCGAGTGGAGGTTAAGGCTTCAGGCTACAATACTTTTAGCCTTTGTTGCAGTTTTACTTACTTACTGATCAATTTTGGACTGGTTCAATGTTTGGATTTCATTCTTTTGAACTGACATACAAGGAAGGTGTAATTTAACACTTTCTGGAATCTGCTTGGTCTCCAGCTAAGAACCAGCAGTTTTAGTTGATAAGACCACAACGTTCAAGCCCCAAGGTGTTGGGTATGCAGTCTTTGCGTTGTTGCACATAGCAAAATTCCTGTCAGTTTGTTCACTTCCTCAAAACGAAAATGATGTCCAGTGGTCACCATTTTGACACACAAGAGAATTTCCACTTGGATGGGTGCAAGTGGACACAATGGAACTTCCACAGTGAGAAGCTTTCCAGATATGCAAGAGGCAATGATAGGTATACAGTGGGGCAAAAAAGTATTTAGTCAGCCACCGATTGTGCAAGTTCCCCCACTTAAAATGATGACAGAGGTCAGTAATTTGCACCAGAGGTACACTTCAACTGTGAGAGACAGAATGTGAAAAAAAATCCATGAATCCACATGGTAGGATTTGTAAAGAATTTATTCGTAAATTAGGGTGGAAAATAAGTATTTGGTCACCTCAAACATGGAAAATCTCTGGCTCTCACAGACCTGTAACGTCTTCTGTAAGAAGCTTTTCTGTCCCCCACTCGTTACCTGTATGAATGGCACCTGTTTGAACTCATCATCTGTATAAAAGACACCTGTCCACAGCCTCAAACAGTCAGACTCCAAACTCCGCCATGGCCAAGACCAAAGAGCTTTCGAAGGACACCAGGAAAAGTATTGTAGACCTGCACCAGACTGGGAAGAGTGAATCTACAATAGGCAAGCAGCTTGGTGTGAAAAAATCAACTGTGGGAGCAATCATCAGAAAATGGAAGACATACAAGACCACTGATAATCTCCCTCGATCTGGGGCTCCACGCAAGATCTCATCCCGTGGGGTCAAAATGATCATGAGAACGGTGAGCAAAGATCCCAGAACCACACGGGGGGACCTGGTGAATGACCTGCAGAGAGCTGGGACCAAAGTAACAAAGGTCACCATCAGTAACACACTACAACGGCAGGGAATCAAATCCCGCAGTGCCAGACGTGTTCCGCTGCTGAAGCCAGTGCATGTCCAGGCCCGTCTGAAGTTTGCCAGAGAGCACATGGATGATACAGCAGAGGATTGGGAGAATGTCATGTGGTCAGATGAAGCCAAAGTAGAACTTTTTGGTATAAACTCAACTCGTTGTGTTTGGAGGAAGAAGAATACTGAGTTGCATCCCAAGAACACCATACCTACTGTGAAGCATGGGGGTGGAAACATCATGCTATGGGGCTGTTTTTCTGCCAAGGGGACAGGACGACTGATCCGTGTTAAGGACAGAATGAATGGGGCCATGTATCGTGAGATTTTGAGCCAAAACCTCCTTCCATCAGTGAGAACTTTGAAGATGAAACGAGGCTGGGTCTTCCAACATGACAATGATCCAAAACACACCGCCCGGGCAACAAAGGAGTGGCTCCGTAAGAAGCATTTGAAAGTCCTGGAGTGGCCTAGCCAGTCTCCAGACCTCAACCCCATAGAAAATCTGTGGCGGGAGTTGAAAGTCCGTGTTGCTCGGCGACAGCCCCAAAACATCACTGCTCTCGAGAAGATCTGCATGGAGGAATGGGCCAAAATACCAGCTACTGTGTGTGCAAACCTGGTAAAGACCTATAGTAAATGTTTGACCTCTGTTATTGCCAACAAAGGTTATGTTACAAAGTACTGAGTTGTATTTTTGTTATTGACCAAATACTTATTTTCCACCCTGATTTACGAATAAATTCTTTACAAATCCTACCATGTGGATTCATGGATTTTTTTTTCACATTCTGTCTCTCACAGTTGAAGTGTACCTCTGGTGCAAATTACTGACCTCTGTCATCATTTTAGGTGGGGGAACTTGCACAATCGGTGGCTGACTAAATACTTTTTTGCCCCACTGTATAGGGTTTTTGTTGCTTTTTAAAAATCTGTAAATAACACTATATCTTTACTCCCTCTCCCCTCTTTTTACCTAAAGTGTTTACCTTTAGGAAGGGTGCGTTGGCCCAGTACTCCACCCCTTTGATGCCGTCTGAAACAGTCCTGTCGGTCTCTAGGTAGTACAGGTTGAACGTCTCTTTGCAGGAGCCCAGGACACTCGGTATGGAGGCACAGTCGCGCACAGTGAAGCGGATCTCCACGTAGATGCGTTGCGCCGCGCGCCGGTCGATGTAAGTGGTGAGGAGCCAGTTGTTCTGGCTGGGCTCAAACACGTTACACACCTGGTACGTCCTGATGGTGTTCAGGTTCTCATCGTAACCGCTCACCTCCTCCCACTGGGCGATGTGTGCGTGTGAGAAGAAGGGCCAAGTAGTAGGAGAGGGGAGGAAGCAGAGGGAGAGGGGAGAGGAGAGGCCAAAATGATGAATGGGTTTACCAAAACCTGACACAAATTAAACTTTATCCCTCCCTCCCATTTTGTCTCCTTCTCTTTTTTTCTCCTCTACCTTGTTCTGTGCTACATGGGTAAACCATTCATCACAATTAGAGTCACTCACCTCAAACGCACACAGCAGACCACTGTGACCGGCCAGTCGCCAAGCCAGAATTTAAACAGCCAAGGAGCTCAATTTAGATGGAAAAACCCATTCTATTCTATTCTATTCTATTCTATTCTATTCAGCTGCTGCGGACTCCCATCTGATGCACCTCACTGATCTTTTGGAATGCATTCTATTTACATCAGTAGTGGTTAATTGGTGTCACCTTGCTACTGTAATTAGGAATTTGACAGACTCATTACTGGACCACTGTAAAGTGTACTCAAACAGTTTTTTCCCAAGGGCGCACGGACACACACACACACACACACACACACACACACACACACACACACACACACACACACACACACACACACACAGTACACCTTTGCACATTGTTCTTACTCCATTGGCAGGGAACGATATCCAGCCAAGCTCAGCTGTCGCCGTCCTTGTATCCATCACTGTCTCTGTCAGACAAAAAGAGACAGAGAGAGAGAGAAAGAGCTGAAAAGAGGAGGCTGCACCAGAAGGACAGGTATGGATTTAATTAATAGTCAGCTCAGATGACAACTTTCAGCACTGCTTTGTGATATGTACCATTCATATTCATGCTCTGTCTGTTCTGTGCACCTGTGATAAAGAGATAAAGAGGCGCAAAAAACAACAACAACAAAAAACAAACGACCCCTGGGTATGTTAATCTAGTTTGAACACAAGCCACAATGACAGGACATAATGATGAAGGTAATCCGGTTAATCCAGGTTTTATTCGAACCTCTGCGTAACAGAAAACAGTTATGTTCAAAGCAGATAGCCTGCCTAATCACATTAGGCAGTGCCAAGGAAGAACACACCCTCATTACTCAGTGTTCATTATGTACACAAATGACTTTATCCCATATTGCATTATTTAGCTTTGACAGTATGTGGAAATGTAATTCTATCATGGAAAAGGCAGCATATCTAATATTTCACATTTATGATTACAACGACAGTCGCTGTCTGAAGCTTTATTAAGTCACGAATGACAGAAGAAAGATTTGATTGATGTAGTAGCTGGATAACATATAATATAACTGTCACTGAAAATGAAACCATTCCCAAGTCCCGAATGGGAAATTGGACTTTTGTGTTTTCTTTGATTTTCTAGTTGTAGATTGAAATTCAGAGTTAACCACTGAATGAGGCAAATGCACCAGAACTAGAACTGTTAGTAGAATATAATTAAGGACACAATGAAGTTAGCAGATATATTCAACTCAATTCACTTGTATTTGTAAGGCACCAAATCACAACAACCGTCACCTCAATACAAATAAACCCCCAAAATCAGATGACACCCTATGAGCAAGCACTCGGTGACAGTGGGAAGGAAAAAAATCCCTTTTAACAGGAAGTAACCTACAGCAGAACAAGGCTCAGGGAGGGGTAACCATCTGCTGCAACTAGTTGGATGTGATGGGAGGAATCAGGACTAAAGACACACTATGAGAAAGAACCAGAGATTAATAATAACTAATGATTAAATACAGAGTGGTGTGTACAGAGGTAGAAAGTATAAAAAGAAGTAATTGAAGAAGAAACATTCAGTGGAACATGGGAACCCAAAGCAGCCTAGGCCTATTTCAGCATGATGACTAAGGGAGGGATCTGGGTCACCAGATCAAGCCCTAACTATAAGCTTTATTAAAAAGGAATGTTTTAAACCGAATCTTAATCCTGAATCCAAACTGAAAGCTGTTTCCACAGGAGAGGCCCTGAAAGCCAAAGGCTCTGCCTCCCATTCTACTTGTAAATACTCTAGAAAACAAGTAATCCAGCAGCCCATGACAAAAGTGCTCTACTGGTGAGATGTGACATTACAAGGTCTTTAAGATAAGATGGGGCCTGACTATTCAAGAAAATAAAAGAAAACAAAATTTTAAAATATAACCAGAAAGACTTGTCATTGAAAGAATCCTGAGGGGGAAATCTTTGGGTAACACCAAACACATAACCCAGGACTAGTGTAAAACAAAATCTGCTGGTCCTCTTTATAAGAGCAAACATGTCCAGTTGTGTTCTTGCTCTGACGCAACTACATGCTTGGCAGAAAAAATAATGGCCTGACAGAAGAGCCCAGAGCTGTTGCCAAGATGGAAAAGTGGCAAGATTTGCCTCGAAGGATTTTGCATTTGAAAACCTTAAAATCTAATAAATAATAATAATAATAATAATATTTTTTAGAAAGGCAGATTTGTAAGAGCTTTTTTTGAATAAGAGGCAAAAAAATATTCATCAACAGCATTAGAAGATATCCAGGAAGCCATGGAAGCTATTTATTTTGACTTTTGTGGGTGTGCTATGCAGTCATTAAGAGCATTGGTGTAAATCAATAAGCAGGACTTCTTTCTGCTTCTCTCTGACAATACCACACTTTCATATGACTTTTGCATCCCTGTAACCATGTTCTTTGATTCACCAGTGATTTAATTTCCTGCTAAAAAAAAGAAAATGCAAAGAAACCCGCGCGCGCGCGCGCGCACACACACACACACACACACACACACACACACACACACACACACACACACACACACACACACACACTGTTGTATGCATATCTGGTGATTTTATGCGCATTTTTTAAAACTGTAATTCCTTTTCAGAAATAAATGATTGCATCAATTTAACATGTTGCTGCCTCAAATTGGCAGTTAGCATATATTAAAGAATAATTGCATACAGGTGTAATAAGTCAGCAGCGGCAACAGCAATCAAATAAACGACTTCATTAGGCGAATGTATGGAAGTAGCGTTCAGCTGATCTGGATGTTACTAATGACTTCATGCGTCCCACTGAAACTACACCATCAGCTCTAACCTCCATTTTTTTTCCTGGCACGCCGATTAAATCACTGCTGGGTGACACACCGACACAGTAACACACTTCACAACGCTGACCGTACCTTCTCACATTGCAACAAAGAAACCCAAGAATTACAGCGCGAGAGTCGCCGTAAGCAAAGCTACACGACAGCAAAGCCCAGATGGCAACGCTCGCTGTTAAACAGGTCATAATACGTCTTCATGCTATAGATCCCACTGTGTTAATGGCGAAAAATGGCTATGTGAGCAGCTCTAAGAATCAGTTTTATGTATTGCCCTGTCGCATGAATGCAAAGCCTGGCGAGCTGTGAAATTGGAGAATGACAGATATATTTCATTAAATATTTAGCATGTCAACAAATAATGTTACTGCAATACTGTAAATAGAAAGCAACATAAAGAACGAAGGAAAAATAGTATTTAAAATAAAGGATCTTAAAGCTGATGACAAACTGACCCTCGTGTAAAGTCTGCAGCAAACCAGTGTAATGGAAAGCATGCCTGAAATTTTTATGCCACTCCACTTTCCTGGTAACTAACGCGTGTTACAGGAAATATAGTTGACCATGACCGCAGCAAACTGGGGGGTAGACTTATTCAAATCATTAAAGGTGCTCCGTGTTGCTCTCAGAGGAAGTGGAACAAGAGAAACCGCCGAGCCCCACCCCGCCGTTATGTAGGTAAGTTGGGTTCCTTCTTATCTCCTGTGTCACTCGTGGCATGAACTCAGCCACTGCATGCAAAAATGAACGTTGACACGGTGCGAGCGGACACGCCGAGACGCACGAGCCAACATAAGCTAGCTGACATGCTGACAAGACCGACCCCAACACCGAGCCCCTTGTAATAAAACACGGTGAGAAGATTCAGCGACATCACACCATGAGGCGGCCGCAGGCAAACAACCCCCCCTTGATTCTTGACACGCTCTCTTCCTCTTGCACTCTTTCATACTGTCACCCTGCCTCTCATTATCTGCTCTCCTCCTCCTCACACTTTCCGCACCTTCATCCTCTCCTGCATTCTAGCTCTCCATCTTTCATCCCTCCACTACTCCACTCTTTTTGTTGTTTTTTTATGTTTTGCGAGCGAGCTAGCCTAATTAAAGCAGAACCCCCTTTTTCAGCTCTCTCCCTTGGGAGAGAAGGTCGTTTTGGGAAATGAAACGCTTGTCACGCGAAAAATGTAGCCGACTATCAAATTCTTGGACCAAAGCTCATTTAAACGACGACAAGTGTCACTGTCTAATTTGTAGCTTCAGTGCGTTTAGTGGCACGCTGTCAACAAAGATTTTCAAAGAGTGATCTACAGCAGTTTATTTCTACCATGCATATTTTTACCTGCAAGAAACTTTGAAGTTTAGGTGGGAAAAAAACTGAAAAGAAGAAAAAAAAAGACACAATGAGACAAATCCACAATAATGACAGAAGAGATGTTGGAATGGCTCATGCAGCCTTACCTTCCAGCAAAGTCTTGCAACAAGGGACCTTATTCAAGGCTTTGCTTTAAGAATTGAATACGGTGGCACTGCATTGGCACCACACTTACCACCAACCTGCTTTAAAGGAAGGTTTTAGTGGCACACTCACAGGAAAGGTTAGCATTCTACCCACAGACTTCATTGGCAAATGCATTTATTGAAAAATTGATTATACTTTTGCACCCAGAAACACCTGTGGGTCCCTGCAATTCATCATTTTATGCCATTTTGTCTTGCTCACTGCAAAATGATTACAAAGCAGTGCTTGAAGATAAGCATGCGTGTAAATATAGAGCGAATCACTTTAGATTGGTGCAACATTCAAATTAAATCTCGACAGTTCATCCCATGATGACTTGTTTTGTCCGTCAACAGTCGAAAAACCAAAACATATTTAACATCCTGTTAAGTCTGACAAGGAACAGCAAGGAAGCTATAATTATGTGGCCTCTATTAACTATCAAATACCACAATATTTGCCTATTAAACTTCTTTCAACAGACCGATCAATACTTCACTAATCATTCATATATTTGCACAAAACCACTTAATAAACTGCAGTGCATTAGCAAACATGCTTTGCGAATTCCCAGTTTCAATGAGAAAAGAAGTCTAATCAGAACAAAACGAGACATGTGTTTGATGGTCTATGCTGGGCTTATTAGAGAATCTCCTCATCAGTCTAATTAACAGCACACACCTCTCTGCACATAATAGGGTATACTCGCCGAACAGCCTAATTACTTTTGACATATTGGAGGTTGTGATCGCAGTGTGCCTTCCTCCCCCGCAGTGGTGCAGCTCTTCAACCAGCCCTGTACACCGCTGAACGGAAGCAAAAGCCATTTTACAGCAGAGGAAACAGCAGGTAAATCTGTGCGATATAGTAGCAGTCAAAGAGGTTGTTAAATCCTTGTTGTGGCCCACGAGGGAGAAGTTAAAAGTATTTTCATCACAGGCCCCCGGATTAGAAGTAATTTCCCTGTTTTGCAACCTTTTCTTTCCCTCTCTTTCTTTATGTGTGCGTACCAGTGGTCAAATGGGAAGTGTGGTTAGTTCATCTTCTGCTAATTGGCATAGTGTGTCCTACTGCCCAAAGACTGCAGTTAGTCCCGATTCACATGGCAGTGTGCGCACATATATGTGGCACCTCCCTATAGCACTGATGGCACACATGTCTCAACTTCAAAGGGCAGTTTTGAGAGTTGGTAATTGTTTTGGTAAGGGGCCAAGGGGGTTGTATCGATGTGTTTACCTCACTAGGGTCTAGATTTACAAGACTGCATGTAAGAGGTGGAGATCCTTGAAATTTAGGCAGCTGCCCCAGTTACATATGTATTTCTGGGAGCTCCTTTCTTAAAGCCCAAAATAGGGAGGGGACTATTTAAATCAAGCGCACAAACTAATTTACTAACATTCACGTCACACAATTTAATATCAACTGCGCTGATATTTAATGCCAAAAAAGAGGATGTTTTTTTGCGCTTGATTTTGAAATGAATGGACTGCACCAGGCAACTTCTGTAAATTGCACATGAAACCAACCATACCTTTGAGCGCCATTTGGGGACTGGGCTCACACACCATCAGCACAGCTGCCCAATCACGTTGTTCTGATTTCGTGGACTTGCAAATCAAAGTCTCCTTAAAGACTGCTGTGGTCGTACCGGATGAATGACTCAGATGGTATAAAAGATGGAGGTAGCTACAATGACGTCAGCCATGTGAAGTCCAGTTATGAAACCTCAAGAGTACCATCTCAGTGAAGTGCAGCGCTTTCTGTGAAACTAACAACTTACTGTCACAAGTTGTTAGCTTATGAGCATACCCTGAATAATCCTCCTTTCTGAAATGCAGAACGACCCAAATGTTTGACAAAACTCATCAACAAAAGTGTTTTGTCTGAGGCAAACTACAGGCAGACATAATGAAGTCAGACATAATGTGCATCTATGATGGCTTCATTTGTATATTATTCTGTACCATCAATGGGTCAAAGACAGGATTTTAGCCATACGACAGGATTTTATTCTGTGCTGAATAATAAATGTAGAATTATTCTTGTAGATTTATATTTTGGACTTAGTAGAGGGTTTTTTTCTCAGTTGTTCTTTGGATTAGATCAGTGGTCCCCAACTTCCGGGCCACGGACCGGTACCAGTCCATGATTCGTTTGGTACTGGATCGCGAGAGTTGAGGCTCGGGTGTGAAATTTATGGTTTTCAGTGTTTTTATTGGTTTTTATCATTTTTATCGTTAACTCAGTTTCCCTGGGTTTTTTCCCATGTGTTATGAATAAATCTTCTTTTTTTTGTTACTGGCACTTGTTTTATTTTGTTGTATTTATCCGTGACACCTTAAAGGCCGGTCCGTGAAAATATTATCAGACATTAACTGGTCCGTCGCGCAAAAAAGGGTTGGGGACTGCTGGTTTAGACAAAAAAAATAAATCTGTTCTTTTATGGAAAACCCATAAGTTAAATCTATACAAGAAATAGAATAGGTCAGTCAAAAGGATATTTGTCTGTCTGCATCCACAAGGTGTAACCTATGAAATAAAAACAAATATTAACATTAGACCAAAGAAACTTTAGAATCTAAATTGAAGTATTAATGAAGACCAGGATGGGCACTGGAAGGCTTAACAGGAATGTTTTTTTAGTTTTAAAACACTAATGATTTAAAAAAAAAAAAAAAAAATCAACCAGGAAGCTATTATGTCATAAAAACAGCTCCACTGACAGTCCTGGGGACAAACATGGTGATACCAGGTTCTAAGAGTCCTCACAAAGACACACAAGTGTGTTCCTATGTGTATCTCAAAGAAAGCCAGAAGGTACAGCTGGGTGTGTCATACTCACAGTTAAGGAAGCACAGCAAAATAACACGCTGACGCGCACACGCGCACACACGACTAACGCACGCTAAAAGCCCTCCTGGGGAGGAAGACGTCATACTGCCTGGAGAGATGGACCGATCAGGCGTTCAAGTGAAACGACACAGTGTCACAGAAGGACAACTCAGTCGGTATAGCACACTTTGAGAAGATGATGTGCACTAACTCAAATATAAATAGATATATAGGCATATGTGAGCACTCAAAAGTACACAGCCTGCGCAGGAGTCACGCAGAGCAGCTTTTCTTTTGCTTTAATTGAACCTCATATGCCCCCAAAATCAATTACAAAGACAATTATAAGACAGTGAACAGTGCTCTGAAAATCTGAAAAACTCCACACACAAAACCAGGGCAAACATTTGCCTCTCCACAGGAAATGTTATAATTAAATTTAAGCACTCAATGAACAGCTAAACAAAAAGCCAGGCTCGACTCATAACAACAACAAAAAAAAAGAAAGAAAGAACAAAACTAAGTACATTTTAGTGTTATCAAGATTTAGCCCCTGCCAAACACAATTTTCTCTATTAAGCCCACAGGAGCTTATTATTATACTCTGGTGTATAAAAACTGCTCTTATCTGCATGGAGTCCCCTTGAGCTAAACTCACTTCGCAGTGAGTGTACACAGCCTGCAAAGTCTCACCCAATAATCCCCACATTCGACACATTCAACATCGCTCTGAAGCACTGCCTAATGGGCTGACCTTGTTGTCTTAAAAGAGTCTGCTCAGCAGCTCAAAAGCACAATCTATCAGCAAAAACAGGCAGAACGGTGCAACAACAGTAGGGCTACACGAGGAGACGCAGATGTGGGAGACAAAATTGAAATGCTGCAACAACAGCATAACGCCGTCATGTCACGTGGATATTGTTTCAGATGCAGTTTTAAGAGATACTAACTGGTTAGATGAGCACTGAGCACTCCATAAGATCAAACCTAAGCCATGATTTTTCGAGTCACAGGTAAGAAAATGTACAATTTGTATTTATTTGTGTTCACAGTCACATCTGGCACAGCAGTGTTTTCATTTTTTGAGCATACATCCCGCAGGCTGGCATTATGCTAGTGATGAATACCAACCTAATGGCCATTAGCTGAACTTTTATGCTTATTAAGATGTTATTCATATTATAAATCTATTTAAAAATATCTGAATATTTGTATCCAGCCGAGCATCTCTCTTTGTGCGTAATGAATTCACTTCAAAACCTGAGACGACAGACCTCATGACTTCCTTGGCTCACTTCCCCATTTCCTTTAGTGACACTTTATTACTGAAGGTGTGTTTGTGTCAAGAGCTGCCTCGATGATAAAATATCACCGTGTCAAAGTTCCGCTCGAGGTTGCTGGATTCCTCTTTATGGATTTTAGCTTTTGCTCTCCAGTTTCTTAGTTGCTAAATTAGGTGCTTCACCCCTTAGAGTATTTTTGGTGTCTGCTACTGTCAGCTCCGCGCTTATTTATGCACACCGAAACCTCCTTTCAAAGGAAGGTAATTGAAGAACCTACATTCCTCTTCATAAAAGTAATTTATTGCACAAAGATTCTGAGCAGGTGAACAATGTGCAATATATTTGAAGAGAAAGTCATTAACCTAAAGTGAGGAAAGCGTCACAGAGCAGAGTGTTGAGAGTGTCCTGCGTCTACTTAATGTTTTATTGTAAAGCATTGGCCGGATGTTGCTGACCTGGTCTGTTATAATGTTTTGAAGTGCACCTGCTGCTCATTTATTATAAATAAGGATTATCTGTGATCTGCTATTAAAGAGAAAAAAAACCCAAATCCTTTCTCACGTGTAACACCTTAGCTTTGAGGTTTTATGTCTCAATAATAAAAACAATCAGTATCAGATATTTTTTTAGGACAAGTAATGTTAGCGAGCTTTGATCGCATGTTTCCAGCAGTGACACTGGAAAAAGGACAGGCTTGCAATTTACTACCAACCTCAATGAAATCTACTGGTCACTTCTCTTTCCACTAGCTTCTATTTTAAATGCCTACTTTAAAGCAAAAATAAAAACTGATCTCTTTAGCTAATTCTCTCATTTTTGATTGGTGTCAAAAATGGGCTATGTGGACAGGATTTTATTTTTTAAATAACTCATCATTTACACTTTGTTATTGCTTAAAATGATGTATTATTAGAGGCGTGGGTGCTTTGAGTGACAGATTTGTGCCCACTGTGGTTCTGGCTTTCTGCTACGTGTCACCTCAGCTAATTCATAATACTATGCAATACGTTAACTCTTATGGAGGGATAAAACTTGAGGTCGTACCCAAATATTGATTTTGAATCTCATTAAGATATGAGACTTAGATATTTTGGGAAACTTGCATAAATTTACCCGCATAGTGAAACAATGAGTTAGTAGCATTAGGTGAAGCTACATTAGCCAATTTAGCTAATGCTACACTAGCTATGGGATAAGGCAGTAGCTATGCAATTATTAAGCTGGGAGGTGCTTATGGCATTAGTAGGGTTAACATCGTTGCTATTCACTTTGCTATTCACTTGAACCGGCAACCTTCCGTTGCCGGTATAATACAGACTTATAATTTGCACCGCTTTTTTTCCGAAATTCTATACACGAAAAGTGAGCGCGAGAGCCCTCGGTGCACCTGCTCGCTGCTGAAGTCAAAGTAAACTTTATTGTCATCTCCGCTACAGTCCAGTAAAGGCGAGGCTCCAGTTACAGCAGTGCAAGTAAACAAACAATATATATAAGAAGAGTAAGAAAATAAATATACACTTTAGGACTAATATAAAGGGATCAATAACAATTTAAAATTTACAGTTTGATGATTTAAAGTCTCAATTAAATCAAATAATACATTATGTTACAGATTTTAATATTTAGTAGTCATTGTCAATTGCTGATTTGCCCTGTTCCCATTGTATGACGAATTATGATGGCTGTTTGGTAGCCGTTTGCATACTATGCATACTCTCTCTCTCTTCATATGTGTGTGTGTGTGCAACAGCTTTATGTTAATGTACAATCCTTAATATGTGTTGTCTGTGTGTGTGTGTGTGGGGGGGGGGGGGGGGGGAGTGTTCGCCCAGGGCGCCAAACAGGCTAGGACCGCCACTGGCTACAATGTAGCTTGCCATCACCACTGTATAAATGGGTGAATGACTGAATGTAGTGTAAAGCGCTTTGGGGTCCTTGGAGACTAAGTAAAGCGCTATACAAATACAGGCCATTTTACCTTTTACAGTATAATGCTACACATAGTTGTCATACTGTAGCATGGTTTTAAATAAAGAGGTTGTTGACCTTCAATAAACCTCGTCTTTATCTTCCCCTCACCATAGAAAGGACACGTTGTACCAGCTGGCTACAAGATGCTTCACTTGCGAGTTGATGAAAAGCATAGTTAAACTAGCTAAAGCCATATTAAAATTTATGTTGCTATGTGGACAGAAATACATTTGAAAGCAGTAACTGCTCCTCCAAGTGGCTGGAAATCCAACAGCAGCTACAGAGAACAGAAGACTGCTCAACCACAGGTAGTGAACCAGTAATCTGATAATAAAAGAAAAGCAGAGAGAAATACAAGGTGGACATTTTGAGGCCAAGTGAGTCCACAAAGCCTCACAGGAGCAGATACTTGGGATTAGATGTGTGCACAAGTGTAACCAATGCTTCGGTGGTATCAGGCTGCTTTTTTTCTCCTGTTGTTTCATTTTTCTTGCTGACACGTTGTTGTCGTGAATGGAAGCACGGGGCCGCTGTGTTAAAAGGAACAACGGAGCTGATGCACATGAAAACACACACACACGCACGTAGTCAATCTCAGTCTCAGACTTTGGTCTTCGTGTCTTCCTCTCGCTTTTCCCTTTACGTCTCTTCCTCACCCTTTGATTTCACCTCTCCTCTCTTTTCCCACTCACACTGTCAACAGCCTTGACCTAGAAAATTTGTGGTGTCATGATTTCACTTGATGAAAGAGAGCACGTTCGTCACTGCTGCAAAACTACAGCATTATCACTGTCTAAGAGAAACCTTCAGTCGCAGCCTTGTAGAAGCTGAAAAAAGGCCCCTAAATCCCCCTTTATACTTGCATATTTTGACAACTTACAGCTCTGACCGTGATGCTGCCACAAAGAGTTGGGAAATGCTGCCGCCACCACTTCTGTAATGTTGGATTTCTTTAGTTTGATGGCTTGTCACCGAGACATATTATATGTTGGATAATTCAATACAACACAGTCAAACGGGGCCCTTTAAAACGCAGAAAATTTATTGTGCTTCACCAAAACATGATGGCTTGTCAAAGCAGAGGAATGGCACTATAAATATAAGTGCAACATATTGAGTTTTTAGACACCGGGCTCTGCTAGTCACTGTAAAATAAATAAATAAATAACTTATTGTCTTTAGAAAATAGGAATGGCACAACAGTACAAAGACATACTGGGGTATTATTTTTAGAACTGAGCCCCAATGATGGCTGTCTTTCTCTCTTTCTCTGGAAGAAACTTAGCATGAAACTGCCACCGCCACAAAAAGAGCCGCGCGCACGCAAATGAGCACGCTCGCTCGCTCAGAGGCACAAGTGCCGTGTGAAGCATCCAGTCTGTCACTGTGGCAGACTCCTTTGTGCCTTTGTGACTAACACAAGGGGAGCAGGCCTCTTGCTGACACACTGCGATTTTAAGGAGAGCGAGTGTGGATGCCACATCATGGATCGCTGTTCGGTGCATTGATGGGATGGATAATTCAGAGGGCTACACGAGGGGGCTCAAGTGAGGATAATATATTACAAATTAAAGGTTATATATTCACCGTGGGACATATGGTGAACAGGCAGCGCTTCAGAAGGATGATTGTGTCTACACTTTGTTAGCGTGTATGATTGCTGGTTGTTGAAGACTTAACGGAATATTTTAAATCTTTATGAATTATGTATGAAGCTAGAAAAAAGGAGACTGTTAGAGGCATTTCATGAAAGTATAGATTGTACATAAAGGGCAGAGGTAGTCATTGTGAACTCCAGTTCTGAAGGCTCAGTTTATGGCTGTTACCACCTTGGTTTGTCCAGACAGAAGAGCCCATTTTTGGAGAGTGGAGTGCTAAATTTCCAGCCAATAGGAGCTAGCTTTGTCAGCAAGGGGCTGTACACCCAGTACCAGACTGACTAAATGGGGCAAAGTAGCAAGTGAGCATAAGTCCAAAATAGGTGATCTAACAGGTGTTAGTTTTACAAAGGTTTCACTGTTTTTTAAACACAGTTCAGTTTAATACGAAGCACAAAAACTTTTTAAATCACTTAGCAGTAAAGTCCATCAAAATAGTCTCCTTCCTATATTTTTTGAGTTCCCACATTTTATCGCGCAATTTTCTCACTGAGTTTAAATATACTAACAGCAGTTTTCGGGGGGGGGGGGGGGGGTTAACACCTAAACCCAGTTTGCAGTTGCCCAATCTGGCCCCTAAAAACTCTTTTTAACCAAACAGCAAGCCATATAATCCGGTCTTTAAGTCTGACGTCATTAGCCGTGTCTGAGCCCAAACTACACTGCAGGTCCCAAAGTCAAACGATCACGGTGGCATTACTGAAAGTTGAAAAACTTTCCAAATTCTTTCATCTTTAATAAAATGATCAGTCTTGCTGCTCTACCAAAAAAAATTAAGACGTACAGCTCTGCTATCACTTCTGACATAAATGAAGACAGAAAACTAAACAGCAGTGACGTTTGTAGGGTTACTGAAGTTGGACTACCTGGTATATAATGATGTGCTACACGATCACTAGCGACACAGCTATGTTAGTATAAACAGTAACAGTAAAGCTGGAGGACGAACACTAAAAAATTTTTTCCACTCGATAAAAGTTAATGTGAGGGTTCCCGATGGTTAGGGACAAATGCAATCGCTTGGCAGGATGTAAACGGACCAAACCTCAGTGAGGAGAACAACTGAGGTAATCCATCCACAATACGAGGTTAGTCATTAATATACTGCTGCATGGGCTGGGCTGTAGTTACATCGTAAGTTTTTAAAAACTGAGCTTTAAAATGAATAGTGGTAATAAAAACCAAGAGAGTCCGACAGTGATCACTGACTGTTTTTAGGGGCTTGTTGAGATTAAATAGAACAAGATACAAAGCATTAAAACATGTCTTATCAAACACAGAGTAGTTTGGGCCCGGAAGCAGGATTCATCACGTCATCACTGAAAGACTGGATAGGCTAGGTGCAAAAATACGCCATAAAAGACAGTTGAGAGACAGCCTCAAGTGGTCATGTAAGGAACTGTAGCTTCAGCAGTTTTTAAACTTCCAGATAAAACTTTAAATACGTGACAAATATGTTCATTTATGTGAGTTTTTTTTCTTTCAGTTTTAATGTTGTTTTGCTTCTACACAGTATGAGCTGTTGATTTTATTCTTTATTTTATTGTTTTAATCATGTTTAATTCCTGCAATTCCTCCACCATAATCCCTGTCCCCAAGAAACCTAGGATCACTGGACTAAATGACTACAGACCCGTGGCTCTGACATCTGTGGTCATGAAGTCTTTTGAGCGCCTAGTTCTCTCCCATCTCAGGACCCTCACGGCCCCCCTCCTGGACCCCCTGCAGTTTGCATATAGAGCCAACAGGTCTGTAGACGACGCCATCAACATGGCCCTACAGTTCATCCTGCAGCATCTGGACTCCCCAGGAACCTACGCCAGGATCCTGTTTGTGGACTTCAGCTCTGCTTTCAACACCATCCTTCCAGACCATCTCCGAGACAAGCTTTCCCAGATGAATGTGCCTGATCCCATCTGCCGGTGGATTACTGACTTACTGACGGACAGGAAGCAGCATGTGAGGCTGGGAAAGAATGTCTCGGACTCCCGGACCATCAGCACCGGCTCCCCTCAGGGCTGTGTTCTTTCTCCTCTGCTCTTCTCCCTGTACACCAACTGCTGCACCTCCACCCACCAGTCTGTCAAGCTAATCAAGTTTGCAGATGACACCACCGTTATTGGACTCATCTCGGACGGGGACGAGTCTGCCTACAGGAGGGAGGTTGAACGTCTGGTGTCCTGGTGCAGCCACAACAACCTGGTGCTGAATGCCCAGAAGACAGTGGAGATTATTCTGGACTTCAGGAAGCACACAGCCCCACTCCCCCCCATCATCCTGACTGACACCCCCATCACCTCTGTGGACTCATTCCGCTTCCTGGGTACCACCATCACCCAGGACCTGAAGTGGGAGCCCACCATCACCTCCGTCATCAAGAAAGCCCAGCAGAGGATGTACTTCCTGAGGGAGCTGAAGAAATTCAACCTGCCAACACGGACGATGATGCAGTTCTACACTGCAATCATCGAGTCCATCCTCACCTCCTCCATCACCGTGTGGTACGCTGGAGCCACTATCAGGGACAAACAGAGACTGCAGCGTGTTGTGCGCTCTGCTGAGAAGGTGATTGGCTGCAGACTCCCATCTTTGCAGGACCTGTACACCTCCAGGACATTGCGGCGTGCAGCTCGGATCTCAGCTGACCCTTCTCACCCTGGACACAGTCTGTTTGACCTGCTCCCCTCAGGCAGGAGGCTCCGGTCCATTCGCACCAGAACCTCTCGCCATAAGAACAGTTTCTTCCCCTCTGCTGTTGGACACATGAACAATAACCATATGACTGTACCCGCCACTAACACATGACCCTACGCTGTGTTCACTGCATCATTCCATGTTTGGCACTGTTACGACCCGGCTCAAAAGCCGCAACATAAAAAAAAGGAGATGAATAACAGAGTGTGGGGTGAGAAGAGGTTTCATCCTAAAATGGAAAACCAGGTTGGCTAAAATGGCTGGTGCCACCAAGGCAAAGACTAGTGCACTGCCGGAAAGCTTGCCTCAGGTATGCTTTTATCCACACCTGACTAGGTGTGGCCAATTAGCACCAGCTGAAAACACTGAGACGATTAAAAGCTGCAGAGGGACGTAACAGGCACTGATCACCACCTGCACTCATGTATATATCTTTCAACGTAGCACTCTTAATTCTTATTCTCATGTATATATCTCATGTATATCTCATGCACATATCTTCCCACGTAGCACTTTTAATTCTTATCCCTACTTTTATTTTTTTCCATGTCTATTTAAGTGCTATTTATGACACTATGTTTGCACTGAAGCACCGCAGCAATTTCCTAATGTTGTAAACCTGCTCAACATTTGTTAATAAACCCCATTCTGATTCTGATTCTGATTCTGAATTGTCTTTGATGCTTTTATTTTGTCTTAGAATTCTATTTATGTTACTGTAATGCATATTTATTCCTGAGTTTAGCACGCTGGTCAGTGGTTGGTGTTGGCTTGGCTTCATTTGTACTGAGTGTGCACTACAAAACCAAGATGTACCAATCTAGGGGTAAAAGTGACAGGTCCGGAGTCTATCTGGAGTGGTAAAGGACAGGAGCTGGATTTCTTGAAAGCCACGCACTCACATTAAATCCTATATGTTAGGTTAACTCGAGAATCCTCAGTTTTTCAACCAAAGCATGCAGATGAAAACGATGCAGGAACAAGAAGAACGTGCAAACTCCACGCAGAAAGGCTCCAGCTGACAAGTGGTTTTAAACAGAGAGGCATCTTGCTGTGAGGTGATATCAATGAACAAGTTCAGCAGTGCAATTAATATTCATTTATTTAGAGAATCAGTTTCTCCTTCTTAGCCTACTGTTTCATTTTAATGAGTAATACGGTCTTTTAGGGCAGGGATAGCTCAGTAGGTAGAGTGGTTGCCCCATGATCGGAAGGTCGGGGGTTCGATTCCCCTTAACAGCTACCCTGAGGTACCCCTGAGCAAGGTACCGTCCCTACACACTGCTCCCCGGGCGCCCAATGGCTGCCCACTGCTTCACTGAGTGAATGGGTTAAATGCAGAGAGCAATTTCCCCACGGGGCTCAATAAAGTACAATAAAGTACACACTTTCTTCTTCTTCTTTATATGCCTGACGTTCAAACCTAAGCCCCTGAGATAAAAACTTTAGAGAGAATTTTAGTCTCTCATAAAAATCTTGCTCATCCATAATGCATACAAGAGCCTAGGCTTCCTGGTATAAATGCACTTCTGCAAGCCCAGACACTGTACATGATCAGGGTTATTTTTTCAAAGCTGACAAATCTTCTCCGGAGCCACAAAACACACAATGCTACTGTTCACGGGCTGGTTAACAAAATTATAAAGAAATAACAAAATGAGAGTCTCCCTTTCAGAAAATAACACAATAAAGCTATTAGCATATTCTATTTGTATTATTTTGATTTAATAAGGAAAAAAAAGCACTGTCACTAAACCTGGAACCATAATTCAAATAGCTGTCAGAAAATCGATTAGCAACCATTACGATAATTGATTCATGCAAATGACTTATGATGCAAAATGTGAGGTGTCTAGCAGCAATAAGAAATCAGGTAGCTTTGAAAAGTTCACCTTGTGCTTCGTGGTAGTGTGACATATCTTTTAAAGGGAATTTTAAGACCCGTTTATTAGAAATCAAATCAGCACGTCCAAAAATAATACAAGCTGGCAGACTGTATGAAAAATATGTTAGCACTATCCAATCTTCAGCTAAAGGAAATGCTTTTACATCGCTAATCCAAACTCTAAATCATCTAACGTACTTCAAGTAAGCTCATATTTAAGTTTAGTTTGAGTCTCAGTGTAATGTAAATGTGTCAGCTACATCAACAGTTACAAAAGCTCACAAACTCCCCAAAACTACGTGACAAACTCCAGCAGGGCTTTGAGAGTACCGAGAGGGTTCCAAGGTTTTTCAATGTGTGTCTTTGCGCTGTCAGTCACAAATGAAAGATGAGTGGGACACAAAATCAAACGAGGCAGAATTGCGAGCTACGCTCTGGAGAATTGGCAGTTTCAGACGCCGACGTGTCATCTCCAAGCCCTAACATCAAAGCCCTAATCCCCTCACATTTTTATGAAATCATTCTTAAACAAATGTATGTCTACTTAATATTTTCTTTTGCCTTTTTACATGTCAACTGATAATTTAAAACCCACACAGGAATCTGTCAGATGTGACTTGTGACCCAAAGGAACCTGAAAGAAAAGAGCTCTGTGGCTGTGTGGAAACAGGCTGAAAGGAAATAGGCCACTGTGTGAATTGTGTCTGCAGTGCATCTACACTGCGTCGCACACAAGCTCATCTCCTTCAAAAAAGAACGCACCCGCAGCATTACAGCTTCTTAAGTTTACGTAAGTAAGTGCGCTGAGAAGGCAATGTAGAGAGTGACAATATGTACTGAAAAATGCACATAAGCACTATGAAGGCAACAGGCAGCCAAACCGTTCAGCCAAGTCTACAGTCACAGATCTTTGTATGAAGAATCACAGCATTAAATGGATTCTTCAAATAACCTAAAACCAGCCTTAGCCCGATCAGGCATTTTAGAGCTGAATGGTGAAATGTACATAAAAACAAAATGATTTGCAGATCATTAAAACTCCAACACATATTACACATCAAATGCTGAAACTCGGAAATGTTGTTTTTTAGTCAAAAATGTATCATTTTGAATTTGATGCCAGCAGCACATTTTGAAAAGAGGGCATGTTTAACACGGTGTTGCATCAACTACTCATTAAACACAGCACTGGAAATCTGAGGACACCCAACAGCTAAACTGAGTGTTTTCCCTATTTTTCACTCTGTCTTCAGGTTAAGTTTGCAGCTGATTACCAAGTCTGACAGGCTGATAGCTCTGGACAAAAATAGGCCAGTTTAACCAGACTATTACTACAGCTTCATGTTGTTGTAATAAGTGCAGAATGTTGCCTCTTCGGCCACATGTGGCACTCCAATACGTGTAAATATCATTTGTGGCAGGCGCACTGATGTAGCCCAGTGTGATCTCATTGAGTGTTTTGTGAAGTGCGATAACGAGCCCGATAACAAGCATAAATAAACATTTTGATAAATATCGACCACTCAGACCACAGGACATTTTCCCACTTCACCTCGGTCCACCTTTGATAAGCTTGTTCCCGGAGAAGGAAGTGGCATTTCTAAATGAAAGCACTGATGAACTATGTTCGCTGTCTGTTCCTGGTCCAGTACAGTAATAGTTGTCAGCAGGTTTTTGTTTGTTTGTTTGTTTACTTGTTGTTGCCATGTTTTTAATGAAAATTGGTTGTGAATATTTCATGTTCAAATAGACTGCATTCTGTCTTTTTTTATATGGAGTCCAGACTTTTTACAATTATATATACAAGACAAAACGAAACACATTTGAGGACGTCAGTCTGAAAGAAGATAACTGCAGAGCTGTTATGGAAGAAAACAAACTGACCAAAGATTACTCAGTGGATTAACAATAGTACGCCTACTGCTTCGTGGAAAATGTTTATTTCTAGTCAGGTGAACAACAAGTTCTCGAGCCTTCTCTGGTCTAGTCTATAAATGGAAGACACAAGCAACTGAATGGGAAAAGAAAAAAAAAGCTGTTTGTAAATGCACAGACTGATGTGAGAACGGAGAAACAGTGAACATTTCTTTATTATTATTATTATTTATATTATTATTATTACTTTCAGCAGTAGTAGTAGTATTTTGAGTGACAAATGTTGCTTCTTTATGTGCAGGTGGGGGAGGTACACTGACGTTATCGCTGAAACATCAGTGTACAGAGTAATCCCTGTAAATATGCAGAATCTGATGGGAAGTCCTGAGGTTTCTGGTCTTCTGGTTTCAGTTTGTAGTCCACTTATAGCCCGAGTTACATCAACCAATCGTGTCTGAGCAAGCTTTGGTTGCATGCATGCACACTTCTGTGTGGAGAACAAAAGAGGTTTTGCATTTGCCGCAAACCAGTTTTGAAGACTATAGCTATGGTCTGATAATGTTAGCATTTTTGAATGTATCTGTACACTGAAAGCCCAGAAACATTGCCCATTGCCACAGAGACGAAGGCCAGGGATAAAATCACCTGCTGCCGCACAGTTTTTTTCCCCAATCTAATTAGAGTGTGCCTTACGTAGCACGTGTAGTGTGTACGAGCAGAGTGAAAAAGTAAAATAAGAGCCGACTACTGGATCGGTGTGTCCGCGAGCAAGTGTAATTCCAGCCTCAGTCAACAGATAAGCCCATTTGTTCTCCAATTGTGTGATAAGTAGAGGGGACACGTTCTGCTGTTGTTTTAGCCAGAGAAATAATTACGAATATCCAATGCATAATTATGTAGCAGTGTGCAATCATGTAGTGAAACGCAACAGCTGTCTCCACTTGTTTACTAGTTAGTGTAGCAAATACTATATATTGGATAATTAGAACACAGCTGTAGTCTAGGTAGGTTTTCCAGAAGAAACAACAGGGCAAAAAACAAACAAAAAGAACTTTGCAATTTGAAGAATTATTAGGAAAAATGTGACTGACAAGGTAACTTGAACATAAATATATAATTAATTTTAGTGAGAGTGTGTCCTGATCATAACTTTGCAAAAACAAAACTTGCTCATTTCTGTTATTGATATGGCATCGCTCAGTATACAGACAGAATATGATTATATAATGAAAAACCAACAGAATCCAGCTTCAAGCATTATTTCGTCAGCGGAGTTTATTTTCTTGGCATAAAAGAGGTTGTTTAATCATCTCATTTGTATTCTATTAAAGCAGACCATTAGTCACAGATCTGTTTATCACATGTCAGCATGTGTCTCCGCTTGTCTCCCCGGAGACAGCTCGAGAAAGACGGAAATGAACAAAGAGAGAAAAAGATATCAGCTGACCGCATGCCTCCAGGCCTGTGCTGTATCTCCCCCGACAGTCTTAATCTATCAGCAGGTCAATCTGTCGACAGGTTTTCCATAGAAAGCCAGCCTGAGAGACATCCGCTGGCTCGGGCAGACACCTTATGCTAACGCAGAATGTGCACAGTGGCTAAGAGACACATGCTCGCACAGCGTGAAGTCCGCTCATGTCAGTGTGCAACCACATGCTATCAAATACACTAGACCATAATGTGATAGTGGAGTGACTGCAGGCTTAAATCCTAAAAGAGGTAAAAACCTTTCCAAGGAATGATATAGTGCTATGTTGAAAGACAGATTCTCAAAGTCTTGAGGAAACCGATCACTGAAAAATGACAAAAATAAATGGTTTTTTTTTAAAGGCTACAACCAATGAAGACAAATCATTTTCTATAGGCAAGTAACATTTAGCTTACTACACTTCTCACAATTCAGACTATCCTCTGTCCACTACTTGCTGTAATTCAGCCTCTCATTTAGCATCATCCTTTAGAGAAAATAAAGCATGTGCCATGGGTATTCGGCCCATAATCTGTTTTAAATTTGGCATCCATTAAAGCTGTTGCTGCTATAAGATTAAAAACTGTTAATATAGGCAGAGTGTGATTTTCCAGAGGGGATGGTGGGGATAAAAATTTATCCCTCTGATTTTTAGTGCTGCATTTTGAAATGATCTACAGAAACAAACAGAAAACAAATCCGAAACTGACTTTCACATTCGGCGCTCGCGATCCCGTGACAGTCGAGATAACGCTGCACATAAAGGGATGATCCAGATCCCGTCCCATTCCGAGTTTCCATTAAACCTGCTTACATTAAACTGCTGTTTCGATGTGAAAACTACACTAAGTAAATAAATGAGAAATGGAAAAGACTCAAAGTGCCAAAACCTCACAGAAAAATCTAGAAATATTCCTACTGAGTGTCAACCACATAAATGATCATCATCAGAATTCCCTAAAAAGGTCAGCAGCTTATTATTTTAACTCGTTAAACTGCAGCTATGCATCGGAGCTGCTGTCTGCACGGTTTGCTGGTTTTGCAAGTGATGGCGCAGCGGCTTTGATGGACCGACAGAGAAGGACAATCACACTCCTGTGTGTAAAGATCAGCCTCAACCTCACCATCATTCACTGCATTATTCAGCCACGACTTTTGGTCTTTGGTCAGCCAGTGATTCTTTATTTTCAGATGTTTATTGACTTTTAAACTGCAAAAGTCTGTTAAAATTACAGTATTTTTGCTGTTTCACTTTGAAATATTTCATATTAAATATTAAAGTTAATGGTAGAGTTGGGAAAGTTGAAAGGGATTTAATTCTGGCATCTTAAACGGTTTTGTTTGACTGAGTGTCTAAAGAGGAATACGTGAGCCGGGGAATATTATGCATAATCATTTATTTTTTTTAAAGATTACAATATCATAGGAAATGTAATGGTTATATTTTTAAACTCTAAACTCAGTTGAAGTTAATAAACATTGCATTACAGCAGTAATAAATACTCCAGCAGACTTCAGAGTATGTATCGAACTGCTGTAGTTTCTGAAAGGTTTTTATAGGGGGGAGGGAAAAAAAGCAATTTTGTTATCCTGAACATAGACTGAACATAACACAGCAAATCAATGACGTTAAACCTGAGAGGTTGAGACAAATGGTGCGTGTTAAAGACCCTAAAAACAAAAGCAGTGAATATTAATGTAGTAAAAAACTACGATATTATTGTTGTTGAAGGTCATTTTCTAAGGCTAGTTAGAGACTTTTCTTTGATTCGGTTTACTAGAATGTGCGAAACCTCACTTTGATCTATAATATTAATGATGTGCGATTTTTTTGCCACACATTTGAAAGGAATGACCATTTGGGACCACAGAGCAAAACACAACTCAAACTGCCACTTCTAGCTAAACTAGCAGTTTATCAATAAACTCGTAAAGTAAATTGAACAAGTTAAACGAGATTAAATTTGAGCATTCCTCTTTCACACAGTGCAGTACACTTTTTTTCCTCACAGCGCTACGAAGTGCTTGTACATGCACCGTTTTAGATCCCCCCGCTATTTAATGAAATGCTGAGAGGCCTCTTTTACACGTTTTTAGAGTGGTACTGCAAAATCAAGTGCAAGCACGGAATAGCCATGAAAAACTCTTCAAAAACCTGTTTCTCTGTTCAGAAAGCCGTTAGATTAGAGTCACAGAGGTGAGGAGATCAGATTGAGATGAGGGGTGTAACCTCAGCAGCACAGTTCATTAAAGGTCACCTGTATCGTGAGCTGTCACAGCTATTTTCTGAGTCAGTGAGGATGACTGAGTACATTTTGCACGCAAGCTAAGGTAAACCACGCATGTCTAAACAATTTCTACTATGTGAGAGATGTGTTTAGCCTAGGGATAGGGAGTTTTAAGTCTGCTGACCGCTTTGCTTCTCCGGGGAGAAACCCGAGGAGTTGCTGACGGGGTATGAGGAAGGATGGAGATGGACGCAAAGAGCCCAAGTGTGAAGTTTGTGTTACTGTGTTTGTGGCGCGAGGGTCGTCAAAGTCAAGTGCTGGTGTCTAGTCAGCGTACACGCATACACGCACGGTTTGACCTGCCGTCACAGAAATATGCTCCTGCCTCTTCCTGGATTGACCCTGAGGACTTCACCACAGCAGGTGCATCCAGCTCCACTTCCCTCAACACTCATCACTTGCTATCTTTTATTGTGCGAGTCTTGAAGAACAGACTGTCAGTGGCGAGGTGTAAATCAGGTCTCCATCTGACTGTTACTTTTTCCTGTGCCTTTCTGACTTTATTTGAGCAATGTAGAGTGAATTATGTATGAGGTTTACTCCATCACCGATTCTCATCCAACTCACATTTTTGACTACTAACAAATGTTTTATTACACTGTCACCAGTCATTACAAGAGTCTATTTGTCAGCTGAGTTTCTTGAAGCTTATATGACCTGCAGTAGTTTATTGTAGATGTTTTTTTTACAGACTTTTGATGTAGCAATTGTGTTTTTTTAGCGACTCCACCAACCAAAGTGAGAAAAATGACACATTCTCCTGTTTGTTGCACAGGCACTTTCAAGCAGCAAACATTTCCACGGCTGTAAAGAAAATTTGATTAGGAGTTTCTATCACAATGCAGTTTATGGATTTTGCGAGTGGCAAACATTTCCAAACTTTCAAATTAACATGCATAATTTCAAATTAACGTTTCAGAAAAGATTAAACTTCTGACAAAAACTCCGCTAGGTTTACGAGACACCATCAATCGAACTCACCGAACACATCCTTGCTGCTGCAGACTGACGATGGAAAAGTAAGACATGACTAAAGAACACTAAAGTCCACTATGAGAACTCTGCTTCACAACCCTCCCTGACCACCTCCTTCCTTTTGAGCAACTCATGAATTAAAAACAGTTTGTGCTCAACGTAATCCACGTGCCACCACACTGTAGCTAGGAAAAGTTAAATAACGGTGCATTCCAGAGTCTACACAATTCAATTTATTTCAAAACCAATAATGTTTTGAATATTAGATTATACTAATAAACCAGAAGGGTATTGTACAGTAAACAATGGTAAATGGCCTGTATTTGTATAGGGCTTTTCTAGTCCCTAAGGACCCCAAAGCACTTTACACAACCAGTCATCCACCCATTCACACACACAATCACACAATGTATGATAATAACTCTGTAAAGCTGAATTTAATATAGAGTCCCTTAATGGAATCTGTATACAATGAGATCGCATATCGGATTGACTTTTTTCAGTGATTAATTTTTGCAAAACAATTTTTTGTGTGCTGTTTGTTAATTTGGTTGTACCTGAAAAAAAGAAAAGAAAAACATAAGAAAAATAGAAAAATAAGAGCCACATATGAGGATATTCGTTTAAAATTTTGATAGAACAGTAGCAGTATAATGTCCTCGTAAGTGGATATCAGGCCCATGTAGAGCAAAATTGAGTATTTTGGTCTAAATTACCCAAAATGTGATGTCCACATATGTGGATGCCAGGTCCTAGGAGGTTAAAACTCTAATTTTCTCATTTCCATTCATCTAAAAGACTAAATCTTGAAGAATCACGATCTAAAGTTTGCTACTTTAGGACTATGTCTTTTTATGCCTCTTTCTTGCTTTAACTCTTTTTCTGTCCTTTTCCATCCTCTCTCCACATCTCAGGAGACTCGCTATCATAACCGCAGACAAGTAAAACTGTCTCTGGTGCTCCCCCTCAGCTGTCCCCCCTCTGCCATGGTATTTGCTTTGCCCCACGTATTTAACATTTTTGGCGAGGAGAACAAGAGGAAAATACAAACCCACCAAAAGCATAGTCTGTAGGGTCACGATACACGCGTGTGACATTTTGCCAGACAAAAGTTGACACCGAGACTACACGTGTCGGACCTGAAAAATAATCTATCTTCTTCCTGCGGTCACTTTCCTTCTGTCGAAGTAGAAGCACTGAATGGCCCACTGCTCCAACAGAGCAGCTTAGCAGCCAACAGAACAGAAGCCTTTGGCTGTAAAAGACAGGTGCGAATGAAACCGAGCGAGTGTCAAGCCGAGTAACTCTATAAAAGAGCACAGACGCTTGGTCAACCTACCGTGAGCTGATAAGGTTTAAACTGAAATAGGAACAGAAGACTGTGCAGGTGGAATGCTAGAAGAGTAAAATGACACAGTTTTTCAAATGAATGCAAAAGTCAGACAGTGACAAAAAAAGTCTTGTTAATGCAAAGGTGACAGAAAAAAACAGTTCCTACCAAGTAGAAGAGGAAAGATAGATCAATACATCGACACTGATGCTGATAATAGTATCAGATGAACACTAGCACAATACTTTGTTTCTAGCCCAATGTAGTGTGTTAAATAAATTACACTGTTCCAGCTCAAGCATATAGGTGTGTCAAACATAAGGCCCAGGCGCCAGAATCAGCCCAGCAAAGATTCCAACCTGGCCCTCTGGCCAACTGTGGAAATGTGGAGTAGTGCATACATTTTGGACTTGACCTCCTTTATCCCCCTTCACATACACCAGAGAAATCAAGTAGTAGATAAACTATTAAATGACAGAAAAGTTCCTGTTTTGTCCACTTGCTACTAAACTTGATTTTTACAATATGTCCACAGTAAAGAAAGTTTGTGAATTAACAAAAAATGTTTTATAATGACAAGACAGTCAGGGACAATGAGCTGCCAATTTTCGAGACTTCCTTTTTCTTTCATTAAAAGGAATTACATGTGTGGTTGAACTTCCTTGCAGTGACAGAACAGGGAGTTGCTTTAGTCCAGCCCACGTAGAATCAAAGTGGGCTGTGTTTACGTGGTGTAGAGCGACCCCTTGTAACACCTGAAAACAACTTTCTACTTTTTCAGGTTAAAGACTGAAAGAGAGATATCTGGAATGGAAATGTGAGTCTCCTGTACTCTCCTCTTGATGTTATTTTGGATCTCTAACAGCAACCACAATGCTTAACATCGACATTAAATTAAAAAAAAAAACATTCATTTTTTTTTATTACGCATTTCTCTCATTCAAGGTGAGGCAAAATAACTGATGTGTGTCATCTCGCCCATTATGTCCTCTCCCTCTTTTCTTTTTTGCTCCAATGGTGACACAGTCCTTAATATCCAGCACGGCTATCTGTGAGACCATATGCCCACGGCAGGAACCCTGAAGAGGCTGGCAGAGGGCCCACTCACAACCAGCAAATAAATAATGGGCCATTATGTTCAATCATATGCTGAGCTATAAAGGTCTAAAGCTCAGAGCTGCAGTATGCAAAACGCGGCGGTAAAAAACAGAACAAAAAAAATACAGTGAATCTGTATAGTCAGTGCCTGATGTATATTCCTGCGATGTACAAGAGAGCTCCATTGTTTGAAACCTTTTTAAAAGCAGACATATTCTTTCAGTGGGTGACAAGCTTCTTTATTACCTCTAACACGAGCATTGTATTTAAATCTACACAAATCCTGCATACCCTCCCTTACTGCTGTAAATGCTCCAGTTTCAATAATGTTTACTGAAAGCTAAGGACACAGCTGTTTTGGGAAAACATGTAGACTGTCAAACAAAATTGTATATTTGTGTTGAAGTATGAATCAGTATTCCATCGGTGTTGATAGACAGGACTAACAGGTCTTTTTCTTTTCATTTGATTTGTAGAAAATAAGAAAACTGTGGCAGATTGTCAGCCATTTATTAATTTGTAAAGTGCTAATGGATACAATTTTCTCTGCCGGGAGTAGTTTGAGGTTTCTGCGTAGTATCTTAGTTGTTGGTAGGACTGCACTCTGTTGGACAGAGAGCTCAGATTTTTGCACCTGGATTTCGGATTTCACCTTCTACATCTGCTCCAGTTGTTACCCGGGGACCTTGGTTCTTTTCAGTGCTTCCTCTGCCTTATGTTAGTGTCAACTGGGATTAGCACATCTATCACAACTGTTCTCTTCTGCTCATTGTCAAACACCAACATGTCTGACTGGTTGGCTGGGAGCTGTTTGTCTGTCACAGGAGCTTAGCCCCTTTGTCCTCAGCCACTTTCGGACACATCACCCATCACCTGGGGACTTCAAATCCATCCGTGACACAGATGTTGCTGTACATTATCCCACTTTGTTATGCCTCTTAATGTAGACTGTCCCAGCTTCCATTTTATATCCTGCCACCATGTGCTGAGGTCTCGGGGGCATCTTTGGAAAGCCTCCAGCCTGGGCACTGTCTGCAGTGGTAAAAACCTGCATCTATAAATCTAGTGCTTAAGGCCAGTTTTTAAACTGCCATGAGCTGAGCTGTCCACTTGTAGAATTTCTTACTGTCAGCATTTCACTTTTTCTATTTGGGCATGTGCAGAGGAGGGATAGTGGCTGCACTGGACAAAGGATGTTGAAGATGGAGCTGAGGAGGAAAAGAGAAAAGACCCACAGATGGTCCATGGATGTAGTGAAGGAGGACATGCAGAGGGTTAGTGTAACAGGGGAGGATGCCAAAGATAGGATGAGATGGAGGCAAATGACCAACTGCAGTTTCTAAAGGGAGCAGTCAAAAGAACAAGTCACTGTTTCTATCTGGTATTGACTGGTAGGAAAGTCGGGTCGTAGTCCTACAGGTGAGGAATTTGGCTGGGCTGACCTTGATATGGATGTGCTTAGCTTTCCTTTATGTCTGCTTTTGTCTTGTGGTAGTTCCACCCTTTCAATCCCCTGGATCACCTTTCCTCTCTACACGTATGCAATGTGTACACACAAACACACAAACACACACTCGTGAAGTGAAAACCATTTCAGATGACTAGATCATGAAGCTTATTGAGAGAAGGCCAAGGGTTTGCAGCGCTGTCAACAAAGCAAATTGGCTACTTTCAGGAATCTACCATTTAAAACATATTTAGAGTTATTTATCATTTTTTCTTTGCTACGTTTGAGTGGTAGTATATACGTGTGTGTAAGGAGGACTTTTACAATCATTTTGTTAAATACAGATTAGATCTGACCAAAAATACTGTGGTGTTTTTTCTTTCTTCAGCTCTGCTGGTTGGTTTAACAGTAGGTGGGGGGCCTGAGGCCAAAGTAAATTAAGGGTTTTTTTGTTGTTGTTTTTTAACCAGAAGAGTGAAGAGAATTTATTTTGCCTTTGTCTGAAACAAAGGGTAATTGATGCTATCGCTTACCTTGCATGCTGGAAAAAAAAAATCAATACAGAAGACAGCACAACTCAAAGAGCATGCCATTGCCGTCTGTCTAACATAGCGGTGTATTGATGTGACTCTTTGAGCTGCAAATTAGTTGAAGTGACAGTATAATGGACCCTGGTGAAAAGAAAGGGAGAATTTTAGGTGAAAACAAAGGATTCTTTCATTCCTTTATTCTCACCAGTGCTCTGTTCCCCATAACGGTATCAATTATAGTTTCATATCTGAGAAATATAATCTATTTAGACTGGTTTGTTATGCAAATAACCTGTGGAAGTTATCTAGTGAAGCATTTTGTAATGCTCTTTCTCTCTCTAGCACTAAAATCAATTTATGCTTCTTTAAACGTGTCAGCAATGGCAGCTGGAAAAGAGAAAGGGTGGGTTTAATTAAGTGTCTGTAACGACTGTGGTTTAGATGCTAAATGGTTCTTGTGGATTTTATACTGAGTAATTAGGCTATATAGTGCAGTGCTTATTCATCCTGTATTCTTATTCAGACCACTTTTTATACAGTTAAAGAAAAGTCAGACTTTCCCATGCCAAGCTTTAAAACATTCCATGATGAATGCACTCTTTCAAGATGACCTTTAAGTCATTTTCTTATAATAAACTTAATAATAATCAGTCATCTGACCGTTTTAATGAGTCACGAACTATTCAGTCTATGCAATATCAAATGTCATGTGACACTTGGTCATAGTTTATAATGATATGATTAAAGAAAGCAATTTCTTTAATTTTACTTAAAGGCACAGTGTGGAGAATGTCACCACTAGATGTCAGAAGATTGCACATTTCCAATTCAAATGCATTATTCTTGCTACGGTGGCCACTGTAGGACAAACACGCTTTTAGGAGTTACAGTGGGGCAAAAAAGTATTTAGTCAGAATACTTATTTTCCACCCTGATTTACGAATAAATTCTTTACAAATCCTACCATGTGAATTCATGGATTTTTTTTTCACATTCTGTCTCTCACAGTTGAAGTGTACCTCTGGTGCAAATTACTGACCTCTGTCATCATTTTAGGTGGGGGAACTTGCACAATCGGTGGCTGACTAAATACTTTTTTGCCCCACTGTATATGCTGTTACTTTTTGTTCTGGAAATTATATTTGCAAATTTGAATATTAGGAGGTGAAATAGTTTTTTGACTTATCTATTGTAAGACTACTGATACAACTACTTGTAGCATCATGCCCTTGACCATGCTTTAGTAAGCCAAGAGAGATCAAAAGGCTTAAATTTAAACTTTTAAATTCAATTGCCTGTCTAGCAGAAAGCAGGGGGACTTTGGCTTTCCTTTTAAAACCCTCTCTCTGCAACTCATTCCGTGTGGGAAAGTCGACTGTGCCAATATTTACGGGCATCCCTTCTCAGATGATAAACCATAGCTTTGAACCTTGATATCTTAAACCTAAATGTGCAACCAAGTATTAAATTTTTCTCATCGATATGTTGGAAGACACAACTACACACTTATCTATGAGTATATTCTTTTTTCTATCAAATAACCTAAAAAACTGACTCAAAGCTGTCAAATCAAATTTGACTGACTGATAAATGGTTTAACTGATGACCTTTTCCAAACGAGATCCTTTGTATATACAAGGGATGCCATGATTTCAGAAATGTAGTAGTAGGCTAGTGTCAAGATCAAGTCTTAGGCTACGTTCACACTGCAGGCGAAAGCGCATAAAATCCAACCCTATGCGACCCATATCCGATCATGCTATGACAGTGTGAACAGCACAAATCCGATATTTTCAAATCCGATCTGGGTCACTTTCGTATGTGGTTCTGAATCCGATACATATCTGATGTTTCAGAAAGCGACTGCTGTTTGAACGGTCATGTCGCATTAAATCCGTCTTTTACGTCACTGACACAAGACAGACGGCAATTATCAGCACCGGAGAAGCGCCCGAGAAGACATCGTGAACGCTTCCTGGCCATCCAGTTTAGATGTCAGTTAAACTGTTGGGAAACGTGAACATTTTATTTGTACTGTATAATCTGCAGATTCTGACAGAAATCTGCAGCTATCCTTTGAAGCACCGCTCCTCTCTAAAACAGCAACAAGGATAATTATTAGGTTATTTACATTATTATGTAAATAACAAAATAACTTAAAGCAAAAATTGGGAAACATAAAGTCCGAAGTCTTTATATTAAGGGCCATCAGTCAAACAATACTGTTTGCTCTGGGTCTAAACAGAGCGCCTTGTGTGTGACGTCTTCTTTTGCGCATGCGGGCCGCTTTGAGCGTTCACACTAGAGCGCGTTTGCTGTCGCATTTCATTTGTAATGTGAACGAGCAGAAAAAAAAATCGGATTTGATCAAAAAATCGGAATTGAGCATCAAGACCTGCAGTGTGAACAAAGCCTGTCTCCCTCTCAATGTTTAGGCTACCTTTTTTCATTTTGAGTCGCTTGTCCTGTGTGCACTATGTTCAGTTTTGTTTCCTCTGTCGTTAGTTTGACTTACTTCACATGTGTCTTGCTTTCCCCCGAGTGTTTCATCTCCCTAATTACCTTCTGTGGATTTATGGCCTCAGTTTCCCTTTGTTCTTTGTCATGTCATTGTCGTAAGCTGTGTGTCGGGCTGTCTGTGCGGCTCCCTGCAAGCAAGCATTTTCTTGTTTGGTTAATTGTAAATTCGGTTTGTTTCCAGCAATAAAGCTGGGCCTCAAGTTTGACTTTGGAAAAAAACAGAAGCGTTATTTAGTTTTCATAGTTCTGGAACATATAATGAATATCATCAGTTTGAATGGCATCCATAGTATTTACAGAACATAGGGTCAAGGCACCAACCATGAGCTGCATGGATTTTGCTTTACAATTGATGAGGAGCCTTTGCTGTGCTTCATTCACATCTCCATTTTGAATTGGCAAATAACACTCAAATTAGGGCTGTGAATAACTATTGGAATTTGAATATACAGTATATTAAAATAGACATTCAGCTGGGGAATGAAATCCTGCAGCTCTTTGTTTTCCAAACAGCACAGAAAGCAAAGCTTGATTTCCTCCACAAAAGTTGTTATACAACAGTATCTCACATTTGTATTCACTATGTGGGGCTTTTTCAATGACACGTGTGTGAAATGTTATCAATTCCTGAAATGTGTTTCATGAGGTCACAGTGTGGTGATCTCAGACCACAAAAACCTAAGCAGTTTATCTTTTAAATCTATGTAAAAGATTGTGGCAGAAGCAAAAACAACAACAAAAAAACAGACACACACTGATCTGTGGTGTTCATACATGTTTGTCTGCTGGTGAGAGTAACGTTACACTTAGAGATAGGGTGTCAAGTTCAGACATCTGGGGAGATGTGAGTCGAGTCACCGTTCCATTGAAAGGACCCAGCTGAGCTTCAGGCATCTGGTCGGAGTGCCTCCTGGGCACCTTCTTTTGGAGGTTTTCCAGGCATGCCTTGCTAGAAGGAGACCCAGAGCTTTGATGTAGGGATTATATATTTCATTTGGCCTCAGAGCATCTAATATACCCCAGGAAGAACTAGAAAGTGTTTAGGAAGGATGTCTGGAATACTTTGCTTTGCCTACTATTGATTCCACTCAAGTTAGCTTTAACTTTCCACAACATCCAGGTACGGAGCGAACATCTCAAACCCAAATGTCAACATGAAAAGTAACATGAACAAAAAGCCACAAAGCTGAAGTACACCTGGTTTGAGTGTATTAATCTCAGTCATTGCAGAACATGGAGCATGAGACTCGAACCCACTGGCTGCATATCAATAAAACATATGTGCAAAATTAAGACTTGTGGCCTTTTCACTGTCAATGACATGGTGAACTGCAGTTTCACCGACTGACTCACATCAGCAGAGATCCAAACAGCAGAACAGCTGTCTTTTAGCAAGACCATTACACATGGCTGTGGCTATTTATAGCCCCGGTAACATTAATTTATCACACATATCTGTAAACCAACTCAGCAGTGATATCGCAGTCATTATTATTAAATGTCAGAAACAAAAGACAGGAAGCTGACTATAAAATGAAAGCATCACAGACAGGAACATAACAACTGGAATGCAAACAAGATGAACGATCAAGCTGCCTCTAGAAAAATGTCTGTATGCCAGATTTGAAGGATGCATAAGGTGCCACATTCTTACCATGCATATTCATGCACATCTACGGGTTGCATGTTTGGCCCATTTTAATTGGAGATCTATGAAATGGCTTTCATAAGTGGGAGAAATTTGCAGCATTTAAAGGCTTTGTAAGTGTTGGATTTTACTTACAAATTGCTCGTGCAGACTCGTGACTTTGCCAAGCAGTGCTCTCAGGGATTTAAAATTTCACTGAACAAGCTGTACAGACTGCATCTGTAACCATCAGACAGGGATATGACCCAAACATTTGGTATGAAAATGCAGCCAAAAGCACACATTAGAAAAAAAAAAATTATATATATATATATATATATATATATATATATATATATATATATATATATATATATATATATATATATATATATATCCCCTGTAACTGATGTGACTCATTATGGATGCAGAGAACCAGCAACTTTTTCCTGAAAAGAAGGACAAAACTGTTGAGTTGTGTGAAAATTTGCAGCCAAGGTGTGAAGATTCATGGTTAAGGATATATTTTCGCACTAATATAATATTAATCACAGCTCAGTAAACACTGAGCTTGTTTTGTTAGAAATGACTTCCTGAACCACCGAAAGCTGTGATAGTGAAGTCTGACAGCCTTTGGCTACAGAGGAGCACAGTGTCTAATACCAAACTGACTGATCTAAAATTGCCTCTTAATGCCCAGCTCGCCGTGGGAAATACAGCACCAAAGCCCGGGGCTCTGAGTCTCTCTGCAAAAGGTAAATAATCCCACAGGTTCCAAGGAAGGAAGAAAAAGCAAATTTATTCTGAAACAATTTGAATGCTGTGAGGAAATAAATATTTAATACTGAAAGCAGGCCCTGAGGAAAAGTAGACCGCAGAACACTGGAGTAAAAGCCTCAGGACTGGTGCAAAGGATCTGCTTCCAAGCTTCTACTTTTTCCCAGTTCAACTGTCTGTCTGTCACATTGCTAACCTGTTACCAGAAGAATATAAAAACAGCATCTTTAAAATATGAGCAGACAAAGCATGGTGCAGTGTGTGTGTGTGTATATATATATATATATATATATATATATATATATATATATATATATATATATATATATATATATATATATATATATATAGATATATATATATATATATATATATATATATATATTAGAGATGGCACGATACCACTTTTTTATGTCCGATACCGATACCGATATCATAAATTTGGATATCTGCCGATACCGATATGAATCCGATATAGTGTTTTTTAATCAACAAAACTGTTTTTTAAAATATCTTGCTGCATTTTGTATAAGTTCATACTCAAGTTTAAAACAATAACTACACTAAAGCTATTCTGTTATACCTGTATACAAAAAAAATATTTCATAGTTCAGCAATACTGATCAATCTAATAAACTTAGACCTACACCATCCTCCCTATTCTGGTATTTTAAAGAGTACTTAGCGTAAATATTAAGCAACCTAACTAATAGGGTTCCAACTCCCAGCAACAACAAAAATAAATAAATAAAAAATAGGGAACCACCCCTCACGCTCCACCTCATGATGCTTAATCAACGTAATCAACCTTAATTTGATGCAGTGTGAAAAAAAATGCACAGAAATCAATTATTTTTCAAGAAATATTAAATAGATTCAACATCTTTCTTCAACAAAATTGCAGACTGCACAGATGGTACCTTCCCAAAGGAAAATGTACTATAGCTTACTAGGGTATATATATTAGACTTAATAGTCACTATATACAGTAATTGACTTCTATTCATTTTACATCAAATTAAAACTTTGGGTGTCAGATAATTATTTATTAAAAGCTAGACATTTTAAATGAGAATAAGAAAGAAAAGTATGTCTTTGTGCCCCCTTTTCCCAGTTAATGCCCTATCGGCCCCCCTGGCTAAACTTTGCTAGATCCGCCCCTGCACAGTTACCAGCCGTCAGCTACGTAGAAAAAGATCCTGGTGTAGAAAGTAATATTAAATAAATTGTAACAACAGCTTATCAAGCTTAAACGTGCTGCTGTTGTTCAGCCGCTGGTTTGCTCTTTCTGGCGCAAAGTGGACCAAAAACAAACAAGAGAGACTCACGACAGAAAAGCCGATCAGCTGATCATTAGCAGTTTCACGATTGAAGTAGCAGCCGGAGAGCGAGAGGCAGTCGCTCGTTAAGCTTAACGTGGGAATGCTTTACAAACATTCAGAGATGGACTTACACACTTGCTTTACTTCTCTCGGGGATAACTTTGTCGGAGATGAAATGCCAGGTTGCTAGCGAAGCTCCAAATGCTATCCAGACCACCGACAGGTCCCGCACGCCACAGCTGCTCTATCACGTGATGCATACTGCTCCGACGTTCTGAGGCGAGTTACGGCGTGTTGCAAGTTTTGTGAGGTGCTTTCGTGATATTTAATGGATCGGATTACATTTTTTATTTTTCTCCGATATCCGATCCAGTAATTTAGGTCAGTATCGGACCGATACCGATACGTAATATCGGATCGGTCCATCTCTAATATATATATACATACATATATATTAGGGGTGCAACGATACACAAAATTCACGGTTCGGTTCGGTTCGGTTCGATACTTTGGTGTCACGGTTCGATATTTTTTCGATACAAAAAAAATGTTCATGCCTTTTTAATTTGTCATTTATTAAAATTATAAATATATATTTTAACTCAAAAGTACAGTTTTTAAATTTAACCCTAACCCTTGTGCGTGTTTTTTATTTTGACAGCGAATGCGCACCTGCGGACCACTTATGTGCAGCCCTGGTTATTTAGCTCATCATATTGCAGCCACAGAAATTATTTTGTCCATGAAACCATAAAGCTGCACTTTCTTTTTGCCTTATAGTCTGATTTGTCATAACTTCTCCGTTTTGTGGTAAGCTTTTCTTTGGCTGTCACTTCTTCACCCTGACCTGTCTTATTTGGCTCAGCAGAACAAAAATATATATCTGTCTGTGAAGGTTCTCAGTCATCCAGGTCATCGTAGTCAAATATATATCCTGCTGCTTTTACACGCGCACTCACATAAGCTCAGCGATTCTCTGCGCGATCAACCTCTCATATGTTTAAGCTTGCTGCGGGAGATTTCACTTGTCATGTTTGCATAGTAAGCTAACAATTAATAAGACGATGTCAGAGGAATTGGTGCACAAATTATCATCACTCACAGATCAGTGCTGTCGCTCTCTATACACAGTTCGCACGATTGCAAAGTGAAAGCAAAAAAACAAGCGCAAATTCAAACGCGATTTCAATATGTCACATATTGACAGTGGCTCACCGATGCCAATGACATAATTACCCAGCTACATTTCTGAAAGAATGCAAAAGCATTGACATATATTTTTCCTTCCTACAATAGCCCGACGGGCAGGGCAGAGATAGATTTTGGTAGCCCGACTGAAAAGATCGCTAGCCCCGGGACGTCGGGCTAGCGATATTGCGAGCCCTGTATCTGATTGAGGAATCACTCATCTTTGGAAAAGAGAGTTTATTACAGAGAAATGGCTCTTTCTAAAATAAAAGCTATACTATCCGCTTCTTCTGGGCTATATTCTCAGCAGCATATTAAACACATAAGGAGAATCATGTGCTAACAGCTGTCTAAATGACTCGGCTAAAGTTAATAGCATGCTTGCTTGTTTTTTTTCTGCTTCCACTTGTCTTTGCACTAGGATGATGTCGGCGTAAATGTGCAGTCATATTCGTTGTGTTCTCACTAGTGCTTTCAGGTTAATCTCGTTGAAATGACCTTAACGCCACAACACGGCAAATCTCCATTAACGAGCTACCGCCGATCGCCCCGTGCATGGGGCTAGATGGCCAACATGTTAACGAGCTAACTGCGCTAACACACTAGCTCCCACCCATGTAATTGAGCATTGCATGGCAAACATACTGTTTTACTTTAGTCCATGACTCGCTTACCTTCAGGGTCATACGTCACATGAAAACCAAAATAATTCCAAACGCCAGATCTGAATGAGGGTGGGGGAGGTCCATGTTGCAAGGAGAGCTTAACTTCTGTCTCGCTAGCTTGCCCTGCGCTCTTCCTTCTGACGATGCTGTCTGTGTTGAGCGCTCAGTGAATCTGCGTTCGACTACTCCGCCTAGGCTGCACTGTCGAGCCTAGGGTTGCGGGCCATTGCTAACAGCGGCTAATGGCTCTCCCATCAAAACCTTCGGTGAAAGGTTGGTGACTGTTTGCTTTCACGACCGTGACTTTCAGTGGAACTTTGTTGTTGCTGCTAGCTCTGTGCCTATAATAGGCGCTGATTTTCTTTGTGCTCACGGACTACTGGTTGATGTGGCTAACAGACGTTTAATTGATGCTGTGTCCTTTTCCTCATTACCCTGTTTGACTCGGGGTGCTCAGCCCGTGGTGCATGCTAACTCAGTAGATTCGGGTGACGTTTTTCAGTGTTTGCTTTCTGAGTTTCCCTCACTCACTGTCCCCACTTTCTCGAGCACGGTGACGAAGCATGGGGTAGAGCATTACATAACTACAGTAGGGCCCCCGGTGTTCGCGCGCGCGCCGCCTCGACCCCGCCAAACTGGCTGTCGCTAGGGAAGAATTTGCCACCATGGAGCGTCTGGGCATCGTGCAGCGTTCGAACAGTGCCTGGGCTTCTCCGTTACACATGGTGCCTAAATCTGATGGTCGGTGGCGACCTTGTGGGGATTTCCGCCGTCTTAATAATGTCACGGAGAACGATCGTTATCCCATTCCCCACATCCAAGATTTTTCCGCCCATCTTGCGGGGACCTCGGTTTTTTCTAAGATCGATTTGGTACGGGGATATCACCAGGTTCCCGTGCGCGCGGAGGATGTCCCCAAAACCGCCGTAATTACACCTTTCGGCCTTTTCGAGTTTCTGCGCATGCCGTTTGGCCTGAAAGGTGCCGCCCAAACCTTCCAGCGGTTGATGGACTCGGTCTTGCGCGGGCTGCCCTTTGTTTTTGTATATCTTGATGATATACTGGTGGCCAGCAGCTCGAAGGAGCAGCACATGTTCCATCTGCGTCAGGTTTTTCAGCGTTTGGCGGAGCATGGACTGATTATTAATCCGTCTAAATGCCAGTTTGGGTTGCCCGTTCTCGATTTCCTTGGGCACCGTGTTTCCGCCGAGGGCGCGGTTCCGTTGCCTGACAAAGTCCGAGCTGTTTCGGAATTTCCGCGTCCCACGACTGTTAAGGCACTGCAGGAATTTTTGGGGATGGTGAATTTTTACAACCGTTTTCTCCCCAGAGCGGCACATCTGCTGAAGCCCCTTTATGGGGCGTTAAAGGGTAAAAAAGCTAATGACCCCGTTGACTGGTTTCCGGACAGCATCCAAGCGTTTTCTGATGCTAAGTCAGCGTTAGCTAATGCTGCCCTTCTGGCCCACCCATCCCCCTCAGCGCCGATTGCGTTGACCACTGATGCGTCGGACATAGCGGTGGGTGCGGTGCTGGAACAGCGAATCTCGGGTGTCTGGCAACCGCTCGCCTTTTTCAGCCGTACGCTACGTGACAGCGAACGCAATTACAGCGTTTTTGACAGGGAGCTACTGGCGCTCCACCTGGCGTCTCGTCATTTCCGGTTTTTTCTCGAGGGTCGTCACTTTACCGCATACGTGGACCACAAACCCTTGACGTTTGCCATGTCCAAGGTTTCCGATCCATGGAGTGCACGCCAGCAGCGCCAGTTGGCAGCCATTTCTGAGTTTACCACGGACATTCGGCACGTGGCTGGTAAATCCAATCATGTGGCTGACTGTTTGTCCCGTGCGCTGGTTTCTCCCGTCTTTCTCGGCATAGACTACTCCGCCATGGCTGCCGATCAGAGCGGTGACCCTGACATCCTCGCGCTTAAATCCACCCAGACGGGCCTCATACTGGAGGACAGACCCGTGCAGGACGGTGGTCCCCTCCTCGTCTGTGACGTTTCCACCGGCCGCCCTCGCCCTGTGGTTCCCGCTTCCTGGCGTCGTCAAGTTTTTGACTCGGTACATGCTCTCTCTCATCCAGGGGTCCGGGCCTCTGTTAAACTGGTCAGCTCTAAATTTGTTTGGCCAGGCCTTCGCAAATCTGTTAAGGAATGGGCGTCGGCGTGCATTCCCTGCCAGCGCGCGAAGGTTCATAAACACACCAAGGCGCCCCTGGAGCCGTTCTTCATACCCGGCAAACGTTTCGATCATGTGCATGTCGATCTGGTGGGTCCCTTGCCGCAGTCACAAGGTTTTACGCACCTTTTGACTGTTGTTGACCGGACCACCAGGTGGCCGGAGGCGGTCCCCCTGGCGTCCACTACCGCAGCAGTGGTGGCCAAGGCGTTTTTGTCGACCTGGGTCTCGCGTTTCGGCCCACCCGCGGACATTACGTCAGACAGAGGCCCCCAGTTCATTTCCGAGCTTTGGTCGGCCATGGCTGATGGACTGGGGGCTAAAGTCCACCGCACAACCGCATACAACCCGCAGGCTAATGGGATGTGTGAACGGTTCCACCGGTCGCTGAAGGCTGCCTTTCGCGCCTCCTTAAAGGATGGCAATTGGGTTGACCGCCTCCCGTGGGTTTTGCTTGGGCTGCGCTCTGCGGTTAAGGAGGATCTCGGCGCTTCCCCAGCTGAGCTAGTGTTTGGTCAGCCCCTCCGCGTGCCTGGAGAATTCTTGCCTGAAAATCCTCCTCCCTGCTTCGATCCATCGGTGCTCTCTCTCACCCCGCTTTTGCACTCGCTTCGGGTTCCTGGTCCGGTGCACCATTGCGTGCCTGACACCTTTGTTCCAAAGACTTTAGAGACTGCTAAGTTTGTTTTTGTCAGGCACGATGCCCACAGGACACCGCTGCGGCCGCTGTATGACGGCCCGTTCAGGGTTATTGAACCGGGCCAGAAACATTTTGTTTTGGATTTTGGGGGTCGAAGGGAGACTGTGTGTGTTGACAGACTTAAACCAGCACATGTTCTTCCGGACAGTGATGTAGTGCCGGCCCAGGCCCCTCGCCGTGGCCGACCTCCTGCGCTGGGGTTGACAGTCTCTGGTTTTCCCCCCAGGACTACCCCCGGACCACCAACGTTTGAGCCTCCTCCTGCCTTTCCTGCTCGCCTTCACCAGCCTCGTTCACAGGATGGACCTTCCTCTGCCTGTTCTCTCCCTCCCAGGTTCAGTCGTGCGGGTCGTTTGCTTAGACCCAGGGTCCTGGACTGAATGGAGACCTGACTGTGTGTTCTAGGGGGGGTATGTGTGGCGGACCACCAGGTGGCTCCACTCACACACAAGTTGAAGGGAAGTGTGGGGGTGGAGATTTTGGCGCTGACTATATGTGAAGTTCTGTCAGTTAATAAAGTTGTTGGAGTGAGACACTGAGACCTCTCCTGTTGTTGTTACATACCTCCACAATAAAATAAATTAAAAAATTTGTATTGTTCGATACATATGCGTACCGAACCGAAAGCACTGTATCGAACGGTTCAATATCGATACGAATATCGTTGCACCCCTAATATATATATATATGTGTGTGTGTGTGTGCGTGTGTGTGTGTGAGTTTGCCTGATTGAGAGTGCATATCTATTTCCAATAAAGACATGATAGCTTTACCCAAGGAGATCATTTGTTCATTTGTCATGTTAACAACACCTTTCAAGACAACATCTACCATGTTTAACCTTTAGCATTCACAAAAGGTGGCAGATGGGCACAGGATGGCTGTGTCTGGGCTTCAGGGGAAAGGATAGTTTATGAAAAGAAAGGACACGCGGTGCTATTTCTAATTAGACAGCACACAGCAGCTCTTTCAAAGGCAAAGGAAATTAACTCGTCGACCTCTCGACACTCAACACTGACACAAATCAGCAACTTCACTGAGAGAATCTGCTGCTGACTGGGCACTGGGTTCAGACACAGATGACTTTGCCACCCCTCCCAAGGCTTGTGGGTGGGTGTTTGTGGGATATGTAGCACTTATACCCAACAATATCCGCTGGGTCAGGGTTTGCACTGACTTTCAAAATAACAGGGTCAAATGCTGTGTTTACTGCACTGCGTTCTAGGCTCGCTGAATAGGTGAAAACCCTGAGACTCCAAGGTCAGTGAACAGCACTTTCAGACGACATAAATGGCAGGTAGTAACAAAATAATGTACTCACATTTGTGTGTCCAGTGCAGACTTTTTCAGTCATGCTGGCATATTTTCCTGCATCTCTGATATTTATCAAGTCTGCAAAAAGCTGCCCGGCTTCACACTTCTAAAAAGCTGCTCATGGCTACCTTTGTAAACAACAGATCAAGATTTAAAAAAAAAAAACAACCTTTCTCAAGAATATCAAAAGCAGCTTGGGGCAAAAAAGAAATTGTTGCAGCTATCTGTAGTATAGATCAATAAGTGTGTAATGACGCATTGTCTGGTATTTGTTGTAAAAATATTAACACATCTGACAAATACAACGCCGATAAAGTGACTGCATTAGAGATTTCCTATTTTAGTTATTTTTCAAGCAAAAAAAAGAAAGAAAAGAGCAAACCATATTTTGGTCCTGTTTATGCAATGCAGAGTTTTGCCTATTTACTTAACTGTGATATGTTATAGTTAGGTTTCTGCCAGAAATGCTATTAGACTTAATGGATGCTTCAGGGGGAGGAGAGAGTTTATAATTCAGTTCAATTTAATGCTGTATTTGCTATTCATATAATGCTATCCTCCCACTATAATGCTAATTGTTAATTGTGTGGTGGCACTGATAGAAGAGGAGCAGAGGGAAGGGGAACTGAGAGAGGCACTGGGAAAAGATAAAGTCATTTGTATTTATACCAGTGGAATAACACAGAATCATAACCTGGTACAGCTTTGAATGATTTTTAGTCTACCCTGATTAGTAGAGATATATGGATGGATATCAGCTGAACCGGTGAGGAAGATATTTAATTGTGAGATCCAGCTAGCCCTTTAATTTGTCTTTTTTTTTTAAAAAAGAAAGTGCGTAAAAACAACAGAAACAGTAAAGTAATACACATTAGCAAACAAAATGGCTGTAGCTCTTTAGCTAGGCTAGATGTCTGCTAGCTAGGCCTCAACTCAGCTAAGCTAAGCTGAACTAGACCATTTTATGGTGCTGGTGCCTTCTGCAGCAGTTTGATGAAGAAATAATATAGCCATGATACAATTGTTCAATAATTCAGAGTTTGGTTTTGGCAGATAAAATTGTAGCATTCCAATTAGCACTAAGGACAACGCTTGGTACAATATGGGTTAGCGCTGCACTCACACACAGTATAAAGTGCTGGTTTCTGTGTGCCGTTCTGAAGTCTCAAGATAAACCATTCTACCATCACCAAGTTGGTTTCAAAAGACCAGATATGACGAGGAAGGAACAGTGAAACCACTGGCTCATTGGCTAATAACCTGTCAATCACAAGTTGATAACCACTGACCATATCCAGGGTAATCCACGTTTTTTAAAAATAGAGAATAATCTAAGCAAACCTCACACTATATTCAGTTTAACCCCAAATGAGTGAGTGAACCATAAACTCAGCAAGAACATTTTTACGGAGGCCAAGTCAGAAAGGGGTTTTTCCCACAGGTTTCTATAGCACCAAAAGTCTTTTTTGCAGCAATCACCATCTGTTGGCACTAGCACTGTTGGCAATGTTTCATATTGTTAGGATTCAGCTTGCTAACAGAGCTTTCCAGCCTTAGCAAATAACTTAGTAATCTACACTCAGGTGGAAATATGGTCACTTCTGACTCCAAATTTTTTTTAAAAATTGTTGACACTAAGCCTCCAAAACAAGATGTGATAACACAGTTGATCTCCTAAAGAGGGTTCATGTACAGTAGCCCAATACAAAAATAACAAAGATTATGTAGTGTTGTGGATCATGGTCATTCATTTGGATTTTGACTAGAGTCAGCTATTCATTTATACTTTTGTTTGGTACTCAAATGTTTGAGCTTTTGCAATATTTGATTAATCAAGTGACTTATTAATGAGGATACTGACTGATAATAAAAATAAGAGTTAAATACTTTTTAAAGTATACACCAGGGATGGGCAAATCCAGGCCTCGAGTGCCGGTGTCCTGCAGGTTTCAGACGTGTCCTTGATCCACCACAGCTGATTGAAATGCCTAAATTACCTTCTCAACAGGGTGCATTCTCCTGAGGACCCGTCCTTCCCAGTCTACGTGGGTTGGGTCCTCAGAAGGTCGGGTAGACCGGAAGTGAGCGGCTGTGAAATCTAGCCTTCAGTTTTGCATCACCGCTGTCTCGGTGGAGTTTAATAAACTCAGCCGTCTGCTCCTTGCTATCTAAAATATAACAGGACACTGGTATAAATTCTCGACCATCTCAGACTTCTGTTTAAACAGTTTTCTGTTTGACGTTTATTCAGCTGTGTGAAAACCTCCGGAGGAACCCACCCAGGGGATTAATAAAGTTTTATTTTATCTAATTTAATCTAATAACTTTAATATCAGCCAAACCGATTTACTCATGAACAAATAAAACACTGAAAAAAGCCAAACGATAACATTTTTAAGTTATCTAAGTGGCTTATATATCACGTTTAACCTGAGTAGCGAAAGACCGCGGTGATCTGAAAATGATGTGACCGGAGTTTGCCCTCCTCGCCGGCTCTATTGACCCTCGAGCTCCCAGCTAGCTATCGAGCTGGTGGGTAACAGACGTCTCCGAAAACGTGATGTGATGTCTTGATAAACCGAGCAGATATTTGAAGTTTACACAGCTACATTCTCGCCTGAAAACACGTTAAAAGTTTATTTTGTGAACCAGAAAGAGTAATAAGAGTAATATTAACACTGAGTAGTGGTCACCATTGTTGGAAACTGGCTGGGCCGTGCTATGAATTCTGGGATATGGTGGGCCACGAAGAACACACCCGACCCATCCTTCAATTTCGGGGAAAAGGAGGACGCATTTGTCGGCTGCATTCGGAGGAGTCTACAAATTTGGACAGCCTTCGTTGCTTCGCTGTGACGTAATTGGCCTACAAATGCAGCCTCAGGAGGATGCAACCCAGGAATTTGGACACCCCCAACATGTCTTGAAGTTCTCCAGAGGCCTGGTAATGAACTAATCATTTGATTCAGGTGTGTTGACCCAGGGTGAGGTCTAAAACCTGCAGGACACCAGCACTCGAGGCCTGGAGTTGCCTACCCCTGGTATACACTATATTCCCAAATGTATTCACTCACCCATCCAAATTACTGAAATCCAGCATTTTAATCACTTCCATGGCCACAAGTGTATAAAATCAAGCATCTAGGCATGCAGACTGCTACTACAAACAGTTGTGAAAGAATGGGTTGCTCTCAGAAGCTCAGTGAATTCCAGCGTGGTACTGTGATAGGATGTGCAAGTCCAGTCTTTCTCACTACTAAAATCCAAGAGCAGGATGAGTGGATGCTGAGGTGCACAGTGTGCAAAAGGTCACCAACTTTCTGCCAAATCAGTCACTACAGACCTCCAAACTCCATGTGGCTTTCAGATTGGTTCACGAACAGTGCTGAGAAGTTCATGGAATGGGTTTCCACGATGCAGCTGCATCCAAGCCTTACATCACCAAGCACAATGCAAAGCAGTGGTATAACACATACCACCACTGGACTCTAGAGCAATGGAGACGTGTTCTTTGGAGTGATGAATCACACTTCTCCCTCTGGTCAATGGACGGGTGTCAGTTTGGCGGTTTCCAGGAGAACGGTACTTGTCTGACTGCAATATGCCAAGTGTAAAGTTTGGTGGAGGAGAGATATTATTGTGTGGGGTTGTTTTTCAGGAGGTGAGCTCTGCCACTTAGTTCTATTGAAACAAACAATTAATGCTTCAACATACCAAGACATTTTGGACAGTTTCATCCCCCAACTTTATGGTAACAGATTGGAGATCACCCCTTCCAGTTTCAACATGACTATGTGCTACTGCACAAAGCAGGGTCCATAAAGACATGGATGAGCGAGTTTGGTGTGGAAGAACTTGACTGGCCTGCACAGAGTCCTGACCTCAGCCTGATATACACGTTTTGGATGAATTAGGGTGGAGACTACGGGCCAGCTCTTCGTCCAACATCATTGTCTGACCTCACAAATGTGCTTTTGGCACAACACTAAACCTTGTGAATAGCATTCCCAGAATATTTGGAGCTGTTATAGCTTCAATCATTTTAAACCCTATGGATTAAGAATGAGACGTCACTCTCAGCAATACACTGCATCTTTGTCTGCCCTACAGTTTATTGCTATTTAGAGACCAATATATATTCTGCTGATAATGGTATCACTTTAGAGCATCAACTGAGTGCTGTAAAAAGTCTGATGTATAGGGTGAAATACACACAGAGTGTACACAAAACACAGATAATAACAGTCACTGTGTCAGCTGTGGTTCTTTTTAACACCAACAAACTCCGACCAGCTTATACATCAGTTCATTAGGCACCTACTTACCATGAAAAGGCCACCATGACCACAAAACAACCCACCACCCACACTGTACCTATCTGTCTCTTCTCTCCAGCTAAACCTCCTACCTCTCCCTCCTCCACACACACACACACACACACACACACACACACACACACACACACACACACACACACTGCAACAGCATTCTGTTTAATCAAAATAGAGCTGCCCTTCAACGCATTTACATGTCTCATAATGGGGAAGAGTCGGTACGAAGCCTGTCATTACGCGCACCATTAAAACACAGCAGTAGACTAATCTAGCACTTCCATAAGCAACAGCAGCAGCAGGAGGAGGAGAAGCAGCAGAGGACGAGGGAGTGGAAGCTGACTGTGGATGGAGAAGGAAAAGAAAGCAAAAGCAGTCATTCGATGCATGGTTGGTTTAGCTGTTTAAAGGTTGTGAAAGCCGCAGTGGTGAGTACATGACAAGGAGGAGGAGGAAGAGGAGCAGCAGCGAGAAGAAGAACCAGGTAGGGATGTCAGAGGAGTGACATGAGCAGTCGGTGAAGTGTGAGAAAGAGCAGCAGGTGAAGGGAGAAGTGTTGCATAAACAGCAGGAGGAGGGACCAGCAAACAGGCCAAAACAGCAGGTGATGCCTGCTGGGAAGGAGACAGAGAAAGGAGCAAGAAGTCATGCTTGAGGAGGAAGGGGAAGGGACGGGAGAAGAAGAGAGGGGGGGAAAAGCAGGAGAAAAGCGAGGAACAAAGGCAAGGGGTCCATGGGTAGGAAGGGACACCAACAGAAAGAAAGGCTGAAAGACGAGCAGAGGAGGAACTCTTGAGGAAGAACATCAGGACTGTAATGAGAGGTGTGGAGAGGGGTAAAAGAAGTTCATGAAAACAACTAGAAAAGTGATGATGTGCAGACTAGACGATGCTGGGATCCTTTAGGGAAAATAGGTCATGTCTGGAGAGAACAAGCCAGAAAGCAAAGGATGAAGCAGAAGATGTTTTTTGGGGTGTAGAAGAAATTGGATCTTTGGAAAAAGAAGGGGGAACGGGAGTAGATGGTGGGCGGTACTAAAATTATGCTGTTCAGAGAGGAGCACCAGCAGTGAGAGGTACTGGAAGGGAAGTAAAAATAAGGAGCAGCGGGTGAAGCTTGTGGAGAAGGAGCAATAACAATGTGATGCCTGGCTTACAGGAGCAACAGGGGTTAAGGATAGAGGAGCAACGGGATGCTTTTGAGACGAGTTGCTGGAGATCGTATTTGGGAGAGGTTCACGGTAACACAAAAGAGGCACGAGGTGATGTTTGGAGGCGAGCGTGGGGAGATGGCGCTTCAGGCGGGGAAGCGGCAGGGAGGAGCAAGAGGTCACTGTAGGGAGGAGCAGCAGAAGGAGCAGCGGGGGAGGTGGAAGCAGCTACAAGGAGCCGGTGAGCACCTGCAAGCTATAATTATGATTCACTTTGCTGCTCACAGGTGAGTGGTGGCCTGTGTGATAAAACAGCTACAACAGTGCACTCAGGAGGGAGAAACATGGTAATGTTTGATACTAAACAACGCACATTTTTATAATATGGCAACAGACATTTATGGACCCTGTAAGAAACTTGATACAATTTATGCACGTGTCATGTACATAAAGGCTGTACTAAATGTGATTTATGTCCTTTTTCATGTCCTGGAAAGGCTGGATGTTTAAGGCTGTATAAAAGTAGAACATGGAATATATTAGAAGAGCACAAAGGGACTACTTTCTGTGTCATTTCGTGCATGCGTGCACAGCAATAACTGTCAGTATTCCCAATAAAGCACTAATTGGCCCACTGCTGAAAGGCAATTAGCGTTCATATTAAACCCCAAACACACCCAGCTCACCATGAAGGACCAGAAAACTTACTGTGGTAAAAATCCTCCATCAGTCTCAAGTTTCTTCCAAAAATGCATGGAGCTCTGCATAAAGTTAAATTCCAAATGTCTAAGGATAAGAAAGCTTAGCTGATGTTACATCTTCAGAAGTCTTCTGCTCAACCACTGTGCATAAATTAAATCACCCTGCGCCAGCTGTAGCACTCAAAAAGATGCTCCCTGGTTTGCAAACCTACCTTCCACTGCATGCACTGAAGTAACCGTGAAGAGAACCAGAACGGCCCAAGTGGCCGGCATGGCCAGTCTGACTCCCTGTCCGTCCTCTCCCATTATCCTGCTAACAGAGAAGAGAGAAAAAATCCCCACTGGAACACGCTGTATTCCTCTGGTAAGCAGTCACATCGCAGTCTTCAGTCTGTGTGAGTGTGTGCTGAGCCGGCACAGCCAGCGAGTGCTGAAGGGGATACACTTCTTCTCCTCTCTCTCTCTCTCTCTCTCTCTCTCCCCCATCTATCTCCCTCTCTTCTCACCGTCGCACACCTTTCTGTCCAATCAGGACAGAGAATGTTGCTCGTAAACCAATCACCCATTCTTTTCCACCTGACCCAAGATGAATGCCCAATGGTCAGGTCTCCCCTCCACTGCCTCCATCCCACAGCACGACGAGCTGGCGTGATGGGACAGCGGCACCCAGTGGTCAAGGATCAGCACAGCAACTAACTAAACCTTGCAGTGACTGTGGTCCGGTGACATTGAATTGCTGAAGAGTCATTATGATGGGATGTGAGCTGTGGTCTTTCTCAAGAGTCTTTAAGGATATTGCAGCAATAATGATGTTCGATCCTCTTGATAAAGCAGGAGAATCAATGCTTCTCAGCTATTGGTTCCTCAAGGTTTGGACTGAGACCGCTTGTTCCCTACACACGCACGCCTCATTTCTTTTTATTTTGCTTTGAAGAAGCCACGTCTTCTCATAAATTTAAAGTGTTCTGAAGAACTATTGCTGTTTTTCTTTAAACACTGGCTGCTTTGTTAAGCCACTCAACACTGACCTGTGAGCTATTCTGGCATTAAAAAGGCAGCTAACTTACAGGATGGACCACTGTTGTGTCTACACATTTTCCAAAGAGCTTTTAGCATATCTTGGCATGGTGTGCAGTGTGTCCTTAAAAAAACTGAGGAAAGTGGAGGACAAAATAATAAATCTACTGTTCGCCTCATCAGAAACAGTCGCAGTGAAAGGGTGGCTGAGGTGTGGCAAATTATACAGAAACTGGACTGGAAACTAGTGGCAACAGGTCCTATGGAGCAAAGAATATAAGTGATACATTTTTGGTTTGAATCATCATCAACGTGTATGGAAGAGGTCGGGAGAAATGTTCCACAGTGAGTGTCTACAGCCATCTGTAAAACATGGTGGAGGCTCTGTCATGGTTTGGGATTGCATTTCAGCCAGTGGCGTTGGTGACCTTCTCAAAATTGGTGGAATTATGAATGCAGAAAAATACGGTCAGATTTTTCTGCATTCCAAAACCATCTGGAAAGCATCTGGTTAGAAACAGCTTCATTTTTCATCACGACAGTGATCTCAGACACACTCATAAACTCATACCTGGATAGAAAAAAATACACACAATCAATCAGCTTTGCATTATTTTTTCTGGATTATGACAGTTAACCGTTTATATTTTTGTAGCATATTAGAAGTTTCAGCCTCTGGGTTTGATGTTGTCCATATTCAAAAAGGGCCAAAGTTGTCAAAAAACTATCTTGACTTTGTCTCAGAGGGGCAACGTAACCAGCAAGGTCAATCAAAACAGACTGGTCTCAGTAAGGGGCTTGATGGACATGATTTTATATTTTGGTAAGGAAATTGGAAAGATGTCTTAGTAAAAGAGATTCTGCATGTCATGGTCCTGCGACCATGACTCAGTGACTTTATGTTTATGTACTTATTGTTATTACTTTCATTATTATTCATGGCTGTTTTGGGATGGTTTGTGTTTGGGATTTTAGACACTGGGTTCTGGGTTTGTGCTCCCTCTGTTGGTCCCTGGTGTTAGTGTTCCCCTGTCTCGTCAGGTTAATCAGGTCCAGCTGTTTCCCCCATCTGTGTGTGATTTCCCAGTGTCTCTTTGTGTATTTATAGCGTGTGATTTCCTCTGCTCCTCGTCGCGTCGTCTGTGTTCCTACCTGTGTTCATCCTCTGTGTTACCCTGCGTACTCTGCATCTACCCTGTGAAATCCTCTGCGTGCTCTCCCTGCTGTTCTCCCTTCGTGTTCAGGTTTGCCACTCCTTTGTGTAGTTTCACCCAGTTTAGTTCATCCGTAGTTCTGTTTTGCCATCTCCTCTTTATGTTTGTTATTATCAATAAATCACCCTCACACCTGAATGAGTGCTGCGCTTTGAGTCCTCCTTCCACTCTCCACACGGCCGCTGCCCCGGACCGTGACAGTGCAAGTCTGATGCTGATACTGTGCATACTATAGTTAAAGGGCTTTCACAAAAGTCATACAGAAATGTATATTTTACACCTCAACACATGCTGTACATGCAACAAGAAACCCCTATGTAGGTCTGTTTACTTTCTGCAGACTTTCAGCCCAAGGCCTCTGGTAGAAAACAAACGTTGAGTGGTTTTCTGGTCTTTCACATCACTGGGAGAGACCTCAGGGTTAATTTGATACATGAAAACAGCCTTTGCAGTATTAGGAGAAAAAGCAAGGACTAGAGTGTGTGGCCTTGTGTTACAGGGGATAAAGAGGATTAAGTGAAAAACAACTACGGTTCACCTACACTGGTGTTTTTGCTTGTGTTGACTAATCAGACCTCTTTTCAGGACTGTGTTGATGGACATTTCCCTAAATGTCCTCTTAGTGCCTTTTAAGGGTGAGATAACTGAATTTTTAAATAATCATTCTTACAAGTACACTTAATCTGCCAGAGTGAAAACATCTGTGTCTCTCTCTAAGCCGCATGTCCAGCTTTAACCCTTAGCAGATTTAAAGCATCTGGGACTGCCACACTGCTTTAAAAAATGCAAATTGTCACAATATATTAAGACTTTCAGTTCAGTTATTCACATTTTTTAATCACACTGGCAAAAAAGACAACTCTCTAAAATAGGAAGCATTATTATGTTTTTTGGCTACCTGCAAAATCCTAAAAGGTGTGCGTACTGACAAAATGCACTATGGAAAAAATAAAAATCACTCAGTGTTTCTGAAAAAAATGCAACTTTTCAACCCCAGAGGCACTGGATCAATTTACTTTTTTAGGTTTCCTGTCTCCTTCATCCTGTGCCTCTTACACTGTCTCATACCGCTGTGACATTGCTGCACTTTTCTTCCCAGATGCTCTATTTCCTGTCCCTCAAGATGACATTTCAGCTGCCAGCAGCTTTATGACACACACCACAACCTACATGGCAATCGCTTTCACTCAGGGGCTACTGCATCCTGTTCATATTGACCGCTATCCTAAAGAGCTGTGTATATGAGCGTGCATGTCAGTTAGAGGCAGACAAACATAGGGAGACGCTTCTTATCTTAAAGTCAGCAGTTGGAGGCATTTATCATTTCCTTCCAGCCACAGGTGGAGACCCAAAAGTCGATTGCAGGTCTGCTGGCTGCCGCACGAGCAGAACAATAATGTTTGAATTGCCTCCGAAGGTTCTGGTTACTCTTTTAAAATTGTGCAGCTGAGGTCACGCAGCCCTTTGCTAAGAGGTATCTCCATCCTGAGGGACTCAGCGAGGTAAATAAGCTTTGATCAGGAACAGAGCAGTCCGGCACAGTGCTGAAAGTTGATTGGTGTACATGTCTAGACATAGCAGAGTGGAAATCAAAAGTGTGGTAGCAACATGCCGGTAAAGGTCTGCTCAGGTTCTACTCTCACTTCTACATCATTCACAATTACACGACAGGAAACATTACAGTATAGATGAGTTATATAAAAACAGATCTGTGCATCACACTCACAGTTTCACAGGATACTGACAGTGAGAAGTGAAATGTGAGGCATTCACACGCCGAAAAGTTCACCTTGGTTCAAAAACATAAACTTGCCGTGAACTTTCCGTTTGTTGCTGCTTTTTCGTCCTGTCATATCTGATCTGAAAACATCAGGAAAATGAATCATTCAGTCAATCAACACCCTTGACAGGCAGGATTGTCATCAGCCCCAGTTTCCCCCCGGCAGGACCAGATGATGCTTGTCGTGTCCTGTTACAAAGAGCTATATGTTTATTTATAGCTGTAGTGGAGCTCGCAAGTCGAGGCTTTAAATAGAAAGAGAACAAAATCATCCCAGATTTGATGTTCTTGATTAGAGTGGGATGATATCTGGGAGCGGATATGGCATCAGTGGAAACAGGGCCAGGCAGTGAGTCATCTGGTGGGCACAAAGCATCAGCCAAAAAAAAAAAGGTGCTCAGTCACATATTTGTTTTTACTTATTTTGTCATATTAATAGCTGCATAATATCAGAAGATTTTAATGCTTAGATCAAGAGAAAGACCTTTATATTACGTGTAGAAAAATACAGCAAACAGCACTACTTAGGCTCATTTATTAACATTGCTTTGTTTTGGTTTCATACTACAGTTGTCGCCATCTTTGTTTTTCAGAGCCAGAGGTTTCCATATTTCGAAAAGAGAGTGAAATCCTGGTTTTAGGTTGATAGTGGGTAGATTAATTAGCTTATTTCTATTGGGTGTATCACGCAGTTACTGATACCTGCTTAGTGCTAAGTAACCTACTATTAAAACACTTGCATTTCACTCATAGACAGTGTAAATGACGGCTTCTGGGTCTGAAGTGTGAAGTGCAGAAGTGCCTTAAATCTGCATTAGTTCTTAATCCACCAAGGGGCAATGGTTGTGGTTGGAAAAGACTTGTGGTCCTATACAAGTCTATGGGATAATTATTCTCTGCAAAGGTGAGGTCTTTATTGTTCATCTTGGGTTATAATGCATAAATCATTAAGTCAGATTTATAAGTTTTAATCATTCCAACTGTCAGATCAGTTTATCCAGGAAATGCTTGTTGGCCACCAACTTACGATGAGTTAACTGGAGTGTGATTCAGTCAGATCACGGTGGCTACAGTGGTGTGAAAAAGTGTTTGCCCCCTTCCAAAATTACTATTTTTTATATTTTTGTCACACTTAAATGTTTTAGATAATCAATATGTATGTATATTAGACAAAGATAAGACAAGTAAACACAAAAATGCAGTTTCTAAATGTAGATGTTTACTATTAAGGGGGGGAATCCAAACCTAAGTGTGAAAGCGATTGCCCCTCTGTTATAACATAAATTAACTGTGAAAAGCTTAGCTCAGTTTCTCTAGCCACACCCAGGCCTGCTCACTGCCACGCCTGTTCTCAATCGAGAAATCATTTCAATAGGACCTGCCTGACAAAATGGAGTGGACCAAAAGATCCTCAAAAGCCAGACATCGTGCTGTGATCCAAGGAAAATTCAGGAACAAGTGAGAAACAAAGCAATTGAGATCTCTCAGTGTGGAAAAAGTTATAAATCCATTTCTAAAGCTGTGGGACTCCATAAACCACAGTGAGAGCCATTAACCACAAATGGCAAAAACATGGAACAGTGGTGAACCTTCCCAGGAGTAGCTGGCTGACCAAAATTACTCCAAGAGTGCAGCGAGGTCACAAGAGGTCACAAAACCCCCCCAAAACAACATCCAAAGAGTTGCAGACCTCACTTGCTTCAGTTAAAGAGAGTGTTCATGATTCCACCATAATAAAGCAACTGGGCAAAATTAGCATGCATAGCAGAGTTGCAAGAGGAAAACCACTGCTGAGCAAAGAAACATAAATTCTCATCTTAGTTTTGCCAGAAAATTTCTTGATGATCCCTAAGACTTTTGGAAAAATACTGATGGGACTGATGAGACAAAAGTTAAAGTCAAAGTCCCGACCTGAATCCGATTGAGATGCTGTGGCATGACCTTAAAAAGGCGGTTCATGCTCAAAAACCCTCCAGTGTGACTGCATTACAACAATTCTGCAAAGATGAGTGCGCCCTTCTTCAACAGTGCTTCATGAGACTCACTGCTAAGGGTGGCCCAACCAGTTATTAGGCTTGGGGACAATCACTTTTCCACACAGGGCCATGTAGGTTTGGATTTTTTTTCTCCCTTAATAATAAACACTTTCATTTAGAAACTGCATTTGGTGTTTACGTCTGTTATCTTTGTCTAATATTTACATTTGTTTAATCTTCTCAAACATTTAAGTGTGGCAAACACAAAAAAAACAGGAAAGCAGGAGGAAGGCAAACTTAATATTCAGGTTTCTAGCACGATGTAGAGTAAGTGGTCAGTGTTTTTAGACAAGTCTGTGAAATAACCACCACAGCAATCTGCTAGCAAAGCAATCACAAGGAGATTTTTGCCAATCAGTTGGGGAATATAGATTTTTCCCTAGACCTGTCTGAATTTTACTTTAGGAATCGTTTTCCAATAACCTCTCACAACTCAGGGGAATAGTCATTTTCCCCTAGATTTCCCCAGCACTGGTCTCTAGGCCTGGACAACTGCGGGCTTCACTTCATCCTACATCGTCACCCTGATTGTCACACATCCAAAATGATGTCGTAGGGGTGTCTGCAAAACCTCAGTAAACCTATGGTTTAACTCAAACTGGAGCTCATAATTATCAGATGGTTAGGAAAATTCACCACATTGAAAAATGTTTTTTGCTGTAATTCCAAAAAGAAACAACAAACTGTAAAGTAACCTGTCAAAGTGCCCACACCCTTAACCATGCATAGTTTTAAACTTTAATATAATTCAGAGCTTTATAAAAATGCATCCCTTGTAAAATGCCCTGAAAGTGGAACTCTATATATCTAATGCTATAGAGGCTAAATAACTTTTTCTGTATCAGGCTGTTTATTTCTGATGTGAAGTAGAGGATTTTAACACGAAATTCCTTTTTTTCCAGCCATGAACTGGTTTAATGCTTGTGAAGAAAAAAAGAAACTGAAGTGTAAAAACAAAAATGTGTGTTTTTTACCTTGTTGATCAGCTCAGATAACGTGCCACATAACACCCAGTTCCACTCTTAATAAATACGAAGTTAACTGGCTTTTGTCTGTAGCTTTACTTTTAAAAACACACTTGAATGTGTTATTAATGTTCTCATGAAGATCTCGAAGACTCTAGTCACATTTTGCCAAACTGCTGACCTATTTCTTCACATCAATGACAAAAAAACCCACAACTACAATCAAACAGAGTTTAATGAATGAAATGTGTGACTGGATACACTGATGTATAAAAAAACCCGGCTCAATACACAGAGTGAAAAATGTGTGTGTGTGTGTGTGCGTAACACATTTGCGTGAATCAGAAGTTCCATATGTAGCAGTATGGTGCTGCAGCTTGAAGACAGGCATGCCAAGTAAATGATCACCAGGCTAATGCACACACTATTTCACAAATATCCTGTATGTACAAAAGTTGCAGGAACTTTAAACCATTTCTTTTCTTTCTGGTGCGTATGGAGTATAAAACCTGGTGAAGGGTTCTCACGTGTGTGTAATAAGCTTTGGTTTGACCGACCGTACATCAGCCTCAACACAAGCAAGCATTCCCCAAATGGTCCTCTCTGGATTTTACCTTCTCTGTGGAGTTTTGTGTGCGTGTGTGTGTGTGTTTACTGCAAACAGATGTGTAACAATCGTGCGCATTCTCCTGTCTTTACAAAACAGAACTTAAGGAAACTGCTTGTGTGTGCTTGAGTTTAAGAGCGTCAACGAGGCTGCTCACTTCACAGAGATCATGAGTTGTTATTAAAAAAAAGAAAGAAGTGGTTGTTTCAGCTTCCTTCTGAAAGCCAGTTTGAAATTGTTGGGTTTACAGTACAGCACATCTGATACATGACAGGGTTGTGATCAGTTATCTGCAATATTTCGAACAAATCCCACTGAGTCTGTCCGCTTAAAGCAGTGACACCAAGACTTCTGGACGACGACATCACAGATTACGGGGAATTCCTCGCCAGTAGAGTATTATACTGTACATTCATGACTCGATATGATGCCAGCCTTTAAGCTAATGTACACGAACATTTATAGCGTACACAATGTTTGTTAAGGTAGACAACTCTGACTCAAGTAGTGAAATAACAAAAAATTAAATTAAAAAAACCAAGAAAAATCTTGTTTGTATATCAGGGCACCGAACATGTTTTCACAGGCCTCTGCAGCCTGCTGATTGGACACAATTAGACATCATTATCTTCATCAGAGTCTTCTTTGTCATCACTTATTTGTCTGTCCTCATTCCAAAAACACGCTAGCAAGCTAAGACATATGTAAACGCAGTAAAATAAAGAATACAATCAGTTTTTGCTCTTCTGAGTCGATGAAAATGTCTTCTCATTCCACAAATGTCTCCTTTATTTATTTTTTTATGGTTTTTTTGTAGGTTTTATTTTTGTTGGCAAAGTTACTTCCTCAAGCTGAACCCCCGTTTGTCCTTCCCATGGTTCAGCCCTGCCTTTGACTTCAAACTCTCGACCGAAGGCGGCGGTGGTCCATCATCGCTGAAGCAGCAGCAGAAGGGTCACCGGGAGCAGGAGCAGCAGGCTACAGAAGCCGGTTTGGAACGCGGCCGCGCCTCTGACTCGGTTGTTGTCCGGCGAGTAGGCATACAATCCTGGTCTGCTACGAGGACACTGGCCACCTACACACATACCGCTTCCAGAGCCGCTGATGTCATCACCTGGAAAAGAGAGCGATACGGATAAAACACTGTTAACGGTAAACTGTGAAATAATTCTTTAAAGACCAGTGGAAGCTTTTTTTATTAAATGTCACCTTCAGCTGCTCTTTATAATTGACCCAATTGTGTTTGGGTCCGTCTGAAATTCCTGAATGCAATTAATCTTTTAATTACACCATTCATAGGGAATATTTTGTCCCTAAATCCCAGGTCTCATTAACTCTAGGGAATAAGACCCCCGACACAAGAGAGCTGGTGCATTTGATCTACTTGCAGAATCAGTATGATATAAAACAACTATTTCTGGTATCTACTTTTACCAGAAGATCACTCACTTGCATCCTGGAAGTCTACATCATTGCCATCCAGTGCATTTTTCAGCCTGTTGCTCATAATTTTGAGTTGCATGATCTGCTGCCGGATGGTCATGTCTGGCTTTGTGATGTCGAGCTCCACTTCTGGGTTGTTGATCTGATTGGCCAAACCATCGCCCATCACTTCTGGAAGGTACCTAATTGGCCATGAGAAGCGACAGGAATAGAAGCATGATGCTCATAGCTTAAATCACTGCCTTATGACTGTCACATTATCGCTGATGACAGAGCTTGTGTGTGCTCAGCGGACTGTGAGGCATCAATATTTGGTTTTATGGGCACTCCTTAGCTTATCTTAGCCTTCGGGGTTTTCTCAAATGCAGTTAATTACTATTAAATTAAATTTAGTTATTTTTTTCTATAGCACCAAATCACAGCAACATTCACCTCAAATAACTTTGTATGGAAAGGTAAAGACCCTACAACAATACAGAGAGAACCCCAACAGCCAGACGAGTCTTAGTAGAGGGAGTTTGCGCAGCTATATTGTGGTGTTAAAAGCACAGTCGTGCAGCCTGTGGTTATGCAAAAGAAAACAAGTACTTGTGAGTATCCTCAACTGGAAAATACAATACCTAGTCCCAAAGCTTTAAGAAATGGGCACCAGTGGATAGTAAAATCAGTGCTGCAGAAGAAAGAAAAAACCCCTTTTAAAAAAAATTATATAATTTTTATTTATTATATTTTTAAAGTATTTCATCCAGCAAGACACTGCTTGAGAAACATTAAAAGTCGTGAGGAGTGCTGTGTTTGAAAAACTATTACATAAACCCTTTGTGACTCCTGATGGAGCTGTGCAAAGTCTGGTTGTGTAATTGGCCTTCTGACTTACACCCCTTTCAGACTGACACCTACGCTGCTGTGTCAGCCACCCCAGCTATGTCAGGAGTAAGCATCTCTTTTCAATTGTGGGCCAGTGTTTTTAGCATTGATCATCAGGGCTTAGTTTTTCCAGACATGGATTATGCCTAATCCTAGACCAAATACTTTTTCCAATCAGGATCTTCAAGTCTAGAAATCTGTGCCTGGGAAACCAGCCGAAAGAGATCAACATGTCCCGGTGCAATGGACGAGCAGGGGTGTGATTTTGTTTAACTTTCTGTTGTAATTAAATAATAAAATGTAGGCATAAATAAGACAAAGTATGCTGTGGCAAAGAACTTATTATGCAAACAAGAAACTAAAACTTCCTTTTGTCTCAGACAGCCAAATATCTTTGCAGGCGCGTGAGGTCTGAGTCACTATATGCCTACCACTCACTTTTGCATTTAGGCCTAAAGCTCTCTTTCAGCCAATATATTCATGTATTTTTCTTTATGAAAAGACTCAAACAAGGCAAATTTACAAATAAAACACAATTTCATTAAAAGGTTCAGCCTAAAGCCGCTCTACGCCCATCCAAAAACTCCTCTCCACAGCTTCCTATCACGGCTACCCTGTAAGTGGAGACAGCTGTGCTCTGGCTCCACAGGAGACCGGGGGCGCGGTCGAATAGTCAATTCTGCTTAGGAAGGTCTCTAACTGAGTTAAGCGACCCAGAGGTATCTGCATGGCAGCCATAATAAGAGCCGTTCGAATTCTCTAAATACTTAGAAAAGGTCATTCGATGCTTCATTATCACCTCCTCTGGCATAGGACAAACTGCACCATCCTTTATGAAAGGAAAGGAGATAATGAGATCCCATAACTCATAGCTACTCACCATCCGACCATTAAATGATTCAAAATAAACTGACAAAGTGACGCAGATCATGTAAATATTAACTATGAGTGTTCCCCAATTTACAGCCTGCTGATTTGTTTAGAATTTTCAACAGCAGGCTGCTAAACCCACAGCTGCTGTAACAGGATCTACTTCTCATCAAGCTATCGCCTTATGTGAAGAACATACTGTGGATTTATATTAGCTCTCTAAATCAAGATTATGCGCTATATTAATTGATCGTTGTGTTTAATGTTAGCTATAGTTCACTTTGCATTAGTTATATCCGCTGTAGCCAGAATCCCCAGACTTTAGGATCATCATTAAAGTAATTTATAACACACACACACACACACACACACACACACACACACACACACACACACACACACACACACACACACACACACACACACACAGGACTCTGAATTGGATAAGTGATGGATGGGGGGAATTTTTCTTCACTTATAGACAGGCTTAAAAAAAGGAGGAAATGATGCGGTGAAGTATGTCAAGATCAAGGATCAGTTGCCAGTTTGTTTATATGTTTGGCATCTCCCACTACAGTATATATGGGTGTGTACTTTTTCTCTCCTCCCCCCAGGTGTTTCTGTCTCTGGGTGAGAAAGGTGTGAGAGGTCCCAGGTTCAAGCTCCCAATTCATGTTACGTGCCCTAGCCTTCGGGGTAACCTAAACACAACATGAGACACGACTCTCAAGAAAAGACCGGCACCCTAACAGCCAAAGATGCTAAGCAGGAATTTATTTGCTTCACCAAAACAACAAACCAACGTTTCCTGCTCTCCCCTGACCAAAAATAAAAGGCAAACAGAAGACAATGTTCTAGTCTATGCTCCTAAACAAGAGACAAAGTGTTTCATCAAAGAAATGGCTTCTTATTCCCATTTAACTGCTACAGTGCTTTGAATTTGCAGTTCTCTAGTTATAAAACGATATTTTTTAAAATGCTCTCAGCTAGCCGCCACGTTACCAGCAATACAAATGAGCTCACGCTGTTCACTAAAGGATTTAAGTGCAGGATTCTCACACAAGCACTCAAAGCTACGAGCAACTGGCTGGCTCAAGGAGAGATGCAAGGTGGCTGTCAGCTGGAGGCTAAGAGGCTGCTGTCCACTCAATTAGCAGTCGCTGCATGTCTCTGCCAACACACACCTTGTAGGAAGGAGAAGGGAAAAAAAACACAGTCCCACTCATACTCTGATGGGAGGAGCCAAACACGTAAACAACATGGCACATAACAAGTAAGATGCACATGTTGTTTTCCCTCTTTTGAACAGTGTGGTTCAACAGAACAGACACTCTTCCTTAGTCAGTATGAATTCGCCTTCACAACTTTCTTTCTTCATGACATTTTCCACTAGAGTCAAAGAACAATGTGTAGTAGAAGGAGGAAGCAGGTCCTTTTTTTGACTATTTGACTGCACCCCTAGTGGTGGAAGCAGGACACACCCACAGAACCAAAGATAGATGGAGTCTGATTATTCAAGACCTTGTATGTGAGGAGAAGGAACTTGTTATTGCAATTTGGGCACCATGACACAATCCTACTGAAAGAAGATGTGTGATGATGCCGAGTTATTGTTTCCACAGGATTTCTGTTGTAATTCTGCGTCTGATATCTATTGAGCTCTACAGAAAACCACAAGATGTCACTGCAAAGCTGCAAGCGAGTATTAATGGCATATTCTTTATCACACACAGTCACACACAGTCAGCAATTCATCTTTATTTCATGGCCTCTTTCACATTATTCACACACACAGAGGCACAGCACATATTTGATGTTTAGTTGGCCCTAATCCAAGCACTTTAAAGAAAGGGAGGTGCGAATGTGTGTGCACGTGTGAAGCGTGGCCGGATCCTCAGATTGTTCTCTAATCCATTTGCACATGGATTAAGGGAGGCAGAAAAACACACAGGGGTGTGTTCTTTTGTTTCCATGAATACCTGTGTCGCAGGATGTGGATTTCTGCTGGGATTTGGAATCACTGTATGTGGAAGAAATGTAAGTTCGGCACCTTGGAACTGATGCCTGCTTTGTTTTGACACAGGTGCTACAAATGGCTTTCAACGTGAAGAGGAGGCCTGTGTCTCGCAGCTTCATCAGAAGCTGGATGTTTGGCTTCTTCTCTTTAGAAGCATTTTCCAGTTTTTAAGTATTAAAAAGAAACGTTCTCTTTGGAATGAAACTTCACTCAACAGTTGTTGTTGGGATGAAGGTGGGATGTCTAACTGCCTTCCTGCCTTTCAGTAACAAGTGCATGTGGGAATAAGGAATGCAGTCAAAAACAACAAAAACCTAAAAAGAAAAAAGTACACACAAAATAGACTATGAACTTTTGTCTTCTTCTTTCACTTGATAGCTTGAGGGGTTGCCACAACAGATCATTTGCCTTCATCTCACCCTAACCCCCAGCATCCTCCACTGGCACATCAACCCTCTGCATGTCCTCCTTCACTACATCCCTGAACTTTCTCTGTGGTCTTCTTCTTTTCCTCTTGCCTGGCACTTCCATATTCAGCATCATTTGTCTGATATATCTGCGCATGTCCAGACTAACTCAGCCTAACTTTGTCTCCAAACCCCTCAAACTGAGATGCCCCTCTGAAGTACTCATTTGTCCATCCTGGTAGTTCACAATCAAAATCACAATCATCTTCAGCTCTGCCGCCTGCAGCTCGGCTTCCTGTTTTTTTGTCAGTCTCACTGTTTCCAAGATAGTCTCACTGCCATCTTGTAAGCCTTTCCTTTCACTCTTGCTTCTGTCTTTCTGTCACAAATCAGCCCTCATACTCATCTGCACCCACTTTATCCTGCCTGCACTCTCTTCTTCACTTCTCTTGTGCACCATCTGCTTTGCATGGTTGAACCCAGGTATCTAAACTCATCTACTGTCACGACCTCTACCCCTTCTATGTTCACCTTTCCACCTGTCTCTCTCTCTCATTCACACACATGTATTCTTCTGAATTTCATTCCTCTTCTCTCCAGTGCAAACCCCCAACTCTCCAGAGTCTCTTCCACCTCTCACTTCAGTGTCGTCTGCAAACATCATAGTCCGCAGAGACTCCTGTGCGATCACATCTGTATAAGCCAAAAGCCCAGACTTCCAGCTAACTTGAAACACTCCATTTTATTTCTATTCTCAGCTCTGACAGAGGTGACAAGGGTCATATGCTCATCTTAGACACACAGCTCTGGTTGTGAGCACAGCAGCTCCACTCATCTGCTGTCCACATCTTTTCTTTAAGAGGGGGGCAAAACCAATCTGCAGAAGCTGGCTTAAAGGAAGAAGAGTGTGGATTAACTGAGGGGCTGCACCATGGTCCTGTGTACTATATTAAGGGATTATTTTGATATGTGAATCATACAAAGCTGCTCTAGCAAAGTGCATGAATAAAAACATTTCAAATGAGAATAACAGCCCCACATTAATGCTGAAGATAAATGCAGGGAGGTTAAGTAATAATCTTTATATGATGTATAGATAAGTAAACAGAGAAAAACATATAAGAGGTTAGGTTCAGGCTTGTTTTTTAAAATCAACATTAATGCGCATATTTCCTGCTTTTTTTCCCTACCTGGCTTTAGTGATACCATTCCAGCATTTGTCCTGACTGTTGCCTCCAGGTGCCAGTTTGCCACATAGTGCCAAAGAAAGCTGAATCCAGTACTGACGCATCTCCCTCAGCTTACTGGATAGATCCGATACCTAACAACAAAGAGAGTGCAAACAGTCTTTATAAACAATACATAAAGTGATGGAGTCTCACTCTTAAAAGCCATGCAAACACCGATAAAAGAAATTCTGCTGAGCTCTTCAGCCGGTCGTTTGCGCTTACATCCATGAAAATCCACTGATGCTTGCTGTCGTTAAGTATGTAATCATTATTTTTAAAGTACACCACACACAGGTGTGGTGTACTTTAGATGTATGCACCTGCATTTCAAGTCTGAGTCCAGCAGTCGGGGAGGGTTTGTACTCAGACGCAGTCAAGGAGCCACTCTTCTTCTTCTGTTCATGAGGGGTGGGACTTCCTGTTCCTGGCTCTCCTGGCATTCCACACGTCTGATACACCTACAAGCACAAAAGACACAAAGACAGATAGAAAGATGCACACACCGTGAGGTATTTACTAGCTAAGTTTACATTGGTGATATCTAATTCACCCACTAGATGGCGCCACAGACAAGCATTTGAAAATCTCAGCTCCTTTTGCACTGACAGTATATTAATCGGTATATATTAAAGGAGCAGATCACTATCAGTATATCTGTGGCTAACTATGTAAGCTAATAATGCTCTCCATTCTTCTGACGGACTTATCTGGATGGTGCTACGTTCTTTATGATCCCTTATTCACAAGGGGTCACCATAGCAGCTGTATGTTTCATTTGCCAGACAACCTTCCCCATGCAACCCCCAAAGGGATTCGTTTCTCCTGGTTACACAAATGTGTGAACTAATGTGTCAACGTTTAAACTATGGATCCACCATTCTGTCCTTATATGACTTTGTATGTTCCTTAACATGGGAATAAAACCAGTACAGAAGTAAAAGGTTTGGATGATGAGCTGTTTATTTGGAGATAAAAAACTAATATAGGTGTTGAGTCAGACAAGCTTGCCTTAGCTGTAAAAGCATCCATGTTTTCCTGCAGGTAGTGCACCGCCTCGTAGATTCGAACTGGGATGGAAGAAAGAACCACGTCGAGGCTGGGCTCTGTGCTGAAGCTAGACGCCACCTGGATCATCGTGTCTTAACAGGGGAGTGAGGACAGCGACTTTAACCGGGCAGTGTTTTTCGATTTTTTTGTTTAGCAGAATTGTTAAATAAACTATTTAAGTGAATTCTCAGAGGATTAGTAAGATTTTCATTGTGTCTCACCTATAAGGTTCTGCCACTCAGGGTTCAGGTCAGCCTGATTGGCCAGGCAGCCCTTCATGACGTTTGCGCAGTAGCTGGAGCACGGTTTAGCAGAGGCCACGCCACGACAATGGGGGCAGTATAGCAGCTTCATCAAGGCTCTCTCACACTCTGGACTCAGAGAAACCTGGTATGAGTGAATGGAAGAGTCAGTTTCATTCAAAAAGAAGGAAGTTTATGTTTCTTACAGGGAAAAAGACAGAACAAAAAATATTGGCAGTCACCAGCGCTACCCCTCCGCCTCAGGAGATGCACCTGTGGTGCAAATGTGAAATCCCAGGTGATTTCCTTCTCTAGTTATTGGATTCACAAGATTTTCAAAAAACCTTCTGACCTAACCCTAACCCTTGATGTTGAGATCTGAACTTGTCTGAGATTTTTAGTAGCTGCACTTCTGGCATTATTTTGTAAATCCTATATTGCCTCTTTCTCACGTTATTTCACAAAGTTTGTTGTCCACCCACGCTATTGTCAACCTGCCCCCCTCTGTCTTTCATTGCTAAGGAGTAAAAAACAGAAATTAGTTCTTTCCCCTGTCCTTTCAATGAGGGAACTAATTAAAAAACACACAGTAGAGGGCGCTATCGCAGCATAATATGAAATACAGGCGCAACTGGAAGGCAATGATGACCCTGCCTGTCTGTCTTTTTACAACACTGCTGCTCTCTCAGCTTCTGATTATGAACCCAAGTCGTGAAATGTTGTCAGCTTCACCACGACTGCTGTCACATCTCAGAGTGGGACGCTTCAAATCAGAGAAACAACAGCACACAAAGGTGTGTTTGTCTGATTTTAATAAGCGCCGTGCTCTCTTGCATACCCTCACACATTCATCTCTGTGCATTCTGAAGCTCAGTCAGCACACACTCGAGACCTGCTCGTGTGGAAACAGTCGCTGTCAGCGCGAGGTCTGCGTTCATTTGCGTCACACATTTTTCCATGCGATAATGTCTTTCATGTGTTTAAAAGTCTGCGCTGCTAATGAAGTTTTGACAAAAACTAAACGAGGTGGGCTACATGTGCTGTGATGGAGTGCACAACTTGAGCAGGTTTCAAGAATGTGCTCAGATTTTCATATCAATCAGAAATGAATGGAACCTACGGGAAACCAGAAACATGCCGAGTTTTGGGAAAATGGGCTTAACACTACCCAATTCCTGCTTTTAAAAAAACAAAGATTTATGCACTGCTGATATACTGGCATCTGGGACGAGTGATGAACCGAAGGCATGCCTTGCTCTTGTTCTTTGTGTCCTAAATCAAACATTAAAAGAGAGGAGGCTGCAAACCATAAAACGCAGACAAAAAACAAACAGCCAAATCTGACGTGCTCCGTCCCCGAGAGATGAGAAAACTGCAGCAAGAGCTGGAAAAAAACAAAAAAACATCATCACACCCATAATTTGCTGTCATCCCTCCAAGTGAGAGTTTTGTTCTCATGGCAGAGTCTGACACTTCATTTCTGATGATCTTTGTGTTTCTCATTTGTAGGGTGGGGACATTTTCTCTGGCAGCCAGGGTGTGACGATCATGCAGCCATCATCTCTGCTTTCCTGGGACTACGCCAGGCAGGCCTTGGACACACACACACACACAGGCTGTGTGTGCAGACGTTCGTGTTTCCATGACTTCAGTGGACATCATTTGCCTTTCACTGAGTTCATGTGGCTTTACCCTAACCTGAACCTGAACTGCTACTTGCTTCATTCTCATATTTAATTATATACCTCACGGGGACTTGCCATTTCTCCCCCAAAGAGGGAGGATCCCAACACCTAAATGAGTATTACAAGCATGCACGCTCACCTGTGAGACCTTCCTGACCACATCTGCGCTGACTAACAGCCCCTGGACAAACGACCTGGCTGTGACAAACGCCCGGATCACCTTCGCCTTCATGTCTCGAGGGACGTCTCCAAACGGCCGCAGCGTCTCCTGTTGCTTAGCAACACACTCAAGGTAGTCCTCTGATAAGCTGACCTGTGAGACAGAGGTGACAGTGGAAGTGGACACACTGCGGATGAAATATGTTGCTGGGTACGCTGTTAGAAAAAATACAAGATCTTCCAGAGCAAGAGCAAAGGCAAAGGAATTCCCCAAACCACATCAAGAATCTCCAGTTTGGCCAACACTTGGGGACCCAACTGGAATTAGCTGTAACATTATTTTCTCAGCTGAGTCAGTTCCCTACACACCTTTTTTATTTTGCGTCTCTGAAAAAAAGGATACTTTGTCTTTACTCACATCTGTGGGTGCAGAGGCTTTGAATGTGCGCTCCAAAAGGCGGGACCAGAACTCGGACAGGTTCTCGTCCAGGTTGAGAGCAGAGCCCCGATAGTACTGACGCAGGTCTGTGTAGAGATCCCCGTACAGACGGCTGTTCTGGGAGTACAGCGGGCCGAGAGGAGACAGCACCTCCTGCAGGGAGCGCTCGGAGCGACCGTGCAGCTCAGTGAAATACACTGGAGGAGGGAAGGAGAAGAAGAGCCTCACCTTAACCAGAACTCCACAACAAGGCGAATTACATGCACATGCTCGACACATCAAGTGTAGCAAACAAACACCTATTTATACGTGTAGTGAACACACAGCAACAGCAATCATCTGGATTTCTGTTTCCAGACACTCCAAAAATGTCCTTTAATTTGTGTCTGGCTTCATCTGAGCTGAGTAATCCATGTGGCGTTTTTTAGCAGCTAGATTCAAGAGCTGGCCGATATCATACCAAACCTGCAGGCTGGTGCTGAGCAGGAAGTGTTACAGTGAGTTTATCAGATGGATTTTGATGAACGAGCACCTGCCAGGCTGTGCATGTGGAAGCTAGTGACTATATTGCTGAGACAGGGCCAAAGTAATGGGGCTGAACCGTAACTCTAAAAACAACCGAGGTGGACTGTAAAACTCTAGAGAGGTGAGGGGAAGGCGTCAGTTTTCAGTGCGACTTTCTTACTATAAACGGCTTTTTTCACCTCACACGTTGTCATTTGTCATTTTTGTTTTAACGGCCTTTCTGTTAAACAGCCACGATGCAGATGAACTATTTTCACTGCCCAGTCAACACGCACATTTCGTTTATAATATTTGACTTAAGATTTATTTAGGTTTAATTTATCTCTGCAGACAGATGGATAAAAAGCGAGCGAGAGCCCATAGGAGAGAACGAGGGAGTCAGCGAGCTGTCTCTGCAGTATACTGGTCTGGGCTTTTCCCTCATGCTTCAAAGGCCATGTACCAGTGCCAGTCTGCTCTAACAACATCCAGATGGACGGCCACGTTACTGCTACCGAGGTGGCCTGCTGCCTTCAGACTAATAATACTGTCCTCTCCTCCTCCTCCTCCTCCTCCTCCTCCTCCTCCTGCTCTCACTTGTCTTTCTCTTTATTTATTTTTATCCTGAAACATTGTTTCTTCTCAGCGCTAATGACACATTTCTCTCTGGTTGCATTCGTCTGTTTCGCTGGTGTTAGCAGCGGCAGATCTCAGTCTTCTTTCTCCCTTACATCCCTCTCTCTTCCTCTGATGTGCAGTGATCTGCAGACACGGCTCCTCAGTGGGTCAACTGCTCATTAGCTGAACCAGCCATTGCCCCAGGGGACACCCCTCTGTTTGTGGGTGTGTGTGTGTGTGTGTGTGTCTCCCCTGAGATGAGGGGATCAGCTTATCGTGTTTCATTGTTTCTGCCTAACTCCGCTCTCATTATAGCACCCAGTCAGGGGTCCCCTTGACGCACACACGCACACTTTTGTACAGTGACACACACACCCACCCTCTCCAGCTGTAGTATTGAGCGGTGTGCACGGGCAGAGCTTGTAACAAACAAAAAGATACACAACACACTAATGTCACACTGCTCTGGGCTCACTTCTGAAGCTTTGCTATCGAGCTCAGCTAGTAATGAGTGTCTCGCACACAAACACACACACACACACACACACACACACACACACACACACACACACACACAAACACACACACACACACACACACACACACACACACACACACACACACACACACACACACACACCGTACTTACTGTCAAAGCTCCTGTGGAGACCATTGAAGACAGCCTGCAGCGACCTGCCGGCCTCTCTGATCAGTCCCTCTGTTTCTTTGGTGCTCAAACCGGCCAGGTCCTCCTCCATTGTGCTGGTACAGCAAGTCGGGCCCTGAGGACACATCCTCAGATGTTCACCTGACGCAGTGAGAGGGACACTAATTAATTAATTGGGCTTAACTGAATTGACATTATCTAATAAATGAACTTGTCAGCTTTCGAACATGTCCGTTTTCCACCATCCCGAACAACCACGAACACCGGGCTTAAAGAAGAGCGAGGTGCAGACGGGAGCTGTAACCGATTCTATTATCACTCATCGGGATGGCAACAGTCAGTTCACCACTTTATCTTAGATTGAAATATGTCAGCTACTGCTGGACAGTATGAGGCCCCCCTGAATTTGCATCTAGCGCCATCTTAGGTTAACATTTGAGTGCACGTTGAGTCTACTGTTGTAATATATCTAAATCTAGAGCTACAAAGAGGACAAAATTGTATTCTGCTAAATTAATGCGCGCAAAATAACTCACGCTCCAATCAGCTGTAGCTTTGCTTTGTAATTGGCAGGTATTTCCACATCTACTTGCTAACCTCCTCAGAAAGATTAAAACATTAATACCTGCCAAACATCAAGATGTTACAATTACAATGAGGCTAATCTCTACGTAGTTGTGCCGATAAGATGCAGAATGAGACAACAGAAATCTTTCATCTCATCTCAGACATCTTAACGTATTACAAACATGCTTTGTTTCTATTTATTCGCCAACCCCTCCGGTCTCACATGATTAGCAGGATCTGGCATGTATGCAGATGCTGTTGGACCACTTTAGTTACTGCTGCATTAGTATTTGAAAACTTCGAAATGAACTTGTATCTGCTGTGTGTTCCTTGTGTGTAGTGCTCTGCTAATATTTGGCTACTTAATTACAACTTGGCTGCAGGACACTCTCTTTCTATGTTTTTGCCAGAGTAAAGAATTTGGGTGCTTCTCATAAAATATTTATGACACTGCTGGAACCGTTTTATGCATTCAGACAAGATGAGCACTATTTACAGTGTATACAGTATAGCTGATTCATATATAGCACCAACAATGACTTTTTTTGCCCTGCTTTCCCCTCGGACTGTATATTTGTGTGTCTGCACTTTTTGAGGAAGTGTGTAAACTTGATTTAAAGTCTGTAATCGTTTTGTAAAAGTCCCTCGTTGGAGCCCATATTGCATTTAGCATTACTAAACATATTCATTCATATTCATTCATCTGTTTGCAAACAATATTATTTATTTAACAGAAACAAAAATTACCAAGGTCGATATTATCAGCCCTCTGATAATGGACCTTATAATATTTAGCCATAGCAGAAACCACTGCTGTGCAGTGATGCGTTCTTTTCCATTGTAATGCTAAAACTGAGGGTTATCTTCTAAAAACCTCAGCAACAGTTTGAGCTGTCACTTGAGAAATCATCATGCCAAAAGCAAAAGAAATCCATTTAGGCTAAAAGAATTGTTGATGCTCACAAAGCAGAAGACGGATATAGTTATATTTAAGGATAAAGCTATCACAACAATTCCAAGTTGTAAAAACTGGAGTCAGAAGTATCATCAAGACATTCAGAGAGACACACAACACAGAACAAGCCTGACAGAGGATGGAAGCAAAAGAGTTCAAAGACTAGCTAAAGAAAACTAGTGAGAGACGTGTTTACCAAGATGGGAAAGTCGCGAAGAAGAGAGGTTGGAGACCAAGAAAAACTCCCACAAAAGTGACACGTTCAAGCCAGGCTGAAGTCTGGAAAGATTATCCATACTGGAAGCGCATCCTTTGGCAAAAACTGGGTCCGGGTCATCGCTTTGTCTTCCAACGCGACAAGAATACAGAACATGCGTCGCTCCTGGAGAAGAACTACCTCCCGAAGACCAAAATGAACATTGATTGACTGGGATGTACCGGCCCTGACTTGAATTCCACTGAAAATCTGTGGGCTGAACTGAAGACCAAGGTATATGCCACAAACCATCGAATCTGGAGGAGCTAGGCAGATTCGTCAAAGAAAACCGGGCTGGGATTTCTCAGGAGATGTGTGTGAGACTTATTGAAAACTACAACCACCGACTCCAGGCTGTTATCCAGCTATGCTTTGACCCTGGTATTTTATTTTTTCTGAAATAATTTGGTTTCTGTCTGCAAAGTAAAATAATTTGAGCATCCAGAATAAAACTAGGCTGTTTGGAAAAGCTGTGTTAAAAATTCCTTGCTCTGTTTGAAAACTTTTGGGAAATATTTTTAAAAGAATTACATTTTCATTCCATTTAAAACGAATAATTCGGTCGTTGTCTGATCATGACATTCAAACATCACAGAAATGCAGAATCAAAATGTGAAAATGTACCGCCTTCAGCATTTTATTATTTTTTTGTCTCTGGTCTCATGGGGATTCCCAGAAACTGAAAAAAATTGAATATTCTTTTCCCCACATACACAAATAAACATTCACAAAGTCTCAAAAGCAGTCTGCAGCATGGACTGGTTGCCTTCAGGATTTGTGTGTGTGTGTGTGTGGGTGTTTATGTGGCTACGTCTGGAAGGGTTAAGGGTGAGTAAGTACCCCAAGGCTATGTGCATCACTGCTCTCTGCCTTCTTAACAGTTTCGGGAATCGGGTGTGTGTGTGCAGGTCTGTTGGTGTGGGTGCGCGCGTGTGTGTGTGTGTGTGTGTGTGTGCGTGTGTGTGTGTCCACTGCAGTAAGTGGAGCAGAAGGGGAGATGCCTTCATCATCACTGCTCCATGAATCTTTCATTGGCACTGGGTGGTGTGTGTGTGTGTGTGTGTGTGTGTGTGTGTGTGTGTGTGTGTGTGTGTGTGTGTGTGTGTGTGTGTGTGTGTGTGTGTGTGTGTGTGTGACTCTGTGTGTGTGTGTGTTAACCGATAACCGAGAGCGAGATAAATGGTGGCATCTGGATTGCAGGAAATAGGACTTTTGTATCACCTTGCTTCGTTTCTCACATCCTGCTTTTGATATTTGGAATAATGTTTGTTTCACTGCCTTGCACAGAGTCACGGCGTTAAACCCGTCACACGCCCATCAGCTCTAACACCGAGATATTCTCTTTCATTCGGTCTTTAGTGTCAAGTGTAGGTCTGAGATGAGACGCTTCACTCATCTGAGCTTTCAAAAAAATCTACCAGTCACACCTGCTTCTTCACTGAGCGGCGAGCCTCATCATTAACTCACGTTGGAAGAAGCTCTTAAAAAGAACACTAATCACATCCTCACACTTAAGCTGTGAATTTTCACGACGCCCACAGTCCTTTCAATCTGATTTCCGGCGATAATCACTGAATCCTCATCTTTGTGCGCCGTAATTACAGCCTCACTGCCAGTTGTTCCAAACATTCAATCACATATTTAGTCAAATATACAGTTTGATATTATACGATCAGTTTGGCCAATTTTCCACACAGCTCTGCAGATTTGTCTCTGATTGGACAGGTAGAAATCATTCATGGGTGCTACTTTTTCAAGCATTTGATAGTAAAATTTACACCCAACTGTTTAAAATGCTTCATGCCTCAAGGTTAACAGCTACCCAACCCTAGCTGGGTTTTGTTTGAATTGGCCACATTTGTGGTATTCAATCAGGTATAAAGGCAAAAATTTCCTGAATTGCTAAAGTATGCAGCGAGATGTGTTGTATTAATGGCTTTAGAAGGTTATAAAACATGTGAGCCCTTCAATTGTCATGTCAAATAGGTGTGTGGGGGGTGGGGGTTGCAGACAGAGTTTAACAAGTGAATCCTTTGTTCTGAGCTACGTCTTAAACTTCCTAACTTTTATCCCTAAAACCTGCAGCTTCCTGAAATATTTTTGCCTCAAATGAAGTTTGCTTTGGACTCAACCCATCTTTGCGGAGCGTCTCTGGTCTCATGCGCTGGCATATCAACCACTGCATTTGCACACTAGGGTAGATGCCAGTATTCTTCTCTTTTTTTCACAGGGTTCAACTAAAATAGATATCCAGGAACCTCTCTAAACAAATAAATACTTTGGCTGATCTCTCACTTCTGGCTTAGCTTTACCCCTGGTCGTCTATATGAGCACACCCTTCTTTAGATCCTAACAACTGTAACAACCTCTGTCCGATTTCCAATCTACCCTTCATTTCTAAAATACTCGAAAAAGTGGTTGCAGCTCAACTTCATTTACACCTAGTTAATAATCTATGAGAGATTTCAATCTGGTTTTCGCTCATGTCACATGCTTTACTTAAAGTCACTAACGATCTTCTAATCGGAGCTGACTCTGGTCTTCTCACCATTCTCGTCCTTTTAGATCTGAGCTCAGCCTTTGACACCATTTCTCACTCTGTACTTCTAAACAGACTTTCCTCTCTCGGCATCTCTGACACACCCCTCGCCTGGTTTCAATCATATCTCCTCGACCGTTCCCAGTTTATTCAACTAAGATCATTCCGCTCTCGTCTATTCCCCGTCACCTCTGGTGTACCTCAAGGCTCAGTTTTAGGCCCTCTTCTCTTCATAATATACATCCTCCCTCTAGGTACCATTTTCTGCAAATTTGATCTTCAGTTTCACTGTTTTGCTGATGACACCCAGTCCATTCTTGTCCACAGTCTTGTTACGTCCCATGGTCTCCCCCAAAAATCCCTCCATAAGCTTCAACTGGTTCAGAACTCTGCTGCTCGCATTATCACCAGAACCCCCTCCTACCAGCACATGACCCCTGTTCTTCAGGAACTTCACTGGCTTCTTGTGAAATTCCAGATAATATTCAAACCTCTTCTGCTCACCTTCAAGGCCATTCATAACCTCGCTCCTCCTTACCTTTCTGACCTGTTAACCACTACCTGTTCTGCCCGTTCACTTCGATCTTCTTCTTCTATCCAGCTTGCTGTACCTTCCTTCCGCCTCACCACCATGGGAAGCAGAGCTTTCAGCTGCTCTGCTCCCAGGCTGTGGAACTCTCTACCACCAGAAATAAGAAACATTGGTTCTCTCCCCCAGTTTAAATCCCAACTCAAAACTCAACTGTTCAAATCTGCATATTCACTGTGAATCCACTGTTTGTTTAATTTTATCTCTAGTGTAGGGTTTCAGCAGCAATAACCAGCTGTGACTGAGCAGTTTCCAGCAGTTTTCAACAGTTCCAAGCCCAACGGTGCCAGGTATGGAGCATAAACAGAACTACACTTGTTATTTTTGGGTTTCGCACCATAAACTCATCCCCAGAGTGAAACCCGCCTTCATAGAATTCTACTAAAAAGTCAAGGACAACAACCAGAACAGTGCTTGGTGCCACTAGGTGCACTGAACTGGTCAGATATGTACAATATATACAAAAGGTATCCTCAAAATGAAGATCAAGTTAAAGGAGCACAGAGGAGATCAAACATGCACAGGGGAGAGAATAGGACTCGAAGGAGGCAAACTCAGTGAGGTTTCTGATTTTGTTGTATAATAATCAAGTTCACCACTGCCCTTGGTTATGTATCCAAAACAGATGAGTCACCTAGGAAGCAGTGAGAAACTATTACTTAAGCTAAGTAAACTCAAGCTTTAACCTTCAAAGATGCCAAGGATGGAAAAACAACAACAGCAGCAAAACCTGTTTTTACTCTTAACGTCTAAAATGGAAACTGGTCATCACAAAAAAAACAGAATAATTACTGTACAAGACTGCAGAATCACACACACACGCACTAAGTTATACACGTGCAGAGCACTACCCACTTGTTTGGTGTTTTTAATTCATTTAAAGTTTTCAAAAGAGCAGCTGTGACGTAAAAGGCAGCTGAGCTTAACGCAACCCTGTGAAAACATGTCGCCGCAGTCTTTACCATGGCGCTATCCCTGTTAATATTTATCAGCTGCTCGTGGTGATGAACACTCCAGATGGGTGGTTTCTCAGGTGCATGCATGATTCAAAGCCATTGCCAACAATCTTTAAAAAAATTAACCAGACTGCATCCCCCTGAAAATTACTACGTAAGTGTTGGCTAAACACATGCGACACTGCAGGAGAGCTGATCGGCAGTGAATGAGTTACTGCGGCAACTTGATGTTGTGCACAAACTGAACATCTTTCTGTAGTTTGCCTGTTGGATGTGGGCACTGGTATTTGTGATCAACATGAATTATTTGGCCAGTATACTGGCTGACTGCTCACAGATATACTATATATTTTCTGATATGCATCGATATAAAAGTTTGTTGAAAAATCAACTTGTTTTCAATAATCTCCACGTGTAAGTAGAGTATGGTTTGAGTAAAGTTGGCGATCAAGGATCAAAGAATGCAATGAAAGCAAAATCCATTTAAATACAGATTATCCTGTTTTTTATTGGAGGAACACGTTTTTCACCTCATGAGGTTGGCGTGAATCCCGAGGAGGTAAATACTTTGGTATTGATTATGTGGAAATGCATGATGTGATATTTATGAGGAAAAATTCCTTTAATGCCAAGTAGAGATCACAGACTCCCACAGCCCTCCTGGAGCTAAGTGCTGCATTATAGAACCTGGTTGTGCTGCAGGGTATTTTGCACTTCATCATTAGCAAATCCATTTAATTCAAACCTTCTTTTTAGTTTTGCCTTCAGACAGCTTACACTGGTTGCCAAAGAGACCGCATTCATTTCCTTTTCCCATCAAAAACATACGCCTGTGACTTTCTTCTCTGCATCACACCCTCGCTGTTTCATCTCCCCACCCCCTGAATTCCTTGGGATAGCCCCGACATACCTGAGCTCGTCTCGACAAGCGAGCAAACCTCAGCACAGATTACCTGCATCGCTCTGCGGGCAAACAGAGAGTCATCCAGGCAGGGATAAAAGGCCCAAATCAAGCCCAGTCTGCAACAGGAAGGGTATTATGATTATGGGGGTGACACGGGGCAGAGGACTGGCTGTAAAGTGAGACTACGCTCAGTCCTCTTTTGAGTAAACTGAAACTCAAATTAAACTTCAATACAAGCAAACTTTGAATAAGACAAGCCACCATTCCTACTTTGGCAGCACTCACATTTAATCAAAGACAAATTGTTGAAGCAGCAGTTTATTTAAATACTTGACAGCAGCTGTCTGTTTATCTCAGTTTGTCACTTAAGTACACATTAATTAATCTCCCTCGAATGCTGCGCTGTCAGTGTTCTGGTGGCATGCTGCTGGTTTGTATCAGACACAGCAAAACATATCTGTCATGGTCCTGGGTCGGTGACCCAGCGCTTTTAGTTTGTTATCATTTTCCTGATGATGATGATTGTTTTAGTTCTGTGTTATATTCGGTCTGCCTCTGAGTCTGCATCTGTATCTGTCTGTCTATGGTGTCACCCCATCTGTTCGTGAAGCTGTCTGTTTAGATCTGTGTCTTGTTTGGTTCCCCGTGTCTGAGTTTCCTGTTTTATTGTGAAGGTCTCTGTCTGATGTGAGTGTGTTCAGTTTACATTTCCCCTGTCCCGTCAGTTCTGATTTCTCCCAGCTGTGTTGCCCTCCTGTCCCTCATCCCCTGATTACTGGTGTGTATTTAAGCCCTGTGTGTTCTCCTGCCTGTTGTCGGCTCGTCTGCATTCATCCGTCTACCTCTGCGGTCTATGGTGTTCCTGTCTCTGCCCCGCACCCCTTTTGTATGGTCTCAGGTTTGTCACTTAGTTTCTCCCAGTTTAGGTTTCCGTTTGTAAAGTACTCATACCTCGTTGCCTGTTTTTGTCACCACCACCTTTGTAAATAAAACATCACTCGTATCATCAGTTTGCTGCATCTTGGGTCCTCCTTTTCCTCCACACCACACGGCTCCCTCCGCCAGCCGTGACAGTACGAGCCGACCAACATGGACCCAGCAGCATCCGCACCTTCCCAGGAGTTTCGGGAGGAATTAATTGACACTGTTTCAAGGTTGGTCAACTTGTGGCTCGAGCACGAGGGGGAAGGGTTTCACCGCGCGGTAGAAGCCAGGATACAGCAGCTAATCTCTGCCCACTCCTGGCTGCTGGACTCGCTTCACCCGCTAGCACAAGACTTCCTCCTTCATGAGCTGCACCTTCGCCCTCCAGCCGCTACCGCTTCCCAACCCAGCCCGGCGGTGAAGGTTTTGCCCGGCCCGCCGGAGGTTTTGCCCGGCCCGCCGGAGGTTTTGCCCGGCCCGCCGGAGGTTTTGCCCGGCCCGCCGGAGGTTTTGCCCGGCCCGCCGGAGGTTTTGCCCGGGAGGAAGCGACGATCGCGCCGTCGGCGCGTCACCCCACAGCCGGAGATTAGGACTTCGGAACTGCCGGCTGTGGTGAGTGAGAAGGACCCTTTTTCTGTTTTGGACTGTGTGACTGTTTGTTCCGGGGCTGTGTTTTTTGAGTCAGCTGCCCCGCCGGTAGCTCAGTTAGCCGCTCAGTCGCCACCTCCATCACATTCAGCCTCACTACCCATAGCCCAGTTACAGTCACAGTCAGATTCATTAGACACTATGTTACAGTCCATAGCCCAGTCAATAGCTCAGTTGGTAGAGTCCATCAAACCCAAAAAGCACTGTTTTTCACCTGTTCATGTCCAGCAGAGAGACACGCCACATAACGCAGTAATCAGTCCCCAACAGCTGGCCAGTACAGAGACTGTGACGCACTCCAGGGCCTCCCCAGAGGCTGGGTTCCAGCCCCCAGCCGACTCTGGACTCCTGGAGGTCAAGAAGCCAGCTGAGGACTGCATCTGGCTGTCGCTGCCTGAGCTGAGTCACTGCTCTGTGCAGCCGCAGTCCGCTTTGTGTTCGCCAGAGGCCCGTGCGCCTGCTGGTTCTGACCTGTTCCTGCCAGAGGCCCGTGCGCCTGCTGGTTCTGACCTGTTCCTGCCAGAGGCCCGTGCGCCTGCTGGTTTTGTCCTGTGTGTTCCAGGGGCCCCTGTGCCCACTGGTCCTGAGACTGTTCTCGCTGGAGGGCCCGAAGAGCCCGTCCAGCCTCCCGCCTCGTCAGCTGGGGGTTCTGGAGAACCCAGCCAGCCTCAAGTGTCTTCTGCTGGGGGTTCTGGAGAACCCAGCCAGCCTCAAGTGTCTTCTGCTGGGGGTTTAGGAGAACCCAGCCAGCCTCAAGTGCCGTCTGCTGGAGGGCCCGAGGAGCCCACCCAGCACCACGCCTCGTTGGCTGACGGTCCTGGAGGACCCAGCCAGCACATCTCCACATCACCTCCTGCAGCATCGCTGCCGTCAGGTTTTGCAGCCGTCCCGCTGCCGTCATCCTCGTCTGGTCCGGCCTCCGCGTCGGCTTCAGCCTCGCCTGGTCCGGCCTCCGCTTCGCCTGGGGCTGCAGGGGCCACGCAGCCTTCGGTTCCCCTACTACCACCTTCACATCATCGGTCGTCTGCCAGGCCGCTTGTTGGGCATCATCACCACCGTGGCCGCCCTCCGGACTTCTGTTGCCACCCCCGCCTGCTGCGTGGACGACCTCCTACACGTTGCCGTCTGCACGGTCGGCCCCCGGACCTGCATTCGCGCCGCCGTTGCTGTCCGCACGGTCGGCCGCCTGAACGGTTTCCCCGTCGCCGCCACTGCCTTCCGCATGGTCGGCCCCCGGAGATGAACTATTCTAGGCTCCTGAGTTGTCAGCCGCCGGGCCGGCCTCCTGAACTATATTTTGGGACCCTGTTCGGGGACTCCAGTGTGTGTTGTGTTTTGATCAATTCTTTTGGGTCACTGGAGTTTTTTTTGTTTTTTTTTTTTTTTTTTTTTTTGTTTGGTGTTGGTCCCCCGCCGCCCGCCCTGGGTTGGTCGTCTGTTTTTGTTTTGGGCTGTCTGGGGCCAGCCCTTGCGGGGGGGGGTACTGTCATGGTCCTGGTCGGTGACCCAGCGCTTTTAGTTTGTTATCATTTTCCAGATGATGATTGTTTTAGTTCTGTGTTATATTCGGTCTGCCTCTGAGTCTGCATCTGTATCTGTCTGTCTATGGTGTCACCCCATCTGTTCGTGAAGCTGTCTGTTTAGATCTGTGTCTTGTTTGGTTCCCCGTGTCTGAGTTTCCTGTTTTATTGTGAAGGTCTCTGTCTGATGTGAGTGTGTTCAGTTTACATTTCCCCTGTCCCGTCAGTTCTGATTTCTCCCAGCTGTGTTGCCCTCCTGTCCCTCATCCCCTGATTACTGGTGTGTATTTAAGCCCTGTGTGTTCTCCTGCCTGTTGTCGGCTCGTCTGCATTCATCCGTCTACCTCTGCGTTCTATGGTGTTCCTGTCTCTGCCCCGCACCCCTTTTGTATGGTCTCAGGTTTGTCACTTAGTTTCTCCCAGTTTAGGTTTCCGTTTGTAAAGTACTCATACCTCGTTGCCTGTTTTTGTCACCACCACCTTTGTAAATAAAACATCACTCGTATCATCAGTTTGCTGCATCTTGGGTCCTCCTTTTCCTCCACACCACACGGCTCCCTCCGCCAGCCGTGACAATATCGGTTCAGCCTCTGGGTATAGTAACGTAATTGGTATTTGCCCTGCGGTAAAATACATTTTTATGTTCATGGGAAGATTTTTATTTGTTTATTTATTTTGCTCCATAAGGTGTTTATCATCTCCTGCATGGTGCAGAAACCACTCTTTTACTGATTCTAAATCAATTCTTACTGGGGAATGTACGTGGTTTGAAAAAGTCGTTATATATATTTTCCCTCTGCAACAGAATATTTGAGCTTTCAGCTGAAGTAGCTAATTAGAGCTCAAGTGGACTGCTTTAAATTGACCCGATCACCACTTATCTTAGATCTACTCTATTCAAAGTCAAGTCCTAATCAGACTTGATTTTCTACTAAGACTCTGTGACTACAATATCATCAGAAACAACTATATTTTTAATCAAAGTCTAATGTTTGACATTTCATCAAACATACTTGTTAGCGACCTTTATGGGAAAGAGTTCAAAAGCAGAAACTGAAAAGGTGAACGTACCAAAACCAGCAGTTGTTTGAGAAGCCACTCGAGGCTGGCTCCCCCACTGAAAGTATACAAGTTAGGCAAAGCCAAGACGGCAGTGCAGTAAATCTAATGAGGTTTTTCAGAAATCTGACGTTAGCTTGTCTGCCATTTTTATGTGTGACAACCACGGTGGAAATGCAGGGTCAAGTGAATAAAGCCTCTGGCACTCAGGAGACCTGTCTGCAACCACTAGTCTCAAGAGAAGAGTGGTTGTTGGGAGTCAAAAGGACTGCTAAAACAGGATAGGATATTGCCACTGTTTAAATGGCGAGTGGTGAAACCGTGACGAGGAGCCGGAAAGTAAAAGTTGTGCCTCAGTGCTGCAGCCAACAGCAGGTTTTCACAAACAAATACCTGATTTCCACTCTCCTCTCAAGGCTTCAAAATGGTAAAAATACACTTCAGAAATTGATCTGTGACGTCACGGTAGCTGCATCCATTGGTTAATTCAAACTATGCTAACCAAGCTTCGTATAACCCTGCTTGCATCCCTGAATGTTTCTTTTCATTCTGTAATCTTCGTGTTAATAGGTTAAAATTGTGACCTAATAACTTGAAATTTCAAGTTATGTTACTCAAAGTACACCAAAGTACAACACCAGGTAGTAATTGACACTGGAGTGTTTAATACATGGGAATATTACATAGATTCACCCTAGAAGATACTTTTTTTTTAAACTTTATATAATACCACATATATTCTTGGAGTACAAACATACAGTATTGTTATTTGAGCACGAACGACCAATATAATAAGGTTTGAGTATCCTCCTAAGCTGAATATGTGTATATGCTGCGTGCTGTGTCTCTTCCATGTCCAAAAGTTTTTCTTTGTGCATAGTGGGAGACCGACGGCACCTGGGCCTGATACATGAGGGATCTGGGCTGATGCAGGCTGATAGATGGCACTCAGGCCGGCTGCAAAGCTGATGCATGAATCTGCAGGTCAGAGTGACCTGCTGAGGGGAAAACTCGAAAATACCGGATTTTCAGAACACATGACAAGGCAGACTACAGAGTGGAAATCTACAGAATGGATGACCTTGCTAGGCATCCCTCAATAACTAAAAGAGTCACCAAGAGCTGGTGTGGGTGTCTGTCTGTGACGATGTTCTTGTTGTTTTACCGCTTTACCCCCTGGAGGATGCTTTTTGTCTATTTTTGTCCTTTTGTGTATCTATCACCATTGGTCGGCGTTTCTAGTTACTTAGTAATAACCTGAAATTTTGAGAGACTAATTCAAAATTTTGACTTAGGTTTGTCTCGCATTCTTTAAATAAGCTTCCATAAACAATGTTCACTTAGACACAATAAGATCAACATGGGCTTCAACGCGGAAATCAATGTGGTGACATGACTGTTACTACAGATACGTGTTTAGAAAAGAAAGCAAACACAGCCACAGTCAAAAGAGAAAAAATAAAACAAAACAGGCTATTTCTCAAAGCATAGCTCGACACCATTCTTTATACTGAATACATGAGATGTGTGCTTAAAGTGGCTGGAGGGCTGTTTTCCCTTCAGACTTTACGCTTGGCTAAGCTCATCCCAGATAGATTTTTTTAAACTCATTCCAGCCTAATCATTGTTCTCCATTATGAGCTCAATAAAATAATGACTGCAAAAATAAATTAATACGTTTTTGGACCGTGCTGCAATGACAACCACAATTACATAAATACAGGAAAAAAGGAAGTTATAGGACCTTTATTCACCTTTAAAAAAAGCTTTTCCAAGTGAATTTTTAAATTTGTAAATAAACCAGCCAATGTAAGTCTCTTAATATTAAAAAACACTGGCCTGGCCAAAATAAGGAACCAATCTGACTCCTATATACCCACAAATACACTTGCTTAGCACAATGCTAACAATAAGAATACACACATTACGCTTAAGATGAACATCAAAGCTCCGAAAACTTCATCAGAACAAGTAATAATCACATGGACCACAAAAATCTAGCAATGTCCAGGAAAACTGTTACAAACATACCGTGCAAACACACAGGCACCCACACATGCATGCGCACACACAAACCCGCTCTTGTCCCCTTGAGGCCATCATTAGGTGGATCAAGGTCACCAGACACACGATTAAGAAGATCAGGTTAATGCATTTCATAAATACATGCACCAGTTATTAAAATTAGATGTAGATTATAAGCCTTTATTAATCTAAACCATGCAAGCACACACACACATACACACACACATGCACGCACAGACAAAGGTGGGAGACATTTGATGTTACTCATACAGACATAACACCCTGAGGTTGTAGGTTACTCTAAATGGAACATACATAGAGGATAATCTTGTGTCTTTCTAGCACACACACACACACACACACACACACAACTGGTTACAAAGCTATTATAGCATTTCTGTGAAAACATCACACTGCAGCCCTAAACCGACTCTGTAATCGTATCTTTAATCATAATTAAGCACCTAAATGAACTTTGCTGAGCTGGTTAAAAGTTGTTTAGTGTGCACTTTCTTTAATTTTACCTAATTAAAAGACCATTTTTTTGCACCGTGACAATTACAATATCCATTTTGCTTTACTTGAAAAACTCATGAGATGCTTCCAATATTCGAGACCGTGGAGGCATCTAGCAGGTTAAATGAGACGTGTAAATCTAATTACGCCCTCGGCCACGGCAAACGTACTCCATCATGTAACCTGCACCAACACTGCACAATAATATTTCTCTGAGGTCAGGCAGAATGCGCTCGAGCTGAATCAGCACACTATAAACCATAACTAAAGTATCTCAGATGACTAGTTTCCAGATGTGAGCCTATACGTCAGACTGTTTCAGCTGCTGAAGGAGTAAAATATGACAGCGCTCCTAGGGTGGTGCATCACAGCTGCCTGTTCAAAACAAAAACAAAACAATAAGTCTGAAAGTAGCCGTTCTTGATAAATCAGTTTGCAATCTCTTTTGTAAAATGTGTCTAAAAAGAAGAAGTTTGATGATCAGACAAAGTACAAACAGCGCTGCACACGTTTGGCTCAGGAGCCCCACCAGTCTGCTCAGTGTTTGTTTTCTTGTTTCTCAGTGCTCACACTTCATATCTCTGCTCTCCTTTCACCTCAACCAGTCTAGGCAGCTGTGGCCCGTGCTGAGTCTGGTCCTGTCTGGGATTTCCTTCTAATAAAAACCAAGCTTTTCCTCCCACCTGTAGCCAAGTGCTTGCTCAACAGGGAGGATTGTCGGATGTCTATAAGAGGCAGGTTTTGTTATGATTGCTTCTATCCTTAAAAAGACATGAAATGAACTCAAACTTGTAAACTGACATAAATTTCTGGGCTGAACTTTAAACCATCAGCAGTTTTGATGCTCTCATTTTCAGTTTGGACTGGCCTCCTCTAGAGGATGATCTGATATCCTCGTGTTGGTGTTGTTCCCAGACCATCATGAAAATGTTGTTCCAGGTTCAACATTGCAAGTGACCAATCACATTGTTGTGACGTTATTCTTTTGCGCGCCAAGCCATTCGTGCATTTATGAAATTCCAATGTTGCAAGGACAATATCAATTCTGCTTACTGTTTATTAAAGGGTTACGGTTAGGGTTAGGGTCTGTTGATCAGCGGACAGAGGCGGTTTCACGCAGCTTTAGTACAGTTTTTTGTTTTACGACGTTTTTTCCCGAAGTCGCAAAAGTATGATGTCACAACATTCTGATTGGTCACTTGCAATGTTGATCCTGGAACAACATTTAGTATGATGATCTGGGAACAACACCAACACGAGGATATCAGATCAACCTCCTCTAGTGGCCTCCTCCAACATCCAAGGAAAAGCTTTAAATGTCGTGCTAGAAACCTGGAGAACTGCTCCTGAAGATTGGCAGAAGTCAGGTGGTGTTCCCATATAATGACTTTCAAGCATGTAAGAATTATACAATGCATTTGCCTTATAACCTGCATTTCTATCTATGTTTGCATGCTTCAATAAATCGTTGCAGCTATTTTCCAGTTTCCTAGCAAAACATAAAGAAATAAAGGCTATCTCAAGACCTTTGTGCAGTGTGCGTATGGTTGCACAACACTTAATGAACTGCAACCCATTAAACTATCAATATTCCAAAGTAGTAATAACAACATTTGACAACCCTTATGAGTTCATGAGGATAGTAATTATACAAATATTTCAACAGGTTCAGATAAGTCCAAGAACAACAAAAAAATAACCTCATCCTATCAGTGAGTCATCTTCTCATGCAGTGTGTGTTCTCAGGAACGAATGAATGCTGGCACAGACTCTCTCATTATTTCTATCATAACAAGACAGCAACAAGCAGACTGACAACTTTTCCACCTCCCTGTTGCAGCAACTGTACAAACCATGAAAGGGCGCACTAGCTGAAACAATCCCGCTCCGTATACAGCTTCTCTTCATTTATCTGCCAGCAGCCAGCTTTAAAGTTGTACCTCTGTATGTCAGTGCATATTAACTTGCTAAAATAACTGTCTCACATTAGGGCCTGCATCATCTTGTGTCAGTGTTACAGTATTTGTCTACACAGTGAGACTAGAGGCAGCATCACCCTGCATGCAGATGCTTAGCTGAATGGATCTAGCAACCGAGTCGGGTGACATAACATAAACATGGGGCAATATTAATGAGAAACTATTTATAGCAATGTCATTTTTCATAATGATAAATATCAGCTTCAGTTTAATTCTAAGCAAAACTCTCCTTGTCTGACACAGCTTTGAGAAATCAGACCACCTCCAAATCGCCAGTTTTTTGTCACTTCATTAAGCAACAATTTCCTGACCTTGTGCCGGCATCTGACTCTCCTCACTCCTTCTAACTTTCCTAACAGTCTTTCACTTCATCCTGCCTCCCTTTTAACTCTTCTCCTAAAATCTGTTTCTCCATCTCTCAATTTCACTGTCACTGCCTCCTTCCTTTCATTCTTGCATCGCTCCTTCCCTCCTTTCTTCCGTGTCTCCTGCTGAGATGAAAGTTAGTTATGGGAAATGACCTCGCGCTGAGTTAGTGCAGTAACAGCCTATCACGTTGTAACTAATGTGACCTCTGACCTCTGGATGCTTAACAACAGACCCGTGCGCATGGTACAGTGCTCACAAATAAGCAGGGCAAAAAAAAAAGGAAATATATACACATTTTCTTTAGATCACTTTACAAATAAAATGTGAAATCGCTGTATAAGAAGCAGCATTTTTAACATACACACACTCTCACATGCCCCGAGTCTGCCCCAGCCCTGACATCACACACCACATCAAAGCAGCTTATTGCTGAGCAGTAAAAGTGGCACAGTGGTTAGAATTTATTCCCTTGAGTCAGACGTTTACTCGCTGCTTCCCTTTCTTAATGAGCCTCTTACAATAACCCTGTCACTTACTGAGCCAAATTACTGCTACCTAAATGAGGGGCTGATGGTACATCTGTGTGTGTGTGTACGCATGTGTGCATGTGTGTGTTTCCGTCACAGTCCCTTCACCATTTAAGGGCACCTGTATGTGATTTAACGTCCCACATGGCCTTCCTCCCAAAGTACGCTTTTACCTTTTTACTATCCAGTGAAAAGCCAAAGGAGGGCAGAGCAGGAGAGAACCACGAGCTGTAATGATGGAAGAGGAGAGAGAAGTAGAGGAGTGGCGAGGCAATAAAATAGAAATGAAAGGAGGAACGGGAGGACTGAGAAACCATCGACGGAGGCAGAAGCAGACACCGAGAGGGAGGAGGAAAAGAGTAAATTATGTGGCTGTAATCTCATTTTAAGAGTCTGATAAAGCTTCTCTGTGTGATTTTGTGATTTAACGTCATAACTGATAGACACTTAGTTACAAAATTACCAGTTCAAAGTGAAAGAGAGGTGGATGTTGTTTTTCCTGATGCTTGCGGATGCAATACACAGTATGGTGTTTACCATTGATTAGAGTGGGAAGATACTTCACACTGGCCGAGAACCAGTTGGAAGATCTGCTCCAAATAGCAACTGGAACCACTATTTTTACAGCAAAAGAATTGAAGTGATGTATAATACAAGTCCTGTTGTACACTCTGTTGCTGTTCAGTTTCTCATTAGCATTCTATTCAGTAGTGCAGTGATGCTAACCAACACAGCTAACGGACAAGGCTTAACAGCCTCAAAACTAATGGCTAGCTTTACAGTGGTGTGGCAGGGCGTGGTTCGTGGTGTGGCTGCAGGGGAGGCTGACACACCGGAGCTCCGTCGGCTCATGATGTCTCCCCTGTATTAAACGTGCTGGGACCTGAGGGGGTTGTTGTTGTTGTTGTGTGTGTAGCTGTCGGCTGAAAAGCTGCAGCCGAGTGTGTTGGAGTATACAGCAAGCGAATAAAGAAGTGCGCTGGAAAGTGCAAGTATGTGGTAGGGTCCGTCATTCGTGCCACAAGTGACTACAGTGTAGATAAAAGACGTGACATCATGTGCACATTGCTTGAGAGTTGTGATGCAATCACCATTTACACTATTCGCCAACCAGTCGGGGAATGCACATTTTCCCATGGTTCTAGATGTCACAGATCAGTCTCTGGGCCGAACTGACAGGAGACTGAATTAATGTGAATGAGATTAAATAAGCAACACAGAACAAAGTGATAGGTCACCATTTTTGAAATGTTACATACAAAACAGAAACTTTAGAAGAAAAATGTACAATTTTTAAGAACTCATCCAATTCCGGGTCACGAGGAGCGACAGTCTATCTAAGCTGTCATTGGGTGAAAGGTGGGGAACACCCTGAACAGGTCACCAGTCTATTCCAAGGAGAGAGACACAAAACCACTCTCATTGTCACAGCTACAATTAAAGTATCATTGATTAACCTAACAAGCATGCCTTTGGACTTTTGAACCCATGCAGGCACAGGGAGAACATGCAAACTCCACACAGATGCTCTTGCAGTGAGGAGACAACACTAACACTGTACTGCCTTGGGGTCTTGGTGTACAGCTGGTTTACTTCCAGCAGCTGAACAAGGATTAGAAGTGCTTCAACACACTTTAATGGTTTACTGGAAATGCTGGAATTTGGCTACTTAATCAACCACAATTCCATCTGCAACCTCTTCAGTAAAAGGAGACAAGTCACCGAGAAAAAGGATGTGCAAAAACTCACTGCAGCACCAGAACAAGAACCACGTTCTGACCCACGTTCAGGGTCTCTGTCCTCAGAGAGGGACAAGAAGATCTTGGAAGATCAGATCCCGGAGAGTGTTGTTAACACCGGAGAGTTAACATCTTGATGCTATGTAATCCATAGTGAAATCGATTACCTTAGTTTTTCATGTAACATAGTGCTAATTAGCAGTAAATACACCGTCCTGCTGAAGCCGATCAATTTTAATTAATATTAAAATCCAAGCCAAACCAAAATCTAAATTCTCACTTGATGGAAACTTGATGGAGACATGGTTGAGGATATACTGTTAGTATTCAAGCTTGGGGATGCATAAATGTCTGTATCAATTTTCATGACTACCCTCTGATCGCTATGGAGATATTACTTGAATCTGAATCAAAGTGGTGGACGGACAGTTTCATTCGGTGTCTAAAAATGAAATAATGTCAGATCTGCAGGCAAGTTACATTAGCATAAAGTGTCAGCACTTACAGTCATTGTTCGTCTTTTCTGCCTACTATGCTATAAGCAGTCAAAAGACGAAGAGAACAAGGAAAAAAAAGAAAAGGAAGGAAAGGAAGAAGAAAAAGATACAAAAAGAAGTTTTATTTGCCACAGGTAAATAAACTCCATATTTATTATCTTCAACAGAGAGACATGTTTAGGGAAAGATGAATGCTAATATGCTCTGACAATGTGCTTTAATTTAAATGAAAATGAAAAGGAGGGTTTTAAAAAAAAGACAAAAGAAAAACAGCTAAACAGAGTCAGAAAAAAAGAGAGGGTGGTGCAGGCCAACTCTAGTTTGGGAGCCTTTTCTTATTTTGTACAGCTAGTGAGCTTAAAATATCCCACCACCCATAGTCCAGCTCGGTGTGCTGCTGCTCAGCATGTGTGTGTGTCAATGTGTGTGTTCACATGGCACCAGCACTGCTGCATAATGCCATAATTCTATGTCATTTCTTGGAGTAGTTAAAGGCTCTTAAGCTAACTACCACTTTTCTCCCCTTCACCCAGTCTGTGAAAAAATCCCAGCACGTGCCAAATGGTGTGTGCCACGATGCACAGAGTCAGCATCTTTCCATGTGAGTGTGCACATTTGTGCAAGTATGAGGATAACTCTGGGGAGGCAAAGATCACTTCAGCTACTGCAGCAACTCGAAGGGGGGGTGTTAACAACTGGAGCTCTGTTTCACTGAAACAAACCAAAAGGACACTTAGGTATCCCGAGCTGTAATGAGAGTTTCTCGGAATGTAAAGACGTCGAGAAGGGCAAGATTCAGAAAAATCCAGAAACAAATATGCAATGACTCAGTAAGTATGTGTGTGTTATTCCCTCAGTGGTCAGCGCTTCAGAAATCATGCTGTGAGCTAAGAACTGCTAACACACAGATTAACAGGCCAGGATTAGCAGGAGATTAGGCATCAGCCCCTAATCCAACAGCATGGCGTTGGCGGCGGCAGCGGTGATGATGGGAAGGTAGTGAAAGAGGTGGCAATATATTATTGTGCATGTTTGCATGCGCGCAAGTGTGGAAGCTGGTTAATAAGGGCACAATAGAGGCTGATTCCAGCGTCACTGTCATTTCTCAGCAGGGAACATCAAATCCCTGCGGTTGGGCCAACATTAGGTCGGTCGTTTCCAGGTCATGCCTCGAAATGAGGGAGAAGCTGACTGAGCGTGACGACCCCCCGATCGGTTTTGCACTTTCACATCACAGGAGTCAGATGTTCAAATAAAGCAATAAACCCCATCTGCACTCAGTGTCGTCAACAAGCTCCTGTTAAATATGCACCATTTCGAATAGTTCATCCGGTGAGCATGGGGTTGGGGGTTAGCGTGACGGGTAGCGTGTCAAATAAACTGCTCCCCTCAATATGGTCTCTGACTTATTAAGGGCTCCTTATCACACTGATGTTTGTTCAGTTTGTTTTCATTAGCTTCTTGCTATGAAAAGTCTGCCAGTCATCATGATTGATAGCTGCTCTGAATCACAGAGACACCTGTTCAGGACCACAAGAGTGCGATTGGACTGTTGTGTTCATTAACCGTGCAGGTTATAGTTGTCTGTTTCAACCTACAAAACTTATGACTCAGGATGTTGAGTGATTCATCTGCTGATCAGAAGGTCGGTGGTTTGATCCCTGGCTCCTCCAACCTGCAATGTCCAAGTATCCCTTGGACAAGATACTGAACCCTTAGTCACCCCTCATGGAAGCTGAGTGTGTGAATATTAGGTTAACAAAGTGCACTGAGTAGAAAAGCACTATGTAACAACCAGCCCATTTATCAAAATGTGTTGTTCCTTTTCTTAAATAAGACAACTTCTGAAAGAAAAATATCTCCAACATGCTTCCTACAGAGTCCAGAACAGGAGACGTCATGCAGTCAACATTTAAAAATCTCTTTGCACTTTCAGTCACTGATAGCGTTTAAGTGAAAAGTTGGAAAAATGCAAAGCATCTGTTTAAATTTCACTGGGAGCACATCTTCTGCTCAGTAGTTTACTCACAGAAATTCATCATTATGTCTCCCACAGTGCCCATGGGCAAGGCTCTAAAGTGTTGCGCCGGAGCTGCTACACAAAACGAGGTACATTTCAAAATGTTATACGGGCACCCCTGTGTATCGTCAGAATATATAACGTACGCATGTTATGAGCCGAGGAGCCGCTTTTATGCAGTCCGCCACCTCTATCAAATAAACGTCTCCGTCCTTCCCACCAGCAAGCATGTAATAAACAGAAATGCCTTCAAATAACAATAAAAAATAACAGAAAATAACCTCCGAGCTGATACTCGGGAGGTTAAAATGATAAAAAAGTATGAGGATGTTCGGAGCGTGGCGAGGCTCAGAGAAGCAGGGAGACAGCAGGCGTGCACAGGGTTGGGATTTTCACAGCAACAAGTCTAATTATAGGCCTATGTTTATGCCTCATGTAGAAACACCAGGAAGAAACCCACTAATATACACAGCGATGGATATTTTAGATTTCACATTCTTTATTAACCAACCGCACCATTTTATCTCTGGGGGCTGTTTTCATTGTGTGAGTGTATGTGTGTGGTAACTTTCAACAAACCGCCAACTTGCTCTTTCCACGAACCGCTGGTTTCTGGCGTGAATGCCGTACCGTAACTCTCATTGATTTTGACCTTTGAAATGCACTCGTCTGCCTTAAAATCAATCATTGTTTTTTACTCCAGTAACGTTATCAAAAAATGATCACGTCCTTAGTTGCTGTTGGAAACGGGTACCAGTCTGTCAGTTTTGCCTTCTGGATCCGTGACGGATAAACCTCCCATGGATACCCTGTCGCACTCAGTCAGATCCGCCTCTGATAATACTCTGCACCAGTGATCCTATCAGCATGGCTGGTGTGCGTACGTGGCTGTGACCTCTCTGTTAGGACACCGTGTGGTCAACAAAGACATCCTCTATTCAAGCTACTAAACTGATAAAACCCCACAGGGAGTCGGTAAAGTCTTCCCCTGTGACAGATTTGTCACTTCAGTAACTGCATAGTCACAGGTTTAAAGAGACAAATGCTAATTATTTTGAGTAGCATGTTATGTACCATGTTGTCATTTTTAAGTATGATATAGCTGAGGGGCAGCCGCGCCACTGTTCCAGTAAGAGCTGAGGAGAGTCCCAGATGAGGGCTCGCCCAGCAGCCGCGGAGCAGAAGTCAGGGGGAGTTGCAGTGACGCGCCCCTCTGTTGGTCTTCCATGGTCTCTTGTGTTCTGGGGGCCTCTGGATGTCTGGAGTTTTGATCTCCTCCATACCCGCTTCACACCCTGGAGGACGGGGCTGTGGCCCCCCCACACTCCCTAGCAGATCATTACATGGAGAAACCTTTGGAATGCAAGCATGCTGATCCACACAGGTATGCACACATGGGTATTCACAGACGCGGACTAAAGCTTTCTTGGCTGCTGCCTCAAAGCACACTGTGCGCTGTCTATCTTGCGTGCTGCACAATATCGTTTATTATTTAGTAAATATTGATATCTATGACTAGCTAGTTTATTGTGATGGTGCTTTGTTTTCTCTATTATTATGTTGCTCTTTGTTGTTTGCTGTCTCCTCTGTTTGTTTTTTTTGTTTGTTTTTTTTTTTTTTTTCTCCATACAGGTGACCCAGGAGTTCTTCTCTCTCTTCCCCCCCCTTCTCACCGTCTCTTCTCCCCTTTGGTTTTCTTTCTTTCTCTCCCCCTCTTTCTCTCATTCATTCCCCCTGTCCTATTTATTAAAAAAAAAAAAAAAAAAAAATGACAAAGGATGAACTGAAGCTCTGCCATCACGTAATGTCGCATACTGCTGTTTCTGATGTCATTTAGAAAAAAAAAAAAAAAAAAAAAAAAAAGTATGATATAGCTGTTCTTTCTTGGCCTCTTTTCTTTGTTGTAGTTTTGTTAACTTTATTTTTTTGGACATGCTTTATCAAAGACACGGTAATCTGAGGTCACAGGTCTTGATCTTCATCAGGCTCAGACTCAGACTCCTGCACGCAGCCAACAGTGATGTCATTACTGCTGGCGAGCAGAGTAGGCGGTGTTGAAAGAGGAAGCTGACTGCAGAAACCTGTGTTTGATTGACAGCTTCCAAAAATCGCTTTTGTATTTTGTCAGCAGCAGCATCTATCACTTGGGAGAAGACTGCAGACTGTTTTTAATACAGTAAATTAACTAGAATAAAATGACGAACTTCATGACGAACTGAGGATTTCAGTCATACTGCACTCCCTCCTGTGCCCACAGCCTGACAAGAGCTGATTTTGTGTCCTCATAGATTCTGTATTTTTGCAACAAGAATCAAATAATAGATGCAATTTTAAGAATTGTTATCCAGGTAAGAGTATTTCTGGATGAAACATTTCAGATATATACTTTTGTTCAAAGGTTTATTTGAGATTAATTTGACCATTTCTCTTTTCGCATTCACTAATAGCTCAGTCACAGTTGTAGCTGTAGTTGTAGATATATGGCAACCTGCTAGCAACAGTTGCCTGGTGAATGTCTGGCAAATGCTTGCAGTTGCACAAGTGGCCTGGTGGGAGGCAACCTGTCTGTAAACATTGGCAGTCTGGTTTTGAAATGACTGCCGTGACTCTCAGCCAGATTGGAGAAGCTTCCCAAATAACTTTCAGTTACTTTATAAATGCAGAAAGATTACCAGATTACATTGCAATCTATCTGAGTCAGGCTGCACGGATGCAACACATCTCTTTGCAAACTCGCCTATTACACTGCTATATAAAGTAAAGCTTGCTGAGCAGAAATTTGCACTAATTATTTCACTATTTGTGGAGTAATATCTGAATTTCTCTTCTATGACGTTCTGGCTGGACTTTAAATGCTGTGTATTTAGACATTAACAGGTGCAGCAGGTTTTTTTTTTAATGATTTGTTGCATTTAATCGGCATATTATCGCAAAAGGATTGCATATAATTGCCAACTTGACTCCAATCAATCGCAACATCATAGCATTTTCACTACATTTTATTATTGTCTCGGTGCACCAAACTCACTAATGCAGTTCACGTCACTCGGTTACAATAATTTTGGTCATGCAGCTGTCTCATTTACTGTTTTCACTAGTGTGACTTTAGCATGATTGAAACAGATTTTCCTGTGGCCAGAAATGGAATAATGTATTAGTCACTTGGATTCAAAACATAATTAAAAAACAGTACTGTTACTGTAACTAATTACATTTTATCATCAAGATAACACAGCACTGACCCTGCAATATGAGCACCAACATACACTGACAGGAAGTTCAACTCTCTAGTTGAAGCTCCGTTTGAAAACGAGGCAGTTTTTCTTCTTGCTCTGCAGGAAATACTCGACTTCCAACAACAATTAATCTTCGTAAAACCTAATTAATAAGATGTTCCCAGTGGCAGCAGCTCTGCACCGGTGAGCCGGACTTTCAGCGTTTAGCGGAACAGAAAGCAGAGCGCTGTAATGCCTCAGCATACACTCCCTGATGTGTCTGTCTAAACGTAACCTGCTGAGGGGACTGTACTCACGTCCTTCCCTGAAATCACAGTGTGTGATGCTTAATATGCAGAAGTGCGTGCCGAAATGCCGAGTGTGCACGCCAAGTCGGCAGATTGCTTCCACTCCTGCCGTCTTTATTCGCTGTCATTAAAAAATGGTTTGATCGAGTGTACTGTGGAGGCCTGGGAATGCACTGAAGTTATTTTATTTGTCTGTGTTGTTTTTATATTCTTTTTCTTTTTAGAAATAATCAGTTTCCTTCATTTAAATTCAGGCAGTGAACATAAAAAAACTACAGTTGTCTTTAATGAAAAAGAAAAATTGATAATAAAATTGTTTTCTGTGCTGAAGAAAAATTCAAATTCTTTTCAAATTGCTTGATTTGTCCGACTGACATTTTTAGAATTTAAAAGGAACTAATAGATGATCTTTGATTAGTTATCGCTCTCAACAACAAGATGAATAAGCATCAGTATAACATCCCCTTATGTACCGAAGATGCCTGTTATCCACACGAGCCAACTGCTGTAAATCACCATCCTGTCCACAGACATATATGTGTATATATGGAGCATATGCGTAAACAGCCTTGACTCATAAAGCAGCTGAGCAGACACCACATCCGACAAACAAGTCATCGTTTCATTTCGAAAACAGATGGATGCTCAACTCCTCAAGTGGAGGAGGGGAACATGAGAGCAGGGCTGGGAGGAGGAGGAGGAGGAGAATGTAAAAATAGCATCTGATAAGGAGGGGAGAAGTAACTGTTCAAGGGAGGGCAGAGAGAAGGAGGAGGAGAAGGAGAAGAGGTGTAAAGTGGAGCGTGGGGGAGAGAAACACAGAGGTTACCGAGAAGCAATCCTGATTTGTACCACCATTGATTTTAGGTGTAGAGAACAGTTTATGCTCTCACTCCTTCACAGTTTAAAAAAAAAAAAAATCCTTTTACACACCACTCCTATAATATGTGATGATTGTAGTGGAATGCAGTGGATATTAGGGATAGGATGGGATGCAGACAGACGATCCACTGTGGCGACCCCTAAAGGGAGAAGCCGAAGGACAAAGAAGAGGGCTGAAATGAAGTGGAGCTTTATGACTGACTGCATTCAGCAGTTTACCAGAAAAAATTATCTTCTTGAGTCTTTACACATTATATACACGGCACCAGGCAAACATTTGGACACACTGCAATTTCACATCTTTTACAGAAAAGCTCTTAAAAATCTTTTTTATGTTACTGCATCAAGTCTGTGTCAGGTCTGGTTAACAAGTCTTGACTAAAGCTATTTCTACAACTCTAAAAATAGCTGTGTTTCTGTGTTTATTACATCAGAAAGCAGAACGGACCATCCATAAGCTTCTCCAAAACAAGAGAGCAGTAAATAACTTCACTTCTGAGAGTTGAGTCATAGTTTATAAGCTACTGTTTAATAACTGTCTGAAAGTGTCATTAATAAAGTGTGTATGGATGCGGTGCCATAGCTACAGAGAGGAGAGGGACTATCTAGTTCTAAGGAACAGCAAACATAATAGAAGAACTGAATTGACACAAACTGAAACTAATGGAATCACCTTGTGCATGTATCTGAACCAGCCAAGAGACATAATGTCTCCAGTGTGACCTGGTTGTACACCAGTGCCTCCTCCCAGTTGGACATGCCCAAAGCACTTCACCAAGGAAAGCAGTGTCATAAGCTCGCTGTACTCCCTCAAATACTCAAATACTTTGATCTCAGTCTTTTGGTCACCGGCCACTTGTGGCCACAGATGAGGGTGAGGACACGGACTGACTGGTAAATGGATAGCTTTGTTTTCAAGCTCAGCACTCTCTCTTTACCACAACAGGCCATTACAGCATCTACTTTACTGCAGATGCTGCACCAATCAATCTGTCAAATTCTCACTCCCTGGTTCCCTCACTTATGAACCAGTCCCAGGGGTACCTGAACTCTTCCACTTGAGGCAACAGCTCATCACCAACCCAGAGTGGACATTCCTCCATTTCAACTGAGAACCATGGCCTCAGCCTTGGTGCTAATTCTCATTCCAGCTCCTTCACACTTGGATGCAAACAGCCACAGCGTGAGCTGAAGGTTGCTGCTGGATGAAGCCAGCAGAACCAAAAAACTCCTGACGGCACCTTGAGAAGGGCGAGCCTCTCATCTCATCCACAGCACACTGCGTGTTTAACCCTAATAACATCCAAGCAAATATCAACACACAAGTGAACACGGCACTTGCTCAAGTTTTCAGTGACTTACTTCGTATTTTTTAAATATAAAACCAACAAACTATAGTAACCTTTTAAGTAATGATGTGCTCGGAGGCACCGCTCAGTTGCTACAGTAGTAATCCAGTTAGCATCAAACTAATGATAGCAGCAATGTACGTCAGCTGATGAACACTTCAACTTTTGCTCCTGGCACTGCCTCCTTATATTGAGAATATTACTCTTACTAAGGGAAAATCTGGGAGAGGGAGGGAGACGGGGGGGGGTTAACAAGCTAACGCTTTTCCTGTAGAGGTGCTTACTCATCCACCAAACAGTGTAGGCCTATTTTAAAAGCATTAAATATCAGGGCACCACAGAAGGATCAAATATGGAGCACAGGAGACTGCATCTGCATCAAACCAATTGTGACAACATTTCATTTTTTGTGAAGGGAGGATAACAGGAAGGGGAACCAAGTACGAGCCTCCCTCCTTTGCTCATCGTCCTCCTCGTCTGCTTTCACCCTCTTCTGTTGCTCCTCACCTCTCTCTCTCTCTCTCTCTCTCTCATGTCACTGCATCAGACATCATGAAAGATTCACAGCTCTGCTTTTAACAGCCAACCAAAGTCCTCTCTTTCCCTCACACACACACACACAAGTGCACAACCCCTGCACTCATACATCTAAAGCTGTCTACAAAAACGACAGACACCAGGAGAGAGGCTAAGGAGGCAGAGAGAAGTTAGAGAGAAGCACTCAGAGCTTTGGTGCAGGTTTGTGCGAGTGCATGTATGTGTGCGCTGCGTATTTGGTGTTCCACATGGTGAAGTATGCTGTGAACGCCTGAGTGAGCATGTGATGTGTGACAGATGACAGACAGTATCAATTTCCTTCCTCAAGCACATTCGTAAACGCTCGTACACACAGCGGTTTCACAGATGCTGCGAGCAGAAAAAATACATAAGATTCACACCTGCTTACATTTCCAATGCAGTTTTCTCTAACTTTGTGGCACCGCACTATTATCACAGTTAATGTAAACTATAAAATATATAGAAAAAGCATTTATAGGTAGGAAGAATGGGAAAGCCATAATATATCAATATATTTAACCAGCCATAATGGTTAGAATGGGGAAGAGTAGCAGTTTTGCATATTGTAGTACTTTATGCAAAACTGACGAAACACCTTAAGCCAAATCCTTTGTAATACTGTAATATTGTATAGTTTGCATACTTTAATACTGCAGTGGCTGCACATGGTAGTAGTCTACACCTTCACCTAACAAGTGAAAGATCCCTGATTTTATTTATTAGGCTGTGTTGCTGTACACAGTTTGTCTTTAAGTATTCTTTATATGATGGCAGGGATACAGCACCTGATCATTTTCCATCATCAACTAATCGATCAACAATGTTCTCTGTGAATAAATTAATCTGTAATCTAATCAAATGTCAGAGAAGATTAAAAACATCGATGTCATTTAGTACCTTGTGATTACACTTACTTATATAAATGACATTAGCAAATGATTAGCGGTGAGTTGCTGCATCACTCGCATAGACATGTTGACAATCAGGCAAGAAAACAAAAGCAAAAGTAAACTAGAACTTGAAATCTAAAAACTAACGGCTGTAAAATTGCTAGTATTGTACACACTGTAGGGTTGTCAAAAAAATCAATTCTCAGATAATAATCTATTTTTTTTTTCTAAAAATACAAAAAAATTACTGGGCAGTTATTATTTGCAACAGTCACGTGTTCGCCTCCTCCCCTCACCAACAGCTGCAGACATGAACGGTGACTGACGCTCAGTCATGTTAGCATGAGGTTAGCATGATGTTAGCATGATGTTACAACACTTTATGAGCACTACTAGAGGTCAATAAAGCTTCCTTTCCTAACCCCCCCCCCGAAGTATATACAGCTATCATGAATGTTAATCTGGCCTGTGTACATCTTAATGCCTTTGAGCTGTTAGCAATTAGCAATTAAAAATACTGTTGTTATTTTTTCTGTCGATTTTTTGCTTTTCTTTTGTTCTTTTTTATCTTTATCCTGTAGTCTTGAAACTGAAATTGAACATCGGCTATTTTCCTGGGAATTCCAGTATCGTGACAACACTGATGCACACTGATATTTTTCCTGGTGGAAAGACCAGTCAGCTAAATAATATAGACAAGCTTCAGTATGAGACTGCATAATTTCTCTAATTGGTTTCATGAATTAAGCTCATATTCTTTAGCGACGGTATCAATGCAACCAAGCAGAGAATTAGTGCCGCCAGCTCCAATGGAAAGGATGAGAAATAATTACATTTTAAACAAATAGTGACGAAAGCTGGATTTAAAATAAAGAAACTAAAGCCTGGCACTGCACTCATCTGACTTCTGAGGTGTCCAAAAAAAGTTGAGACGCCATGTAAAATGTCCAGTTTTACTTAAATAAAACAAAATAATTGAAAACATTTTGTTTTCATTTTCACACACAAAAAAGTTTTGAAATATGTTTGCTAGCTTCAGTCCTTGCACTACATTTTATTAGCATTTTGCACAGAGTACCAACACATAACTTTTCAGCTCCTCCCATATTGTCTTTCAAACATTCAAATAATGTAACAAATACTCAAAATGTAGGCCACACAAACCCACGCACACCGACACAAACGCATCAAAACTCAATACCTGTGAATTGCGCAGGTTATATACGCTGTATCTGTTTCTGTGTGTCACTTGATCACATGGGTGTGTGCTGCTCTGCGCAGACAAAGCATTTGTGAATGAAACTTGGTGTCTTCCTTGAAGAAGGTGTTGGTTTTCACTGACTTTTAAACACACACATAGACAGATACACACACAGGCTATAGGATGAGCTGGCCTTTAACTATTGACCAGGTGAAGGATACATTGTATAACAAGAAGAGAAAAAAACGCTTGCAGGCAAAAACACAGACAGGCAGACATCAGGAAAGATGACTTCCATTCATATGGTGTAAAACCTAAAGGACAATGGATGTCAGCAGAGTCTAAGAGTGATTTTGGGTTTTCTTTTTTTAAATTCAGGGTAAAAATGTAAAGCATCTGTTCCTCGTGTTACACAGATTTTACTCTGGAACTATGATTTTCTCACATGTTTAATCCTGGAAAAAACATGATTATTTTCTGAATGTTTTCTAGATTTTAAATACAAACCTAGAGATCTAGAAAAAGCTACAAGCCACTACAATTTTTCATTCATTTCACTCATTGTTTTCACTTTGCATGGCTGCCCTGTGAAAGAGACTGGTTCTCAATGGGACTTCCTGGTTACATCAAGGTTGAACAAATAAATTGCACAATTTAAATCCTTCCATTCAGGGCTGACATTTTGGCTTTTTTCTTTGCATTCATTGTGAAAATTGGACTTCTTGCCATTTACGTTTGTGCTGGTTTGGAGAAATAGATGAAGCAGCTAAATACGCGTCATTCAATCGCAGGTTGGTGTTATTCACCTGTGAAAATCCATGTGAACGAGATTATGGGGAGAAAAAGCAAACAAAACTTTCATCTACACATCGATCCATCCATCTGTCTATTGTTGCGATTACCTTGATTGTGGCGAGTGATTTGTAGGGTTTTTCGCTCTAATATTAATAGAGTCTTTACCTTATGCCTTGAGGTGACTGTTTTTGTACATATTTAAACAACATATTTTCACAGGAAGAGAACTAACCTGAGTGACATTAGCCATCGACCACAACCAGCTGAGGGGGAGGGGAAAGCGAAGAAAAAAGGAGAGCATAGACAGACAAGGATGAACTATGCTTATGGAGTGATACAAGGGGAGCACAGAAGACATAGTTTATGCTCCCAGCAATCTGAGCCTATAGCAGCATAATTAAGGGGTGTTTCAGGGTCACCTCATCAAGCCCTACTTACAAATTTGCCACTAAATGTATGCAACATTGCAAAAGAGTCCAATGTACTAAACACTGAATTCAAAAATGTTCATTATCTTAGCGTAACTAACAAGAAACTTTTCTAATTAGACCGTAACAGAAAGTGAAGTTGATAGGAACATCATTTGCTCTCACTTTTGACCTGACAATGGCACTAAATCCTAAGTCTGGGGCTTCCCAGCGTTATTAAAACCCATCCTGTAGGGAACATGAATGTTGGCTAAAACATGCTGATATTCTCTGAATTCAGGTATGCTTCTGGTTCAGTTGGGTAGGTGCTGCTGTTAGTACTCGTTTCTGGGCACAAAACTCCATTTTATTTGCTGAATCTATGTACTAATATACTGATTTGTCACCCAGGGAAGTCTTCTAGCTGAATTACACTTCCCAAACATTGTTATGCTCTGCAGATAACGCTAACTGTGAACTGCTTATGATTAGCAACAGCTGGGTCTTGTCCCATATCATTAGGAAAGTGTTTGTTCATCCAGATGCGAGTCTGCTGCATGCGCAGGAAGGCCACAGGGCTTAGATATTTAGCTTGTTTACTGCCCTGAGAGATAATAAATACATTAGGAAGGCAAGTAAGGCTCAGTGTGCTAAATGACCAAATATTGCTTATGACGATCACGTTGTCGGTTTTCCTGGAGGACTTTTTTTTGTATAACTTCATTATGACCTGTATGGCGAGGGTTTGTCTGCATTACTGTAATGCATGCTTGAAAACCAATCCAGAGTGCAAACAATGAAACAAAGAGACAATATATTGTATCAAACATTTAACATTCCTAGTGTGCAGAAGAGGTATGGAAGTAAACAAAATGAATTTGTTGTGTTGTATCTACTGTGTTTTTCCAATAGACTGTATTAATAACCCTTGTGTTGTCCACGGGTCATTTTTGTCCTCTAAAGAAATCTTTTGCTATCAAAAATGTATTTGTTATTCATCAAATGGGCTGAAAATAACAGAAGTTATTCATTACTATACTATGAATGATTGGAATAAGTTTCAAGTAATTTGATTTATTTATGTGGTTTTTATTGAATTTTATAACGTTGGTGGTCCTCGTGGACAAAAATGACCCCAAAGTACAAAGTGTTGCAAAGAGCCGTATTTTCACACCATACTGTTTTCAAACATCTTTGATCTTGGATCACTGATGTGTGGGGTCAAGCACTGGTCATAACAACCACAACAGGCAGCACAATGAGGAGGCAGGTGCTCTATATTCAATGAAATTTTATTTATACAGCGCCAAATCACAACAACAGCCGCATCAAAGTGTTTCGTATTGTAAGGTAGACTCTACAATAATACATACACAGAAAGTATCCTCAAAAGCCTCCATTGCACTGGAGATTTGCATACTTTGATGAGCATACTTTTTTTTACCATGTTGTGCAAAGCAATGACCAGTAGGACAAAGCACATATTGTCCTCTAGTATAATGAGGAGGGAGAATCAATGTTCAGGAAGATCCAGGGTTAGAAGATATAGAAAATATTGTCAATATTTAGAGCACATGCTACCCTTTCTCTGAAAAAGCACATCAGCCACCTGCAGAAGTGGAAGAAGGCTATGAAGTGAAGAAAAGTGATGAAGAATCTGAACTATGTTCAAGTAGGTTCTCAGGCATCCAGGACATGGTAGTCTGAGGAGCTTGGAGAGAAAGTGACTGGGCTTCTTGAAGTTTCTTGAATTTTCAGAATGTGAAACTGAAATAGAAGATGTGTCAGAGGACTACACATCATCCATTTCAATTATGATGAAGACAAAGAATCAAGCAGGAAAGAGGAATCAGCTGAGACAGAGGAATATTTGCAGTAACGTGAGGAAACACTGATCTGGTCTTCTAACCTTCCCAGTGACAGACGATGCATGACTCTCTCATGTGCCTCAGAGAAAGATGATCTACCACAGTCCAAGCACATGTGCCAGGTCCCATACTCCTTCAGTGGCTTTTCTACTCGAGTACTGAAAGCATTATACACAGTGTATTCTGCTTGTATTCTGCTTTTTAACGTTCACATGCCAATGGATGCATCAGAGACCAAGTTGGGGTTCAGTAACTTGCCCAAGGACACCTTGGTAAGAACTCCAGACTAGAGCACACAGAGATTGAACCAACAACCATCCAATTAGCAGATGACCTGCTCTACAGCCAACTCAATGACGAACAAGGAGGGCCAACGAGAGAGGAAGAAAAATGGACCGAATGCAGCTGTAGGCATATGTGGGTGTGTTGATTCTTACTGCCGTGCATCCAGTAGAGTCGCTACGGCCAGTTTATGACATCCTGAGTCTGGTAGAGAAGTTTTCATGCTGACACAAGATTAATCATAGAAGCACAAAAAGGACATAATTTCTTGATAAAGACACAATAGATGATCGTCGTTCATGACACAAACGTGCTCCCATTTGAGGTGTATGATGTGTGTTGGTGTTGACTTGACTTGAAACACAAGTGGGTGTTCCTCCTGCTGTGATCTAAGATCCTGGTACTGATGTGACTGTATGAGCACCAAGTCCCCTTCAGAGGACTCTGTCCCCTCCAACAGAACATCCAAGTAAACCAGGGAACTTTGAGACAAAAACATGGGCAGCATGTGATGCAGGTCCAGCTGTACATGGAACATGCTCGTGTGCGATGGCAAACCGTCTGTCCTGCAGTCAGGACACGAGTTGTCCCTAACATTGCAGGTTTCCAAAAGAAAACAATCACCTGTAACAGCTTGTTTACTGTATATGCCCCTTGGCCTGCAACTGCAGAAAGAATGCTGTCCATGATGGGACCAGTGCAGAGGAATAAACCTGAGCTTCCTCCTGCACTTGGGTCAAATATGGACACGCCTTTGTCCTCATGAAAGTTTGCCTTCACTCAGACTCATGCCCTCCTACCATGCCAAAATATAGAAAACTGTCAGGCAATGAGTTGGAATAAAGTTGAATAAAACCTTGAAACACAGAGATGGATGATATTTTATACTTGTTGCTTCAAAGCAAACGGGGTCATTTTTGAGCCCTGAGGACCACAGGTGTGATTATGTGCTGCCATTTAAAATTTATAAATGGTTCAAAAAAAAGAATTCTCACTAAAGTTCAACATACAGCACTCTGTATGTTGAACTTTAGTGAGAATTCTTTTTTTAATTTTTTTTTAAAATTTTTTTTAAATATTTAATTTAATTAAATATTTAATTTTCTTGTTTTATTTTCGCTAAAAAACAGGGTGTATTTTTTGTAAACAAGGTCTGGTGGCCCTAAAATGTAAAATGTTGTAAATTATGTGTTAATGTGTTGGTCTTAAGTAAAACTAAGGTGTAACACTGAATTGATTGACAATTTATACTTTTTACTTTAAAAAACAGTCAAATGAAGTGGGGACATTTTTGACCCCTGAGGACCACCAGTGTGATTATTTGCTGCCATTAAAAAAATTTAAATGGTTCAAAAAAAAAATTCTCACTAAAGTTCAACATACAGCACTCTCTAGTTATTCAGATAGTCAAAATTATCTAAACAATTAAATATTTAATTTTCTTGTTTTATTTTCGCTAAAAAACAGGGTTTATTTTTTTGTAAAGAAGGTCTGGTGGCCCTAAAATGTAAAATGTTGAGTAAATTTTGTTTTAATGTGTTGGTCTTAAGTAAAACTAAGGTGTAACACTGAATTGATTGACAATTTATACTTTTTACTTTAAAAAAACAGTCAAATGAAGTGGGGACATTTTTGACCCCTGAGGACCACCAGTGTGATTATTTGCTGCCATTAAAAATTTTCAAACGCTTGAAAAAAAACTTTCTCACTAAAGTTCAACATACAGCACTCTCTAGTTATTCAGATAGTCAAAATTATCTAAACAATTAAATATTTAATTTTCTCAATTTGTTTTCGCTAAAAAACAGGGTTTATTTTTTGTAAAGAAGGTCTGGTGGCCCTAAAATGTAAAATGTTGAGTAAATTATGTGTTAATGTGTTGGTCTTAAGTAAAACTAAGGTGTAACACTGAATTGATTGACAATTTATACTTTTTACTTTAAAAAACAGTCAAATGAAGTGGGGACATTTTTGACCCCTGAGGACCACCAGTGTGATTATTTGCTGCCATTAAAAAAATTTAAATGGTTCAAAAAAAAAATTCTCACTAAAGTTCAACATACAGCACTCTCTAGTTATTCAGATAGTCAAAATTATCTAAACAATTAAATATTTAATTTTCTTGTTTTATTTTTGCTAAAAAACAGGGTTTATTTTTTTGTAAAGAAGGTCTGGTGGCCCTAAAATGTAAAATGTTGAGTAAATTTTGTTTTAATGTGTTGGTCTTAAGTAAAACTAAGGTGTAACACTGAATTGATTGACAATTTATACTTTTTACTTTAAAAAACAGTCAAATGAAGTGGGGACATTTTTGACCCCTGAGGACCACCAGTGTGATTATTTGCTGCCATTAAAAATTTATAAACGCTTGAAAAAAAAAATTCTCACTAAAGTTCAACATACAGCACTCTCTAGTTATTCAGATAGTCAAAATTATCTAAACAATTAAATATTTAATTTTCTCAATTTGTTTTCGCTAAAAAACAGGGTTTATTTTTTGTAAAGAAGGTCTGGTGGCCCTAAAATGTAAAATGTTGGGTAAATTATGTGTTAATGTGTTGGTCTTAAGTAAAACTAAGGTGTAACACTGAATTGATTGACAATTTATACTTTTTACTTTAAAAAACAGTCAAATGAAGTGGGGACATTTTTGACCCCTGAGGACCACCAGTGTGATTATTTGCTGCCATTAAAAAAATTTAAATGGTTCAAAAAAAAAATTCTCACTAAAGTTCAACATACAGCACTCTCTAGTTATTCAGATAGTCAAAATTATCTAAACAATTAAATATTTAATTTTCTTGTTTTATTTTCGCTAAAAAACAGGGTTTATTTTTTGTAAAGAAGGTCTGGTGGCCCTAAAATGTAAAATGTTGAGTAAATTTTGTTTTAATGTGTTGGTCTTAAGTAAAACTAAGGTGTAACACTGAATTGATTGACAATTTATACTTTTTACTTTAAAAAAACAGTCAAATGAAGTGGGGACATTTTTGACCCCTGATGGCTCACATTGTATGCAAATCGGGAGGACATCTTAATGTTTTGTTCTCAGGTTGGACATCCTCCAGAGTGCGGAGGGCCAGATAATCTAAATTGACCCACCTAAGGTCCCTGAAATGAGAAGGACTGAAAAGCCCCTGTTGTGGGGAAATCTTCCCACATCTCTGTGCCCAACTGGTCGTCAGTTTTAATGAGTTCTGGGGAGGCAGAACTCTTGCGCAAATAACTAGAGCAGCTCAAGGTCCAAGAGACTGAAGCATTGTGTTCTTCATCTGTCAATAAAAGATGAGCTTTTAATGGAAGAGGAGGGAAAATGTCGTGTCGAGTCTCTTTCACAGTCTTCCACTAAACACAGACAGACCTTGAGTGACTCACTCACTGTCTCTGGTTGTGGGTTTTTCTCCCCCTTCTTTCCTTTTCTCTCTATTTTCACATTCTTTGCCTCACTGTTATCTATTTTCTGGTTTCTGTCTGATTCACACACACACACACACACACACACACACACACACACACACACACACACACACACACACACACACACACACACACATCCAATATTAATAACTCAGCCGCCCATAAGTGTGCATTTCCACTGACACAACACAAAATGACCTTCAGATCGCAGACGCTGAGCACACAAACACACCTTGCTCTCCCCTCGCTTTCATCTCCTCTGCACGCTCGCTGCTGTCTGTCCATCTTTAGGTGAAATAAGGGAGGAGACAGAGGCCGACAGATGATTGCCTTAAAGGGGACAAGAGCTCAATTTCACTTTCCCCAAGGCCAAGACACTTTTAATCTGCATTTATGGTTTGCAGCAGCCAAAGAGACAAGATAGAGAGACTTTGATGTGTGCTGTCTGACTGACAGACGAGAGATCAGGCTAACTGATTACTTTCACTGCCTGGGTAATTCACTGATTGACTAAATGCATGATTGCCTGACTAGTTGGATGACTGACTGACACGATGAGAGTACAGGAATGAAACAAAAGAAGTAAAATGAGTGTAAACCACGTCTTCTTTTATTCAGCTCATCGGCAGCTTATGTTGTGCGATCGCTGAGCTGTAGCTAGAGCTGTGATTGGATATTGCCCCAGGCGAGCCTAAATTATTAGTTTATGCAAATTCCAGCATCTACTGGGTCTCACACACACACACACACACACACACACGCACACACACACTACACCTGCAGTCCATCCACAGCAAGGTGGACAATGAAAAATGCCCCGGGACACAAGTCTGCATCCGCCCCCTCTAGGTTATATTAACAGTTCTTCACACCTGGAGCACAAACACCAGCAAACACAAATATATAAAAACAATGAATAGATTGGAATGGCTCCACAAGACACATGGCTCACACCCACCTGCATTTCTGCCCTCAGCAGACAATGAGCATACCCTGAAGGACTGTAGACTGGGAAACACTGAGATGCTGAATGAGGGGGGTGTATAAGAGTGCACAGAGAGGCTGAACAGACGCACAATGAGGCACACGAACTGGGATGCAGCATAATAATAAACCCTCAGCAAAGCTGCCCTTTGGGAACATTTCTTTTTTTAAAAAGAAAAAGAAACCTTAAGCTGATTTATTAACATAGATGGAATTCCCATTCACGCAAACCACAATAAAGCACTCAATGTTTATGAATAAAAATGATCTAGCACAGACTATGTATAATGCAACAGAATGGCATCCTGAACAGCCGCTCAAGAATCCCACAAAATAAGGCAAGGCACGAGGGGGGGGGGGGTCATTTAAGAATTATGTCACAACATGCTGTAATAGTTGGAGCGATCTGAAATTTAAAAAAAAATTATGATACAAAAACTTGACTTTATCGTTCCTGTGGAGGGCGTTAAGTGTTGTCCTCTTTGTTACCACCAAAACAATTAATGAATTTAAAAAACAACTACAAAAAACAAACAAAAAAAACTCACCGGAGATCTCAGTCTGAGGAACCCTTTCCGAAGTGAACCCTTTCCCGGTGTAGAACTGCCGCAGGTCGGAGCAGCTTCTATCCGCCCCGGCCACCGGGCCCGGTGCGGCACACAGACTCACCAGCACACAGAGAAGCACCGGCAGACGCATCTTTGGAGGTGTAGTCCTTTTTCCTCACACGCAGAAAATCCCCGACAGTTTTTGGATTAGACTCTTATCCACAGTGTTTAGTTGCCTTTTCTCTTTTTTAATATTATGTTGGTTATTATTCTTCAGAGTTTGGGGGGAGGCGGGGGGGTCTGCGAACAAACAAAAGCAACGTGTCCCGTTCAAACTCCACTCCTCTTAACTAAAACACACACATACACACTCACTCTCACACACACAGCCACGGGAGAGGAGGAGGCGCCCGTGGCAGCCAGTCCGGGATGTTTGTGCGAGAGACGAGGGGCTGCGACGCGTGGGACTGTAGGTGTCAGATACACCGTGCTGCTCCTCCTCCACCTCCTCCCTCTGCTCGGTGCTGCTGGTTGTGAGCTGCAGAGATGCGAGAGACAAAAGAGAGAGAGATAGAGGAGGGGGGTGCGACAGAGTGAGCGAGCAAGGAGGGCAGGTGTCAAAGCCCGTGAAGCTCCGCGGTCTGACTGTGCAGCTTCATGATTATGGAAAAAGTGCAACAAAGATCAAAATCAAAAATCAAAAATGTTGCTCTGAATGCGGCTTTAGACAAGAGGAGACATGCCCGGTCCCTTTTCCAAGCTTTGGGACAATGAAATGTGTGTTGGTGGGACGGGAGTGTGCAGCAGTCCGTGCTGATGCTCTCTCTTTCTCTCTCTCTCGTTCCCTCTCTTTGTGTTGGGTTTTGTGCTGCACTAGCCGTGTGCAAAACAGTGCCACCTGCAGGTCTTTACAAAAAAAATATAGCACAGAAAACGTCTTCCAACAGCACACACTCGCTGGCCACTTTATTAGTTACCCGTGTTCAACTGATCCCTCGTGTGAATATCTGATCAGTGCGTTTAGACGCGCAGAGATGCTCAAGCTGAGTTGCTGAAGTTCAAACCCAGAATACGAATGGGGAAGAAATCTGACTGAAGTGACTTTGAATGTAGCACCAAACTGCTGATCTGTTGGGATTTTCCTGCACAGCCATCTGTAAGGTTTATAGGGAATGGCCTGAAAAGAGAAACTATAAAGTTAACGGAGACTCACCGGGTGAAACTGCTTTGTTGAATTCAAAGATCAGAGGAGACTGGTCAAACTGTTTCACAGTATCTCAATTAACTATTCTGTACAACCAAGATATGCAGAAGAGCACCTCTGAATGCACAGCACGTCAAAGAGTTCTTCTAGTATTTTTGTTGCATTACTCTTCAGGACAGAGAGCTCAGATGTTGCACATGAATATGCGAAGCCTCTAGGGGTTACAGCTTCTAATGCTTCTATTTAACACTGGAACCACTTTGGACATGACCTTCCACGTCTGCTCCTGTTGTTGCTTCAGCCCCTGGTACTCTCTTTGTCTGATGTCATTGTCAGCTGGAATTAATAAATCTATGTAAGCTCCCTCTGTCCTCGGCTCTTGGCCAACCACCACTATGTATGGTTGGTTGTCCAGCAGCTGCCTGAAGTCCTGCAGGGCCTTAGTCCTGTTGCCCTCTGACCACTTTCCCCCATAGCAAGCAGGTCTGACCCAGATCAAAGTTCAAGCAGGTCTGGCAATGATGGCACTATTTATGTTCCTATTTTCCTATTTTAGTTAGAAGACCCAAATGCCATGTTGCAATACTATACTGCTATGGTAGCCAACGTTTCAAATGCAGGTTTGACAGGTTTGTGAGTGTTCACTTTATCCAAAACCTAGCGACAGTTTACTCATCTTTGCCAGAGGGTGGCTGTAGCTCAGGAGCAGGTCACCTATTGATCAGAAGGTTAGTAGTTCGATCCCTGGCTCCTCAAGTCTCCTGTTAAGAGTGTGTCCCTACACACTGCTCCTCGGTGTGGCTGCAGAGAGAGCAATTTCCCCATGGGCATCAATAAAGTATACATTATTATTATTTATCTTATGTCCATGCTACCACATGCTGGACAGTCTCAGGGGAAACGTTGCACAGCTTACACCCTGGGTTCCTTCTGCTGTGGCAGATTCCCGCCTCTGTGGATCTGTTCTAATGTTGGAATATGCTATCCTTTTCTAGCAACCGGTAGGATGTCAGCCAGTTTTTCTTTCTGCCGATGAAACACCCCATGGAGGCGCGTGTCTTCCAGAGTATGTCTTCTTTTTCCTTGCAGCACTCAGGTAGCTCTGTACCCCGGGGGGCCAACTTCGTGATATATTCATGGATACTCATTCTTTCATCTTGAATAATGGCTCTCACAGTAATCCTCACCCTCCCTCTTTTCCTTGGTTATGGAGTCTTAGGTTGCTGGACTTTGTGTGGAACTGTCTGTACATTGTGAGTTTTCATGTCGTTTGGGCAAACTTCGATCACACAGTTTTACTCGCAGAATGTGCTATACAGTGTGGTACAGCAACATTGCTTGCTTACTATAACTGCCATTTCCATAGTGCTGCACTTACTAGTAACAATGACTAAAACTGCTGTTGGGAATATAAAAATGTAAAGTTATTAAGAGTCATTAAAATTGATAATAGTCTCTGTGTTTTTAGGCTTATAAGACGTTTTGTTAATTTGAATGTTTCTGGTTCAGAACCTACTTTTCTTTCTATTTTCTCAGGCATCTGCTGGCAATAAAATAATATTTATTCCCATTAGTAGAAAATAACAGTTTACACGAGGAAAGAGAGTATTGGTTTTATTATCCTCATTTCATTTGCACCACCCAGGACTAAAATGATAAATGGCAAATAAAACAACAACACTCACAAAAAAGATCTTTGCATAAAATCAAATGCAAGTGTGGGAGTTCATCTGCAGCCATAAATTAGAGTACAATTAGAGATGAGGAAAAAAATAAAAAATGTAAAACTTTTTAATGATTTGCTTACACGAGAGTAATTTGATTTCATTGTATAATTTATTGTGTTGATGTCAAAACCACTTGGATTTCAAATGATTGTGTGTAGATAGATTTACTATGCACATGTTAAGGGAAGTAAAATTGTTAATACACATTTTAGCTGGAAAATCATACCTGTGACATTAACAGAAAGGTTTTGTTTTTGTTTTTTAAGATATTGTGCAACATTCTGCAGAAACCTCTGCCAGGGACTTTCAAAGCTTAAGGGATTTGGATGATTCCTCAGTGACACAGTGTTCAGTTGGCCCGCAGCTGGCAAATATTAGTCCAACGGCTGCCACAGAAACATAGTGAGGTCAGATTCAAGAGTATATGTGAGCCTTCAAGAGTTTTTTCTACAAGTAAATGCATGAAAGAAGACATATTATGTACACAGAAGAAATTAGCCTTCAGCAAAAAACCCTGATTCATGGAGGAGTCCCAAATGTCTCGTGTGCCACTGTAGGGAGGTCAGTGGCTGGTAGAGATTCAGTGCCTTCCTCCGGCTCAGTTTGGTGTGGCTGGTGGATGTGACCAATGAGCTGTCAGACCCGCTCCAATCTTCTCATCCAACATCCTCCCCTAGCAACAGCATCAGCAGCGCCAGGTCCTCAAGCTGACTGGAAAAGGTCAGTGGCAAGCCTGAAATTTGACTGACACACCAGAAATGCAACTACAAGGTAATGTAGACGTGGCACACAATGTAATGTTGAGTCCCATGTGAGTGATGCTACACAGATTAGACTTTTAGAGCATGTGCTACTACAACTCCAGTTCCCAAAATAAGGACAGGACGCTGTACAAAATGTAAATAAAAACAGAACGAGATGATTTTTAAATCTTACAAACCCATATTTTATTCACAATAGAAATTTGAAAACATATCAAATGTTTAAACAGAGATTATTTCATGAAGATATATTAGCTCATTTTGAATTTGATGGCAGTGAAGTGATTGAAAAAGGTTGGGATGGGGGAGGAGCATTTCACAATAAATTAGATGAACTGGTCACAGGTCAGAAAGAACAGTTTCAGAATAATGTTTCTCAACATACAATTGCAACAACTTTGAATATCTCACCATCTACATGATATCAAAAAAAGATTCAGAGAATCTGGAGAAATCTCTGTGCGCAGAAGACAAAGTTGAAAGTCAGTATCGGATGCCTGTGATATTCACGCACTCAGTCTGCACTGCATTCAAAACAGACATGATTGTGTCACTGTCAGTGAACACAGTTTGCATCCACAAGCAGAGGTTCAAGCTCCATCGGGCACAACAGCAGGGCTACAAGAAGAAGCAGAAGAGTCGGTGTGCTGAACTGGCCAACCTACAGTCCAGACTTTTCACCAACTGAAAACATTTGGAGCATCATAAAACCAAAAACACTATAAAGAATAGTAAAAATTTCAGCAACTGGTCTCTTTGGTTCCCAGACATTTACAGGCTGCTGTTAAAAGACGAGAGGATGCTACACAGTGTTAAACATGGCCCTATCCCAACTTTTTCCAAGATGTGTTGCTGTCATCAAATCCAAAATAAGCAATTATTTTTCTTGATATATTTTCTGTTTCTGGGTTTTTTAACAAATCATTTTACTCTGTTTTTTTAAACAACATCTCAATATAATCCTCAAGAACATCAGCTACAGTTGTGTGCTGTGTGCTTCCAGCTCATGCCATATCTTATCACACTGATCTTGACTCTGAAACATTTACATATGACAGGTGTGAATGTGAGTAGATGTACATGGACCCCATCATTTGGAAAGCGAGTTTTGGACAACATTGTGCTTCCCACTTTGCCGGAACAGTTAGAATTTCAGGAGGACAAAACTATTATGCACAAACTAGATCCATGAAGAGATTTCTTGTTTTGAACTTGACTGGCCTCCATTAAGCCCTGACCTCAGTTCCATCAGCACCTGCAGGATAAAAGGGAACTTAAGCCAAGAGCCACATCATCTCTCAACAGCTGCACTCAATCCCTGCAGCCAGTTTCTGAAATATAGCAGAGAACAGTGGCAGCAGTTATAACTGGACACTAATGCCAACGCTTTTAAGCACCTAATTTACAAGAAATAGTTAAGCTAGACTTTCACCTAAGCCAACATGCACACACGTGCTCAGTTCTACACCAGGGCAAGTGTTAATCCAGCCAATGACTTATTGCCTTGGCAGGCTAAATACTGTTAGGATTAAAAGACATACCAGGCATCTTAACCCTCAGGAGAAAGACACTGATTAACCCAAAGCCCGTGCCACATACCTGTATTCCATGCCTGGAATATGAATGAGAACTTCCCATTTCAGGGAAGAGTCGGTGCAGCCAGTCTTCATATGAGAACGGTGTTTTCAATACATTCAACATGCACCAAATGTCAGATTAAAACGTCAAAACTAGGAAAAAGGTTTGAACTGCCATCAAACACATTTTTGAGGGTTTTAATTCCCTGCAACAATGTGGATGTTGTTTGTAGGACCAAGCGCATCTCGACTTTCCTTCTGGCAAGGCGCTAGTGCGGGATTTCAGTGTCGGCTAAGGCCACAAAGCGGTGATGCCAAAACGTTGTCGGATTGTGTCCCTGCCCATCTGTTTGCACATTTCAATCACAGTTTATGTAGCATAAATAAATGAGACATGTCCTGAACCTTCCTTTTAAACTCAGTTTTGCATGTCTGAGTTATTTTTCCTGAGGCGCCACAACAGGCTAGTCAAGCCAGGTCAGATACACACAGCTGAATTAACCAAAGGATTGAACTGGTTTCATGTGCTTAGTTCTGCTCTTGATCTCGTCTAAACTCTGCTTCACTCCCTTTTTTTTCTCTTCCTGTGAACTTCCTGCCCTCTCATATCTGCCCACGCATTCACGAGAAGAAAGTTCTAATACTTTAATACGTTCCAATCTATCCCCTCTTCACAATCATTTCCTCCTAGCTCTTCGCAGCCTCAAATGCAAAGCCTTATAGTTTGTGCAGATATATCGTAAAAGTTGGTTATTTTTTTATGTGCATGCCAGTAAGGCTTCAGAGTATGAGGATGTCAGGGTTAAAGATTCTAAAAGACAAAGCAGGTTAGCTTGCTGTGACCTGTATACGGCTTCCTGAAGTATATGCTGCTCTGCTCTGTCTCCTTTCAAGTCTGTAAGTCAAAACTACACATATTTCACTCTCAAGAGGTTTTCAGCTAGTGACTCTCTTGACACACGCCAATCTGTCTTGGTGATGTGAGGCACCGAGCTAGTAAGAGACAAGAAATGCAGGTGAGGTCTGACTCTGCTGAACGAAGCAACGCATTGGTGCAAGGGGGTTTACCTAGGTAGCTCGATGCAGTGACATTTACGAAAGCCTGCCAGAAAGTGTCTGTCAGAAAGAGTGCCTACGCTACACTGTACGCAAACAAAAACAGACCATAAATCACAAAGATGATGAAACTTGAATGTCTTGCCTGCCCCAGAAAGTCCAAGCTAATCTGTCACTCAAGATAAGCTCTCTCAGCTTTAGTGAATAAGCATTGGAATTATGCAGTGGAAGTGAATGATTGGCTGGCATCCAGCTGAATTCGAGCCTGCTTCAACCTGAAAACACTCTGAAGTTACCATTGAAGGCATCCTAACTGCATGTAGGAACGAGTCTTTCTGAGAAAAGCACCGTTGCTACTAACCACACATGCAGAAACAAATTAATCTGTGAATCTTTGGACTGATAAGCAGTGATTTCCACCCTGATGGTGAACCCTAATGACTCTAGTGACCCCCTACTGCCACTTTAACACACGAGTGAGTTAAGACATTAGTTCAAGCAGCAGTGTCACACAATAACATGAGCTAAAACTGTTAGGCAGTGGCAGAGGAGCATCTTTTTGTGGTCTGATACATAAAATAACCGTTTTTCAATGCGGTCTTCAATATTGGAAAAAAGTGGAAGCATTGGGCCCTCAAATAATAGCCTTTCATGCAGTGATTTTAATAGCTAACAACAACGGCATCCGATTTAAAGGTGCTCATTCTCATTCCAACCGCTTCACACTCAAACCACCTCGTTGCAATCTGGACCACCGACTCCCAAAACCCTCCACCCTCGGCTGTACCTAGAAATTCTGTCCATAAAGCAACAAAAAGCAGCCATAACCAGGTCGAGCACTCGCCAGGAATGAATCTCATTTATTGCTGGCAAACCAAGCCTTCCCTATGGTTGTGGAGGTCGAGCTAACACACACTACAGGCAGTTTTAGCACACAGTTTGCCTGATGCTATGATGAAGGCTTGGTGGCACAGCAAACAGTTGTTGCCTTCTTGTGATTCAGGAGCAAACTTTGTTGAGTAGATTTTCTGATGTTACTGTTGGACAGTCACATCTGCAGGTGATGTTTTCACTGCTGACTCCTTTCCATGTGTGGCATGACCCCGAGCATGTCCCAGATATCTCAGGTATGCCGAGCAACATCTGCTGTTGATGGCTTCCAGTGTGGGAAGATCAATCTGAGTCTTCTTAAAAATTATTGACAAAGTACTCCTACATCTGTTAATACTATGTGAGGCTTTAAATTACTACCCAAACTGATTTCAGTTTATTAAAACTCCGTAGGTGGAATTGAGTGTTTTTGACTAGGTTCCACTGGGACCTCAAAACAGTTGCATTTTTAAAAAGCACTAATCAAAGCAGAAATAGAAAACAAAGTTCTGACATCAATAGGAACAAAATAACTGACAAAACAATTGAAAATGGAATAAAAAAATTCAAAATTCTCTCTGGGGTCTGCATGGACTCTACTGGGTAGGATGATTGATTGTAACATGCTGGCAAACAGTCTCTGTTTATAACTATTATTAGACAGCAAGTATTTGCAAACTTTCTCCTATCAGTTTTAGAGTGACTGCAATCAGTCAAAGTCAGACCACAGTAGTTTGGAGACCGGATGCCTCCCACCAAGTGACCTTTGCACTTGTTCTATGACTGCCATTAGTTGTCCAGAGGTTCAGGGTGCTGCACCTTCAACCTCGGAGCGACCCGTTGGTTCTGGCAACTACTTTAAATCGGTCGCTGCATGATAAAAAAAAAAATCAGAGCAATCATCTGACAACCACCATTTGTCTTTCTCTTGGTTGCAAGGAGGTCACTGTCCTATTTTGACTATGCATGTATGTCCATCTGTTATATAGATGGACATAGCCAGATGTCAGATATAGAGTGGGTGTTTGAAACCTATAAACAACCAATTTACATGCTGTGATTTCAGCTATATTTAAAAACAACTGAGTGTAATCTGAGTCTGCATACTTGCGCTAAAGGTGAAAAGCGTGCAGAAGGATCTCTCGACCATAACTGGTCAGTGATATGTGCCCTATCTTTAGCTCACAGTGGTAAAGAGAACTTCCAAATAATCCCGGATAGATTCCGAAATGTATTAACTTCCAAGGTGAGCCACACCCCTCCTCTGGTCAGCTTTTAATGCGACTAACTAACCAGACAACCTCCTTTGTGTTGTTCACTTTTGTGCATTTCTCTGTCACGTGTAAAAAAGTTTGCTTTGACAGCAGCAGCTCAAATGTGATTAGAGCTACAGACGTAAAAACAGTCCTGGGTCTGATTGCATGAGACACTTATATTAACTTGTTAAAAAGGTGAATGATATGGGCCTTGAATCTGGTTTGGTTTTACGGCACTGATAGAAAGCCTCGATGTCTTTCTGGCATTGCAGTTTGTAGTAACAGTTAGTGTTTCTTCCACACAGAAGCTGAAGTTAAAAGTGCCTTTCAGCAAGACACTTAATCCTTAATTGCTTCACTAGAGCTGCCCTGATGTTGGCATTATAGACTTTGAAAAAGGAGGCTGCCAACTACTGTGAAGACGATCAGCTTTTGTGGTTAAACAGCTCCTAAACACTCAAACTAAATTAAGATTGCAGTGCCACGCCAGTGCTATTTGGATTTAGGCAGCAATCGGATGCTCTAAATCCACACATTTTCAAAAACAATGTTCTCATTCGCACAGATCAGACGCTAAGTTCCCCTTTTACTAAGTCCCTAAAATGTTGCTCTTCAGGATATAAAAGCATGAGCGCACATCACTGGAAATTGATTTGGGTAAATTCAAGGGCTCATTTCCAAACAGACAGATATACGATAAAATCCAGCGGATGTCAGCAAAGGGCGAGCATTTACCAGTTTGACCTTTGCAGTTGTGTCGTGGCACTTTCTAAATCAATTACAAATCCCACTGCGTTGCTTTGCCTCGAGTCCCATTTTTATAGCTAACGAAGCTCTAAAACTGCACGGAGCACATCAACATGTCTGCAATCAGTGCTCGCTGATATGATGTGTGTTTCAAAGGCTACACATACTAACAGGGTAATAAATATGATTTTAAATAGAACAAACCTCAGTCATAACCCATGGACAGGGTCAACAATAATCACAGCTCTGATTTCATTAGTGCCGGCACAGAGGAAGGATATTATTCAGCAAGAAACCTCATCAGCTCATCGAAAGAACATCCTGCAACACGCTCTGTCTCCCTGCCTCTCTCAGCCCTGAATCCTCATATAGTTCCTTTTTTTTTCATTTTCACCTACTTTACTGTTAAGCCCATCTCCCTCCTGCTTTCCTCTCTGTTCTTATAGCTCAGGGCTGTGCAGGCTGTTCTAGCCCTTTTGCGGTTTTTGGCTGAAAGAAACAAGAAAGACATTTTCCCCTGAGAAATTAGTCAAAGCAGATCGTGGCTTCATCAGGCAAAAGCAGGGATCTGTCCCATAAATGCAGTAGAAAAGAAATATCAACAATAATGAATAAAAATAAATGAAATAATAAAGAAAGTTTCAGAATGACACAGACATCATGGGTGGAACTTGGATCTGCCGGCATAAGGATGAGGGATGGCAGACATTCCTCCTCCCAGTCTCTCCCGTTTGTGCTTTCTCTCCCTCCCCTGCCCTCTTCTTCTTGGTGGCAATTCACATTCAGTGATGTCTTTATTTCCCAACATGCCTCGGCAGGATCCTGTGCCAGCCAAGTAATCTGTGCCAACTTTGTGACCATGCCAATCCAATCACAGTAATCTTGCGCAGGGCCAGAGGCCAAAGACCTGCAGCCACGTTCCCATATAACATATACATAAATAAAGCTTTCACAGCTTCAGTGTCTGTATGTTTAAATCTATTTTTAGTGACCGAGATGTAGTGAATGATCCAAAAGTAAAATCCAAATCTAAAAAGAAGTAAAAATATTTATTATGAGGTAAAATGTAAACCTACAGAACTTTATCTTCTGTTCTAGCGGAGATTCGGTTTTGTGGAATTTGCATATAAAGGTCAGGTCTATGCCACAGTTTTGTTATTGTTTTTTTCCGTGATATTATTTTTTAATTAAAAGTGTTTCCAATGTCATTAATAAAAGTTAACACTTTCCACTCTAGAGATCCCTGTATCTGTTATTAAAATTCAGTCTGCAGCAATTTTTCAAAGGTTGTGGAGTGTGGCACATTCAGTGAAGATTGATGATGATGACTAAAAGGATGCAGATTTGTTGTGCTTCATTTCTGTTGCAGCAAATTTGCTAGCCTAGAGTTTAGAGTTGATTTTTTTATAACAGGTTCAATAACAGTGGCTAATGACTCATTGTTGTAAGGTTCCTGTTTGCTCTCTAATTTACAGTTTTGATTGGGCTGAGGTTTTCAAATCTCACTCCAGTCTGGCGATGGGATAAGGACACTTATTGCATTTTAAACTTCATCCAAGCTACTCATTGAAGCCAAGATTGCTCATTTTTCATTTCATTTGTGGAGCCATCACTCACTAAATTTGAGGAGTTTTCTTTTTCATGATGAGAGTAACCCCAAAACAGCTTATCTCGCTTTAAGTGTCACACTGTGACTTTACAAGACTATGCATAATTTGTATTAATTGATGGAAACACTTGAACAAAACTACATTTAGAGCATTTATATGGATCATGCAAATGAGTAGTTGTTTTTAAATTTGACCAAAAGTGAGCTCAGAAATTACACCTGGAAGGAGTCACTTTGTTTATTTGTGTGAAGCTTTGTCTCTCCTTTAGTATGTGCATATTTGGGAGATGGAGTAGACAACAACATCAAATGGTTTGTGTCCCCACATACTCATCCTCTAATTGCTAGCTATGCTCAAAGCTAGCACTTACGAGCATCACGTTACACATTACATTTCATTGCACAGACCATTAGCGTTCTGGCCCTTTCAGGGGCTTCTCTGGTTATATTGATATGGTTTTACTTGTTGTAATGGCATTTGTTTTACATGTGAGCAGAGACATTAGCATTTTATTAGGTACACCTTGCTAGCTACTCATCACATTCCCAAGAGATCCATAATGTGATGAGAACGTCACAAAATTGCTGCAGATTTGTTGGCTGCACATCCATGGTGTAAATTATCCTAAGGTGCTCTGTTGGCTTGAGATCTGGTGAGTGTGAAGGCCATTCGAGTACACTGAGCTCATTTTTATGTTCAACAAACCAGTTTGAGATGATTTGAGCTTTGTGACTGCTGTAGATCATCTGCTTCAAGGTTTAATGTGAGGTGCATTGAAAGATGCTCTTCTGCATACCTTGGTTGTAATGAGTGCATATTTGACTTGAAGTGGTCTGACCATCATCCTTTTCTCTTTTTCTGTGCATTCAGAACACCAGCCTGTCTTGCCAACAACCACGCCACATTCAAAGTCTCATAAATCACCTTTCTTTTCTTCTGATGCTCTGTTTGAACTCCAGTTGGCTGTCTTGACCATGTCCACATGAATGAATGCAATGGATCGCTGCCAAGTGATTGGCCCATTAGATATTTTGGTTATGAGTATTGAACAGGTATAGCTAATAACATGTACAGTGAATGCATATATGCAGATGCCTGTTGATTCCTGCTATTCATTGGAATTATATAAATGCAGCTGCCATACTGCTCAGGGCCCACTAAGTCTCTTAATGCAGTGGAACTATATGAAGAGTTTGTACTTGGTTAATCAGTTTGCCTTGAAATGGGCACTGCAGGAGAGACATTTGGCTCAAAGTCTCTCCTCCTCACTGCTGCATGTCTTTATCTATTAAGAATCTATACATAAAACAAAAGCTTAATTTCGTTTCAGGACAGTTGCTAAACACTAAGCTAGTCTGAGCTTCTCAATCATGAGGTATCATTTCTTTCACTGAACATCAATAGGCCTGATATTTTATACAGGAACTGGTCAGAACCCAATGAGTGAAATGGCAGTGGCAGAGATGCATCACATGTCTTACTGTAGAGTGTAGTGCTCAGTCTGGCTAGTCTCTTTTTAGTTAATTTTGGGGAGTTGAAACGCAATCTACATTTTGGTTACACTGCTGCAATGACTCATGTCCATGTAATGGACTCCAGTGTACTCTATAGTTGTATTTTTGCTGTCTGATGTCTTCAGAAGACAGTAAAAGTAGAGTTACCGTCAGGCTTGTGTAAACAAAGCACCATGTGTGGAAGAATATGTTGGTGATTAGGTTGTCTGGCAAGCTGCCCCACATCGGAGTTAGTAAAGTGGAAATAATCAAAGAAATAATCAAAACCAAACATATAAAATGATAAAAGTGTTTTTCTCTTGATAGCTTCAAATCACTCATCTGTAATTTCTCCTCTATAGAGGTGTGAAGTTGAAGTTAACCCGACGATTACAGCCATACTAGAAGCATTAATGTCACATTAATGAGAGGGTGACTCCTCCTTAATGGGAGAATTCGTGCAACAGTGCGGCTATGCTGGCTGGTTTAAGATGCAGATTTTGTTCTTTTTATTTTAGACTTCAGTTTCAGTTCTGTTTGTAGATTTTATTCAGATCTTCTAACCTTAATTTAAAAAAACGTTTTTTTAGATATATCAAAAACTACACTACATATTTAAAAACACAGTTTATTATTAAAAATATCCAACTGATGGTGATTAATGACACAACAGTAGCAGGACACAGTACATTACAGGGGTGAGTTTCACATCAGTCACTGATGTTAGCATTAGCGCATTAACATTAACATTAGCGCAGTGGCTTGAGCTACACGGCTGTAGCTAACAAGTTGTTCTTATTGTATTCTGGTTCCTCTGCATCCTGCTAAACAACAACAAAAATTAGGATTCCTAAACTAAGAGAGCTGTTAAACTTTGATCAAGAAAACATAATGACTTTTATCCAACGATGACAAAGTTTATTCGCCGTACACCAGTATGCTTTGACATGCTACTTAGCACTTTGATGCACCAAAGTGTTATACTCAAAATCACACACAGATTCATAATGACATCATTTTTTCGCTATTGGTTTCTCAATGTCAATTTCTCATCTCAACTTTACAGCAGAGACCACAAAGTTGAGAACACCAAGTTTAATCTGTTTGATCTGCAGTTCCTAAATAATTTAGTTCTTCCGATTATCTCGATAGATTATCTCGACAGAATAACTATTAATAAAACTGAGTTCTTATTATGAGAAAAAAATAACAATTTAACAACCTAAACAATATATGACATTTTTAAATTTTTTTAATTTCCTTCAAAGCATGTGATTGGCCAAAGGTAGGCTTCAGAAAAACCAAAAAAGTCCTATACTCGTGTACTGTATATCAGTCGGTGTGTTGTAGGCCCAGAAGGAGCTGTGAAAGATGGTAGAGTTTGGACTGAATCCAAAAACTCATCCCATTTAGGTATAGCGTTTAAACAGTAATCAAATGATAGCACATTTGTTTGAAGGTTATGTTGTAAAAGCATCCTGCTGTGTAACATAGGTTTTGGGCTCACTGCCCAGATATTTCACACACTTAAGCTCATAATGGTATTTCTTAAGCTGTCAATCATCTGTCTCTCCCTCATAAATAAAAAGACTCGGACCATGAAAGCAGACACATTTTTTAAAAATTTCACTGTACTTAGTAAAAGACAAATACTACCCTCAATCATTCGCTCTCTACGAGGTGAAACCTCAAGAAAAGAGGTTTTTAAGAGGGTATATTTCTGAGGCAGTTATGTAACCAGCACAGTGTGATATAACCGAGACAAACAAGGCCAACCATCCACAGACATAAATAGATTAGAAGTCTGTTAAATGACTCATTTGTACCCTATTGAATATCTTTAACCAGTCTCCCAGTTGGCTGTCCAGCTGTTGGGTGCATATTTGAGCTTCAACAGAGAGCCAAAAGGATTTGATAATTGTAATATCCATCCATCCATCCTCTTCTGCTTATCCGGGGTGGGTCACAGGGTCAGCAGCCTAAGCAGAGAATCCCAGACTTCCCTCTTCCCAGCCACCTCCTCCAGCTTGTGTGAGGGAACACGAACGTGTTCCCAGGCCAGCCAAGAGATTTAATCTCCCCACCGTGTCCTGGGTCTGTCGTGGGGCCTCCTTCCAGTGGGACATGCCCGGAACACCTCACCCAGGAAGTATTCTTGTCTGATGCCCAAACAACCTCAACTGGCTCCTTTCGATGTGGATCATGTGGATCATCATTTGAGCAGGAGGTGCTCTACCCTGAGCCCCTTCTGGTCAAACTCCTATCTCTAAGGGAGAGGCCAGCCATCATCCGCAATCTCGTTCTTTCGGTCACTACCCAAAGTTCATGACCATAGGTGAGGGTAGGGATGTAGGGACGCTCAGCTCTCTCGTCACCACCACGGACAGATGCAACGTCTGCATCACTGCAGCCGCAGCACCAGTGTGTCTGTCCATCTCTCGCTCCCCTCTCCTCTCGCTCGTGACATGGGGTGGGCACTTCAACCTTTTACAGCCGAGGACTATTCTCATTTTAAGAAGGAGGCCACCAGCTGATGAAGCAAACAGAACCACATCATCTGCAAATGATATGAACTGAATCGGTGACAAAGGGCAGCCCTGGTGGAGTCCAACACCATCGGCAACAAGTTCGACTCATTCCTGGCTATGGGGACCAAGTTCTTGCAATGGTTGTATAAGGATCGAATGGCTCGTAGCAACAGGCCAGACACCCCATACTCCGGAAGTACCACCCACATAACACTCAGAGGGAAACTCCACAAAATGCATGCGGACTGGTTCGGCAATCTTCAGTCATAATTGTAATATGAATTATTAATTACATCACGTTTGGATCTCGGCTGAGCTGTGCCCTGATCACTATCTCTGTATTCCATCATTTCCCCTCACTGGAGACAATCTGATATCACAAAAATCAGATGTAGAAAAAGCTTGAATAGTAAAGACAAGCCTACAGTACTGTTAAATGTCTTAAACATTACCTCACTGAAGGAGAAAGCAAATTCAATTAATACAAATTGGATGAGAAGCCAGCCTTTGAAAGCACATGACAGTTCATGTTTGCATATGAAAATGAGACATCGCATTATTTATTGTTCAGGCAGATGGTTGTCTCTTTTCCTGGGTGCTTTTTCATATTCTTATGTTTTGACAGAGCCTTCTGTTGAATAATTGAATTTCAAGTTTTACTTACATCTGTTATATTCATTAGTACGGTGCTTTTACAGTTTTGGAGACTGTGCATCTGAAGAAGAAACATAACAAATTTCTCCACAACCTATAAGCTTCAGTTTGCACAATTACTGAGCAAACTGTGAAGATCTTCACTAAACTGCAAGACCATCTGTTAATAGTCTGAAGTAACACATAGCTGGTTGTTTTGCTTTTTTAAGAAAGTGCCTAGATGAACTTTTACAGCCTGTATCTTCTTCATTAATGAGGCTTCACAAGTTTTCGTTCCCTCCAACCAAACTGCTTCGCTAATGAGGGAGGTCCTCAGCATGAACTATACTTGCTACAGGTCTTAGTGTCTGTGGAAGATACTGTACATCTTTTAAAGATAATACTAAACCAAACATCCCTTAATGTCCTGCTCTGATCTAGAATAACCTCAATTTACACTCAATCCTTTGTTATCCTTAGAAATTCTTTATATAAATATATATAATATATATATTTGTATTTACATATCACTTCAAAAAAAGTCAGTAGTGCTGTGTGGTCTATTCTATAAAAGTTAAATACAAATGAACACATGTAGAGGTAAGTACAGGTAATACAAAAAATTGCATACTGCACACCTGTAGCTGTGTTAAACCAACAGCTAGGTGACCCAGAACAACATAACAATCATTTCGGTTGAGCTGTGCTTACAGAAAGTACTCAGCGTCACACGCGCACACACAAAAATACAGTCTTTCAACACTTCCTGTCACTGTACAGCCCCAAATCTTTCTCCTCCTCATCAGCGTGGTTCCCATGGTGACAGCAGAAAGAGCAGCAGAGAGAGCAGGGTCAAAGGCTCAAAAGTCATCGTGTGGGCGGAGCCTTTAACAGGCACCTGACGGAGGATAGGCAATAAGATACAACATTACAGAAAATAGAGTTAACAAGAAAATATAAATATATATACAGATATATCTATATATAGATATATATAGATATATATATATCGAGATATATATCGAGAGAGATAGATAGATAGATAGATAGATAGATAGATAGATAGATAGATAGATAGATAGATAGATAGATAGATAGATAGATAGATAGATAGATCGATCTGATAACAGATACAAATAAAAACACCTTCAAAGCAGTGGTACAATATAGTGGTCCCTCGCTATAACGCAGTTCACCTTTCGCAGATGCTTTGCTGATTTTTTTTTTTAACAGCGCATTGTGTTCTGCGTCCTGATTGGCTGTAGACCATTGTCAATCAATCTCGTGTCATGTCTCCTGTACAGTATAGGATGAGTTCAGCTTGTCAAATTTACATGAATCTTCGATCGTTACCAGTGTGACTCTGAAGTGCTGTACTGTATGTTGTGGGTGCCTTTGGTTTCATTCTATAATACTGGACTTATTATTCTACGAAGGTTTGAACTTTGAGTGTTTAAACAAAAGAGAAAAGTGGGAAAATGTTCATGCCTGTCCTCGGAAAGTGTATAAAGTGTGTAGTGAGTGGTTTTACAGCCTTAAAACATCTATAATAATTGTAAAACATAAAGTTAGCTACTTCGCAGATTTCACCTATCGCGGGTTATTTTTAGAACGTAACTCCCGCAATAAACCAGGGACCACTATATAAAGAAACGAGGGGCGACTCAAGACTTTTCGCTGTACTTAAATTTGTAAGTATGTGTACATCTTTAGAAATAAAACTAGGTTTGCTGTAGTTGCTCAACTAAAAAAATAGAAACAAAAACGAAATCTACGATTCCATCTGTATGTTTATTGAACTTCAGGGAGAGCAAGCAGTGGTGTTACATCACACAGCAGACACTATTCAATGAAAAGTGCGTCATCCAGGAACAACATTGATATCAAGTTGCATCAGGCTCTCTCTGACAGAGCTCTGCATGTGACAGGCTGATCGATCACTCTGCATTTGCTTCTCAGTAATTAATCAGAGGAGCTCATAGCAGTGGTTTGAAGGAGGTGTGGGTGGGTGTGAAATAACCCAAAAAGTATTGGAAAACGGTCAGAGGATTTCAGGCCTCAGAATCGTCGATACTGATGCACAACTACAGATCCGTCCCTAATGCTCCATGAAAGTCGGCAAAAATCGATTCGGTTGTCAAAAAAAAGAATCGTTCCAAATAACTCTCGAGTCTGTCTGCACTTGTATAAGTGTTGATGCACGGGATTTGTTTCACTTCTGTTTGGCTGATACGTTCTCAGTCACATAACCTGTTCGAACCATTCCCGCCCCTTTCTTTGTCTTTGAAATGGGCAGACAATTATTGCCATGTCTGCTAACCTGTCATGTTTACTTATTGTTCTGAGTTCTTTTTACTTACCTGTGTAGGTGGAAGGAGATGAGGAAGGACTGGGCGACGACGAGGTGGGGTCCTGTCCTTTCCCTCTGGACTACGACCGCTGGGTGCATCACCTGGCTCGTCCCCTGAACAAAAGCAAAAAATAAGATGATTTTAGCATGACAGTATATAAGATTAGATCAAGATCAAGTTAAGATCCCAGAACATGCTCACTGATGAAAATCTGGCATTAAAATCCCCATTAAATTAAGAGAGAATACTTGTGGAAGTTATTTTGGTTCTGTTTTTACTCTCATGGTTGCACACAATCTTGCATTATTTATGAGTGTTTTGTTGATTAGAACTAAAAGATTTATGGACTTCGCCGCACCCACCCACAGCTTCGCACAGTGTGAATACCGTTACCTTACAAGGCATAAACTCACACAGATGTGCAAAATGTTGCTTCGTCTAATGGGTATGCGGCCGCACTTTCATATAGGTGTGTGTGTGTGTGTGTGTGTGTTGGAAGGACTCCAGACTTATCGCAGGAGAAACTCAGGTAAGTGAGTGGATTAGGACAGGAGGGAAACAGACTTTGCCGGTGGCTAAACACAGTTGCACACACGCATATTTCAGTCTGAGACATTGTCATACACACCTGCACTGTCGCAAGAAAACTCGTTCATAACGAGCTCGCGCTCTCTGTAATATCTTGGCACAAACACGCTAACACACACACACAGAGTCATACACACACCTGCTTGGGAAGAAATCTGATTCCGTCTCTTACAATACATATTGTCATGCAGTACAATAGACAAAGAGCTTCTTTCAGTCGCTGAGGAATGAGGCGAGTTTGTTAATGTTGAAACACTCACACAGATATTATATCTCAGTATTACAGACAGAAAATATGAGAAATTTAAAACAGAAACACGGACAACCTCCTTCAAAATATCAGCGTGCGAGACGCCTGATGTGTTTTTGTTTTCCACCGCGTCTGTGCCGATGATAGAGGTGATTTACTCGCAGCAGAATGTTTACCAATTAGGCATCTGTCCTTTATTGTGTGCACCGTTGACAAATAGCAGCATGGAGCAATATGGGACCCTGGGTTCCTATCTGAACAAACATTGCATTCACGCCTGTGTTTGTTTGTGTGTGGTCTTGCTCTGTGACCATCTGTTCCCATCAGAATCGAAAACCTCGAGTCACATCTGGTTTGAACCTGTTTAGGAGACAGAATTGGGTCGTGTCATTATTGATTTGCCACAATAACAAGTGCAGCGAGACGAATTCATGTTTCATTTTTAGCACAATATTAACCGAGCCTCTCTTTCCTTTGCACTGAGCTTAGTTTGATGAAAAATGTGGGAGGGAGGCAGGCGCATTGTCCACTTTGTTAGACAACATTAACTTTGAAACATCAGAGCTTAATGTTTCCCCTGAGTACGCGCATGCAGATGTAAGCATGCCCAGTGCATTAGCGGCATTTTCCCCAATCAATTATAGGAAACAAAATGATGACTGAAGGAAAACTATTAAAACCTGAGCAAAATACATGCAGAGAGTTCACATATATATATGTATATATATATATGTTGTAGTGGCAACAACACAGTTGCTTACCTACCTCAGTGACCTCGTGCCCAGACTCTGCTTCCTTAACAGAAGTTGTGTCAGAGGGATTAAAGAGATCCGATGCAACAATTACACAACTGATCACCAATCTGTGACCTAGGGTGTCCTTATGTTCAAACATAGTGTAGATTATGGAGAAACTGTGGTTTATACATAAGTCCATTTACAGAACGCCACTCGGGTTCAGATCAGTCAGGCCGTTCCTCCCAATCACACCCCTCCATTGCCCATGTGACCATTGAAGTCACTGGATTAAGCACCCTCATGCAGCCCACCCAGCGACTCCAAGAAGGCGGGGTGCACTGATCAGATAACTGCGAACAACAGTAAGCAAGCAAAAAGGATGCAAGTGCAACATCCACAGCCTGCTGCTTCTCACTAAGAGCAACTCTAGATTAGATCAGAGAGCAGCATTCAGTCATAAATATTTTTTTGAGTTTTCTTCTCAGTATATGAAACTATATTAGCATTTTAACACTTTAACACTTGAATACTTCAGCATTGTCCTTTTAGCTAAATGCAATTTTAAAATTTGGACTTTTTTTGTGCAATTTGTCTTGTAAAAAAAGGCAAGAAATTTAATTGTAAACCTTCACTGATATTTCCACTTGGATTTACTTGCTTGAGCCCGTGTCACTTCAGCTTGTATGTGTGTGTGCATGTGTGTGTCACAACACACAGTCTCCTCCTACATGCCCTTTGGCATGTTTGTTTCTTAGCAACAATCCAGAACACATCACGTATAGCAGATTGTCTAGAAATATGTGTACGGACACACACAGCTACAGGTGATTAATTGCTTCTGGACCTACTCATGGTGTAGTTTAACCTTTATTGCCACCTGCAAGGATGGGGTTATCGTTTTGTGTGTGTGTGTGTGTGTGTGTGTGTGTGTGTGTGTGTGTGTGTGTGTGTGTGTGTGTGTGTGTGTGTGTGTGTGTCTATTTGGGCAAATTAATGACATACTGAGGGACAGTCAGTGAACTACAGTAATACACTGCAGTTTCCGTGTATCTGCTATCGCACATCAGCCAAAAGCTTCAGTGTTGTTCCATACAAACAGCGAGCAGCTCCATTCATGCACGGTTTGCATCCCCAAAGGAGCTGAGCTGACACTTTACAAGGCAGGACACCAGTGGTCACTATGTCCTGCGATAAACTGCAACTGTAATGGCTGTAGAGGGCAACTGGATAAAAATGGGAACAGATTCACTAACTCCTCCTTTCCAAAACAATAAATATGTCCCTGTCACCTCTGAGTTGTAATTTAGACACTTTTCCAAAACAACAGGATTGGAGGAAATTGGATTTAGCTGAAGAACTCACCCAGAGGTGACAGTAAGAGTCCAAAGCAGGCGGAGAATTGCCATAAATGAGAGCTGTAGTGACCCATAGACAGGAGACTGTATGCCCAGCGTGGAGTCCCTCGCTCTTTGTTTCTCCTTACATATAACTTCAGAGGACCTCGGCTGACATTAATGTACTGCAGACTAACTCGAACCATAAGAGTTGCTTCACTTTCCTAAAATAACACAATCTGAGCAGTTTAATCTTCACTTTAACGTCTGACACGTTTGCCTCATTGACCAGCATCTCTCCACACTGCTAAAATGTGTGTTCTGTTGAGAGGGAAACACAGAGCCTCATTGGTAAAACACAAACTTCTGCTTTCCAGAAGCACAGTATGGCATCCAGTGTTACATGATGTGTGCACCTCTTGCTGAGTCAGGCTGCGAGTTAAAGGTGCCCAGCTTTAGCCATCTCTCTTGGGAGAAGAAGTGTCTTCTCTCTCTGCACCGCCAACAACACATTTTCTTGAGAGAGGTCCTGCACACTGCAACGTGTGGCTCAGTGACCTTACAGCTTTGCAACCCTTTGAAAGCTAAGATTCTTCTAATTTGCGGCCTCCAAATCCTTTCCTTGGTATTCTTTTCTCGTTTTGTGCAGGAACAATTAAATGCTTCTTGTTTGGCATTTCTCATCGGCTGTGGATCTTGATCAATAACAAGACCTAATTAAATTTTTAATGTCAGATATATTTATGTTTTTTAATGCAACATAAATATATTCATCCATGCCCTTTTTGCTCTCCTGGTAAACGTTCAACAGTCTGGGAAAGTTTTTTAAATAAACTAAAAAATAAATAAATAATTTTTTGTGAGGACTGTATGAAACATTGGCAATAAATGGCAAGCAAAACACAATGTGTGCCACTGGGGTGGAGAAATTCATTCTCGTCTTTGTGACACATAAATCATATATTTCGTGTTTTCATGTTTTCCTATTTTAGACACAAAGCATTCAAACTGTAGCCACAATCATAATTTGCATCTGGAGCTCTGTTTGTAATATTACACTTTAGCATTCCTGCAACAACTATTCCGGGAAAGCCGCTACCCAAACATCAGCATAGCTGTGTCTGATTCCTCCATTTGGCCATCTAAAAAAAACCCTACTGACAGCACAGCTTCTTCCTAATGGCAGCAGACGCCACAGTGTATGTGCTGCATGTGTGTGTGTGTGTGTGTGTGTGTGTGTGTGTGTGTGTGTGTGTGTGTGTGTGTGTGTGTGTGTGTGTGTGTGTGTGTGTGTTTGCTTGTGCCCGTGGAACAGTTGTCAGGAGAAGCATGATCTGAGGAGCCAAAGTTAACGATGAACTGACAGCAGAGGTGAAGATGTATATGCGCTAAGCATGTGTGTGTGTGTGAAATAGAAAGTGCATTAATGATCGATCGCATGCGATATCAAATACTTGTGGTGTACTGTACAGAACTGTCAATTTAGGCCCCAATTAGGGGCAGTCTTGTTGTTCCTCAGTTTATATACACGGAGCATTCGCTCACACACACAGACACACACAAGCTAATGATGCGAGGTGACCTTGAAAAGCGTCTGGATAGCTCGTGTGTGTGTGTGGGCGTGTAAATGTATCCCAAGCATTTCCAGCTGAATCAGTAATGAGCATTTCATTACTTCAGCCTCAGTTCCCCAGGGAGGAAACACACACACACGCAGAGCAGAAAGAGCATGGTACAAGGTAGCTGTAGATTATTCCCTCAGCAAGTGCTTATTAGAATTAAATTATATTATGATAGTGACATTTTCTTTAAAAGCAAAGAAAGAAAGGAGCCGACTTCCAACTTCAGTACATCCTGACATGAATGACTACTTTCTATGCAATCTTGCAATGAAAGCAGCGTGATTCTGATATCCTGTTGAAACCTTCGAGGGCACTGTACTGCAGTATTATTCACTGCAGTCATCTTGTTATTTACTGACTATAAAAAAGAGAGTATGGGTCCCAGTATAGCTCACTGGGTTGAATAGGTGACCCACATGCCATAAAGCTATCACAGAGGCCTGCGTTTGAATCCACACCGAGGTCATTTACTGTGTATCTCTGTTTCCTGCCTTCTCTCATTGTCCTATCTTTATGAAGGCTAAAGAAATCTACAAATAAATACATATAAGAGCATAATGGAAAACGATATGCTTGTCCTTTATGTTATGAGTATCTATAGAAACGAAACGCATCCTCTCTAACCCCTCTGGGTAATTTAGCATTACATTTCCAAGGGAAACGGAGGAAAAAAGGAAGAACACAGAGAAGGTTCATGGATGTAGTAAAGGAGGACATGCAGAGGGTTTATGTGACAGAGGAGGATGCTAGGGATGGGGTGAGATGGAGGCAAATGATCCACTGGGCGAAACCTGAAAGGAACAGGTGGAAGAAGAAGAAGATTTCCAAGCACTTTAGTAAGATTTTAAGAACGATACATTGTAACACCATAGTTACAGTTTATAGACGTCCCTTAAGTACCACGCATCCAGGCAATCATTAAGTTAGTGTTTTAAAATGAGGATAGCTGAGCATGTGTGTGCCTGTTCAAAGCACTGCTGTGCAGAACAGGAAGATTGGTGGGTGAAGGTGGATGAAAGAATGAAGCGAGCAGAGTGGCTCTTTGAAGGCTACACATCAACAGCAAGCCGGAGAGGGTGTTGTGGGAGGCACAGCTAGACAAAGCAAGGGCAGCATGCTTCTCCAAAAGGTCAAGTATGAGAATAATAGCATCCCTGCAGAGAGGAGGACTAATATACAGATGATGTCGAATCAGATTTGCATGAACAATCTCCCTCAAGTGCCGACATGACCAGAAAGTCAGAGGTAAAGAGGGGCGGACTGAAAATAAGGAAATAGATGGGTTGATAGACGAGGAGACAGGCAATGAACGGTCTGTTTGATAGAGGTTATGGGTGTGGCAGCATAAGTGAACCCAACCATGCTGCCGACCTTTTCAGTAGATGTTCTGTGATTTGCAGCATCTCGCATAAAGTTTTGCTACTTTTATCTCTTCCGTGTTGAGCAGCACAGAGAGCTTTGCATAAAAGACAAGAGCAAAGCGAATGTATAATTCTTTAGTGAGCTGCATCTCCTAACCTGAGGATCTGACAGATATTAGCAAAAGCGAGATACGCGACTGCACACGTACATCATTGATTCTCAGTCTTTTTGGCCCCACTGTTGCCCCCATTAATTGGTGTGTGAAGCAGTTAGCATCAATGCACCGCAAGCTGTGAGTTCCAAGCAACAAAATGATAAAAGAAAGCATCTGTTTAAAGAAAAATGCCCAGCCCAAGTGATTTCACCACAAAAAGTATCAGGAGCCAAAAATAAATAAAGTTAAATGCCGTATTTTTCAGACCATAAGGCACACCGGATTATAAAGCGCATTAAGCGAAACAAAACAGATGAGCTCATTCTCTTTGCTTCCTCTACTTCTGTACCATTGATTAATGTTGAATTCCCTCGCAGCTGCTCTATTCCTGTGTTGTTGCAGTATATTATGACTAACCTCGTATTGTGGATCTCAGTTGTTCTCATGATTGAAATTTGGTCCGTTTAAAGCATCCTGCCATGCGATTGCATTTGTCCCTAACCATCGGGAACCCCCACGTTAACTTTTATCGAGTGGAAAAAAAAGTGATTCATTCATCATTCATCCTCCAGCTTCACTGTGTTTATGTTATGCTAACATAGCTGTGTCGCTAGTGATCACGTAGCACATCATTATATACCAGCTAGCCCAACTTCAGTAACCCTACAAACGTCACTGCTGTTTAGTTTTCTTCTTCATTTATGTCTGAAGTGATAGCAGAGCTGTACGTTTGAATTTTTTCACAAATCTCTCAGTCAGAACATGCAATGTCATGTTTAGGTGGAAACTAGCGAGCTAACTTCCTGCTAACTTCTAACTCTGTTAAATTTAATAAATTTTGTTTTCATGGATGCCTGGATGTTAAACTTAATTGTTATACCTGGTAAAGCAGCAACGCTGATCATGTTATTACAGATGAAAGAATTTAGACAGTTTTTAACTCTCAGTGATGCCTCAGTGTTCATTTGACTTTGGAACGTGAAGTAGACGGAGTTTTGGACCCAGATTACTCCGAATCCGTGAGGCTCCTGCCTACGGTAGCTGTAATGCTCCAACAATCCATCAAGCGGTGTGGCTTCGTAGCTTCCCAAAGTCTCACCAAAATACTAAAACATTTTTTTGACATATTTTGAGCGCCGTGTACCACATATAATCCGTTCAAGGTCAGTAAGCACAACCAGAATTCATACATAAGGCGCACTGTTGATCTTTGAGAAAATTAAAGGATTTTAAGTGCGCCTTATAGTGCGGAAAATATGGCAGTTCTGATAAATGTAGTGTCTGGCTCACAAATAGTGGAAAAAACAAGAACTTTCTTGTTATTTAGTTGTTTATCTGTTGGTTTACTTACTTCAGTGTAAAATGATTGGCAATAGTAGTGGGGAATCCTTATCAATAGAAAAAGCTGCAAAACTAATGAAAATATAGTTAAAAGATCCAGCAGGCCAGATTCAACTTTTCACCGGTCAGATTCTGGCCGTTATGTTTGGCATCTCTGCAATATACATTAACTACTTTTTTCCCCCTTTCCCAGCAGTGTTGAGCTTGGTGGTCAAAGCGACATGGCAGAGGTATACTATGAAGCAGAATAAGTGGCTTAGCCAGTTAATGCAACCTTAGGAAAGGCCACTTCCTAGCCAGTAACATTGCCACGGTTATTCAGTGCTCTTTAAGGTGGAGGTGCATAAGCTGACCAATCAATTCTGTGGAAAATTCCATTCTTCTTTTAGGGAGGCTAATTAGGGAAAGACAGACTCTCAGCAGACGGGATTTTACTTGCCTCTTGAGTATTGTACTTTTTGACCTGACATGAAATTTGCAAGTCAGCTACCTAAGTGGTCATAAGCACCATAAGCAGTATATGAATTCAATGACATAAAAGTTGTACTTAATCTTCCCATGCCTTCATGACAGGGCAGTGAAACTGAAAAGTGTATGAATTTATACAGTTTTGGATCTAACTTGGCTGCATTATTGCATTATTATATTATAAAATAATCACAGGAAAAACACTGCACTGTAGTTACATTATTATTATTATTATTCAATTTACCTAAAGCTATGGCCGATAGAAACAATAAAAAAACAACCAAATACACACAAGGAAAGAAAATACCTCCAACAAAGCAGCACAAAGAACAATAAAGCCATTTTAACAAAATCTTAAAAACTGTAAATGAGCTTCATCTTCGAAATCAGCACAGAGATCATATCAGGAACAGATCTGTTTAACACACAGCAAGCAAAACAAAACAAATCAGGTAATCATTATGTTTTCTATAACTTACATAGTGCTTAACGAATTTATTATCACCATTTAATGAGAGCAGCAGCCCTGAATTAACAGTACTGGTAATTATCAAAATCAGTGTTTCTGCTTCCGTCATGGTTAATCCGCCAGAATTTACAAACTCTTTAATCAAAATGATAGTTTAAAGCTAAAATATATAATTATTGTTGTCATTACTGGATGTCAAAGTGTACTGTTTTATAAAAAAGCAGAAAATGGTAAAAACACTTTATTATATTTTGAGTGAGATGCCAAATTACAGTTTTTTTACTTGTATTCTTGAACAAAAAAAGAACCGCTTTAGTGCTTGAATGTTTTGCTGGATAGCATGAATTCATTTTTTTTTCTTTTTTGCTTAAAAAAACTGTCTTTTTTTTTTAAACAGACTGCTGACAGATTTATATAAATATATTACATATATAATTATATAAAACATTTGTGTTTTCTTGTCTTTATAACAGGTAATCTAATAAATTTCCCTTTTTGTTTTTATAAGTAACTACAAGCAAGTATAAGAAGATAGAAAGACGATATGACGGGTTTGGACTGCCGGTGTGAAGCAGCAGTGGAACAGTGGGATATTGTTTGCATTTACTAGATGTTTTACACCCTGACGTTCTCCAGCGTATGCATGTACAAAGAAAGCAGTTTTATCTTATAGCACTGATCAATTCGTTCATGAGGCTCGCTCTGGGAACTTTTATAGTCACCAGTGCCGATTGGAGGCCTTGCCAGACTTTTTATTGTTCTTCCTGGCTCCCTTTAGACAGCACTGAATGCTTATGAATGCAGATTAAACTGTACTCAGGCGGAGGGGCAACATTTTTAATCAGTAGAAAAACTGGCCTTTCCTTTTAAAATGAAATAGCTTCTGAAGGCTTTGCAAAGCTGGCTCAAGGGAAGTGGGGGAGAGGCCAACAGAGCAACGCAGACATTATGGAGGGAAGATAGGTGGAACAATGTGTACACTATCCTGTTTGTATGTCTATTATTTATTTCAGGTTTATGTTAAGAACCAAACACTGTCAGCAATTTAACTGTGACTTAAACTGTGCGTTTGCAGATTCCAGTGTGCTTCAGGAACAAAGAGGAAGCACAATGCACAGACTCACTGCTACTTGGCCATGAGAAATGGCACGTATACCCCACCACCACGTCCTTACTATCCTTATCGCTCCGTGTGTTACTCCCTTTCTCTCTTCCTCTTCCTTCATTGTCATCAAATAAGGACCCATGGGAGGACAGACCACCTGGTAACCATAGCTACAGGGATTGAGCACCCCATTGCGAGTAGTGCATTCACACATTCTCTTACAGACACACACACACAAATGCCTCTTGTGCTTAAAGAGTTCCTGAATATATTACCAACGAGTATGCAGCAGAATATAAACCAGCCTGTGGTCTTGGTGCTTTCCAGAGTGGTATTACTGGTTGTAAAGTGACTCGTGGATACCTGGAGGTTATAGTTTCCCTATCTCAGCATTCAACCCCCCACAGTATAGTACAGCAGCTATGGTGATGTGGCATTTCATTTGGAAGAGAAGAGAAGAGAAGAGAAGAGAAGAGAAGAGAAGAGAAGAGAAGAGAAGAGAAGAGAAGAGAAGAGAAGAGAAGAGGAGAGGAGAGGAGAGGAGAGGTGATTACATTTACATTATTGACGTTATGGGACCTGGATGTCTAGGGAGACAGAGCGATCGGAGATGGGCCAGTTGAAGAAGGGATTGTGCTCGTTTAAGGAAGGAAAATCAATCAGTTTAATCTTGGTGAATTCCAGAAAAAGAGAGAGTTTGAAATGACTAAACGACATAAGAAGCACAGTAAAGATCAAGAGAATAAAAAGACTCTGCTGCAATGTAATAAATAAGTGATACTATTAAATAACCTACAAAGAGGAAAGCTATATCTGACTGCTGATGCAGAAGTCCATAGATCAGAATCCATTAGCTTCAGCCTTTGCATTTATAGGCGTTTATCATATCGCTTTTCCACTGGTGACAGTGAAACAAATGCTGCGCCTGAATCTTCACCATAACAACGTTTTCGAAACGTATGACAACACTGTGTGAGAATGAACTCCAGCATGAGTTTGGCTGGAGTTCACCGTCTCCGTCTAATGGCACAGATAGCTTGAACTTAAGCTGCCTGCTTTTAACTGCTCATGTGCTCGGATGCCTGTTTTTTTCCTTTTGTTTTTGATCGGCGAGCATTGTTTGCCAACTGATTCTCCTCCTCCCGGCTGAGATCAACTCGCCTTGATGTGGAAAATGGACTTAAATCAAATAATAATAGACCGCGTGCTGTCTCGGCACAACTGAAGCAACTTCACGTTGCCCACATAAATAAAACACATCCGTTTTGGAGCTTGACTTCTGCCACCCGCCGATATGGCCTGGCACCGCGCCTCCCTCTCTGCCCACACGCGCTGCCCTCGTCCCGCCTCAGCTCTCAACAAAGCCGAGAAATAATTATGTCAAAATATTTGCAAAAGAAATTCTTAATCTTTCTCATATCTGATAGATCTGGGTTTAGGGAGGGAGAAGGAAAACACAATGGTATTTGAGTGTGTGTGTGTGTGTGTGTGTGTGTGTGTGTGTGTGTGTTCAAGGACGCACATACAGACATTGTAAGTCAAGAAGCAACACAGTACTAGATTTGTTTCTGTCAGTCAGAGCGGCAGAGAGCAGATACACATAAAACATGCTGGGTTACACACAAAGACGCTTCAATCTCAGACATCGCAGATGAAACGAGTGTTGGGCACACAAACAAGAGGTCATAAAGATTCATTTGCACGCACACACACACACACACTCTCTCTTTCTAATGCAAGCAGAGTCTGGATTCTGTGCTATTCCTCTCCTGTGAAATAATAAGCTCCACATTTCAGTGATTCGGATTTAGAGAAGTGGTTTGTAGGCAGAATTTTAAAGAGATAAAGCTGGAGAGCCTAGATTTAGTGGCAGCCGCATCTTTAAAAACAACACAGCAGCCTAAATTTATTCATGCAATAGTATTTTATTTATGCTTTACCTCAGAATCACTGATATAGTCTGCTGTACAGACATGCAAAGTACAAGCAGAGAAAAATTAAGAAATGGCTTGTGTGAGCCTTGATGTGATTTGTGGGGTCTAGCTGATCCAGCATCACTCTTTCAGCTCCAGTGCATGTTAGCCTTGTTTATATGCATAGAAAGGGTGACAAGCAGGAAGAAATGCAGAAAATCCCCGTCTGTCACTCTATATTGTGATTCTTTCTCCAGGCTTGAGAGACAAGATCCCAACACGCTGCCACCGGCTCGCTTAATCATAACCAGCAATTTTCTCTGCAAATAACCAACGTACCAGCTTCAGGCCCGGCGGGAGGTTTGACTTTCCTCAGAAGTGGCACATCAAGGTTAGCGGAAAGGGTATGATAAATGTAGTGACAAATGCATTACTTTTAGTGTTCTTAAATAAGCAGGTCATGCAGTATAAGAAAACAAACAGAAGCGCTCCTCAGAGAGGGCTCATGGTGAAGTGAACACGCTACCTTGTCGAAGTTATCTGAATGCTTGAAAAATAATCATGATGTGCATATTTTCCAAAACACGGAATGTGAATGATGTGCGTGAACAAACTATCAATTAAAATCTTCTGTCACCTGTCACTGAACTATCACTTTTTATAAATTTAAGAGATGAAAAGAGAGCTGTTTTTATTTTATCCTTTTTTTAAACAAAACACAAACCAACAATGGTTTCCTACCTTTTTTTTCAATGAGATTATATATGTGACCTGACCAGTTTACCTGAATCTGTTTCCCAGTCTCAGTTTTCATCCTACTGAAACTACATAACACACTAAAAATGTGACTTCAGTGATTTGATCTGGGAAAGCAACAATACAAACTCAGAGACTCCAGTTGCTTGTATGTGTTATGGGAAGTTGCGTCGCAATGAACGTGTTTAGGTTTCTTCACATTCAGCATGAGTTTTCAATTCAATTCAATTTTATTTTATTTATATAGCACCAAATCAAAACAGCAGTCACCTCAAGTCACTTTGTCAGGTAAAGCTCCTACAATAACTGAGAGAAAAGCCCAACAATCAAAGGACCCCCATGGGCAAGCACTTGGTGACAGTGGGAAGGAAAAACTCCCCTTTAAAAGGAAGAAAGCTCCAGCAGAACCAGGTTTTGCACTGGCCCATTTCAAAGATTTTACCATTTTCACCATCACCATCTCAGTTTAAACAAACCAGGTGTGAAGAGAAGTGGCAGGTCTGACTATAAACCACTTGCTTATTGGCTAATTGTTTGAGATTAACAAGTCATTAGCAGTGAAAATAATACAGATGTGGTCCTTTTTGAAACATAGCATGACTGAAATTTATACAATAGATACTTTTTTTTAGTATGACCGGAAATGAGTGACTGAGCCCACACTGTAAACTAAAAGTGTTTACAAAGGTCAAGTCAGAAAGTTGTTATTCCCGTAGGCTGTGTGTCGAAATGAAGGATAGTGTCCAGGCATCCACGAAAAAAGGATTTACCAGGGTGAGTGGGGGAAGGTGTTAGCAGTAAAGTAGCTTTGAAATCTAAAGATAAGAATAAAAACATTTAGCCAACCCACAAAGCTTTGGAGGTTATTGAAGTTCAGCTAGTTTGCTAGATCTTTTAGGTGAGAGATAAAGTCTTCTCAATAAAAGTGCATGTTCAGTGTTGTTCAGTGAGGTACACAATCTGAGTCCCCATTGGGTGACAAAAGAGATTAAACAAAAAAACAAAACATGGTCCTTTTCTAAAGCATTAAAATACTGCTGAGAGGCTCACAGCATCCTGGATACTCAGTGAAGCATGCCTTAACTTGAAGGCCGGCTATGAATAAATAGTACTGATACAGTTACAAGTGTACAACTGAATAGTTTGCTAAGGCTCATCTCTATTCAAAGAACAAGGGCACACAGAAACGACAAGAGCCTTAGAAACAGCCATGTTGCCTTTACATTATCACTTAGCAAGTGAATTCAATCCAGCTGCTTTTTGTTTTCTACATAAAAACACTGCAGCAGTGGCATTGAAAAATGTACACAGAAGATGGCTATTAGTGCGTTTTTCTTTTTTGGGAAGGAAAAAAGGTCATAAGCATAGCAGATGAATCCCATTTAAGATGTCAGCATCGTGTCCTGCATCCTTCGCAGTGTTATTTACCTCCTCATTAATATAAGGAGTAACTTAACACTCACAGGAATTCAGATTTTTACTCTAGTGGTTGAACTTCCCACCTTTATACAGTGATTTAGCTACAAGTGTTTTTCAAACACGATGATTCAGCGTTGCCAAAGAGACCACTTCTTACTCTTGTCAGTGATGTTGGGTGTTATAACACCTTGCAGGCTACTCTGCGGAAATTTAGGTCAATTTTAAAGGATAAAGACGATACTCTAAGTCAGCGTGACTGCTCTTAACTTTGCACTAAAAGTGTTTTGCAATTTTACTTGTTTTGAATTCAATCTGTTATTGCATAAGAACTATTTACGTGTTTGTAGCGCGCACATGTTGTTTGAAACAACTCATGGCCAGGCCACATTTAAAAAAGAGATTTCTAATCCTTTAATTAAACTTTTACTTAAATGAGACTGAATAAACTTTGTTACCAGAATGAAGAGATATCCAGTCTATATTTAACTTAGTTTAATATATTAAGATATGTGCAGTGGGGTTTTTCGAAGGCTGATGACATTCTTTAGATTTTTAGATTTGGTGTTTACAGTTTTCCCCATTTTGATAAATGGACTGCTATTTTTATAGCACCTCGGTATTCAGTTGAGCTCTCACAGCATTTTCTACTGAAAGTGTCATTCACCCATTCACATATCACTTTTATCTAACATCTAACATTTACACACACACACTCATGTGGATGAACTGGGGTTCAGCATCTTGCCCGAGGATACTTCTGCACAGAGACTGGAGAAGTCAGGGCCCAATCGATCGGTAGATGACCCAGTCTACCATGCTCTACCACCTGAGCCACAGCTGTTCAGGTGGTATTAAGCCGCTAAGAAAGACATAATGGCTCAGAAAGGATCAAAACCTTTCTGAAATCCTGTGAAAAGCTTTGATATTGTATTTCCACCAGTCATTCTAAGATTTTCTCTCAGCTAACACAGATCACAGTAGTCCGTTATCTTTAGAGCATATTAAATTACTTTTAATTAACCTTTTTGCCATGATTGTTGCTTTATTAGATAAAAGAAAATTCCACATCTAGTTGTCAAGCAGCCCAAAGCCATATTTTTCTGAGCACCACTTCCTTTTGCTTTCACTCTACTTAAAACAGTGGACCCAGTTTTTTAGCTGAATCTTCTCTTTACTCGTCAACACATTTCATGCTATGAGAAACACAGGGCCTTTAGATGTTTTTCAGGCCAAGGACAGAAAACATTACATTTGGCCAGTACCCTCAACCCAGAGCATCCTTTCTGAAATTAGCAATTAAAATGAAAGTAAATTTGAACTTCATCCACTCTGTGGAATTGTCTCAACGTTCCTACGGGTCCCAGTTCTCCCTGTGACACCCATGTATTATGTATAAGCATATGCACGATGAATAAGTCAAGAGATAAATGACGAAAATTACATTTCTTTTCCGCCCCCCATTTCTGTTTTTGGCATGACCCGGTTGTTAGTGCATCCTTTATCACGGCAGAGGAGCAAGTAAACTGCAGAGACCAGCAGAAAGTGAGATGGAAAAAGTGAGAGAAGAGCAGAGAGAGCAAGAGAGGAGGGAGGACAGTTGAATCCATCTCTCAGTACTATCCCTCCCTCTGGGCATTTCCCGGCTGGCACACGATATGTGGAGGCTGCAGTATTTTAAATCTCTACCATACTAATACCAATGAACCATGAGCACATTGTCTTTTATTTATTATTTGTGTGTGTGTGTGTGTGTGTGTGTGCATGCGTGCATGTGTGCAAGCATGTGTGCCGGAAACCCCAGAGCTACAGAGGCTAAAGACAAGATTGCAAGCGTGCACCAACTCATTTGCGTATATGTGTGGGTGTATGTTTGCTAATGTTTGTTCCTCTCTTTCTGCGAGCTCGCCTATGTGTTTGTGTGTGACTCACCGCTCTCCTCACCAGATGCTTCACAGCCATCTTCATCATCACAGTCGTCTCCGCTGCCTCCCTCCGTGTGGGCGCTCCCTCCCTCCTCTTCCTCAACCCTTCCTCTCACTTTGCTCGCCCAGCCCAGCTCCACTAATAGCTCCTAAATGAAGCGCACACACACATATGTCCACAGATATTACACATACATTTGCAAGACACTTGGATTGATTCAAATTTTGTTCTGTATTGTGACAAGATTTTTTTCTGATTTTATTTGATAACCTTACTGGTAGAAAAACATTTTTTATGTCTTTCAAACTATGTTGTCTTTTTTCATAACTTAAGCTAAAGAAATTGGAACAAATTATGTGTTTTGTGACAGGCTGCTAGTAACAAAGTACCTAATGATACAAGAAAGTCTTTGAAAAACCTTCCTTGAAAGCAAAGTCTGAAGAATTGAGGGGTAGCAGTTTGTAATGTATACTATAATCGAGAATAATCCAATTTTCAGGGGGTCACATGGAAGGCAGTGACTGATTTTTATAATGGAATGACATGTATGTATAAACACACATCGAAAGAAAGACTAGAAAACAAGGAACATGTAGACAAAAACACAGGTCAAAGTACACATGAAAACTTTATTCAAGTCATGGTATGACAACAAGAATCCCACTCTCCACTGCTTATTTAGATCAGTGCCGATGCCGTGGCATAATTGTGATGCCAGATAAAAGCTTCATGCCTCTATTCATGTCTTCACGCCTGCTATTTGATTACTTTTTAAATACAATACTGGATTTAGCTTCAGTGGTGGTAAGATCTATCTGCTTTGGTCTTAAAATTTGTCCCACGAACACATTTTAAGACCAGAGGAGATAGATCTTTTAGAGCAGTGGCCCACAGGTTGTGGAATGCTTTGCCTCCATCATTATGTTGCCTTGATTGCATTTATTCTTTTAAACAGGAGCTTAAGACTCATTTATTTAGACTGGCTTTTACCTAGATTTGTGCTGTATGCTTGATTGTGCTGTTTTATGTATATCTGTTTTATATTATTGTGAAGCATTTGGGGTTGTTACCCTGTAAAGAGTGCTACATGAATAAAGTAAAGTAAAGTAAAATATGATTACCAGATTTATAAATAACAGTTCACATTTTGTTAAAACAAAGGAAAAAATAAAACATACAAGTCATCAAATTGAAAGTCATACGGTTTTCACCCATACACTATGACAGGATCATGTAATTGGTTCATAGTTTGATAAATGAGTACTGTAAAGAGCCAAGGTGGGTCATATAGATGGGGTCCAGCTAAGGACAGAGACAAGGCAAACATACAGCATTTTTATCAAGGAAAAAGACATAAGAAGACATTAAATATATATGTATATATGGTACCATGGTGAAAAATAAAATGTCAGTAAAATATATCTTTTTTCCTTTGCCTTATTTCTGTCCTTAGCTGGAACTGATTAGGTAGCATGGTGGTCCTGGCTTTGAGACCTTTACTTGATTTGGTTCCCTGACCACTGTTCCAAAGCCAGCAGTGTTGTAGTGTTGCCACTACAATATCCAATATAAAGCTGCTGGCCAACCAACTAGACATTGTGGTGGTTGACAAGGAACAGAAGACCACAGTTGTGATATATATTGCAATCTCAGCAGACAGCTACATCAGGAAGAAGGAGCACAAGAAAACAGAGAAGTACAAGGGGCCAAAACTAAAATTGTGGCTCCAGCAGATTGCAGGCACAACATCAGCAGAATTGGTCCAGAAGAGCACAGTCCAAGCACCAGCTAAGATACTGTGCAGAACCTCTGGTAGAGCACTCAAGCTTCAGGATCATATCCATACCACACCTCCAAGCGGTGAAGAGGAGAGAGTTCATCATGTTACCAGTGGTTTCTATGGTTGTTAAAAGTAAAATGAGAAGAAAAGTCTTCAGCTTTCAGGCCCCTCTCCAAACTGGAACCAGCTCCCAGTTAGGATTTGAGGCAGACCCTCCCCTTACTTTTAAGATTAGCCTTAAAACCTTCAGTTAAGGCTGGATCAGGTGACCTCCCTTAGTTACACATCAATAGGCCTATACTGCTGGGGGCTTCACATGGTGCATTAACTATTTCTTCTTCACTCACCTTTTTTTTTTACTCACTATGTGTTTATATTCAAATTTGCATCTAATCTGTTATTAAATAATTCAGTTATTATTTATTTCTGTCTGTCTTCCACAGTGTGCCTTTTATCCTGTCTCCCTCACCACCAGCCAATCACAACACAAGTCTGTTTTTCCTTCCCACTGTCACCAAGTGCTTGCTAACAGGGGGTTCTTTGATTGTTGCTGTTTTCTTTGTATTATTGTAGAGTCTTTACGCTGCAATATAAAGCTCCTTGAGGCGACTGTTGTTGCTATCGGGTGCTATTAAAAAAGAATTAAGTTGAATGATTTATATTATTGTATTACATTGAAAACTGTCTGAACAACTAAATGGACAGTCAGTTGTCTGAAATTTTATGATAATTTTAAATTTGCTATCCTGCAGAGTGAGAGCTGTAACTGATTTTCCCTGTCTCAGCTGCTTGTTTATACACAGACAAAATCTGTCTGACTCTCTCGTATTTAAAGATGACTTAACTCTGCCTACCAAATATAATCCCTTTAGCACATAAGCATAAGGTGTCTGTTTTGATTCACAAGGGGAAGATATTAAGTAGGCAAACAGCATTGTGGGGTGGCTGTGGCTCAGGTGGTAGAGCAAATCATCTACTGATTGGAAGGTTGGTGGTTCGATCCTTGGCTTCCCCAGGCTGCACACCAAATATCCTTGGGCAAGATACTAATGCCAAGGTTGCTCTCTGATGTGTTTATTGGAGTGTGAATGTTTATTAGTTTGCACTTGTGTTTAGAAGTGAATGGGTGAATGCAGCATGTTGTATACAGCGCCTTGAGTACTCCGGGAGAGTAGAAACGCACTATATAAGTATAACAATGAAAACAGTGCACCTATCCTTGTGTATGGATCAAGGAAACATGTTTAAAATAAGCAGGCATCATCGATCACTTTATTTGATTAACAAGCAAGGGTGCCTGTTAGTCCTTGTGGAGTTTCCTTGTGGGGCAGAAGAATGTGGGATGCAAACGGAGGGACATCTGGCCTCCACCATAGAGTAGGCGTGTAGCAGCCACGGAACCAAGGGGAAGCAAGGTTATTATATGACAGCATGTCCGAGGGGACACAGAAACAGACTAGGCTCTGTACGGTGATTCACCATCATGTCACTGGACTGCAAATGAGTGCTGAGGGAGGACAAAAATACATTACAGCACTGTTTCCACCAGGACTGTTTTCTTAGTCATGTGGAAAGTCTGAAATTTAAACAGGATTTGGGCCATGTGGCACTGAAACTCCTCTGTGAAACCAACAGAGCCAACAAATAAAATTATTCAAGTGTGGTAACTCCAGAACGGTCTGTCCAGTGTAATTAATGACTGGAGACAAACTTAAACTGGTAGTGGCTGAGGTGATGAACTTTTGTATACTGTAAAAATAGAAATATTTTTTGCTTTGTTCTCAATAATACATCAGATTTTAATAATGATGGATAATAAGACACTGCCTTTATAAAATGTTTAAACAATTATACATGTTCAACTGCTCGTTAATGCAAATATGTAATCAGCCAAACTCAAATAATTTAGGCATGTCAACATGGTCAAGATGGCCTGCTGAGTTCAAAGTGAGTAAGGAAGATGGGTAATTTAAGTGACTTTAAAGGTGGCATCGTTGTTAGTGCCAGGCTGTGTGGAGTTTTTCAGAAACTGTTGATTTGCTGGGATTAAAATGGTCTTAAAAAAGAGAAAATATCCAGTGAGCAGCAGTTCTCTGGGAGAAAATGGCTCGTTGATGCCAGAGGTCAGAGGAGAATGGGCAGACTCCTTTGAACTGAAAGCAACAGTAAAGCAAATGACCACTCATTACAACCAAGGTATGCAGAAGAGCAGCTCTCAGTGCACAACATGTCAAACCTTGAAACAGAACAGCAGCAGCAGACACTCCTGTCAGCTAAATACAGGAAAGTGAAACTACGATTTACAAGACTGTTGCGTTGAGACACAAAGTCTAGTCTCCACAATAAAATTGGTATAATTTAAAGCTCTTACTGGGTGTAAATGATCCTATCACATGCTGACAAATGATCATTTTACAAGAGAAGAACTCCTTCCTTGCCCATCTTCAGCTGCCATGTAATCAAAAGATGAGAGCCCTTCCCCTTTTTAACACAAAGGGTTGATTCATGTCATCTTGACTGGCTGTGCATGTACCTACAAGTTTTAATTGTGAGTATAAACACGTGGTTGCGTTAATAAAATCCCATTAGACAGCAAAGCTTATGTGAAAAACAAGCTACTGCACCAAAGGTCTGCTTAGCACGCAATACAAATTGGGACAGTGACAGATAAGAAGACACCAACGAAAACGCATAAAGAAAGACAGACCTTCAAAACCCGGTCGGAGAAATGATTAAAATTCCAGGGACGCTTCTGTGTCCTGTCTCATATTTTCCCTCTGCTTTCATCCTTGTGGTCAGAGCGTGTAAATGGCACACATGACAGGCATGAATAATAATTAATAAATGGTATGCATTAACGGCTGTGCCTCAGATGAATGGCTTCACCCACAGAGAAGCCACCGGAGCACCTAGTTTCAAAGAAACAAAGCCCAGGATGTGGGTTTGCAAAGGCGACTCTCAACAGGTTCAAATTACACTTAGTTTATTTGTATGTGTGCAGAGGCTTGCATCCTGCAATTTATCAGAAAGATGGAAAGACCACACCGCACCTCAGAATGGAAAATATCAGACCTTTCCCTTTGGTTCATGTCGTGACCTGTATAGCATTACTACGATCGATCCAGAGGCCGCGTATCCAAACACATTGATCTAACCGCGTGTTCGTCTGAATTACATCTGAAGATCGGCAAAAAGCTCGAATAGTCTTTAAATCACAGATGACCAAGAGTATACAAGTTAGACTGAATTAATGAGCGTAAGAAGGAACTCGCATCCATAAATGAATACATGGTGCATGTGTAGTGCATGTTTGTGTACGTGTGTGTGGGGGGAGTACGGGGCGGTGCTGACTTGGCATTTTCTCCATGTAAATGCAGCATGATTAATGGAGTCACCAGTGAAATTAGACAAAGCACAGAACAGCAGAACAGCAAAAAAAAGGAAAGAAAAGAAAACTAGGCCTTAGCATGTCCCATCCGATTAATTTTCCTTTACCCTCACCAACATTACATAAACCAGAGGTTAACAGGCTTTCTTTAAAAGGAGTGGCTGTTGCTAGGAAGACATAACTTCTGTTTTTATGACAGTTCTAGGGGGTACTGTTTAGTTTCTGTAATATATTTTATACATGTGTGTTGCCGACAGGATAGTTCTTTTCAATAGCCTCCACACCCATCTAAAAACACAAACAAACTTCATAATCTCTGTGGTCCACATGTGCTGTCTGTAAACAGCTACAAGAAGAAGTAACTGTGTAAAACTGGGGCCATATTTAACTTGAGCAGCCACCACTGGATAACCAGCTTCCTTTAAAAATGATTAAAAACAAATCAGTGGGCCACACTGCTGGGCGGGGTGACATCTCCAGTCATTACTGTTTACCAGTGATGTGTGGATTGTAGAGGGGAGGACACTGCAGGGAAGTGCAGACTGAATACTAAACAAAATGAGAGACTTTATTGTGACTGATCAAAGAAAAATACAAATAGGCCAATAGAAATTGTAATCCAAAGAACATGAAGTCCAATCAGGTCTAAAGAGCATGAATGTGCACAGGTGAGCACAGAAGGCTAATTTAGGGTTAGAGAGCGGAGAGGAAATGAGACACGGGTACAGATTATCAACACAGGCAAAGCAGGAAGTAAAGCGAACTATTCATGAAGGAAAACCAACACTCAAAGGAAAATAGGAAATGAGTGAGAGACCTAATACTAACACTTAGCACGATGTCAAGCTAGTGAACAAAGGGTGATGATGACATCAACAGAGAAATGAGAGAGAAGGAGGAACAAACAGGGTGGCAGCAGGGGAACTAAAAACTGGCATTAAGAAAACTCAAGAGTTAAACCCAAGCGCAGGATTGCAAAACTCAGATTCAACTAGACTAAACAATAAAGTTGAACAAACACCATAAAAGTTCTTGACTAAGAATTTCAAACAACGTGACGCCTGTGAGGACGGATACTGTTTATTTTGACTCCAAATTGTTGCTGCTGGACAAAACTCAGCACTAAAAATAGATTTACCAATTTAAAAGAAATCAGCTGTTTCCACCTGTCTGAGTAACATTTACTAAGTTTAAAAAAACCCTAAACTTACAGTTTCGTTATATTACATAGCCCTGTTTTTATTTTACTTTATTAAAGTGCGTGTGTATCCTTTTTTAGATTTACTCGAGATCTAAAGAACAAAAGATTAGGTTGTTATACAGTTCTTGCTTCTACTTCTTTCTTCCTGTTAAAAGCGAGTTTTTCCTTCCCACTGTACCAGGATCTTGCTCATAAAGGGTTTTCTGATTGTTTGTTTTTTCCTCTACTATTGCAGGGTTTCTAACTTACATTATAAAGCACAGTGAGGTGACTATTTGGCGCTATATGAATAAAACTGATTTGAATTGATGAGTGAATGACCAGCAAACCAAATTATGTTGCCAGTATGAGTTGTATGATGTATCAGGCTGTCTCCCTCAATCCAGAAGGGTCCAAAGCCACATCGTCCACACATATAATAATGAATCATGATAATGAATACATTTCATATATCATTCTACGGAATCGTATGATTTTATGAATCATTCACACAAATCATATCTCCATATTACCTTACTGAGTACAGCCTTGAAAGTCCTGCATAAATTCCAGTTTAATTGTTGAATTAATTAATTTATTATTGAGTGTTATTATCTACCTGTGTTTCAAGTGCTGACATTTAACTTTATTGGATTAAGCAGCACTTCACACAGGAGGTGGTAGCGCATAATTGAAGGCCAGATGAACTTAAGGGCGCCCCTCCAACCCCGCAACACACACACAAACACAGACACACACATATAAAAAAAAATGGAGCCATCATCATCATCACTCCCGCAGAATGGCAACCATAGGGTGTCACTGCCAAGGTTAGCGCAGGGTATATTAATGTTCAGTAGATGTGAAATCATCCAAGAAAACAAGAAAACCACTCATAAGCAAATACTTTCATACTTCAAAAAATCCTTTTGAAGTATGAAAGTTTGTTTCATCATAGTGTCCTTAAAAGATGAAGGAAAGCCCCCAAATCTAAGGTTTCTTCTTCTCTCGATTGCATATTTCAGAGTGAATATTGATTGCAGCACTAGAAGAAAGGCCACCAACTCATAATATATCAACATTGGGACTATAGCTTATTCTATAATTACAAGACGGTTTGGACAACAGTTGTTGTTAGGGTGGGAAAAATCTCAGTATCATCCATCTTAACATAAGAATTTGGGTAACACTTTATAAGACAGCCTTTGTTGGGAGTAACAAACTGGGAGAACACTGGGTTGAGCATTTACCTGTGTTAGCTGTTCCAGCCTCTGTTTTGCGCCCTTCAGGACAGGATCCGTATTGCGCACAGTCAGCTCGGGATTCTCCCTCTGGGCTTTTAAAGTGTTGCCAACCACACGACCTGCATAACTACAGAAAGGCAGAACATGAGAAAGATATGCAGTACTTCCTGTCCCAGTTTGTCTCTGTGTGAGTGTTGTTCTCCTGTCCCAGTTCTCTCCATTCACTATACTCGTGTGTTTAGTCAGAGTGCACTGGATTCATAGACACACATGCACACGGTCATATTTCCATTACTTCAGAGGTAGGGGTGCAACGATATTCGTATCGATATTGAACCGTTCGATACAGTGCTTTCGGTTCGGTACGCATATGTATCGAACAATACAAAATTTTTAATTTATTTTATCAACTTTCCTTCTGACAATGCTGTCTGTGTTGAGCGCTCAGTGAATCTGCGTTCGACTACTCCGCCTAGGCTCGACAGTGCAGCCTAGGCGGAGTAGTCGAACGCAGATTCACTGAGCGCTCAACACAGACAGCATCATCAGAAGGAAGAGCGCAGGGCAAGCTAGCGAGACAGAAGTTAAGCTCTCCTTACAACATGGACCTCCCGCACCCTCATTCAGATCTGGCGTTTGGAATTATTTTGGTTTTCATGTGACGTATGACCCTGAAGGTAAGCGAGTCATGCACTAAAGTAAAACAGTATGTTGGATGTGCCATGCAATGCTCAATTACATGGGTGGGAGCTAGTGTGTTAGCGCAGTTAGCTCGTTAACGTGTTGGCCGTCTAGCCCCATGCACGGGGCGATCGGCGGTAGCTCGTTAACGGAGATTTGCCGTGTTGTGGCGTTAAGGTCATTTCAACGAGATTAACCTGAAAGCACTAGTGGGAACACAATGAATATGACTGCACATTTACGCCGACATCATCCTAGTGCAAAGACAAAAACAACAAGCATGCATGCTACAAACTTTAGCCGAGTCATTTAGACAGCTGTTAGCACATGATTCTCCTTATATGTTTAATATGCTGCTGAGAATATAGCCCAGAAGAAGCGGATAGTATAGCTTTTATTTTGGAAAGAGCCATTTCTCTGTAATAAACTCTCTTTTTCCAAAGATGAGTGATTCCTCAATCAGATACAGGGCTCGCAATATCGCTAGCCCGACGTCCCGGGGCTAGCGATCTTTTCAGTCGGGCTACCAAAATCTATCTCTGCCCTGCCCGTCGGGCTATTGCAGGAAGGAAAAATATATGTCAATGCTTTTGCATTCTTTCAGAAATGTAGCTGGGTAATTATGTCATTGGCATCGGTGAGCCACTGTCAATATGTGACATATTGAAATCGCGTTTGAATTTGCGCTTGTTTTTTTGCTTTCACTTTGCAATGACAGCACTGATCTGTGAGTGATGATAATTTGTGCACCAATTCCTCTGACATAGTCTTATTAATTGTTAGCTTACTATGCAAACATGACAAGTGAAATCTCCCGCAGCAAGCTTAAACATGTGAGAGGTTGATCGCGCAGAGAATCGCTGAGCTTATGTGAGTGCGTGTGTAAAAGCAGCAGGATTTATATTTGACTACGATGACCTTCACAGACAGATATATATTTTAGTTCTGCTGAGCCAAATAAGACAGGTCAGGGTGAAGAAGTGACAGCCAAAGAAAAGCTTACCACAAAACTGAGAAGTTATGACAAATCAGACTATAAGGCAAAAAGAAAGTGCAGCTTTATGGTTTCATGGACAAAAGAATTTCTGTGGCTGCAATATGACGAGCTAAATAACCAGGGCTGCACATAAGTGGTCCGCAGGTGCGCATTCGCTGTCAAAATAAAAAACACGCACAAGGGTTAGGGTTAAATTTAAAAACTGTACTTTTGAGTTAAAATATATATTTATAATTTTAATAAATGACAAATTAAAAAGGCATGAACATTTTTTTTGTATCGAAAAAATATCGAACCGTGACACCAAAGCATCGAACCGAACCGAACCGTGAATTTTGTGTATCGTTGCACCCCTATTCAGAGGATATTACATTTACTCACGCTGGTTTTGTCGAGTCTTATCCTGACCCCTCCATAATCACTACTTGCCCATAATCCAGATCTAACCCTAGCCTTAACATTAAACCAAGTTTTGAACTTATATGTTAATAATCTGTCTTTTGCACCTCTGACAGTAAGCAGCTACCAACAACAGTAAAGACAAGAAGTATTACAAGTACACAGACACATACATACCCTTTGCAAAAAGAAAAGTCACCATTTACTCCACAGTAATGGACTAACTTGTGATATGAGCTCATCTTTATGCAGATTAATCTTATTTCTTTACTTTTTTTCCCAGGGATATTTCATTGAAAACAGATGGACTGCTTACAGTAATTGCTATTAGTGGTTTTCAGCAAGGTTGTAAAATGATTCATCTTTAGAAATCACATTTTCCCACACACAGGAAACTGAAATTCAATTTACAAAGATGTTTTTTGTATAATTTAATATACGTTTAAGATATTTTAGTTCTTTGATAATTGTGTCTGTATATATATATCTATATCTATCTATATATATATATAGATATATATATGCATCATACATTTACATATCAATATATTACAGAGGTACCCACTATAGACGCGCTGAATTAGGACACAAGAATCAAGTGTTAAAATCATTTGAAAGGATATTACTTTACTTTAGAGCTGAGTAACTCTGCATGTTTTTAAATGATGCAATCAAAGTAAATTTAGTATTACAATTTATTCCATGCAACGAGTGCCATCTTTGATCATCTTGCATACTGATAGCTTTTTTCAATAACAGGCTGTAAGCAAGGATCACATCATTTTGTCTGGTGGGTGGATCAAAACGGAGATGAAGTGGGAGAAGAGCAAAAAAGAAGAAACAAAAGTTCATGAGTCACATTTTTCCATGTTCCAAACCAGCTTTGCTAGCTAATACAATCAACCACCAACTCAGTAACCACCGAGTCCACACCCTCAAAAGCACAAACACACTCTGGCAATGGCAACGAGGGAACAGGATTGTGGGAACCAAGGAGCAGAGACATGGTGGATGAATCTGAATTGATTTGAGTGATGCCAAGAGATGGTGCGGTGGTGAAGACCTCTTCTTCTGGAGCCATGCTTACTCTGCTGGTCTGGGATAAAATCCCATGTGAAACTTAACACAGTGTGGCCTTTAATTAAGTTTCTCAGATTGTTGTTGTGTTCTCACACAGATCAAGTTTTGATGCTCGTAAGTGTTCATGTCCTGAGGCCTTACTAAGTGAGTTCTAAATCTGTGCCTGGATTCATTACACCTGACTTGAACTAGCTACAGTAACTGATGTCACAAAAATGCTTATCAACTGTCCCTGTGAGAGAAGCCGTTCCAAACCATCTTCATGCAAGTTCACATTAAATAGGCAGCCAAACACATATCACATCAAAAGATCAAACTGCATGCTTTGCTAATAAAGCGTGAGACTACAGATCCCCACGGGAAAATCAGGTCAACGGAGAGGCAAACTTCCTGTGAAGTAGGGGAAAAGAATACAGCATCAATAGAAACCGAAGCAAAGAGAATTAATTAAATATTATACTGCTGATGTTTTCATTAGCTTTAAACTGGTATGGTTAAAAAATATTAAGATAAGATAAGATAAGATAACCTTTATTAGTCCCACACGTGGGAAATTTGTTTTGTCACAGCAGGAAGTGGACAGTGCAAAAGTTATGACGCAAAAATTAGAATACAATAAGAATAAATACAGTACACAGCTGTACAGAATAGAATAAAATAATATACTATATACAGTAGAATAAAATAGAATAAAAATATACAATAAGATAAAAATAGAATACGAATGCTATATACAACTGAGTAAAAATACAACGATGCCAGAAAAGATTATTGCACTTAGTGTTATTGCACATGTGTGGATGTGTGTGTTTGTTCAGTTAAAGTCTTTGTTGTGGAGTCTGACAGCAGTGGGGAGGAAAGACCTGCGAAATTTCTCCGTCCCACACCATGGGTGCCGCAGTCTCCCACTGAAGGAGCTGCTCAGTGCTGTCACAGTCTGCTGCATGGGGTGGGAGACGTTGTCCAACAGGGATGACAGCTTAGCCGCCATTCTCCTGTCACTCACCACCTCCACTGGGTCCAGAGGGCATCCTAGAACAGAGCTATTACAGGTTTTGCTTTTATGTTTCATAGGATGCATTATAAAAGTGTCAGGGGAAAAACAGCACTGTAAAAGCAAGCAGAGTTGCTACAGGAAAAGAAAAATGTGCAGCATTTAGTAAACATATTGGAGGGACTTATTTTTTCATGTGCGACTCTTATTAACTGCTTCATGGCTCTGCACTTGTAAACTTTCTATATTATTGAGTCTTTCATATCTCATGCTTATGTGTTGTTAAATGTGTTGCACTAAAATAATCGCTGATGAAATTATTGCAACAGAATCTTAGCTGACTGGCCTGAAGCTGTTTGTGCATGACTACTGCTGCAATGAAGGTACAGCATGTTAAATGTCACCACTAGATGTCAGTAGATTGCAGTTCTGTTTTCTGTCAGTCCGCTGTTTACCTCAGCTGTCAATATGTGCCCATGTCTATTTACTCTGGAGGTAGCTGTAAAACTTTGCATAAAGAGTCAGATACGAGTTACTAATTTGAGCTGCTGAGGACATCCTGAACTTTTAAGTCAGTTATCAGTGTTGTTTTTGCTACTGTTAGCTGCTAGCAGGTGTTAGGGAAACTTTCTGTGAATTGCATCTAATGTTATTCAAACACTTAGTGAATAAAGTCTGATAAAATGCAAGACAATCAAACTGTTTATCAGATGAAACAAACACTCGAGTCTAACATTAGCTAGCATAGTGTTAGCTAACCAGTCACTGCTTTCATTTAGCCGGCTTGTTGTTAGCCGTCTGGAAGCGGAGGGTCGCATATCTAATCTGCAACAATACTGGGAATAAATGAGCATGTTTATGCAAACTTCATATTTTAGAGCTCTGACCTCAGTTCAGGAGTTGAGGCTTGAGGTGAGAAGGAAGAGGATGAGATTATATTCAAATGCCAGTCATGTTGTTGCTTTCTTCTGTGTTTTCATTTCTCTAGTGAAAAGGAACCTATAATCAGATGGCAAAATATAGCTATGATGCTTCATATCTCCAGTCTGAAAGTGCAGGCACAACTTAAAATTTGCCTCCACGACGTACAAACACCCCTTCTCTTCTGCTATGTACGCTGCTCTCTAGCCACATAAATAAAATGCCATTAGGCACAACGATGTTGTCAATCTTGACCACTGTGTTTAAGATACAAAGGAAACATAAACATGGCAGCTTCTGCAAATTGGTGCCTACTCCTGTGTAATTTGAGAATGTATCTGTTTCTTGGAACAAATAATTAATTAATTATAATAAATGAGTGCAATATTATTTTTGTCGACAAAATAAACTCAAACTCAACTGACTGTACCTTTAACGAAAAATGTTCCCAAATCCGATGATCTCTGCAGGATAAAACAAAATGGTCAAGCTTTATAAATGAAGACAGTTTGGGTTATACTTAAATTAGGTGGCTTATCCATTAATCTCATCACATGATACGGACCATATCTTTTTCTGTATTGCTACATAAACAAAAGAAACATTTCAAACACCGTCACCATGGGAACTGGGAACATTGATTGCCAATGAACAACAAGAGATCATAAGATGCATGCTGCCTAATCCTCTGTACATTCAAAGCATTTGATTCTGTAGTTTTTTAGCTGCATGACTGGTATGAGAGTGTGTTGCTAACACAAGCAGGATATGAGAGCACATGTACTGTGCCCACAACAGAATGAAGTAATAAAAACAAGATAATGGACTACATGTAATATGAACAGGATATTGACGTACATCTACATGAAGATGTGTAATAAAAGGCAACAAAATCAAAGGCAGCAAAAAACAGCATGAAAGAGCAAGAAGCGAAGGGCAATAATGAAAAAGGGTGATGAACAAGAAAGCAAAATGAGAAATAAAAGCTCAATTAAAAACCACAGACCTTCCCTTAAGGGGAAAATCCCAAGATTCCACAGACTCCAGCAAAGAGTTTAGGGATCAGTGTCAACAGCGCACATCCAGTGAATTTGTTAGTGTCAACACCTCACACATACTGCTGGCATATTTCATGTTTCCTTTTATCTTGATCTAAGCTGGGAACATACCTGACATCATTTGAAACAATGCAGCCAAGACTGACAGACAGCTGATTTGACCTTTATATATACAAGGCTGACTGAATCTATACTTTCTTTTACCGCCACGAAAAACAAGTAAATTAATATAAATGGAACAAGCACAAAAGGACCAAGCAGGCGTGGATATGAACATTACTAGGTATCAGTGCACGAGTACACTAACTATAAGACAGGCGTTTCCTCCAGGGGATAAAAAGATTTACATGTCTGTAAATTGTATCCAGATAATGAACAACAGTACTTTTCCTCCAAGTCACAGAAGAAGTGTTTCGGTGTAGACAGACATACTTTTGTTGCAGACGAGTGTTTCTATTGGATATTTAAATGTAAATTTCTCAGAGAGTCAGATATTAGAGGTTTTACATTCTGTGACCTTCTCCATATTAATATGCAAATAAATGTAATATATCTCTATGTGGACACTGAGACCGTGATGGATTTTGCCGTGTTTATATGCATAGCTTTTAGTAAAATTACTACAGCCTGCAAAAAGCACAAACACACAAAAATATGCTCTCACTGACCACTTTATTAGGTACACCTGTTCAACTGCTAGTTAACACAAACGTTCAGTGTATTTAGACATATAAACATGGTTAATACGACTTACTGAAGTTCAAACTAAGCAAATAAATGGGGAAGAGGAGGGATTTGGATATGGCGTGATTGTTGGTTGCAGACAGGCTGATTTGAGTATTTTAGAAACTGCTGAGCTACTGGAATTTTCCCACATAACCATCTCAGGGGTTTACAGAGCTTGGTCGGAAGATGAAAAGATATACAATGAGCCGCAGTTTCTTGATAAAAAACAAAACAAATTTGATACTGCTTTGAGCTAACAGGAAGGCAACAGCAGCTCAAATAACCCATCATGACAATCAAGCTATGCAAAAGAGCATCTCTCAACGCACTGGGGTTTAAACCTTGAAGCTTCAGTATGAGTTGATGAGTCAGTGAAGCTCGCTTCTGTCTGATGATTGTGATACTGGGGTCAGCTATTGAGGATATCCTGAACCCCTCTGGCCCTAAACACTGCTGTGTTTGCCGTTGTTAGCTGGTGTTAGCCACGTTGAAGTCGATCTAACATTATATGGACTGTGACGATACAATGTGAGAATGTAGTGAAACTGTTTGAGGTCTGACTGTAGTTCAGGAGATGAGGCTTGGGGTGAAGAAGCAGAAGATGAGGCGGAAATGAGGGAGGAGAAGGAGGAGAAACACATAATGAGAAAAGCTGAATGTCCACTAGGCCACTGTTTTCATGGTGGCGAGGGAACATGGCCGCCTCCGCAAACCAGTGCCCACTCCAGTGTATTTCTACACTTATGAGAACCCATCAGTTTGTTGGGAGATATAATTACGCACAAATCAATATATCTTTATTAATACAATAATTTCCTATTAAATAACAATAAAAATGACCTATTCTACCTTTAAAAACTCATTTTTGTTGGCAGTACTGCATCTTTCCCTGTTTTTCTGAGGAGATTACACATGCAACTGTGCAAAGGTTACTGAAATCACAGCAAAGATTTACCATCTGGCAATCATACACATCCTTTTCAACTGGAGATGAAAGTGTCCACAGCATCTGCACATCTGAAACATTTTCTCATGTCTAATACCAGCTGTCCTGCTGAATGTATTGGAAGCTGTCATTGCTATTGGCCCAGATTACAGATGTCCCAGCTGTGCTGCTTATTCGGCGCCTGATGATAGTATTGCAGGAACTGTGGCATGTAGACAACACATAGAGGTGTGACTGTGAGTGACACTTAATGAGATCTGGAGAACGACACACATAAATCACCAGCAGCACGATGACAACGCTCCTCTGCCGCTGCCCTTAGTTACTGCGAGGTTGCTAACAGTGACACGCATAGCGCTCATTTTTTAAGGTGCCTCCCTGCAGCGTTAAAGGATCGCACACACACACACACAAAATTATAACACCTGAAATGGTGATCTGATCTGAGGGAGGAGTGCAATTATAGGCGTCGCAACCTCAGTTGTAAATCTAGCTGCATTCCTGTGGAGACATTTAATTAGCCCATTCAACCCCACTCCACACACACACACACACACTTATAATATGCATACATAGGCTACACAAAGTAACACACTGTACCCACACCTGAGGGATAAACCTGTATTTCTTGTGCCAGATGAAAGTACAGTGTGGTTTAGACTGGTCTGGGGGAAAAAAGCAGTTCTCTACTTTCTACCTCAGGGTTCAGGACATTTCTGTCTTGGACTGTTACATGTCTTCATAAAACATTAAGGGGTGATGTAAATCAGAGGTGGACATTTGAACACACACACAAACACAGGACGCATAAATAGACCGGGTATGGTAGGTTTTTAGTGAAAAGGACAGAGTTAATGCGCGGTCGCTAAAGATGTTGATCTGTTGCTTCCCTCTTCTGGAGGCAATCAGCCATTACAGATCTAACTGCAATCAGAAGGTCCACATTCATCACACATGTGCCCACAGCGATGTTTCTACTCATTCTAGATAATTAGGCCTGAGTGAAAGAAATACATTTGCTTGTACTGCACGCGTGCAAACATTTCACTGCAAACTTTTAATGTGGAGTATGCTATTAGCTGTGGGTTGCCTTTCACTTAAAGTGACAATGACCAACACAAAGTTGAGGGAGTGCATTCCCAACCTCAGACTATTTGGGGAGTGTGTGAATGCAGTGCGAGCCAGCATTAACAAACTCTGTGTCAAAATGAGTTTTTGCTTTTCCATCTTAGACAATTAAAACATTCGCCATGAAATGCATTCAGTAAGATGACCCTAAATGACAGTGATTCGGCCCTGTCCTGAGTTGAATCTGGCAAAACTTGTGAAAATACTTGTGCGACTTGATTATGAATGTGGAACGCCATAAATGCTTTTGAAATATGAAAATAAAAGTTAAAAAAATCGGTTTAGATCACTATTCTGAATACAGCTCTTATTCAACTCTAGTTGTTCTAGAGTCTCACTTGTGAGCGGCGCACCTTTGGGGGAGTGTGTGTAAGTGGATATATTAGGATGGCCCAGAGCCACTGGAGGATTATGTGCTGCCAGCTGGGTCCTGTCACCTGTATGCTTAGTTTATAAAGAATTTGGCGTCGGGCCTTCTCTGATGGTACTGTTTTCTCACTTGTGTCCGACTTTCAGACTATTTGTAAATTGATGCTCTCTCATTTATTCTCAGCGCATCAGACCCCACGCCCCACATCTGATAAACCTGGCTGTGCCTTCTGACCAGATTAGGAGACAGCTGGAGAAGCTACATGACTTCCACTGCTGAAACAAAAAAAAAAAATCAGCTAAATAAAGTTGTTTTTCTTCTTCTTTAGTAGTTATTTAAGATGCACTTAGGAACAGATATTTTAACTGCAATATTTAAATAAGTTGGATTTGGATACCGGAAAACAGACGACACCTACTCTTGTGCTCCAGTCTAGTCTCCCTACAATGTAGGTGTAACCATCTTCATTGTCATGCCAACTTGTAACCATGAAAAAAAAGGGGGCCTATAATCTGCCCTCTGCTCCTCCATCATCCACTCTCAGACTTTCTCATCATTTATCTTTTTCACACATGCACAAACACACACTTTCACCAACACCAGACATTTGTAAGTGAAGTGGGTCAGAGGGCGGAGGAGATGAATGGAGGTCTGAATAGCAGGATGGAGAGATGAATGGATGGCTGAATTAATGGGAGAATGGGTGGATGGATTGATGGATGAATGAGAGAAGAAGATGTAAAGAGGTCAGAGAAGCACAGACTGGCTGCGCTCCAGCACAGGCCAAGGGCGACATCTCTTCTAAACCTGTTATGAGAGTGAGTAAAACATCAGGCTGGAATGATGGTGGCGGATTTTTTAATATTTAATTCAAGACCTTTTACACAAAATTGGAGGGAATGCAGGGATATCTAGTTTGGAATGGACCGGTAAAGAATGTAGATGTGGGAAATGTCCCAACAGGTTAAAATGTTAAAGAAAGGACAGAGTAAGGACAGGTATTTTACTCGATATGTTCATTCAGCATCTGAAATCATGGGCATTATAATAAATAAGATCAATAAGATCCCCAGCATAAAACTTAAGCGACACCAGTGATGAGAGCAGACTTGCTTTTGCATGGTTTTTCTTTGTCTGGTACATCAGGCCACCAATAGCTTGCTAATTTGTGGATTTCTCAACATGTAACAATGCAATTTTTAGCGTTATTATCCTTTTAAAGTGTTTCCTGCTCCAGTTTTCTTTAAATATCCAGTGAAAAAGAAAAAGCAAAGCCGATAAATATATATGAGGATCACTGACTTCAGCAGCATCAACGGTGAAGAAAGAAAGAGCGTAGCGTGTGTAGGATGTCCTTCAAGGCAACACGGCCTGTTTCGTATGGTTGGTAGACCTTCAATAAATAAACCTTCTCTATCACAGGAACAGATTCCCTGCTGAGACGGATAGAACGGGCTCACATCTAAGTGAGTGTGCTCCAGAGGAGTGTGTGTATTGCCGGGTGCATGTTGGTATGTTTGCTGCTCGGTATGTGTGGAAGAATGCGTCTCGGAGCACATTTGTCTAAGCGTGTGTGTGCTTGGTACATGTGTGCGTGTGTGGGTCCATTTGTCTTGTTACTAGTTTAAGCTGCCAAAGTAATCACCATGAGAAAGACTCTGGAAACGAACTCTCTAACCTTCACAACCCCTGCCCTGGCAACTATAGGAGCCACACACACACACACACACACACACACACACACACACACACACACACACACACACACACACACACACACAGACACATTTTAAATAGATATTATGCTCTGAATGTGGATGGGTTTTTTTTTTAACATGACCAAAGTTGCAAATAAAAATATCTATGCTCTGTATGGCATTATAGTGACATGACAGGCTTAATATGGTCATCTCAGGCATGCTATTGTGCTTGTACTTGTACAACTTGTCTACTGTACCTACTGCTTAAAACCTTCTGTTTGTCAGTGACAACGAATCAGAAGAATTCTGTCTTAAAAGGAGCTTTTTAGGGAAAGGAGCTAAAACATCTCGTTTCGAACAGTGGATGAAATGAGACAGCATCAAGTTCCAGTGTAAGATAAATAGAATGTAATTATTAATAACGAATAGAGTTAAAGAATTAAAAAAACAAAACAAAGCGTGGAGCTAGAAAGAAGCATAAAAGGGTCAGTTTTAGGTAGCAAAAACAATGACAGAATTCAGCTCATTGCATGTGAAATACAACAGGATAGGATAACATACTGGGCTGGAATTTACATTGAATGGTGGGTAAATGCTAGAATAAACTGAAACCAATACAGTATCTCTGTCTCCTCAGTATTCATGCAACATGGGTTGCTGTAGCTTCTGAACCATAGCAACAGTACAGACAGCAGGAGCAATACTTCAGCTGCTGGAGGGAGAAATGAACAAGAAATTGGCCTTGAATTGTCCATGCAGTCCATGCCTCACTCAGGCTCAAGCGATGCAAACATCTAGAAACATAAATTTGTCCCATTAACAGAATCTACTCTTGTTTTTTCATCTCATCTCTGACCTTACATTCAGTACATTTCTGTATCAGTTAATTCATGTTTTGTGTAGTTGATATATATATAAGTATGCACACTAGATCTTAACTGAATATAGAACTATGAGTAGAGCCAGTTATAGGATAAAATCCAATATTTAAATATATTAGTCAACATTTTTTTTCTTTCAGAAGCAACAGTTTTCTCTAATATTTGTTATGTCCAGCTATTTATTTACTCATTTATACTCTTCCAGACTCTGCACAGATCAATTTGTTTTTGTGCCGTTCAAATGTGTACTGCCAAGAGGAAAGTTACAGATTCAATTTTAACAGATACAACATCAACACTCATAACATGGCTGAAGGGTGTTTCTGCCATCTCTTCTTAGATTTTTATTTTCATTATAAATGCTCATGCCAGCCAACAATAACAGCCAGCCAATAAATCAGGCTCTAGCTATGGAGGTAGCTGTCACTGGGTTTATCCAACACTGATAAAGTAAAAATGGTGAATAAATGGTGAAATTCAAAAGGAGAGACACAAATGCATTACACTGCTAACACAACATCAGCTCTTTGCAAGCATCCACATACAGCATGCTAACGCAAAGCTAGCAAAGAACCCAGTGATGTTAAAGGTGAGTATCTGCAGACCCCAGTTCAGTGGCCCGAGCCTGAACTTCAACAGGTAACATAAGCAGTTATGGGCAGAGTTGCAGCGTTGTAGCCTTCATTTCTACCTTTTCGTGTTTCTAGAGTAGAATCATTTTGGCGATTGCTTTTGAGTCTGTTTGGTCTGGTTTTCAACTTAGCTTTGTGCGCAGGTACGTATGGAAACACAAAGAGAAAGATCTTATGTGTCCTCATGAGGATAGGGATTTGTGTTACTGTGTGGAACTGTAGCCTAAGGATTATATTGTTAACTGGTAATGTGTCTCAGGTCATTTTACAGGGTAACCTGAAAGCAAGTAGACAAATTCTGCCTGTTTTTTGGTACATCATAGTTGTAAAAAAACATTTGTCACAGAATAAAACATATCGCAATGCACACAGACCTCTCTACGACATCTTGGCCGCTCCAGCATGTGTGCTGCTCCACTTCCATCTCACTTTCACAAAGCATCTCTGGCAACTCGGTGAAAAACCACTGGTACCGCTGGATAGAGCCCTCAAACTCTCTGAAAAAGAGTAGGAGTTGTGCACAGCTGAATGCTCGGGTTGTTGTTAATAAGAGTTGAGGCGGTGTACCATATGCCTTTATTTGTCTCAATTTAGACTGTCAAGTCCAATTCGCTGCAAAATCCCTTCTGATAGACCGAAGGCAACAAAAGGAAGCCACACAGACTCCCTTTAGATAATGACTGTGTAATAAAAATCCGATATTTGGGTTCATTTACTACGTTTTCTTAGAGTTCCAAGTTTAGGAAAATACTGTATCATTTATGTGGAACAATTACATGAATTACGTGATTTTACCATGATAGTGTAATGTAATAATACAGCCATAGAGAATCATTTCACATGAATTTCTTGGAATATGACTACTTTTAATGGCAACAGACACAACTAAGGCTAGATAAAAATCACGAATGGTTATCCTCTGACTTCTTGATTTTAGGGTGATTTAATAGTTCATAAATACAACAATTACCTTGATATTTTTTTCAGGTTTCCACTCTTCTCCCCTCTGCTACCTTTAAGAGGGAATGACCTAGTGCAAACACAAAGAAATGAACAATTCTTTTCACTTGATTTCCATCAGCAACATAATAATCAAAGATGTTCTGGGACATCCTCGCCTTTTTACACACATATGTAGAAAGCACAAGGCATATGTGCCATATAGAAGCCTGAGTTTGAGAGAGGAATGGTAACGCATTCAAAAGAATACAGGCAACAGTGACAAAAGTCAGAACATTTATGAAGTAAGACACAATGTGAAAAGAAGGCGTTGGACTTGAAGTTAGTTACAAAGCAGCTTAAATAACATGTCATATGTGAAATTTGTCAACCTAACGCCTCATGTGTGTAGGATAATAGCTGAGCCATCAGCTGGTAAGAGCTGCTCTCAGCTGATTGAGGGCTGAGCTTTCTGTTCTGCTTATGCCCATACTTCCCCTGCAATACGTGAATGACAAATATAAAAAAAATAACACTACTCCATCCTCCTTTACAGGCCCCAAATATTTCCATCTTCTCTAACAATAAGCAATGCATATCAGCAGATCCAGTATGTTACTCACCTCCGGGATTGCAGCCGCAATCGTCGATGAACTGGTGGACCAACTGAAGGAGGCAAAGTCGCAGGCGACCTCTCCAAGTTTGCTGATGTTGTAGTGTGCACGGTAGTTGACTGTGGACCTATCATCACAGGACCAGCTGCCTGGCTGCCGCACACTTTCTCTACCTGAGGAAACACTGGATGATAACTTTGGGCTGCTTTTCAGAGGAATGCTGAATGATGTACATGGACTATTATGCACGTTTATCTAGACCACGTGTCATGTTTAAGATGTGTTCATTAGTATTGGTAAATGGATGAACTGAGAGACAATGCTAGTTTTTTCTTCCTTGCAGTAGATTAGAGATTAGACTACTTGTCAATATGCTCAGTCAAACTGGCATTACCAGTTGGAGAAGCTAACTTTGACTTATTTGACTAAGTGCTCAGCTAAGTCTTTATTGCACCAAGGATGTTGAAGCCTGTGACCACTGACTCATGTCATTAGGAGGCATGCCGAGTGCCCAGTAAATTTAATAGCTGGTAGTTTTTTGGTTATTATTGCAATAAATACACAAAAGATTAGCTTCATACCAATTATTCAGTTATAGAATGGGGATGGGCAATTAATTTTTCCCAAGGGGCTACATGAGGAAATGGGACCGTTTTTGGAAGCGCCGATATTAATTTCATTTCCTTATAGATTTAACGTTGTAAGCTTCCACGACTGTCCCATCTACTCATGTGGTCCCTGGGAAAATTCATTTCCCACACCTGCATTAGTGTTTAATTTTCTAACACTGGTTGTCAGGTTCTCTAAGAGAACAGAAATCAGTGTTGTCTTAACCTTAGCATTAAGTGTAGCCAATATTTCATTTAACCAACTGTCATGCGTCACATGGATGAAGAACTTTGATCAAATATTTAATGAAGGGGCATTTTCTTATCAGCCACAATTAGCAGTGCAATTATGTCTGTGTATGTTTGTTTACCTCTCAGGAATCTACTCTAAGTCCACAATGTTCTCTCAAAGTTGGACGACTACTCTATTGCTTCCTCCAACAGTGTGTGCATGCATGCATGTGTTTGTGTGTCGTCTGTTTGTCTACAGATTAGCCACAGAAACTTTCTCATCACTCTGAACCAAGCTGCATTCTGGGTATCGGTTGTCCCGCCAACCACAGTCTTTGTCTGGCACTGGATCTGTATTCACACTCACATACATGCTCACGCACACACACAGACTGAAAGGAACCCCAGATTCTCTAAAGAGAATGAGGCTGTTTTTAGCCCATCTAGGTACAAGGCTTTTCTAAGAAGCTCCAACTGCCAGGCTGAAAGAAACCCATGGCCTTCCTTCCTCTGTGTCCAAAATTCAAATGACTTTATTATTGAGGCATATGTGTAACGATGCTTAGGGACCGGATGCTCATCTTTTTTTCTTTTTTTTTTTGAGTTTGAAGCACTTTAACATTACATATTTAAACTTTTTTTCCCCCAGTTGATTTGCATCCACATGACTACATGTCATATTCTAAACAATTATAAGTGTAGCCAGTATAAAGCAAACCAAACATCATCCCCAACATCAAATTATCTCTTTTGCTTACTGTGGCTGTGATGCGTGGCCCATGCAGCTGCGCATGTAGTATGGCATCATTTACATGGTGTCTCACAGCTAAGAGAGCTAACTCCATGCTGTTGTGGTTGCTGCTGGTTGCTAAAGTAGCAGCTAGGCGTTGAAGCAATACCACCAGACTCCCCCAGGGGCCACCCAGCTCAGATACACCCACCTAGAAAAAAAAGAGAGGAGAAAAGACGAAGAATGAGAAAATGCAGATCACATACAGTGCTTCCTCTGAATCAGAGAAGACTATCTATATCTATATATCTATATATATTCTCTTTAAGTCTTTACTCAATATGAATTTGAATTTATTGTTGGATTTCTGTCTTTGTTGTCTATGATTTCTATCTGTCTAACATTTCACTGTGATTTTGTGCTTTTTAGATATAATTCAATTTAACTTAATAACTGAATTTCTCTTTAAATACATTGTTTCCTCCGCCTCTCTCTTTGCTCTGCGTGGGTTTTTCTTTCCTTCTCATTACTGAGGAGGATAAACATGTTCAGAGTTGTTGTTTTTTTTAATCACACTTTCCTTGCATCCAAGAAACTCTCAAGTGAGACGAACAGTGCCATCTTCTAGTTTTGTGCTATAAAGAATTCCCCCTGGGCGCTGGTACAGCTGTCCAGCAAATTTCAAAGCAGACTAGTAAGAAGCACGGAAGAGACTGCCAATTCTCTTGGCAATGCTCTTGTTATCTGTCAGTCAAAATGTAATGTGGGAATGATCTGTTGGTGGTAAAATTCTCTGAATGATTCAGCAGAATGAGAGATGGCTGCATTAGTGCGAATTTGGTAACTGTCTCGCCCCTTGACAGCGGGATACAAATTCTCTGGTGCCTCCCACGCATCTAAAACACTGTCTTCTTCAAATCGCACACTGAACCCAAAAGGGAGTCCAGTAGGTTCTGCAGAGATTACAAATGAGAAGATTTAGAAGAGCAAAAGTGTCACTGCAACAATATATGTAAAATGTTTTCTTTCTAAAGCTGATCTAAACAGGACGAAACTCACTTTTCTTGCTGGGTTTATTCACTGAGCACAAAGAGCAATCGGGTGATTATCTAAGATTAGCATAAAAAGTGTAAGCTAGCCTGACTTTAACCAGTTAAAAAATATATGTACCAGAACCTCTGGAGCATAGACTGTACAGTGGGGAAAATCCCCTGTTAAATTTGTAACCTCGCTCACTTTCTGCACCAAGTACTAAGTCATGTTTTGCTTGGAGATCAAACACTTATATCACTCCATAACGATTTAAATCGATAAATCGATATATAATTATTTTGGTTATTTTGGCTGATATTCTGTCTCTCTCCATTAAAATTCAACTACATTAAAAATTGAGGCTGTTAATGTTTTTGTAACTGAGCCAACTTACAAGTTCAGCAGGGGATCAAATAATTACACTGACCAGCCATAACATTATACCCACTGAAATGTGAATAACACTGATTATCTCTTCATCACAGTACCTGTTAGTGGGTGGGATACAGTGTATTAGGGAGCAAGTCAACGTTTTGTCATCATAGTTGATGTGTTCGAAGAAGGAAAAAATAGTTAGGCGTAAAGGATTAGCTTTATATGGCCCAAACTGTGATGGCTAGGTGTGCGGGTCAAATCAGCAAGAGTGGGAGGAAGTGCCTTTCAGTTCAGTTCAATTCAATTCAATTCAGTTGTATTTACACAGCGCCCTCCCATTCTACTTTTAAATGCTCTAAGAACAACACGTAAGCCTGCAGTGCCTGTGCAAAGTGCTCTTATAGGGGGATATGGCACCATAAGGTCATTATGATAAGATGGGAACTGCTTATTTAAGACCTTGTATGTGAGGAGCAGGATTTTTAATTTAGTTCTGGATTTAACATGGAGCCAATGAAGGAAGCCAATACAGGAGAAATCTGCCCTCTCTTTCTAGTCCCTGTCAGGACTCTTGCTGCAGCAATTCTGGATCAACTGAAGGCTTTTCAGGGAGTTTTTGGAAAAACTTTATAATAATAAATTACAGTAGTCCAGCTAAGAAATAATAAATGCATGAACTATTGTTTCAGCATCACTCTGAGACAGGATGTTTCTAATTTTAGAGATATTCCACAAATGGAAAAAAGCAGTCTTACATACAGTATTTATTTTACATTGAAAGACAAAAGAGTAACAATCTGGTTAGATACAATAGTTCTAAATTTTTTATATCCCAGTACAATGACCTCAGTTTTATCTTATTTGTTTTCATATTATTATTTTATTTATTTAGCTTCATGGAAAGATACAGTTGGTTATAATCCTCATAACACTAAAAATGTATGCTATGGCTTCTAATGATACAAGCTTCAAGATTCAAGGTTACTTTATTCATACCCGTAGGTACATTTGCTTTACAGAAAAATGATAGCATGTGGCAGACACTGGAAAATAACTCAAAATGTTAGAAATATTCCAGTGTTAGAAAATCAGCACTGCTCAGTGTTAGCCATTGTTAATCTTCAAAACTGACTAGGTTACTTTTAAACATATAACACTGTCAAAAGTGTTAATTTAACACTCAACAGTGTTGTATTTAACACTCAGAGGTGTGGACCCATATAGACACTCTCCAGTGTTAATTTAACACTGGAGATTTTGCTGTGAGTCCCTTTACTCTCTACATGTTTAAGACTCAGATTAAGTAGAGTCCTGCACTCCTCTATTGGGCATATATGCAAATTGCATTGGATCCTGATCGTGACAGCTGATGTTCAATCGCTTCCATAATCACTTTTCTGGTGATTTTTTTCAAAAACCTTAATCACGACTGAGGTAAGGGCAACAGGCCTGAAGTCGTTTAGAACTTTTGGACGACTAGATTTAGTGAGTGTAACCACGACAGCGTCTTTTCCAAAAAGAGAGTGCACATTATGTATTTGCAAGGATTTATTAAAAATAACATGAAATATAGGATGATGTTCTTAAGCACAATATTTAATTAGGCGGCCATGAATGTTATCAGGACCCTGGCTCTTGTTAACATTAACTGTATGAAAGGCCTGAGCTCAGTGCTGAGTACCTTTCAGTTCCAAAATATCCTCGCTAAAATCAGAAGAACTAAAACCAGCATATAGCACATTCAAGGCGATTGCGAAATCTCTGTCTGAATTAAAACCGTCAAAAATGATCTGACTGCTGCTCTGGGGAATTTGCAGCCTTGCTATACTTTTGTCCAGGCAGACCCAAAATCTTTTGCAGCAAATTTGCTTTCAAGAAGATTTTTGTAACTCTGTTTTGCTTTCAGGATCTTTGGTGGCTGTCTGAAAGTCAGAAACAGCCCCCTCTGTCACGGTCCTGGGTGAGACTCAGTGTTTTGTATTTAATTTATATTTATTTGCTATTTGTGATTTTAGATTAAATTAATTTAATCAAATTTTGGAGTAAGCTGGAAGCTAGGCTAAGTGACCAGGAGGGAAGATCAAGATGGAATAACGTAAGAATCCAAGGTATCACAGAAGACCACAGCTGCATGTGTGGAAAGCATATCAAAAGAGAAGCTGGAAATTTGTCAGACAGTTGACCTGAACATAGAAAAGGCACTTTGAACTTTGTTTTTAAAGTTACCAGCATGGGCCCGTCTGTTATTCATAGTGGTCAAGTTCACCAGCTTTAGAGCCCAAGAAGATGTTCCTTATACCAGGAAACATGACTAAGCGAGATGACTCAGGAAGCCTTGTTGGGAAAATACAGAAGCAAAGAAAGCATTAAGCGAGAGGAAAACTACACTTCCAAACTCCCTTTCCTGTGAGGCTGAGAGTTTTCTACACGGGAGTGTCTTAAAGCTCAGCAGAAGAAGTCACCAAGGATACGGCTCCCGTTGGGCTCCCTGTGATGGTACACAATAAAATGAATGACTCAATGTGGCTCACACCATGAGCTTTGAAATCGACGGGCCAACCAGCAGAAACCCATCAGCAGGGATGAAAAGCAAAACTGGTCACTTTCAGAAAGCAAGAACAAAGAGATGCTCACTATGTAGACCAAACGTCCCATCGTACCGTGAGGTAACAACATTACAAAAGCTTCTCTTTTCTTAACATTACGTTATGTCCTCTGATCCCTTATAGAGACAAGATCAGTGACTATAGGACAGATTCAGAACACACAGTGGAGACAAGTATACAAATGACTCTTTGTGCTGATGTCTTAAACAGAGACACAAAACAGAGATGAGGCAACAATCGCATTACTGTGCATCTGTGACTGCTGGACAATAGTGATCACACAGTGCTACTTAGAAGACTCTTTAATGCTAAGACATAAGTATTCTTGTTTTACACACACTGGACTATGAATGTGCTAATGACTGCATGGACCAATTTATACGTGTAAACGAGGCCCCTTCGTGAGCAATGCAGTATTAGAAACTGCCCTCAGAAGCAGCAAACAGAGACCTCAGAACAAGAAGACCTTCTGATATTGATCTGTTCTATCTTCTACATGTAATTTTTTATATTTGATTAGCTGAGGGGAAGGTTTTTTGCAAACATGTCCTTCGTTGTAATTATATAATGGAGAAACAGACAGCTTCAGTTAGTCTAGTATCATACGATGTGAAGGCTATTACTAACTAGGGGAAAAAAATCGGTCCAGCATAGCATTGTTATAGTTTGCAAAGCATTATTGTCTCTGTCAATACACTGACACCAAATACAGATTTTATAAAATAAATTAAAATACTCATCACCAAATACCATCACCACAGGGCTAATCACCAAAATCCTAAGATAACATTAGCCGAACAACGTTACATTAAATCGACTCAAATGGAAACCATCCAACACTGGCCACATTTAGATTACCAAATCTATCTTATAATTCAGAGCAAGCAAATGGCTCAGTCAAAAAACAAATAGGACGGCATCCTCCTTTAATTTACAACAAAACTGGTGGCTTCTTGGTGATGGCACTGAATTCTGTGACTGATTCGAACTTGTGGTGACTAAGTAGCTGCCCACAGCTTGAGGGTATCACACATTCACCACCACTTTTGATCTTAAGACAATTTCTGCAAACAGTTGCAATCTGACTGGGACTGACAGCAATCGCTCGCAGTGAGGTTATTAAAGGTTTAAGTGATGAATGCAGAGAATCTGGTGATTCCCAGTAAAGAGAAATAAAAGGAGAAAGGACAAAGCTGCATAGTTTTCTGTCACGGTCCTGGGTCTTATGACCCAGTGTTTTGAGTTTTAGTTCATTTTGATGTTTATAGTTTATGTTTAAGCCCTCCAGGTTTTCTAAGTTCATTTGTTACCATGCCTAGGTGATTTTAGTTCTTATTAATTCCCCCCTCGTGTTTCCAACCCATGTTAAGTCTCCCCTGCTCTTCGTGTGTTTCATGTCTGTGTCTTACGTTGTCAAGTTCTGGTTGTCATGTCTGCGTTTCATTATGTTTCCTGTTTTATTTTGGAAGGAGTCGTGTGTTCTTGGTTCTGTGTATTTAGCTTCACTGCTCCTGTCATTAGGTTCATGTTAGTCAGCTGTTTCCTCATGTGTCTCCACTTCCCCTGATCATCTCATGTGTATTTAAGTCCTCTGTTTTTGCATGTCATTTGTCAGGTCGTCTGCTCGTCCATACCCTCACTTCAGCATTCTATGTCAGTTCACCACGTTTAAGGTTTTTCATGTTTAGCTTTAGTTCACCCAGTTTAGGCTATGGTTTAGTGTTCACCTGTGTCCTGCTGTTTGTACTCCCTTTTTGCTGGCCTCAATAAACGGCTGATTTTCTGTTAACTCTACGCCACGTTCAGTTTATGGAGTTGCGTTTGGGTCCGTTTGCCAACACCTACAGTCTGCCCTCGCCAGACTGTGACAGTACGACCTGACCATGTCGGACCCAGCGACCCCTGGTAGAGACGTAATCCAAGCAGTGGAGTCGTTATGCTACCAGTGGAGCCGAAGCTCTAGTGAGGAGGAGAGGGAGGAGTTACTTTACTCGTTGGGGACAAGCGTCACGGTTTTCCCCTGGTTATGGGAGGCGCTACCCCCTCTGATCTCGGACTTCTTCCGCACCATCCTCCCAGCCTGCCCTCGGCAGCATCAGCGGTCCGGTGTGCGGACTGCGTCACCACAGCCCCGTGGCCGCGCAGCCTCCCCTCCGCCTGCTGTAAGCATACGAGTCGGCACGCTAACCGGGCCGCCGCCCAGAGATTTTGCCCCGAAGACACCCGTAGACAGTGATTTGGCAGGGACCTCTGGTGTAATACTTAGAGGGAGGGAGACCTCCACAGACCTAAAAGCTAATTGTGTGACAAGAGGGGGGGAGGAATTTCCTCCATTGTCCGTTACTTCGCCTGGGGTTCCATCTAAAGCTGAGTTGCCTGTGGCTAACGCCTCCCTTCCTGAGTCTGCTCTGCTCACCTACGAGGTGCTTAAAGTAGACACTTGTGCTTTCACAGCGAATGAGGATTTTTTAGAGGAGGGTCATGTCGCAGAGCATATAAGAACGGAGGGTGAGACGAGGTGTGATCATGTTTTGCCTGCTGCTCCTGTGTCCAATGAACTTAAAAATAAGAATGCTGGTCATGACCTCATGTTGGGACTTAAAGGTGACAACAGGGATTCTAATCAGGGTAACACGAACTGTGAAATGTCCCCACCTAAATTCTGTTTTCCCCACAGTCGTGAGCAGGGTGTTTTTGGACTGTTTACCTCCATCCCTGCCGCCTCTACTCAGAGGATTGAGTCTGAGACCAGGGGATACGATTCCACTATTAATGACCATGTAGCGTCCCCTCACGGAGTTACTTTGACACAGTTCTCCGAGGTTTCTGTGAGCACATTATCGGACAGGGTTTTGAGTCCCAAGGTTAGTGTTAACACCAGCACACAGCCGGAAATGTCACCCGTCTCGGCTATGGTTGCTAGCACAGCATTATCCGTACCCATTTCACCATACACTCTACATAACCCCCTTGAGTTACAGTCCACCTCTAGCGTGGTCCCAAGTCAATGTACCACTTACCGCTATCAGACTGGTCAATTCTCATCACCCAGATCCATATCTGAATATCTCATGTTCACCCAGGGACTTCCCCCTGGAGGTTTAAGTCATGTTTTTGTGGGTAATATAGTAATCCTTGTTTTCCCTGTGGCTGACCCAGCTTACCTGTGCCATAACGTTATGTCATTGATTGAGTCTGAAGGGCGGAATGTAGACACAGGGCTTTCTGTTTCTGAACCTATTATGTCAACTAACATGGGTCTTGCAGTGACTGGGCTGGTCTCTGCCTCAAGACATCTCACACCCCCCCCCTGTCCCCTTCTGGCTGCCTCTGCCTCAATTTTATCCCACAACTTAGACGTTCACATTATTCACACTCTCATTACACATACATATAGGATCTTGGGGGTGGGCACAATCACGGAGTCCAAATTACCATCAGGGTGTACACCTCACCCCTGACGTCGTTGCCCACCTCTCAATTTTAAATACACTTAGTCATTGAGGGCTAGCAGGAGGGACTATGCGCTTACCTGCTGCTCCTTGGCAGGTAGCTCCATGCCCTCCTGGGTTTTAATTGCACCTTAGAACACATATGCATCAACACTACAATGAGCGGGTGGAGGGAGGTTTGGAGTCTTCTCCCACCCCCATTCTCTGCGGCCTGCTGGAGCGGGAGGGCTAGTAGGAGGAGTTGGCCGTCCGACTGCGGTCTGGGGTGTGGGGCCTCCCTGCTGCTGCGGAGTCGGGGTGGTCTGCCTCTCCCCACCGCAGGGAAAAGGGTAACACCACCTGGGTCTGGGTGCAATTCCCCCCTCCAGGGGCAAGGGTACCTAGACCCGGTTTGTAGAGTACGCTTGGGGAGTGTGATTGTGTGTACAGCGTCTCTTTATGTCTGTCTCCACGTTGGTTGAGTGTGGAGTGAGTGCATATGAGAGCATGAGGGTGGGAATGGATGTTTGTGTCTGTGTGTGCCTGTATGTCTGTGTCTATATGTCAGGTTGGGTATCAGACGCCACCTCTCTGGGGACACCTCAGGCCCTCCAAGGTTTGGAGGCCTATCTCCACCCACCACCACTTCCCCTGCCGGTGGCGGACTCCCTCAGGTGTCGGTGTGTTGGTGGTTCTTTGTGTCTGGGGGTGGGCGTCCGGGTACACACCGGCTCACTCCTTGGCGGCCGCTTGTCGGGGCCTGGGGCCTGGGGCTCGCTCGGGCCCCTTTGGAGGTGGGGTGCCCCAGGCCGAGAGGCCGGGGGCTCGGTCACTCAGGCACAGCTGGGGGCCGGCGGAGCTCACGGGCGCGTCACTGCAACTCCCCCTGACTTCTGCTCCGCGGCTGCTGGGCGAGCCCTCATCTGGGACTCTCCTCAGCTCTTGCTGGAACAGTGGCGCGGCTGCCCCTCTGTTGGTCTTCCATGGTCTCTTGTGTTCTGGGGGCCTCTGGATGTCTGGAGTTTTGATCTCCTCCATACCCGCTTCACACCCTGGAGGACGGGGCTGTGGCCCCCCCACACTCCCTAGCAGACCATTACATGGAGAAACCTTTGGAATGCAAGCATGCTGATCCACACAGGTATGCACACATGGGTATTCACAGACGCGGACTAAAGCTTTCTTGGCTGCTGCCTCAAAGCACACTGTGCGCTGTCTATCTTGCGTGCTGCACAATATCGTTTATTATTTAGTAAATATTGATATCTATGACTAGCTAGTTTATTGTGATGGTGCTTTGTTTTCTCTATTATTATGTTACTCTTTGTTGTTTGCTGTCTCCTCTGTTTGTTTTTTTTGTTTGTTTGTTTTTTTTTCTCCATACAGGTGACCCAGGAGTTTTTTTTTTTTCTCTCTCTCTTCCCCCCCTTCTCACCGTCTCTTCTCCCCTTTGGTTTTCTTTCTTTCTCTCCCCCTCTTTCTCTCATTCATTCCCCCTGTCCTATTTATTAAAAAAAAAAAAAAAAAAAAAAAAAAAATGACAAAGGATGAACTGAAGCTCTGCCATCACGTAATGTCGCATACTGCTGTTTCTGATGTCATTTAGAAAAAAAAAAAAAAAAAAAAAAAGACATCTCACACCTGTTTGTTTCTGGACTGATACCTATAAGATGTCATGTGAACGCAGCCGGCCTGTTGCCACGTCAGCTGGAGGGTCCGAGGGGCCCGTTCAGCCACCTGTCTCCGCTGGAGGGTCCGAGGGGCCCGTTCAGCCACCTGTCTCCGCTGGAGGGTCCGAGGGGTCCGTTCAGCCTCACGCCGCGTCAGCTGGAGGGCCCGAAGAGCCTGTCCAGCCGCCACCTGCGGCCGCCTCGTCGTCGTCTGGTCCAGCCTCCGCCTCGCCTGGTCCAGCTTCATCCGAGTCTTCATCCTCGTCTGGTCCAGCCTCCGCCTCTGCCACGCCTGGTCCAGCTTCTGCCTGTGCTTCGCCTGGTCCAGCTTCATCCGAGTCCTCATCCTCGTCTGGTCCAGCCTCCGCCTCGCCTGGTCCAGCTTCATCCGAGTCTTCGTCCTCGTCTGGTCCTGCCTTCGCCTGGTCGAGCTCCAGCTTCTGCTTCGCCTGGTCGAGCTCCAGCTTCTGCTACGCCTGGTCCAGCCTCTGCATCTGCTACGCCTGGTCCGGCTCCGTCGCCTGTGGCTGCCACGCCACCGTCTGGTCCCGCCTCGTCTGGTTCATCTGGTCCTGCCTCGACTGGTCCTTTGCCCACCGGGCCTCGGCCAGTGCACCCGACACTAGAGAGCCGCCTTCCGCCGGCCCCCTGAACTGCTCCGTCGTCGCCTTCGCCGCCGCCGCTGCCTTCCGCGCGGCTGGCCCCCTGAACTGCTCCGTCGTCGCCTTCGCCGCCGCCGCTGCTTTCCACACGGCCGGCCCCTGAACCGTTTCCATGTCGCCACCGTTGCCGTCCGCACGGACGGCCCCCGGAACTGTTTGACCGTGAACTCCTGTGCTGTCACCCTCCGGGTCAGCCCCCTGAGGGGTTGTGGACTGGACATTTTGTTTTTGTGGCCTTGTTTCTGGCCCTCCGTCCTGGACCCCCGCCGCCCGCCCTTGGTGGGTTGTTTTTGGTTTTTGTTTTGTTTTTTGTGGTTTAGGGCGTCTGGAATCCGCCCTTGAAGGGGGGGCTCTGTCACGGTCCTGGGTCTTATGACCCAGTGTTTTGAGTTTTAGTTCATTTTGATGTTTATAGTTTATGTTTAAGCCCTCCAGGTTTTCTAAGTTCATTTGTTACCATGCCTAGGTGATTTTAGTTCTTATTAATTCCCCCCTCGTGTTTCCAACCCATGTTAAGTCTCCCCTGCTCTTCATGTGTTTCATGTCTGTGTCTTACGTTGTCAAGTTCTGGTTGTCATGTCTGCGTTTCATTATGTTTCCTGTTTTATTTTGGAAGGAGTCGTGTGTTCTTGGTTCTGTGTATTTAGCTTCACTGCTCCTGTCATTAGGTTCATGTTAGTCAGCTGTTTCCTCATGTGTCTCCACTTCCCCTGATCACCTCGTGTGTATTTAAGTCCTCTGTTTTTGCATGTCATTTGTCAGGTCGTCTGCTCGTCCATACCCTCACTTCAGCATTCTATGTCAGTTCACCACGTTTAAGGTTTTTCATGTTTAGCTTTAGTTCACCCAGTTTAGGCTATGGTTTAGTGTTCACCTGTGTCCTGCTGTTTGTACTCCCTTTTTGCTGGCCTCAATAAACGGCTGATTTTCTGTTAACTCTACGCCACGTTCAGTTTATGGAGTTGCGTTTGGGTCCGTTTACCAACACCTACAGTCTGCCCTCGCCAGACTGTGACAGTTTTCATACAAGAAACTCACTTATGAGACTCAGACCATACCAAAGTCATAAGTGTCAGTGACTTTAACTCAAGGTTGAACCCATATGAGGATGCATCAGGTATTTCTTATCACCAGAATAATCTGTGATGTGTGGCATGAATTCAATCCTAAAAGTAGGGATTATATTTTCTTCTCAACATCTCACTTATCCTACACTAAGACTGAATGTCTTTTTAATGTTAAATGATTAAGGATATTGAGAGAATTGGGTTGTGCTGAACTGGGGGAACGGATCTCCCTCACACTCCAGTTTATTTGGATTTGGGGAATTCAAAACAACAATAATAGATTTTCATTTAAACAACCACTAACTCCTCTCTCGCTGAAAACATTTAATTGTGTCCTTCAGACCAGTGAAACTCTCATGGCAATCGCAGTTATAGCAAAGGATGGGAATGCTTTAATTATAAACATGTCAGTTTTGAATCAGGACTCTAATCTTTTTACTTCAATTACAGCCAGAAGTTTAGAAACAATACTTCCGCATATCATTCCACCAGATCAAACAGGATTTATAAGACAAATATAGGTGTAACACAATATTAGGCGGACAATACCAATAACGCAATACATGAAAAAGTACTGAGGCTAATTCAGGTTCTGATGATCTTAATGGCTTATAAATCAGTCCCAGTGGCAAACACATTTCTAAACTATACATCGGATTGCAAGAGTTAAAGGGGATACATAATGGAAAACAGGAAAAATGGGGATTTTATGTTACAATTGGAAACAGGAAAAGAAACAGTGGAAGGTTAATTATAAAGTTCTTCAAGGTTATGTGCTGGGACTAGTTCTATTTACATTATACATTCATCCCTTAAGTGTTATTATTAAAAGGCACACCATTAATTTTCATTGCTATGCACATGATGCCCAGGTGACACACAGCAGAGAGCACCACATTCCCCAAAGTGCAATGGTTATACTAAAAGTTTATGATAAATTATACTAACGACAGCTGCCTTTTATTACAACAATCCAAACGCTTTCCTGCAGTTGCACAATTTCTGTAAAAATAGAAATACCCTGCCTCAGGGTGATGCTGGAAAACTAACTCATGCATTTATTATTTCTAAGCTTGACTGTTATAACTCATCATTATCAGGCTCTTCTGAAAGCTTCCTGAAAAGCCTTCAGTTTAACAGCAGCTAAACTGAATGCGAGACCATTTTTTTCCGTACTAGTTTCTCTTCATTGGCTGCCTGTTAAATCTAGAATATACAGACCCCCCCTTGCTAAGTTTAAGATTAGGCTTACACTAGGTTTGTAAACTATTGGGAATCTTGGATTGACTATGCATCATCATTTGGATCAGTTTTTATGTAATCTGATAATCATTTGAGATTATCAGATAATCATTTCCACTCCATAGTTGGTGAGCTACTCAAGCTTTTGGGATCTTCATTACTTAGAAGTACAGAGGTTAAATCCACATTTGCCATAAAAGAAAATAAAAAATATAATGTGAAGCTGGATTGTGGAGTTATGAAACACCACGTACATTTTTGGATCCGAGAAAAAGTTTTCAACAAAAAGAAAAAAGCTACCAAAAAAAAAGTTCCTCCTGCTGTTTTCTCTTTAAGTTTAATTACTTTTACAGCCTTTTGTTGCCCAATATTGTTTGAGATGTGTGACCAAATTGAGCTAATATGAAAAAGTAAAATGTCACACTTTCCATGCTTGACATGTTCTCGATGTTCTGTTGTGAATAAAATATGGCATCATTGGTATTTAGTTTTACTTACATTCCAGCAGCGTACCAACTTTTTTCGAACTGGGGCTCTAAATAATAGGCGAAGGATGGGTTTTCTAAAATAGTCAACTTCCAAAAACTTACCAGACATCCTCTCATGATGTTGATACACAGTCCAGTACAGGGCCGTATCAGTGTGAGTCCTCTGCAGTGGGAACAATACTGCATCCTCACTAACCCTCGCAAACAGTCTCTGGATAATGTCGCCTTCTCGGTCGCGTTCACAACCTCTCCAGCCAGTCTCAACAGTCGGCTCAGCGCTCGACCCGGCCCGAGTGCTCGTGACAGGCTGCTGACGAGTAGGCGAGGATGAGGTCCAAATGGGCTGACGTCCCGCCGTGTCATGCGCAAGCAGTCATCGTGACTGGTTGAAAGGGAGTTATAGGTACGGACTGACATTTGGCCTATACCAGGGTTGAGCAGGCGGCGATAGACCAGTGGGAAGAGGTCATTGTAGAATCGACGCACAACACTCTCCAAGGAGGAATTAGAGTCTCCAGAAAGGTGCCGTTTGATGTCAGTGAACAGCTGAAACACAAGAGGGCGACAGTCCGACGCCAGCGCGGAGTAGGCACTGTCAAACAGAGTGCTGGTCAGATTGGATGTAAAAGAAAGTAGCATCTCAAAGTGTTCTGGAACGAGAGAGAGAAAAGATGGAAAGATTTTTGTTTTGTTAAATTTATTAGCCGTGTGCACCTGAGCCAAACATCTATGGAGCTATCAAAGATAAGGGTTAGCAAAGCTGTCTAGATATGCGAGTGGTCTGTTTCAGGACCCTTCATGTTGCTGTCCCAAGAAAGATTCAAGCAGCAGCATTTCTGTAAGATGGCTTTTTCATATACAGCAATTAGTTGTTGTTATTGTGATCATTCTCATCAGGGAAGAAAAAAGTCAAGTGTTTGTTTTAATCATATGCAGAACAGTTAAGCTAAAATAACTCTATAAAGATGTTTCTGTTGGGCCCATGATTCTGTGTTTATCATGGGCCCAACAGGAACATCCTTATAGGGTTATTTTAGCTTACAGACTGATCTTCCACTTGCCACTGGCTTCTTCGATTATTTAGGTCTTCTTGCGGCTGGACTCCTCCATACTGGATGCCTCTGGGGGCTTAACACTAAAATAAATTCACATCATTTCAAAATATACGATGTTGCAGGTATAGGTTTCTCTAACTGCAAAGAACATGTCTAACTGTCCTTGAACTGACTTCATCAAAAATAGCTCAAACTTAATTCATCCCTGAGCTCGTTTTCACTACCCTGTTATCTATAGTCAGGTGATAATGAGGGGCCCAATCTCATGATCCACTGTGTTTCCCATGTCAGGCATGGGCTAATAAAGAGGACACCACCCTGCTCCTTTTACAGGGGCCGTACGCCTGCGGTGTGTGACGGTGTCTTTACTTTTGAAACTTGCCTAGTAAAAAGGGTGATGTCAGTGTGAAGGCATCCGGATAAAGACGGAGAGAGAGGGAGAGGAAAGAGACTGGATGAAAGAGAATATAAGGGAAACCTTTTTATGTCGCACTTTCACAAGTCACTCTTTCAGCCACTGTGTATGTCGCTCTCTGTGCGTGTGCGTGAGTTCACATCGTAACAGCTTTGTCATTTGCAATCACAGCCGCAGCCAGCCAACTCCTCAAGTGACGGCAATATATGCTGTGGTCAGTTAAGGCGATGAACACATTTGAACGGCCTGGAGGCAGCGTAGCGGCAGTGGCAGGCCTATTTAGTCAAAAGCACTGAGTGAGAACATTTCACTTGCATGTGTGTGCGTGCAAAAGCCACTCAAATACAGAGGGCATCAAGTGACATGGCAAAGTGTGCTCACGTGGGGTCATGTGATTAGCTTTTTAGCCCCTGTGATTGGACAACAGCTGCGATGTGAATGGCAGGACACGAGGGTCTTACAGTGCCAGGAGAAACACACGCAAGCATGCAGACACATATCCACATGCACACACACAGACACACACACACCAAAGTAATCCAGAGTGTGTAAATAGAGCCTGACTACAACTGCTCTGGGCATGTCTCAGTTTCTCCAGTGGGCTATAATCACTGCACTTAAGAGAGGGGGTCCTTTGAGACTCTGCTCAGCTGTTGAGGGACACTGCTGTCCTGCAAAATAAACTTAATGAATTAAAGGGTTGGTTAACCAAAAACATACCACAAAAATCCCTCATTGGTCCATAAAGATGTTTGGGTGTATCTGCACAAGTTTTAGAATAACAGGTTGTCAAACAACAGACACCTAAGCATCCATGACACTGTTTTCCAATTTTGTGGTTAACCCCCCAAAAAAGAGTGGCTGAAAAGATCATTTGACACTTAAAATAAACACATGGGACATATACACATTAAAGCACCAGGTCTAATGATCCTAATAATCACAACCCCAATAAAGCCCAAGTTAGATCAATGAATGGCTAAATAAAGCCTACGCTTCTCACCACCCTGTCAAAGAATGCCTGCTTTCCACAGTTTTTCCATGTTTCTGAATCTTATTTATTTCCAACTGTGCTGGGATAACTACAGTGATTCCAGAACATGATAGGTCTGTGGGGCTACTGAAGTCCTGGCATTAATGAGAAGACGGTTTGTGCAGCAAACTAAACTTGTCTTCTCTTATTTGCTCTAGTTGCAGCATACTTTGTCTCTTGGTGTTTGGCATTCATTTTACCCATGGATGGTTCAGCCATCCAGTTGAAACTGAGGCTGGGTGTATTCAAATGTAGAGGGGGTTGGGGTGTGGGGATAGAGATGGAGCAAAAAGAAAACAGGTAGGTGTTTGCTCGTCTGTCTGCTGGGTTTCATCAGTTCTACCATTCTCCTTTATCACCACAATGCATGAGCGCATACACATAGAAGCTACACGGTCCCTCCTGCACACACACACACACGCACACATGCACACACATGCTTACACAAAACGGTGAATAGCAGTGAGAGACAAGTGGACAAGCAGAGTATTCTTCCTCCTATTCAGAGCAGGCCGTTAGAGACCGGCTGTTGCCCACAGCAACAACACTTTGCCGCGGATACGTACTGAATGTAAACATTCTTCGTCTCTCGCTCTCTCATTGGCCAAGAACAAAACCTGATTATTGCAGCGACAGAGACAGACAGACGGAGAAAGAGAGCAGAGAGTTGTAACAAAGTTTTCCGCTGCTCCCTCTGAGAGTTTGCTCTCTCAAAGACTCAATCGAACATCAGTTGTTTGTTTGGCTAGCCACTGCGGCGCCTCACAAAATAAACTGGCCTCACACCACCACCCTGACACAGACTAGCTATTTTGTGATGAACGCACAAAGTGAGAATGGCAGAGGGGGGTACGGGCTCTCGACAGACTTGTTAAAACATCAAAATCACGACTGCTATTAAAGTCGCTTTGGTGGAGGCCCTTTATTTGTGCTTGTCAGTCATGAATCGAGGAGAGAATGAATGAACCTGGGCTTCATGCTGAAGGAGGGGTGTAGCTAAATACTGCAAGATGTATTATCCTTAATGTGGAAATATTTTTCAGATTTTTATTGTGGACATTTATACTTTGTAGCGATGACAGGCAAATAACCACAAGCAATGGAAAGTTGTGAATATAACTACTCTCAAGTTTGAGGCGAGCAGTTGAGGCAACTACCAGAAGGAGCAAAGAAAACACATGATGGATTCATGTGCAATCAGTGTGATTGCAATAAGCACTAGAGATCGACTGTCAGCTACAAAGCAATGGGAAGCTGATAATTTAATTCACATGTGAGGGGAGTTTTAGTCCTTAGGTTTAGTCTTAAAATAAGTTGGATATGTACAGTCATCACAGGGAACTGTGCTGTCCCCTCTTCTCTTCACCCTGTACACCTCTGACTTCTGCTACAACTCTGAATTATGCCACATTCAGAAGTTTGCAGACGACACGGCCATCATGGGGTGTATCTGGGATGATCAGGAAGAGGAGTACAGAAGTCTGGTGAGGAACTTTGTCGCATGGAGTCACACAAACCACCTGCAACTCAACACCTCAAAGACTAAGGAACTGGTTGTGGACTTCGGGAGGTCTAGAGCAGGTCCACTGCCGGTTCAGATAGAGGGGGAGGAGGTGGAGGTGGTCAACAAGTACAAGTACCTCGGGCTGTGGGTGGACAATAAACTGGACTGGTCATGCAACACAGAGCACCTGTATAAAAAAGCCCAAAGCCGACTGTACTTCCTCAGGAGGCTGAGGTCTTTTAACATCTGCAGGAAGCTCCTGAGGATGTTTTACCAGTCGGTGGTTGCTGGAGTACTTTTCTATGCTGTGGTGTGCTGGGGGAGCAGCACAGCAAAGAAGGACTCATCCAGGCTGGAGAAACTGATCAGGAGGGCTAGCTCTGTGGTCGGCATGAAGCTGGACACTCTGGTGACAGTGGCAGAGAAAAGGACATTAAAGAAACTGATGGACATCATGGACAATGCCAGACATCCTCTGCACACGGCCATAAACAATCAGAAGAGTCTGTTCAGTGACAGGTTGCTTCTCCCAAAGACAAGAACTAACAGACTTAAAAACTCCTTTGTCCCACACGCCATCAGACTGTTTAACTCCTCCCTGGAGGGGAGAGGGAGGGGAAACAGGAGGACAAAGGAGGGGGGAACAACTAAGCTGTAGTGCCTCTTCACCTCACTGTACAATACCTTTTGTGCAATACTTTTGTAAATAGTCAACGGTGCAATAGACTCAATACTTGAAATGTGCAATTCACTTGTATTTTTATTTTTATTCCTATTTATTCTATTTATCCCCTTCGTATATTTTATTTATATTGTCTCTGTATTTATATATATGTGTGTGTGTGTGTGTGTGTGTGTGTGTGTGTGTGTGTGTGTGTGTGTGTGTGTGTGTGTGTATTATATATATATATATATATAATATTCTGTAACTCTGTAACTTCTGTCGGTGCTGTGCTTTTTTGGAAATCGAATTTCCCAGAGGAACCCACCCGAGGGATTAATAAAGTTCTATCTAATCTAATCTAATCCAATAATAAAGTTTTCTCAGGACTCTATGCATTCCTGTGAAACTAAGTGCACCCCATGATCCAATAGCTATAAAACCACTTTCAGCAGCAATAACTTAAAGTAATCACTCCAGTACGACTTTATCAGTCTCTCACATTATTGTGGATGAGGTTTGGTCTCTCTTTGTTTACAAGGTTGCTTCAGTTCATTGAGGATTGGGCATTCATTCGTGCGCAGCTCTCTCAAGGTACCACGGTGTTTCTATCAGGTTGAGGTCTGGATTTTGACAAGGCCATTACAACACCTGAAATCTTTTCTTTTTTAGTCGTTCTGTTGTTTGGGATCATTGTCCTTTTGCATGACCTCATTTAGGCCGCCAAACCTAAGCTGTTGAACAGATGGCCTCACATTTGACTCCAGGATAGGTTTGTATACAGAGAAGGTCCTGTTGCTGAAAAACAAACCCAAATAATTACCCCTCCACCACTGTGTTTGGTTGGTATGAGGCGTTTGTGTTCATATGTTTTTGTTTTCCATCACTTTGGTCTTATCCCAGAAGTCTTGTGGTTTGTTCAGATGCAATTTTGTGAAGTTAAACTGTGCTGCCATGCTCTTTTTTGGAGATAAAATGCTTTCTCCTGGCAAACCTTCCAGACAAGCCACACTTGCTCAGTTTTTTTCTGATTTTACTGTCATAAACTTTAAAATTTTAAATGCCAACTGAGATGTAGCTCTTGCATTTTTGGAGCTTCCTTAAACAAGGGGTGAATTTGCTGAGACATCCACAAGACCGTGGCATTTTATTTATACACGCTTGAATGCTCAAGACCAACGAACTTCTGCTTTTATTGAGGTGCCCACACTTGCTGCTGATCAGTTAAAGTGCATTTGATTAGCAGGACCTGGCTGCTACTTGCACTCTTAATTTCTATGGAAGCAGTAAGAGTGTGCTTTGTTTTTCACAGTTTGTCAGGACTGCGTAGAGTCCTGTAAAAACGTTCTTTTTCATGACCGTACAGATCCTCCAGCTACACCGTTCTCCAACACTAGTTTTGTCTTCACTAATGCAAGTGTTGCAAGGCAACAGTTTTTGTGATTTGGAGCTATTTCAATAAAATGTAATTGAAATTGAGTTAAAAAGGAGAAATCAGTATAGTTTAAGAATTATTTTAATTGTATGAACTCAATTCAATATCCCTCCCTCACCTTGGTACGCCTTGATGTGTCCAGCAATCAGGTACTTGAGTTCGAAACTGTAAGATCGCATCTTCTGCTGTGTTTCACTGCGAACAGCTGCCATGTAGCTGTCCTCCATCTTACTGGTACAGCAGCTGGGCCCAGGGTGGACACACACTCGGAGAGACTCATCTGAAAGACAAAGGAATTATATACCTTAAAAAAAAAGGCCTGGATACCAGGTCCAGGGCTTATTAGGTCACAGAAAATCGTTCAACACTCGACCTACTATACTACTTCAGCAGTTTGCAAATTTCTTATTGTTCATATAAATATGAACATATGTGAAAGACAGAGAATGATTTGGGGCTTAGCTCAGGAACTTTCTGCTACTAACTAAAGGTCTATATTTTGTCCACATTTTATCATCAACAAACTTTATTAGCCAGTCGATTAGTAAATCCAATCGGTTATTTAGAATTTAAAAGCATGTGGTGCACAGAACTTTGTGACCTCAAAAATGCTTTGCACAACGGGCCTGGTGGGAGGTGACATGATGACATGAGCAGCGAGTGAAACTTCACCACTCACACCAATGTTTGTGCATTTGTGTGTGTGTGTGTGTGTGTGTGAGTGTGTGTATGCATGTGCGTGTGTGTGTGACTAGGAGCAGTCTAACTTTGACAGACTACTGTAAACCAAGCTGTCAAGCAGCTGACTGAGATCAAGGGGTAGAGAGAGATGAGGGGAATGGACTGTATGCAGCGCACAAACACGCTCACACACAAATAACAAAACAGTGCCAAACCTTGGGTCATTCACAGGCTGATAATAGAAGAATTTTGGTAGTGTTGCATTCAGGGTTTGCTTTTTGAACAGCAGGTAAGTTTGAAGCTGCATGCATCCAGTATTGATCTCTTTCACCTTTGCAACAAGATTTGAAACTGCCCCAACAAATAACCACACCAGAACGGACTGAGCAGGCATGATTCAGCAAACCGTGCTGACTTATGTTCTAGTCGTAATACAAGGTCTGCTTGTTGATAAATTTTCAGCGCTTTGAGCTGCACTGCACTCACCTGTAGATGCAGTTTAGTGTCACACAGATCAAAAGGTGGAACCTTCACAAATTTGCAGTAAGTGGATCTTTATGCTGTTTTAAGCTCTTTTTAAAATGCATTATTTTCAAATTGAACTATGGGCGTTTAAGGGCAAATACTTTTAGTGGACAGTTCAGCTGAAATTTGAAGTTTAGGATGTGGAAGCAAAGATCACTGACAAGCCTGGTCGGTTGTGCCTTCATGCTGGCACATGTGACTGACATCTTCCTCAAGCTAATCTATTCAGGGTCACACCAGATCACTGAACAAGAAGAAGAAGCACCTTTGCACAGACATTTTCTGCAAAATACCTATAAATAGTAATTACTGTGTTATTAACCAGTGGTAACCAGCAAGTAACACTTTCATAGTAAAGACAAGTACAGCTTTTAGGTGAGGCTTATAAATGGTCAAAGCATAAGTTAATATGTCTATAACAATGTTGATTGCCAGATCACACTTTGCGTTTTCTTGGAGAAATCTTAGTGACGAAGATAGCACACATGGGAATGTCATAAAATGTGAATGGTATAATACGCGTGCGCGGACGGACACACACACACACACACACACACACACACACACACACACACACACACACACACACACACAAGGATTTAAAAGGGAATTTATATTTAGAAAACAAATAGGTGATGCAAGTCCTCCCGAGAGGACTTTATTCATTTATTCATTTCTCAGCAAACTTTCATTTCTCTCTCACATTAAAGGGTTGTCTACAGAGATGATCCTCCCTATTTAAAATGCGGCCCCTCATAGTGGTCATAACCATTTTGGCTAAGTTTTATTCACGCTGTATTCACGTGTTCAATCATAAGTCTAACAGCAATAAAACAGCTAATCAATGTTAGGCTGTATCAAGACAGATTACTTAATTATTAGGTTCTTTCCACTGATGCATGCAGGCAAACAAAGCTCTGCTCTGGCCTCATTTATAAAAAGCTGGAAAAGTTTTTATATATCATGTCTTTCTAAATTAAAGTATAATATTTTAATAAATCCAAGTAAAGTTTGCTAAATATAATAGTTCCAAAGGGATTGACTGACTGACCTGGTCCCGGTCTGTCTGGCACCAGCTCCACCGGGCCTATTTGGCGCATCATGTAGGCTGTCTTCACCTCATGACAGCTGTCTGCATCGGCTGATCTACCGCCAGCCTCCGGTAGAAGAACAAAACACAGCAAAATTACCCAAAACAAGTCCACGTTTTGAAAGGCTGCACGGAACATCGCAACATGTCAGAGGGAAGTTAGAAAATCTGGACGGTTATTATGAATTCCTGAAAGTCGCACCGTGCAGTGTGACCAGAAACTTCATCTGCAGCCACTAAGTCTGTCTGCAGCCCAGTGTCAGGCTCAGCGCCCTCCTCCCGCTCGTCGACTCCCTCTCTCGCTTTACTTCAATTACTTAATTACTGGCATGAGCGGCCCAATGCTTCCAAACATTGTTTCTGTGGTTGCCATAAAGCACTTAAGGAAAAAGCCACTTTAACTTGGCGTGCTTTAACGGAATAATTGGTTTTTAAAAAGTTTTCTCACATTTTGCTCATTTCCAGGGTCCACTTGCTTTTTTTATTACTTTTTAAAAATTTATTTATTTTTTATTGTGGTTATATGTGGCACATTGCACAGCTGGCGTTTCTATAAATAAGATGCATTCAATTCAATGAATTTCTGAGAGCAGTCGAATGAAGTGAAGAAGAAAATGGGATTTAAAAGTAGAGCATGGGCGCCACCTGCTGAGAACTTTGGGTCTAACAGCCGAAAAAGGCTCTGATTAAAGCAGATATTGAGCTATCTGACAATTGCATAAACTATACATAGAAAATATATACTGTATCCCGTCAGCTTACATTCTCTGTAATACAGGACTTGGTATTAAGCAATGCCATTCAGATGTCTCATTTTTTTCTGTCATTCAGCTCCATATCTTGATCGGTGAAAAAAATGGTCTAAAAAAAACTCGCTGTACACTTCACACGTGTTACTGCTAATTTTACTAGGAAAAATCAACCGTCGACTCTGAAGAGGCTAACATTACTGCTTTTAACAGTTTTAATTTGTATTTTGACTAAATGAAGAGGGAAACCTTTAATCTTAAGTTTCCTGAATATATGTTAAATTCTTGTTATTGTTTCTTTCCGTTTTACTAGTGTGACGACTAATCTTTTAAGAAACAAACGGCAAGAAGGGAAAAAGCATTCAAAAACGACGAAAAAACAGTGCCCCGTGTGAGGCTCGAACTCACGACCTTCAGATTATGAGACTGACGCGCTGCCTACTGCGCCAACGAGGCCACACGAGAAGCTTCGATACCAAAACATACAAAAGAATCACAATCAGCCCTAGTTTCACAATTTATTTAAAAGGTTGAGATTCGAGTAGATGTATACACACGTCTACGGTAAAGGATAACCAGTACTACATGTCGTATTAGAAGTAACCTTGCATTGTCCTACATTTATTTTGACAAATGTAGGTTGTGGCTGTGTTAGCGAGCCAACTTGTAACTGTATATGGCTAAAGTCTCTTAATGTATCTGATAAGGACATTTTTATTCATGACATGTAATTAATTGTACAGCCATTACAATTTCTAATTATAACTTTAAAATGTTACCACCCTCGCCCAGTCCCTTATTATTAACTGTAATAGCAGTACTACTATTATTTCTAATGCCAACGTGTCGTAGTGTTTCGTACGCTCATTTTAACCTTAACAATTGTCTTTCCTATGGACCCTAAACGCATCACGATAGTTGCTACGGCCCCTTTAAATCCAATCTCCCGCGTTCCAAGTTAAGCGGAAATAGAAATCCTTCTTTTCTCTATTTAAGCGCGCCAACAAAGGCTGTCCTATAGGGTCTGTCTGTACTTTATTCGCGGAATAACAGACCGTTGTTTATTGTCCTTTTCCGGCGTCTTTACTGCCTTTCTGAAGATATGCCAGAGGAAACGTCCGTCGCGTCGAGCTCTGAGAGGTAAGAGTCGTTTGTCATTTTTCACTCAGGTCCACAATAACGTATGCAGGGAAAACACAGCTTGCTAGCCCTTAGCTGAATTACGCGGAGAACGTAGGCAAACCTTGATGATAGGTGTTGGATATAAGCTATTTTAACGATATCTCCAGAAAGTGATACTCTACAAAAACTGCGTGCTTAGCAGTACTTCACGGCAGCTGCACACGTTGATAACATAACTCTGCCCTCATACTGTTAAGCTAGTTGGCTAACAACTGCACGATGCTAACAGCAATGAGGCGTAGCTATCTTCGGGCATTTACTGAGTAGTGAAAGTTTGGAGCGTGGACTCTGTACTTCAGAATCAGGTAACTTGCATAAGCATTGACTGAACTTAAGTTTAAACTATTGCAGTGCAGAGGAGAAGCCATGCTCATCGACAGCTGCTGCAGCAGGCAGGTGAGTATCCAGTTTAATGGCAAATTGTTCCGCAACTGTTAGTCACTTAGTCTAACAGTTAGTCAGTATAACTAACGCGAGTTTTCTGTTCCTTTTGTAGCTCAGTTGAAGTTCTGGAGGAGGCAAAGAAACTGATTGGCACAGGGAAAAGGCATCTGGTGATGGGGGATGTTGTTTCTGCTGTCAATGTTTTCCAGGAGGCCTGTAGCATGCTGTGAGTAAGACTTGATGTGAAACACTAGTGCTGTCACTGTACAGTTAGAAATTGAAACTTGATTATGGATTTTTCTTTTCCCGCTGAAATGGATAGATTTCTGTAATATATTTTTCCAAATGGAGTAAAGTATTTTAATGTATTATTTCAAAGGATTAAATTTTACTTTAGCTTCATAACTACCTCACTACATTGGATTACAATTTTATTTAATAAAAAAACAAACAAAACAACAAATACATTTCTCCATCTAGGGCTGAAAAATATGGGGACACTGCAGATGAGTGTGGCGAGGCCTTCTTCCTTTGTGGGAAATCTCTGTTGGAACTTGCTAGGTTTGTCAAATTTCTTATCTTAAACATACTCCCTAAAAGCTGCACCTGTGAAAATAATACTTAAAAAAAAAAAATTATTTAAAACTTTTTTTTGTTGTTGTTGACACAGCATTATTTCAAAGGAATAATGTTTGCTTCTTAGCCTACAAGAACTGTTCATAGTGACAGCTTTTGGACACGAATTCTATTGGTTCCTTCATGAACTGCACCTATTTTTGACTTCAGCAATATTGTCTATGTTGGGTTGTTTTGTTTTTCATATAAATAGGATGGAGAACAGTGTCCTTGGCAATGCCCTGGAGGGAGTCCCAGAAGAATCAGAGGAAAAGGAGCAGCCCAGCAGCTCAAATGTTGAGAGTCCAGACAACCTTGATGGTCAGTATTTAGGTGCTGCAGATTTTTTTTTTTAAGCGCACAGATAATTTTAGCATGTGTAGTAAGATTATATGTAATGAAAGATGGGACCTAAAACTGCCTTTGTTTACATTTAGTACTAGATTTCCAGTTACTGGGCTTTTTAAATTTTTTTAGACTTTATTTTACATATCAGTGTCTTACTACAATCCCTTCTGCCAGAAAAGCGCTCTGGCGAAATCGTCAGTAGAATCAGCTTGGTTATTTATAAATCATTATCTGAAAGATCAAGTTATATGTGCCACTCTGGTGCAGAAAAAACAAGAGATGAGCTGCGACAGCAGGTATATGATGCAATGGCAGAGAAGGAAAAGGCTGAGGATCCACATTCTCCTGTGACTGGGGATGAGAAGAGCTTATCTCAGGAAACTGAGATGGATGGAGTTTCTTCTGTGAAAAGTGTGCGGGAAGGATCACTTGGAAAAGAAACTGAGATTGAACAGAAGGCTGACAGTTCAGAAGAGCAGACTGGCAATGGGACTGGGGTGAAACCAGTGAGAGGATGTGATGAGGACAAAGAGGAAACGGAGGGTAGTAGAGCTTGAGTCAAAGAGCACCTTCTGGTGTGTGGATGGGTGCACAGTTGATATTTAAACGGTCCACTTCAGCAGGTGTCGCAGTGGTGAAGGGTGGAAATGCAGGCACAAATCTGTGGTGCACGTTTCTGACTTTAATACATGAGGCGATGTTTAGAACTTGTATAATTTTGCTTCAACAGATGATGATGACGACGATGATGATGATGATGATGACGACGATGATGATGGAGAGAAAAATGGACAAGATAAGGCGAGTTCCTATAGAACTGTGCAATGAAGTAAATAATTTGCAAGCAGTGTAGCTACGTGTTTCTTTACTATGACATTATGATCACAAAGATCTTAATTCTTCTGGATTTTAACTTAAGAATTGAAAAACATTTTCCTACAAATGCAGATATCAGGTGCCTGAAGTAGTTTGTACTGTAAATGTCTGCTGAATAGTCATGATTGGGTGTTAGTGGCTATTGACCAACACAGCTCCCGCCCTCCTTTCAGGAAGAAGAGGAAGTTGGGAATTTGCAGTTGGCATGGGAAATGCTAGAAGTAGCTAAAGTCATCTACAAAAGGTATGGAATGATTTGGTTAAATGTGTATGAACATTTGCGCTTGCATGGTTAAATGGGTGGTTAGACTGCATTGACTGTTATGTGACAGCCTGAGGCCAGCTTACAATTTTAAAGCTACTTCTGCACAGAAAGGAAAGCACAGAGGATCAGCTAATGGCAGCCCAGGCATATCTGAAACTTGGAGAAGTCAGTGCTGAATCAGGTATGCTGCTGCTCCTGCAAGATGTAGACTTACTGCCCTTACAGTCTCCAATGCCCAAATCTCACTGCTTGTCACTCCCACCCATAGGTAACTATCCTCAGGCACTTGATGACTTCCAGGAGTGTCTTGCCCTGCAGCTGAAATACTTGCCTCCCCACATTCGTCTGTTGGCTGAGACCCACTACCATGTTGCTACTACGCTCTGCTATATGGATCAGTACAGCCAGGCCATCCAGCACTACAACAGCTCCATAAAGGTCATTGAGACCCGTTTGGGTAAGAATTTACTCCTCCCCTCAACTGAATATTTTATTTTTTGCACTTAATATATGAAATCCAAATAATGATTGTGATTTGTAGGTATGAATAGCACTGCATCTCTTTGGGAGAGGACACAACACCCACTGAACACCAAAACATAAACGGTCCCAGAAGGCTGTAATTGTGTTGTCTTCCATGTTGTGACTTTCTGATCTGGTTGTTGGTACAGCCATGCTGCAGGAGGTGATCGATGCAGCCGAAGGCGCAGATGGAGCAGCAGAGGAGAAAACTGAGCTGGATGAGCTAAAGCTGCTTTTGCCTGACATCCGGGAAAAAGTGGAGGATGCCAAGGAAAGCCAGAAAACAGCCAGTGCTGCCTCACAGGCCATCCAGCAGACACTAGTGGGTACACAGGATGGTGAAATTTGCACCTGGGTTTACTAGTTCAGTAGTCTTGAATTGTATTTGGCTCTCCTCTTTCAGGGTGGTGCATCAACTTCATCAGCATTCCTTTGTGAAAATGGCAGCACTTCATCGGCAGCTTTTGCAACAACCAGTCAGGTAAGGGTACTGTATGGTGCCACATGCTAAATAAAGCATTTTGCCACCTGTGTTACTTATTTGGTGGGATTCAAACTTGTGTATTCTAGGTTCCAGTTAAAACTGAGAGTTCCTCATCTTCCAAAGCGGTCTCTGACATCTCTCACCTCGTCAGGAAAAAGGTGAGGCTCTCTAATATGTCTCCCACCCCCCTTTGGCTTCTTCTCAGTGAAGAGGAAAAATGGACTTTGCTTTTTCTCATGCCAATCATTTAATCTGTGAAGGAATAAACCTTCAGCGTGGAATTGTACTGGGTTCAATCAGTGCATTGAAGCTGTGGCATGTGCTGCTTGTCTTTGTTGTGAGGTCTGTCTTTGCTGGTTGCAGTTGTAAAATTCATTTTTAGATTTTTCTGCAGATCAGTGGCAAGCCTGTGTGGTGTGGCTCCTAACCAGAGCTGTGTGCGCATGTAGATGGGACTTTATGCTTGAAATTAAGCTTTGATTTGGTGTGGCTTGTGTGCATGGTTCATTAAGTTATTATTTTCCTAATGACTGGTAATGGATCACTTCAATTTCGGTTTGTGTACAGAAGCCTTCAGTCTTCTCTTCCTCCCTGTCCTGGTTTTGTTTCTGCACAGAGGAAACCAGAGGACGAGAGCCCAGTAAAGGACACTGATGCTAAACAAGCGAAACAGGAAGCCACAGTTAATGGCAGCGGTGACTCTAGTGCCAGCAACGGCAATGGAGTCCAGGAGGGGAAATCGCAGGAGGCGAGTGATAGGCTTATCTCTTACCTTCTGAAGCAGGATTGCCCTGTGATACTACTGCTGTAGCTGGCTGGTGGCCAGGAGTCCATACCTAAATGTGGTTTCTGGTGGAACAAGAAGACTCCTTAGTTTCATAAAGGTTAAAACTGGACGCATGCGAGAACTTGGAGTGGGTCCTTGAGTTGTAGTGAAGGAGGTTTTCTCGGTCTTTGAATGATTTATCCACTTAAACTACACAGCATCAATCTTGCTGTAGCTGAAGGCAATTTTGAAAAAGTAAAATTCATGCTTTCTGTGAAAGTTTACCAAATGGAACAAGTGAATATCTGACAAACCTGCAGGTTTAAAATTCTTCACTCATTTGTCGCCTCTTATGTTAACATTCACTAATTGCAGTGTTTGGTTTGTTTTGTTTTTGTTTTGTTTGGTTTTTTTCCTTCTAGTCTGCCACCCAGTCTGCATCTGTCGAGTCCCCGGCGTGACAGTCTTCACCTCTTTACTGAGCTCAGAAACCAGCACGTCATGCCTGTCCAGCCCCTATACACCTTTCAGCACTCTTGTTTCTGTAAATAAGATCCATTTTCATAGATTTGTCTGTCAAGTTTTTGTATACTTGTAGTAAAAATAAAGAATCTGCAGATGTAACTATGCAATATTGATTTCTTCAGTCCATTGATGTCACACCTGTAGTCCCTTCCAATTATTTCACATGAAACCATCTATGCACTTATGAGCAGATGTCCAAAACAACTTTTGGACTGTATAAATTATGTAAAGAACCATTTTCACAGAATCTTTCACCACCCTACATATTATTGGAAGGCCTCCCTATGAGAGTAAAGTAAGAGACAGAAGTTGAATCAATGCAGATAAGAAGGGGTGCTTTCTGTATGGCCATGTCTTTCAGCTCCTGACTGGCCTGGTATGTTAGGTGAAGGACTGTGGCATCAAATTCAAACATGAAGAGCCATCCTAACCTATAAAAACTGCATATTTATATTTTGCCACTGCTGCAATTATTAGGCATTTCCACACTGCATGTCTCTGCTATTGACCAAATGTGCTCCATGTTTTTGTTTTTCACCTTAAGTTTATAAGGAGACAAATGATGAGTTGAAGTATTACTTGCTTCACCATGTACCTAAACAAAGAGTCTGCAACTTGAAACTGAGGACTGAACACTTAATGAATATATGCTACTGCTTTTTAGCTGGGCAATACTTATTGGCACAAACTGTGCACTGGCACACTCTAGTGGCTGCTGTGGAGCTTTGAGGACAGACAGGAGTGTTTATTAATGATTCCAAATTGGAGTGAAACTGTTCTTACGAGTAAAAGAAACATGCTATTTTCAAGATTAATTTGGGACATGTATAATCAGCACCCATTAATAGCAATCTGTGCCAGGTGCTGGATGCAGTTTCCTGAAATTTGAGTACCCCTGCAGGTGTGCAAGTCTTAACATTTTATCTTTACACATGAATTAAACTCAGGACGAGTTACTGTTTTAATCATATTTCTTTTTAGATAAACACCAACGGCCCGATTGTTCTTGGCTCATCTGAAGCCTGCTGAAGTGCTCTACAGGTTATATTCAGTCATTAAAAAAAACTACAAGTCTCAGAGCATTACAAAAACAACAAATCATGATTTGTGATGGCTTATGATGGCAACATATAATATGCTCTTTGGGTACCAAACAGAGTTTATGAATTCTCGTCACAGAAAATCACCAGCAATAAAGTGAAGTTTAGTACTTAAAACTGTCCTGAATGACACATCTTTGTCTTTTGGATCTTTTAGAAATCTTAACTGAAACGGGTGTATAAATGGAGTTCTTTTTGCTGAAGCGGAGATAGAGGAGGTGGCATCCTGGGCTTGCGAGTTTCTTTCCTTTTTTTTCCTTCTCTCGGTCTTGGCCTGCAAACTGGCAACCTGATGAAGCTTGACCCTTTAAATCAACACAAGCTCTATCTCAGTCATTGGAGCTGTAGAACACACGGACACAAGGTGGCTGTAACTAAGCAAGATATGTATTTCTGTGACTAATTTCAGCAGCACTTTTATCACTCTAATCATGTCCCTGTAGCACTAAAATATCTTAACAGTGTGGCTCTTTGTCCAGTCCTGTAGTTTCAAAACATTCCCTCGAGTTGATATAATCATGCTAACACCTGGTACTTGGTAATTCCCTTCCAAAAACTGGCACATAACACTGCAGTAAATATTAAGGAAAGTGCATGTATTTTGCTCTGTACCTCAAAGAACTACCCAAGAACAGATTTTGCAGAATTGTATTGCAAAAACCGCTCCACCTCCATGGCAATGCTTTTTCTTTTTGGCTCACTGGATCCCACAACCTAAACCAATATCTCAGTTATATTCTTTGTTGCCTCTATACACAACTCTAATTTATCCCTGTTTTTGGGGTGTTAGAACTAATCACAGGAAACAAATGTTGGACCAGAATCTGATCTCCATAAACTTCAAAGAGTAAATCACTTTTTAGAGTGGAAAAATCAAGCTGAGTAAACTTCATTGAGGCTTCACTGAGCACAGCTGTGTTGACAGAGGGTTACACAGTGATGAGCACTACATATTTTCTCTTCGTGATCACTCTGATTCTTAGTCTTCTTTCTGGCCATGGCGGTGGCAGCTGCTTGCTGGTGGTGGTTGATTTCTCTCCAGGCTTTGGGTGTTTGCCTGCAGATCAATCATCTGTACCACAGTGGCTGGATCTGACCTGCCTGCTGCGGGGCTCTGCAGCACAAACATGGTTTAACCTCATAAAAAGAAAGCTAATTCATATTCACACGTTTTGTTTTGTTTTTAAAGCAAGAGAAATGGAGGAAAATGGTTTCCACAGAAGAATTTTAGGTGTCATGATGCATGTTTTTATGCTGGAGGGTAATTGGTCGATTGGCAGATGCAGAGTCCTCTTGCACACTCAAAAAACAAAACAAGAACAAAAGCACTGTAACAGATCATTGAAATTAGACAATGCTGTGCCATTTATCAAAGGTTTCCCAGCCAGAATCCACCCTACTAAATTTAATTTAGACTACCACAGACACCACAATGAGGGACTACCCCCTAATGAAATACATAATTGATGCTTTGACTCATCCAGTAGCTAGAAAAAATATTCTAGCTACAAAGAATATGCCTCTTGTGTGAAAAATACAATATGAGCAGTGAGTTATGTTTGAATACCGTGAATATGTCCCTGCTCAGACTAACACATATCAAGTAAATTTTGTTACCAGCTGAAATGCTGTAGATTTCATCCCAGTGCATCACTTTGTGTTATCTATCACCTTATTAACATCTATATTATCTATCATTTATCATCAATGTGAAATAATTAAATACATTTAAATTTTTTGTTTTGTTTTTCTTTCAGTATTTTAAAGAAAAAACGATTAAATAAGTTGCTGGAAAGATACCCTGTTACCCCAAGTGCTGACAGTCAGGTGCTTGATTAGCACCACCTGTGAGCATCGACCCTGCTACAGCGATCAGTAGGTGAGTGCTCCAAGCATGTAACATTTGACTGATCTGGATAAGGTTCATGTCATAAACCAACTTCAAGCTGGTGTTCTGCAAAACCAAGTTGGAGTTGCGATCTGGAACCAACTTCACACAGCCAATCTCTGGTCCCATATGGAGCAACGTTATCTTCAGTGATGAGTCCACATTCTGTCTATGCTAGTTGGATGTTAGGGTCACAGTGTGGAGAAGACGCAGAGACTGCTATGCTGATTGCCGCAGCTTCTGGCATGAGGCAGCTTTACTGTAAAAAACAAGGCTTGTCATCATTGGGGACTCTGCAACCAACGGCAATCCCATATCTCCACAACCTGGAACCAAATGCTGTTCTCCATGAGTGGGATTTATCAGAGACTACCGCCAGTTTTTGGGAGTGAGAGGACAGAGTGGCCAGTCTGCAGTTCTGCCCTCAACCCCTTTGAACCTTTGTGGGATCAGTTTGGATGTGCCGTTTTTGCCGCTCGATCTGATATCCTCGTGTTGGTGTTGTTCCCAGATCATCATGAAAATGTTGTTCCAGGATCAACATTGCAAGTGACCAATCAGAATGTTGTGACGTCATACTTTTGCGACTTCGGGAAAAACCGGCGTAAAACAAAAAACTGTACTTAAACTGCGAGAAACCGCCTCTGTCCGTCGATCAACGGACCCTGACCCTAACCCTAACCCTTTAATAAACAGTAAGCAGAATTGATATTGTCCTTGCAACATTGGAATTTCATAAATGCACGAATGGCTTGGCGCGCAAAAGAATAACGTCACAACAATGTGATTGGTCACTTGCAATGTTGAACCTGGAACAACATTTTCATGATGGTCTGGGGACAACACCAACACGAGGATATCAGATCATCCGTTTTTGCCAGAGCCACACTGGCTGACCTGGCGACAATTGCTGGTCGAAGAATGGGATGACACCAGTATGCGACTGAGCTGATGACCAGCATGAGGAGCAGGTGCCCGGTTGCTGTGGCTCTGTGTGGTTCTTCCACATGCTACTGAGGCCTGTGCTTGTTAACTAAATATATACAGTACTTCAATGGCCAATATCGCTATATTTCTTTAATGATACAATTTAATAAACAACACAACAAAGAATAAGCTGTCTGACATTGCCAGAGAGGATCTGGCACGTTTTTCATGGACGCAACCCCCATATTCAACTCTGCTGCTCAACCCACGTTACAAATGTGGCTCCATTTAAGGGGAAATAAACAGGCTTTCCAACAGCAAACGACTCATAGCCAATAAACATTGTTACAAGAAACAATCCATCAAACACAAATTTCCTTTCTTTTTGTGCTAATTTTAGTTTTAAATAGCTCTATAGTTTTTATAACTTTGATTTTCAGATCAATTTATTGACCTTGACAGAGAGGTCAGAGGTCAAATGTGACATGATACTTTAAATCTTTGCATGTTACTTTCTGTATGTTGATAATGTAACGATATAACCAGTCTCGAGCAACTTCTGGTATTTTATTCCTCCACACCATCTCTATACTGCTCCAACTGCTGGTTATGAGCACGTATCACGGCCAGTTGGCGCTCATGGACTGTCGCCATTTCCCTCATCTCCTTCAGTCGCTCACTGTGACCCAGCTGACGCTCGCTCGCCTAAGAACATGTTTAGAAACAGATGGATTTATGCACAGCATTAATTCTTCAGCATCTCTGAGCAGACTGATTAATCTCATTTGTCACCATCATTAAGATGCACTCATGTCTCGTGCCATCTTCATCCAAAGTGACCTTTTACTTGTCTGACACCAAAGGCCCATGGCTTCATTTTTAAAGAGCCTTAACAAACTATAAGAAACACCAGCACTGATAGTATCAACACATACTTCAAAGTGTGTGTGTATTAGCACGTTAAAAGGAAAAAAGGTGTGTAGTATTAGAAAGAGGAGTGCTGCAGGAAACCACTGCTCCTTTTTGACCACTTTGGCAGTTTTTCTTCAGTCAGCATCCTCGGTTTGTGCAACAGAGAGTGAGAGGAGGGAAATCGTTTTGTAATATAGTATAAAACTTCACGTACATATTAGCTTTACTCATTTACCCCAGTGTGAATTTGTCTGACTCCCATCAGAAGCAGCTCTCTCAGTGCGTCTTGATTGACATAATGATATTCCAGCATGAATATTTAATCAAAGCCCATAAAGCGCCTGCAGTGCTGGATAAAATGACACAATAAAAATGCTCTTATGCACACAAAATACTGCTGTGATGTCTTTTCCCCCTGATGGAGTCTGACGGATCATCCTTTGAATCTTTTTTCTTTTTTAAAAAAATCTCTTAGATGTTGATAGCTGATGGCATAATAGGTTTGCTTGGGCTGCAGTTCGGTCACCTGATTGGTGGGGTTTTGTGGAGCAGCACCATCTGTCTGACCGGACACTGGTTTGCCTTCTGCTCTCGATGACTTTGGCTCAGCATCAGCATTTCTTCACCTGTTGTTTTTCCTTTGCCGAACTCTCAGCTGCAGACACAAAGATACACAAGCAGCGTCTCCCACGGCATCAGTTTCTACCAATGACACCTAAAATCATTTTAATAGAGTGGTAAAAAGATCCAGCCTTAGACAAAACTCGCTGTTGTCATCCTTATCTTGAGTAGTGACATAGTTGATAAATATTCAGCTGTAGTGCTCAGTTTATCAGCTACGTCTGTAAAACTAATGCAGTCCAACCAGCCCTTCAGTGTCTTTGGAGCTTACACTGTTTGGCTTTGTAGTAAATCTAGAGATGCACCAACTCAGCTCTGAGGCTATAATTAGTGGTAGAGTTGCACAGGGATCCATTATTATCTCAGCTTTTACTAAATGCCAAATGAATGCATTTTTAAAAAAATATTAAACAGTAAATAATAACTATTTTATAGATTGCAGTAAATGGAATTTTCCTTCTTATCTGGTGTCCCAGAAGGTATTTTCAGTTTGACTTACTTACCTTGTTGACAGGCATACCTGCACAAAGTCAGGGCTCCTTGTCTGTTTTGGATCCACACTTTGTGCTTTGTCCTTTGTGTCAAAGATGCCCTACCTATCGTAAAAACCTCATAGTATATAGCACATCAATTCAATAGATCACTTCAATGAAGAACTTTGTTGTCAGACTCCAGGGTTACTAGTGGTTACTAGCGTATTTAAAAGTAGACTGGGTGGCAGAGGTTAAGCCATAAGACCCTCTCTACTTTTAAGATTAGGCTTAAAACTTTCCTTTTTTGATAAAGTTTAGAGTTAGGACTGGATCAAGCAACCCTGAACCCTCCCTTAGTTACGCTGCAATAGGCCTAGGCTGCTGGGGGCTTCCCATGTTGCACTGAGTATTTGTTCTTCACTCACCTCTTTTCACTCTCTGCTATTATTAAACTCTGGTTCTCTTCCAATTTTTTTCTTTTGTCCTATCTTCCTTCCTGCACCACAAACTTGTCGCAGCCGCTTCTGCCGGAGGATTTTTCCTGTCAAAAGGGAGTTTTTCCTTCCCACTGTTGCCAAGTGCTCGCTCATAGGGAGTCATCTGATTGCTGGGGTTTTCTCAGTATTATTGTGGGGTCTTTACCATATAAAGCAGTTCGAGATGACTGTTGTTGTGAACTGGTGCTCTATGGTAATATAAATAAACTGAGTTGCAGATTTTTATATTTGTTGGCACTTTAAACATCACATGATTGTGTTTTAAGGGTCTAGTGAATTGCTTTCAAATTAATTATTCATAAATAATGTCATTTTCTATTGTAGCTGAACGTGTAAAAGTACTTTTAGTTCAGCCTCGCTGTGTTTTCTCTTGTAGCCTATCCTTCACAAGAAATCTAGAGAGAAATAGCTACACTATAGGCTTGCATTTGAAACAAACCCCAAACTCTTCTTCTCTATCACTGTTGAACTAACACAATAACTGTTTTCTGTCCATTTGAATAATCATGACTTTTATTTTAATTGTCAGACTGGCTGCTGTTACGTCACCCTTGGAATCTGGCTCCATTGCATTAACAAAAAGGCCTTGACCTCCGCAACTAATTACTGTGCATAGATGTAACATTAATGACTTACCAGATAATGCATGATCTTGACTACATTAAAGTGTTCAGAAACGCCCTTAAGTATTCACCCAACTTATAATTTGTAAACTGCAGTGTAGTGCACTGCTTTACAAAAAAAAGAAAAAACAGAATAAAAGGTCTGGTTTTTAGTACACGACTCTACAAGGGCAGTTTCTATCAGGTCAGCTCCTTTGAGAGATTTTCACAGCTAACGTCTTCACAGAAACCCCTCTGAAAATGTTCAGCTTTAGAGGACAAACCTCTGTGTGCTTCGGCTCAGTCACATACCAGCTGCACACAAATTTTTTCCTCTTTCTATCTCAGCCAAACTCAGCTCAGTTTAAAATGTACTTCCGTCGGTGATCTTGTGTCAAGCAGAGTATTAATTTTAAAGTGCTTGAGTATGAGTTACCATCCTTCTACTTCCCTACATTTTAAGGAAGTATTGCACTTTTTACTCCACTCTTACATTTAGTGCTTATAAAATATATGTATTTTATAAAATTTAAACCACTTTACAGACTAGTCAAAAAAGAGTCAGTACCTTTATTGATTTGTTGACAATTGATCTGGTTTGAAAAGCAGTTAGTGTGATGGTGTTATCTTTGTAACTATTTTACCAACCAAATAATCAACATTTTATACATTTAAAAAAATGTTGCTCAAAATTCTGATAACTCATTAAAAATTCAGTAATACCTCTGGAGTAAAACCATTGTGCATGAGTCAGTGGGACTATTTTTATGCACTGTGTTCTTTAGCCTTTAATATTTAGGTGCACTTGCCTGGTCATACCTGCGTATGTAATGGAGTTTATTCATGCAGTACTTTTAGTTCTAATGACACACCGCTAGACTGACTGATCTGTCAAACAAGTAGTAAATGAATGAGTAGAAAGTAACACTTAGATACTATTTTATTTTCAGTCCAGTGGTGGGGTACTAACTGTGAACTCCTGACCTCAGTCTTAGCACTGCCTAACATGCAGATGACGTGTGAAATAAAAGCTTCTTCTCTTTAGCCTTCAGGATGGTGAACTCTGACCTCTGCTTTAGCCTTGTATCATTTATGAATGAATCAAGCACACAAATCATCATTTTCTTTAAAATGGGGGCATATTTACTTATTGCATTCCATTTTAAACAGAAAAAAAATCTACATGTAAATGTAGAGTTCTAATGTATACATTTGCAACCCTAGCCTTGACCTTTTGACCTTACCGGAAGTACTCCGGAAGTGACTAATCACACACATGCACAGAGGGACACACACACACAGGATCTATGCCAGTCAACTAGTCTGAATATATTCAATTTGAATCCTACAATGAGATGCTACCAAAAACGGGTCTCTCTCTCTCTGTCACTCTCACACACACACAGCAGGAAGTGAACAGGGGCTGTTAATCCAGTTGTAAAGTCTGACGTCACTAGCAGTGTCTGGGCTCAAACTCCGCTGCAGGTCCATATATCAAACGATCACTATGGCAATACTGAGAGTTGAAAAACTGTCTAAAGTCTTTCATCTTTAATAAAATGATCAGCGTTCTGCTCTACCAGGTGTAACAATTGAGTTTAACATCCAGGCATCCATGAAAACGGAATTTATGACATTTAACGGAGTTAGAAGTTAGCAGGAAGTTAGCTCGCTAGCTTATATCTAAATACAATATAGCATGTCCTGATTGCGGGTTTTGGAAACAAATTAAAACGTACAGCTCTGTTATCACTTCCAACATAAATGAAGACAGAAAACTAAACAGCAGTGATGTTTGTAGGGTTACTGAAGTTTGGCTAGCTGGTATATAATGATGTGCTATGTGACCGCTAGCGACACAGCTATGTTAGCATAATATAAACAAGCTAACTTTTTTTCCACTCGATAAAAGTTAACCTGGGTGTTCTCGGTGGTCAGGAACAAATGTAATCGCATGGCAGGATGCTGTAAAAGGACCAAACTTCAGCCAGGAGAACAACTCAGATAATCCATCCACAATACAAGGTTAGTAATTCATATACTGCTGCATGGGCTGGGCTGTAGTTACATCCTAAGGTTTTAGAAACTGAGCTTAAATAAATGATTAGCAGTAATAAAAGCCGAGGGAGGTCAACAGTGATCACTGACTGTTTTAGGAACTTTTTGAGATTAAATAGAAGAAAATACAAAACATTAAACATATTAACAACACAAAAGCCATATTAAACGCAGACTACTTTAGGCCCGGAAGTAGGATTCGTCACGTCATCACTGAACGATCGGATAGTGTTGGCAGCATGTTTCTAGGTCAGTCAAGAGAAGCGAAAACTGCCTCGACTTGCCCTCAAACGTCTTGTAACTCTGAATCTATATGGAGCATCGATATCATTATTTCACCGTAAGAGACAGCAGGCTTTGGTGAACTGTCATGGAAATTTTCAGGTCTCTGTTTAAATCCATCAAAAAGATATGACGAGAGAAAAAAGTGCCTCATTTCCAGAGTTTGAAATCTGAAGAAACCTGAGCAAGGGACAAATTTCCTACTCTCAAACAAACGTAATTCATGGCCAAACGGTAATAGTCTTATGTCTTAACTTTGCTTCGTTAAGGAGATATGACGATTTGAAAATGTGTCTCATTAGAGAAGCAGCTGTAGACTTTGTGTTGCTCTGAGATTTGATAAAAATCTGTAACTCCCACAACAATAAAAGCGACATTTTCTGAAAGCCAGCAAAAATACCTACATTTTGATGTATTTTCTGAAAAATCATAAAAATGTGACCAAAAACTTAAACATGGTTTAAATGAAATTGGTAATAGATATGAAAAAGCTGAATTACCCATAAATCAGTGCTGTAATTTGCACTAATAAACCAAACAATTGTTATAACTTTATTTTTCAATTTATATATGTATATATAAATACATAAACAAAAAACTGTACTTTAATCTTAATAACTGGACAGTACTCTGTTTTTGTAACTATACAGGCTATACAGGCTCTTGGTAAATGCATTAAGGAAATTAATGACTGGTTGTGCCACAGTTTTCTCCAGCTAAACAAAAACAAAACTGAAGTAATAGTCTTTGGTGCCAAAGAAAAACGATTACTTGTCACCAGAGAACTTAAATCTATACTAGAGATGGACCGATCCGATATTACGTATCGGTATCGGTCCGATACTGACCTAAATGACTGGATCATACTTTTCTTTCTTATTCTCATTTAAAATGTCTAGCTTTTAATAAATAATTATCTGACACACAAAGTTTTAATTTGATCTAAAATGAATAGAAGTCAATTACTGTATATAGTGACTATTAAGTCTAATATATATACCCTAGTAAGCTATAGTACTTTTTCCTTTGGGAAGGTACCATCTGTGCAGTCTGCAATTTTGTTGAAGAAAGATGTTGTGTCACGGTCCTGGGTCGGGTCGACCCAGCATTTTGAGTTTCTTATGTTTTGGTTTATTTTTGCATTATGGATTGGTTATTCTCTGGTGATACTGTTTTGATTACAATTATATTCTGATTCTTTAGTTGATGACGATGATGATTATGTTTGGTTTAGGTTGCCTGTGCTTGGTCTTCTCTGCCCGTATGTCCCTCTGTTTGTCCATGACGTCATTATGCCTGTTTACGAGTCTGTCTCTGTCTGGCGTGTGCTTCCTGTCTTATTTTGTAGGTCTGTGTCCTTTGTCAGTGCGTTCAGCTTTGTGCTCTCCCTGTCTCGTCAGTGTAATCAACGTCAGCCGTGTCTCCCAGCTGTTTCCTCTTTGCTCCGTTCACCTCTTGTATTTAGTGTCTGTGTCTTCCCCTACTCGGTGTCGCGTCGTACCCTCAACTAGCTGTGTGTTCTGCTTCTATGTTCCTAGTGTTTGGTCTCCTGCTCCAGTTTAGTGTTTCTTTCCAGTGTTTCAGTCCTTGGTTCCTCTGTTCTGACTTTTGGTTTTCTTTTGGTGAGTTTAGTTTGTACGAGGTTTTTCCCAGCAATAAAGCTGCGCCTTAAGTTTCACTTCCGTGTCTGAGTTCTGCATTTTGGGTCCACCACTCCTGCTTGCCTGCCACACAGCGATTCATGACATGTTGAATCTATTTAATATTTCTTGAAAAATAATTGATTTCTGTGCATTTTTTTTCACACTGCATCAAATTAAGGTTGATTATGTCGATTAAGCATCATGAGGTGGCGCGTGAGGGGTGGTTCCCTATTTTTTATTTATTTATTTTTGTTGTTGCTGGGAGTTGGAACCCTATTAGTTAGGTTGCTTAATATTTACACTAAGTACTCTTTAAAATACCAGAATAGGGAGGATGGTGTAGGTCTAAGTTTATTAGATTGATCAGTATTGCTGAACTATGAAATATTTTTTTTGTATACAGGTATAACAGAATAGCTTTAGTGTAGTTGTTGTTTTAAACTTGAGTATGAACTTGCAGACTTGCAAAATGCAGCAAGATATTTTAAAAAACAGTTTTGTTGATTAAAAAACACTATATCGGATTCATATCGGTATCGGCAGATATCCAAATTTATGATATCGGTATCGGTATCGGACATAAAAAAGTGGTATCGTGCCATCTCTAATCTATACACCTAAAAACCTCCAACCAGGTGAGAAATTTGGGTGTAGTGATGGATGCAGACCTAAACTTAGAAAAACACAGACAATAACAAAATCAGCTTACTATCACCTCAAAAATATATCAAGAATAAAAGATCTGATGTCTCAACAGGACCTGGAAAAACTAGTCCATGCATTCATCTTTAGCAGGCTTGATTACTGTAACAGCATCTTTACAGGTCTACCTAAAAAATCAGTCAGACAACTACAGCTCATTCAGAACTCTGCTGCTCGAGTCCTCACTAAGACCAAAAAAGTGGACCACATCAGTCCAGCTCTGAGGTCTTTACACTGGCTGCCTGTCCGTCAGAGGATAGACTTTAAAGTTCTGATGCTGGTCTATAAAGCTCTGAATGTTTTAGGACCAAAATACATCAGTGACCTCCTGACCCAGTATGAACCTTCCAGATCCCTCAGGTCATCTGGATCCGGTTTTTTATCAGTTTCCAGAGTCAGAACCAGACACGGAGAAGCTGCATTCAGCTTTTATGCTCCTTATATCTAGAACAAACTCCCAGAAAGCCTCAGATCAGCTGAAACACTCAGTTTATTTAAATCCAGTTGAAGACTCACCTGTAATACCTCTGCATTTGAGTAAAACACCAAATCCACACTTTTAAGCTTAAATTTCAAAACTTACATTTTTACTACTGATTTTATCTACTGTTCTGATTTTATCTACTGTTTTTTTTAATCAATTTTAAATCATGCTTTATATTTGTTTTTAATGTCTCTGTAAAGCACTTTGAATCACCTTGTTGTTGAATTGTGCTATATCAGGGGTCCCCAAACTTTTTCCAGTGAGGGCCACATAACTTTTTCCTTCTCTGATGGGGGGCCATGGTCAGTTTGTAACAGAAAAAGTGTGACGATCGCAGGTTTGCCAAAAATGTAAACATTTATTGTTTTCCAGAAAGCCACACATAACCAAATATTAATAACCCTTTCCGAGATCAAATAACCCTCTCTGGGTTCTTAACAGAAAAAATTAACTTAGTGTAACGTGCGGTGGAGATGAAGCCAGCCGCGGAGGTGTGCAGGTGGATAGTGAATGAGCAACAGCTTCTGACTTTCCAAAAAGTACTCATTTATTTACAATATCAAAAATAAAAGTGCTACCTCTACCACACATTACTAAAGAGCACACTAGTCCGCGTACACACGGGAGCATCCATTACAGGAGGAGTGCGAAGAAGAACAAAAAGGGGGTGACACCAGTCGTGAGACAGGAGGCGCCGCCATGTGGTGATACACTGCATTACAATAGCAACTGTTACATAGTCCCCTCTGGTGAGAAAAAGGCTGTCCTCAGCCGTACACAGCTGAAAAAGCACACACCACACCTAACAGTACCCTATACATAAAGGTTACAGCTAAGAATGGTGCACACACACAGGGCAAAAGACCATTTAAAAATGAAATTGGTGAAAATAAGACGAATATGTACAGTGGAAAATCAGTTTTCTTAGTTTTTTCACTTTTTTTTTTTTTAAGTAAATGCCAAGAATGAACCTTAACACACTAAAGAGCCATAAAACTGGATTAAGTAAAGTAAACCGAAACATCTACATATCATGACTCAAAGTAGCAATGCAACAAGACAGCATCAAACAGGTTTAACCAAAACATTTCACTTCAGATCAAGCCTGGTTGTGTGAAAATCATTAGTCCATCTTTTGTTGCTCCAGCCAGACGTAACTCTGGGGCAACGTCTGGGCCTGAGATTGTAATGTTTACCAGCAGCTGGGTGCTGGACAGATCTGGGTGAAACACTCTCTGGAACAGTGCCCACACCAGAAGAAGAGTCAAAGGGGAATGGCTCAGAGTCAATGTCAGTGTCTGCAGGGGGGCCAGGGTGGGCCTGAGAGTCAGAGTTCAGACCCTCTGCGGTCTCTCTCTCAGCAGGCGATGAAACAGAATGTTCTTTGGAAGTGAGAGAGTCCCAGGTATGGAACGGTTGCATATTCACAAGATGATAAACACCTGCATCCACACCGGAGTCCACCCAAGTGAGCCTGTAATTAACATTGTTGAGTCTCTGAGATACACACAATGGTCCCTGAAACAGTGGTGCAAGTTTAGCAGTAAAGTTAGACTAAGCGTCTGACCTGGGGTGCGTCTTAACTCTCACAAGTTCACCAACACGAAACGTGGCATGTCGATGTCTCAAGTCATAGTAATGTTTTTGTCTGTCATGGCTATAGTCCAAAGCTGCTTTGGCGTGGTCGTGAGCTTCCTGCAGGGAGGCTCTCAGAGTCTCAGGGTAAGGCACACCCAGTTCATCAACACCTGCTGTAGAAGGCTGAGTGATAAGGTCAAGCGGGGTGTCTAGCTCACGACCATAAAGCATCATGGCAGGAGTCATACCTGTACTGTCATGGGGGGCGGTACGCAGAGCAAAGCAAATCTGAGGGAGAAACTTGTGCCATGATGTGTGCTTATCACCTACATAAGCGCGGATTGCAGTTTTCAGAGTCCAGTTGACGCGTTCAGTAGCATTTGTCTGAGGGTGATATGCCGTAGTGAGTCTGTGCACCGAGCCTAAGGCAGAAACAACATGTTCAAAAAGCTCACTCACAAAAGGAGACCCTCTGTCAGAAATCAGGTAAGTGGGTGTACCATGTCTAGCAAAAATGTCAGTGACGAATTTACCAGCTGCTACCTGAGATGTAGCTTCTTTGACAGCACTGGCTTCAACCCATTTAGTCAAATAGTCAATAAACACGATCAAATAAGCATTACCAGTGGGGGTGCGGGGAAGTGGCCCAACAAAATCCACACCCACATACTCCCAGGGTTTCTGGGGGACAATGGGAACCATAAGACCGGCTGCTTTTTTCTGACTTGGCTTGGTGAGTTGGCACACTGAGCATGAAATCACATAGCGTTTCACATCAGCTGCCATTTTGGGCCAGAAAAACCTAAAACGCAGTCTAGCCAATGTCTTAGAAACACCCAAGTGACCTGCTGTGGGGTGGTCGTGGTAATAGTCCAGCAAGGTGCCTCTCATGGAAGTAGGGGCAAACAGTTTCAGCTCTTTCAAAGGGTGCAAAGCACATGTGGACTTGGGTTCTCTGTGATACAAAAGACCAAGTCCTGCAAACGAAGTGACCAGCGGGCGAGTCGGCCCGTTGGGTTTTGACGAGACATGAGCCACCTGAGACTGTTGTGGTCAGTGAAGATAGTAACATGAACACCTTCAACATATGGGCGGAAGTGTTCCAGAGCCCATATCACAGCAAGGCACTCCTTCTCTGAAGTGCAGTAGGGGAGTTCAGCTTTGTGAAGGGAGCGACTAGCAAAAGCCACAACATACTCACGACCCTTGTCATCCTTTTGCATCAACACTGCCCCAAGACCAATGTCACATGCATCGGTGTGAATGGAAAAGGGACGGTTGAAGTCTGGAAATGACAGGATCGGGGCTGATGTGACATGATCCTTCAAAGTGTCCATGGCCCTTCAACAGCTGTCGCCCCAGTGGAAAGCATTGTCCTTTTTGGTGATGGCGTGAAGAGGTTCGGCATGGCGGGCATAATTCTGAATGAAGCGCCGATAATAGCCAGTCAAGCCAAGGAACTGACGGACGTGTTTCACCGAGGTTGGGGTATCAAACTCCTTAACCGCCTTTACTTTGTCTGGATCGGGCTTAACACCTGATGATGTGATGCGGTACCCGAGAAAGGTGAATTCATCGAGGCAGAATTGGCACTTTTTGAGCTTCAATGACAAGCCAGCAGCCTGGAGTCTGCCCAGCACCTCCTCAAGATCCACTAAGTGCTGTTCAAAGGTAGGTGAGGCAATAACAATGTCATCCAGGTAGACTGCGCACGTTTTGTAAATGAGGCCAGCAAGCACAGAGTTCATGAGTCTCTGAAAAGTTGTAGGTGCGTTGCAGAGCCCAAAGGGCAGCACCCGAAACTGGAAGAGACCGCAGTGAGAGATGAAGGCAGTTTTAGGCTTCAAGTCCTCTGCTACAGCAACCTGCCAATAGCCTCGCGCTAAGTCCAATGTCAAGACAAACTTTCCCCGTGCCAGAAAGTCCAAAGACTCATCTACACGAGGCAGGGGATAAGAGTCTTTTCGGGTAACTTGGTTGAGCCCTCGAAAGTCCACACAAAACCTTGGTTCCGCGGACGCTCTATTTACAATGACTACAGGAGCTGCCCAAGGGGTTGTGGAAGGTTCAATGATGTTGTCCTTCAACATTTGTTGCACTTGTTCTTCAATCACACGCTTCTTAGCAGGTGACGTGCGGTAGGGTGGGAGATTGATGGGTGTTGCATTGCCAGTCTCTATGGCGTGCTCAGTGAGAGCCGTTCGACCAAGTTGACCATCAAACAAGGAGCTAAACTAAATTCTTGTTGTTCTCTGAGAGACTTGCTTCAGACAGTTTGGCTGTTAAGTCTGAGCGAATCAAGTCCAAAGACATCAGTGTTCCAGGTGAATGTGAGTAATCATTTTGAAGGTCCTCTTCATCGTCTGCGAGTGGGCAGGGGATGTCCTCAATGTAGACGGTTCTAGTGGGAATGTGAATAGAAACAGAAGCTCTTGCCATAAAATCCATTCCCAGAATGAAAGGAGAGGACAAATCTGGTATTATTGCAAAACGCTGGTAAAAGTTCTTGTTCATGAATCCAATATTGAGCCAAATAACACCCTCAGGGATACAGGGAGCATTATTGGCGAAGTTAACTGCAGGACCATTCCACTCACTTGTGTTTCTAGGGTAAGAGTCATTTACTTGAATGAGATCTGTTCGTACAGCCGAGAGGGAAGCACCCGTGTCGAGGGTAGCATCCACAGATGAAGCATTGAAGTTCACTTTCGTTCTTAGTGGGGTATGCTAGTGGACTTGTGAAAAATTGTCTTCCAAGTGTCCAAGACTGTGTCCACCCTGTAGTGAATCGGGCGTGTGAGGCTCCGTTAGTAACTGGGGGAAGGTTGGCCTCTGTGAAATGTCCTCCCCCCCTGTAGTTTCCCGACTGCCTGTATTGTGGCTTGGATGTGGTGCTGCTTAATTCCACCTTTTCATGGCCAGGGTCAGAGGGACCAGGTGCCGGGACCAATGGCTGGACTGGGCCATGCCTAGCGGTGTTCGAGGCTCGTTGTGGCAAATGAGGTTGGGTGTTACAGTTTGGGCAGGTGCGTGTAGTGAACCCTGGCTGAGAGCATTTGAAGCAGTAAGGTTCAGGCTTATAGTTGTCTTTGCTACATAAAGCAGGCTGTGGTCTTTGTGGTCCAAGCACTGAGTGAAGCTCATGAGCACGTAGCAGCAGGTCCATTACAGAAGTGACATTAGCGCCATACAGGGCAACTCTGTATTTTTCAAGAGCATGTTTACTAATTAGGTCGATTCTGTCTTTTTCAGGTGGAGGACTCTTCAGTTTGTCAAACTCACTCAACATGTGGGCAACAAAGGTTGGGAGTGGTTCATCCTGAGCCTGAACATGATCCAAAATTCCTCTCAGGATGCGTTCTTGGTTGTCGGAGGGCAGAAAAACTGTCTTAAACAGTTGACAGAATTGAGCCCATGATGTGATTTGGGAGCTCAATGCCTTGAACCATTTCCCGGGCTCTTTTGCAAGAAAGTGTGGCAGTTCGTTTAGCAATTGCCCATCGGTTAGGTTCAATGAGGCTTTGTATGTGCCAACTGCATTTAACCAGTCCTCAGGTTGCACTTTGCCATCCCCAGCATACACAGGAGGCTCCAGTTTTGCGTGATGTAAAGCTGCCGCAATCACTCTGGAAGTGCTGCTGAGCTCAAGTGAGTGAGATGGGAGGAAAGGATTTGTAGGTTGAAATGGGTTGCTGGGCAGGAACGGATTGGTACTGTTGGTGGGTTCAGTTTTGTCCCTCGCAGGAACATGAGGTGTTGATGTGGCCATTGGGAAAACAGGAGACTGTGGGACTGCAGGAGGGGGAGAGTTCCCCGTTGTGAGTTGGACCCACTGCCTTAGTAAACTCTGCTGTATGTTCAGTGAGTCACGTAAACAATCACTAAGCTTATTCACCTCAGTTCTTAACTCCACCACTTGTTGGCTAAGGCTAGGAGTCACATTTTCAACTATCTGGCACATAGGTAACGAGGTAAGTTCTATGTCTGAGTCAGAGTCGCCTGGGCAGTGTGCCATTGTGATTTCAAAAAAAAATTAAGCCGCTCCAGGGCACAGTGCAGTTTTTGATATAGCAGTAAAAGAGTCAGATCAGACTAGAAAGACAAAAATGCAAAAATGCGTTCAAGATTAAATTTAGAAAAACCACAAATAAAATTTCGCCCAACAACTGAAATTAGACTGGAGTGATCAGAACCATGTTATTACAATAGCATGTCTGCAACACTAGAGCTCAATGCAAGATTAATTTTAAATCGTTTCGTTATACTGAGCCGAAGACCAGCACCAACGGTTGTAGTCGGCCAAGTTCTCACTTACATGTGCTACAGTCAGTCTCAGCAGAGGGAAAGGGGAATGAAAAGCCAGCAGAAATGTTCATGTTCAGGCTCTCCACGGAAGAATTAATCCTTAGAAGACGAAACCAACAGCACGTCCAAATAACAAATCCACGGAGTCCATTCGCGTCGCGGAGTCAGCTTCTCTCTTTTTCTTTCTCCCAAGCGGAGCAGCGGCACACCACGGTATCCAGAAATTAGTCGGGTCCCACCTGAGCTGAGGCTGCGGCTATGGCTGGAGAAAACGTCCGAGCGTCCGCAAAACTGGGGGGATTTCCAAGACAGTTCACGTGCTAGAAGAGAAGAATCCTCGGCGGGATGCAAAAATCGTCTGAAGTCCAAGGGGAAAAAGTTCGGGCGCCAGTTGTAACGTGCGGTGGAGATGAAGCCAGCCGCGGAGGTGTGCAGGTGGATAGCGAATGAGCAACAGCTTCTGACTTTCCAAAAAGTACTCATTTATTTACAATATCAAAAATAAAAGTGCTACCTCTACCACACATTACTAAAGAGCACACTAGTCCGCGTACACACGGGAGCATCCATTACAGGAGGAGTGCGAAGAAGAACAAAAAGGGGGTGACACCAGTCGTGAGACAGGAGGCGCCGCCATGTGGTGATTCACTGCATTACAATAGCAACAGTTACATTAGGAAATACTTAATAATACTATTTATGACATCAATAAATAATCAAATAACCCTCTCTGGGTTCTTCACAGAAAGAAAGTTTCTGTTGTGCCGTGCACAATCTTACGCTTCAGTTGTCAGAGCAGAATCTCTTAAATGACTCATATGAGCAGTCTCTCAAACTTCTTGTGTTCTTTCCTTATAATCCAGTTTTGTAGGTTCCAGTAGGGTAGCCTAGTAGACACCACTGTTTGCTCTTTCTCACCAACTTCTCTCTGAAAACCACAAAGCAAGCAGGCTGAGAAACCGAACTAAGTGACACAGCACCTACACAGCACAAAACATTTTCACAAGCTTTTTTCAATGGTTGTGGAAGTGGACCGCGGCGACGAGCATGAGCAACCCATGCAGATCGGACGCTCCCAAATTTCCCCAGAGGAGAGAGCACGCAGATGGAGGTCTGGTGAGTGCTTTTACTGCAGCCGCAAGGGCCATCTCGCCAAGCTCTGTCCTGCACGGCCAAAAGACCTCGCCCGCCGGTAGAAAGGAGGATACGGGTGGGCGAGGTCTCCTTTTCACATTCTCCTCCACGCTTCATGCTAGCCGCTAAAGTGACTGTCCACTCTGCCTCTCACTCCCTTCAGGCGCTGATTGACTCTGGGGCAGAGCAGAGCTTCATGGATGCTTCCCTGGCTCTTAAACATAAGATTTACACACAAGCATTGCCCCACTCGTTGCAGGTCACCGCTTTAAATGGTCAGCGTCTCCCCGACATAACCCACGTTACAGAACCCGTGTCCCTAACTCTGTCTGGGAATCACACTGAACTGTTGCAGTTTTATGTCTTTGAAGCTCCTCTCACGCCCCTAGTGCTAGGATTTCCGTGGTTACGCCAGCATACAGTAACCCCGTACTCGACTGGAAGATGGAGAGGGTTCTGGGGTGGGGGGAGGAGTGTCACATGACCTGTTTAAAAGCAGCTACTCCCGTAAAAGCATCTAACCCACTACCACACGAGCCCCCTGACCTTTCAGCCATCCCGTCAGAGTATCATGATCTCAAGCAAGTATTTTGTAAGGACCGAGCCCGCTCTCTTCCTCCTCACCGCCCGTACGACTGCAGTATTGATTTGCTCCCAGGTGCACCTCTTCCCACTAGTCGCTTATACAGTCTCTCTTAACCTGAACATGAATGCATGGAGAAGTATATTAATGAATCCTTGGCTGATGGACTGATTCGCTCCTCTTCATCTCCCGTGGCTGCCGGGTTCTTTTTCGTCACTAAGAAGGATAAAAGCCTTCGGCCATGTATTGATTTCCGGGGCCTCAATAACATTACCATTAAGAATAAATACCCTCTGCCACTCTTATCCTCCGCCTTTGAACTCCTGCAGGGGGCGACCATTTTCACTAAGCTCGATCTGCGGAATGCCTACCACTTAGTCAGGATGAGAGAGGGAGACGAGTGGAAAACGACCTTCAACACGCACTTGGGCCATTTTGAATACTTGGTCATGCCGTTTGGACTGACTAATGCTCCAGCTGTGGGGTCTAGGGGTCTAGTCAACGATGTTCTCCAAGATTTCATCAATCGTTTTGTGTTTGTGTACCTTGATGACATCCTCATCTTCTCCCACTCTCTCTCTGATCATGTACGCCACGTCAGACAAGTCCTGCAACGTCTCCTGGAGAACCGCCTGTTTGTTAAAGGGGAGAAGTGCGAGTTTCATGTGAGTACTGTGTCATTTTTGGGCTACATCATCGAACAGGGCGATTTAAGAACCGATCCAGCTAAGGTACAAGCAGTCTTGGACTGGCCCACTCCACCTAACCGTAAGCAGCTTCAATGGTTCCTCGGTTTTGCAAACTTTTATCGGAGGTTCATTCGTGATTACAGCAAGATTGCCTTGCCACTAACCCGTTTAACTTCCCCTAAGGTACCTTTCTGCTGGGATGATCAGGCTCAGGAGGCTTTCTCCCGGCTAAAGAAACGCTTCGCGTCGGCGCCCATCCTCCGGCAACCGGATCTCAAGCGGCAGTTTATCGTGGAAGTGGATGCCTCGGATGTAGGGTTCGGAGCCGTTCTCTCCCAGCAACTAGAGGGTAAGCTCCACCCTTGTGCTTACTTCTCACGTCGTCTCTCTCCTGCAGAGCAGAACTACGACATCGGGGACAGGGAGCTGTTGGCAGTCAAACTCGCCCTGGAGGAGTGGCGCCACTGGCTAGAGGGCGCAACAGAACCCTTTGTGGTATGGACTGATCACAAGAACCTCGAATACATCCGGTCGGCTAAACGACTAAATGCCCGACAAGCCAGGTGGGCTCTGTTCTTTACCAGATTCTGCTTCACCATCACCTACAGGCCCGGCTCTCGGAACGTGAAACCCGATGCCCTTTCCCACCTATTCACTACCTCAGAGGACCCCAACTGTGAGGCTCCCATTCTCCCTCCCACATGCGTTATCGGAGCCCTGTCGTGGGAGATCGAGTCCGTCATACGGGGGGCCCAGCGGGCAGAACCGGATCCGGGGACTGGTCCCCCGGGATTGCTCTTTGTTCCCACGTCCGTTCGCTCACGAGTGCTACAATGGGCCCACGGCGGAAAACTCACCTGTCATCCGGGCATTCATCGCACCATCACCTTCATCAAGCGGTTCGCCTGGTGGCCTACACTGGCCAAGGATGTCCAAGAATTCATCGCCGCCTGTCCAACCTGTGCCCAGAATAAACCTGTCAACCGGCCCGCTGCCGGCCTACTTCATCCCTTACCTATGCCAAGCCGCCCCTGGTCCCACATTGCGGTTGACTTTGTCACTGGTCTTCCGCCGTCATCAGGTAACACAGTCATCCTCACCATTGTTGACCGTTTTTCTAAAGCTGCCCACTTTGTTGCTCTCCCCAAGCTCCCCACTGCCCTGGAGACCGCCCGGCTTCTGTCAACTCATGTGTTTCGCCTCCACGGGATCCCCGCTGAAGTGGTCTCGGACCGAGGCCCACAGTTCACGTCACGTGTTTGGAGGGAGTTCTGCACCTCCTTAGGGGCCCAGGTCAGTCTCTCGTCAGGTTTTCATCCACAGACCAAAGGTCAAGCGGAACGGGCCAACCAAGAACTCAAAGCAGCTCTCCGTTGCTTGACATCCACTAATCAGACCACCTGGAGCGAGCAACTGACGTGGGTGGAGTACGCTCACAATAGCCTTACCTCGTCGGCCACAGGCGTCTCTCCGTTCGAGGCCTCCCTGGGGTACCAACCTCCCCTGTTCCCTGCAATCAAAGGTGAGCACTTTGTGCCCTCTGTTCAGCAGCACCTGCGGCGGTGTCGGCGCGCATGGCGGGCCACTAGAGCTGCCCTTCTTCGCACGGCGGACCGGAACAAACGGCAGGCAGATCGCCACAGGACTCCGGCCCCGGCCTACTCACCTGGACAGAAGGTTTGGCTCTCGACCCGGTATGTGCCTCTCAGAACAGAATCGCAAAAGCTCTCCCCCACCTTCATTGGACCGTTCGAAGTGGACTCCGTTGTTAACCCCGTTTCTGTGCGTCTCAAGCTTCCCAGGACCATGCGTATCCACAATGTGTTTCATGTTTCCCAACTCAAACCCCACTGTTCCAGTCCTCTGCGCCCTCCTTCCGGACCCCCTCCACCCGCCCGGGTCATCGCTGGCCGTCCGGCTTTCTCCGTGCCCCGGATTATGGACGTCAGGCGCCGGGGCCGTGGCCTGCAGTATCTTGTGGACTGGGAGGGCTATGGCATCGAGGAGCGTTCCTGGGTCCCGCGGGTGGCTCTGCTGGACTGGGCCATGGTTCGGCGGTTCCATGAGGCTCACCCTGGGTCGCCGGGAGGCTCCCGTTGGGGGTGGGGGGTGGGGGGTACTGTCACGACCTGCGGGATCGGCAAGGCGCTGATCAGCATCTCTTCACTCCTAGCCCCCCTTCTCTTCTCTTTTTCCTCTCCCTCTCCCCTGTTTTGCCGGGGCGGAACTCATGGCGGGTTCACGCCCTCGGTCCACGCCTTCCCGGATCGTGCACACCTGGGCCTCATCAGACCAGCTGGTATATTAGAAGGAGGAGATCAGCTGTTCAACGCTGGATTGTTGTGAAGACTCTAGTCAGTACACGTCAAGCCCAAGTTTCGCATGCTTCCGTCTCAGAAAGTTAACGTGTGTCTCTGTGTTCTAGATCCCCCGGACCTGTCCCCATGTTTCCCTGTGTGTAGTGTGGAAGGAGTGACTGGTCACTAGCGGAGAGAGAGAGGTTGGAGTGAGCGCGTGTGTGATTCCCTTGTTTTCCCTGGAGCCCTGGAACCCTGCCTCTCACATCTTGTATATAGCACTATCCTTGCACTGTCTGTTAATACACTTGGTGACGATCTTGTAAATAAACCATCTCTGTTAAAACACAACTCCGGAGTCCTGCGAGTGGATCCTCAGAGCAACCCGTGACAAATAAATAAATCATATAATACAAAAATCAACTATTTACATTTCAACTTTTAACTATTTAAATTTTCAGCTTTTTCCTTTTACAAATTTAAAGTGAAACAACACAAAACACTGCAAGCCACAACACAATTAAATATAAATTAAAATATGAAAACAAAAAGAACATGCATATTCTCTGTCATATGGACCTGCATGAATAAACTTTCTGAATCCTTTATCATCTGCAACTGAAAATAGTTGTGGATGATTACTATACCTTTCTAATGTGACGTTGTTGTCCCTGGCTCTTTCTCTCCCTCCTGCTCTCCTGTGTGTCTGAGTGTAACTACCGCCCCTCCTCCCTCTTCCCAGCATAAAGCACAAGGCTCGCGTGCGGAGTGAAGCGGGAAAAAGTGCGAGAGAGAGGGTGAGAGAAAGAAAAAAACCCTAGGGCTTGCGATAAGGAGCGTCGTTCACGTCAAAGACCCGGCTCTAAGAGCCATTTCGTTCGTGACCGGCCCATCACTACGGCATAGAAGTCAACGAGACTGTTGGGCTTGAATGCGTCTTTCAGAACATCGGAGTTCTGTAACTCGGCCATCTCAAACTGATAAAAAGGCTGGGCTTCATCGATGTCGGCAACAAAGGGGTTTTGGAAAAGACGGATTTCTTTTGCATGAACATGTAGTTGACGGAATCGCACACTGAACACCGCCTTCAGCATTTCCAGTGCTTCCACACACTTTTCAGCTGGGAACAGGACCACTGGGTTCTCTGCAGAAACGTTTTGGGTAGCAGGGAGATGGGTGAAGTTGTGCTTTTTCACTTATTCCAAAAGCAGCGCTAGTTTCAACTCAAATGCTTTTTTGTGGGAATACATGTCGCAAGTGAGTTTCCCCTGGCCTTGTAGCTGCAAGTTAAGGCCGTTCAGCATTTCTGTCACGTCTGTTAAAAATGCGAGGTGCCACTTCCATTCTGGGTCGATCAGCTCTGGGACCGTTTTGCCTTTTGAATGAAGAAATGCGTTAATTTCGGGTAGCAGCTCGTAAAAACGCCTCAAAACTGCCGCGGTTCAACCATCGGACCTCTGTGTAGTACAGCACATCTCCCTACGCAGATTCCAGTTCAGACAGGAATTGTTGGAACTGCCTGTGTTTAAGTCCATTTGCTCTGATGAAGTTTATGCATGATACCACAGCCTTCATGACAGAATCCCACTTCAACACTTTGCAGCAAAGCGCTTGCTGGTGAATTATGCAGTGGACTTGTAGAGGGGCGGTGAGACCCCGTTCTTCCATCTCGCGGTTCATGCGTCCTATTAGGCCCCGAGATGCGCCCACCATACAAGGAGCCCCATCAGTCGTGATTAGGGATGGGTACCGGTGTCCGGTGCCATGATGGCACCGGTTCTGACATAAACGGTAGTAACCAGACCGAAAAGCAGCGCACCTTTCGGTGCTTTATTTTGGTGCTTTTTTTTCCTGAGCTGTGATACACTTCTAGCCAATCATTTTACGTTTCCGAGGATAGTAGGCGGGTCCAGGTACGTACCTTCTTTTAGAGCAGAACTACAGATTAAAAATGCCCAAGGCAAAGCGGTCAAAAGTCTGGCTGTACTTCACAGCAAAATATGCAAACTCAGCAGCCTGCAACAAGTGCTTTAAGCTGATACTGTGATATTGTCAAAGGAGGTAACACCTCAAATCTGATGAAACACCTGGCGACGCGCCAGCGTTTTTTTTTTAAAAGCCGAGAAATGCGCTGTATTTGATAGCTTGCTGTGAGACCTCACACCGAGCACATCTACTGCGGGTGTGGTGCCTGTTATCGGACCCAGATTTAGCAACATCCCCCAAAAACCCGAAGAGGAGAGTCCTGGCCCCTAGCCCTGCCAGTGTAGCAGAAATGATGAGGATGATGATGGCAGCAGCAGCCGTTCTTCTCTGCGTGAGTAGCTTAATGTTGTTCGTGTGTAATTTATGTTGAGTAGACTAACCACGTTATTACATTAATGCATGTAAGGTGAACTAGCAAACATCATCATAGCTACATGCGGCTGTCTTCTTGTTTGATGGCAGATACTCCCTGCACCCTGGCCAAAAAGGCTAAAATGACCAAAGAAAAAGAGGGAAACAGCTAAACATGAGAGGTTTTTGGACAAAGTTTGTGTTTTTTCCATTGTTTAAGCACTGCTTCCAGCCAAGAGTGATACCATATATGCCCCATAGCTGCAGAAAAGGCTAACATTGTTATCTTTTTACAAAAAAAACAGCTGAACATCAGAGGTTTTTGGACCAATTTTGTGTTCTCCATTCTTTAAGCACCGGTTTGAGCACCGTTTGAGCACCGGCACCGTTTCTAAAGTACCGATTTGGCACCGGTATCGGATAAAACCTAAACGATACCCATCCCTAGTCGTGATGCTAGCAAGCTTTGCCCAGTCCAGATCCAACTCTTCCATTGTTTGACATACTTTGTCGAAAATATCCTCCCCGTCGTAGTGCCTTTCAGACTTTGGAGGGCTGCCAGCTCCTCACACATCTCAAAGTTTGCGCTAACTCCACGAATAAAAATAAGAAGCTGCGCTGTGTCCTGCACGTCCGTGCTCTCATCCAGTGCTAATGAAAAAAAGTCAAATTCTTTCGTCTTTTGCTGCAGCTGGGCATATACATTACCCCCTATTTCTTCCACGCGTCTGGTGATTGTGCTCGCCGATAGACTCACAGCATTAAAGACATCTTTCTTATCGGGACACACCTCCTCCACGACAACATTCAAACGTTTCTTGACAAACTCTCCCTCAGTGAAAGGTTTATCGTAGCTTGCTATCAGTTGAGCAACACGAAAACTGGCCCGAACTGATGACTGGTTCAGCTGAGTTTGGCGTACAAATGCAGTCTGCTGAGCTAACAGTCCACTTTTTAGCTTTGAGATTTTGTCTGTTCGCATTTGGCCTTGCAAGCTATCATACTTGTCTTTGTGACGGCATTTATAATGTCGGCGCAGATTGTATTCTTTGAATACCGCCACCGTGTCATGGTCCTGGGCCATGTGGGCCCAGTATTCTTAGTTCCTTGTATTTTTGTATTTTGTTCCTTGCTTAGGCCATGTTTTCTGAGTTGCCCTGTTGTGTTGTTCCCTAAGTGTTTTCCCTTCATGGCTTTTACCCCCTGTGTGCCCCTCTGTGTATCTGTGAGCCCTCGTCTCTCCTTATGTTTTATTCCATGTTTCCCCTGCCCATTATGTCTAAGTTCTCCCCATGCTCTCTCTTCCCCCTGTGTGCCCTCTATGTATTTATGAGCCCTCGTCTCCCTTTGTGGTTGTTTCATGTTTCCCCAGCCCGTTATGTCTGTGTTTTCCCCGTGCTCTCTCTCCTCCTGTCTGAACCTCTGTGCCTGTACATGTCATGTTCAGTTCACCCCGCCCTGTCTCGTTATGATTATCAGTATCACCTGTGTTCCCCGTGTGTGCCCACTTTCCTCGTTTACCCTCTGTGTATTTCTGTCTGAGTCTCCCTCCGTTCGGCGTCGCGTTCTCCCTCATGTTGTGTGTGTTCCTCCCTGTGTTTCTTGGCGAGCTTTGTATTTAGTTTTCCCAGTTTAGTTTTGTATTTCCTACGTTCTGCCTCTCCAGCATTAAAGCTGTAATTTTTGAGTTCATCCCCGTGTCTGTGAGTTTTGCATTTTGGGTCCTCCTCCTGCCTGCCACACAACGAATCATGACAGAAGAACGCGACCTCGACATGGACCCAGCGATTCACAACCCCTCCGCTGACCTCCGGGAGGATCTGATTTATACAGTGGAGTACCACTGTCAGGAGTGGGTGGCGCTGCCAGAGGATGAATACCGGGAGACCGTAGCCGTCCGTCTACAGCGGATGGTGTCCGGACTCCCGTGGCTATTCGGCGCGCTCCGCCCCCACATCCAGGACTTCCTCGTCTCCACTGTAGGCGTCCTCCCGGAGCGGTCGCTCCTGTACGAAGAGCCGGAGGATGTTCAGCCCGGCCCGCTGACGGATTCGCGGCCCGGCTCGTCTCCTCCACCATCCCGGAGAAAACGGCGTTCACGCCACCGACGCACCACCCCACAGCCGGACACTCGGACTTCTAATTTACCTGCTGTGGTGAGTGAGGACTCTGTGTCTTTTCCAGACATTGTGACTGTTCGCTTAGGGGCTGTGTTTTGTGTGGCGGATGTCAACGCGAGCTGCTTATCGCCTGTGCAGCTACCAGCAGCCCAGTTAGCCGCCCCGCAGACACACTCAGCTCAGTCAGCTCCCCCGCAGCTACTCCCGGCTCAGTCAGCTCCCCCGCAGCTACTCCCGGCTCAGTCAGCTCCCCCGCAGCTACTCCCGGCTCAGTCAGCTCCCCCGCAGCTACTCCCGGCTCAGTTAGCTCCCCCGCAGCTACTCCCAGTTCAGTTAGCTCCCTCGCAGCCACCCTCAGTTCAGTTAGCTCCCTCGCAGCCACCCTCAGTTCAGTTAGCTCCCTCGCAGCCACCCTCAGTTCAGTTAGCTCCCTCGCAGCCACCCTCAGTTCAGTTAGCTCCCTCGCAGCCACCCTCAGTTCAGTCTCCAGTGTCACCCCCAGTTCAGTCTCCAGTAGCTCCAGTGCCGCCTGTAGCGCAGGCCCCAGTAGCTCCAGTGCCGCCTGTAGCGCAGGCCCCAGTAGCTCCAGTGCCGCCTGTAGCGCAGGCCCCAGTAGCTCCTGTAGCCCAGTCCCCGATAGCAGTATGGTCCGCTGGTCAGCTTAACATTCAGCCAGGGGTCCCAAATCTCCCTGGCTCTGCATCAGCTCCTGCTGGGAGCTCGGATGAGCTCATCCAGGACTCCGCGGCTCCCACGCCGCCATCTACCTCATCCGCTGGAGGGTCCGAGGGGCCCGTTCAGCCTCCTGTTTCCGCTGGAGGGTCCGAGGGGCCCGTTCAGCCTCCTGTCTCCGCTGGAGGGTCCGAGGGGCCCGTTCAGCCACCAGCTGCTCCACCGGCAGCCTCGTCCACGTTCGCTGCAGCTCTAGCGTCTTCATCTTCGCCTGGCCCGGCTTCAGCCTCGCCTGGTCCAGCCTCCGAGTCTTCAGCCTCGCCTGCCGCAGCCTCAGAGTCTTCAGCCTCGCCTGCGGCAGCCTCGCCTGCCGCAGCCTCAGAGTCTTCAGCCTCGCCTGCTGCGGCTCCAGCCTGTGCTTCGTCTGCTGCAGCTCCAGCCTGTGCTTCGTCTGCTGCAGCTCCAGCCTGTGCTTCGTCTGCTGCAGCTCCAGCCTGTGCTTCGTCTGGCCCAGCCTCAGCCTGTGCTTCGTCTGGCCCAGCCTCAGAGTCTTCGTCCTCGTCTGGCCCAGCCTCAGAGTCTTCGTCCTCGTCTGGCCCAGCCTCAGAGTCTTCGCCCTCGTCTGGCCCCGCCTCTGAGTCTTCAGCCTGTGCTTCGTCTGGTCCAGCCTCTGAGTCTTCAGCCTGTGCTTCGTCTGGTCCAGCCTCTGAGTCTTCAGCCTGTGCTTTGTCTGGTCCAGCCTCAGCCTGTGCTTCGTCTGGTCCTGTGCCCACCGGGCCATGGCCAGCACGCCTGACACTGGAGAGCCGCCGCTGCCTTCCGCGCGGCCGGCCCCCTGAACTGCTCCGTCGTCTCCCTCGCCGCCGCCGCTGCCTTCCGCGCGGCCGGCCTCCTGAACTGCTCCGTCGTCTCCCTCGCCGCCGCCGCTGCCTTCCGCGCGGCCGGCCTCCTGAACTGCTCCGTCGTCTCCTTCGTCGCCGCCGCCGCTGCCTTCCGCGCGGCCGGCCTCCTGAACTGCTCCGTCGTCTCCTTCGTCGCCGCCGCCATTGCCTTCCGCACGGCCGGCCTCCGGACCAGCTCTGCCACCTGTGCCACCCGCCTGGTCGGCCCCCCGACCGTGTGACCCGTGAACTCTTGTGCCTGTGGGTTCTGGGTCGGCCCCCTGAACCTTATTTTGACTATGGTCATGTGCTCCTGTGTTTTCTGTTGTTTGTTTTGTTTCCCATTCTGGTCCCTCCGTCCTGGTCCCCCGCCTCCCGCCCTGGGTGGGTTGTTTTCTGTTTTTGTTTTTGTTTCTCGGGTTTGGGCTGTCGGGAGCCAGCCCTTTAGGGGGGGGGGTGATGTCATGGTCCTGGGCCATGTGGGCCCAGTATTCTTAGTTCCTTGTATTTTTGTATTTTGTTCCTTGCTTAGGCCATGTTTTCTGAGTTGCCCTGTTGTGTTGTTCCCTAAGTGTTTTCCCTTCATGGCTTTTACCCCCTGTGTGCCCCTCTGTGTATCTGTGAGCCCTCGTCTCTCCTTATGTTTTATTCCATGTTTCCCCTGCCCATTATGTCTAAGTTCTCCCCGTGCTCTCTCTTCCCCCTGTGTGCCCTCTATGTATTTATGAGCCCTCGTCTCCCTTTGTGGTTGTTTCATGTTTCCCCAGCCCGTTATGTCTGTGTTTTCCCCGTGCTCTCTCTCCTCCTGTCTGAACCTCTGTGCCTGTACATGTCATGTTCAGTTCACCCCGCCCTGTCTCGTTATGATTATCAGTATCACCTGTGTTCCCCGTGTGTGCCCACTTTCCTCGTTTACCCTCTGTGTATTTCTGTCTGAGTCTCCCTCCGTTCGGCGTCGCGTTCTCCCTCATGTTGTGTGTGTTCCTCCCTGTGTTTCTTGGCGAGCTTTGTATTTAGTTTTCCCAGTTTAGTTTTGTATTTCCTACGTTCTGCCTCTCCAGCATTAAAGCTGTAATTTTTGAGTTCATCCCCGTGTCTGTGAGTTTTGCATTTTGGGTCCTCCTCCTGCCTGCCACACAACGAATCATGACACACCGTCTCTTGACAGATGAGACAAACAGCCTTTTCTTTGCATTGAACAAAAAAATAATCGCGTGTCCACTGCAGGTTAAATACCCTGCATTCTGAGTCAATTTTTCTCTTACCTAACCTTTGTGCCATTATTCCGTTCTGGGGGGGGTGTCACGTTCACGTTCTGGGCAAAGTGAGGTCGTAGTAGCAAAAAATTTTTTTAGCGTGGTTCACAATTCAAATCAAATGAGCTTTATTAACATGAGGAAACATTTCCAGAGATTCAGTCGGGCAGGCCCACTACACCCCAGTGTTCTATGGGTGCATTAGTGTTGATCGCGTGGCCAGACTGAAAAAATAATAATGCATCTCTAATATTGTTCAGGGGGCCGGGTCAAATGTGGAGGGCCCGCGGGCCGTAGTTTGGGGACCACTGTGCTATATAAATAAACTTGCCTTGCCTACTGTCCATGATGTAAATGTTTTGTTGTTGTTGTTTTTTGTTCCTGCAAAAATTGCGTGTTTCAGTGCTGTTTGCATATGTGCTTTTCTTCTGCTGCTGTTACAACCTAATTTCCCCTTTTCGGATAATTAAAGGGGTGTTCTATTCTATTCATATATATTTAAATATAGAGAAATAGCATTGTTTCATTTAGCCAAAGTCTCAGACTTTCCTTCTTTTTTGGTTTTGCTACACTAGACAAGAAACTAATTTTACATTTTTCTACCTTATCACCTAAAACAAAGCAGACAACAACGCTCTGAGCTGACTCTGAACTTATCATCATCAAGGTTGCATGATGAGAGCCACTTCAGAGGTAACAATACTTCTTACTCTGACAACTTATTAAAGAAAGATTCATACAACATGCACAAAACTCAGCATGAGACACAGAGAACAGCCACCAAAATTTTACCCATTATTTGAGGTCATTGAAGTTTGTTGTTAATAGTTTGGAAATCTAGCTTTCGGCAGTTACGACGTATTTTGTATGCTGTTTGAGCAACTGGTTTAAATTCTTTGAACAAACCAGATTTGGTTAAAACCCTCTCTAAGAACTGAAACGTTTCTCTGTCATTGGCTTTTATTTGAAAATGAAATTTGAATTACAACATTTTAATATGCTTGGATAAGACTTTAATAATTTCATGAAATAGTTTTACATACATTCGTAGAAATGCTCATTTAGGTTCGAGGGATGCGTCTACATGTATTCTTGTGACGTTTGAAAGTGGACGAGTGCCTGAAACGCCTCCTACACTTTTGACAGATGTTTCTCTCCAGTGTGGATTCGCTGATGATGCTGCCGATGTGATGACTGACTGAATTCCTTGTCACACTCATCACAATAGTATTGCTTCTCTCCTGTGTGGATACGCTTATGCCTCTTCAGATGTGATGACACACTGAAACCCTTTCCACACTGATTACAGGAGTGGGGCTTTTCTTCAGTGTGGGTATGCTGATGAACTTTCAGATCTGATGACTGACTGAAGCGCTTGTCACACTCATTGCAAGAGTAGGATTTTTCCACAGTGTGGATACGCTGATGACGCTTCAAATGTGATAAACTCCTGAACCTTTTCCCACACTGGTCAAAAAGGCAGAGTTTGCCTCCATGTTGGCTGGGAAGATCAAGCTGTTCTTCAAAAAAATCTACCCCAGCCTCCTCATGAAGTCTGTCTGGGATGTTCTGGTTTTAAAGAGAAAGAAGAAAGAGACAGAGTAACAACAATCTAAAACATTGTCACGTCAGCTGAGGCAGATGGTGTGGAGATGAGAAAGTGTGGACACAAATGCAGGAATCAAGCTTTTATTTTGGGCTGCACAAAACACTACAAAACAAAGGGCGAAGGGAAATTGAGATAAACTAATAAAACCCTAAATTGGGGAATGCTTTGGTAGACATAATTAGTGTATGAATTCTAGAGTAATGGCTGATAAAAAAAGTGTTTGGGTTTAACTCTAATATGTTCCTCCTTGGCAAATTTCATTCAAGTCTATTACTCTGTGTCACACACTAGCATGTCTTCTTCAAGTGTCAGCAGGTTATTACATAAAAAAGTAATGGTTGGACTGCAAACAAAAGCCAGAAATTTAAAGGCAAAGAAAACAGAGCATGTCACAAAGCCTCAAATACGGATGTCAGCATAAGTAGACGTAATCTCTGTGAGCTCAGCAGCCATTTTGGAATAAATTCAGGCAGTTATTTCACAGCTTTGACTTAAGTAAGTGGAGAGAGATGTGTTAGGCATGTGTTACGCCTGCCTATGTGTTGTGTTCTGGCGTGAAAGTAAGAAGCAGCAGACAGCACTGGGTCTTTGGCTCTTTACTGCACATCTGCAACATAGAAGTAAAAGTCTGACCTGAAAAAAGGTGCACGTTGTTAAAAACTGCAGCGACTCCGTTCACCTGCCGCTAGCGACCAGGCTAACTTAGCATGCTAACATTACAGCTGCGTTCTCGACTAAAACTCATTAAAAACCTAAATTATCTCCTTCTCTGTCTTTCACTCACACAGATACGCACACCACCACCATCAACTTTGCTAAATTGCTAATGAAAAACACTGATCAGGCAGCTGTGATTCTTTACCTCCTGCACAGGCCAATGCAATCTATTTGTCTTTTCAGGTTGTAGTATTAGGCAACATTTTCAGATCCAATAGAAATAAAATAAGTGTTTTGTAATTCATTCAATTTATTGTCTTTATTTAAAACTGGCATTATTATTTCCTTCTATTATAGAATCTTACAAGAAAGAGGCAAAATTGTATTCCATTGTGCTTTATTAGCTGCTTTGGTGAAAAACAAATTAACAATGCAACAACAACAAAAAAAAAACATTGCAAAACAACATACTGGAAAACAGTTATTAATCACTTGATTGCTTCAATACAACACTTGGGCACATATATGTAGGACTTTTCGTGGCTGTTTTGATCTCGCTCTCTCTCTTAACCGATCAAATCTGGCTGTGGTAGCAGCTTTAAACTCGGTATGACCCAGGTTGATAGAATCGCATTCCAGCATTTTGTAGGCTGGTTTTCCTACAAAACACAACAAACATTAGCCCGCAAAGCCACAGTGAACAAAGCAGCATAGCGCAACGAATTTAATTCAAATCAATATAAGACTTATTTGTAACCTACATCAACAATTATGTTATGATAAATTACGTAATGACTACAACAGAAATGCGGATTGTGGAAATGCTTGGAGCAGACTGACATGTGAGCTGGAGTGTGCTGGAACGTTATATTTGGTCTTCAAATGGCTGCAATCCAGGCCATCCGTCAGCTCTTTGTTACTTCGGAAACATGGCTTAAACAATTTCTCTTCCACAACGTAATCTGATAAAAACCGTTACGCGTTGGCTTCCCGTGGCTTTCATGCGACCGGCTATTGCAGTTAATAATATAACAGCTTCTTTTTTTTTTTTTTGCCTGTCCCATTTGGTTCTTTAGCCGTCAGAATTGTTGTCTGAAGACCAACAAGGATACCCAATGGATTTATAATGGATCATCATGGCATTGCCGTATTGGTCCATTTGATCGACCTTTGTTTTTATTATTTATTTTATTTTATTTTCAATTGTTACAGACGGGACAGACATGAGTGAGGGATAGGAAAGGGAGAAAGAAAGAGGAAGGAAAAGAAAAACAGAAGGGGAGAGGGACAGTGAGAAAGGGGGAAAAAAAATCTCCTGGATCACCTGTTGAGAGAAAAAGAATAGAAAACAAGCAAAAAAAAACAAAGCAACATACTAAACACAACACCATCGCATTAATCTAGCTAAGTGTAAACAGCAGTAAATACTAAATATTGAATGTTGTTGTGCAGCACGCAGGACAGACAGCGCACAATGTGCTTTGAAGTAGCAGCCAAGAAAGGTGTGATTTAAGTCCAAGAACAGTGAACACCCGTGTGCACACCTGTGTGGATCAGCGCGCTTGTATTCAAATGGTTTCCACATGTAATGGTCTGCAAGAGGATGTAGAGAGCCATAGCCCTGTCCCCCAGGGCATGAAGCAGGTATGGAGGAGATCCAGGCCCCAGACATCCAGAGGCCCCAGAGTGCGAGAGCCCAAGGAGGACCACCGGAGGGGCATCCGTGCCACCCTCATGGGAAGGGCTGAGGATCCCCAGACGAGGGGTCCCCCAGTAGCCACCGAGCAGAAGCTAGAGGGGCCTGCACCGGCATGCCCGCCGGCTCTGCAGCCAGCTGTGCCCAAGTGGACCGAGCTGCAGGCCCAGAGGCCGGAGGCCCGAGGGCCCCCCACGCCCCGGAAGAGGCCTGACCGAGCAACAGGCGCCAGGCCCTGCCAAGTAGCCACCGGGAGTGAGCTGGTACATACCTGAGCGCCCAGCCCCGGACACCAAGAACCACCAATGCTCCGACCCCTGAGGGCATCAGTCACCGGCAGGGAGTGTGGTGAGGGGAGATAGGCCTCCACACTTTGGAGGGCCTGGGAGTTCCCAGAGAGGTGGAGTCTAAGACCCGACCTGACATATAGACACAGACAAACAGGCACACACAGACACAAACATGCATTCCCACCCTCATGCGCACATATACAAACACTCAGCACTCACCCAACGTAAGGATTGACATAAACGGACATGTACACACTCCCCAAACATACTCTATACCCCGGGTCCAGGTACCCTCGCCCCCAGAGGGGGAAACGGCACCCAGACTCAAGAGATGTTACCCTTCCCCTCGGGGTGGAGGCAAGCAGACCGTCCCAGGCTCCGCAGCAGCAGGGAGGCCAATCGGACAGCCAACATCTCCTCCCAGCCCCCCCGCCCCGATGGCTAGTAGAGAACAGGGGTGTGTGAAGACCCCATACCTCCCTCCTCCCGCTCATGTGTAGTGTTGCTGCGTGTTGCTCTAAAGTGCATTTAAAACAAGGGAGAGCATGGTGCTGCTGCCAGAGAGCAGCAGGTGTTAGCACGGCCCCTCCCGAGAACCCTCAATGTCTACATGGATTTAAAATTGAATATATTAAATATATATATATATAACAGCTTCTCACCATTCTTTGTGTTTCTTTTTATCGCTGTGTGACTGTTTTCATGTGAAAGCCTATGTGCGCCACTTCCGGAGTACTTCCGGTAAGGTCAAAAGGTCAACCTTAAGGTCATCAATCAAATTTTGACACAAGGTGGGTATCTTCTTTTTTTCCCAGGTAACCCCAGATAGATGTATTAATATAAAATAAAACAGAACTTTGACCTTGCAGTGTTAATATGTGTGCACGCCACATTGGCAGGTGTAATGAAAAAAAAATACATTTAATAAAGAAACAATATTGGACAATAAGTAGAATATATTTAAAGTGGTGACTGCAAAGTAAACGAAAGTGAATCAACTGGTGGTGAGGTGTGGAGCTTACCATGTGTGACTTGCCATCATAATAACACATATACACCTATACCAATTTCAAATTCCCAAACCTTTAAAAAGATCTGAGTTTTTCATAGAAGTAATGAACACCAGCATAGGATATATCGCAGTTTTGTTTTTTTAGCCCCAAAAGTTTTGGTGTTGAGTTAAAGTGAATAAAAATGACTCCTCAAACATCAAGTACTTTGCAGGGCTGCACATGCAGTCATCTGCCCAGCTACAATAACAACAACAACAACCTCCATAAAACAAAGAAGGGATGCTGTGGCTGCTGAAAGCTGAAATATTCAACACCCATCCACACCTCTGACAGAGAGAGAGAGGGCTGAGGACTTGAACTCCTTTTCTCTCTCCCACATCTCTCCTCCTGCTCTGCACCACATACTCACGCATGCCAGTGGGTTGCTAGGCAACTGTAAAATAAAGCAGTCAGCTCTGAAGTCATAGAGAGAGAGAGAGAGACACGGAGAGATAGGAGAGAAAGAGAGTTCACAAGTACTGCAATCCACTACTGTTTTCTTTGGCTGTGTACATGATCCCACCACAGCTCTCAGCACCCATCTGTAGATCTGCGAGGAGGACTTGTGACTTCTGGTTCTCTGACTGACGACCAATCAGGGTTGGCCAGGGGGCGGGCTCAGCAGTTCCCTGGGTTACCCGTGTGATTGACGTCCAGCCTCCTGCAGCGGAGCGCGCGGCAGTGTATCACTGATGCTCCTGCTTCCCCCCGGAGCCTGTGGAGAAATCTGGAAGAGAGGAGAGAAGGAAAGAAAACAGAGCAAGAGAAATGATAATTATCTGAAGTCCTTCACTCTTTCCCTCCTGCTCGCTTTGCTGGAAAGATGAAAGCTGGAGCTCTGGAAGAAGCCGGCTGAAGGGAGAGGAAAGGAAGGATTCTTCAACAAGGGGGAGATTTGTTGGTAAGAGAAGCCGCATGCTACTTTTCTGTGTCTTGGCTTTAGTCAGTCACCTGTCCTTGCCAGCACTGTGAAATATGGGATAGCAGGTAAAGTGGAGGGGGGAGGTCTCTGGATTGTGTGCGCTTGAGGCAGATTTTCCTGCATCCTGCGTGGCTGTACAAGGCTGTTTGGTGTTACTGTATGAAACCTACATCACACATTAAGCCCGTTCTACAGTCTCAGGTATGCAAATGTTTTAGCTGAGTAAGAGCCGCTGGGTCTGAGGCAGGGTGATTCCAAAGATTCTGTATATGTGAGCTCTATCAGGAGTACAGTTACAGCTGAGGCCAGGAATTTAAGGCTTGTCTACTGTATCTGCATAGGAGGAGGAGTATTCATTACATAACACTTCATCTATACTCTTGTATCAGAGCTGTGCAGCACCATGCTGTCCCATCAGTCCAGAGAAACCTCACTGCTCCCTTCCTTTCTACTGTAACCTAGAAAGACACAAAGGCAGTTTCTAATGGGATAGGCTGATCTTCAAAGGACACTTACACCGAATTATCCATACCTCTTTATCTATATGTATGACTGCATCACCCTGTTTTCAGTTTAAAGCTTTGCTGTGCTTCAGCTGCGCTTCACTGCTGTGCGCAGGCGAATGTTTGATCCTCTCGATGCAATTTAAAGATCATAAAGAGAGACGGGTCATGCGCGAGGTCTGCATTGCTCTTAGCACCTGGGGTCTGTGCCACCAGGACTTCCTAAAACCTCCATTAGGAACCTCGGGCCAGGCGACAGCTGGCTCTCCCCCCTTGCCCCCAGGACTCAGCTCTGCACCATCAGGGACTTGGCTTTCTGCTCGGCTGCTCTAACGTTGCGAGTCCTCTTCCCGACCACCTGAGGACACCTCAAAGGCTTGAATGCTGTTTTGGATCAGGTGTGAAAACTTTCAGCAGGAGGAAGTCTTTATTTATTTATTTTCTTAATTGTCTGCTTTGGGGGGCTTTTTTCCTGAAGTAAAATAACCAAAACCTTCAATTTAGATCCAAAAATGTTAAATATCTGGAGTTTTCTGCAAGGTACAATTGATGTTATTCAAAAACATGATTTTAACATACAAAATTCTGAATCTTGTTATCACTGTGGTGATAATGCTGATATCTGCATGGTGAAATCAAAGTATTTCGTCTATGCTTTGGCATGTGAGTCACAAAGATACACATGCTAAAACAGTTTTATCTAGTGGTATAGCACAAAAAAAAGTCTTAACAATTTAAACAAATCTTACAGATGTACGTGATGAATAGATGAATGGATGAATGACGATATTTTCTATGCCAACCATCTTGATGTGAGATGACTCACGCCACTCATAAAACTCCATCTTGTCTCCTCGCTAATGTTGCAGCCTAACAGATTTTTGAGGTTTGACGTAGGCAACCTTTAACGATACCCTTTACAGTTTGGACCTGATAGTTCTTACAACACTGTAATCTGTTATCTTTGTGACTGCAGGTCTGGTATCGGTCCGCTCGTTGAATTCAGATGCTTGTTGCAGATACAAATCTAAAGAATAAATCTACGGGACGGCAGCTCGTACGGAGGCTGCTTTCTGTGTGCCATCACTGAGGCCTAATCAGATATTCCATAGCATGAGAGTAGCTACAGTTGGAGGTGTTTGGGTCTCTAGAGCTACTGCCTGTCTGCCTGCCTGCGTAGGAGGAACCATCTCTTCTTCACAGCTCTGTCTACCGCAGATATAAAGCTTTGGGATTCGTTTTTGCTTTCTGCTTGTTTTTAGAGCACTGCAGGGAAAGATGACAGGGAGAAAAAGCGAGGGGATAGGGGAGACCGCGAGCCAAATTTCAGCCCACAAATTCACAAGTACTGAGATATTCACCTTAACCCACAGATTCACTGGGATGTCCCTCAGCTGTGGAATTCTTCTAGCGAACTGTAAAGTAACATCGGCATAGTCCTGCGATTGCAGCCTAAAGGCTAACCTCAGAATATCACCTGATCAGTCCTGACTGGTAAAAGCATGGCAGTCGTGTTTTAGCATGCCTGTTGGATAACAGGATGACTGTGTGTCAGTGACACTGCGTAAGTGGCAACAGGAGGTGCAAAACTCTAATTAATGTCAAACTCAGTTGTTGAAAGCTAAAGAAAAAGCTTTTATATAAGAAAACAAGTCTGAAAATTGAACCAGCTTTGCATTCATATCACATAGCTTCGATGATACTAACATTGATGTGTGAAAAATGAGAGGAGGGGCAGTTTCTTGTGCAGCTCTTTACAACCTTGTAATATTTGGATTTGATACAGTGGCTCTCTTCCACTTTCAGCTTTTGGCCTGTCCTCCTCCACTTACCCCGGACCAGTCGCACCAGATGCCTGCTCGTCCCTGAGCCTGCTCTTCTGCAGGTTTCTTCCTGTTAAAACAGAGTTTTTCCTCCCCACCCTTGCCAAGTGCTTGCTCAAAGCGGGTCGTCTGATTGTAAGACTTTTCCTTCCAATATAAAGTGCCTTGAGGTGACTGGTATTGTGATTTAGTGCTATATAAGTAAAATTAGATGGATTTGATGGATTAATGCAGCCAATAAGAATAAATGTCAACTCAAACTGATTTAGGCAGAAGATGGAAAATTATAGTCAGAATGTTGCGGCTTCCCTTCAGTATTTGTTCCATAGTTGCTACATTGGCATACATGCAACCTGCTTCATCTGACAGATCGTCTTTTCTGCATCCAGGTTGTCAGCTTCGAGGTAAGGGAAAGTTTTCAGTTCTAGGAACAGGCATCCTTTTAACTCTGCACAAGTTATACTGCGTTTTCACTCTGTGAGCCCTATCTGCTTTGCGGCATATTTCCCTAAACAAACCACAAGTTCCTTTTTGCCTCCTCTCCTCCTGCCGAGCATGAAGGTGCCATCTGACACACCATTTAATTCCCTTATTTATACAGCTGATATCATATGGGAGAGCGTTGATCTTTTGCTGCTATTGGCACCTTGTCCTTGTGAGGTTACACGTGAATTTGAAACCAGGCAGCAGGACTTCAGGACTAGTGTACTTCTGCCAAACTTACTTTTCTCTAACTCAGGCTGCTTCACCGTTGATGCCGTGTTTTAAAGATGGATGTGTACCGCTACGTATTAATATTTTCCTCCAGTGGGTTAAAATGGAGGCTGTGCTTATTATTGCCATGGTGATTCATAGCATGTGAGCATCATGATGCCTTTCCTTTTAAAATTTCCCTTCACCATGCACACACACACTCAACTGAACTTTTAGATAAACTATTTTCTGAGCCCATGAACTAAATGAAGTCAAACCTGCCTTCTAGAACCGGCCCTTGTTGTTACTGTATGTATGTATTTATATCCAGATGATTATCCTGTCTGGTTTCAAGGTCACAGAGACTTTCTAAAGGCGATCTGGTCATGATGACACCCCTGTGGTCCAACCTCCATTGTGGGATATTCTTTTTACATCCCACAGTCCGATGGCAATGTCAAAGCTGCGACAGCAGATGTTTGAAGCTTCAGCAGTATAACTGGTTATCTCAGGTTTACATTGTACGTAACCTGCTCAGCTGTGTCCGTATTCTCTGAAGGTGTTTTTCCACATTTGAACAGCTGTACTGAACTGTGCGGTGTTTGATTTTATCTGTGTTTCTCGGGGAAGATGTGTACTGTTGCTCATAAACCTGCTAATTAAGACTTCCAGGGAATGTGGGAAGGTTTGATGCAGATTGAAAGATTGGAAAGATTGTGGACTAGTTCTTCTGAGGTGTAGGGATCTGGGAGATGTAGGATATTCTGCCACTAAGATTTATTAGGTCTGGACACACAGACATGTTACCAAAGGAACTGCACTATGAAGTTTTCACTCCAATGGTGTTGCAGCAATACACTGTGCACAGGAGCAGGCCAGCAAACCCTTTTTTTCCCTTTGTCTGATAAACATCAATTTGACAGATTCAGATTCTCTAAAGAAGGAACTGCAATTTGTAAACAACACAAACCTAAAACAGAGGCACCTAAACCTCATCCGGACACCTATCCAGGATGTTAATCTTCCTTACAAGCTTTTATCTGTTTTTATAGTCGTCTTTTAACTTCTCCCATTTAATGCCACTTGGGTTGAAGCTGAAGGAATTTGCACATTCATATAGTCTCCGTTTTGGGCTGCCTTTTCACAGTTTTTTGTAATGAATGCAAGTAAGGTGTGAGCAAAGCAACAGTAACAATATAAATAACAATGCACCAGTGGCTGAGTTTATGAAATGTCAGAGCTGACCATCCAGCCTAAGCATGCAATATACAAGAGTGAGAGCTTTAAGGTGAGAGGTTTCAGGTTTGTACTAAAGGTAGTATCCAGTGTTTCTAAGCATTGTGGAGAGGGATGCATATAAATGAGATTACCTTAATCTAAAACTGACATTTAAGTGGAAGCTACAAGTCTCTTTCTTGCCTCAAAGGACAGCGGGGGACGCTTCTCCACCAGTTGCTTGAATACAGTGAAAAAGAGAAAAAGGCATCAGTTATAATGCCTGCGTGTTTATATTCAGATACTAACTCAGTCTCAGAGCCCTGGAATGTAGCAGTTGTGTGGCTTGTAGTCTGTATTTTACTTCTAAATTCCATATATTTCTTTTTGTTTGTTTGTTTGTTCGTTCGTTTGTTTGTTTGTTTGTTATTTTTGGTGAGATGGGAGCACTAGAATTGCGCATGTTTCTGATCTTCTGGTGCCAGCACCAAGCCTTTGGCATGAACGTGGCTGCAGCCACATTCTGATACCCCCCATCGTGTGACTGCTTAGAGAAACCGGATCATGGGAACATATTCCGTGAAAACCTGAAATGGGTTTTTTTAGAGCAAAACGTAGATTAAATCATCTCAACTGTGGTGATACAGAGCATGATCATTCTCGCTCACAGAAGACACGTATTCATCACAGGATAATGGCTGATTCTATTTCACTGAGCTGCTTTGGTTTCAGGTCAGTGTGACACTGTTATGACTTCATGGGTAACTTAAACGGGACAGATGTATTGTTAATGTGATTGGGAACATCTGTGCTTATGCTACTCTGACAAGTCAACATGACTGCTGTGGAAAATGCCTGTTTTGTTAGGCTGCTATCTATGTTTGAGTCAGAAAAAGAAGTTGCATTTTATAGAAATCATTCAAAGATTTGTCAAATAACTTGTAGTTTGTAGTTTCCAACAGGATTGGCAGAATAAACGCTAAATGGCCTGTGCTGCAATACAACAGCATTTTTCTTTGTATTGTAAAAGAGTTAACAATTAGGGAACTGTCATTTCTTGGTTATAATACTGTATTTCATATTTTTCCCTTTTCTTTGATTGATCCACCTCAGGGTGTATTGATGATGACCACATTTGAAATATAATGTGTCAATAATATGTCAAGGATAATCGGGCAGTTGTTCTTTATGTATGTTACTATAGCACGAGTTTAGTTCCAGACTCTGGCTACCTCATTGCACTTTGAGTCTAATTTTCAGCACATAACAACCGTTGTGGTTCATTTTGACTCACTGAATGACAATAATCTTGTCACTGTGAACTCTTTTGGGGCACGATATCTGATGTCGTGAGCGTCCCAATGCACCACAGTAAATGTGTCCATGAAGTGAAATGTACATTGTTATCCAATTTTTAAACGATACAACACCAGCCCCTGTCCCCTCGATGCCTCTTTTTACTCAAAGGAACTAATTTTCTTGCTGCCATGTCTTGACAGAAAGTAGTCCGTGTGAGACCATAACTCAATCCTAATGTTGCACCCGTCATACTCTGTGCATCATGCACTGTACGTACCACATAGATGCCTCACACTTGTCATTAAGCTTATTGGCTCTAGTAATCCTACCCTGGATTTTACTTCTTTTTTGTTGTTGTTGTTTAAAAGAAAGTATAAATGTGCTTTTTGAGTGAAATGTAAACATAGTGGATAGTAGTCTAAGGAGCTTGGAAAGAAAAGCATCTGGACTTCTTTAAGTTTCCTTGAAGACGTTTCATCCAAGAAGCTTCTTAAGTTTTAAGAGCAACTGGTGGAGATAACCAGATTTCAAGCCCTATGGGAGTGCAGTGCCCCCAAGAGGGTCATGAACCCCCCTATGGATTTTCTACCTAATCACACGAGCCAAGGTGTGAAAGTGGGTGTGGGTCACAATCAGCCGAGGTTTTGGGTGAACCCATTGTGAAGCCTAGCCCCACCCTATCATGTGATTTCCTGAGGTCAAATGGCCCAGGATGTGAGTGGGAGTTAAGGCGTCTGGGAAGGGATCTCAAAACTGTATTATAGATGACAGACAGTTGGTGTCGTAAGCCACCGCCTCTGTTCATCCATCTAACACAGATGGTTAGAAAGAGTAGTGAAAGAAGCCATCGATGTCCACTGTGAACGACCATCTTGGCTCGTGTGATGAGCCAAGATGACCATCTTGGGGACACTCCCATAGGGCTTTAAATCTGGGACTCAACCACCAGTTGCTCTTAGAACTGAAGAAGCTTGTTGGGTGAGAGGTGAAGACTTAGACTACGATGACCTGGATGACTGAGAACCTTCACAGACATAATGGATAGTAATAAACTGGATTTTAAAAATTCCTTTTTTATCCGAGGACCAAAATCGCATATAAATTCAGAACCCATCGTGCTCTTTAAAGCTAATTAATTTCTAGTTTATTAAATAAGAAAAAAAAAAAACTCTGTGTGGCCCTGTGCCATATGTTGGTCATGCAGTCCTTTGCTTGGAATATAAGGTACAGTTGCAACTTGGAAAACCACTTAGATTTATTTTTGAAATCCTTCAAAACATCACTTAGTGCTGTTAGACGAAATAAAAACAGCTCCTTCATTTGAAAGTAATAAGCAGAGGCTTTAGCGTAACTGATTCTGCTCCTGCATCTATTAGAGCAGGCATATGTGCTTGTTTTTAGTTTGTGAGGACTGGAAAAATCGGTAAGCATTCAGTGTAGGTACACAAGTCTAATCAGCGTAATATGAAAAACTCTGCAAACCAATCTACTTAAAGTAGGCCCGGCTACAAGTGAAGCATTCTGACCCACATATATGAAGACAGACGTGCAATCCAGAAAAAGAGAAATGGTGCTAGAAAGAAGGTTTTTCATCTGTCCATAAAATTCAGGCTAAGTGCAGATGAATTGCTTCCTAAGTAGTCTGGTTTAGAAAGATTATGTGTGTGTTTGCGCTCGTCTGTCTGTACAGTTACTGTATAGTTGCATCATTCTCAGCTGGATTACGAAACAGTGAGAAATGAGCAGAGACTGGGAAGAAAGAGAGCGAGAGACAAAGGAGGCGACAGATGAGAGAAGCAAAGCTTGTCAGGTTTCCACAATATTAAACATAAAAAAACGATATTTAATTTTTCTGTCACAAGTTATAAAAACAGCAGAAAGAAAACGCTGGCACAGTTTAAGGAGCCTCGGAGAGGATGACTCATTCAAGTGATGAGCTTTCAACAGTTCCCGTTGCTGAAAAACATGTAAGCGCGTTAATCTGCGGTCAGCAAAAAACAGCCCATAATCGATGTTTCTGATTATCCTGCAGCTTCAGATAAACAGCATCTGTCAGGTGTCATTACTGCGCAGATTAAGGATTCAACACAATCATACGACAGACAATCAGACAGCCTTTTTAATCTTATGACGTGTTTCTTTTGCAATTTCAGAAACAAAATCCCCCAGATCCATTTTTTTGATTGAATAAGAGAATAACAGTGACAGTTTCATGAGTATGAAAACCCTGCTTAACTGCAGTCATCCCTTAGGCTTACACAGATTCTTTTTCTCACTCTCTTTTGAGAACATGTCTTCTTGCGTGTCCTCTGCTATATTGAGACCAATTGCCACTGTTATCTCTGCACTAGTCTCCTTGTGGAAATGTGTTATCCACAGTCAAAATGGACTGGTTAACATTCACAGGTGCAGGGAGGATATTTACTTCCATGCCTGTTACAAAAAAATGCCTCACCCCGACCAGAGGTGAAGATAATAACAGTTCACAGACATGTGTGGATCACTAAAAAGAAACCTAGAGCGTTCAAGGTGAGGAGCCCCAGATTGAAATTCAATTAAGCTAAAATACAAAGACATGAGGGAGGCCCAGTGTATGGCGATTGGCACCAAATGTTCAGAGTTCACACAGATTCTCCATGTGCCTGTGTGTGTTTTTCCTCCCACACTTCAAAAACAGGTTCTCAATACTTTCATATTTGATTCTGAACTTGCTTTAGGTGCAGATCTACTCAGGATGTGCCCCAGCTCTTGACCTTTTGGAAAGGCTCCACCCTCAACCCCAAACATCCACACAATACTAATACGTTTAGACTCGTTTCAGCAATATTCCTTTTTTTCTAAGACCAATACTGATATTTAGGGATTTAAAAATATTTTCTGTATGTTCAGTGTTGGGTAAGTTACTTTAAAATAGTAACTTAGTTACATTACTAGTTACTTCTCTCAAAAGTAACTCAGTTACTTCAAGTTACTCGTTACTTTCAAAGTAACTAGTTACTAGGGAAAATAACTTTGGTTTTACACAGAATTCTCTTGTTAATGTGTTTCTTCCATAACTTTGCCAGTCTTCTAGCTTGCTTACTTGCCACAAGTGCACTGTGCCACCGACCAATAGAAAGGAAAAGATAATGTGCATATTTCCACGAGAGAAATCCCACGCCTGGACCGTCATTGACTGCTGCCATGATTCTAGCCTACGTCACAGCATCATGCGCGCCTTTTACATCCAACACAAAAACTGCAGTCGTGGTGCTTTCGATTGTACACAGAACTCAGAAATTCTGCCTTCTGAATAGGAAGATGTAGGTAACACCAGACTGCAGATGAGCTGCATACAGGGCTGGACTGGGACAGAAAATTGGCCCGGGCGTTTTGACTAGAGACCGGCCCACCATTATAGGAAAAATCATAAAGCCCTTGAATGAAAATAAACACTGTTGTGACAGTGATGTACACTGTTTTGATGGTATATATGCATCAATCTATCAATCGTTTGTTGTAAGATTCAGATAATTATTTTTTAAAAGCTAGACATTTTAAATGAGAATAAGAAAGAAAAGTATTTCTTTGTGCCCCCCTCTCCCTGTTAATGCCCTACATGCACCCCTGGCAACACTTTGCTAGACCCGCACCTGCACAGTTACCAGCTGTCAGCTACCTAAAAAAGGATCCTGGGGTTATTTGTCTCTCAGAAACAGTTCATAACTTCCCTTCAACTCATTCATGTCACCTAAAAGGTAAACCTGTTTCTCCATCACCTGTTCATCTCTGATGATTCAGTAAGGACATCTCCTGGTTTCATCTTCATGTTTCCCTCTCACCAGATAACCAAACCATATCATGACCAGCAGGTTTACAGCTGTGGCTCCAGCAAACATCAGCTGATACTAGAAATTAATATTAAATAAACTCTAACAATAGCTGATCAAGCTTAAACGTGCTGCTGTTGTTTAGCGCGACATCCGCTGGTTTCCTCTTTCGGCGCAAAGTGAGCGATAAACAAACAAGAGAGCCGATCAGCTGATCATTGATCAGTTTTCATGATTGAAGTAGAAACGGGAGAGGGAGGGGGGAGAATGAAAGAAGAAGAGGCAGCTGTGCAGCGTAAACACAGAATACCTCCAGCTTTGTGTCTTTTTCATTGTAGCTGAATTACGGGACAAACTGTTCCTTTTCACCTCAATAAGAAACGCTTAATATTTTCTCTGAATACCAGACGGGACGGTTGGCAACTCTAATAACTTATGAACAAAATAAAGTTCAACATCATTAACTTCATAGCACCCACCCAGCTGTATAGAAACTCCGTCATGCTAGCTAGTACGCAGTACGGAAAAAGTCAGAATAACGAAAATAAACTCCACCTAAACTTGGTTCATATCTGACCCAGAGAGACTGCAGGTCATAACTTCTTACCTGAAGTTCAGTTCACACTTGGACCGTCGGCCGCCTCGGGTCTCTTTTCCTTCTGCCTCCCTTTTCCTTCATCCACCTGCTGCCTCCACCACTTGCTAATGTTACTGAATCTGTGGAAGCTCCGCGATAGCCACCACACGAAGTAACGAGTAACGACCCTATCTAAATCCCAGTAACGACTAACGCGTTCCTGATTTTGGCATAATAACTAGTTACCGTGCTCGTTACCACAATAATAACGTAGTTACTGTAACGCGTTACTTAATAACACATTAGTCCCAACACTGTTTATGTTACATATTTAGTTTTGTTATGTTGCTGCCAAGTCATCGATTACTCCTTTGCCTGACTATGCTTGGATCAGCTGTTTGTTGTTGTTTGTAGTGTCACAAACCCATTTGGCAACAGGCGCATTGGAGAGTGCCCTCTGGTGAACAAACTGAGCAACATCCACACTCTTAATGTGGTTGAAGGGTGTTTCTTCGGTCTCTACTTTACTTTTTCATTTCAGTTTTCAGTTTTTATAAATGTGATACTGATATATCAGCTAATAGCTGACATCAGTCGCTATATCACTCGGGCTCTAAATGTATCTTTTAGTTTATTCAGTTTATTATTATTGTCCCCTTTTTAAATTATACAATAAAACAGTGTCCCACTCCTATTCAGAGGGCTCAGATCCCATCCCTGCTCCATACTGACATAGGACCATACCATGTTGTGATTAATTTGCTGCATTGCGCTCCAGGGCAGACATTATACGAAGAGAATTTGGAACAAAGAACTGTTATGTTTACAGCCTTGCAGTTCCTTTGTTTATGGCCTCAGCTGTCACAACAGCAAACAAAGCAGAAGTCCGCCCACAAACAGTTTTTTGGTGGTTGATTACAGAAATAGGAGGGGGAAACTGTTTCTGCCAGACTGCTATGATAAGATTTGGTGCGAGCAAGGTTGCCTCTTCTTCCTTTACTATGTATTCTTTTACAATATCCAAAGTTTGACAAAACTCTAAAGGAAAGTCACAGTGCAAAACATAAAGGTGTATATTTGCAGCTGTAGAGTATGTAACAATAAAAGTCTTGCATCTAAATACATTTAATTATCACCAACAATTAGATACTTAGTACACAAAATCGAAATTTCTCCTTGTTTTAAGTGAAATGCAACATTTATGCGATGTAGCTAAGAAGACTGCAAAGCTACAGGTTTGGGTTTTTTTTACTCTCTGATTATGATCACTGAACTGTTTAGACAATGGAGACAACCACTCAGAGCCAAAGCATTTTAGATAAAGACGTGCCATCAAAATGCTTCACTGACAATCTAAAAATATCGCTGCAGGGGTGGAAATCCACCTGATGCATGATGTATGCGTGTGCCTCTGCATCTAATATCACCTGCCAACAAAAAAACAAACCCACTTACAGCGACTGCAGGTTTAGACACACAGTGTGATTCAAACCGGGTCAAACATGGTAAAACACCGCCTTACTATGTTTTTTCAAACTGCTTTTGCTTTATCTTCCATTGTGATCGTTTTCCTTTGCTGAGCAGTATCGCGCAAGAGTTCTTGCAGGACTGAACAAGAGGAGCACTCCTGTGACAAGCTAATGTGAAGCAAATATAATGATTTGACATGATCACTGCATGGTTTTGCATTCTGACATTAGCTACTTAGCATCTGGATGGATGAGCAACTCAGTGGACAGTCAAACTTTTGACCCGAAAAATGGTCAGATCACTAAACTTCCTCTAGTAGTTGTTGAGATATTTGGTTTTGTCTAATGATGTCTTGTCTTGAGAAGAAGAAAACTCGGAAGGTTAACCAAGGTCACTTTGGGAGGAATATGTCTCCTCTCCTCTCCTCTCCTCTCCTCTCCTCTCCTCTCCTCTCCTCAGCTCTGTAGGTTACCATAGCACCCGGGAGAGAAAAAGTCAACCCACACAGAGTCTCCTACCACTCATTCTCTTCCGCTATCTCTCTCTTTCTCTCTTTCGCTCTCATCCTAGTGCACCATTGTGTCTTTCAGTTTGCTCCTTCACTCTACCACATGTTTCTCTCTCACAGTCCTACCTGCCTCCCGCTGTTCTGATCTCAAGACCATCATTTTGTTGGATTTGTAGTTGTTTTTTTAAATACTATTTGCTCTACTCTAACGGTAAATTCGGCATTACCTGGGTATTTGCGTGCAGGTTTGTATGCTGTAGATGCTCAGTTATGAATATGCAGATATGTTCTGCCCAACGTGACAACTCAGCTTCACTGTCCACCCACACACACAGGATGCCCATGGACACATACACATTCGCAGAGCTCCACGGGGGGAAGAGTGGGCTCTCACTGAGGCTCTCCAGACTCCAGAATTGTTGGCAGTAGCAGGGACAGCACAGGCCACTAACTTGTGTCTTCTCTCGTATTTTTTTTCGTTCTGTCACTAGTCAAGTGTTGCTGTGCTGCTTCTGTACGATGCTAACATTTGCTGGAAATTTGTGTGAATCATAGTCTGAGTTGGTGTTTGCGTGCATTTGATGCTGTTGACAGAGTGAGTCATCTGGGACTTTTCACAGTTATTGCTCAGATAAATTGAACAATTTGGGATTGCCAGCTTGGACGACTATATATGCTTGTAAAGGTGTGCAAGAAAAACTCCCAAACATAACAGAAGTGTTCAAGATATTTCAGAGTTGAAGAAAAAGAGGGAAAAAAGGAGGGACCAGTTTGCTCTGGGAGCCCCTTAACTGGAAAATGCCATCTGTTGTCTGCTCTATCCAGTATTAACTGTATTAAATAATCCATGTGGCCGGATGATCATCAGGATTGTCCCAAGTGCTAATGAATATGGGAATTGTGGAATTTGGCCAGTTACGTAGGTATACTGCAGAGATCCTACAAAGAAAGATTTATGCGTGCATTTCAACCTATAGACTGTATTTAGATGATGAATGTTGTCATTGTAGTGTCACTTATTGGCTTGTTGAAGCCTCCCCTTTAAGTTTATGATTGTCACCCTGCTGGTTGTATGGACCCATATTTATGTCAGGTGCTAACTTATCTGTTAATGTCAGCAAGC